>NW_027325355.1:29125479-30325479 GCF_036924035.1 Leuresthes tenuis | reverse complement strand
CTCCCGCTCGCTCCCACCCGCTCCCGCCCACTCCCGCTCGCTCCCACCCGCTCCCTCCCGCTCCCTCCCACTCCCGCTCACTCCCGCTCGCTCCCGCCCGCTATCCGCTTCTGCCCGCGGCAAAGTTCATACTGCTCGCTCCCGCACGCTCCCGCCCACTCCCTCCCGCTTCTGCCCGCGGCAAAGGTCATATTGCTCGCTCCCGCCCTCTCCCACCCGCTCCCTCCCGCTCCCGCTCGCTCCCACCCGCTCCCTCCCGCTCCCTCCCACTCCCGCTCACTCCCGCTCGCTCCCGCCCGCTATCCGCTTCTGCCCGCGGCAAAGTTCATACTGCTCGCTCCCGCACGCTCCCGCCCACTCCCTCCCGCTTCTGCCCGCGGCAAAGGTCATATTGCTCGCTCCCGCCCTCTCCCACCCGCTCCCTCCCGCTCCCGCGCGCTCCCTCCCGATCCCGCTCGCTCCCGCCCACTCCAGCTCGCTCCCTCCCGCTCCTTCCCACTCCCTCCCGCTCCCGCTCACTCCCGCCCGCTCCCTCCCGCTTCGGCCAGCGGCAAAGTTCATATTGCTCAATCCCGCCCGCTCCCTCCCGCTCCCGCTCGCTCCCACCCGCTCCCTCCCGCTCCCTCCCACTCCCGCTCACTCCCGCTCGCTCCCGCCCGCTATCCGCTTCTGCCCGCGGCAAAGTTCATACTGCTCGCTCCCTCCCGCTCCCTCCCGCTTCTGCCCGTGGCAAAGTTCATACTGCTCGCTCCCGCACGCTCCCGCTCGCTCCCTCCCGCTTCTGCCCGCGGCAAAGTTCATATTGCTCGCTCCCACCCGCTCCCGCCCACTTCTGCCCGCGGTAAAGTTCATACTGCTCGTTCCCGCACGCTCCCGCTCGCTCCCTCCCGCTTCTGCCCGCGGCAAAGGTCATATTGCTCGCTCCCGCCCTCTCCCGCCCGCTCTCGCTTGCTCCCTCCTGCTCCCGCTCGCTCCCTCCCGGTCGCTCCCGTTTCTGCCTGTGGCAAAGGTCATATTGCTCGCTCCCGCCCTCTCCCGCCCGCTCTCGCTCGCTCCCGCCCGCTCCCTCCCGCTCCCGCCCGCTCCCTCCCGATCCCGCTCGCTCCCGCCCACTCCAGCTCGCTCCCTCCCGCTACAGCCCGCTCTCGCTCACTCCCGTCCGCTCCCGCCTGCTCCCTCCCACTTCTGCCCGCGGCAAAGTTCATATCGCTCACTCCCACCCGCTCCCGCTCGCTTCCGCCCGCTCCTGCCCGCTCCCTCCCGCTTCTGCTAGCGGCAAAGTTCATATTGCTCAATCCCGCCCGCTCGCTCCCGCCCACTCCAGCTCGCTCCCTCCCGCCCGCTCCCTCCCACTCCCGCCCGTTCCCTCCCGCTTCTGCCCGCGGCAAAGGTCATATTGCTCAATCCCGCCCGCTCCCTCCCGCTCCCGCCCGCTCCCGCTCGCTTCCGCCCGCTCCACCCCGCTCCCGCTCTCTCCCGCTTCTGCCCGGTCCCGCTCGCTCCAGCTCGCTCCCGCCCACTCCCGCTCCCGCTCGCTCCCTCCCGCTCCCTCCCACTTCTGCCCGTGGCATTGTTCATACTGCTCGCTCCCGCCCGCTCCACCCCGCTCCCGCTCTCTCCCGCTTCTGCCCGGTCCCGCTCGCTCCAGCTCGCTCCCGCCCACTCCCGCTCCCGCTCGCTCCCGCCCGCTCCCTCCCGCTCCTGCCCGGTCCCGTTCAATCCCTCCCGCTCCCGCCCGTGGCATTGTTCATACTGCTCGCTCCCTCCCAGTCCCGCTCGCTCCCGCCCACTCCCTCCCGCTCCCGCTCGCTCCCTCCCGCTCCCGCCCGCTCCCTCCCGCTTCGGCCCGCTCCCTCCCCCTCCATCCCGCTCCTGTCAGCGGCAAAGTTCATACTGCCCGCTCCTGCCCGGTCTCGCTCACTCCCTCCCGCTCCCGCCCGCTCCCACCCGCTCCCGCTCGCTCCCACCCGCTCCCGCTCACTCCCGTCCGCTCCCGCCCGCTCCCTCCCGCTTCTGCCCGCTCCCTCCCACTTCTGCCCGCGGCAAAGTTCATACTGCTCGCTCCCTCCCGCTTCTGCCCACGGCAAAGGTCATATTGCTCGCTCCCACCCGCTCCCGCCCGCTCCCACCCGCTCCCTCCCACTCCCGCTCACTCCCGCCCGTTCCCTCCCACTTCTGTCCGCGGCAAAGTTCATATCGCTCACTCCCACCCGCTTCCGCCCGCTCCCGCCCACTCCCGCTCGCTCCCACGCGCTCCCTCCCGCTCCCGCCCGCTCTCGCTCACTCCCACCCGCTCCCGCTCGCTTCCGCCCGCTCCCTCCCGCTTCTGCCCACTCCCGCTCACTCCCGCCCGTTCCCTCCCACTTCTGCCCACGGCAAAGTTCATATCGCTCACTCCCACCCGCTTCCGCCCGCTCCCGCCCACTCCCGCTCGCTCCCACCCGCTCCCTCCCGCTCCCGCCCGCTCTCGCTCACTCCCACCCGCTCCCGCTCGCTTCCGCCCGCTCCCACCCGCTCCCTCCCACTCCCGCTCACTCCCGCCCGTTCCCTCCCACTTCTGCCCACGGCAAAGTTCATATCGCTCACTCCCACCCGCTCCCGCTCGCTTCTGCCCGCTCCCTCCCACTCACGCTCAATCCCGCCCACTCCCTCCCACTCCCTCCCGCTCCCGCCCGCTCCCTCCCACTTCTGCCCGTGGCATTGTTCATACTGCTCGCTCCCTCCCAGTCCCGCTCGCTCCCGCCCACTCCCTCCCGCTCCCGCTCGCTCCCACCCGCTCCCTCCCGCTCCTGCCCGGTCCCGTTCACTTCCTCCCGCTCCCGCCCGCTCCCTCCCACTTCTGCCCGTGGCATTGTTCATACTGCTCGCTCCCTCCCAGTCCCGCTCGCTCCCGCCCACTCCCTCCCGCTCCCGCTCGCTCCCTCCCCTTCCCGCCCGCTCCCTCCCGCTTCTGCCCGCTCCCTCCCGCTCCGGCCCGCTCCCTCCTGCTCCTGCCCGCTCCCTCCCGCTCCTGCCAGCGGCAAAGTTCATACTGCCCGCTCCTGCCCGGTCTCGCTCACTCCCTCCCGCTCCCGCCCGCTCCCACCCGCTCCCGCTCGCTCCCGCCCGCTCCATCCCGCTCCCTCCCGCTCCCGTCCGCTCCCGCCCGCTCCCTCCCGCTTCTGCCCGCTCCCGCCCGCGGCAAAGTTCACACCACCAGCTCCCTCCCGCTCCTGCCAGCGGCAAAGTTCATACTGCCCGCTCCTGCCCGGTCCCGCTCACTCCCTCCCGCTCCCGCCCGCTCCATCCCGCTCCCGCTCGCTCCCGCCCGCTCCCACCCGCTCCCGCTCTCTCCCGCCCGCTCCATCCCGCTCCTGCCCGGTCTCGCTCACTCCCTCCCACTTCTGCCCGCGGCAAAGTTCACACCACCAGCTCCCTCCCGCTCCATGCCATCCCCGCCCGCTCCTGCCCGGTCCCGCTCATTCCCTCCCGCTCCCGCCCGCTCCATCCCGCTCCCACCCGCTCCCGCTCACTCCCGCCCGCTCCATCCCGCTCCCTCCCGTTCCCTCCCGTTCCCGCCCGCTCCCGCTGTGAATGGTTTACCTGCTTGAACATCTTCTGCTCTCTGTTAATTTTGGTTTCACCAACCTAACACTTGTTGAGCCACATTGTCTCACATTCACACCTCTATTCTCTGACCTAACCCTATTAGACCCACGGATGCAAATTTACAACTTTTAACAATTCTCAGGACCACATTTACATACAATGAACAAAAATATAATAAGTTTTCTTTTTGCTCCCATTTTCCATGAGCTAAACTTAAAGTCAAATGTATTTGTGCAGCACATTTCATGTACAATTGCTGGTTGTGGTATAATTACAAAACATGTCCTACGTCCTAACCCTAACCCCTAACCCGTCTTATGCAATTTAGTAGACAACCATCAGGAGTTATTCATTTATTTTATGAAATTTACGCCTTTTATTTATTTAAAACTGTAAAAGAAAGAAATTAAATAATAAAAATTAAATTAAAATTATTAAAACAAGCAACAGTTTGGATAAGTTAAAGATATCGTGCAGATTTCATGCACAAACACATGAGAAAAGAAATGTTTTTAACCTGGATTTAAAATGTCTACATTTGTTGACAGTTTAACTCCCGCTCGCTCCCGCCCGCTCCCGCCCACTTCTGCCCGCGGTAAAGTTCATATTACTCGCTCCCACCCGCTCCCACCCGCTCCCTCCTGCTCCCGCCCACTCCCGCCCGCTCCCTCCCGCTCCCGCTCGCTCCCACCCGCTCCCGCCCGCTCCCGCCCGCCCGCTCCCGCCCGCTCCCTCCCACTTCTGCCCGCGGCAAAGTTCATATCGCTCACTCCCACCCGCTCCCGCTCACTCCCGCCCGCTCCCTCCCGCTTCGGCCAGCGGCAAAGTTCATATTGCTCAATCCCGCCCGCTCCCTCCCGCTCCCGCTCGCTCCCACCCGCTCCCTCCCGCTCCCTCCCACTCCCGCTCGCTCCAGCTCGCTCCCGCCCGCTCCCTCCCGCTCCTGCCCGCTCCCTCCCGGTCCCGCTCCCACCCGCTCCCGCCCGCTCCCTTCTGCTCCCGCTCGCTCCCGCCCGCTCCCTCCCGCTCCCTCCCGCTCCCTCCCGCTTCTACCCGCGGCAAAGTTCATACTGCTCGCTCCCTCCCGTTCCCGCTCCCGCTCGCTCCCTCCCGCTCCCGCTCGCTCCCACCAGCTCCCTCCCGCTCCCACCCGCTCTCGCTCGCTTCCGCCCGCTCCAACCCGCTCCCGCTCACTCCCGCCCGCTCCCTCCCGCTTCTGCCCGCGGCAAAGTTCATATTTCTCGCTCCCTCCTGCTCCCGCTCCCTCCCGCTCCCGCCCACTCCCGCTCGCTTCCGCCCGCTCCAACCCGCTCCCGCTCACTCCCGCCCGCTCCCTCCCGCTTCTGCCCGCGGCAAAGTTCATATTTCTCGCTCCCTCCCGCTCCCGCTCGCTCCCGCCCGCTCCCGCCCGCTCCCTCCCGCTTTTGCCCGCGGCAAAGTTCATATTGCTCGCTCCCGCCCGCTCCCTCCCGCTCCCGCTCACTCCCGCCCGCTTCCGCCCGCTCCCTCCCGCTTCTGCCCGCGGCAAAGTTCATATCGCTCGCTCCCTCCCGCTCTCGCCCGCTTCAGCCCGCGGCAAAGTTCATACTGCTTGCTCCCGCTCGCTCCCTCCCGCTCCAGCTGGCTCCCGCTCGCTCCCGCCCCCTCCCTCCCGCTTCTGCCCGCGGCAAAGTTCATATTGCTCGCTCCCGCCCGCTCCCTCCCGCTCCCGCTCGCTCCCGCCCCCTCCCTCCCGCTTCTGCCCGCGGCAAAGTTCATATTTCTCGCTCCCGCCCTCTCCCGCCCGCTCTCGCTGGCTCCCGCTCGATCCCGCCTGCTCCCTCCCACTTCTGCACGCGGCAAAGTTCATATCGCTCACTCCCACCCGCTCCCGCTCGCTTCCGCCCGCTCCCTCCCGCTCCCGCTCCCGCTCACTCCCGCCCGCTCCCTCCCGCTTCGGCCAGCGGCAAAGTTCATATCGCTCACTCCCACCCGCTCCCGCTCGCTTCCGCCCGCTCCCTCCCGCTCCCGCTCCCGCTCAATCCCGCCCGCTCCCTCCCGCTCCCGCTCGTTCCCACCCGCTCCCTCCCGCTCGCTATCCGCTTCTGCCCGCGGCAAAGTTCATACTGCTCGCTCCCTCCCGCTCCCTCCCGCTTCTGCCCGTGGCAAAGTTCATACTGCTCGCTCCCGCTCGCTCCCGCTCGCTCCCTCCCGCTTCTGCCCGCGGCAAAGTTCATATTGCTCGCTCCCGCCCTCTCCCGCCCGCTCTCGCTTGCTCCCTCCTGCTCCCGCTCGCTCCCTCCCGCTCCCTCCCGCTTCTGCCCGTGGAAAAGTTCTTATTGCTCGCTCCCCGCCCGCTCCCGCTCGCTCCCGCCTGCTCCCTCCCGCTTCAGCCCGCTGCAAAGTTCATATTGCTCGCTCGCTCCCGCTCCCGCCCGCTCCCTGCCGCTCCCGCTCCCTCTCGCTCCCGCCTGCTCCCTCCCACTTCTGCCCGCGGCAAAGTTCATATAACTCGCTCCCTCCCGCTCCCGCTCGCTCCCGCCTGCTCCCTCCCACTTCTGCCCGCGGCAAAGTTCATATCGCTCACTCCCACCCGCTCCCGCTCGCTTCCGCCCGCTCCCTCCCTCTCCCGCTCACTCCCGCCCGCTCCCCGCCCGCTCCCGCTCGCTCCCACCCGCTCCCGCATACTCCCGCTCGCTCCCACCCGCTCCCTCCCGCTCCCTCCCACTCCCGCTCACTCCCGCTCGCTCCCGCCCGCTATCCGCTTCTGCCCGCGGCAAAGTTCATATCGCTCACTCCCGCCCTCTCCCGCCCGCTCTCGCTTGCTCCCTCCTGCTCCCGCTCGCTCCCTCCCGCTCCCTCCCGCTTCTGCCCGTGGCAAAGTTCTTATTGCTCGCTCCCGCCCGCTCCCGCTCGCTCCCGCCTGCTCCCTCCCGCTTCAGCCCGCTGCAAAGTTCATATTGCTCGCTCCCGCTCGCTCCCCGCCTGCTCCCTCCCACTTCTGCCCGCGGCAAAGTTCATATTACTCGCTCCCTCCCGCTCACGCTCGCTTCCGCCCGCTCCCTCCCTCTCCCGCTCACTCCCGCCCGCTCCCGCCCGCTCCCGCTCGCTCCCACCCGCTCCCGCCCACTCCCGCTCGCTCCCACCCGCTCCCTCCCGCTCCCTCCCACTCCCGCTCACTCCCGCTCGCTCCCGCCCGCTATCCGCTTCTGCCCGCGGCAAAGTTCATACTGCTCGCTCCCGCACGCTCCCGCCCACTCCCTCCCGCTTCTGCCCGCGGCAAAGGTCATATTGCTCGCTCCCGCCCTCTCCCACCCGCTCCCTCCCGCTCCCGCTCGCTCCCACCCGCTCCCTCCCGCTCCCTCCCACTCCCGCTCACTCCCGCTCGCTCCCGCCCGCTATCCGCTTCTGCCCGCGGAGAAGTTCATACTGCTCGCTCCCGCACGCTCCCGCCCACTCCCTCCCGCTTCTGCCCGCGGCAAAGGTCATATTGCTCGCTCCCGCCCTCTCCCACCCGCTCCCTCCCGCTCCCGCGCGCTCCCTCCCGATCCCGCTCGCTCCCGCCCACTCCAGCTCGCTCCCTCCCGCTCCTTCCCACTCCCTCCCGCTCCCGCTCACTCCCGCCCGCTCCCTCCCGCTTCGGCCAGCGGCAAAGTTCATATTGCTCAATCCCGCCCGCTCCCTCCCGCTCCCGCTCGCTCCCACCCGCTCCCTCCCGCTCCCTCCCACTCCCGCTCACTCCCGCTCGCTCCCGCCCGCTATCCGCTTCTGCCCGCGGCAAAGTTCATACTGCTCGCTCCCTCCCGCTCCCTCCCGCTTCTGCCCGTGGCAAAGTTCATACTGCTCGCTCCCGCACGCTCCCGCTCGCTCCCTCCCGCTTCTGCCCGCGGCAAAGTTCATATTGCTCGCTCCCACCCGCTCCCGCCCACTTCTGCCCGCGGTAAAGTTCATACTGCTCGTTCCCGCACGCTCCCGCTCGCTCCCTCCCGCTTCTGCCCGCGGCAAAGGTCATATTGCTCGCTCCCGCCCTCTCCCGCCCGCTCTCGCTTGCTCCCTCCTGCTCCCGCTCGCTCCCTCCCGCTCCCTCCCGCTTCTGCCCGTGGCAAAGTTCTTATTGCTCGCTCCCGCCCGCTCCCGCTCGCTCCCGCCTGCTCCCTCCCGCTTCAGCCCGCTGCAAAGTTCATATTGCTCGCTCCCGCTCGCTCCCGCCTGCTCCCTCCCACTTCTGCCCGCGGCAAAGTTCATATTACTCGCTCCCTCCCGCTCACGCTCGCTTCCGCCCGCTCCCTCCCTCTCCCGCTCACTCCCGCCCGCTCCCGCCCGCTCCCGCTCGCTCCCACCCGCTCCCGCCCACTCCCGCTCGCTCCCACCCGCTCCCTCCCGCTCCCTCCCACTCCCGCTCACTCCCGCTCGCTCCCGCCCGCTATCCGCTTCTGCCCGCGGCAAAGTTCATACTGCTCGCTCCCGCACGCTCCCGCCCACTCCCTCCCGCTTCTGCCCGCGGCAAAGGTCATATTGCTCGCTCCCGCCCTCTCCCACCCGCTCCCTCCCGCTCCCGCTCGCTCCCACCCGCTCCCTCCCGCTCCCTCCCACTCCCGCTCACTCCCGCTCGCTCCCGCCCGCTATCCGCTTCTGCCCGCGGCAAAGTTCATACTGCTCGCTCCCGCACGCTCCCGCCCACTCCCTCCCGCTTCTGCCCGCGGCAAAGGTCATATTGCTCGCTCCCGCCCTCTCCCACCCGCTCCCTCCCGCTCCCGCTCGCTCCCGCCCACTCCAGCTCGCTCCCTCCCGCTCCTTCCCACTCCCTCCCGCTCCCGCTCACTCCCGCCCGCTCCCTCCCGCTTCGGCCAGCGGCAAAGTTCATATTGCTCAATCCCGCCCGCTCCCTCCCGCTCCCGCTCGCTCCCACCCGCTCCCTCCCGCTCCCTCCCACTCCCGCTCACTCCCGCTCGCTCCCGCCCGCTATCCGCTTCTGCCCGCGGCAAAGTTCATACTGCTCGCTCCCTCCCGCTCCCTCCCGCTTCTGCCCGTGGCAAAGTTCATACTGCTCGCTCCCGCACGCTCCCGCTCGCTCCCTCCCGCTTCTGCCCGCGGCAAAGTTCATATTGCTCGCTCCCACCCGCTCCCGCCCACTTCTGCCCGCGGTAAAGTTCATACTGCTCGTTCCCGCACGCTCCCGCTCGCTCCCTCCCGCTTCTGCCCGCGGCAAAGGTCATATTGCTCGCTCCCCGCCCTCTCCCGCCCGCTCTCGCTTGCTCCCTCCTGCTCCCGCTCGCTCCCTCCCGCTCGCTCCCGTTTCTGCCTGCGGCAAAGGTCATATTGCTCGCTCCCGCCCTCTCCCGCCCGCTCTCGCTCGCTCCCCGCCCGCTCCCTCCCGCTCCCGCCCGCTCCCTCCCAATCCCGCTCGCTCCCGCCCACTCCAGCTCGCTCCCTCCCGCTACAGCCCGCTCTCGCTCACTCCCGTCCGCTCCCGCCTGCTCCCTCCCACTTCTGCCCGCGGCAAAGTTCATATCGCTCACTCCCACCCGCTCCCGCTCGCTTCCGCCCGCTCCTGCCCGCTCCCTCCCGCTTCTGCTAGCGGCAAAGTTCATATTGCTCAATCCCGCCCGCTCGCTCCCGCCCACTCCAGCTCGCTCCCTCCCGCCCGCTCCCTCCCACTCCCGCCCGTTCCCTCCCGCTTCTGCCCGCGGCAAAGGTCATATTGCTCAATCCCGCCCGCTCCCTCCCGCTCCCGCCCGCTCCCGCTCGCTTCCGCCCGCTCCACCCCGCTCCCGCTCTCTCCCGCTTCTGCCCGGTCCCGCTCGCTCCAGCTCGCTCCCGCCCACTCCCGCTCCCGCTCGCTCCCTCCCGCTCCCTCCCACTTCTGCCCGTGGCATTGTTCATACTGCTCGCTCCCGCCCGCTCCACCCCGCTCCCGCTCTCTCCCGCTTCTGCCCGGTCCCGCTCGCTCCAGCTCGCTCCCGCCCACTCCCGCTCCCGCTCGCTCCCGCCCGCTCCCTCCCGCTCCTGCCCGGTCCCGTTCAATCCCTCCCGCTCCCGCCCGTGGCATTGTTCATACTGCTCGCTCCCTCCCAGTCCCGCTCGCTCCCGCCCACTCCCTCCCGCTCCCGCTCGCTCCCTCCCGCTCCCGCCCGCTCCCTCCCGCTTCGGCCCGCTCCCTCCCCCTCCATCCCGCTCCTGTCAGCGGCAAAGTTCATACTGCCCGCTCCTGCCCGGTCTCGCTCACTCCCTCCCGCTCCCGCCCGCTCCCACCCGCTCCCGCTCGCTCCCACCCGCTCCCGCTCACTCCCGTCCGCTCCCGCCCGCTCCCTCCCGCTTCTGCCCGCTCCCTCCCACTTCTGCCCGCGGCAAAGTTCATACTGCTCGCTCCCTCCCGCTTCTGCCCACGGCAAAGGTCATATTGCTCGCTCCCACCCGCTCCCGCCCGCTCCCACCCGCTCCCTCCCACTCCCGCTCACTCCCGCCCGTTCCCTCCCACTTCTGTCCGCGGCAAAGTTCATATCGCTCACTCCCACCCGCTTCCGCCCGCTCCCGCCCACTCCCGCTCGCTCCCACGCGCTCCCTCCCGCTCCCGCCCGCTCTCGCTCACTCCCACCCGCTCCCGCTCGCTTCCGCCCGCTCCCTCCCGCTTCTGCCCACTCCCGCTCACTCCCGCCCGTTCCCTCCCACTTCTGCCCACGGCAAAGTTCATATCGCTCACTCCCACCCGCTTCCGCCCGCTCCCGCCCACTCCCGCTCGCTCCCACCCGCTCCCTCCCGCTCCCGCCCGCTCTCGCTCACTCCCACCCGCTCCCGCTCGCTTCCGCCCGCTCCCACCCGCTCCCTCCCACTCCCGCTCACTCCCGCCCGTTCCCTCCCACTTCTGCCCACGGCAAAGTTCATATCGCTCACTCCCACCCGCTCCCGCTCGCTTCTGCCCGCTCCCTCCCACTCACGCTCAATCCCGCCCACTCCCTCCCACTCCCTCCCGCTCCCGCCCGCTCCCTCCCACTTCTGCCCGTGGCATTGTTCATACTGCTCGCTCCCTCCCAGTCCCGCTCGCTCCCGCCCACTCCCTCCCGCTCCCGCTCGCTCCCACCCGCTCCCTCCCGCTCCTGCCCGGTCCCGTTCACTTCCTCCCGCTCCCGCCCGCTCCCTCCCACTTCTGCCCGTGGCATTGTTCATACTGCTCGCTCCCTCCCAGTCCCGCTCGCTCCCGCCCACTCCCTCCCGCTCCCGCTCGCTCCCTCCCGCTCCCGCCCGCTCCCTCCCGCTTCTGCCCGCTCCCTCCCGCTCCGGCCCGCTCCCTCCTGCTCCTGCCCGCTCCCTCCCGCTCCTGCCAGCGGCAAAGTTCATACTGCCCGCTCCTGCCCGGTCTCGCTCACTCCCTCCCGCTCCCGCCCGCTCCCACCCGCTCCCGCTCGCTCCCGCCCGCTCCATCCCGCTCCCTCCCGCTCCCGTCCGCTCCCGCCCGCTCCCTCCCGCTTCTGCCCGCTCCCGCCCGCGGCAAAGTTCACACCACCAGCTCCCTCCCGCTCCTGCCAGCGGCAAAGTTCATACTGCCCGCTCCTGCCCGGTCCCGCTCACTCCCTCCCGCTCCCGCCCGCTCCATCCCGCTCCCGCTCGCTCCCGCCCGCTCCCACCCACTCCCGCTCTCTCCCGCCCGCTCCATCCCGCTCCTGCCCGGTCTCGCTCACTCCCTCCCACTTCTGCCCGCGGCAAAGTTCACACCACCAGCTCCCTCCCGCTCCATGCCATCCCCGCCCGCTCCTGCCCGGTCCCGCTCATTCCCTCCCGCTCCCGCCCGCTCCATCCCGCTCCCACCCGCTCCCGCTCACTCCCGCCCGCTCCATCCCGCTCCCTCCCGTTCCCTCCCGTTCCCGCCCGCTCCCGCTGTGAATGGTTTACCTGCTTGAACATCTTCTGCTCTCTGTTAATTTTGGTTTCACCAACCTAACACTTGTTGAGCCACATTGTCTCACATTCACACCTCTATTCTCTGACCTAACCCTATTAGACCCACGGATGCAAATTTACAACTTTTAACAATTCTCAGGACCACATTTACATACAATGAACAAAAATATAATAAGTTTTCTTTTTGCTCCCATTTTCCATGAGCTAAACTTAAAGTCAAATGTATTTGTGCAGCACATTTCATGTACAATTGCTGGTTGTGGTATAATTACAAAACATGTCCTACGTCCTAACCCTAACCCCTAACCCGTCTTATGCAATTTAGTAGACAACCATCAGGAGTTATTCATTTATTTTATGAAATTTACGCCTTTTATTTATTTAAAACTGTAAAAGAAAGAAATTAAATAATAAAAATTAAATTAAAATTATTAAAACAAGCAACAGTTTGGATAAGTTAAAGATATCGTGCAGATTTCATGCACAAACACATGAGAAAAGAAATGTTTTTAACCTGGATTTAAAATGTCTACATTTGTTGACAGTTTAACTCCCGCTCGCTCCCGCCCGCTCCCGCCCACTTCTGCCCGCGGTAAAGTTCATATTACTCGCTCCCACCCGCTCCCACCCGCTCCCTCCTGCTCCCGCCCACTCCCGCCCGCTCCCTCCCGCTCCCGCTCGCTCCCACCCGCTCCCGCCCGCTCCCGCCCGCCCGCTCCCGCCCGCTCCCTCCCACTTCTGCCCGCGGCAAAGTTCATATCGCTCACTCCCACCCGCTCCCGCTCACTCCCGCCCGCTCCCTCCCGCTTCGGCCAGCGGCAAAGTTCATATTGCTCAATCCCGCCCGCTCCCTCCCGCTCCCGCTCGCTCCCACCCGCTCCCTCCCGCTCCCTCCCACTCCCGCTCGCTCCAGCTCGCTCCCGCCCGCTCCCTCCCGCTCCTGCCCGCTCCCTCCCGGTCCCGCTCCCACCCGCTCCCGCCCGCTCCCTTCTGCTCCCGCTCGCTCCCGCCCGCTCCCTCCCGCTCCCTCCCGCTCCCTCCCGCTTCTACCCGCGGCAAAGTTCATACTGCTCGCTCCCTCCCGTTCCCGCTCCCGCTCGCTCCCTCCCGCTCCCGCTCGCTCCCACCAGCTCCCTCCCGCTCCCACCCGCTCTCGCTCGCTTCCGCCCGCTCCAACCCGCTCCCGCTCACTCCCGCCCGCTCCCTCCCGCTTCTGCCCGCGGCAAAGTTCATATTTCTCGCTCCCTCCTGCTCCCGCTCCCTCCCGCTCCCCGCCCACTCCCGCTCGCTTCCGCCCGCTCCAACCCGCTCCCGCTCACTCCCGCCCGCTCCCTCCCGCTTCTGCCCGCGGCAAAGTTCATATTTCTCGCTCCCTCCCGCTCCCGCTCGCTCCCCGCCCGCTCCCGCCCGCTCCCTCCCGCTTTTGCCCGCGGCAAAGTTCATATTGCTCGCTCCCGCCCGCTCCCTCCCGCTCCCGCTCACTCCCGCCCGCTTCCGCCCGCTCCCTCCCGCTTCTGCCCGCGGCAAAGTTCATATCGCTCGCTCCCTCCCGCTCTCGCCCGCTTCAGCCCGCGGCAAAGTTCATACTGCTTGCTCCCGCTCGCTCCCTCCCGCTCCAGCTGGCTCCCGCTCGCTCCCGCCCCCTCCCTCCCGCTTCTGCCCGCGGCAAAGTTCATATTGCTCGCTCCCGCCCGCTCCCTCCCGCTCCCGCTCGCTCCCGCCCCCTCCCTCCCGCTTCTGCCCGCGGCAAAGTTCATATTTCTCGCTCCCGCCCTCTCCCGCCCGCTCTCGCTGGCTCCCGCTCGATCCCGCCTGCTCCCTCCCACTTCTGCACGCGGCAAAGTTCATATCGCTCACTCCCACCCGCTCCCGCTCGCTTCCGCCCGCTCCCTCCCGCTCCCGCTCCCGCTCACTCCCGCCCGCTCCCTCCCGCTTCGGCCAGCGGCAAAGTTCATATCGCTCACTCCCACCCGCTCCCGCTCGCTTCCGCCCGCTCCCTCCCGCTCCCGCTCCCGCTCAATCCCGCCCGCTCCCTCCCGCTCCCGCTCGTTCCCACCCGCTCCCTCCCGCTCGCTATCCGCTTCTGCCCGCGGCAAAGTTCATACTGCTCGCTCCCTCCCGCTCCCTCCCGCTTCTGCCCGTGGCAAAGTTCATACTGCTCGCTCCCGCACGCTCCCGCTCGCTCCCTCCCGCTTCTGCCCGCGGCAAAGTTCATATTGCTCGCTCCCGCCCTCTCCCGCCCGCTCTCGCTTGCTCCCTCCTGCTCCCGCTCGCTCCCTCCCGCTCCCTCCCGCTTCTGCCCGTGGAAAAGTTCTTATTGCTCGCTCCCGCCCGCTCCCGCTCGCTCCCGCCTGCTCCCTCCCGCTTCAGCCCGCTGCAAAGTTCATATTGCTCGCTCGCTCCCGCTCCCGCCCGCTCCCTGCCGCTCCCGCTCCCTCTCGCTCCCGCCTGCTCCCTCCCACTTCTGCCCGCGGCAAAGTTCATATAACTCGCTCCCTCCCGCTCCCGCTCGCTCCCGCCTGCTCCCTCCCACTTCTGCCCGCGGCAAAGTTCATATCGCTCACTCCCACCCGCTCCCGCTCGCTTCCGCCCGCTCCCTCCCTCTCCCGCTCACTCCCGCCCGCTCCCGCCCGCTCCCGCTCGCTCCCACCCGCTCCCGCATACTCCCGCTCGCTCCCACCCGCTCCCTCCCGCTCCCTCCCACTCCCGCTCACTCCCGCTCGCTCCCGCCCGCTATCCGCTTCTGCCCGCGGCAAAGTTCATATCGCTCACTCCCTCCCGCTCCCGCTCACTCCCACCCGCTCCCGCCCGCTCCCGCTCGCTCCCACCCGCTCCCTCCCGCTCCCTCCCACTCCCGCTCGCTCCCGCCTGCTCCCTCCCGCTCCCGCCTGCTCCCGCCCGCTTCTGCTAGCGGCAAAGTTCATATCGCTCACTCCCGCCAGCTCCCGCTCGCTTCAGCCCGCTCCCGCCCGCTCCCTCCCGCTTCTGCTAGCGGCAAAGTTCATATTGCTCCGTCCCGCTCCCGCTCGCTCCCGCCCACTCCCTCCCGATCCCGCTCGCTCCCGCCCACTCCCGCTCGCTCCCACCCGCTCCCTCCCGCTCCCTCCCACTCCCGCTCACTCCCGCCCGCTCCCTCCCGCTTCTGCCCACGGCAAAGTTCATATTGCTCGCTCCCACCCGCTCCCGCCCGCTCCCGCTCGCTCCCGCCCACTCCTTCCCGCTCCCTCCCGCTCCCTCCCGCTCCCGCCCACTCCCTCCCGCTCCCGCTCATTCCCGCCTGCTCCCTCCCACTTTTGCCCGCGGCAAAGTTCATATCGCTCAATCCCGCCTGCTCCTGCCCGCTCGCTCCCACCCGCTCCCTCCCGCTCCCACCCGCTATCCGCTTCAGCCCGCGGCAAAGTTCATATTGCTCGCTCCCACCCGCTCCCGCTCGCTCCCACCCGCTCCCTCCCGCTCCCTCCCGCTCCCGCTCACTCCCTCTCGCTCCCGCCCGCTATCCGCTTCTGCCCGCGGCAAAGTTCATATTGCTCGCTCCCACCCGCTCCCTCCCGCTCCCGCTCGCTCCCGCCCGTTCCGCTCGCTCCCGCCCGCTCTCGCTCGCTCCCTCCCGCTTTTGCCCGCGGCAAAGTTCATATTGCTCACTCCCGCCCGCTCCCTCCCGCTCCCGCTCACTCCCGCCCGCACCCTCCCGCTTCTGCCCGCGGCAAAGTTCATATCGCTCACTCCCGCCCGCTCCCGCTCGCTTCCGCCCGCTCCCTCCCGCTCCCGCTCACTCCCACCCGCTCCCGCCCGCTCCCGCTCGCTTCCGCCCGCTCCCTCCCGCTCCCGCTCGCTCCCGCCAGCTCCCGCTCGCTCCCGCCCGCACCCTCCCGCTCCCGTCCGCTCCCTACCGCTCCCGCCCGCTCCCGCTCGCTCCCACCCGCTCCCGCTCGCTTCCGCCCGCTCCCTCCCGCACCCTCCCGCTCCCTCCCACTCACGCTCCCTCCCGCTTCTGCCCGCGGCAAAGTTCATATTGCTCAATCCCGCCCGCTCCCTCCCGCTCCCGCTCGCTCCCACCCGCTCCCTCCCACTCCCGCTCACTCCCGCTCGCTCCCACCCGCTATCCGCTTCTGCCCGCGGCAAAGTTCATACTGCTCGCTCCCTCCCGCTCCCTCCCGCTTCTGCCCGCGGCAAAGGTCATATTGCTCGCTCCCGCACGCTCCCGCCCACTCCCTCCCGCTTCTGCCCGCGGCAAAGGTCATATTGCTCGCTCCCGCCCTCTCCCGCCCTCTCCCGCCCGCTCCCGCTCGCTTCCGCCCGCTCCCTCCCGCACCCTCCCGCTCCCTCCCACTCACGCTCCCTCCCGCTTCTGCCCGCGGCAAAGTTCATATTGCTCAATCCCGCCCGCTCCCTCCTGCTCCCGCTCGCTCCCTCCCGCTCCCTCCCGCTTCTGCCCGTGGCAAAGTTCATACTGCTCGCTCCCGCTCGCTCCCGCCTGCTCCCTCCCGCTTCAGCCCGCGGCAAAGTTCATATTGCTCGCTCCCACCCGCTCCCGCCCGCTCGCTCCTGCTCCCGCCCGCTCTCGCTGGCTCCCGCTCGCTCCCTCCGACTTCTGCCCGCGGCAAAGTTCATATTGCTCGCTCCCAGCCGCTCCCGCCCGCTCGCTCCTGCTCCCGCCCGCTCTCGCTGGCTCCCGCTCGATCCCGCCTTCTCCCTCCCACTTCTGCACGCGGCAAAGTTCATATTGCTCGCTACCTCCCGCTCCCGCTCGCTCCCGCTCGCTCCCGCCTGCTCTCTCCCACTTCTGCCCGCGGCAAAGTTCATATCGCTCACTCCCACCCGCTCCCGCTCGCTTCCGCCCGCTCCCTCCCGCTCCCGCTCCCGCTCCCGCTCCCGCTCACTCCCGCCCGCTCCCTCCCGCTTCGGCCAGCGGCAAAGTTCATATTGCTCCCTCCCGCTCCCGCTCGTTCCCACCCGCTCCCTCCCGCTCGCTATCCGCTTCTGCCCGCGGCAAAGTTCATACTGCTCGCTCCCTCCCGCTCCCTCCCGCTTCTGCCCGTGGCAAAGTTCATACTGCTCGCTCCCCGCACGCTCCCGCTCGCTCCCTCCCGCTTTTGCCCGCGGCAAAGTTCATATTGCTCGCTCCCGCCCTCTCCCGCCCGCTCTCGCTTGCTCCCTCCTGCTCCCGCTCGCTCCCTCCCGCTCCCTCCCGCTTCTGCCCGTGGAAAAGTTCTTATTGCTCGCTCCCGCCCGCTCCCGCTCGCTCCCGCCTGCTCCCTCCCGCTTCAGCCCGCTGCAAAGTTCATATTGCTTGCTCCCTCCCGCTCCCGCCCGCTCCCTGCCGCTCCCGCTCCCTCTCGCTCCCGCCTGCTCCCTCCCACTTCTGCCCGCGGCAAAGTTCATATTACTCGCTCCCTCCCGCTCCCGCTCGCTCCCGCCTGCTCCCTCCCACTTCTGCCCGCGGCAAAGTTCATATCGCTCACTCCCACCCGCTCCCGCTCGCTTCCGCCCGCTCCCTCCCTCTCCCGCTCACTCCCGCCCGCTCCCGCCCGCTCCCGCTCGCTCCCACCCGCTCCCGCCCACTCCCGCTCGCTCCCACCCGCTCCCTCCCGCTCCCTCCCACTCCCGCTCACTCCCGCTCGCTCCCGCCCGCTATCCGCTTCTGCCCGCGGCAAAGTTCATACTGCTCGCTCCCGCACGCTCCCGCCCACTCCCTCCCGCTTCTGCCCGCGGCAAAGGTCATATTGCTCGCTCCCGCCCTCTCCCACCCGCTCCCTCCCGCTCCAGCGCGCTCCCTCCCGATCCCGCTCGCTCCCGCCCACTCCAGCTCGCTCCCTCCCGCTCCTTCCCACTCCCTCCCGCTCCCGCTCGCTCCCGCCTGCTCCCTCCCACTTCTGCCCGTGGCAAAGTTCATATCGCTCACTCCCACCCGCTCCCGCTCGCTTCCGCCCGCTCCCTCCCGCTCCCGCTCACTCCCGCCCGCTCCCTCCCGCTTCGGCCAGCGGCAAAGTTCATATTGCTCAATCCCGCCCAATCCCTCCCGCTCCCGCTCCCTCCCACTCCCGCTCACTCCCGCTCGCTCCCGCCCGCTATCCGCTTCTGCCCGCGGCAAAGTTCATACTGCTCGCTCCCTCCCGCTCCCTCCCGCTTCTGCCCGCGGCAAAGTTCATATCGCTCGCTCCCTCCCGCTCTCGCCCGCTTCAGCCCGCGGCAAAGTTCATACTGCTTGCTCCCGCTCGCTCCCTCCCGCTCCAGCTGGCTCCCGCCCGCTCCCTCCCGCTTCTGCCCGCGGCAAAGTTCATATTGCTCGCTCCCACCCGCTCCCTCCCGCTCCCGCCCGCTCCCTCCCGCTTCTACCCGCGGCAAAGTTCATACTGCTCGCTCCCTCCCGTTCCCGCTCCCGCTCGCTCCCTCCCGCTCCCGCTCGCTCCCACCCGCTCCCTCCCGCTCCCACCCGCTCTCGCTCGCTCCCTCCTGCTCCCGCTCCCTCCCGCTCCCGCCCACTCCCGCTCGCTTCCACCCGCTCCAACCCGCTCCCGCTCACTCCCGCCCGCTCCCTCCCGCTTCTGCCCGCGGCAAAGTTCATATTTCTCGCTCCCTCCCGCTCCCGCTCGCTCCCGCCCGCTCCCGCCCGCTCCCTCCCGCTTCTGCCCGCGGCAAAGTTCATATTGCTCGCTCCCGCCCGCTCCCTCCCGCTCCCGCTCACTCCCGCCCGCTTCCGCCCGCTCCCTCCCGCTTCTGCCCGCTGCAAAGTTCATATCGCTCGCTCCCTCCCGCTCACTCCCGCACCCGCTCGCTCCCACCCACTCCCGCTCGCTCCCCGCCTGCTCCCTCCCGCTCCCCGCCTGCTCCCTCCCACTTCTGCCCGCGGCAAAGTTCATATCGCTCACTCCCGCCAGCTCCCGCTCGCTTCCGCCCGCTCCCGCCCGCTCCCTCCCGCTTCTGCTAGCGGCAAAGTTCATATTGCTCCGTCCCGCTCCCGCTCGCTCCAGCCCACTCCCTCCCGATCCCGCTCGCTCCCGCCCACTCCCGCTCGCTCCCACCCGCACCCTCCCGCTTCTGCCCGCGGCAAAGTTCATATCGCTCACTCCCGCCCGCTCCCGCTCGCTTCCGCCCGCTCCCTCCCGCTCCCGCTCACTCCCACCCGCTCCCACCCGCTCCCGCTTGCTTCCGCCCGCTCCCTCCCGCTCCCGCTCACTCCCGCCCGCTCCCTCCCGCTTCTGCCCACGGCAAAGTTCATATTGCTCGCTCCCACCCGCTCCCGCCCCGCTCCCGCTCGCTCCCGCCCACTCCTTCCCGCTCCCTCCCGCTCCCTCCCGCTCCCGCCCACTCCCTCCCGCTCCCGCTCATTCCCGCCTGCTCCCTCCCACTTCTGCCCGCGGCAAAGTTCATATCGCTCAATCCCGCCTGCTCCTGCCCGCTCGCTCCCACCCGCTCCCTCCCGCTCCCGCCCGCTATCCGCTTCAGCCCGCGGCAAAGTTCATATTGCTCGCTCCCGCTCGCTCCCACCCGCTCCCTCCCGCTCCCTCCCGCTCCCGCTCACTCCCTCTCGCTCCCGCCCGCTATCCGCTTCTGCCCGCGGCAAAGTTCATATTGCTCGCTCCCACCCGCTCCCTCCCGCTCCCGCTCGCTCCCGCCCGTTCCGCTCGCTCCCGCCCGCTCTCGCTCGCTCCCTCCCGCTTTTGCCCGCGGCAAAGTTCATATTGCTCACTCCCGCCCGCTCCCTCCCGCTCCCGCTCACTCCCGCCCGCACCCTCCCGCTTCTGCCCGCGGCAAAGTTCATATCGCTCACTCCCGCCCGCTCCCGCTCGCTTCCGCCCGCTCCCTCCCGCTCCCGCTCACTCCCACCCGCTCCCGCCCGCTCCCGCTCGCTTCCGCCCGCTCCCTCCCGCTCCCGCTCGCTCCCGCCAGCTCCCGCTCGCTCCTTCCCGCTCCCTCCCGCTCCCTCCCGCTCCCGCCCACTCCCTCCCGCTCCCGCTCATTCCCGCCTGCTCCCTCCCACTTCTGCCCGCGGCAAAGTTCATATCGCTCAATCCCGCCTGCTCCTGCCCGCTCGCTCCCACCCGCTCCCTCCCGCTCCCGCCCGCTATCCGCTTCAGCCCGCGGCAAAGTTCATATTGCTCGCTCCCGCTCGCTCCCACCCGCTCCCTCCCGCTCCCTCCCGCTCCCGCTCACTCCCTCTCGCTCCCGCCCGCTATCCGCTTCTGCCCGCGGCAAAGTTCATATTGCTCGCTCCCACCCGCTCCCCTCCCGCTCCCGCTCGCTCCCGCCCGTTCCGCTCGCTCCCGCCCGCTCTCGCTCGCTCCCTCCCGCTTTTGCCCGCGGCAAAGTTCATATTGCTCACTCCCGCCCGCTCCCTCCCGCTCCCGCTCACTCCCGCCCGCACCCTCCCGCTTCTGCCCGAGGCAAAGTTCATATCGCTCACTCCCGCCCGCTCCCGCTCGCTTCCGCCCGCTCCCTCCCGCTCCCGCTCACTCCCACCCGCTCCCCGCCCGCTCCCGCTCGCTTCCGCCCGCTCCCTCCCGCTCCCGCTCGCTCCCGCCAGCTCCCGCTCGCTCCTTCCCGCTCCCTCCCGCTCCCTCCCGCTCCCGCCCACTCCCTCCCGCTCCCGCTCATTCCCGCCTGCTCCCTCCCACTTCTGCCCGCGGCAAAGTTCATATCGCTCAATCCCGCCTGCTCCTGCCCGCTCGCTCCCACCCGCTCCCTCCCGCTCCCGCCCGCTATCCGCTTCAGCCCGCGGCAAAGTTCATATTGCTCGCTCCCGCTCGCTCCCACCCGCTCCCTCCCGCTCCCTCCCGCTCCCGCTCACTCCCTCTCGCTCCCGCCCGCTATCCGCTTCTGCCCGCGGCAAAGTTCATACTGCTCGCTCCCTCCCGCTCCCTCCCGCTTCTGCCCGCGGCAAAGTTCATATCGCTCGCTCCCTCCCGCTCTCGCCCGCTTCAGCCCGCGGCAAAGTTCATACTGCTTGCTCCCGCTCACTCCCTCCCGCTCCAGCTGGCTCCCGCCCGCTCCCTCCCGCTTCTGCCCGCGGCAAAGTTCATATTGCTCGCTCCCACCCGCTCCCTCCCGCTCCCGCCCGCTCCCTCCCGCTTCTACCCGCGGCAAAGTTCATACTGCTCGCTCCCTCCCGTTCCCGCTCCCGCTCGCTCCCTCCCGCTCCCGCTCGCTCCCACCCGCTCCCTCCCGCTCCCACCCGCTCTCGCTCGCTCCCTCCTGCTCCCGCTCCCTCCCGCTCCCGCCCACTCCCGCTCGCTTCCACCCGCTCCAACCCGCTCCCGCTCACTCCCGCCCGCTCCCTCCCGCTTCTGCCCGCGGCAAAGTTCATATTTCTCGCTCCCTCCCGCTCCCGCTCGCTCCCGCCCGCTCCCGCCCGCTCCCTCCCGCTTCTGCCCGCGGCAAAGTTCATATTGCTCGCTCCCGCCCGCTCCCTCCCGCTCCCGCTCACTCCCGCCCGCTTCCGCCCGCTCCCTCCCGCTTCTGCCCGCTGCAAAGTTCATATCGCTCGCTCCCTCCCGCTCACTCCCGCACCCGCTCGCTCCCACCCGCTCCCGCTCGCTCCCGCCTGCTCCCTCCCGCTCCCGCCTGCTCCCTCCCACTTCTGCCCGCGGCAAAGTTCATATCGCTCACTCCCGCCAGCTCCCGCTCGCTTCCGCCCGCTCCCGCCCGCTCCCTCCCGCTTCTGCTAGCGGCAAAGTTCATATTGCTCCGTCCCGCTCCCCGCTCGCTCCAGCCCACTCCCTCCCGATCCCGCTCGCTCCCGCCCACTCCCGCTCGCTCCCACCCGCACCCTCCCGCTTCTGCCCGCGGCAAAGTTCATATCGCTCACTCCCGCCCGCTCCCGCTCGCTTCCGCCCGCTCCCTCCCGCTCCCGCTCACTCCCACCCGCTCCCACCCGCTCCCGCTTGCTTCCGCCCGCTCCCTCCCGCTCCCGCTCACTCCCGCCCGCTCCCTCCCGCTTCTGCCCACGGCAAAGTTCATATTGCTCGCTCCCACCCGCTCCCGCCCGCTCCCGCTCGCTCCCGCCCACTCCTTCCCGCTCCCTCCCGCTCCCTCCCGCTCCCCGCCCACTCCCTCCCGCTCCCGCTCATTCCCGCCTGCTCCCTCCCACTTCTGCCCGCGGCAAAGTTCATATCGCTCAATCCCGCCTGCTCCTGCCCGCTCGCTCCCACCCGCTCCCTCCCGCTCCCGCCCGCTATCCGCTTCAGCCCGCGGCAAAGTTCATATTGCTCGCTCCCGCTCGCTCCCACCCGCTCCCTCCCGCTCCCTCCCGCTCCCGCTCACTCCCTCTCGCTCCCGCCCGCTATCCGGTTCTGCCCGCGGCAAAGTTCATATTGCTCGCTCCCACCCGCTCCCTCCCGCTCCCGCTCGCTCCCGCCCGTTCCGCTCGCTCCCCGCCCGCTCTCGCTCGCTCCCTCCCGCTTTTGCCCGCGGCAAAGTTCCTATTGCTCACTCCCGCCCGCTCCCTCCCGCTCCCGCTCACTCCCGCCCGCTCCCGCTCGCTTCCGCCCGCTCCCTCCCGCTCCCGCTCACTCCCACCCGCTCCCGCCCGCTCCCGCTCGCTTCCGCCCGCTCCCTCCCGCTCCCGCTCGCTCCCGCCAGCTCCCGCTCGCTCCTTCCCGCTCCCTCCCGCTCCCTCCCGCTCCCGCCCACTCCCTCCCGCTCCCGCTCATTCCCGCCTGCTCCCTCCCACTTCTGCCCGCGGCAAAGTTCATATCGCTCAATCCCGCCTGCTCCTGCCCGCTCGCTCCCACCCGCTCCCTCCCGCTCCCGCCCGCTATCCGCTTCAGCCCGCGGCAAAGTTCATATTGCTCGCTCCCGCTCGCTCCCACCCGCTCCCTCCCGCTCCCTCCCGCTCCCGCTCACTCCCTCTCGCTCCCGCCCGCTATCCGCTTCTGCCCGCGGCAAAGTTCATATTGCTCGCTCCCACCCGCTCCCTCCCGCTCCCGCTCGCTCCCGCCCGTTCCGCTCGCTCCCGCCCGCTCTCGCTCGCTCCCTCCCGCTTTTGCCCGCGGCAAAGTTCATATTGCTCACTCCCGCCCGCTCCCTCCCGCTCCCGCTCACTCCCGCCCGCACCCTCCCGCTTCTGCCCGCGGCAAAGTTCATATCGCTCACTCCCGCCCGCTCCCGCTCGCTTCCGCCCGCTCCCTCCCGCTCCCGCTCACTCCCACCCGCTCCCGCTCGCTTCCGCCCGCTCCCTCCCGCTCCCGCTCGCTCCCCGCCAGCTCCCGCTCGCTCCTTCCCGCTCCCTCCCGCTCCCTCCCGCTCCCGCCCACTCCCTCCCGCTCCCGCTCATTCCCGCCTGCTCCCTCCCACTTCTGCCCGCGGCAAAGTTCATATCGCTCAATCCCGCCTGCTCCTGCCCGCTCGCTCCCACCCGCTCCCTCCCGCTCCCGCCCGCTATCCGCTTCAGCCCGCGGCAAAGTTCATATTGCTCGCTCCCGCTCGCTCCCACCCGCTCCCTCCCGCTCCCTCCCGCTCCCGCTCACTCCCTCTCGCTCCCGCCCGCTATCCGCTTCTGCCCGCGGCAAAGTTCATATTGCTCGCTCCCACCCGCTCCCTCCCGCTCCCGCTCGCTCCCCGCCCGTTCCGCTCGCTCCCGCCCGCTCTCGCTCGCTCCCTCCCGCTTTTGCCCGCGGCAAAGTTCATATTGCTCACTCCCGCCCGCTCCCTCCCGCTCCCGCTCACTCCCGCCCGCACCCTCCCGCTTCTGCCCGCGGCAAAGTTCATATCGCTCACTCCCGCCCGCTCCCGCTCGCTTCCGCCCGCTTCCTCCCGCTCCCGCTCACTCCCACCCGCTCCCGCCCGCTCCCGCTCGCTTCCGCCCGCTCCCTCCCGCTCCCGCTCGCTCCCGCCAGCTCCCGCTCGCTCCCGCCCGCACCCTCCCGCTCCCGTCCGCTCCCTACCGCTCCCGCCCGCTCCCGCTCGCTCCCACCCGCTCCCGCTCGCTTCCGCCCGCTCCCTCCCGCACCCTCCCGCTCCCTCCCACTCACGCTCCCTCCCGCTTCTGCCCGCGGCAAAGTTCATATTGCTCAATCCCGCCCGCTCCCGCTCGCTCCCACCCGCTCCCGCTCGCTTCCGCCCGCTCCCTCCCGCACCCTCCCGCTCCCTCCCACTCACGCTCCCTCCCGCTTCTGCCCGCGGCAAAGTTCATATTGCTCAATCCCGCCAGCTCCCGCTCGCTTCCGCCCGCTCCCGCCCGCTCCCTCCCGCTTCTGCTAGCGGCAAAGTTCATATTGCTCCGTCCCGCTCCCGCTCGCTCCCGCCCACTCCCTCCCGATCCCGCTCGCTCCCGCCCACTCCCGCTCGCTCCCACCCGCTCCCTCCCGCTCCCGTCCGCTCTCGCTCACTCCCACCCGCTCCCGCTTGCTCCCGCCTGCTCCCTCCCGCTTCTGCCCGCGGCAAAGTTCATATCGCTCACTCCCGCCAGCTCCCGCTCGCTTCCGCCCGCTCCCGCCCGCTCCCTCCCGCTTCTGCTAGCGGCAAAGTTCATATTGCTCCGTCCCGCTCCCGCTCGCTCCCGCCCACTCCCTCCCGATCCCGCTCGCTCCCGCCCACTCCCGCTCGCTCCCACCCGCTCCCTCCCGCTCCCTCCCGCTCCCTCCCGCTCCCGTCCGCTCTCGCTCAATCCCACCCGCTCCCGCTTGCTCCCGCCTGCTCCCTCCCGCTTCTGCCCGCGGCAAAGTTCATATCGCTCACTCCCGCCAGCTCCCGCTCGCTTCCGCCCGCTCCCGCCCGCTCCCTCCCGCTTCTGCTAGCGGCAAAGTTCATATTGCTCCGTCCCGCTCCCGCTCGCTCCCGCCCACTCCGTCCCGCTCCCGCTCGCTCCCGCCCACTCCCTCCCGATCCCGCTCGCTCCCTCCCACTCCCGCTCACTCCCGCCCGCTCCCTCCCGCTTCTGCCCACGGCAAAGTTCATATTGCTCGCTCCCACCCGCTCCCGCCCGCTCCCGCTCGCTCCCGCCCACTCCTTCCCGCTCCCTCCCGCTCCCTCCCGCTCCCGCCCACTCCCTCCCGCTCCCGCTCATTCCCGCCTGCTCCCTCCCACTTCTGCCCGCGGCAAAGTTCATATCGCTCAATCCCGCCTGCTCCTGCCCGCTCGCTCCCACCCGCTCCCTCCCGCTCCCGCCCGCTATCCGCTTCAGCCCGCGGCAAAGTTCATATTGCTCGCTCCCACCCGCTCCCGCTCGCTCCCACCCGCTCCCACCCGCTCCCGCCCGCTCCCTCCTGCTCCCGCTCGCTCCCTCCCGCTCACTCCCGCACCCGCTCGCTCCCACCCGCTCCCTCCCGCTTCTGCCCACGGCAAAGTTCATATTGCTCGCTCCCACCCGCTCCCGCCCGCTCCCGCTCGCTCCCGCCCACTCCTTCCCGCTCCCTCCCGCTCCCTCCCGCTCCCCGCCCACTCCCTCCCGCTCCCGCTCATTCCCGCCTGCTCCCTCCCACTTCTGCCCGCGGCAAAGTTCATATCGCTCAATCCCGCCTGCTCCTGCCCGCTCGCTCCCACCCGCTCCCTCCCGCTCCCGCCCGCTATCCGCTTCAGCCCGCGGCAAAGTTCATATTGCTCGCTCCCTCCCGCTCCCGTCCGCTCCCTACCGCTCCCGCCCGCTCCCGCTCGCTCCCACCCGCTCCCGCTCGCTTCCGCCCGCTCCCTCCCGCACCCTCCCGCTCCCTCCCACTCACGCTCCCTCCCGCTTCTGCCCGCGGCAAAGTTCATATTGCTCAATCCCGCCCGCTCCCTCCCGCTCCCGCTCGCTCCCACCCGCTCCCTCCCACTCCCGCTCGCTCCCACCCGCTCCCTCCCGCTCCCTCCCGCTCCCGCTCGCTCCCTCTCGCTCCCGCCCGCTATCCGCTTCTGCCCGCGGCAAAGTTCATATTGCTCGCTCCCACCCGCTCCCTCCCGCTCCCGCTCGCTCCCGCCCGTTCCGCTCGCTCCCGCCCGCTCTCGCTCGCTCCCTCCCGCTTCTGCCCGCGGCAAAGTTCATACTGCTCGCTCCCTCCCGCTCCCTCCCGCTTCTGCCCGCGGCAAAGGTCATATTGCTCGCTCCCGCACGCTCCCGCCCACTCCCTCCCGCTTCTGCCCGCGGCAAAGGTCATATTGCTCACTCCCGCCCGCTCCCTCCCGCTCCCGCTCCCGGTCCCGCTCCCGCTCCCGCTCACTCCCGCCCGCTCCCTCCCGCTTCGGCCAGCGGCAAAGTTCATATTGCTCCCTCCCGCTCCCGCTCGTTCCCACCCGCTCCCTCCCGCTCGCTATCCGCTTCTGCCCGCGGCAAAGTTCATACTGCTCGCTCCCTCCCGCTCCCTCCCGCTTCTGCCCGTGGCAAAGTTCATACTGCTCGCTCCCGCACGCTCCCGCTCGCTCCCTCCCGCTTCTGCCCGCGGCAAAGTTCATATTGCTCGCTCCCGCCCTCTCCCGCCCGCTCTCGCTTGCTCCCTCCTGCTCCCGCTCGCTCCCTCCCGCTCCCTCCCGCTTCTGCCCGTGGAAAAGTTCTTATTGCTCGCTCCCGCCCGCTCCCGCTCGCTCCCGCCTGCTCCCTCCCGCTTCAGCCCGCTGCAAAGTTCATATTGCTTGCTCCCTCCCGCTCCCGCCCGCTCCCTGCCGCTCCCGCTCCCTCTCGCTCCCGCCTGCTCCCTCCCACTTCTGCCCGCGGCAAAGTTCATATTACTCGCTCCCTCCCGCTCCCGCTCGCTCCCGCCTGCTCCCTCCCACTTCTGCCCGCGGCAAAGTTCATATCGCTCACTCCCACCCGCTCCCGCTCGCTTCCGCCCGCTCCCTCCCTCTCCCGCTCACTCCCGCCCGCTCCCGCCCGCTCCCGCTCGCTCCCACCCACTCCCGCCCACTCCCGCTCGCTCCCACCCGCTCCCTCCCGCTCCCTCCCACTCCCGCTCACTCCCGCTCGCTCCCGCCCGCTCTCCGCTTCTGCCCGCGGCAAAGTTCATACTGCTCGCTCCCGCACGCTCCCGCCCACTCCCTCCCGCTTCTGCCCGCGGCAAAGGTCATATTGCTCGCTCCCGCCCTCTCCCACCCGCTCCCTCCCGCTCCAGCGCGCTCCCTCCCGATCCCGCTCGTTCCCGCCCACTCCAGCTCGCTCCCTCCCGCTCCTTCCCACTCCCTCCCGCTCCCGCTCGCTCCCGCCTGCTCCCTCCCACTTCTGCCCGTGGCAAAGTTCATATCGCTCACTCCCACCCGCTCCCGCTCGCTTCCGCCCGCTCCCTCCCGCTCCCGCTCACTCCCGCCCGCTCCCTCCCGCTTCGGCCAGCGGCAAAGTTCATATTGCTCAATCCCGCCCAATCCCTCCCGCTCCCGCTCGCTCCCACCCGCTCCCTCCCGCTCCCTCCCACTCCCGCTCACTCCCGCTCGCTCCCGCCCGCTATCCGCTTCTGCCCGCGGCAAAGTTCATACTGCTCGCTCCCTCCCGCTCCCTCCCGCTTCTGCCCGCGGCAAAGTTCATATCGCTCGCTCCCTCCCGCTCTCGCCCGCTTCAGCCCGCGGCAAAGTTCATACTGCTTGCTCCCGCTCGCTCCCTCCCGCTCCAGCTGGCTCCCGCCCGCTCCCTCCCGCTTCTGCCCGCGGCAAAGTTCATATTGCTCGCTCCCACCCGCTCCCTCCCGCTCCCGCCCGCTCCCTCCCTCTTCTACCCGCGGCAAAGTTCATACTGCTCGCTCCCTCCCGTTCCCGCTCCCGCTCGCTCCCTCCCGCTCCCGCTCGCTCCCACCCGCTCCCTCCCACTCCCACCCGCTCTCGCTCGCTCCCTCCTGCTCCCGCTCCCTCCCGCTCCCTCCCGCTCCCGCTCACTCCCGCCCGCTCCCTCCCGCTTCGGCCAGCGGCAAAGTTCATATTGCTCAATCCCGCCCAATCCCTCCCGCTCCCGCTCGCTCCCACCCGCTCCCTCCCGCTCCCTCCCGCTCGCTCCCGCCCGCTATCCGCTTCTGCCCGCGGCAAAGTTCATACTGCTCGCTCCCTCCCGCTCCCTCCCGCTTCTGCCCGCGGCAAAGTTCATATCGCTCGCTCCCTCCCGCTCTCGCCCGCTTCAGCCCGCGGCAAAGTTCATACTGCTTGCTCCCGCTCGCTCCCTCCCGCTCCAGCTGGCTCCCGCCCGCTCCCTCCCGCTTCTGCCCGCGGCAAAGTTCATATTGCTCGCTCCCACCCGCTCCCTCCCGCTCCCGCCCGCTCCCTCCCGCTTCTACCCGCGGCAAAGTTCATACTGCTCGCTCCCTCCCGTTCCCGCTCCCGCTCGCTCCCTCCCGCTCCCGCTCGCTCCCACCCGCTCCCTCCCGCTCCCACCCGCTCTCGCTCGCTCCCTCCTGCTCCCGCTCCCTCCCGCTCCCGCCCACTCCCGCTCGCTTCCACCCGCTCCAACCCGCTCCCGCTCACTCCCGCCCGCTCCCTCCCGCTTCTGCCCGCGGCAAAGTTCATATTTCTCGCTCCCTCCCGCTCCCGCTCGCTCCCGCCCGCTCCCGCCCGCTCCCTCCCGCTTCTGCCCGCGGCAAAGTTCATATTGCTCGCTCCCGCCCGCTCCCTCCCGCTCCCGCTCACTCCCGCCCGCTTCCGCCCGCTCCCTCCCGCTTCTGCCCGCTGCAAAGTTCATATCGCTCGCTCCCTCCCGCTCTCGCCCGCTTCAGCCCGCGGCAAAGTTCATACTGCTTGCTCCCGCTCGCTCCCTCCCGCTCCAGCTGGCTCCCGCTCGCTCCCGCCCGCTCCCTCCCGCTCCCTCCCGCTTCTGCCCGTGGAAAAGTTCTTATTGCTCGCTCCCGCCCGCTCCCGCTCGCTCCCGCCTGCTCCCTCCCGCTTCAGCCCGCTGCAAAGTTCATATTGCTCGCTCCCTCCCGCTCCCGCCCGCTCCCTGCCGCTCCCGCTCCCTCTCGCTCCCGCCTGCTCCCTCCCACTTCTGCCCGCGGCAAAGTTCATATTACTCGCTCCCTCCCGCTCCCGCTCGCTCCCGCCCGCTCCCTCCCGCTCCCGCTCGCTCCCGCCCGTTCCGCTCGCTCCCGCCCGCTCTCGCTCGCTCCCTCCCGCTTTTGCCCGCGGCAAAGTTCATATTGCTCACTCCCGCCCGCTCCCTCCCGCTCCCGCTCACTCCCGCCCGCACCCTCCCGCTTCTGCCCGCGGCAAAGTTCATATCGCTCACTCCCGCCCGCTCCCGCTCGCTTCCGCCCGCTTCCTCCCGCTCCCGCTCACTCCCACCCGCTCCCGCCCGCTCCCGCTCGCTTCCGCCCGCTCCCTCCCGCTCCCGCTCGCTCCCGCCAGCTCCCGCTCGCTCCCGCCCGCACCCTCCCGCTCCCGTCCGCTCCCTACCGCTCCCGCCCGCTCCCGCTCGCTCCCACCCGCTCCCGCTCGCTTCCGCCCGCTCCCTCCCGCACCCTCCCGCTCCCTCCCACTCACGCTCCCTCCCGCTTCTGCCCGCGGCAAAGTTCATATTGCTCAATCCCGCCCGCTCCCGCTCGCTCCCACCCGCTCCCGCTCGCTTCCGCCCGCTCCCTCCCGCACCCTCCCGCTCCCTCCCACTCACGCTCCCTCCCGCTTCTGCCCGCGGCAAAGTTCATATTGCTCAATCCCGCCAGCTCCCGCTCGCTTCCGCCCGCTCCCGCCCGCTCCCTCCCGCTTCTGCTAGCGGCAAAGTTCATATTGCTCCGTCCCGCTCCCGCTCGCTCCCGCCCACTCCCTCCCGATCCCGCTCGCTCCCGCCCACTCCCGCTCGCTCCCACCCGCTCCCTCCCGCTCCCGTCCGCTCTCGCTCACTCCCACCCGCTCCCGCTTGCTCCCGCCTGCTCCCTCCCGCTTCTGCCCGCGGCAAAGTTCATATCGCTCACTCCCGCCAGCTCCCGCTCGCTTCCGCCCGCTCCCGCCCGCTCCCTCCCGCTTCTGCTAGCGGCAAAGTTCATATTGCTCCGTCCCGCTCCCGCTCGCTCCCGCCCACTCCCTCCCGATCCCGCTCGCTCCCGCCCACTCCCGCTCGCTCCCACCCGCTCCCTCCCGCTCCCTCCCGCTCCCGTCCGCTCTCGCTCAATCCCACCCGCTCCCGCTTGCTCCCGCCTGCTCCCTCCCGCTTCTGCCCGCGGCAAAGTTCATATCGCTCACTCCCGCCAGCTCCCGCTCGCTTCCGCCCGCTCCCGCCCGCTCCCTCCCGCTTCTGCTAGCGGCAAAGTTCATATTGCTCCGTCCCGCTCCCGCTCGCTCCCGCCCACTCCGTCCCGCTCCCGCTCGCTCCCGCCCACTCCCTCCCGATCCCGCTCGCTCCCTCCCACTCCCGCTCACTCCCGCCCGCTCCCTCCCGCTTCTGCCCACGGCAAAGTTCATATTGCTCGCTCCCACCCGCTCCCGCCCGCTCCCGCTCGCTCCCGCCCACTCCTTCCCGCTCCCTCCCGCTCCCTCCCGCTCCCGCCCACTCCCTCCCGCTCCCGCTCATTCCCGCCTGCTCCCTCCCACTTCTGCCCGCGGCAAAGTTCATATCGCTCAATCCCGCCTGCTCCTGCCCGCTCGCTCCCACCCGCTCCCTCCCGCTCCCGCCCGCTATCCGCTTCAGCCCGCGGCAAAGTTCATATTGCTCGCTCCCACCCGCTCCCGCTCGCTCCCACCCGCTCCCACCCGCTCCCGCCCGCTCCCTCCTGCTCCCGCTCGCTCCCTCCCGCTCACTCCCGCACCCGCTCGCTCCCACCCGCTCCCTCCCGCTTCTGCCCACGGCAAAGTTCATATTGCTCGCTCCCACCCGCTCCCGCCCGCTCCCGCTCGCTCCCGCCCACTCCTTCCCGCTCCCTCCCGCTCCCTCCCGCTCCCGCCCACTCCCTCCCGCTCCCGCTCATTCCCGCCTGCTCCCTCCCACTTCTGCCCGCGGCAAAGTTCATATCGCTCAATCCCGCCTGCTCCTGCCCGCTCGCTCCCACCCGCTCCCTCCCGCTCCCGCCCGCTATCCGCTTCAGCCCGCGGCAAAGTTCATATTGCTCGCTCCCTCCCGCTCCCGTCCGCTCCCTACCGCTCCCGCCCGCTCCCGCTCGCTCCCACCCGCTCCCGCTCGCTTCCGCCCGCTCCCTCCCGCACCCTCCCGCTCCCTCCCACTCACGCTCCCTCCCGCTTCTGCCCGCGGCAAAGTTCATATTGCTCAATCCCGCCCGCTCCCTCCCGCTCCCGCTCGCTCCCACCCGCTCCCTCCCACTCCCGCTCGCTCCCACCCGCTCCCTCCCGCTCCCTCCCGCTCCCGCTCGCTCCCTCTCGCTCCCGCCCGCTATCCGCTTCTGCCCGCGGCAAAGTTCATATTGCTCGCTCCCACCCGCTCCCTCCCGCTCCCCGCTCGCTCCCGCCCGTTCCGCTCGCTCCCGCCCGCTCTCGCTCGCTCCCTCCCGCTTCTGCCCGCGGCAAAGTTCATACTGCTCGCTCCCTCCCGCTCCCTCCCGCTTCTGCCCGCGGCAAAGGTCATATTGCTCGCTCCCGCACGCTCCCGCCCACTCCCTCCCGCTTCTGCCCGCGGCAAAGGTCATATTGCTCACTCCCGCCCGCTCCCTCCCGCTCCCGCTCCCGGTCCCGCTCCCGCTCCCGCTCCCGCTCACTCCCGCCCGCTCCCTCCCGCTTCGGCCAGCGGCAAAGTTCATATTGCTCCCTCCCGCTCCCGCTCGTTCCCACCCGCTCCCTCCCGCTCGCTATCCGCTTCTGCCCGCGGCAAAGTTCATACTGCTCGCTCCCTCCCGCTCCCTCCCGCTTCTGCCCGTGGCAAAGTTCATACTGCTCGCTCCCGCACGCTCCCGCTCGCTCCCTCCCGCTTCTGCCCGCGGCAAAGTTCATATTGCTCGCTCCCGCCCTCTCCCGCCCGCTCTCGCTTGCTCCCTCCTGCTCCCGCTCGCTCCCTCCCGCTCCCTCCCGCTTCTGCCCGTGGAAAAGTTCTTATTGCTCGCTCCCGCCCGCTCCCGCTCGCTCCCGCCTGCTCCCTCCCGCTTCAGCCCGCTGCAAAGTTCATATTGCTTGCTCCCTCCCGCTCCCGCCCGCTCCCTGCCGCTCCCGCTCCCTCTCGCTCCCGCCTGCTCCCGCTCGCTCCCTCCCGCTCCCTCCCGCTTCTGCCCGTGGAAAAGTTCTTATTGCTCGCTCCCGCCCGCTCCCGCTCGCTCCCGCCTGCTCCCTCCCACTTCTGCCCGCGGCAAAGTTCATATTACTCGCTCCCTCCCGCTCCCGCTCGCTCCCGCCTGCTCCCTCCCACTTCTGCCCGCGGCAAAGTTCATATCGCTCACTCCCACCCGCTCCCGCTCGCTTCCGCCCGCTCCCTCCCTCTCCCGCTCACTCCCGCCCGCTCCCGCCCGCTCCCGCTCGCTCCCACCCACTCCCGCCCACTCCCGCTCGCTCCCACCCGCTCCCTCCCGCTCCCTCCCACTCCCGCTCACTCCCGCTCGCTCCCGCCCGCTATCCGCTTCTGCCCGCGGCAAAGTTCATACTGCTCGCTCCCGCACGCTCCCGCCCACTCCCTCCCGCTTCTGCCCGCGGCAAAGGTCATATTGCTCGCTCCCGCCCTCTCCCACCCGCTCCCTCCCGCTCCAGCGCGCTCCCTCCCGATCCCGCTCGTTCCCGCCCACTCCAGCTCGCTCCCTCCCGCTCCTTCCCACTCCCTCCCGCTCCCGCTCGCTCCCGCCTGCTCCCTCCCACTTCTGCCCGTGGCAAAGTTCATATCGCTCACTCCCACCCGCTCCCGCTCGCTTCCGCCCGCTCCCTCCCGCTCCCGCTCACTCCCGCCCGCTCCCTCCCGCTTCGGCCAGCGGCAAAGTTCATATTGCTCAATCCCGCCCAATCCCTCCCGCTCCCGCTCGCTCCCACCCGCTCCCTCCCGCTCCCTCCCACTCCCGCTCACTCCCGCTCGCTCCCGCCCGCTATCCGCTTCTGCCCGCGGCAAAGTTCATACTGCTCGCTCACTCCCGCTCCCTCCCGCTTCTGCCCGCGGCAAAGTTCATATCGCTCGCTCCCTCCCGCTCTCGCCCGCTTCAGCCCGCGGCAAAGTTCATACTGCTTGCTCCCGCTCGCTCCCTCCCGCTCCAGCTGGCTCCCGCCCGCTCCCTCCCGCTTCTGCCCGCGGCAAAGTTCATATTGCTCGCTCCCACCCGCTCCCTCCCGCTCCCGCCCGCTCCCTCCCGCTTCTACCCGCGGCAAAGTTCATACTGCTCGCTCCCTCCCGTTCCCGCTCCCGCTCGCTCCCTCCCGCTCCCGCTCGCTCCCACCCGCTCCCTCCCGCTCCCACCCGCTCTCGCTCGCTCCCTCCTGCTCCCGCTCCCTCCCGCTCCCTCCCGCTCCCGCTCACTCCCGCCCGCTCCCTCCCGCTTCGGCCAGCGGCAAAGTTCATATTGCTCAATCCCGCCCAATCCCTCCCGCTCCCGCTCGCTCCCACCCGCTCCCTCCCGCTCCCTCCCACTCCCGCTCACTCCCGCTCGCTCCCGCCCGCTATCCGCTTCTGCCCGCGGCAAAGTTCATACTGCTCGCTCCCTCCCGCTCCCTCCCGCTTCTGCCCGCGGCAAAGTTCATATCGCTCGCTCCCTCCCGCTCTCGCCCGCTTCAGCCCGCGGCAAAGTTCATACTGCTTGCTCCCGCTCGCTCCCTCCCGCTCCAGCTGGCTCCCGCCCGCTCCCTCCCGCTTCTGCCCGCGGCAAAGTTCATATTGCTCGCTCCCACCCGCTCCCTCCCGCTCCCGCCCGCTCCCTCCCGCTTCTACCCGCGGCAAAGTTCATACTGCTCGCTCCCTCCCGTTCCCGCTCCCGCTCGCTCCCTCCCGCTCCCGCTCGCTCCCACCCGCTCCCTCCCGCTCCCACCCGCTCTCGCTCGCTCCCTCCTGCTCCCGCTCCCTCCCGCTCCCGCCCACTCCCGCTCGCTTCCACCCGCTCCAACCCGCTCCCGCTCACTCCCGCCCGCTCCCTCCCGCTTCTGCCCGCGGCAAAGTTCATATTTCTCGCTCCCTCCCGCTCCCGCTCGCTCCCGCCCGCTCCCGCCCGCTCCCTCCCGCTTCTGCCCGCGGCAAAGTTCATATTGCTCGCTCCCGCCCGCTCCCTCCCGCTCCCGCTCACTCCCGCCCGCTTCCGCCCGCTCCCTCCCGCTTCTGCCCGCTGCAAAGTTCATATCGCTCGCTCCCTCCCGCTCTCGCCCGCTTCAGCCCGCGGCAAAGTTCATACTGCTTGCTCCCGCTCGCTCCCTCCCGCTCCAGCTGGCTCCCGCTCGCTCCCGCCCGCTCCCTCCCGCTCCCTCCCGCTTCTGCCCGTGGAAAAGTTCTTATTGCTCGCTCCCGCCCGCTCCCGCTCGCTCCCGCCTGCTCCCTCCCGCTTCAGCCCGCTGCAAAGTTCATATTGCTCGCTCCCTCCCGCTCCCGCCCGCTCCCTGCCGCTCCCGCTCCCTCTCGCTCCCGCCTGCTCCCTCCCACTTCTGCCCGCGGCAAAGTTCATATTACTCGCTCCCTCCCGCTCCCGCTCGCTCCCGCCCGCTCCCTCCCGCTCCCGCTCCCGCTCCCGCTCCCGCTCACTCCCGCCCGCTCCCTCCCGCTTCGGCCAGCGGCAAAGTTCATATTGCTCAATCCCGCCCTGTCCCTCCTTCTCCCGCTCGCTCCCACCCGCTCCCTCCCGCTCCCTCCCGCTCGCTATCCGCTTCTGCCCGCGGCAAAGTTCATACTGCTCGCTCCCTCCCGCTCCCTCCCGCTTCTGCCCGTGGCAAAGTTCATACTGCTCGCTCCCGCACGCTCCCGCTCGCTCCCTCCCGCTTCTGCCCGCGGCAAAGTTCATATTGCTCGCTCCCGCCCTCTCCCGCCCGCTCTCGCTTGCTCCCTCCTGCTGCCGCTCGCTCCCTCCCGCTCCCTCCCGCTTCTGCCCGTGGAAAAGTTCTTATTGCTCGCTCCCGCCCGCTCCCGCTCGCTCCCGCCTGCTCCCTCCCGCTTCAGCCCGCTGCAAAGTTCATATTGCTTGCTCCCTCCCGCTCCCGCCCGCTCCCTGCCGCTCCCGCTCCCTCTCGCTCCCGCCTGCTCCCTCCCACTTCTGCCCGCGGCAAAGTTCATATTACTCGCTCCCTCCCGCTCCCGCTCGCTCCCGCCTGCTCCCTCCCACTTCTGCCCGCGGCAAAGTTCATATCGCTCACTCCCACCCGCTCTCGCTCGCTCCCTCCTGCTCCCGCTCCCTCCCGCTCCCGCCCACTCCCGCTCGCTTCCACCCGCTCCAACCCGCTCCCGCTCACTCCCGCCCGCTCCCTCCCGCTTCTGCCCGCGGCAAAGTTCATATTTCTCGCTCCCTCCCGCTCCCGCTCGCTCCCGCCCGCTCCCGCCCGCTCCCTCCCGCTTCTGCCCGCGGCAAAGTTCATATTGCTCGCTCCCGCCCGCTCCCTCCCGCTCCCGCTCACTCCCGCCCGCTTCCGCCCGCTCCCTCCCGCTTCTGCCCGCTGCAAAGTTCATATCGCTCGCTCCCTCCCGCTCTCGCCCGCTTCAGCCCGCGGCAAAGTTCATACTGCTTGCTCCCGCTCGCTCCCTCCCGCTCCAGCTGGCTCCCGCTCGCTCCCGCCCGCTCCCTCCCGCTCCCTCCCGCTTCTGCCCGTGGAAAAGTTCTTATTGCTCGCTCCCGCCCGCTCCCGCTCGCTCCCGCCTGCTCCCTCCCGCTTCAGCCCGCTGCAAAGTTCATATTGCTCGCTCCCTCCCGCTCCCGCCCGCTCCCTGCCGCTCCCGCTCCCTCTCGCTCCCGCCTGCTCCCTCCCACTTCTGCCCGCGGCAAAGTTCATATTACTCGCTCCCTCCCGCTCCCGCTCGCTCCCGCCCGCTCCCTCCCGCTCCCGCTCCCGCTCCCGCTCCCGCTCACTCCCGCCCGCTCCCTCCCGCTTCGGCCAGCGGCAAAGTTCATATTGCTCAATCCCGCCCTGTCCCTCCTTCTCCCGCTCGCTCCCACCAGCTCCCTCCCGCTCGCTCCCGCCCGCTATCCGCTTCTGCCCGCGGTAAAGTTCATACTGCTCGCTCCCGCACGCTCCCTCCCGCTTCTGCCCGCGGCAAAGTTCATACTGCTCGCTCCCACCCGCTCCCGCCCGCTCCCTCCTGCTCCCGCTCGCTCCCTCCCGCTCACTCCCGCACCCGCTCGCTCCCACCCGCTCCCGCTCGCTCCCGCCTGCTCCCTCCCGCTCCCCGCCTGCTCCCTCCCACTTCTGCCCGCGGCAAAGTTCATATCGCTCACTCCCGCCAGCTCCCGCTCGCTTCCGCCCGCTCCCGCCCGCTCCCTCCCGCTTCTGCTAGCGGCAAAGTTCATATTGCTCCGTCCCGCTCCCGCTCGCTCCAGCCCACTCCCTCCCGATCCCGCTCGCTCCCGCCCACTCCCGCTCGCTCCCACCCGCTCCCTCCCGCTCCCGTCCGCTCTCGCTCACTCCCACCCGCTCCCGCTTGCTTCCGCCCGCTCCCTCCCACTCCCGCTCACTCCCGCCCGCTCCCTCCCGCTTCTGCCCACGGCAAAGTTCATATTGCTCGCTCCCACCCGCTCCCGCCCGCTCCCGCTCGCTCCCGCCCACTCCTTCCCGCTCCCTCCCGCTTCTGCCCGCGGCAAAGTTCATATTGCTCAATCCCGCCAGCTCCCGCTCGCTTCCGCCCGCTCCCGCCCGCTCCCTCCCGCTTCTGCCCGCGGCAAAGTTCATATTGCTCAATCCCGCCAGCTCCCGCTCGCTTCCGCCCGCTCCTGCCCGCTCCCTCCCGCTTCTGCTAGCGGCAAAGTTCATATTGCTCAATCCCGCCCGCTCCCTCCCGCTCCCGCTCCCTCCCGCCCGCTCCCGCGCGCTCCCTCCCAATCCCGCTCGCTCCCGCCCACTCCAGCTCGCTCCCTCCCGCCCGCTCCCTCCCACTCCCGCCCGTTCCCTCCCGCTTCTGCCCGCGGCAAAGGTCATATTGCTCAATCCCGCCCGCTCCCTCCCGCTCCCGCCCGCTCCCGCTCGCTTCCGCCCGCTCCACCCCGCTCCCGCTCTCTCCCGCTTCTGCCCGGCCCACTCCCTCCCGCTCCCGCTCGCTCCCTCCCGCTCCCGCCCGCTCCCTCCTGCTCCAGCCCGCTCCCTCCCAGTCCCGCTCGCTCCCGCCCACTCCCTCCCGCTCCCGCTTGCTCCCTCCCGCTCCCGCCCGCTCCCTCCCGCTTCTGCCCGCTCCCGTCCGCTCCCGCCCGCTCCCTCCCGCTCCTGCCCGCTCCATCCCGCTCCTGCCAGCGGCAAAGTTCATACTGCCCGCTCCTGCCCGATCTCGCTCACTCCCTCCCGCTCCCGCCCGCTCCCACCCGCTCCCGCTCGCTCCCGCCTGCTCCATCCCGCTCCCTCCCGCTCCAACCCGCTCCCGCTCGCTCCCGTCCGCTCCCGCCCGCTCCCTCCCGCTTCTGCCCGCTCCCGCCCGCGGCAAAGTTCACACCACCAGCTCCCTCCCGCTCCCGCCCGCTCCCTCCCGCTTCTGCCCGCGGCAAAGTTCACACCACCAGCTCCCTCCCGCTCCATGCCATCCCCGCCCGCTCCCGCCCGCTCCCGCTCGCTCCCGTCCGCTCCCGCCCGCTCCATCCCGCTCCCACCCGCTCCCGCCCGCTCCATCCCGCTCCCTCCCGTTCCCTCCCGCTCCTGCCTTGTCCCGCCCGCTCCCGCTGTAAATGGTTTACCTGCCTGAACATCTTCTGCTCTCTGTTAATGTTGGTTTCACCAACCTAACACTTGTTGAGCCACATTGTCTCATATTCACACCTCTATTCTCTGACCTAACCCTATTAGACCCACGGATGCAAATTTACAACTTTTAACAATTCTCAGGACCACATTTACATACAATGAACAAAAATATAATAAGTTTTCTTTTTGCTCCCATTTTCCATGAGCTAAACTTAAAGTCAAATGTATTTGTGTAGCACATTTCATGTACAATTGCTGGTTGTGGTATAATTACAAAACATGTCCTACGTCCTAAACCTAACCCCTAACCCGTCTTATGCAATTTAGAAGACAACCATCAGGGGTTATTCTTTATTTTATGAAATTTACACCTTTTATTTATTTAAAACTGTAAAAGAAAGAAATTAAATTAAAATTATTAAAACAAGCAACAGTCTGGATAAGTTAAAGATATCGTGCAGATTTCATGCACAAACACATGAGAAAAGAAATGTTTTTAACCTGGATTTAAAATGTCTACATTTGTTGACAGTTTAACTCCCGCTCGCTCCCTCCCGCTCCCGCCCGCTCCCTCCCGCTTCGGCCCGCTCCCTCCCGCTCCCGCCCGCTCCCTCCCGCTCCTGCCTGCTCCATCCCGCTCCCGCTCGCTCCCACCCGCTCCCGCTCGCTCCCTCCCGCTTCTGCCCGCTCCCTCCCGCTTCTGCCCGCTCCCTCCCACTCCTGTCAGCGGCAAAGTTCATACTGCCCGCTCCTGCCCGGTCTCGCTCACTCCTTCCCGCTCCCGCCCGCTCCCACCCGCTCCCGCTCGCTCCCACCCGCTCCCGCTCGCTCCCGTCCGCTCCCGCCCGCTCCCTCCCGCTTCTGCCCGCTCCCTCCCACTTCTGCCCGCGGCAAAGTTCATACTGCTCGCTCCCTCCCAGTCCCGCTCGCTCCCGCCCACTCCCTCCCGCTCCCACTCGCTCCCGCCCACTCCCTCCCGCTCCTGCCCGGTCCCGTTCACTCCCTCCCGCTCCCGCCCGCTCCATCCCGCTCCCGCCCGCTCCCTCCCGCTTCTGCCCGGTCCCGTTCAATCCCTCCCGCTCCCGCCCGCTCCCTCCCACTTCTGCCCGTGGCATTGTTCATACTGCTCGCTCCCTCCCAGTCCCGCTCGCTCCCGCCCACTCCCTCCCGCTCCCGCTCGCTCCCGCCCACTCCCTCCCGCTCCTGCCCGGTCCCGTTCACTTCCTCCCGCTCCCGCCCGCTCCCTCCCACTTCTGCCCGTGGCATTGTTCATACTGCTCGCTCCCGCCCACTCCCTCCCGCTCCCGCTCGCTCCCGCCCGCTCCCTCCCGCTTCTGCCCGCTCCCTCCCGCTCCGGCCCGCTCCCTCCCAGTCCCGCTCGCTCCCGCCCACTCCCTCCCGCTCCCGCTCGCTCCCTCCCGCTCCCGCCCGCTCCCTCCTGCTCCTGCCCGCTCCCTCCCAGTCCCGCTCGCTCCCGCCCACTCCCTCCCGCTCCCGCTTGCTCCCTCCCGCTCCCGCCCGCTCCCGCCCGCTCCCTCCCGCTTCTGCCCGCTCCCGTCCGCTCCCGCCCGCTCCCTCCCGCTCCTGCCCGCTCCATCCCGCTCCTGCCAGCGGCAAAGTTCATACTGCCCGCTCCTGCCCGATCTCGCTCACTCCCTCCCGCTCCCGCCCGCTCCCACCCGCTCCCGCTCGCTCCCCGCCTGCTCCATCCCGCTCCCTCCCGCTCCAACCCGCTCCCGCTCGCTCCCGTCCGCTCCCGCCCGCTCCCTCCCGCTTCTGCCCGCTCCCGCCCGCGGCAAAGTTCACACCACCAGCTCCCTCCCGCTCCCGCCCGCTCCCTCCCGCTTCTGCCCGCGGCAAAGTTCACACCACCAGCTCCCTCCCGCTCCATGCCATCCCCGCCCGCTCCCGCCCGCTCCCGCTCGCTCCCGTCCGCTCCCGCCCGCTCCATCCCGCTCCCACCCGCTCCCGCCCGCTCCATCCCGCTCCCTCCCGTTCCCTCCCGCTCCTGCCTTGTCCCGCCCGCTCCCGCTGTAAATGGTTTACCTGCCTGAACATCTTCTGCTCTCTGTTAATGTTGGTTTCACCAACCTAACACTTGTTGAGCCACATTGTCTCATATTCACACCTCTATTCTCTGACCTAACCCTATTAGACCCACGGATGCAAATTTACAACTTTTAACAATTCTCAGGACCACATTTACATACAATGAACAAAAATATAATAAGTTTTCTTTTTGCTCCCATTTTCCATGAGCTAAACTTAAAGTCAAATGTATTTGTGTAGCACATTTCATGTACAATTGCTGGTTGTGGTATAATTACAAAACATGTCCTACGTCCTAAACCTAACCCCTAACCCGTCTTATGCAATTTAGAAGACAACCATCAGGGGTTATTCTTTATTTTATGAAATTTACACCTTTTATTTATTTAAAACTGTAAAAGAAAGAAATTAAATTAAAATTATTAAAACAAGCAACAGTCTGGATAAGTTAAAGATATCGTGCAGATTTCATGCACAAACACATGAGAAAAGAAATGTTTTTAACCTGGATTTAAAATGTCTACATTTGTTGACAGTTTAACTCCCGCTCGCTCCCGCTCCCGCCCGCTCCCTCCCGCTTCGGCCCGCTCCCTCCCGCTCCCGCCCGCTCCCTCCCGCTCCTGCCTGCTCCATCCCGCTCCCGCTCGCTCCCACCCGCTCCCGCTCGCTCCCTCCCGCTTCTGCCCGCTCCCTCCCGCTTCTGCCCGCTCCCTCCCACTCCTGTCAGCGGCAAAGTTCATACTGCCCGCTCCTGCCCGGTCTCGCTCACTCCTTCCCGCTCCCGCCCGCTCCCACCCGCTCCCGCTCGCTCCCACCCGCTCCCGCTCGCTCCCGTCCGCTCCCGCCCGCTCCCTCCCGCTTCTGCCCGCTCCCTCCCACTTCTGCCCGCGGCAAAGTTCATACTGCTCGCTCCCTCCCAGTCCCGCTCGCTCCCGCCCACTCCCTCCCGCTCCCACTCGCTCCCGCCCACTCCCTCCCGCTCCTGCCCGGTCCCGTTCACTCCCTCCCGCTCCCGCCCGCTCAATCCCGCTCCCGCCCGCTCCCTCCCGCTTCTGCCCGGTCCCGTTCAATCCCTCCCGCTCCCGCCCGCTCCCTCCCACTTCTGCCCGTGGCATTGTTCATACTGCTCGCTCCCTCCCAGTCCCGCTCGCTCCCGCCCACTCCCTCCCGCTCCCGCTCGCTCCCGCCCACTCCCTCCCGCTCCTGCCCGGTCCCGTTCACTTCCTCCCGCTCCCGCCCGCTCCCTCCCACTTCTGCCCGTGGCATTGTTCATACTGCTCGCTCCCGCCCACTCCCTCCCGCTCCCGCTCGCTCCCGCCCGCTCCCTCCCGCTTCTGCCCGCTCCCTCCCGCTCCGGCCCGCTCCCTCCCAGTCCCGCTCGCTCCCGCCCACTCCCTCCCGCTCCCGCTCGCTCCCTCCCGCTCCCGCCCGCTCCCTCCTGCTCCTGCCCGCTCCCTCCCAGTCCCGCTCGCTCCCGCCCACTCCCTCCCGCTCCCGCTTGCTCCCTCCCGCTCCCGCCCGCTCCCTCCCGCTTCTGCCCGCTCCCGTCCGCTCCCGCCCGCTCCCTCCCGCTCCTGCCCGCTCCATCCCGCTCCTGCCAGCGGCAAAGTTCATACTGCCCGCTCCTGCCCGATCTCGCTCACTCCCTCCCGCTCCCGCCCGCTCCCACCCGCTCCCGCTCGCTCCCGCCTGCTCCATCCCGCTCCCTCCCGCTCCAACCCGCTCCCGCTCGCTCCCGTCCGCTCCCGCCCGCTCCCTCCCGCTTCTGCCCGCTCCCGCCCGCGGCAAAGTTCACACCACCAGCTCCCTCCCGCTCCCGCCCGCTCCCTCCCGCTTCTGCCCGCGGCAAAGTTCACACCACCAGCTCCCTCCCGCTCCATGCCATCCCCGCCCGCTCCCGCCCGCTCCCGCTCGCTCCCGTCCGCTCCCGCCCGCTCCATCCCGCTCCCACCCGCTCCCGCCCGCTCCATCCCGCTCCCTCCCGTTCCCTCCCGCTCCTGCCTTGTCCCGCCCGCTCCCGCTGTAAATGGTTTACCTGCCTGAACATCTTCTGCTCTCTGTTAATGTTGGTTTCACCAACCTAACACTTGTTGAGCCACATTGTCTCATATTCACACCTCTATTCTCTGACCTAACCCTATTAGACCCACGGATGCAAATTTACAACTTTTAACAATTCTCAGGACCACATTTACATACAATGAACAAAAATATAATAAGTTTTCTTTTTGCTCCCATTTTCCATGAGCTAAACTTAAAGTCAAATGTATTTGTGTAGCACATTTCATGTACAATTGCTGGTTGTGGTATAATTACAAAACATGTCCTACGTCCTAAACCTAACCCCTAACCCGTCTTATGCAATTTAGAAGACAACCATCAGGGGTTATTCTTTATTTTATGAAATTTACACCTTTTATTTATTTAAAACTGTAAAAGAAAGAAATTAAATTAAAATTATTAAAACAAGCAACAGTCTGGATAAGTTAAAGATATCGTGCAGATTTCATGCACAAACACATGAGAAAAGAAATGTTTTTAACCTGGATTTAAAATGTCTACATTTGTTGACAGTTTAACTCCCGCTCGCTCCCGCCCGCTCCCGCCCACTTCTGCCCGCGGTAAAATTCATACTGCTCGCTCCCGCACGCTCCCGCCCGCTCCCTCCCGCTTCTGCCCGGTCCCGTTCAATCCCTCCCGCTCCCGCCCGCTCCCTCCCACTTCTGCCCGTGGCATTGTTCATACTGCTCGCTCCCTCCCAGTCCCGCTCGCTCCCGCCCACTCCCTCCCGCTCCCGCTCGCTCCCGCCCACTCCCTCCCGCTCCTGCCCGGTCCCGTTCACTTCCTCCCGCTCCCGCCCGCTCCCTCCCACTTCTGCCCGTGGCATTGTTCATACTGCTCGCTCCCGCCCACTCCCTCCCGCTCCCGCTCGCTCCCGCCCGCTCCCTCCCGCTTCTGCCCGCTCCCTCCCGCTCCGGCCCGCTCCCTCCCAGTCCCGCTCGCTCCCGCCCACTCCCTCCCGCTCCCGCTCGCTCCCTCCCGCTCCCGCCCGCTCCCTCCTGCTCCTGCCCGCTCCCTCCCAGTCCCGCTCGCTCCCGCCCACTCCCTCCCGCTCCCGCTTGCTCCCTCCCGCTCCCGCCCGCTCCCTCCCGCTTCTGCCCGCTCCCGTCCGCTCCCGCCCGCTCCCTCCCGCTCCTGCCCGCTCCATCCCGCTCCTGCCAGCGGCAAAGTTCATACTGCCCGCTCCTGCCCGATCTCGCTCACTCCCTCCCGCTCCCGCCCGCTCCCACCCGCTCCCGCTCGCTCCCGCCTGCTCCATCCCGCTCCCTCCCGCTCCAACCCGCTCCCGCTCGCTCCCGTCCGCTCCCGCCCGCTCCCTCCCGCTTCTGCCCGCTCCCGCCCGCGGCAAAGTTCACACCACCAGCTCCCTCCCGCTCCCGCCCGCTCCCTCCCGCTTCTGCCCGCGGCAAAGTTCACACCACCAGCTCCCTCCCGCTCCATGCCATCCCCGCCCGCTCCCGCCCGCTCCCGCTCGCTCCCGTCCGCTCCCGCCCGCTCCATCCCGCTCCCACCCGCTCCCGCCCGCTCCATCCCGCTCCCTCCCGTTCCCTCCCGCTCCTGCCTTGTCCCGCCCGCTCCCGCTGTAAATGGTTTACCTGCCTGAACATCTTCTGCTCTCTGTTAATGTTGGTTTCACCAACCTAACACTTGTTGAGCCACATTGTCTCATATTCACACCTCTATTCTCTGACCTAACCCTATTAGACCCACGGATGCAAATTTACAACTTTTAACAATTCTCAGGACCACATTTACATACAATGAACAAAAATATAATAAGTTTTCTTTTTGCTCCCATTTTCCATGAGCTAAACTTAAAGTCAAATGTATTTGTGTAGCACATTTCATGTACAATTGCTGGTTGTGGTATAATTACAAAACATGTCCTACGTCCTAAACCTAACCCCTAACCCGTCTTATGCAATTTAGAAGACAACCATCAGGGGTTATTCTTTATTTTATGAAATTTACACCTTTTATTTATTTAAAACTGTAAAAGAAAGAAATTAAATTAAAATTATTAAAACAAGCAACAGTCTGGATAAGTTAAAGATATCGTGCAGATTTCATGCACAAACACATGAGAAAAGAAATGTTTTTAACCTGGATTTAAAATGTCTACATTTGTTGACAGTTTAACTCCCGCTCGCTCCCGCCCGCTCCCGCCCACTTCTGCCCGCGGTAAAATTCATACTGCTCGCTCCCGCACGCTCCCGCTCGCTCCCTCCCGCTTCTGCCCGCGGCAAAGTTCATATTGCTCGCTCCCACCCGCTCCCGCTTCTGCCCGTGGCAAAGGTCATATTGCTCGCTCCCGCCCTCTCCCGCCCGCTCTCGCTCGCTTCTGCCCGCGGCAAAGTTCATATTGCTCGCTCCCACCCGCTCCCGCTTCTGCCCGTGGCAAAGGTCATATTGCTCGCTTCCGCCCGCTCCCGCCCGCTCCCTCCCGCTTCTGCTAGCGGCAAAGTTCATATTGCTCGCTCCCGCCCAATCCCTCCTGCTCCCGCTCGCTCCCGCTCCCGCTCCCTCCCGATCCCGCTCGCTCCCGCCCACTCCAGCTCGCTCCCTCCCGCTACAGCCCGCTCCCGCTCGCTTCCGCCCGCTCCTGCCCGCTCCCTCCCGCTTCTGCTAGCGGCAAAGTTCATATTGCTCAATCCCGCCCGCTCCCTCCCGCTCCCGCTCCCTCCCGCCCACTCCAGCTCGCTCCCTCCCGCCCGCTCCCTCCCACTCCCGCCCGTTCCCTCCCGCTTCTGCCCGCGGCAAAGGTCATATTGCTCAATCCCGCCCGCTCCCTCCCGCTCCCGCCCGCTCCCGCTCGCTTCCGCCCGCTCCACCCCGCTCCCGCTCTCTCCCGCTTCTGCCCGGTCCCGCTCGCTCCAGCTCGCTCCCGCCCACTCCCGCTCCCGCTCGCTCCCGCCCGCTCCCTCCCGCTCCCACCCGCTCCCGCTCGCTCCCACCCGCTCCCGCTCGCTCCCGTCCGCTCCCGCCCGCTCCCTCCCGCTTCTGCCCGCTCCCTCCCACTTCTGCCCGCGGCAAAGTTCATACTGCTCGCTCCCTCCCAGTCCCGCTCGCTCCCGCCCACTCCCTCCCGCTCCCGCTCGCTCCCTCCCGCTCCCGCCCGCTCCCTCCCGCTTCGGCCCGCTCCCTCCCGCTCCCGCCCGCTCCCTCCCGCTCCTGCCCGCTCCATCCCGCTCCCGCTCGCTCCCACCCGCTCCCGCTCGCTCCCTCCCGCTTCTGCCCGCTCCCTCCCGCTTCTGCCCGCTCCCTCCCACTCCTGTCAGCGGCAAAGTTCATACTGCCCGCTCCTGCCCGGTCTCGCTCACTCCCTCCCGCTCCCGCCCGCTCCCACCCGCTCCCGCTCGCTCCCACCCGCTCCCGCTCGCTCCCGTCCGCTCCCGCCCGCTCCCTCCCACTTCTGCCCGCGGCAAAGTTCATACTGCTCGCTCCCTCCCAGTCCCGCTCGCTCCCGCCCACTCCCTCCCGCTCCCACTCGCTCCCGCCCACTCCCTCCCGCTCCTGCCCGGTCCCGTTCACTCCCTCCCGCTCCCGCCCGCTCCATCCCGCTCCCGCCCGCTCCCTCCAGCTTCTGCCCGGTCCCGTTCAATCCCTCCCGCTCCCGCCCGCTCCCTCCCACTTCTGCCCGTGGCATTGTTCATACTGCTCGCTCCCTCCCAGTCCCGCTCGCTCCCGCCCACTCCCTCCCGCTCCCGCTCGCTCCCGCCCACTCCCTCCCGCTCCTGCCCGGTCCCGTTCACTTCCTCCCGCTCCCGCCCGCTCCCTCCCACTTCTGCCCGTGGCATTGTTCATACTGCTCGCTCCCGCCCACTCCCTCCCGCTCCCGCTCGCTCCCGCCCGCTCCCTCCCGCTTCTGCCCGCTCCCTCCCGCTCCGGCCCGCTCCCTCCCAGTCCCGCTCGCTCCCGCCCACTCCCTCCCGCTCCCGCTCGCTCCCTCCCGCTCCCGCCCGCTCCCTCCTGCTCCTGCCCGCTCCCTCCCAGTCTCGCTCGCTCCCGCCCACTCCCTCCCGCTCCCGCTCGCTCCCTCCCGCTCCCGCTCGCTCCCTCCCGCTCCCGCCCGCTCCCTCCCGCTTCCGCCCGCTCCCTCCCGCTTCCGCCCGCTCCCTCCCGCTCCTGCCCGCTCCATCCCGCTCCTGCCAGCGGCAAAGTTCATACTGCCCGCTCCTGCCCGATCTCGCTCACTCCCTCCCGCTCCCGCCCGCTCCCACCCGCTCCCGCTCGCTCCCGCCTGCTCCATCCCGCTCCCTCCCGCTCCAACCCGCTCCCGCTCGCTCCCGTCCGCTCCCGCCCGCTCCCTCCCGCTTCTGCCCGCTCCCGCCCGCGGCAAAGTTCACACCACCAGCTCCCTCCCGCTCCCGCCCGCTCCCTCCCGCTTCTGCCCGCGGCAAAGTTCACACCACCAGCTCCCTCCCGCTCCATGCCATCCCCGCCCGCTCCCGCTCGCTCCCGCTGTAAATGGTTTACCTGCCTGAACATCTTCTGCTCTCTGTTAATGTTGGTTTCACCAACCTAACACTTGTTGAGCCACATTGTCTCATATTCACACCTCTATTCTCTGACCTAACCCTATTAGACCCACGGATGCAAATTTACAACTTTTAACAATTCTCAGGACCACATTTACATACAATGAACAAAAATATAATAAGTTTTCTTTTTGCTCCCATTTTCCATGAGCTAAACTTAAAGTCAAATGTATTTGTGTAGCACATTTCATGTACAATTGCTGGTTGTGGTATAATTACAAAACATGTCCTACGTCCTAAACCTAACCCCTAACCCGTCTTATGCAATTTAGAAGACAACCATCAGGGGTTATTCTTTATTTTATGAAATTTACGCCTTTTATTTATTTAAAACTGTAAAAGAAAGAAATTAAATAATAAAAATTAAATTAAAATTATTAAAACAAGCAACAGTCTGGATAAGTTAAAGATATCGTGCAGATTTCATGCACAAACACATGAGAAAAGAAATGTTTTTAACCTGGATTTAAAATGTCTACATTTGTTGACAGTTTAACTCCCGCTCGTTCCCGCCCGCTCCCGCCCACTTCTGCCCGCGGTAAAATTCATACTGCTCGCTCCCGCACGCTCCCGCTCGCTCCCTCCCGCTTCTGCCCGCGGCAAAGTTCATATTGCTCGCTCCCACCCGCTCCCGCTTCTGCCCGTGGCAAAGGTCATATTGCTCGCTCCCGCCCTCTCCCGCCCGCTCTCGCTCGCTTCTGCCCGCGGCAAAGTTCATATTGCTCGCTCCCACCCGCTCCCGCTTCTGCCCGTGGCAAAGGTCATATTGCTCGCTTCCGCCCGCTCCCGCCCTCTCCCTCCCGCTTCTGCTAGCGGCAAAGTTCATATCGCTCACTCCCGCCAGCTCCCGCTCGCTTCCGCCCGCTCCCGCCCGCTCGCTCCCGCCCACTCCCGCTCGCTCCCACCCGCTCCCTCCCGCTCCCGCCCGCTCTCGCTCACTCCCGCCAGCTCCCGCTCGCTTCCGCCTGCTCCCTCCCACTCACGCTCACTCCCGCCCGCTCCCTCCCGCTTCTGCCCACGGCAAAGTTCATATTGCTCAATCCCGCCCGCTCCCTCCCGCTCCCGCTCACTCCCGCCCGCTCCCTCCCGCTTCTGCCCGCGGCAAAGTTCATATTGCTCGCTCCCGCCCAATCCCTCCTGCTCCCGCTCGCTCCCGCTCCCGCCCGCTCCCTCCCGCTTCCGCCCGCGGCAAAGTTCATATTGCCCGCTCCCTCCCACTCACGCTCACTCCCGCCCGCTCCCTCCCGCTTCTGCCCACGGCAAAGGTCATATTGCTCAATCCCGCCCGCTCCCTCTCGCTCCCGCTCGCTCCCGCCCACTCCCTCCCGCTCCCGCCCGCTCCCTACCGCTCCCGCCCGCTCCCTCCCGATCCCGCTCGCTCCCGCCCACTCCCTCCCGCTCCCGCCCGCTCTTGCTCACTCCCACCTGCTCCCGCTCGCTCCCGCCTGCTCCCTCCCACTTCTGCCCGCGGCAAAGTTCATATTGCTCAATCCCGCCCGCTCCCTCCCGCTCCCGCTCCCTCCCGCCCGCTCCCTCCAACTCCCGCCCACTCCCTCCCGCTTCCGCCCGCTCCCTCCAACTCCCGCCCACTCCCTCCCGCTTCCGCCCGCTCCCTCCAACTCCCGCCCACTCCCACCCGCTCCCGCTCGCTTCCGCCCGCTCCCTCCCGCTCCCGCTCGCTCCCACCCGCTCTCGCCCACTCCCACCCGCTCCCGCCCACTCCCTCCCGCTCCCGCCCGCTCGCTCCTGCTCCCGCCCGCTCTCGCCCACTCCCACCCGCTCCCGCCCACTCCCTCCCGCTCCCGCCCGCTCCCTCCCACTTCTGCCCGCAGCAAAGTTCATATTGCTCGCTCCCGCCCGCTCCCTCCCGCTCCCGCTCACTCCCGCCTGCTCCCTCCCACTTCTGCCCGCGGCAAAGTTCATATCGCTCACTCCCACCCGCTCCCGCTCACTCCCGCCCGCTCCCTCCCGCTTCGGCCAGCGGCAAAGTTCATATTGCTCCATCCCGCTCCCGCTCGCTCCCACCCGCTCCCTCCCGTTCCCTCCCGCTCCCTCCCGTTCCCTCCCGCTCCTGCCCGGTCCCGCCCGCTCCCGCTGTGAATGGTTTACCTGCTTGAACATCTTCTGCTCTCTGTTAATTTTGGTTTCACCAACCTAACACTTGTTGAGCCACATTGTCTCATATTCACACCTCTATTCTCTGACCTAACCCTATTAGACCCACTCCCTCCCGCTTCCGCCCGCTCCCTCCAACTCCCGCCCACTCCCACCCGCTCCCGCTCGCTTCCGCCCGCTCCCTCCCGCTCCCGCTCACTCCCACCCGCTCCCGCTCCCGCCCACTCCCTCCCGCTCCCGCCCGCTCGCTCCTGCTTCCGCCCGCTCCCTCCCGCTCCCGCCCACTCCCACCCGCTCCCGCTCGCTTCCGCCCGCTCCCACCCGCTCTCGCCCACTCCCACCCGCTCCCGCCCACTCCCTCCCGCTCCCGCCTGCTCGCTCCTGCTCCCGCCCGCTCTCGCCCACTCCCACCCGCTCCCGCCCACTCCCTCCCGCTCCCGCCCGCTCCCTCCCACTTCTGCCCGCGGCAAAGTTCATATTGCTCGCTCCCGCCCGCTCCCTCCCGCTCCCACTCACTCCCGCCTGCTCCTTCCCACTTCTGCCCGCGGCAAAGTTCATATCGCTCACTCCCACCCGCTCTCGCTCACTCCCGCTCACTCCCGCCCACTCCCACCCGCTCCCGCTCGCTTCCGCCCGCTCCCACCCGCTCTCGCCCACTCCCACCCGCTCCCGCCCACTCCCTCCCGCTCCCGCCCGCTCGCTCCTGCTCCCGCCCGCTCTCGCCCACTCCCACCCGCTCCCGCCCACTCCCTCCCGCTCCCGCCCGCTCCCTCCCACTTCTGCCCGCGGCAAAGTTCATATTGCTCGCTCCCGCCCGCTCCCTCCCGCTCCCGCTCACTCCCGCCTGCTCCCTCCCGTTCCCTCCCGCTCCCTCCCGTTCCCTCCCGCTCCTGCCCGGTCCCGCCCGCTCCCGCTGTGAATGGTTTACCTGCTTGAACATCTTCTGCTCTCTGTTAATTTTGGTTTCACCAACCTAACACTTGTTGAGCCACATTGTCTCACATTCACACCTCTATTCTCTGACCTAACCCTATTAGACCCACGGATGCAAATTTACAACTTTTAACAATTCTCAGGACCACATTTACATACAATGAACAAAAATATAATAAGTTTTCTTTTTGCTCCCATTTTCCATGAGCTAAACTTAAAGTCAAATATATTTGTGTAGCACATTTCATGTACAATTGCTGGTTGTGGTATAATTACAAAACATGTCCTACGTCCTAACCCTAACCCCTAACCCGTCTTATGCAATTTAGTAGACAACCATCAGGAGTTATTCATTTATTTTATGAAATTTACACCTTTTATTTATTTAAAACTGTAAAAGAAAGAAATTATATAATAAAAATTAAATTAAAATTATTAAAACAAGCAACAGTTTGGATAAGTTAAAGATATCGTGCAGATTTCATGCACAAACACATGAGAAAAGAAATGTTTTTAACCTGGATTTAAAATGTCTACATTTGTTGACAGTTTAACTCCCGCTCGCTCCCGCCCGCTCCCGCCCACTCCCTCCTGCTCCCGCCCACTCCCTCCCACTTCTGCCCGCGATAAAGTTCATATTACTCGCTCCCACCCGCTCCCACCCGCTCCCTCCTGCTCCCGCCCACTCCCTCCCGCTTCTGCCCGCGGCAAAGGTTATTTTGCTCGCTCCCACCCACTCCCGCTCGCTCCCACCCACTCCCGTCCGCTCAATCCTGCTCCCGCCCGCTCCCGCCCGCTCACTCCCGCCCGCTTCCGCCCGCTCCCTCCCGCTTCTGCCCGCGGCAAAGTTCATATCGCTCGCTCCCTCCCGCTCTCGCCCGCTTCTGCCCGCGGCAAAGTTCATATTGCTCGCTCCCGCCCGCTCCCTCCCGCTCCCGCTCACTCCCGCCCGCTTCCGCCCGCTCCCTCCCGCTTCTGCCCGCGGCAAAGTTCATATCGCTCGCTCCCTCCCGCTCTCGCCCGCTTCAGCCCGCGGCAAAGTTCATACTGCTTGCTCCCGCTCGCTCCCTCCCGCTCCAGCTGGCTCCCGCTCGCTCCCGCCCGCTCCCTCCCACTCCCTCCCGCTCCCGCTCACTCCCGCCCCCTTCCGCCCGCTCCCTCCCGCTTCCGCTCACTCCCGCTCGCTCCCGCCCGCTATCCGCTTCTGCCCGCGGTAAAGTTCATACTGCTCGCTCCCGCACGCTCCCTCCCGCTTCTGCCCGCGGCAAAGTTCATACTGCTCGCTCCCGCACGCTCCCACCCGCTCCCGCCCGCTCCCTCCTGCTCCCGCTCGCTCCCTCCTGCTCCCGTTCGCTCCCTCCCGCTCAATCCCGCTCCCGCTCGCTCCCACCCGCTCCCGCTCGCTCCCGCCTGCTCCCTCCCGCTCCCGCTCGCTCCCGCCTGCTCCCTCCCACTTCTGCCCGCGGCAAAGTTCATATCGCTCACTCCCGCCAGCTCCCGCTCGCTTCCGCCCGCTTCTGCTAGCGGCAAAGTTCATATCGCTCACTCCCGCCAGCTCCCGCTCGCTCCCACCCGCTCCCGCCCGCTCCCTCCTGCTCCCGCTCGCTCCCTCCCGCTCCCTCCTGCTCCCGCTCGCTCCCTCCCGCTCAATCCCGCTCCCGCTCGCTCCCGCCCACTCCCTCCCGCTCCCGCCCGCTCCCTACCGCTCCCGCTCCCTCCCTCCCGATCCCACTCGCTCCCGCCCACTCCCGCTCGCTCCCACCCGCTCCCTCCCGCTCCCGCCCGCTCTCGCTCACTCCCACCCGCTCCCGCTTGCTTCCGCCCGCTCCCTCCCACTCCCGCTCGCTCCCGCCCACTCCCGCTCGCTCCCACCCGCTCCCTCCCGCTCCCGCTCGCTTCCGCCGGCTCCCTCCCGCTCCCGCTCACTCCCGCCCGCTCCCTCCCGCTTCTGCCCGCGGCAAAGTTCATATTGCTCGCTCCCGCCCAATCCCTCCTGCTCCCGCTCGCTCCCGCTCCCGCCCGCTCCCTCCCGCTTCCGCCAGCGGCAAAGTTCATACTGCTCGCTCCCTCCCGTTCCCGCTCCCGCTCGCTCCCGCCCGCTCCCTCCCACTTCTGCCCGCGGCAAAGTTCATATTGCCCGCTCCCTCCCGCTCCCGCTCGCTTCCGCCCGCTCCCTCCCGCTCCCGCTCACTCCCGCCCGCTCCCTCCCGCTTCTGCCCGCGGCAAAGTTCATATTGCTCGCTCCCCGCCCAATCCCTCCTGCTCCCGCTCGCTCCCGCTCCCGCCCGCTCCCTCCCGCTTCCGCCAGCGGCAAAGTTCATACTGCTCGCTCCCTCCCGTTCCCGCTCCCGCTCACTCCCGCCCGCTCCCTCCCGCTTCTGCCCACGGCAAAGGTCATATTGCTCAATCCCGCCCGCTCCCTCCCGCTCCCGCTCGCTCCCGCCCACTCCCTACCGCTCCCACCCGCTCCCTCCCGATCCCGCTCGCTCCCGCCCACTCCCTCCCGCTCCCGCCCGCTCTCGCTCACTCCCACCTGCTCCCGCTCGCTCCCGCCCGCTCCCTCCCGCCCGCTCCCTCCAACTCCCTCCCGCTTCCGCCCGCTCCCTCCAACTTCCGCCCACTCCCATCCGCTCCCGCTCGCTTCCGCCCGCTCCCTCCCGCTCCCGCTCGCTCCCACCCGCTCCCGCCCGCTCGCTCCTGCTCCCACCCGCTCTCGCTCGCTCCCGCCCACTCCCTCCCGCTCCCGCCCACTCCCTCCCACTTCTGCCCGCGGCAAAGTTCATATCGCTCCCTCCCACCCGCTCCCGCTCGCTCCCTCCCGCTCCCGCCCGCTCCCTCCCGCTCCCGCTCGCTCCCGCCTGCTCCCTCCCACTTCTGCCCGCGGCAAAGTTCATATCGCTCCCTCCCACCCGCTCCCGCTCACTCCCGCCCGCTCCCTCCCGCTTCGGCCAGCGGCAAAGTTCATATTGCTCAATCCCGCCCGCTCCATCCCGATCCCGCTCGCTCCCACCCGCTCCCTCCCGTTCCCTCCCGCTCCTGCCCGGTCCCGCCCGCTCCCGCTGTGAATATCGTGCAGATTTCATGCACAAACACATGAGAAAATAAATGTTTTTAACCTGGATTTAAAATGTCTACATTTGTTGACAGTTTAACTCCCGCTCGCTCCCGCCCATTTCTGCCCGCGGTAAAGTTCATATTACTCGCTCCCACCCGCTCCCACCCGCTCCCTCCTGCTCCCGCCCACTCCCTCCCGCTTCTGCCCGCGGCAAAGGTTATTTTGCTCGCTCCCACCCACTCCCGCCCGCTCCCTCCCGCTCCCGCCCGCTCCCGCCCGCTCCCGCCCGCCCGCTCCCGCCCGCTCCCTCCCACTTCTGCCCGCGGCAAAGTTCATATTGCTCGCTCCCTCCCGCTCCCGCCCGCTCCCTCCCGCTCCCGCTCGCTCCCACCCACTCCCTCCCGCTTCTGCCCGCGGCAAAGTTCATATTGCTCGCTCCCACCCGCTCCCTCCCTCCCGCTCCCGCTCGCTCCCGCCCGTTCCGCTCGCTCCCGCCCGCTCTCGTTCGCTCCCTCCCGCTTCTGCCCGCGGCAAAGTTCATATTACTCACTCCCGCCCGCTCCCACTCGCTTCCGCCCGCTCCCTCCCGCTCCCGCTCACTCCCGCCCGCTCCCGCCCGCTCCCTCCCGCTCCCGCTCACTCCCACTCGCTCCCGCCCGCTCCCTCCCGCTCCCGCTCACTCCCGCCCGCTCCCTCCCACTTCTGCCCGCGGCAAAGTTCATACTGCCCGCTCCTGCCCGGTCCCGCTCACTCCCTCCCGCTCCCGCCCGCTCCCGCCCGCTCCCTCCCAGTCCCGCTCCCGCCCGCTCCCTCCCGCTACTGCCCGCGGCAAAGTTCATACTGCTCGCTCCCTCCCGCTCCCGCCCGCTCCCTCCCGCTCCCGCCCGCTCCCTCCCACTTCTGCCCGCGGCAAAGTTCATACTGCTCGCTCCCTCCCGCTCCCGCCCGCTCCCTCCCGCTCCCGCCCGCTCCCTCCCACTTCTGCCCGCGGCAAAGTTCACACCACACGCTCCCTCCCGCTCCTGCCCGCTCCATCCCGCTCCCACCCGCTCCCTCCCGCTCCCGCCCGCTCCCTCCCGCTCCTGCCCGCTCCCGCCCGATCCCTCCCGCTTCTACCCGCGGCAAAGTTCATACTGCTCGCTCCCTCCCGTTCCCGCTCCCGCTCGCTCCCTCCCGCTCCCGCCCGCTCCCTACCGCTCCCGCCCGCTCCCTCCCGATCCCGCTCGCTTCCGCCCGCTCCCTCCCGCTCCCGCTCACTCCCGCCCGCTCCCTCCCGCTTCTGCCCGCGGCAAAGTTCATACTGCTCGCTCCCTCCCGTTCCCGCTCCCGCTCGCTCCCTCCCGCTCCCGCCCGCTCCCTACCGCTCCCGCCCGCTCCCTCCCGATCCCGCTCGCTTCCGCCCGCTCCCTCCCGCTCCCGCTCACTCCCGCCCGCTCCCTCCCGCTTCGGCCAGCGGCAAAGTTCATATTGCTCAATCCCGCCCAATCCCGCCCGCTCCCGCTCTCTCCCGCCCGCTCCCTCCCGCTCCCGCCCACTCCCTCCCGATTCCGCCCGCTCCCTCCCACTTCTGCCCGCGGCAAAGTTCATATTGCTCGCTCCCGCTCGCTCCCGCCCGCTCCCTCCCGCTTCTGCCCGCGGCAAAGTTCATATAGCTCGCTCCCGCTTCTGCCCAGTCCCGCTCGCTCCAGCTCGCTCCCGCCATCTCCCGCTTGCTCCCGCTCGCTCCCTCCCGCTCCCGCTCACTCCCGCCCGCTCCCTCCCGCTTCTGCCTGCGGCAAAGTTCATATTGCTCACTCCCACCCGCTCCCTCCCGCTCCTGCCCGGTCCCGTTCACTCCCTCCCGCTCCCGCCCGCTCCCGCCTTCTCCCTCCCGCTTCTGCCCGCGGCAAAGTTCATATTGCTCGCTCCCGCCCGCTCCCTCCCGCTTCTGCCCGGTCCCACTCGCTCCAGCTCGCTCCCGCCCGCTCTCTCCCGCTCCTGCCCCAACCCGTTCACTCCCTCCCGCTCCCTCCCGCTCCCGCTCACTCCCGCCCGCTCCCTCTCACTTCTGCCCGCGGGAAAGTTCATATCGCTCGCTCCCGCCCGCTCCCGCTTGCTTCCGCCCGCTCCCTCCCACTCACTTTCACTCCCTCCCGCTCCCTCCCGCTCCCGCTCACTCCCGCCCGCTCCCTCTCACTTCTGCCCACGGCAAAGTTCATATTGCTCGCTCCCGCCCGCTCCCTCCCGCTTCTGCCCGGTCCCGTTCACTCCCTCCCGCTCTCGCTCGCTCCAGGTCGCTCCCTCCCTCCCGCTCATTCCCGCCTGCTCCCTCCCACTTCTGCCCGCGGCAAAGTTCATATCGCTCAATCCCGCCTGCTCCTGCCCGCTCGCTCCCACCCGCTCCCTCCCGCTCCCGCCCGCTATCCGCTTCAGCCCGCGGCAAAGTTCATATTGCTCGCTCCCACCCGCTCCCTCCCGCTCCCGCTCGCTCCCGCCCGTTCCGCTCGCTCCCGCCCGCTCTCTCTCGCTCCCTCCCGCTTTTGCCCGCGGCAAAGTTCATATTGCTCACTCCCGCCCGCTCCCTCCCGCTCCCGCTCACTCCCGCCCGCACCCTCCCGCTTCTGCCCGCGGCAAAGTTCATATCGCTCACTCCCCGCCCGCTCCCGCTCGCTTCCGCCCGCTCCCTCCCGCTCCCGCTCACTCCCACCCGCTCCCGCCCGCTCCCGCTCGCTTCCGCCCGCTCCCTCCCGCTCCCGCTCGCTCCCGCCAGCTCCCGCTCGCTCCCCGCCCGCACCCTCCCGCTCCCGTCCGCTCCCTACCGCTCCCGCCCGCTCCCGCTCGCTCCCACCCGCTCCCGCTCGCTTCCGCCCGCTCCCTCCCGCAACCTCCCGCTCCCTCCCACTCACGCTCCCTCCCGCTTCTGCCCGCGGCAAAGTTCATATTGCTCAATCCCGCCCGCTCCCTCCCGCTCCCGCTCTCTCCCACCCGCTCCCTCCCACTCCCGCTCACTCCCGCTCGCTCCCGCCCGCTATCCGCTTCTGCCCGCGGCAAAGTTCATATTGCTCACTCCCGCTCGCTCCCTCCCGCTCCCTCCCGCTTCTGCCCGCGGCAAAGGTCATATTGCTCGCTCCCGCACGCTCCCGCCCACTCCCTCCCGCTTCTGCCCGCGGCAAAGGTCATATTGCTCGCTCCCGCCCTCTCCCGCCCGCTCCCGCTCGCTTCCGCCCGCTCCCTCCCGCACCCTCCCGCTCCCTCCCACTCACGCTCCCTCCCGCTTCTGCCCGCGGCAAAGTTCATATTGCTCAATCCCGCCCGCTCCCTCCCGCTCCCTCCCGCTTCTGCCCGTGGCAAAGTTCATACTGCTCGCTCCCGCTTGCTCCCGCCTGCTCCCTCCCGCTTCAGCCCGCGGCAAAGTTCATATTGCTCGCTCCCACCCGCTCCCGCCCGCTCGCTCCTGCTCCCGCCCGCTCTCGCTGGCTCCCGCTCGCTCCCTCCGACTTCTGCCCGCGGCAAAGTTCATATTGCTCGCTCCCAGCCGCTCCCGCCCGCTCACTCCTGCTCCCGCCCGCTCTCGCTGGCTCCCGCTCGATCCCGCCTGCTCCCTCCCACTTCTGCACGCGGCAAAGTTCATATTGCTCGCTACCTCCCGCTCCCGCTCGCTCCCGCTCGCTCCCGCCTGCTCTCTCCCACTTCTGCCCGCGGCAAAGTTCATATCGCTCACTCCCACCCGCTCGCGCTCGCTTCCGCCCGCTCCCTCCCGCTCCCGCTCCCGCTCCCGCTCACTCCCGCCCGCTCCCTCCCGCTTCGGCCAGCGGCAAAGTTCATATTGCTCAATCCCGCCGCTCCCTCCCGCTCGCTATCCGCTTCTGCCCGTGGCAAAGTTCATACTGCTCGCTCCCGCACGCTCCCGCTCGCTCCCTCCCGCTTCTGCCCGTGGCAAAGTTCATATTGCTCGCTCCCGCACGCTCCCGCTCGCTCCCTCCCGCTTCTAACCGCGGCAAAGTTCATATTGCTCGCTCCCGCCCTCTCCCGCCCGCTCTCGCTTGCTCCCTCCTGCTCCCGCTCGCTCCCTCCCGCTCCCTCCCGCTTCTGCCCGTGGAAAAGTTCTTATTGCTCGCTCCCGCCCGCTCCCGCTCGCTCCCGCCTGCTCCCTCCCGCTTCAGCCCGCTGCAAAGTTCATATTGCTCGCTCCCTCCCGCTCCCGCCCGCTCCCTGCCGCTCCCGCTCCCTCTCGCTCCCGCCTGCTCCCTCCCACTTCTGCCCGCGGCAAAGTTCATATTACTCGCTCCCTCCCGCTCCCGCTCGCTCCCACCCGCTCCCGCTCGCTTCCGCCCGCTCCCTCCCTCTCCCGCTCACTCCCGCCCGCTCCCGCTCGCTCCCACCCGCTCCCGCCCACTCCCGCTCGCTCCCACCCGCTCCCTCCCGCTCCCTCCCACTCCCGCTCACTCCCGCTCGCTCCCGCCCACTATCCGCTTCTGCCCGCGGCAAAGTTCATATCGCTCACTCCCTCCCGCTCCCGCTCGCTCCCACCCGCTCCCTCCCGCTCCCTCCCACTCCCGCTCACTCCCGCTCGCTCCCGCCCGCTATCCGCTTCTGCCCGCGGCAAAGTTCATACTGCTCGCTCCCGCACGCTCCCGCCCACTCCCTCCCGCTTCTGCCCGCGGCAAAGGTCATATTGCTCGCTCCCGCCCTCTCCCACCCGCTCCCTCCCGCTCCAGCGCGCTCCCTCCCGATCCCGCTCGCTCCCGCCCACTCCAGCTCGCTCCCTCCCGCTCCTTCCCACTCCCTCCCGCTCCCGCTCGCTCCCGCCTGCTCCCTCCCACTTCTGCCCGTGGCAAAGTTCATATCGCTCACTCCCACCCGCTCCCGCTCGCTTCCGCCCGCTCCCTCCCGCTCCCGCTCACTCCCGCCCGCTCCCTCCCGCTTCGGCCAGCGGCAAAGTTCATATTGCTCAATCCCGCCCGCTCCCTCCCGCTCCCGCTCGCTCCCACCCGCTCCCTCCCGCTCCCTCCCACTCCCGCTCACTCCCGCTCGCTCCCGCCCGCTCCCTCCCACTCCCGCTCACTCCCGCTCGCTCCCGCCCACTATCCGCTTCGGCCCGCGGCAAAGTTCATACTGCTCGCTCCCGCACGCTCCCGCTCGCTCCCTCCCGCGGCAAAGTTCATATTGCTCGCTCCCACCCGCTCCCGCCCACTTCTGCCCGCGGTAAAGTTCATACTGCTCGCTCCCGCACGCTCCCGCTCGCTCCCTCCCGCTTCTGCCCGCGGCAAAGGTCATATTGCTCGCTCCCGCCCTCTCCCGCCCGCTCTCGCTTGCTCCCTCCTGCTCCCGCTCGCTCCCTCCCGCTCGCTCCCGTTTCTGCCTGCGGCAAAGGTCATATTGCTCGCTCCCGCCCTCTCCCGCCCGCTCTCGCTCGCTCCCGCCCGCTCCCTCCCACTCCCGCCCGCTCCCTCCCGATCCCGCTCGCTCCCGCCCACTCCAGCTCGCTCCCTCCCGCTACAGCCCGCTCTCGCTCACTCCCGTCCGCTCCCGCCTGCTCCCTTCCACTTCTGCCCGCGGCAAAGTTCATATCGCTCACTCCCACCCGCTCCCGCTCGCTTCCGCCCGCTCCTGCCCGCTCCCTCCCGCTCCCACCCGCTCCCGCTCGCTCCCACCCGCTCCCGCTCGCTCCCGTCCGCTCCCGCCCGCTTCTGCCCGCTCCCTCCCACTTCTGCCCGCGGCAAAGTTCATACTGCTCGCTCCCTCCCAGTCCCGCTCCCTCCCGCTTCTGCCTGCGGCAAAGTTCATATTGCTCACTCCCACCCGCTCCCTCCCGCTCCTGCCCGGTCCCGTTCACTCCCTCCCGCTCCCGCCCGCTCCCGCCTTCTCCCTCCCGCTTCTGCCCGCGGCAAAGTTCATATTGCTCGCTCCCGCCCGCTCCCTCCCGCTTCTGCCCGGTCCCACTCGCTCCAGCTCGCTCCCGCCCGCTCTCTCCCGCTCCTGCCCCAACCCGTTCACTCCCTCCCGCTCCCTCCCGCTCCCGCTCACTCCCGCCCGCTCCCTCTCACTTCTGCCCGCGGGAAAGTTCATATCGCTCGCTCCCGCCCGCTCCCGCTTGCTTCCGCCCGCTCCCTCCCACTCACTTTCACTCCCTCCCGCTCCCTCCCGCTCCCGCTCACTCCCGCCCGCTCCCTCTCACTTCTGCCCACGGCAAAGTTCATATTGCTCGCTCCCGCCCGCTCCCTCCCGCTTCTGCCCGGTCCCGTTCACTCCCTCCCGCTCTCGCTCGCTCCAGGTCGCTCCCTCCCTCCCGCTCATTCCCGCCTGCTCCCTCCCACTTCTGCCCGCGGCAAAGTTCATATCGCTCAATCCCGCCTGCTCCTGCCCGCTCGCTCCCACCCGCTCCCTCCCGCTCCCTCCCGCTCCCGCCCGCTATCCGCTTCAGCCCGCGGCAAAGTTCATATTGCTCGCTCCCACCCGCTCCCTCCCGCTCCCGCTCGCTCCCGCCCGTTCCGCTCGCTCCCCGCCCGCTCTCGCTCGCTCCCTCCCGCTTTTGCCCGCGGCAAAGTTCATATTGCTCACTCCCGCCCGCTCCCTCCCGCTCCCGCTCACTCCCGCCCGCACCCTCCCGCTTCTGCCCGCGGCAAAGTTCATATCGCTCACTCCCGCCCGCTCCCGCTCGCTTCCGCCCGCTCCCTCCCGCTCCCGCTCACTCCCACCCGCTCCCGCCCGCTCCCGCTCGCTTCCGCCCGCTCCCTCCCGCTCCCGCTCGCTCCCGCCAGCTCCCGCTCGCTCCCGCCCGCACCCTCCCGCTCCCGTCCGCTCCCTACCGCTCCCGCCCGCTCCCGCTCGCTCCCACCCGCTCCCGCTCGCTTCCGCCCGCTCCCTCCCGCACCCTCCCGCTCCCTCCCACTCACGCTCCCTCCCGCTTCTGCCCGCGGCAAAGTTCATATTGCTCAATCCCGCCCGCTCCCTCCCGCTCCCGCTCTCTCCCACCCGCTCCCTCCCACTCCCGCTCACTCCCGCTCGCTCCCGCCCGCTATCCGCTTCTGCCCGCGGCAAAGTTCATATTGCTCACTCCCGCTCGCTCCCTCCCGCTCCCTCCCGCTTCTGCCCGCGGCAAAGGTCATATTGCTCGCTCCCGCACGCTCCCGCCCACTCCCTCCCGCTTCTGCCCGCGGCAAAGGTCATATTGCTCGCTCCCGCCCTCTCCCGCCCGCTCCCGCTCGCTTCCGCCCGCTCCCTCCCGCACCCTCCCGCTCCCTCCCACTCACGCTCCCTCCCGCTTCTGCCCGCGGCAAAGTTCATATTGCTCAATCCCGCCCGCTCCCTCCCGCTCCCTCCCGCTTCTGCCCGTGGCAAAGTTCATACTGCTCGCTCCCGCTTGCTCCCGCCTGCTCCCTCCCGCTTCAGCCCGCGGCAAAGTTCATATTGCTCGCTCCCACCCGCTCCCGCCCGCTCGCTCCTGCTCCCGCCCGCTCTCGCTGGCTCCCGCTCGCTCCCTCCGACTTCTGCCCGCGGCAAAGTTCATATTGCTCGCTCCCAGCCGCTCCCGCCCGCTCACTCCTGCTCCCGCCCGCTCTCGCTGGCTCCCGCTCGATCCCGCCTGCTCCCTCCCACTTCTGCACGCGGCAAAGTTCATATTGCTCGCTACCTCCCGCTCCCGCTCGCTCCCGCTCGCTCCCGCCTGCTCTCTCCCACTTCTGCCCGCGGCAAAGTTCATATCGCTCACTCCCACCCGCTCGCGCTCGCTTCCGCCCGCTCCCTCCCGCTCCCGCTCCCGCTCCCGCTCACTCCCGCCCGCTCCCTCCCGCTTCGGCCAGCGGCAAAGTTCATATTGCTCAATCCCGCCGCTCCCTCCCGCTCGCTATCCGCTTCTGCCCGTGGCAAAGTTCATACTGCTCGCTCCCGCACGCTCCCGCTCGCTCCCTCCCGCTTCTGCCCGTGGCAAAGTTCATACTGCTCGCTCCCGCACGCTCCCGCTCGCTCCCTCCCGCTTCTAACCGCGGCAAAGTTCATATTGCTCGCTCCCGCCCTCTCCCGCCCGCTCTCGCTTGCTCCCTCCTGCTCCCGCTCGCTCCCTCCCGCTCCCTCCCGCTTCTGCCCGTGGAAAAGTTCTTATTGCTCGCTCCCGCCCGCTCCCGCTCGCTCCCGCCTGCTCCCTCCCGCTTCAGCCCGCTGCAAAGTTCATATTGCTCGCTCCCTCCCGCTCCCGCCCGCTCCCGCCCGCTCCCTGCCGCTCCCGCTCCCTCTCGCTCCCGCCTGCTCCCTCCCACTTCTGCCCGCGGCAAAGTTCATATTACTCGCTCCCTCCCGCTCCCGCTCGCTCCCACCCGCTCCCGCTCGCTTCCGCCCGCTCCCTCCCGCTCCCTCCTGCTCCCGCCCACTCCCTCCCGCTTCTGCCCGCGGCAAAGGCCATATTGCTCGCTCCCGCTCTCTCCCACCCGCTCCCGCTCGCTCCCTACCGCTCCCGCCCGCTCCCTCCCGCTCCCACTCGCTTCCGCCCGCTCCCTCCCACTCCCGCTCACGCCCGCCCGCTCCCTCCCGCTTCTGCCCGCGGAAAAGTTCATATTGCTCAATCCCGCCCACTCCCTCCCGCTCCCGCTCGCTCCCTCCCGCCACCGCCCGCTTCCGCCCGCTCCACCCCGCTCACTCCCGCCCGCTCCCTCCCGCTTCTGCCCGCGGCAAAGTTCATATTGCTCGCTCCCGCCCGCTCCCGCCCGCTCCCTCCCGCTCCCGCCCGCTCCCTCCCGCTCCCGCCCGCTCCCGCCCGCTCCCTCCCGCTCCCGCTCGCTCCCGCCTTCTCCCTCCCACTTCTGCCGGTGGCAAAGTTCATATTGCTCAATCCCGCCCGCTCCCTCCCACTCCCGCTCGCTCCCGCCCGCTCCCGCCCGCTCCCTCCCACTCCCGCTTGCTCCCGCCCACTCCCTCCCGCTCCCGCCCGCTCCCTACGGCTCCCGCACGCTCCCTCCCACTCCCGCTCGCTCCCGCCCGCTCCCTCCCGCTCACGCCTTCTCCCTCCCACTTCTGCCGGTGGCAAAGTTCATATTGCTCAATCCCGCCCGCTCCCTCCCACTCCCGCTCGCTCCCGCCCGCTCCCTCCCGCTCCCTCCCGCTCCCTACCGCTCCCGCCCGCTCCCTCCCGCTCCCACTCGCTTCCGCCCGCTCCCTCCCACTCCCGCTCACGCCCGCCCGCTCCCTCCCGCTTCTGCCCGCGGAAAAGTTCATATTGCTCAATCCCGCCCACTCCCTCCCGCTCCCGCTAGCTCCCTCCTGCCCCCGCCCGCTCCCGCTCGCTTCCGCCCGCTCCACCCCGCTCCCGCTCACTCCCGCCCGCTCCCTCCCGCTTCTGCCCGTGGCAAAGGTCATATTGCTCGCTCCCGCTCTCTCCCGCCCGCTCTCGCTCGCTCCCTCCTGCTCCCGCTCGCTCCCGCCAGCTCCCGCTCGCTCCCGCCCGCTCCCTCCCACTCCCGCTCGCTCCCGCAAGCTCCCGCTCGCTCCCGCCCGCTCCCTCCCGCTCCCGCCCGCTCCCTACCGCTCCCGCCCGCTCCCTCCTGCTCCCGCTCGCTTCCGCCCGCTCCCTCCCACTCCCGCTCACTCCCGCCCGCTTCTGCCCGCGGCAAAGTTCATATTGCTCGCTCACGCCCAATCCCTCCTGCTCCCGCTCGCTCCCGCCCGCTCCCTCCCGCTCCCGCCCGCTCCCTCCCGCTTCTGCCCGCGGCAAAGTTCATATTGCTCAAACCCGCCCACTCCCTCCCGCTCCCGCTCGCTCCCTCCCGCCCTCTCCCGCTCGCTTCCGCCCGCTCCACCCCGCTCCCGCTCACTCCCACCCGCTCCCTCCCGCTTCTGCCCGCGGCAAAGTTCATATTGCTCGCTCCCGCACGCTCCCGCTCGCTCCCTCCCGCTTCTGCCCGCAGCAAAGTTCATATTGCTCGCTCCCACCCGCTCCCGCCCGCTCCCTCCCACTTCTGCCCGCGGCAAAGTTCATATTGCTCAATCCCGCCCACTCCCTCCCGCTCCCACTAGCTCCCTCCCGCCCCCGCCCGCTCCCGCTCGCTTCCGCCCGCTCCACCCCGCTCCCGCTCACTCCCGCCCGCTTCTGCCCGCGGCAAAGTTCATATTGCTCGCTCCCGCCCAATCCCTCCTGCTCCCGCTCGCTCCCGCCCGCTCCCTCCCGCTCCTGCCCGCTCCCTCCCGCTTCCGCCCGCGGCAAAGTTCATACTGCTCGCTCCCTCCCGTTCCCGCTCCCGCTCGCTCCCGCCCGCTCCCTCCCGCTCCCGCCCGCTCCCTCCTGCTTCTGCCTGCGGCAAAGTTCATATTGCTCACTCCCACCCACTCCCGCTCCCGCTCGCTCCCGCCCGCTCCCGCTCGCTCCCGCCCACTCCCTCCCACTTCTGCCCTCGGCAAAGTTCATACTGCTCGCTCCCTCCTGCTCCCGCCAACTCCCTCCCGCATCTGCCGGCGGCAAAGGTCATATTGCTCGCTCCCGCTCTCTCCCGCCCGCTCTCGCTCGCTCCCTCCTGCTCCCGCTCGCTCCCTCCCAGTCCCTCCCGCTTCTGCCCGTGGCAAAGTTCATATTGCTCGCTCCCACCCGCTCCCGCCCGCTCCCGCTCGCTCCCGCCAGCTCCCTCCCGCTCCCGCTCGCTCCCGCCTGCTCCCTCCCGCTTCTGCCGGCGGCAAAGTTCATATTGCTCAATCCCGCCCGCTCCCTCCCGCTCCCGCTCGCTCCCGCCAGCTCCCTCCCGCTCCCTCCGGCTCCCTACCGCTCCCGCCCTTTCCCTCCCGCTCCCGCTCGCTCCCGCCAGCTCCCGCTCGCTCCCGCCCGCTCCCTCCCGCTCCCGCCCGCTCCCTACCGCTCCCGCTCGCTCGCTCCCGCCCGCTCCCACCCGCTCCCTCCCGCTCCCGCCCGCTCTCGCTCGCTCCCTCCTGCTCCCGCTCCCTCCCGCTTCTGCCCGCGGCAAAGTTCATATCGCTCACTCCCACCCGCTCCCGCTCGCTCCCTCCCGCTTCTGCCCGCGGCAAAGTTCATGTTCCTCAATCCCGCCCGCTCCCTCCCGCTCCCGCTCACTCCCTCCCGCTCCCTCCCGCTTCTGCCCGCTCCACCCCGCTCCCGCTCACTCCCGCCCGCTCCCTCCCGCTTCTGCCCGCGGCAAAGTTCATATTGCTCGCTCCCTCCCGCTCCCGCTCACTCCCGCCCGCTCCCTCCCGCTTCTGCCCGCGGCAAAGTTCATATTGCTCGCTCCCGCCCAATCCCTCCTGCTCCCGCTCGCTCCCGCCCGCTCCCTCCCACTCCCGCCCGCTCCCTCCCACTTCCGCCCGCGGCAAAGTTCATACTGCTCGCTCCCGCACGCTCCCGCCCACTCCCTCCCGCTTCTGCCCGCGGCAAAGGTCATATTGCTCGCTCCCGCTCTCTCCCGCCCGCTCTCGCTCGCTCCCTCCTGCTCCCGCTCGCTCCCGCCAGCTCCCGCTCCTTCCCGCCCGCTCCCTCCCACTCCCGCTCGCTCCCGCCAGCTCCCGCTCGCTCCCGCCCGCTCCCTCCCGCTCCCGCCCGCTCCCTCCCGCTCCCGCTCGCTTCCGCCCGCTTCTGCCCGCGGCAAAGTTCATATTGCTCGCTCACGCCCAATCCCTCCTGCTCCCGCTCGCTCCCGCCCGCTCCCTCCCGCTCCCGCCCGCTCCCTCCCGCTTCTGCCCGCGGCAAAGGTCATATTGCTCGCTCCCGCTCTCTCCCGCCCGCTCTCGCTCGCTCCCTCCTGCTCCCGCTCGCTCCCGCCAGCTCCCGCTCCTTCCCGCCCGCTCCCTCCCACTCCCGCTCGCTCCCGCCAGCTCCCGCTCGCTCCCGCCCGCTCCCTCCCGCTCCCGCCCGCTCCCTACCGCTCCCGCCCGCTCCCTCCCGCTCCCGCTCGCTTCCGCCCGCTTCTGCCCGCGGCAAAGTTCATATTGCTCGCTCACGCCCAATCCCTCCTGCTCCCGCTCGCTCCCGCCCGCTCCCTCCCGCTCCCGCCCGCTCCCTCCCACTTCCGCCTGCGGCAAAGTTCATACTGCTCGCTCCCTCCCGTTCCCGCTCCCGCTCGCTCCCGCCCGCTCCCGCCCGCTCCCTCCCGCTTCTGCCCGCGGCAAAGTTCATATTGCTCGCTCCCGCCCAATCCCTCCTGCTCCCGCTCGCTCCCGCCCGCTCCCTCCCGCTCACGCCCGCTGCCTCCCACTTCCGCCCGCGGCAAAGTTCATACTGCTCGCTCCCGCACGCTCCCGCTCGCTCCCTCCAGCTTCTGCCCGCGGCAAAGTTCATATTGCTCGCTCCCACCCGCTCCCCCCCGCTCCCTCCCGCTCCCGCCCACTCCCTCCCGCTTCTGCCCGCGGCAAAGGTCATATTGCTCGCTCCCGTTCTCTCCCGCCCGCTCTCGCTCGCTCCCTCCTGCTCCCGCTCGCTCCCTCCCGCTCCCTCCCGCTTCTGCCCGTGGCAAAGTTCATATTGCTCGCTCCCACCCGCTCCCGCCCGCTCCCTCCCACTCCTGCTCACTCCCGCCCGCTCCCTCCCGCTTCTGCCCGCTCCATCCCGCTTCCGCCCGCGGCAAAGTTCATACTGCTCGCTCCCTCCCGTTCCCGCTCCCGCCCGCTCCCTCCCACTTCTGCCCGCGGCAAAGTTAATATTGCTCGCTCCCTCCCGCTCCCGCCCGCCCCCTCCCGCTTCTGCCTGCGGCAAAGTTCATATTGCTTCATTTATTTTATGAATTTTACGCCTTTTATTTATTTAAAACTGTAAAAGAAAGAAATTAAATAATAAAAATTAAATTAAAATTATTAAAACAAGCAACAGTCTGGATAAGTTAAAGATATCGTGCAGATTTCATGCACAAACACATGAGAAAAGAAATGTTTTTAACCTGGATTTAAAAATGTCTACATTTGTTGACAGTTTAACTCCCGCTCGCTCCCGCCCACCCCCCGCCCACTTCTGCCCGCGGCAAAGTTCATACTGCTCGCTCCCGCACGCTCCCGCTCGCTCCCTCCCGCTTCTACCCGCGGCAAAGTTCATATTGCTCGCTCCCACCCGCTCCCGCCCGCTCCCTCCTGCTCCCGCCCACTCCTTCCCGCTTCTGCCCGCGGCAAAGGTCATATTGCTCGCTCCCGCTCTCTCCCGCCCGCTCTCGCTCGCTCCCTCCTGCTCCCGCTCGCTCCCTCCCGCTCCCTCCCGCTTCTGCCCGTGGCAAAGTTCATATTGCTCGCTCCCACCCGCTCCCGCCCGCTCCCGCTCGCTCCCGCCCGCTCCCTCCCGCTCCCGCTCGCTCCCGCCTGCTCCCTCCCGCTTCTGCCGGCGGCAAAGTTCATATTGCTCAATCCCGCCCGCTCCCTCCCGCCCCCGCCCGCTTCCGCCCACTCCACTCCGCTCCCGCTCACTCCTGACCGCTCCCTCCCGCTTCTGCCCGCGGCAAAGTTCATATTGCTCGCTCCCGCCCAATCCCTCCTGCTCCCGCTCGCTCCCGCCCGCTCCCTCCCGCTCCCGCCCGCTCCCTCCCGCTTCCGCCCGCGGCAAAGTTCATACTGCTCGCTCCCTCCCGTTCCCGCTCCCGCTCGCTCCCGCCCGCTCCCTCCCGCTCCCGCCCGCTCCCACCCGCTCCCACCCGCTCCCTCCCGCTTCTGCCCGCGGCAAAGTTCATATTGCTTCATTTATTTTATGAATTTTACGCCTTTTATTTATTTAAAACTGTAAAGATAGAAATCAAATAATAAAAATTAAATTAAAATTATTAAAACAAGCAACAGTCTGGATAAGTTAAAGATATCGTGCAGATTTCATGCACAAACACAAGAGAAAAGAAATGTTTTTAACCTGGATTTAAAAATGTCTACATTTGTTGACAGTTTAACTACCGCCCACTCCCTCCTGCTCCCGCCCGCTCCCTCCCGCTCCCTCCCGCTCCCTCCTGCTCCCGCTCGCTCCCGCCCGCTCCCTCCCGCTCCCGCTCGCTCCCGCCCGCTCCCTCCCACTTCTGCCCGCGGCAAAGTTCATATCGCTCACTCCCACCCGCTCCCGCTCGCTTCCGCCCGCTCCCTCCCGCTCCCGCTCAATCCCGCCCGCTCCCTCCCGCTCCCGCTCGCTCCCGCCCGCTCCCTCCCGCTCCAGCCCACTCCCGCTCGATTCCGCCCGCTCCCTCCCGCTCCCGCTCAATCCCGCCCGCTCCCTCCCGCTCCCGCTCGCTTCCGCCCGCTCCCTCCCGCTCCAGCCCACTCCCGCTCGATTCCGCCCGCTCCCTCCCGCTCCCGCTCAATCCCGCCCGCTCCCTCCCGCTCCCGCTCCCTCCCGCTCCCGCTCAATCCCGCCCGCTCCCTCCCGCTCCCGCTCGCTCCCGCCCGCTCCCTCCCGCTCCAGCCCGCTCCCGCTCACTCCCGCCCACTCCCTCCCGCTTCTGCCCACAGCAAAGTTCATATTGCTCGCTCCCGCTCACTCCCTCCCGCTCCCGCCCGCTCCATCCCGCTCCATCCCGCTCCCACCCGCTCCCGCTCGCTCCCGCCCGCTCCATCCCGCTCACTCCCGCCCACTCCCTCCCGCTTCTGCCCACAGCAAAGTTCATATTGCTCGCTCCCTCCCGCTCCCGCCCGCTCCATCACGCTCCATCCCGCTCCCACCCGCTCCCGCTCGCTCCCGCCCGCTCCATCCCGCTCCCTCCCGTTCCCTCCCGCTCCTGCCCGGTCCCGCCCGCTCCCGCTGTGAATGGTTTACCTGCCTGAACATCTTCTGATCTCTGTTAATGTTGGTTTCACCAACCTAAAGCTGTCACCTGTGAATGGTTTACCTGCCTGAACATCTTCTGCTCTCTGTTAATGTTGGTTTCACCAACCTAACACTTGTTGAGCCACATTGTCTAACATTCACACCGCTTCTGCCCGCGGCAAAGGTCATATTGCTCGCTCCCACTCTCTCCCGCCCGCTCTCGCTCGCTCCCTCCTGCTCCCGCTCGCTCCCTCCCGCTCCCTCCCGCTTCTGCCCATGGCAAAGTTCATATTGCTCGCTCCCACCCGCTCCCGCCCGCTCCCGCTCGCTCCCGCCCGCCCCCTCCCGCTCCCGCTCGCTCCCGCCTGCTCCCTCCCGCTTCTGCCGGCGGCAAAGTTCATATTGCTCAATCCCGCCCGCTCCCTCCCGCTCCCGCTCGCTCCCGCCTGCTCCCTCCCGCTTCTGCCGGCGGCAAAGTTCATATTGCTCAATCCCGCCCGCTCCCTCCCGCTCCCGCTTGCTCCCGCCCGCTCCCGCCCGCTCCCGCCCGCTCCCTCCCGCTCCCCCCCGCTCCCTCCCGCTCCCTACCGCTCCCGCCCGCTCCCTCCCGCTCCCGCTCACTCCCGCCAGCTCCCGCCAGCTCCCGCTCGCTCCCGCCCGCTCCCGCCCGCTCCCGCCCGCTCCCTACCGCTCCCGCCCGCTCCCTCCCGCTCCCTCCCGCTCCCGCCCGCTCCCGCTCGCTCCCACCCGCTCCCTCCCTCCCGCTTCTGCCAGCGGCAAAGGTCATATTGCTTGCTCCCGCCCGCTCCCTCCCGCTCCCCCCCGCTACCTCCCGCTCCCTACCGCTCCCGCCCGCTCCCTCCCGCTCCCGCTCACTCCCGCCAGCTCCCGCTCGCTCCCGCCCGCTCCCTCCCGCTCCCGCCCGCTCCCGCCCGCTCCCTACCGCTCCCGCCCGCTCCCTCCCGCTCCCTCCCGCTCCCGCCCGCTCCCGCTCGCTCCCACCCGCTCCCTCCCTCCCGCTTCTGCCAGCGGCAAAGGTCATATTGCTCGCTCCCTCCCGCTCCCGCCCGCTCCCGCCCGCTCCCTACCGCTCCCGCCCGCTCCCTCCCGCTCCCTCCCGCTCTCGCTCGCTCCCTCCCGCTCGCTCCCTCCCGCTTCTGCCAGCGGCAAAGGTCATATTGCTCGCTCCCGCTCTCTCCCGCCCGCTCTCGCTCGCTCCCTCCTGCTCCCGCTCGCTCCCTCCCGCTTCTGCCAGCGGCAAAGGTCATATTGCTTGCTCCCGCTCGCTCCCGCCCGCTCCCGCCCGCTCCCTCCCGCTCCCCCCCGCTACCTCCCGCTCCCTACCGCTCCCGCCCGCTCCCGAACACTCCCGCCCGCTCCCTCCCACTCCCGCTCGCTCCCGCCTTCTCCCTCCCGCTTCTGCCGGCGGCAAAGTTCATATTGCTCAATCGCGCCCGCTCCCTCCCGCTCCCGCTCGCTCCCGCCCGCTCCCTCCCGCTCTCTCCCGCTCCCTACCGCTCCCACCCGCTCCCTCCCACTCCCGCTCGCTCCCGCCCACTCCCTCCTGCTCCCGCCCGCTCCCGCCCGCTCCCTACCGCTCCCGCCCGCTCCCTCCCGCTCCCGCTCGCTTCCGCCCGCTCCCTCCCACTCCCGCTCACTCCCGCCTGCTCCCTCCCGCTTCTGCCCGCGGCAAAGTTCATATTGCTCAATCCCGCCCACTCCCTCCCGCTCCCGCTCGCTCCCTCCCGCCCCCGCCCGCTCCCGCTCGCTTCCGCCCGCTGCACCCCGCTCCCGCTCACTCCCGCCCGCTCCCTCCCGCTTCTGCCCGCGGCAAAGTTCATATTGCTCGCTCCCCGCCCAATCCCTCCTGCTCCCGCTCGCTCCCGCCCGCTCCCTCCCGCTCCCGCCCGCTCCCTCCCACTTCCGCCCGCGGCAAAGTTCATACTGCTCGCTCCCTCCCGTTCCCGCTCCCGCTCGCTCCCGCCCGCTCCCTCCCGCTTCTGCCCGCGGCAAAGTTCATATTGCTCGCTCCCGCCCAATCCCTCCTGCTCCCGCTCGCTCCCGCCCGCTCCCTCCCGCTCACGCCCGCTGCCTCCCACTTCCGCCCGCGGCAAAGTTCATACTGCTCGCTCCCGCACGCTCCCGCTCGCTCCCTCCAGCTTCTGCCCGCGGCAAAGTTCATATTGCTCGCTCCCACCCGCTCCCCCCCGCTCCCTCCCGCTCCCGCCCACTCCCTCCCGCTTCTGCCCGCGGCAAAGGTCATATTGCTCGCTCCCGTTCTCTCCCGCCCGCTCTCGCTCGCTCCCTCCTGCTCCCGCTCGCTCCCTCCCGCTCCCTCCCGCTTCTGCCCGTGGCAAAGTTCATATTGCTCGCTCCCACCCGCTCCCGCCCGCTCCCTCCCACTCCTGCTCACTCCCGCCCGCTCCCTCCCGCTTCTGCCCGCTCCATCCCGCTTCCGCCCGCGGCAAAGTTCATACTGCTCGCTCCCTCCCGTTCCCGCTCCCGCCCGCTCCCTCCCACTTCTGCCCGCGGCAAAGTTAATATTGCTCTTTCCCTCCCGCTCCCGCCCGCTCCCTCCCGCTTCTGCCTGCGGCAAAGTTCATATTTATTTTATGAATTTTACGCCTTTTATTTATTTAAAACTGTAAAAGAAAGAAATTAAATAATAAAAATTAAATTAAAATTATTAAAACAAGCAACAGTCTGGATAAGTTAAAGATATCGTGCAGATTTCATGCACAAACACATGAGAAAAGAAATGTTTTTAACCTGGATTTAAAAATGTCTACATTTGTTGACAGTTTAACTCCCGCTCGCTCCCGCCCGCTCCCTCCCGCTCCCGCCCACTTCTGCCCACGGCAAAGTTCATGCTGCTCGCTCCCGCACGCTCCCGCTCGCTCCCTCCCGCTTCTGCCCGCGGCAAAGTTCATATTGCTCGCTCCCACCCGCTCCCGCCCGCTCCCGCTCGCTCCCGCCCGCTACCTCCCGCTCCCGCTCGCTCCCGCCTGCTCCCTCCCGCTTCTGCCGGCGGCAAAGTTCATATTGCTCAATCCCGCCCCCTCCATCCCGCTCCCGCTCGCTCCCGCCCGCTCCCTCCCGCTCCCTCCCTCTCCCTACCGCTCCCGCCCGCTCCCTCCCACTCCCGCTCGCTCCCGCCTGCTCCCGCTCGCTCCCGCCCGCTGCCTCCCGCTCCCGCCTGCTCCCGCCCGCTCCCTACCACTCCCGCCCGCTCCCTCCCACTCCCGCTCGCTCCCGCCTGCTCCCGCTCGCTCCCGCCCACTCCCTCCCGCTCCCGCCCGCTCCCGCCCGCTCCCTACCGCTCCCGCCCGCTCCCTCCCGCTCCCGCTCGCTTCCGCCCGCTCCCTCCCACTCCCACTCGCTCCCGCCTGCTCCCGCTCGCTCCCGCCCACTCCCTCCCGCTCCCGCCCGCTCCCGCCCGCTCCCTACCGCTCCCGCCCGCTCCCTCCCGCTTCCGCCCGCTCCTTCCCACTCCCGCTCACTCCCGCCCGCTCCCTCCCGCTTCTGCCCGAGGCAAAGTTCATATTGCTCGCTCCCGCCCAATCCCTCCTGCTCCCGCTTGCTCCCGCCCGCTCCCTCCCGCTCCCGCCCGCTCCCTCCCGCTTCCGCCCGCGGCAAAGTTCATATTGCTCGCTCCCTCCCGCTCCCGCCCGCTCCCTCCCGCTTCTGCCTGCGGCAAAGTTCATATTGCTCGCTCCCTCCCGCTCCCGCCCGCTCCCTCCCGCTTCTGCCTGCGGCAAAGTTCATATTGCTCACTCCCACCCGCTCCCGCCCGCTCCCGCTCGCTCCCGCCCCGCCCCCTCCCGCTTCTGCCTGCGGCAAAGTTCATATTGCTTCATTTATGTTCTGTTTCATGGTAATGTTCTGTCTCTGGTCCATGGCAATATTCTGTTTCTGGTCCACGGTAATGTTCGGTTTCAAGGTAAAGTTCCTTCTTTGGTCCACGGTAATGTTCTGTCTCTGGTCCACGGTAATGTTCTGTCTCTGGTCCACGGAAATGTTCTGTCTCTGGTCCACGGAAATGTTCTGTCTCTGGTCCACGGTAATGTTCTGTCTCTGGTCCACGGTAATCTTCGATCTCTGGTCCACGATAATGTTCGGTTTCACGGTAATGTTCCGTCTCTGGTCCACGATAATTTTGTGTTTCTGTTTCACGGTAATGTTCTGTCTCTGGTCCACGGTAATGTTCTGTGTCTGGTCCACGATAATGTTCGGTTTCACGATAATGTTTCGTCTTTTGTCCACGATAATGTTCTGTTTCGGTTTCACGGTAATGTTCCGTTTCTGGTCCACGATAATTTTTTGTTTCTGGTCCACGATAATGTTCGGTTTCACGATAATGTTCCGTTTCTGGTCAACGATAATGTTCTGTTTAGGTTTCACGGTAATGTTCTGTCTCTGGTCCATGATAATATTCCGTCTCTGGTCCACGATAATGTTCTGTCTCTGATCCAAGATAATGTTCTGTCTCTGGTCCACGATAATGTTCCGTTTCTGGTCCACGATAATGTTCTGTTTCGGTTTCACGGTAATGTTCTGTCTCTTGTCCACGATAATGTTCCGTTTCTGGTCCACGATAATGTTCTGTTTTGGTTTCAAGGTAATGTTCTGTCTCTGGTCCACGGTAATGTTGCGTTTCTGTTTCACGGTAATGTTCCGTTTCTGGTCCACGATAATCTTCTGTTTCGGTTTCACGGTAATGTTCCGTTTCTGGTCCACGATAATGTTCTGTTTCTGTTTCACGGTAATGTTCCGTTTCTGGTCCATGATAATGTTCTGTTTCACGGTAATGTTCTGTCTCTGGTCCATGGTAATGTTCTGTCTCTGGTCCAGGGTAATGTTCGGTTTCAAGGTAAAGTTCGGTCTCTGGTCCACGGTAATGTTCTGTCTCTGGTCCACGGTAATTTTCGGTTTCAAGGTAATGTTCGGTCTCTGGTCCACGGTAATGTTCTGTCTCTGGTCCACGGTAATGTTCTGTCTCTGGTCCACGGTAATGTTCTGTCTCTGGTCCACGATAATGTTCGATCTCTGGTCCACGATAATGTTCGGTTTCACGGTAATGTTCCGTCTCTGGTCCACGATAATGTTCTGTTTCTGTATCACGGTAATGTTCCGTTTCTGGTCCACGATAATTTTTTGTTTCTGTTTCACGGTAATGTTCCGTTGCTGGTCCACGATAATGTTCGGTTTCATGGTAATGTTCTGTCTCTGGTCCACGGTAATGTTCTGTGTCTGGTCCACGATAATGTTCGGTTTCACGGTAATGTTCTGTCTCTGGTCCACGATAATGTTCCGTCTTTGGTCCACGATAATGTTCTGTTTCTGTTTCATGGTAATGTTCCGTTTCTGGTCCACGATAATTTTGTGTTTCTGTTTCACGGTAATGTTCCGTTTCTGGTCCACGATAATGTTCTGTTTTGGTTTCACGGTAATGTTCTGTTTCCGTTTCACGGTAATGTTCTGTCTCTGGTCCACGGTAATGTTGTGTTTCTGTTTCACGGTAATGTTCCGTCTCTGGTCCACCATAATGTTCGGTTTCACGATAATGTTCCGTTTGTGGTCCACGATAATGTTCCGTCTCTGGTCCACGATAATGTTGTGTTTCTGTTTCACGGTAATGTTCCGTCTCTGGTCCACGATAATGTTGTTTTTCTTTTACACGGTAATTTTCCGTTTCTGGTCCATGATAATGTTCTGTTTCATGGTAATGTTCTGTCTCTGGTCCATGGCAATATTCTGTCTCTGGTCCACGGTAATGTTCGGTTTCAAGGTAAAGTTCGGTCTCTGGTCCACAGTAATGTTCTGTCTCTGGTCCACGGTAATTTTCTGTCTCTGGTCCACGGAAATGTTCTGTCTCTGGTCCACGGAAATGTTCTGTCTCTGGTCGACGGTAATGTTCTGTCTCTGGTCCACGGTAATGTTCGATCTCTGGTCCACGATAATGTTCGGTTTCACGGTAATGTTCCGTCTCTGGTCCACGATAATTTTGTGTTTCTGTTTCAAGGTAATGTTCCGTTTCTGGTCCACGATAATGTTCCGTCTCTGGTCCACGATAATGTTGTTTTTTTTTTTCACGGTAATGTTCCGTTTCTGGTCGACGATAATGTTGTGTTTCTGTTTCACGGTAATGTTCCGTCTCTGGTCCACGATAATGTTCGGTTTCACGATAATGTTCCGTTTCTGGTCCACGATAATGTTCCGTCTCTGGTCCACGATAATGTTGTTTTTCTTTTTCACGGTAATGTTCCGTTTCTGGTCCATGATAATGTTCTGTTTCATGGTAATGTTCTGTCTCTGGTCCATGGCAATATTCTGTCTCTGGTCCACGGTAATGTTCGGTTTCAAGGTAAAGTTCCTTCTTTGGTCCACGGTAATGTTCTGTCTCTGGTCCACGGTAATGTTCTGTCTCTGGTCCACGGAAATGTTCTGTCTCTGGTCCACGGAAATGTTCTGTCTCTGGTCCACGGTAATGTTCTGTCTCTGGTCCACGGTAATGTTCGATCTCTGGTCCACGATAATGTTCGGTTTCACGGTAATGTTCCGTCTCTGGTCCACGATAATTTTGTGTTTCTGTTTCACGGTAATGTTCCGTTTCTGGTCCACGATAATGTTCTGTTTCGGTTTCACGGTAATGTTCTGTCTCTGGTCCACGGTAATGTTCTGTGTCTGGTCCACGATAATGTTCGGTTTCACGGTAATGTTCCGTTTCTGGTCCACGATGATGTTCTGTTTCGGTTTCACGGTAATGTTCTTTCTCTGCTCCACGATAATGTTCCGTATCTGGTCCACGATAATGTTCGGTTTCACGGTAATGTTCCGTCTCTGGTCCACGATAATGTTGTTTCTGTTTCACGGTAATGTTCCGTTTCTGGTCCACGATAATGTTCTGTTTCGGTTTCACGGTAATGTTCTTTCTCTGGTTAACGGTAATGTTCTGTCTCTGGTCCACGGTAATGTTCGGTTTCACGGTAATGTTCCGTCTCTGTTCCACAATAATGTTGTGTTTCTGTTTCACGGTAATGTTCCATTTCTGGTCCACGATAATTTTTTGTTTCTGGTCCACGATAATGTTCGGTTTCACGATAATGTTCCGTTTCTGGTCAACGATAATGTTCTGTTTAGGTTTCACGGTAATGTTCTGTCTCTGGTCCATGATAATATTCCGTCTCTGGTCCACGATAATGTTCTGTCTCTGATCCAAGATAATGTTCTGTCTCTGGTCCACGATAATGTTCCGTTTCTGGTCCACGATAATGTTCTGTTTCGGTTTCACGGTAATGTTCTGTCTCTTGTCCACGATAATGTTCCGTTTCTGGTCCACGATAATGTTCTGTTTTGGTTTCAAGGTAATGTTCTGTCTCTGGTCCACGGTAATGTTGCGTTTCTGTTTCACGGTAATGTTCCGTTTCTGGTCCACGATAATCTTCTGTTTCGGTTTCACGGTAATGTTCCGTTTCTGGTCCACGATAATGTTCTGTTTCTGTTTCACGGTAATGTTCCGTTTCTGGTCCATGATAATGTTCTGTTTCACGGTAATGTTCTGTCTCTGGTCCATGGTAATGTTCTGTCTCTGGTCCAGGGTAATGTTCGGTTTCAAGGTAAAGTTCGGTCTCTGGTCCACGGTAATGTTCTGTCTCTGGTCCACGGTAATTTTCGGTTTCAAGGTAATGTTCGGTCTCTGGTCCACGGTAATGTTCTGTCTCTGGTCCACGGTAATGTTCTGTCTCTGGTCCACGGTAATGTTCTGTCTCTGGTCCACGATAATGTTCGATCTCTGGTCCACGATAATGTTCGGTTTCACGGTAATGTTCCGTCTCTGGTCCACGATAATGTTCTGTTTCTGTATCACGGTAATGTTCCGTTTCTGGTCCACGATAATTTTTTGTTTCTGTTTCACGGTAATGTTCCGTTGCTGGTCCACGATAATGTTCGGTTTCATGGTAATGTTCTGTCTCTGGTCCACGGTAATGTTCTGTGTCTGGTCCACGATAATGTTCGGTTTCACGGTAATGTTCTGTCTCTGGTCCACGATAATGTTCGGTTTCACGGTAATGTTCTGTCTCTGGTCCACGATAATGTTCCGTCTTTGGTCCACGATAATGTTCTGTTTCTGTTTCATGGTAATGTTCCGTTTCTGGTCCACGATAATTTTGTGTTTCTGTTTCACGGTAATGTTCCGTTTCTGGTCCACGATAATGTTCTGTTTTGGTTTCACGGTAATGTTCTGTTTCCGTTTCACGGTAATGTTCTGTCTCTGGTCCACGGTAATGTTGTGTTTCTGTTTCACGGTAATGTTCCGTCTCTGGTCCACCATAATGTTCGGTTTCACGATAATGTTCCGTTTGTGGTCCACGATAATGTTCCGTCTCTGGTCCACGATAATGTTGTGTTTCTGTTTCACGGTAATGTTCCGTTTCTGGTCCATGATAATGTTCTGTTTCACGGTAATGTTCTGTCTCTGGTCCATGGTAATGTTCTGTCTCTGGTCCAGGGTAATGTTCGGTTTCAAGGTAAAGTTCGGTCTCTGGTCCACGGTAATTTTCGGTTTCAAGGTAATGTTCGGTCTCTGGTCCACGGTAATGTTCTGTCTCTGGTCCACGGTAATGTTCTGTCTCTGGTCCACGGTAATTTTGTGTTTCTGTTTCACGGTAATGTTCTGTCTCTGGTCCACGGTAATGTTCTGTGTCTGGTCCACGATAATGTTCGGTTTCACGATAATGTTTCGTCTTTTGTCCACGATAATGTTCTGTTTCGGTTTCACGGTAACTTTCTGTTTCCATTTCACGGTAATGTTCTGTCTCTGGTCCACGGTAATGTTGTGATTCTGTTTCGCGGTAATGTTCTGTCTCTTGTTCACGGTAATGTTCTGTCTCTGGTCCACGCTAATGTTCTGTTTCTGTTTCACGGTAATGTTCCGTTTCTGGTCCACGATAATGTTCTGTTTCTGTTTCACGGTAATGTTCCGTTTCTGGTCCACGATAATTTTGTGTTTCTGTTTCACGATAATGTTCCGTTTCTGGTCCACGATAATGTTCTGTTTTGGTTTCATGGTAATGTTCTGTCTCTGGTCCACGGTAATGTTCTGTGTCTGGTCCACGATAATGTTCGGTTTCACGATAATGTTCTGTCTCTTGTTCACGGTAATGTTCTGTCTCTGGTCCACGCTAATGTTCTGTTTCTGTTTCACGGTAATGTTCCGTTTCTGGTCCACGATAATGTTGTGTTTCTGTTTCACGGTAATGTTCTGTCACTGGTCCACGCTAATGTTCTGTTTCTGTTTCACGGTAATGTTCCGTTTCTGGTCGACGATAATGTTGTGTTTCTGTTTCACGGTAATGTTCCGTCTCTGGTCCACGATAATGTTCGGTTTCACGATAATGTTCCGTTTCTGGTCCACGATAATGTTCCGTCTCTGGTCCACGATAATGTTGTTTTTCTTTTACACGGTAATTTTCCGTTTCTGGTCCATGATAATGTTCTGTTTCATGGTAATGTTCTGTCTCTGGTCCATGGCAATATTCTGTCTCTGGTCCACGGTAATGTTCGGTTTCAAGGTAAAGTTCGGTCTCTGGTCCACAGTAATGTTCTGTCTCTGGTCCACGGTAATTTTCTGTCTCTGGTCCAAGGAAATGTTCTGTCTCTGGTCCACGGAAATGTTCTGTCTCTGGTCGACGGTAATGTTCTGTCTCTGGTCCACGGTAATGTTCGATCTCTGGTCCACGATAATGTTCGGTTTCACGGTAATGTTCCGTCTCTGGTCCACGATAATTTTGTGTTTCTGTTTCAAGGTAATGTTCCGTTTCTGGTCCACGATAATGTTCCGTCTCTGGTCCACGATAATGTTGTTTTTCTTTTTCACGGTAATGTTCCGTTTCTGGTCGACGATAATGTTGTGTTTCTGTTTCACGGTAATGTTCCGTCTCTGGTCCACGATAATGTTCGGTTTCACGATAATGTTCCGTTTCTGGTCCACGATAATGTTCCGTCTCTGGTCCACGATAATGTTGTTTTTCTTTTTCACGGTAATGTTCCGTTTCTGGTCCATGATAATGTTCTGTTTCATGGTAATGTTCTGTCTCTGGTCCATGGCAATATTCTGTCTCTGGTCCACGGTAATGTTCGGTTTCAAGGTAAAGTTCCTTCTTTGGTCCACGGTAATGTTCTGTCTCTGGTCCACGGTAATGTTCTGTCTCTGGTCCACGGAAATGTTCTGTCTCTGGTCCACGGTAATGTTCTGTCTCTGGTCCACGGTAATGTTCTGTGTCTGGTCCACGATAATGTTCGGTTTCACGGTAATGTTCCGTTTCTGGTCCACGATGATGTTCTGTTTCGGTTTCACGGTAATGTTCTTTCTCTGCTCCACGATAATGTTCCGTATCTGGTCCACGATAATGTTCGGTTTCACGGTAATGTTCCGTCTCTGGTCCACGATAATGTTGTTTCTGTTTCACGGTAATGTTCCGTTTCTGGTCCACGATAATGTTCTGTTTCGGTTTCACGGTAATGTTCTTTCTCTGGTTAACGGTAATGTTCTGTCTCTGGTCCACGGTAATGTTCGGTTTCACGGTAATGTTCCGTCTCTGTTCCACAATAATGTTGTGTTTCTGTTTCACGGTAATGTTCCATTTCTGGTCCACGATAATTTTTTGTTTCTGGTCCACGATAACGTTCGGTTTCACGATAATGTTCCGTTTCTGGTCAACGATAATGTTCTGTTTAGGTTTCACGGTAATGTTCTGTCTCTGGTCCATGATAATATTCCGTCTCTGGTCCACGATAATGTTCTGTCTCTGATCCAAGATAATGTTCTGTCTCTGGTCCACGATAATGTTCCGTTTCTGGTCCACGATAATGTTCTGTTTCGGTTTCACGGTAATGTTCTGTCTCTTGTCCACGATAATGTTCCGTTTCTGGTCCACGATAATGTTCTGTTTTGGTTTCAAGGTAATGTTCTGTCTCTGGTCCACGGTAATGTTGCGTTTCTGTTTCACGGTAATGTTCCGTTTCTGGTCCACGATAATCTTCTGTTTCGGTTTCACGGTAATGTTCCGTTTCTGGTCCACGATAATGTTCTGTTTCTGTTTCACGGTAATGTTCCGTTTCTGGTCCATGATAATGTTCTGTTTCACGGTAATGTTCTGTCTCTGGTCCATGGTAATGTTCTGTCTCTGGTCCAGGGTAATGTTCGGTTTCAAGGTAAAGTTCGGTCTCTGGTCCACGGTAATGTTCTGTCTCTGGTCCACGGTAATTTTCGGTTTCAAGGTAATGTTCGGTCTCTGGTCCACGGTAATGTTCTGTCTCTGGTCCACGGTAATGTTCTGTCTCTGGTCCACGGTAATGTTCTGTCTCTGGTCCACGATAATGTTCGATCTCTGGTCCACGATAATGTTCGGTTTCACGGTAATGTTCCGTCTCTGGTCCACGATAATGTTCTGTTTCTGTATCACGGTCATGTTCCGTTTCTGGTCCACGATAATTTTTTGTTTCTGTTTCACGGTAATGTTCCGTTGCTGGTCCACGATAATGTTCGGTTTCATGGTAATGTTCTGTCTCTGGTCCACGGTAATGTTCTGTGTCTGGTCCACGATAATGTTCGGTTTCACGGTAATGTTCTGTCTCTGGTCCACGATAATGTTCGGTTTCACGGTAATGTTCTGTCTCTGGTCCACGATAATGTTCCGTCTTTGGTCCACGATAATGTTCTGTTTCTGTTTCATGGTAATGTTCCGTTTCTGGTCCACGATAATTTTGTGTTTCTGTTTCACGGTAATGTTCCGTTTCTGGTCCACGATAATGTTCTGTTTTGGTTTCACGGTAATGTTCTGTTTCCGTTTCACGGTAATGTTCTGTCTCTGGTCCACGGTAATGTTGTGTTTCTGTTTCACGGTAATGTTCCGTCTCTGGTCCACCATAATGTTCGGTTTCACGATAATGTTCCGTTTCTGGTCCACGATAATGTTCCGTCTCTGGTCCACGATAATGTTGTGTTTCTGTTTCACGGTAATGTTCCGTTTCTGGTCCATGATAATGTTCTGTTTCACGGTAATGTTCTGTCTCTGGTCCATGGTAATGTTCTGTCTCTGGTCCAGGGTAATGTTCGGTTTCAAGGTAAAGTTCGGTCTCTGGTCCACGGTAATGTTCTGTCTCTGGTCCACGGTAATTTTCGGTTTCAAGGTAATGTTCGGTCTCTGGTCCACGGTAATGTTCTGTCTCTGGTCCACGGTAATGTTCTGTCTCTGGTCCACGGTAATGTTCTGTCTCTGGTCCACGATAATGTTCGATCTCTGGTCCACGATAATGTTCGGTTTCACGGTAATGTTCCGTCTCTGGTCCATGATAATGTTCTGTTTCTGTATCACGGTAATGTTCCGTTTCTGGTCCACGATAATTTTTTGTTTCTGTTTCACGGTAATGTTCCGTTCCTGGTCCACGATAATGTTCGGTTTCATGGTAATGTTCTGTCTCTGGTCCACGGTAATGTTCTGTGTCTGGTCCACGATAATGTTCGGTTTCACGGTAATGTTCTGTCTCTGGTCCACGATAATGTTCGGTTTCACGGTAATGTTCTGTCTCTGGTCCACGATAATGTTCCGTCTTTGGTCCACGATAATGTTCTGTTTCTGTTTCATGGTAATGTTCCGTTTCTGGTCCACGATAATTTTGTGTTTCTGTTTCACGGTAATGTTCTGTTTCCGTTTCACGGTAATGTTCTGTCTCTGTTCCACGGTAATGTTGTGTTTCTGTTTCACGGTAATGTTCCGTCTCTGGTCCACCATAATGTTCGGTTTCACGATAATGTTCCGTTTCTGGTCCACGATAATGTTCCGTCTCTGGTCCACGATAATGTTGTTTTTCTGTTTCACGGTAATGTTCCGTTTCTGGTCCATGATAATGTTCTGTTTCATGGTAATGATCTGTCTCTGGTCCATGGTAATATTCTGTCTCTGGTCCACGGTAATGTTCGGTTTCAAGGTAAAGTTCGGTCTCTGGTCCACAGTAATGTTCTGTCTCTGGTCCACGGTAATGTTCTGTCTCTGGTCCACGGAAATGTTCTGTCTCTGGTCCACGGAAATGTTCTATCTCCTGTCCACGGTAATGTTCTGTCTCTGGTCCACGGTAATGTTCGATCTCTGGTCCACGATAATGTTCGGTTTCACGGTAATGTTCCGTCTCTGGTCCACGATAATTTTGTGTTTCTGTTTCACGGTAATGTTCCGTTTCTGGTCCACGATAATGTTCTGTTTCGGTTTCACGGTAATGTTCTGTCTCTGGTCCACGGTAATGTTCTGTGTCTGGTCCACGATAATGTTCGGTTTCACGGTAATGTTCCGTTTCTGGTCCACGATAATGTTCTGTTTCGGTTTCACGGTAATGTTCTTTCTCTGGTCCACGATAATGTTCCGTATCTGGTCCACGGTAATGTTCTGTTTCTTTTTCACGGTAATGTTCTGTCTCTGGTCCACGGTAATGTTCTGTCTCTGGTCCACGGTAATTTTCGATCTCTGGTCCACGATAATGTTCGGTTTCACGGTAATTTTCCGGCTCTGGTCCACGATAATGTTGTGTTTCTGTTTCACGGTAATGTTCCATTTCTGGTCCACGATAATTTTGTGTTTCTGTTTCACGGTAATGTTCCGTTTCTGGTCCACGATAATGTTCTGTTTCGGTTTCATGGTAATGTTCTGTCTCTGGTCCACGATAATGTTCGGTTTCAAGGTAATGTTCGGTCTCTGGTCCACGGTAATGTTCTGTCTCTTGTCCACGGTAATGTTCTGTCTCTGGTCCACGGTAATATTCTGTCTCTGGTCCACGATATTGTTCGATCTCTGGTCCACGATAATGTTCGGTTTCACGGTAATGTTCCGTCTCTGGTCCACGATAATGTTGTGTTTCTGTTTCACGATAATGTTCCGTTTCTGGTCCACGATAATGTTCCGTCTCTGGTCCACGATAATGTTGTTTTTCTGTTTCACGGTAATGTTCCGTTTCTGGTACATGATAATGTTCTGTTTCATGGTAATGTTCTGTTTCGGTTTCATGGTAATATTCTGTCTCTGGTCCACGGTAATGTTTGGTTTCAAGGTAAAGTTCGGTCTCTGGTCCACAGTAATGTTCTGTTTCTGTATCACGGTAATGTTCCGTTTCTGGTCCACGATAATTTTTTGTTTCTGTTTCACGGTAATGTTCCGTTCCTGGTCCACGATAATGTTCGGTTTCATGGTAATGTTCTGTCTCTGGTCCACGGTAATTTTCGATCTCTGGTCCACGATAATGTTCGGTTTCACGGTAATGTTCCGTGTCTGGTCCACGATAATGTTCTATTTCGGTTTCACGGTAATGTTCCGTTTCTGGTCCACGATAATGTTCTGTTTCGGTTTCATGGTAATGTTCTGTCTCTGGTCCACGATAATGTTCGGTTTCAAGGTAATGTTCGGTCTCTGGTCCACGGTAATGTTCTGTCTCTGGTCCACGGTAATGTTCTGTCTCTGGTCCACGGTAATATTCTGTCTCTGGTCCACGATAATGTTCGGTTTCACGTTAATGTTCCGTTTCTGGTCCATGATAATGTTCTGTTTCACGGTAATGTTCTGTCTCTGGTCCATGGTAATTTTCTGTTTCTGGTACACGGTAATGTTCGGTTTCAAGGTAATGTTCGGTCTCTGGTCCACGGTATTGTCCTGTCTCTGGTCCACGGTAATGTTCTGTCTCTGGTCCACGGTAATGTTTGATCTCTGGTCAACGATAATGTTCGGTTTCACGGTAATGTTCCGTCTCTGGTCCACGATAATGTTCTGTTTCGGTTTCACGGTAATGTTCCGTTTCTGGTCCACGATAATATTCTGTTTCGGTTTCACGGTAATGTTCCGTCTCTGGTCCACGGTAATGTTCCTTCTCTGGTCCACGATAATGTTCTGTCTCTGGTCCACGGTAATGTTCGATCTCTGGTCCACGATAATGTTCGGTTTCACGGTAATGTTCCGTCTCTGGTCCACGATAATGTTCTGGTTCTGTTTCACGGTAATGTTCCGTTTCTGGTCCACGATAATTTTGTGTTTCTGTTTCACGATAATGTTCCGTTTCTGGTCCACGATAATGTTCTGTTTTGGTTTCATGGTAATGTTCTGTCTCTGGTCCACGGTAATGTTCTGTGTCTGGTCCACGATAATGTTCGGTTTCACGATAATGTTCCGTCTTTGGTCCACGATAATGTTCTGTTTTGGTTTCACGGTAATGTTCTGTTTCCATTTCACGGTAATGTTCTGTCTCTGGTCCACCATAATGTTCGGTTTCACGGTAATGTTCCGTTTCTGGTCCACGATAATGTTCTGTCTCTGGTCCACGGTAATGTTCTGTCTCTGGTCCACGGTAATTTTCGATCTCTGGTCCACGATAATGTTCGGTTTCACGGTAATTTTCCGGCTCTGGTCCACGATAATGTTGTGTTTCTGTTTCACGGTAATGTTCCATTTCTGGTCCACGATAATTTTGTGTTTCTGTTTCACGGTAATGTTCCGTTTCTGGTCCACGATAATGTTCTGTTTTGGTTTCATGGTAATGTTCTGTCTCTGGTCCACGATAATGTTCGGTTTCAAGGTAATGTTCGGTCTCTGGTCCACGGTAATGTTCTGTCTCTTGTCCACGGTAATGTTCTGTCTCTGGTCCACGGTAATATTCTGTCTCTGGTCCACGATATTGTTCGATCTCTGGTCCACGATAATGTTCGGTTTCACGGTAATGTTCCGTCTCTGGTCCACGATAATGTTGTGTTTCTGTTTCACGATAATGTTCCGTTTCTGGTCCACGATAATGTTCCGTCTCTGGTCCACGATAATGTTGTTTTTCTGTTTCACGGTAATGTTCCGTTTCTGGTCCATGATAATGTTCTGTTTCATGGTAATGTTCTGTCTCTGGTCCATGGTAATATTCTGTCTCTGGTCCACGGTAATGTTTGGTTTCAAGGTAAAGTTCGGTCTCTGGTCCACAGTAATGTTCTGTCTCTGGTCCACGGTAATGTTCTGTCTCTGGTCCACGGAAATGTTCTGTCTCTGGTCCACGGAAATGTTCTGTCTCTGGTCCACGGTAATGTTCTGTCTCTGGTCCACGATAATCTTCTGTTTCGGTTTCACGGTAATGTTCCGTTTCTGGTCCACGATAATGTTCTGTTTCTGTTTCACGGTAATGTTCCGTTTCTGGTCCATGATAATGATCTGTTTCACGATATGGTTCTGTCTCTGGTCCATGGTAATGTTCTGTCTCTGGTCCAGGGTAATGTTCGGTTTCAAGGTAAAGTTCGGTCTCTGGTCCACGGTAATGTTCTGTCTCTGGTCCACGGTAATGTTCTGTCTCTGGTCCACGGTAATTTTCGATCTCTGGTCCACGATAATGTTCGGTTTCACGGTAATGTTCCGTGTCTGGTCCACGATAATGTTCTATTTCGGTTTCACGGTAATGTTCCGTTTCTGGTCCACGATAATGTTCTGTTTCGGTTTCATGGTAATGTTCTGTCTCTGGTCCACGATAATGTTCGGTTTCAAGGTAATGTTCGGTCTCTGGTCCACGGTAATGTTCTGTCTCTGGTCCACGGTAATGTTCTGTCTCTGGTCCACGGTAATATTCTGTCTCTGGTCCACGATAATGTTCGGTTTCACGTTAATGTTCCGTTTCTGGTCCATGATAATGTTCTGTTTCACGGTAATGTTCTGTCTCTGGTCCATGGTAATTTTCTGTTTCTGGTACACGGTAATGTTCGGTTTCAAGGTAATGTTCGGTCTCTGGTCCACGGTATTGTCCTGTCTCTGGTCCACGGTAATGTTCTGTCTCTGGTCCACGGTAATGTTTGATCTCTGGTCAACGATAATGTTCGGTTTCACGGTAATGTTCCGTCTCTGGTCCACGATAATGTTCTGTTTCGGTTTCACGGTAATGTTCCGTTTCTGGTCCACGATAATATTCTGTTTCGGTTTCACGGTAATGTTCCGTCTCTGGTCCACGGTAATGTTCCTTCTCTGGTCCACGATAATGTTCTGTCTCTGGTCCACGGTAATGTTCGATCTCTGGTCCACGATAATGTTCGGTTTCACGGTAATGTTCCGTCTCTGGTCCACGATAATGTTCTGGTTCTGTTTCACGGTAATGTTCCGTTTCTGGTCCACGATAATTTTGTGTTTCTGTTTCACGATAATGTTCCGTTTCTGGTCCACGATAATGTTCTGTTTTGGTTTCATGGTAATGTTCTGTCTCTGGTCCACGGTAATGTTCTGTGTCTGGTCCACGATAATGTTCGGTTTCACGATAATGTTCCGTCTTTGGTCCACGATAATGTTCTGTTTTGGTTTCACGGTAATGTTCTGTTTCCATTTCACGGTAATGTTCTGTCTCTGGTCCACCATAATGTTCGGTTTCACGATAATGTTCCGTTTCTGGTCCACGATAATGTTCCGTCTCTGGTCCACGATAATGTTGTTTTTCTGTTTCACGGTAATGTTCCGTTTCTGGTCCATGATAATGTTCTGTTTCACGGTAATGTTCTGTCTCTGGTCCATGGTAATGTTCTGTCTCTGGTCCAGGGTAATGTTCGGTTTCAAGGTAAAGTTCGGTCTCTGGTCCACGGTAATGTTCTGTCTCTGGTCCACGGTAATTTTCGGTTTCAAGGTAATATTCGGTCTCTGGTCCACAGTAATGTTCTGTCTCTGGTCCACGGTAATGTTCTGTCTCTGGTCCACGGTAATGTTCTGTCTCTGGTCCACGATAATGTTCGATCTCTGGTCCACGATAATGTTCGGTTTCACGGTAATGTTCCGTCTCTGGTCCACGATAATGTTCTGTTTCTGTATCACGGTAATGTTCCGTTTCTGGTCCACGATAATTTTTTGTTTCTGTTTCACGGTAATGTTCCGTTCCTGGTCCACGATAATGTTCGGTTTCATGGTAATGTTCTGTCTCTGGTCCACGGTAATGTTCTGTGTCTGGTCCACGATAATGTTCGGTTTCACGGTAATGTTCTGTCTCTGGTACACGATAATGTTCGGTTTCACGGTAATGTTCTGTCTCTGGTCCACGATAATGTTCCGTCTTTGGTCCACGATAATGTTCTGTTTCTGTTTCATGGTAATGTTCCGTTTCTGGTCCACGATAATTTTGTGTTTCTGTTTCACGGTAATGTTCCGTTTCTGGTCCACGATAATGTTCTGTTTTGGTTTCACGGTAATGTTCTGTTTCCGTTTCACGGTAATGTTCTGTCTCTGGTCCACGGTAATGTTGTGTTTCTGTTTCACGGTAATGTTCCGTCTCTGGTCCACCATAATGTTCGGTTTCACGATAATGTTCCGTTTCTGGTCCACGATAATGTTCCGTCTCTGGTCCACGATAATGTTGTTTTTCTGTTTCACGGTAATGTTCCGTTTCTGGTCCATGATAATGTTCTGTTTCATGGTAATGTTCTGTCTCTGGTCCATGGTAATATTCTGTCTCTGGTCCACTGTAATGTTCGGTTTCAAGGTAAAGTTCGGTCTCTGGTCCACAGTAATGTTCTGTCTCTGGTCCACGGTAATGTTCTGTCTCTGGTCCACGGAAATGTTCTGTCTCTGGTCCACGGAAATGTTCTATCTCCTGTCCACGGTAATGTTCTGTCTCTGGTCCACGGTAATGTTCGATCTCTGGTCCACGATAATGTTCGGTTTCACGGTAATGTTCCGTCTCTGGTCCACGATAATTTTGTGTTTCTGTTTCACGGTAATGTTCCGTTTCTGGTCCACGATAATGTTCTGTTTCGGTTTCACGGTAATGTTCTGTCTCTGGTCCACGGTAATGTTCTGTGTCTGGTCCACGATAATGTTCGGTTTCACGGTAATGTTCCTTTTCTGGTCCACGATAATGTTCTGTTTCGGTTTCACGGTAATGTTCTTTCTCTGGTCCACGATAATGTTCCGTATCTGGTCCACGGTAATGTTCTGTTTCTTTTTCACGGTAATGTTCTGTCTCTGGTCCACGGTAATGTTCTGTCTCTGGTCCACGGTAATTTTCGATCTCTGGTCCACGATAATGTTCGGTTTCACGGTAATTTTCCGGCTCTGGTCCACGATAATGTTGTGTTTCTGTTTCACGGTAATGTTCCATTTCTGGTCCACGATAATTTTGTGTTTCTGTTTCACGGTAATGTTCCGTTTCTGGTCCACGATAATGTTCTGTTTCGGTTTCATGGTAATGTTCTGTCTCTGGTCCACGATAATGTTCGGTTTCAAGGTAATGTTCGGTCTCTGGTCCACGGTAATGTTCTGTCTCTTGTCCACGGTAATGTTCTGTCTCTGGTCCACGGTAATATTCTGTCTCTGGTCCACGATATTGTTCGATCTCTGGTCCACGATAATGTTCGGTTTCACGGTAATGTTCCGTCTCTGGTCCACGATAATGTTTTGTTTCTGTTTCACGATAATGTTCCGTTTCTGGTCCACGATAATGTTCCGTCTCTGGTCCACGATAATGTTGTTTTTCTGTTTCACGGTAATGTTCCGTTTCTGGTCCATGATAATGTTCTGTTTCATGGTAATGTTCCGTCTCTGGTCCACGGTAATGTTCCTTCTCTGGTCCACGATAATGTTCTGTCTCTGGTCCACGGTAATGTTCGATCTCTGGTCCACGATAATGTTCGGTTTCACGGTAATGTTCCGTCTCTGGTCCACGATAATGTTGTGTTTCTGTTTCACGGTAATGTTCCGTTTCTGGTCCACGATAATTTTGTGTTTCTGTTTTACGATAATGTTCCGTTTCTGGTCCACGATAATGTTCTGTTTTGGTTTCATGGTAATGTTCTGTCTCTGGTCCACGGTAATGTTCTGTGTCTGGTCCACGATAATGTTCGGTTTCACGATAATGTTCCGTCTTTGGTCCACGATAATGTTCTGTTTTGGTTTCACGGTAATGTTCTGTTTCCATTTCACGGTAATGTTCTGTCTCTGGTCCACGGTAATGTTGTGATTCTGTTTCACGGTAATGTTCTGTCTCTTGTTCACGGTAATGTTCTGTCTCTGGTCCACGCTAATGTTCTGTTTCTGTTTCACGGTAATGTTCCGTTTCTGGTCCAAGATAATGTTGTGTTTCTGTTTCACGGTAATGTTCTGTCTCTGGTCCACGCTAATGTTCTGTTTCTGTTTCACGGTAATGTTCCGTTTCTGGTCGACGATAATGTTGTGTTTCTGTTTCACGGTAATGTTCCGTCTCTGGTCCACCATAATGTTCGGTTTCACGATAATGTTCCGTTTCTGGTCCACGATAATGTTCCGTCTCTGGTCCAGGATAATGTTGTTTTTCTTTTTCACGGTAATGTTCCGTTTCTGGTCCATGATAATGTTCTGTTTCATGGTAATGTTCTGTCTCTGGTCCATGGCAATATTCTGTCTCTGGTCAACGGTAATGTTCGGTTTCAAGGTAAAGTTCGGTCTCTGGTCCACAGTAATGTTCTGTCTCTGGTCCACGGTAATGTTCTGTCTATGGTCCACGGAAATGTTCTGTCTCTGGTCCACGGAAATGTTCTGTCTCTGGTCCACGGTAAGGTTCTGTCTCTGGTCCACGGTAATGTTCGATCTCTGGTCCACGATAATGTTCGGTTTCACGGTAATGTTCCGTCTCTGGTCCACGATAATTTTGTGTTTCTGTTTCACGGTAATGTTCCGTTTCTGGTCCACGATAATGTTCTGTTTCGGTTTCACGGTAATGTTCTGTCTCTGGTCCACGGTAATGTTCTGTGTCTGGTCCACGATAATGTTCGGTTTCACGGTAATGTTCCGTTTCTGGTCCACAATGATGTTCTGTTTCGGTTTCACGGTAATGTTCTTTCTCTGCTCCACGATAATGTTCCGTATCTGGTCCACGATAATGTTCGGTTTCACGGTAATGTTCCGTCTCTGGTCCACGATAATGTTGTTTCTGTTTCACGGTAATGTTCCGTTTCTGGTCCACGATAATGTTCTGTTTCGGTTTCACGGTAATGTTCTGTCTCTGGTTAACGGTAATGTTCTGTCTCTGGTCCACGGTAATGTTCGGTTTCACGGTAATGTTCCGTCTCTGTTCCACAATAATGTTGTGTTTCTGTTTCACGGTAATGTTCCATTTCTGGTCCACGATAATTTTGTGTTTCTGGTCCACGATAATGTTCGGTTTCACGATAATGTTCCGTTTCTGGTCAACGATAATGTTCTGTTTAGGTTTCACGGTAATGTTCTGTCTCTGGTCCATGATAATATTCCGTCTCTGGTCCACGATAATGTTCTGTCTCTGATCCACGATAATGTTCTGTCTCTGGTCCACGATAATGTTCTGTCTCTGGTCCACGATAATGTTCCGTTTCTGGTCCACGATAATGTTCTGTTTCGGTTTCACGGTAATGTTCTGTCTCTGGTCCACGATAATGTTCCGTTTCTGGTCCACGATAATGTTCTGTTTTGGTTTCAAGGTAATGTTCTGTCTCTGGTCCACGGTAATGTTGCGTTTCTGTTTCACGGTAATGTTCCGTTTCTGGTCCACGATAATCTTCTGTTTCGGTTTCACGGTAATGTTCCGTTTCTGGTCCACGATAATGTTCTGTTTCTGTTTCACGGTAATGTTCCGTTTCTGGTTCATGATAATGTTCTGTTTCACGGTAATGTTCTGTCTCTGGTCCATGGTAATGTTCTGTCTCTGGTCCAGGGTAATGTTCGGTTTCAAGGTAAAGTTCGGTCTCTGGTCCACGGTAATGTTCTGTCTCTGGTCCACGGTAATTTTCGGTTTCAAGGTAATGTTCGGTCTCTGGTCCACGGTAATGTTCTGTCTCTGGTCCACGGTAATGTTCTGTCTCTGGTCCACGATAATGTTCGATCTCTGGTCCACGATAATGTTCGGTTTCACGGTAATGTTCCGTCTCTGGTCCACGATAATGTTCTGTTTCTGTATCACGGTAATGTTCCGTTTCTGGTCCACGATAATTTTTTGTTTCTGTTTCACGGTAATGTTCCGTTCCTGGTCCACGATAATGTTCGGTTTCATGGTAATGTTCTGTCTCTGGTCCACGGTAATGTTCTGTGTCTGGTCCACGATAATGTTCGGTTTCACGGTAATGTTCTGTCTCTGGTCCACGATAATGTTCCGTCTTTGGTCCATGATAATGTTCTGTTTCTGTTTCATGGTAATGTTCCGTGTCTGGTCCACGATAATTTTGTGTTTCTGTTTCACGGTAATGTTCCGTTTCTGGTCCACGATAATGTTCTGTTTTGGTTTCACGGTAATGTTCTGTTTCCGTTTCACGGTAATGTTCTGTCTCTGGTCCACGGTAATGTTGTGTTTCTATTTCACGGTAATGTTCCGTCTCTTGTCCACCATAATGTTCGGTTTCACGATAATGTTCCGTTTCTGGTCCACGATAATGTTCCGTCTCTGGTCCACGATAATGTTGTTTTTCTGTTTCACGGTAATGTTCCGTTTCTGGTCCATGATAATGTTCTGTTTCATGGTAATGTTCTGTCTCTGGTCCATGGTAATATTCTGTCTCTGGTCCACGGTAATGTTCGGTTTCAAGGTAAAGTTCGGTCTCTGGTCCACAGTAATGTTCTGTCTCTGGTCCACGGTAATGTTCTGTCTCTGGTCCACGGAAATGTTCTGTCTCTGGTCCATGGAAATGTTCTATCTCTGGTCCACGGTAATGTTCTGTCTCTGGTCCACGGTAATGTTCGATCTCTGGTCCACGATAATGTTCGGTTTCACGGTAATGTTCCGTCTCTGGTCCACGATAATGTTCGGTTTCACGATAATGTTCCGTTTCTGGTCCACGATAATGTTCTGTTTCGGTTTCACGGTAATGTTCTGTCTCTGGTCCACGGTAATGTTCTGTGTCTGGTCCACGATAATGTTCGGTTTCACGGTAATGTTCCGTTTCTGGTCCACGATAATGTTCTGTTTCGGTTTCACGGTAATGTTCTTTCTCTGGTCCACGATAATGTTCCGTATCTGGTCCACGGTAATGTTCTGTTTCTTTTTCACGGTAATGTTCTGTCTCTGGTCCACGGTAATGTTCTGTCTCTGGTCCACGGTAATTTTCGATCTCTGGTCCACGATAATGTTCGGTTTCACGGTAATTTTCCGGCTCTGGTCCACGATAATGTTGTGTTTCTGTTTCACGGTAATGTTCCATTTCTGGTCCACGATAATTTTGTGTTTCTGTTTCACGGTAATGTTCCGTTTCTGGTCCACGATAATGTTCTGTTTCGGTTTCATGGTAACGTTCTGTCTCTGGTCCACGATAATGTTCGGTTTCAAGGTAATGTTCGGTCTCTGGTCCACGGTAATGTTCTGTCTCTGCTCCACGGTAATGTTCTGTCTCTGGTCCACGGTAATATTCTGTCTCTGGTCCACGATAATGTTCGATCTCTGGTCCACGATAATGTTCGGTTTCACGGTAATGTTCCGTCTCTGGTCCACGATAATGTTGTTTTTCTGTTTCACGATAATGTTCCGTTTCTGGTCCACGATAATGTTCCGTCTCTGGTCCACGATAATGTTGTTTTTCTGTTTCACGGTAATGTTCCGTTTCTGGTCCATGATAATGTTCTGTTTCATGGTAATGTTCTGTCTCTGGTCCATGGTAATATTCTGTCTCTGGTCCACGGTAATGTTCGGTTTCAAGGTAAAGTTCGGTCTCTGGTCCACAGTAATGTTCTGTCTCTGGTCCACGGTAATGTTCTGTCTCTGGTCCACGGAAATGTTCTGTCTCTGGTCCACGGAAATGTTCTGTCTCTGGTCCACGGTAATGTTCTGTCTCTGGTCCACGGTAATGTTCTGTCTCTGGTCCACGGTAATGTTCGATCTCTGGTCCACGATAATGTTCGGTTTCACGGTAATGTTCCGTCTCTGGTCCACGATAATTTTGTGTTTCTGTTTCACGGTAATGTTCCGTTTCTGGTCCACGATAATGTTCTTTTTCGGTTTCACGGTAATGTTCTGTCTCTGGTCCACGGTAATGTTCTGTGTCTGGTCCACGATAATGTTCGGTTTCACGGTAATGTTCCGTTTCTGGTCCACGATAATGTTCTGTTTCGGTTTCACGGTAATGTTCTTTCTCTGGTCCACGATAATGTTCCGTATCTGGTCCACGGTAATGTTCTGTTTCTTTTTCACGGTAATGTTCTGTCTCTGGTCCACGGTAATGTTCTGTCTCTGGTCCACGGTAATGTTCGATCTCTGGTCCACGATAATGTTCGGTTTCACGGTAATGTTCCGGCTCTGGTCCACGATAATGTTGTGTTTCTGTTTCACGGTAATGTTCCATTTCTGGTCCACGATAATTTTGTGTTTCTGTTTCACGGTAATGTTCCGTTTCTGGTCCACGATAATGTTCTGTTTCGGTTTCATGGTAATGTTCTGTCTCTGGTCCACGATAATGTTCGGTTTCAAGGTAATGTTCGGTCTCTGGTCCACGGTAATGTTCTGTCTCTGGTCCACGGTAATGTTCTGTCTCTGGTCCACGGTAATATTCTGTCTCTGGTCCACGATAATGTTCGATCTCTGGTCCACGATAATGTTCGGTTTCACGGTAATGTTCCGTCTCTGGTCCACGATAATGTTGTGTTTCCGTTTCACGTTAATGTTCCGTTTCTGGTCCATGATAATGTTCTGTTTCACGGTAATGTTCTGTCTCTGGTCCATGGTAATTTTCTGTTTCTGGTCCACGGTAATGTTCGGTTTCAAGGTAATGTTCGGTCTCTGGTCCACGGTAATGTTCTGTCTCTGGTCCACGGTAATGTTTGATCTCTGGTCCACGATAATGTTCGGTTTCACGGTAATGTTCCGTCTCTGGTCCACGATAATGTTCTGTTTCGGTTTCACGGTAATGTTCCGTTTCTGGTCCACGATAATATTCTGTTTCGGTTTCACGGTAATGTTCCGTCTCTGGTCCACGGTAATGTTCCTTCTCTGGTCCACGATAATGTTCTGTCTCTGGTCCACGGTAATGTTCGATCTCTGGTCCACGATAATGTTCGGTTTCACGGTAATGTTCCGTTTCTGGTCCAAGATAATTTTGTGTTTCTGTTTCACGGTAATGTTCCGTTTCTGGTCCATGATAATGTTCTGTTTCATGGTAATGTTCTGTCTCTGGTCCATGGTAATATTCTGTCTCTGGTCCACGGTAATGTTCGGTTTCAAGGTAAAGTTCGGTCTCTGGTCCACAGTAATGTTCTGTCTCTGGTCCACGGTAATGTTCTGTCTCTGGTCCACGGTAATGTTCTGTCTCTGGTCCACGGAAATGTTCTCTCTGGTCCACGGAAATGTTCTGTCTCTGTTTCACGGTAATGTTCTGTCTCTGGTCCACGGTAATGTTCGATCTCTGGTCCACGATAATGTTCGGTTTCACGGTAATGTTCCGTCTCTGGTCCACGATAATTTTGTGTTGCTGTTTCACGGTAATGTTCCGTTTCTGGTCCACGATAATGTTCTGTTTCGGTTTCACGGTAATGTTCTGTCTCTGGTCCACGGTAATGTTCTGTGTCTGGTCCACGATAATGTTCGGTTTCACGGTAATGTTCCGTTTCTGGTCGACGATAATGTTCTGTTTCGGTTTCACGGTAATGTTCTTTCTCTGGTCCACGATAATGTTCCGTATCTGGTCCACGGTAATGTTCGATCTCTGGTCCACGATAATGTTCGGTTTCACGGTAATGTTCCGGCTCTGGTCCACGATAATGTTGTGTTTCTGTTTCACGGTAATGTTCCATTTCTGGTCCACGATAATTTTGTGTTTCTGTTTCACGGTAATGTTCCGTTTCTGGTCCACGATAATGTTCTGTTTCGGTTTCATGGTAATGTTCTGTCTCTGGTCCACGATAATGTTCGGTTTCAAGGTAATGTTCGGTCTCTGGTCCACGGTAATGTTCTGTCTCTGGTCCACGGTAATGTTCTGTCTCTGGTCCACGGTAATATTCTGTCTCTGGTCCACGATAATGTTCGATCTCTGGTCCACGATAATGTTCGGTTTCACGGTAATGTTCCGTCTCTGGTCCACGATAATGTTGTGTTTCTGTTTCACGTTAATGTTCCGTTTCTGGTCCATGATAATGTTCTGTTTCACGGTAATGTTCTGTCTCTGGTCCATGGTAATTTTCTGTTTCTGGTCCACGGTAATGTTCGGTTTCAAGGTAATGTTCGGTCTCTGGTCCACGGTAATGTTCTGTCTCTGGTCCACGGTAATGTTTGATCTCTGGTCCACGATAATGTTCGGTTTCACGGTAATGTTCCGTCTCTGGTCCACGATAATGTTCTGTTTCGGTTTCACGGTAATGTTCCGTTTCTGGTCCACGATAATATTCTGTTTCGGTTTCACGGTAATGTTCCGTCTCTGGTCCACGGTAATGTTCCTTCTCTGGTCCACGATAATGTTCTGTCTCTGGTCCACGGTAATGTTCGATCTCTGGTCCACGATAATGTTCGGTTTCACGGTAATGTTCCGTCTCTGGTCCACGATAATGTTCTGTTTCTGTTTCACGGTAATGTTCCGTTTCTGGTCCAAGATAATTTTGTGTTTCTGTTTCACGGTAATGTTCCGTTTCTGGTCCACGATAATGTTCTGTTTCGGTTTCATGGTAATGTTCTGTCTCTGGTCCACGGTAATGTTCTGTCTCTGGTCCACGGTAATGTTCTGGCTCTGGTCCACGGTAATATTCTGTCTCTGGTCCACGATAATGTTCGATCTCTGGTCCACGATAATGTTCGGTTTCACGGTAATGTTCCGTCTCTGGTCCACGATAATGTTGTGTTTCTGTTTCACGTTAATGTTCCGTTTCTGGTCCATGATAATTTTCTGTTTCTGGTCCACGGTAATGTTCGGTTTCAAGGTAATGTTCGGTCTCTGGTCCACGGTAATGTTCTGTCTCTGGTCCACGGTAATGTTTGATCTCTGGTCCACGATAATGTTCGGTTTCACGGTAATGTTCCGTCTCTGGTCCACGATAATGTTCTGTTTCGGTTTCACGGTAATGTTCCGTTTCTGGTCCACGATAATATTCTGTTTCGGTTTCACGGTAATGTTCCGTCTCTGGTCCACGGTAATGTTCCTTCTCTGGTCCACGATAATGTTCTGTCTCTGGTCCACGGTAATGTTCGATCTCTGGTCCACGATAATGTTCGGTTTCACGGTAATGTTCCGTCTCTGGTCCACGATAATGTTGTGTTTCTGTTTCACGTTAATGTTCCGTTTCTGGTCCATGATAATTTTCTGTTTCTGGTCCACGGTAATGTTCGGTTTCAAGGTAATGTTCGGTCTCTGGTCCACGGTAATGTTCTGTCTCTGGTCCACGGTAATGTTCTGTGTCTGGTCCACGATAATGTTCGGTTTCACGGTAATGTTCCGTTTCTGGTCCACAATGATGTTCTGTTTCGGTTTCACGGTAATGTTCTTTCTCTGCTCCACGATAATGTTCCGTATCTGGTCCACGATAATGTTCGGTTTCACGGTAATGTTCCGTCTCTGGTCCACGATAATGTTGTTTCTGTTTCACGGTAATGTTCCGTTTCTGGTCCACGATAATGTTCTGTTTCGGTTTCACGGTAATGTTCTGTCTCTGGTTAACGGTAATGTTCTGTCTCTGGTCCACGGTAATGTTCGGTTTCACGGTAATGTTCCGTCTCTGTTCCACAATAATGTTGTGTTTCTGTTTCACGGTAATGTTCCATTTCTGGTCCACGATAATTTTGTGTTTCTGGTCCACGATAATGTTCGGTTTCACGATAATGTTCCGTTTCTGGTCAACGATAATGTTCTGTTTAGGTTTCACGGTAATGTTCTGTCTCTGGTCCATGATAATATTCCGTCTCTGGTCCACGATAATGTTCTGTCTCTGATCCACGATAATGTTCTGTCTCTGGTCCACGATAATGTTCTGTCTCTGGTCCACGATAATGTTCCGTTTCTGGTCCACGATAATGTTCTGTTTCGGTTTCACGGTAATGTTCTGTCTCTGGTCCACGATAATGTTCCGTTTCTGGTCCACGATAATGTTCTGTTTTGGTTTCAAGGTAATGTTCTGTCTCTGGTCCACGGTAATGTTGCGTTTCTGTTTCACGGTAATGTTCCGTTTCTGGTCCACGATAATCTTCTGTTTCGGTTTCACGGTAATGTTCCGTTTCTGGTCCACGATAATGTTCTGTTTCTGTTTCACGGTAATGTTCCGTTTCTGGTTCATGATAATGTTCTGTTTCACGGTAATGTTCTGTCTCTGGTCCATGGTAATGTTCTGTCTCTGGTCCAGGGTAATGTTCGGTTTCAAGGTAAAGTTCGGTCTCTGGTCCACGGTAATGTTCTGTCTCTGGTCCACGGTAATTTTCGGTTTCAAGGTAATGTTCGGTCTCTGGTCCACGGTAATGTTCTGTCTCTGGTCCACGGTAATGTTCTGTCTCTGGTCCACGATAATGTTCGATCTCTGGTCCACGATAATGTTCGGTTTCACGGTAATGTTCCGTCTCTGGTCCACGATAATGTTCTGTTTCTGTATCACGGTAATGTTCCGTTTCTGGTCCACGATAATTTTTTGTTTCTGTTTCACGGTAATGTTCCGTTCCTGGTCCACGATAATGTTCGGTTTCATGGTAATGTTCTGTCTCTGGTCCACGGTAATGTTCTGTGTCTGGTCCACGATAATGTTCGGTTTCACGGTAATGTTCTGTCTCTGGTCCACGATAATGTTCCGTCTTTGGTCCATGATAATGTTCTGTTTCTGTTTCATGGTAATGTTCCGTGTCTGGTCCACGATAATTTTGTGTTTCTGTTTCACGGTAATGTTCCGTTTCTGGTCCACGATAATGTTCTGTTTTGGTTTCACGGTAATGTTCTGTTTCCGTTTCACGGTAATGTTCTGTCTCTGGTCCACGGTAATGTTGTGTTTCTATTTCACGGTAATGTTCCGTCTCTTGTCCACCATAATGTTCGGTTTCACGATAATGTTCCGTTTCTGGTCCACGATAATGTTCCGTCTCTGGTCCACGATAATGTTGTTTTTCTGTTTCACGGTAATGTTCCGTTTCTGGTCCATGATAATGTTCTGTTTCATGGTAATGTTCTGTCTCTGGTCCATGGTAATATTCTGTCTCTGGTCCACGGTAATGTTCGGTTTCAAGGTAAAGTTCGGTCTCTGGTCCACAGTAATGTTCTGTCTCTGGTCCACGGTAATGTTCTGTCTCTGGTCCACGGAAATGTTCTGTCTCTGGTCCATGGAAATGTTCTATCTCTGGTCCACGGTAATGTTCTGTCTCTGGTCCACGGTAATGTTCGATCTCTGGTCCACGATAATGTTCGGTTTCACGGTAATGTTCCGTCTCTGGTCCACGATAATGTTCGGTTTCACGATAATGTTCCGTTTCTGGTCCACGATAATGTTCTGTTTCGGTTTCACGGTAATGTTCTGTCTCTGGTCCACGGTAATGTTCTGTGTCTGGTCCACGATAATGTTCGGTTTCACGGTAATGTTCCGTTTCTGGTCCACGATAATGTTCTGTTTCGGTTTCACGGTAATGTTCTTTCTCTGGTCCACGATAATGTTCCGTATCTGGTCCACGGTAATGTTCTGTTTCTTTTTCACGGTAATGTTCTGTCTCTGGTCCACGGTAATGTTCTGTCTCTGGTCCACGGTAATTTTCGATCTCTGGTCCACGATAATGTTCGGTTTCACGGTAATTTTCCGGCTCTGGTCCACGATAATGTTGTGTTTCTGTTTCACGGTAATGTTCCATTTCTGGTCCACGATAATTTTGTGTTTCTGTTTCACGGTAATGTTCCGTTTCTGGTCCACGATAATGTTCTGTTTCGGTTTCATGGTAATGTTCTGTCTCTGGTCCACGATAATGTTCGGTTTCAAGGTAATGTTCGGTCTCTGGTCCACGGTAATGTTCTGTCTCTGCTCCACGGTAATGTTCTGTCTCTGGTCCACGGTAATATTCTGTCTCTGGTCCACGATAATGTTCGATCTCTGGTCCACGATAATGTTCGGTTTCACGGTAATGTTCCGTCTCTGGTCCACGATAATGTTGTTTTTCTGTTTCACGATAATGTTCCGTTTCTGGTCCACGATAATGTTCCGTCTCTGGTCCACGATAATGTTGTTTTTCTGTTTCACGGTAATGTTCCGTTTCTGGTCCATGATAATGTTCTGTTTCATGGTAATGTTCTGTCTCTGGTCCATGGTAATATTCTGTCTCTGGTCCACGGTAATGTTCGGTTTCAAGGTAAAGTTCGGTCTCTGGTCCACAGTAATGTTCTGTCTCTGGTCCACGGTAATGTTCTGTCTCTGGTCCACGGAAATGTTCTGTCTCTGGTCCACGGAAATGTTCTGTCTCTGGTCCACGGTAATGTTCTGTCTCTGGTCCACGGTAATGTTCTGTCTCTGGTCCACGGTAATGTTCGATCTCTGGTCCACGATAATGTTCGGTTTCACGGTAATGTTCCGTCTCTGGTCCACGATAATTTTGTCTTTCTGTTTCACGGTAATGTTCCGTTTCTGGTCCACGATAATGTTCTTTTTCGGTTTCACGGTAATGTTCTGTCTCTGGTCCACGGTAATGTTCTGTGTCTGGTCCACGATAATGTTCGGTTTCACGGTAATGTTCCGTTTCTGGTCCACGATAATGTTCTGTTTCGGTTTCACGGTAATGTTCTTTCTCTGGTCCACGATAATGTTCCGTATCTGGTCCACGGTAATGTTCTGTTTCTTTTTCACGGTAATGTTCTGTCTCTGGTCCACGGTAATGTTCTGTCTCTGGTCCACGGTAATGTTCGATCTCTGGTCCACGATAATGTTCGGTTTCACGGTAATGTTCCGGCTCTGGTCCACGATAATGTTGTGTTTCTGTTTCACGGTAATGTTCCATTTCTGGTCCACGATAATTTTGTGTTTCTGTTTCACGGTAATGTTCCGTTTCTGGTCCACGATAATGTTCTGTTTCGGTTTCATGGTAATGTTCTGTCTCTGGTCCACGATAATGTTCGGTTTCAAGGTAATGTTCGGTCTCTGGTCCACGGTAATGTTCTGTCTCTGGTCCACGGTAATGTTCTGTCTCTGGTCCACGGTAATATTCTGTCTCTGGTCCACGATAATGTTCGATCTCTGGTCCACGATAATGTTCGGTTTCACGGTAATGTTCCGTCTCTGGTCCACGATAATGTTGTGTTTCCGTTTCACGTTAATGTTCCGTTTCTGGTCCATGATAATGTTCTGTTTCACGGTAATGTTCTGTCTCTGGTCCATGGTAATTTTCTGTTTCTGGTCCACGGTAATGTTCGGTTTCAAGGTAATGTTCGGTCTCTGGTCCACGGTAATGTTCTGTCTCTGGTCCACGGTAATGTTTGATCTCTGGTCCACGATAATGTTCGGTTTCACGGTAATGTTCCGTCTCTGGTCCACGATAATGTTCTGTTTCGGTTTCACGGTAATGTTCCGTTTCTGGTCCACGATAATATTCTGTTTCGGTTTCACGGTAATGTTCCGTCTCTGGTCCACGGTAATGTTCCTTCTCTGGTCCACGATAATGTTCTGTCTCTGGTCCACGGTAATGTTCGATCTCTGGTCCACGATAATGTTCGGTTTCACGGTAATGTTCCGTTTCTGGTCCAAGATAATTTTGTGTTTCTGTTTCACGGTAATGTTCCGTTTCTGGTCCATGATAATGTTCTGTTTCATGGTAATGTTCTGTCTCTGGTCCATGGTAATATTCTGTCTCTGGTCCACGGTAATGTTCGGTTTCAAGGTAAAGTTCGGTCTCTGGTCCACAGTAATGTTCTGTCTCTGGTCCACGGTAATGTTCTGTCTCTGGTCCACGGTAATGTTCTGTCTCTGGTCCACGGAAATGTTCTCTCTGGTCCACGGAAATGTTCTGTCTCTGTTTCACGGTAATGTTCTGTCTCTGGTCCACGGTAATGTTCGATCTCTGGTCCACGATAATGTTCGGTTTCACGGTAATGTTCCGTCTCTGGTCCACGATAATTTTGTGTTGCTGTTTCACGGTAATGTTCCGTTTCTGGTCCACGATAATGTTCTGTTTCGGTTTCACGGTAATGTTCTGTCTCTGGTCCACGGTAATGTTCTGTGTCTGGTCCACGATAATGTTCGGTTTCACGGTAATGTTCCGTTTCTGGTCGACGATAATGTTCTGTTTCGGTTTCACGGTAATGTTCTTTCTCTGGTCCACGATAATGTTCCGTATCTGGTCCACGGTAATGTTCGATCTCTGGTCCACGATAATGTTCGGTTTCACGGTAATGTTCCGGCTCTGGTCCACGATAATGTTGTGTTTCTGTTTCACGGTAATGTTCCATTTCTGGTCCACGATAATTTTGTGTTTCTGTTTCACGGTAATGTTCCGTTTCTGGTCCACGATAATGTTCTGTTTCGGTTTCATGGTAATGTTCTGTCTCTGGTCCACGATAATGTTCGGTTTCAAGGTAATGTTCGGTCTCTGGTCCACGGTAATGTTCTGTCTCTGGTCCACGGTAATGTTCTGTCTCTGGTCCACGGTAATATTCTGTCTCTGGTCCACGATAATGTTCGATCTCTGGTCCACGATAATGTTCGGTTTCACGGTAATGTTCCGTCTCTGGTCCACGATAATGTTGTGTTTCTGTTTCACGTTAATGTTCCGTTTCTGGTCCATGATAATGTTCTGTTTCACGGTAATGTTCTGTCTCTGGTCCATGGTAATTTTCTGTTTCTGGTCCACGGTAATGTTCGGTTTCAAGGTAATGTTCGGTCTCTGGTCCACGGTAATGTTCTGTCTCTGGTCCACGGTAATGTTTGATCTCTGGTCCACGATAATGTTCGGTTTCACGGTAATGTTCCGTCTCTGGTCCACGATAATGTTCTGTTTCGGTTTCACGGTAATGTTCCGTTTCTGGTCCACGATAATATTCTGTTTCGGTTTCACGGTAATGTTCCGTCTCTGGTCCACGGTAATGTTCCTTCTCTGGTCCACGATAATGTTCTGTCTCTGGTCCACGGTAATGTTCGATCTCTGGTCCACGATAATGTTCGGTTTCACGGTAATGTTCCGTCTCTGGTCCACGATAATGTTCTGTTTCTGTTTCACGGTAATGTTCCGTTTCTGGTCCAAGATAATTTTGTGTTTCTGTTTCACGGTAATGTTCCGTTTCTGGTCCACGATAATGTTCTGTTTCGGTTTCATGGTAATGTTCTGTCTCTGGTCCACGGTAATGTTCTGTCTCTGGTCCACGGTAATGTTCTGGCTCTGGTCCACGGTAATATTCTGTCTCTGGTCCACGATAATGTTCGATCTCTGGTCCACGATAATGTTCGGTTTCACGGTAATGTTCCGTCTCTGGTCCACGATAATGTTGTGTTTCTGTTTCACGTTAATGTTCCGTTTCTGGTCCATGATAATTTTCTGTTTCTGGTCCACGGTAATGTTCGGTTTCAAGGTAATGTTCGGTCTCTGGTCCACGGTAATGTTCTGTCTCTGGTCCACGGTAATGTTTGATCTCTGGTCCACGATAATGTTCGGTTTCACGGTAATGTTCCGTCTCTGGTCCACGATAATGTTCTGTTTCGGTTTCACGGTAATGTTCCGTTTCTGGTCCACGATAATATTCTGTTTCGGTTTCACGGTAATGTTCCGTCTCTGGTCCACGGTAATGTTCCTTCTCTGGTCCACGATAATGTTCTGTCTCTGGTCCACGGTAATGTTCGATCTCTGGTCCACGATAATGTTCGGTTTCACGGTAATGTTCCGTCTCTGGTCCACGATAATGTTGTGTTTCTGTTTCACGTTAATGTTCCGTTTCTGGTCCATGATAATTTTCTGTTTCTGGTCCACGGTAATGTTCGGTTTCAAGGTAATGTTCGGTCTCTGGTCCACGGTAATGTTCTGTCTCTGGTCCACGGTAATGTTTGATCTCTGGTCCACGATAATGTTCGGTTTCACGGTAATGTTCCGTCTCTGGTCCCCGATAATGTTCTGTTTCGGTTTCACGGTAATGTTCCGTTTCTGGTCCACGATAATATTCTGTTTCGGTTTCACGGTAATGTTCCGTCTCTGGTCCACGGTAATGTTCCTTCTCTGGTCCACGATAATGTTCTGTCTCTGGTCCACGGTAATGTTCGATCTCTGGTCCACGATAATGTTCGGTTTCACGGTAATGTTCCGTCTCTGGTCCACGATAATGTTCTGTTTCTGTTTCACGGTAATGTTCCGTTTCTGGTCCACGATAATTTTGTGTTTCTGTTTCACGGTAATGTTCCGTTTCTGGTCCACGATAATGTTCTGTTTCGGTTTCATGGTAATGTTCTGTCTCTGGTCCACGGTAATGTTCTGTGTCTGGTCCACGATAATGTTCGGTTTCACGGTAATGTTCCGTTTCTGGTCCACGATAATTTTGTGTTTCTGTTTCACGGTAATGTTCCGTTTCTGGTCCACGATAATGTTCTGTTTCGGTTTCATGGTAATGTTCTGTCTCTGGTCCACGGTAATGTTCTGTGTCTGGTCCACGATAATGTTCGGTTTCACGGTAATGTTCCGTCTCTGGTTCACGATAATGTTCGGTTTCACGATAATGTTCCGTTTCTGGTCCACGATAATGTTCCGTTTCTGGTCCACGATAATGTTCTGTTTCGGTTTCATGGTAATATTCTGTCTCTGGTCCACGGTAATGTTCTGTGTCTGGTCCACGATAATGTTCGGTTTCACGGTAATGTTCCGTCTCTGGTCCACGATAATGTTCGGTTTCACGATAATGTTCCGTTTCTGGTCCATGATAATGTTCTGTTTCATGGTAATGTTCTGTCTCTGGTCCACAGTAATGTTCTGTCTCTGGTCCACGGTAATGTTCTGTCTCTGGTCCACGGAAATGTTCTGTCTCTGGTACACGGAAATGTTCTGTCTCTGGTCCACGGAAATGTTCTGTCTCTGGTCCACGGAAATGTTCTGTCTCTGGTCCACGGTAATGTTCTGTCTCTGGTCCACGGTAATGTTCGATCTCTGGTCCACGATAATGTTCGGTTTCACGGTAATATTCCGTCTCTGGTCCACGATAATTTTGTGTTTCTGTTTCACGGTAATGTTCCGTTTCTGGTCCACGATAATGTTCTGTTTCGGTTTCACGGTAATGTTCTGTCTCTGGTCCACGGTAATGTTCTGTGTCTGGTCCACGATAATGTTCGGTTTCACGGTAATGTTCCGTTTCTGGTCCACGATAATGTTCTGTTTCGGTTTCACGGTAATGTTCTTTCTCTGCTCCACGATAATGTTCCGTATCTGGTCCACGGTAATGTTCTGTTTCTTTTTCACGGTAATGTTCTGTCTCTGGTCCACGGTAATGTTCTGTCTCTGGTCCACGGTAATGTTCGATCTCTGGTCCACGATAATGTTGTGTTTCTGTTTCACGGTAATGTTCCGTTTCTGGTCCACGATAATGTTCTGTTTCGGTTTCACGGTAATGTTCTTTCTCTGGTCCACGATAATGTTCCGTATCTGGTCCACGGTAATGTTCTGTTTCTTTTTCACGGTAATGTTCTGTCTCTGGTCCACGGTAATGTTCTGTCTCTGGTCCACGGTAATTTTCGATCTCTGGTCCACGATAATGTTCGGTTTCACGGTAATTTTCCGGCTCTGGTCCACGATAATGTTGTGTTTCTGTTTCACGGTAATGTTCCATTTCTGGTCCACGATAATTTTGTGTTTCTGTTTCACGGTAATGTTCCGTTTCTGGTCCACGATAATGTTCTGTTTCGGTTTCATGGTAATGTTCTGTCTCTGGTCCACGATAATGTTCGGTTTCAAGGTAATGTTCGGTCTCTGGTCCACGGTAATGTTCTGTCTCTGCTCCACGGTAATGTTCTGTCTCTGGTCCACGGTAATATTCTGTCTCTGGTCCACGATAATGTTCGATCTCTGGTCCACGATAATGTTCGGTTTCACGGTAATGTTCCGTCTCTGGTCCACGATAATGTTGTTTTTCTGTTTCACGATAATGTTCCGTCTCTGGTCCACGATAATGTTGTTTTTCTGTTTCACGGTAATGTTCCGTTTCTGGTCCATGATAATGTTCTGTTTCATGGTAATGTTCTGTCTCTGGTCCATGGTAATATTCTGTCTCTGGTCCACGGTAATGTTCGGTTTCAAGGTAAAGTTCGGTCTCTGGTCCACAGTAATGTTCTGTCTCTGGTCCACGGTAATGTTCTGTCTCTGGTCCACGGAAATGTTCTGTCTCTGGTCCACGGAAATGTTCTGTCTCTGGTCCACGGTAATGTTCTGTCTCTGGTCCACGGTAATGTTCTGTCTCTGGTCCACGGTAATGTTCGATCTCTGGTCCACGATAATGTTCGGTTTCACGGTAATGTTCCGTCTCTGGTCCACGATAATTTTGTGTTTCTGTTTCACGGTAATGTTCCGTTTCTGGTCCACGATAATGTTCTGTTTCGGTTTCACGGTAATGTTCTGTCTCTGGTCCACGGTAATGTTCTGTGTCTGGTCCACGATAATGTTCGGTTTCACGGTAATGTTCCGTTTCTGGTCCACGATAATGTTCTGTTTCGGTTTCACGGTAATGTTCTTTCTCTGGTCCACGATAATGTTCCGTATCTGGTCCACGGTAATGTTCTGTTTCTTTTTCACGGTAATGTTCTGTCTCTGGTCCACGGTAAAGTTCTGTGTCTGGTCCACGGTAATGTTCGATCTCTGGTCCACGATAATGTTCGGTTTCACGGTAATGTTCCGGCTCTGGTCCACGATAATGTTGTGTTTCTGTTTCACGGTAATGTTCCATTTCTGGTCCACGATAATTTTGTGTTTCTGTTTCACGGTAATGTTCCGTTTCTGGTCCACGATAATGTTCTGTTTCGGTTTCATGGTAATGTTCTGTCTCTGGTCCACGATAATGTTCGGTTTCAAGGTAATGTTCGGTCTCTGGTCCACGGTAATGTTCTGTCTCTGGTCCACGGTAATGTTCTGTCTCTGGTCCACGGTAATATTCTGTCTCTGGTCCACGATAATGTTCGATCTCTGGTCCACGATAATGTTCGGTTTCACGGTAATGTTCCGTCTCTGGTCCACGATAATGTTGTGTTTCCGTTTCACGTTAATGTTCCGTTTCTGGTCCATGATAATGTTCTGTTTCACGGTAATGTTCTGTCTCTGGTCCATGGTAATTTTCTGTTTCTGGTCCACGGTAATGTTCGGTTTCAAGGTAATGTTCGGTCTCTGGTCCACGGTAATGTTCTGTCTCTGGTCCACGGTAATGTTTGATCTCTGGTCCACGATAATGTTCGGTTTCACGGTAATGTTCCGTCTCTGGTCCACGATAATGTTCTGTTTCGGTTTCACGGTAATGTTCCGTTTCTGGTCCACGATAATATTCTGTTTCGGTTTCACGGTAATGTTCCGTCTCTGGTCCACGGTAATGTTCCTTCTCTGGTCCACGATAATGTTCTGTCTCTGGTCCACGGTAATGTTCGATCTCTGGTCCACGATAATGTTCGGTTTCACGGTAATGTTCCGTTTCTGGTCCAAGATAATTTTGTGTTTCTGTTTCACGGTAATGTTCCGTTTCTGGTCCATGATAATGTTCTGTTTCATGGTAATGTTCTGTCTCTGGTCCATGGTAATATTCTGTCTCTGGTCCACGGTAATGTTCGGTTTCAAGGTAAAGTTCGGTCTCTGGTCCACAGCAATGTTCTGTCTCTGGTCCATGGTAATTTTCTGTTTCTGGTCCACGGTAATGTTCGGTTTCAAGGTAATGTTCGGTCTCTGGTCCACGGTAATGTTCTGTCTCTGGTCCACGGTAATGTTTGATCTCTGGTCCACGATAATGTTCGGTTTCACGGTAATGTTCCGTCTCTGGTCCACGATAATGTTCTGTTTCGGTTTCACGGTAATGTTCCGTTTCTGGTCCACGATAATATTCTGTTTCGGTTTCACGGTAATGTTCCGTCTCTGGTCCACGGTAATGTTCCTTCTCTGGTCCACGATAATGTTCTGTCTCTGGTCCACGGTAATGTTCGATCTCTGGTCCACGATAATGTTCGGTTTCACGGTAATGTTCCGTTTCTGGTCCAAGATAATTTTGTGTTTCTGTTTCACGGTAATGTTCCGTTTCTGGTCCATGATAATGTTCTGTTTCATGGTAATGTTCTGTCTCTGGTCCATGGTAATATTCTGTCTCTGGTCCACGGTAATGTTCGGTTTCAAGGTAAAGTTCGGTCTCTGGTCCACAGTAATGTTCTGTCTCTGGTCCACGGTAATGTTCTGTCTCTGGTCCACGGTAATGTTCTGTCTCTGGTCCACGGAAATGTTCTGTCTCTGGTCCACGGAAATGTTCTGTCTCTGTTTCACGGTAATGTTCTGTCTCTGGTCCACGGTAATGTTCGATCTCTGGTCCACGATAATGTTCGGTTTCACGGTAATGTTCCGTCTCTGGTCCACGATAATTTTGTGTTGCTGTTTCACGGTAATGTTCCGTTTCTGGTCCACGATAATGTTCTGTTTCGGTTTCACGGTAATGTTCTGTCTCTGGTCCACGGTAATGTTCTGTGTCTGGTCCACGATAATGTTCGGTTTCACGGTAATGTTCCGTTTCTGGTCGACGATAATGTTCTGTTTCGGTTTCACGGTAATGTTCTTTCTCTGGTCCACGATATTGTTCCGTATCTGGTCCACGGTAATGTTCGATCTCTGGTCCACGATAATGTTCGGTTTCACGGTAATGTTCCGGCTCTGGTCCACGATAATGTTGTGTTTCTGTTTCACGGTAATGTTCCATTTCTGGTCCACGATAATTTTGTGTTTCTGTTTCACGGTAATGTTCCGTTTCTGGTCCACGATAATGTTCTGTTTCGGTTTCATGGTAATGTTCTGTCTCTGGTCCACGATAATGTTCGGTTTCAAGGTAATGTTCGGTCTCTGGTCCACGGTAATGTTCTGTCTCTGGTCCACGGTAATGTTCTGTCTCTGGTCCACGGTAATATTCTGTCTCTGGTCCACGATAATGTTCGATCTCTGGTCCACGATAATGTTCGGTTTCACGGTAATGTTCCGTCTCTGGTCCACGATAATGTTGTGTTTCTGTTTCACGTTAATGTTCCGTTTCTGGTCCATGATAATGTTCTGTTTCACGGTAATGTTCTGTCTCTGGTCCATGGTAATTTTCTGTTTCTGGTCCACGGTAATGTTCGGTTTCAAGGTAATGTTCGGTCTCTGGTCCACGGTAATGTTCTGTCTCTGGTCCACGGTAATGTTTGATCTCTGGTCCACGATAATGTTCGGTTTCACGGTAATGTTCCGTCTCTGGTCCACGATAATGTTCTGTTTCGGTTTCACGGTAATGTTCCGTTTCTGGTCCACGATAATATTCTGTTTCGGTTTCACGGTAATGTTCCGTCTCTGGTCCACGGTAATGTTCCTTCTCTGGTCCACGATAATGTTCTGTCTCTGGTCCACGGTAATGTTCGATCTCTGGTCCACGATAATGTTCGGTTTCACGGTAATGTTCCGTCTCTGGTCCACGATAATGTTCTGTTTCTGTTTCATGGTAATGTTCCGTTTCTGGTCCAAGATAATTTTGTGTTTCTGTTTCACGGTAATGTTCCGTTTCTGGTCCACGATAATGTTCTGTTTCGGTTTCATGGTAATGTTCTGTCTCTGGTCCACGGTAATGTTCTGTCTCTGGTCCACGGTAATGTTCTGGCTCTGGTCCACGGTAATATTCTGTCTCTGGTCCACGATAATGTTCGATCTCTGGTCCACGATAATGTTCGGTTTCACGGTAATGTTCCGTCTCTGGTCCACGATAATGTTGTGTTTCTGTTTCACGTTAATGTTCCGTTTCTGGTCCATGATAATTTTCTGTTTCTGGTCCACGGTAATGTTCGGTTTCAAGGTAATGTTCGGTCTCTGGTCCACGGTAATGTTCTGTCTCTGGTCCACGGTAATGTTTGATCTCTGGTCCACGATAATGTTCGGTTTCACGGTAATGTTCCGTCTCTGGTCCACGATAATGTTCTGTTTCGGTTTCACGGTAATGTTCCGTTTCTGGTCCACGATAATATTCTGTTTTGGTTTCACGGTAATGTTCCGTCTCTGGTCCACGGTAATGTTCCTTCTCTGGTCCACGATAATGTTCTGTCTCTGGTCCACGGTAATGTTCGATCTCTGGTCCACGATAATGTTCGGTTTCACGGTAATGTTCCGTCTCTGGTCCACGATAATGTTGTGTTTCTGTTTCACGTTAATGTTCCGTTTCTGGTCCATGATAATTTTCTGTTTCTGGTCCACGGTAATGTTCGGTTTCAAGGTAATGTTCGGTCTCTGGTCCACGGTAATGTTCTGTCTCTGGTCCACGGTAATGTTTGATCTCTGGTCCACGATAATGTTCGGTTTCACGGTAATGTTCCGTCTCTGGTCCACGATAATGTTCTGTTTCGGTTTCACGGTAATGTTCCGTTTCTGGTCCACGATAATATTCTGTTTCGGTTTCACGGTAATGTTCCGTCTCTGGTCCACGGTAATGTTCCTTCTCTGGTCCACGATAATGTTCTGTCTCTGGTCCACGGTAATGTTCGATCTCTGGTCCACGATAATGTTCGGTTTCACGGTAATGTTCCGTCTCTGGTCCACGATAATGTTCTGTTTCTGTTTCACGGTAATGTTCCGTTTCTGGTCCACGATAATTTTGTGTTTCTGTTTCACGGTAATGTTCCGTTTCTGGTCCACGATAATGTTCTGTTTCGGTTTCATGGTAATGTTCTGTCTCTGGTCCACGGTAATGTTCTGTGTCTGGTCCACGATAATGTTCGGTTTCACGGTAATGTTCCGTCTCTGGTCCACGATAATGTTCGGTTTCACGATAATGTTCCGTTTCTGGTCCACGATAATGTTCCGTTTCTGGTCCACGATAATGTTCTGTTTCGGTTTCATGGTAATATTCTGTCTCTGGTCCACGGTAATGTTCTGTGTCTGGTGCACGATAATGTTCGGTTTCACGGTAATGTTCCGTCTCTGGTCCACGATAATGTTCGGTTTCACGATAATGTTCCGTTTCTGGTCCATGATAATGTTCTGTTTCATGGTAATGTTCTGTCTCTGGTCCACAGTAATGTTCTGTCTCTGGTCCACGGTAATGTTCTGTCTCTGGTCCACGGAAATGTTCTGTCTCTGGTACACGGAAATGTTCTGTCTCTGGTCCACGGAAATGTTCTGTCTCTGGTCCACGGAAATGTTCTGTCTCTGGTCCACGGTAATGTTCTGTCTCTGGTCCACGGTAATGTTCGATCTCTGGTCCACGATAATGTTCGGTTTCACGGTAATATTCCGTCTCTGGTCCACGATAATTTTGTGTTTCTGTTTCACGGTAATGTTCCGTTTCTGGTCCACGATAATGTTCTGTTTCGGTTTCACGGTAATGTTCTGTCTCTGGTCCACGGTAATGTTCTGTGTCTGGTCCACGATAATGTTCGGTTTCACGGTAATGTTCCGTTTCTGGTCCACGATAATGTTCTGTTTCGGTTTCACGGTAATGTTCTTTCTCTGCTCCACGATAATGTTCCGTATCTGGTCCACGGTAATGTTCTGTTTCTTTTTCACGGTAATGTTCTGTCTCTGGTCCACGGTAATGTTCTGTCTCTGGTCCACGGTAATGTTCGATCTCTGGTCCACGATAATGTTGTGTTTCTGTTTCACGGTAATGTTCCGTTTCTGGTCCACGATAATGTTCTGTTTCGGTTTCACGGTAATGTTCTTTCTCTGGTCCAAGATAATGTTCCGTATCTGGTCCACGGTAATGTTCTGTTTCTTTTTCACGGTAATGTTCTGTCTCTGGTCCACGGTAATGTTCTGTCTCTGGTCCACGGTAATTTTCGATCTCTGGTCCACGATAATGTTCGGTTTCACGGTAATTTTCCGGCTCTGGTCCACGATAATGTTGTGTTTCTGTTTCACGGTAATGTTCCATTTCTGGTCCACGATAATTTTGTGTTTCTGTTTCACGGTAATGTTCCGTTTCTGGTCCACGATAATGTTCTGTTTCGGTTTCATGGTAATGTTCTGTCTCTGGTCCACGATAATGTTCGGTTTCAAGGTAATGTTCGGTCTCTGGTCCACGGTAATGTTCTGTCTCTGCTCCACGGTAATGTTCTGTCTCTGGTCCACGGTAATATTCTGTCTCTGGTCCACGATAATGTTCGATCTCTGGTCCACGATAATGTTCGGTTTCACGGTAATGTTCCGTCTCTGGTCCACGATAATGTTGTTTTTCTGTTTCACGATAATGTTCCGTTTCTGGTCCACGATAATGTTCCGTCTCTGGTCCACGATAATGTTGTTTTTCTGTTTCACGGTAATGTTCCGTTTCTGGTCCATGATAATGTTCTGTTTCATGGTAATGTTCTGTCTCTGGTCCATGGTAATATTCTGTCTCTGGTCCACGGTAATGTTCGGTTTCAAGGTAAAGTTCGGTCTCTGGTCCACAGTAATGTTCTGTCTCTGGTCCACGGTAATGTTCTGTCTCTGGTCCACGGAAATGTTCTGTCTCTTGTCCACGGAAATGTTCTGTCTCTGGTCCACGGTAATGTTCTGTCTCTGGTCCACGGTAATGTTCTGTCTCTGGTCCACGGTAATGTTCGATCTCTGGTCCACGATAATGTTCGGTTTCACGGTAATGTTCCGTCTCTGGTCCACGATAATTTTGTGTTTCTGTTTCACGGTAATGTTCCGTTTCTGGTCCACGATAATGTTCTGTTTCGGTTTCACGGTAATGTTCTGTCTCTGGTCCACGGTAATGTTCTGTGTCTGGTCCACGATAATGTTCGGTTTCACGGTAATGTTCCGTTTCTGGTCCACGATAATGTTCTGTTTCGGTTTCACGGTAATGTTCTTTCTCTGGTCCACGATAATGTTCCGTATCTGGTCCACGGTAATGTTCTGTTTCTTTTTCACGGTAATGTTCTGTCTCTGGTCCACGGTAATGTTCTGTGTCTGGTCCACGGTAATGTTCGATCTCTGGTCCACGATAATGTTCGGTTTCACGGTAATGTTCCGGCTCTGGTCCACGATAATGTTGTGTTTCTGTTTCACGGTAATGTTCCATTTCTGGTCCACGATAATTTTGTGTTTCTGTTTCACGGTAATGTTCCGTTTCTGGTCCACGATAATGTTCTGTTTCGGTTTCATGGTAATGTTCTGTCTCTGGTCCACGATAATGTTCGGTTTCAAGGTAATGTTCGGTCTCTGGTCCACGGTAATGTTCTGTCTCTGGTCCACGGTAATGTTCTGTCTCTGGTCCACGGTAATATTCTGTCTCTGGTCCACGATAATGTTCGATCTCTGGTCCACGATAATGTTCGGTTTCACGGTAATGTTCCGTCTCTGGTCCACGATAATGTTGTGTTTCCGTTTCACGTTAATGTTCCGTTTCTGGTCCATGATAATGTTCTGTTTCACGGTAATGTTCTGTCTCTGGTCCATGGTAATTTTCTGTTTCTGGTCCACGGTAATGTTCGGTTTCAAGGTAATGTTCGGTCTCTGGTCCACGGTAATGTTCTGTCTCTGGTCCACGGTAATGTTTGATCTCTGGTCCACGATAATGTTCGGTTTCACGGTAATGTTCCGTCTCTGGTCCACGACAATGTTCTGTTTCGGTTTCACGGTAATGTTCCGTTTCTGGTCCACGATAATATTCTGTTTCGGTTTCACGGTAATGTTCCGTCTCTGGTCCACGGTAATGTTCCTTCTCTGGTCCACGATAATGTTCTGTCTCTGGTCCACGGTAATGTTCGATCTCTGGTCCACGATAATGTTCGGTTTCACGGTAATGTTCCGTTTCTGGTCCAAGATAATTTTGTGTTTCTGTTTCACGGTAATGTTCCGTTTCTGGTCCATGATAATGTTCTGTTTCATGGTAATGTTCTGTCTCTGGTCCATGGTAATATTCTGTCTCTGGTCCACGGTAATGTTCGGTTTCAAGGTAAAGTTCGGTCTCTGGTCCACGGTAATGTTCGATCTCTGGTCCACGATAATGTTCGGTTTCACGGTAATGTTCCGTTTCTGGTCCAAGATAATTTTGTGTTTCTGTTTCACGGTAATGTTCCGTTTCTGGTCCATGATAATGTTCTGTTTCATGGTAATGTTCTGTCTCTGGTCCATGGTAATTTTCTGTTTCTGGTCCACGGTAATGTTCGGTTTCAAGGTAATGTTCGGTCTCTGGTCCACGGTAATGTTCTGTCTCTGGTCCACGGTAATGTTTGATCTCTGGTCCACGATAATGTTCGGTTTCACGGTAATGTTCCGTCTCTGGTCCACGATAATGTTCTGTTTCGGTTTCACGGTAATGTTCCGTTTCTGGTCCACGATAATATTCTGTTTCGGTTTCACGGTAATGTTCCGTCTCTGGTCCACGGTAATGTTCCTTCTCTGGTCCACGATAATGTTCTGTCTCTGGTCCACGGTAATGTTCGATCTCTGGTCCACGATAATGTTCGGTTTCACGGTAATGTTCCGTTTCTGGTCCAAGATAATTTTGTGTTTCTGTTTCACGGTAATGTTCCGTTTCTGGTCCATGATAATGTTCTGTTTCATGGTAATGTTCTGTCTCTGGTCCATGGTAATATTCTGTCTCTGGTCCACGGTAATGTTCGGTTTCAAGGTAAAGTTCGGTCTCTGGTCCACAGTAATGTTCTGTCTCTGGTCCACGGTAATGTTCTGTCTCTGGTCCACGGTAATGTTCTGTCTCTGGTCCACGGAAATGTTCTGTCTCTGGTCCACGGAAATGTTCTGTCTCTGTTTCACGGTAATGTTCTGTCTCTGGTCCACGGTAATGTTCGATCTCTGGTCCACGATAATGTTCGGTTTCACGGTAATGTTCCGTCTCTGGTCCACGATAATTTTGTGTTGCTGTTTCACGGTAATGTTCCGTTTCTGGTCCACGATAATGTTCTGTTTCGGTTTCACGGTAATGTTCTGTCTCTGGTCCACGGTAATGTTCTGTGTCTGGTCCACGATAATGTTCGGTTTCACGGTAATGTTCCGTTTCTGGTCGACGATAATGTTCTGTTTCGGTTTCACGGTAATGTTCTTTCTCTGGTCCACGATAATGTTCCGTATCTGGTCCACGGTAATGTTCGATCTCTGGTCCACGATAATGTTCGGTTTCACGGTAATGTTCCGGCTCTGGTCCACGATAATGTTGTGTTTCTGTTTCACGGTAATGTTCCATTTCTGGTCCACGATAATTTTGTGTTTCTGTTTCACGGTAGTGTTCCGTTTCTGGTCCACGATAATGTTCTGTTTCGGTTTCATGGTAATGTTCTGTCTCTGGTCCACGATAATGTTCGGTTTCAAGGTAATGTTCGGTCTCTGGTCCACGGTAATGTTCTGTCTCTGGTCCACGGTAATGTTCTGTCTCTGGTCCACGGTAATATTCTGTCTCTGGTCCACGATAATGTTCGATCTCTGGTCCACGATAATGTTCGGTTTCACGGTAATGTTCCGTCTCTGGTCCACGATAATGTTGTGTTTCTGTTTCACGTTAATGTTCCGTTTCTGGTCCATGATAATGTTCTGTTTCACGGTAATGTTCTGTCTCTGGTCCATGGTAATTTTCTGTTTCTGGTCCACGGTAATGTTCGGTTTCAAGGTAATGTTCGGTCTCTGGTCCACGGTAATGTTCTGTCTCTGGTCCACGGTAATGTTTGATCTCTGGTCCACGATAATGTTCGGTTTCACGGTAATGTTCCGTCTCTGGTCCACGATAATGTTCTGTTTCGGTTTCACGGTAATGTTCCGTTTCTGGTCCACGATAATATTCTGTTTCGGTTTCACGGTAATGTTCCGTCTCTGGTCCACGGTAATGTTCCTTCTCTGGTCCACGATAATGTTCTGTCTCTGGTCCACGGTAATGTTCGATCTCTGGTCCACGATAATGTTCGGTTTCACGGTAATGTTCCGTCTCTGGTCCACGATAATGTTCTGTTTCTGTTTCACGGTAATGTTCCGTTTCTGGTCCAAGATAATTTTGTGTTTCTGTTTCACGGTAATGTTCCGTTTCTGGTCCACGATAATGTTCTGTTTCGGTTTCATGGTAATATTCTGTCTCTGGTCCACGGTAATGTTCTGTCTCTGGTCCACGGTAATGTTCTGTCTCTGGTCCACGGTAATATTCTGTCTCTGGTCCACGATAATGTTCGATCTCTGGTCCACGATAATGTTCGGTTTCACGGTAATGTTCCGTCTCTGGTCCACGATAATGTTGTGTTTCTGTTTCACGTTAATGTTCCGTTTCTGGTCCATGATAATGTTCTGTTTCACGGTAATGTTCTGTCTCTGGTCCATGGTAATTTTCTGTTTATGGTCCAGGGTAATGTTCGGTTTCAAGGTAATGTTCGGTCTCTGGTCCACGGTAATGTTCTGTCTCTGGTCCACGGTAATGTTTGATCTCTGGTCCACGATAATGTTCGGTTTCACGGTAATGTTCCGTCTCTGGTCCACGATAATGTTCTGTTTCGGTTTCACGGTAATGTTCCGTTTCTGGTCCACGATAATATTCTGTTTCGGTTTCACGGTAATGTTCCGTCTCTGGTCCACGGTAATGTTCCTTCTCTGGTCCACGATAATGTTCTGTCTCTGGTCCACGGTAATGTTCGATCTCTGGTCCACGATAATGTTCGGTTTCACGGTAATGTTCCGTCTCTGGTCCACGATAATGTTCTGTTTCTGTTTCACGGTAATGTTCCGTTTCTGGTCCACGATAATTTTGTGTTTCTGTTTCACGGTAATGTTCCGTTTCTGGTCCACGATAATGTTCTGTTTCGGTTTCATGGTAATGTTCTGTCTCTGGTCCACGGTAATGTTCTGTGTCTGGTCCACGATAATGTTCGGTTTCACGGTAATGTTCCGTCTCTGGTCCACGATAATGTTCGGTTTCACGATAATGTTCCGTTTCTGGTCCACGATAATGTTCCGTTTCTGGTCCACGATAATGTTCTGTTTCGGTTTCATGGTAATATTCTGTCTCTGGTCCACGGTAATGTTCTGTGTCTGGTCCACGATAATGTTCGGTTTCACGGTAATGTTCCGTCTCTGGTCCACGATAATGTTCGGTTTCACGATAATGTTCCGTTTCTGGTCCATGATAATGTTCTGTTTCATGGTAATGTTCTGTCTCTGGTCCACAGTAATGTTCTGTCTCTGGTCCACGGTAATGTTCTGTCTCTGGTCCACGGAAATGTTCTGTCTCTGGTACACGGAAATGTTCTGTCTCTGGTCCACGGAAATGTTCTGTCTCTGGTCCACGGAAATGTTCTGTCTCTGGTCCACGGTAATGTTCTGTCTCTGGTCCACGGTAATGTTCGATCTCTGGTCCACGATAATGTTCGGTTTCACGGTAATATTCCGTCTCTGGTCCACGATAATTTTGTGTTTCTGTTTCACGGTAATGTTCCGTTTCTGGTCCACGATAATGTTCTGTTTCGGTTTCACGGTAATGTTCTGTCTCTGGTCCACGGTAATGTTCTGTGTCTGGTCCACGATAATGTTCGGTTTCACGGTAATGTTCCGTTTCTGGTCCACGATAATGTTCTGTTTCGGTTTCACGGTAATGTTCTTTCTCTGCTCCACGATAATGTTCCGTATCTGGTCCACGGTAATGTTCTGTTTCTTTTTCACGGTAATGTTCTGTCTCTGGTCCACGGTAATGTTCTGTCTCTGGTCCACGGTAATGTTCGATCTCTGGTCCACGATAATGTTGTGTTTCTGTTTCACGGTAATGTTCCGTTTCTGGTCCACGATAATGTTCTGTTTCGGTTTCACGGTAATGTTCTTTCTCTGGTCCACGATAATGTTCCGTATCTGGTCCACGGTAATGTTCTGTTTCTTTTTCACGGTAATGTTCTGTCTCTGGTCCACGGTAATGTTCTGTCTCTGGTCCACGGTAATTTTCGATCTCTGGTCCACGATAATGTTCGGTTTCACGGTAATTTTCCGGCTCTGGTCCACGATAATGTTGTGTTTCTGTTTCACGGTAATGTTCAATTTCTGGTCCACGATAATTTTGTGTTTCTGTTTCACGGTAATGTTCCGTTTCTGGTCCACGATAATGTTCTGTTTCGGTTTCATGGTAATGTTCTGTGTCTGGTCCACGATAATGTTCGGTTTCAAGGTAATGTTCGGTCTCTGGTCCACGGTAATGTTCTGTCTCTGCTCCACGGTAATGTTCTGTCTCTGGTCCACGGTAATATTCTGTCTCTGGTCCACGATAATGTTCGATCTCTGGTCCACGATAATGTTCGGTTTCACGGTAATGTTCCGTCTCTGGTCCACGATAATGTTGTTTTTCTGTTTCACGATAATGTTCCGTTTCTGGTCCACGATAATGTTCCGTCTCTGGTCCACGATAATGTTGTTTTTCTGTTTCACGGTAATGTTCCGTTTCTGGTCCATGATAATGTTCTGTTTCATGGTAATGTTCTGTCTCTGGTCCATGGTAATATTCTGTCTCTGGTCCACGGTAATGTTCGGTTTCAAGGTAAAGTTCGGTCTCTGGTCCACAGTAATGTTCTGTCTCTGGTCCACGGTAATGTTCTGTCTCTGGTCCACGGAAATGTTCTGTCTCTGGTCCACGGAAATGTTCTGTCTCTGGTCCACGGTAATGTTCTGTCTCTGGTCCACGGTAATGTTCTGTCTCTGGTCCACGGTAATGTTCGATCTCTGGTCCACGATAATGTTCGGTTTCACGGTAATGTTCCGTCTCTGGTCCACGATAATTTTGTGTTTCTGTTTCACGGTAATGTTCCGTTTCTGGTCCACGATAATGTTCTGTTTCGGTTTCACGGTAATGTTCTGTCTCTGGTCCACGGTAATGTTCTGTGTCTGGTCCACGATAATGTTCGGTTTCACGGTAATGTTCCGTTTCTGGTCCACGATAATGTTCTGTTTCGGTTTCACGGTAATGTTCTTTCTCTGGTCCACGATAATGTTCCGTATCTGGTCCACGGTAATGTTCTGTTTCTTTTTCACGGTAATGTTCTGTCTCTGGTCCACGGTAATGTTCTGTCTCTGGTCCACGGTAATGTTCGATCTCTGGTCCACGATAATGTTCGGTTTCACGGTAATGTTCCGGCTCTGGTCCACGATAATGTTGTGTTTCTTTTTCACGGTAATGTTCCATTTCTGGTCCACGATAATTTTGTGTTTCTGTTTCACGGTAATTTTCCGTTTCTGGTCCACGATAATGTTCTGTTTCGGTTTCATGGTAATGTTCTGTCTCTGGTCCACGATAATGTTCGGTTTCAAGGTAATGTTCGGTCTCTGGTCCACGGTAATGTTCTGTCTCTGGTCCACGGTAATGTTCTGTCTCTGGTCCACGGTAATATTCTGTCTCTGGTCCACGATAGTGTTCGATCTCTGGTCCACGATAATGTTCGGTTTCACGGTAATGTTCCGTCTCTGGTCCACGATAATGTTGTGTTTCCGTTTCACGTTAATGTTCCGTTTCTGGTCCATGATAATGTTCTGTTTCACGGTAATGTTCTGTCTCTGGTCCATGGTAATTTTCTGTTTCTGGTCCACGGTAATGTTCGGTTTCAAGGTAATGTTCGGTCTCTGGTCCACGGTAATGTTCTGTCTCTGGTCCACGGTAATGTTTGATCTCTGGTCCACGATAATGTTCGGTTTCACGGTAATGTTCCGTCTCTGGTCCACGATAATGTTCTGTTTCGGTTTCACGGTAATGTTCCGTTTCTGGTCCACGATAATATTCTGTTTCGGTTTCACGGTAATGTTCCGTATCTGGTCCACGGTAATGTTCCTTCTCTGGTCCACGATAATGTTCTGTCTCTGGTCCACGGTAATGTTCGATCTCTGGTCCACGATAATGTTCGGTTTCACGGTAATGTTCCGTTTCTGGTCCAAGATAATTTTGTGTTTCTGTTTCACGGTAATGTTCCGTTTCTGGTCCATGATAATGTTCTGTTTCATGGTAATGTTCTGTCTCTGGTCCATGGTAATATTCTGTCTCTGGTCCACGGTAATGTTCGGTTTCAAGGTAAAGTTCGGTCTCTGGTCCACAGTAATGTTCTGTCTCTGGTCCACGGTAATGTTCTGTCTCTGGTCCACGGTAATGTTCTGTCTCTGGTCCACGGAAATGTTCTGTCTCTGGTCCACGGAAATGTTCTGTCTCTGTTTCACGGTAATGTTCTGTCTCTGGTCCACGGTAATGTTCGATCTCTGGTCCACGATAATGTTCGGTTTCACGGTAATGTTCCGTCTCTGGTCCACGATAATTTTGTGTTGCTGTTTCACGGTAATGTTCCGTTTCTGGTCCACGATAATGTTCTGTTTCGGTTTCACGGTAATGTTCTGTCTCTGGTCCACGGTAATGTTCTGTGTCTGGTCCACGATAATGTTCGGTTTCACGGTAATGTTCCGTTTCTGGTCGACGATAATGTTCTGTTTCGGTTTCACGGTAATGTTCTTTCTCTGGTCCACGATAATGTTCCGTATCTGGTCCACGGTAATGTTCGATCTCTGGTCCACGATAATGTTCGGTTTCACGGTAATGTTCCGGCTCTGGTCCACGATAATGTTGTGTTTCTGTTTCACGGTAATGTTCCATTTCTGGTCCACGATAATTTTGTGTTTCTGTTTCACGGTAATGTTCCGTTTCTGGTCCACGATAATGTTCTGTTTCGGTTTCATGGTAATGTTCTGTCTCTGGTCCACGATAATGTTCGGTTTCAAGGTAATGTTCGGTCTCTGGTCCACGGTAATGTTCTGTCTCTGGTCCACGGTAATGTTCTGTCTCTGGTCCACGGTAATATTCTGTCTCTGGTCCACGATAATGTTCGATCTCTGGTCCACGATAATGTTCGGTTTCACGGTAATGTTCCGTCTCTGGTCCACGATAATGTTGTGTTTCTGTTTCACGTTAATGTTCCGTTTCTGGTCCATGATAATGTTCTGTTTCACGGTAATGTTCTGTCTCTGGTCCATGGTAATTTTCTGTTTCTGGTCCACGGTAATGTTCGGTTTCAAGGTAATGTTCGGTCTCTGGTCCACGGTAATGTTCTGTCTCTGGTCCACGGTAATGTTTGATCTCTGGTCCACGATAATGTTCGGTTTCACGGTAATGTTCCGTCTCTGGTCCACGATAATGTTCTGTTTCGGTTTCACGGTAATGTTCCGTTTCTGGTCCACGATAATATTCTGTTTCGGTTTCACGGTAATGTTCCGTCTCTGGTCCACGGTAATGTTCCTTCTCTGGTCCACGATAATGTTCTGTCTCTGGTCCACGGTAATGTTCGATCTCTGGTCCACGATAATGTTCGGTTTCACGGTAATGTTCCGTCTCTGGTCCACGATAATGTTCTGTTTCTGTTTCACGGTAATGTTCCGTTTCTGGTCCACGATAATTTTGTGTTTCTGTTTCACGGTAATGTTCCGTTTCTGGTCCACGATAATGTTCTGTTTCGGTTTCATGGTAATGTTCTGTCTCTGGTCCACGGTAATGTTCTGTGTCTGGTCCACGATAATGTTCGGTTTCACGATAATGTTCCGTTTCTGGTCCACGATAATGTTCCGTTTCTGGTCCACGATAATGTTCTGTTTCGGTTTCATGGTAATATTCTGTCTCTGGTCCACGGTAATGTTCTGTGTCTGGTCCACGATAATGTTCGGTTTCACGGTAATGTTCCGTCTCTGGTCCACGATAATGTTCGGTTTCACGATAATGTTCCGTTTCTGGTCCATGATAATGTTCTGTTTCATGGTAATGTTCTGTCTCTGGTCCACGGTAATGTTCTGTCTCTGGTCCACGGTAATGTTCTGTCTCTGGTCCACGGAAATGTTCTGTCTCTGGTACACGGAAATGTTCTGTCTCTGGTCCACGGAAATGTTCTGTCTCTGGTCCACGGAAATGTTCTGTCTCTGGTCCACGGTAATGTTCTGTCTCTGGTCCACGGTAATGTTCTCTCTCTGGTCCACGGTAATGTTCTGTCTCATGTCCACGGTAATTTTCGATCTCTGGTCCACGATAATGTTCGGTTTCACGGTAATGTTCCGTCTCTGGTCCACGATAATGTTCTGTTTCTGTATCACGGTAATGTTCCGTTTCTGGTCCACGATAATTTTGTGTTTCTGTTTCAAGGTAATGTTCCGTTTCTGGTCCATGATAATGTTCGGTTTCACGGTAATGTTCTGTCTCTGGTCCACGGTAATGTTTTGTGTCTGGTCCACGATAATGTTCGGTTTCACGGTAATGTTCCGTCTCTAGTCCACGATAATGTTCCGTCTTTGGTCCACGATAATGTTCTGTCTCTGGTCCACGGTAATGTTGTGTTTCTGGTCCACGATAATGTTCGGTTTCACGGTAATGTTCCGTTTCTGGTCCACGATAATGTTCTGTTTCGGTTTCACGGTAATGTTCTTTCTCTGCTCCACGATAATGTTCCGTATCTGGTCCACGGTAATGTTCTGTTTCTTTTTCACGGTAATGTTCTGTCTCTGGTCCACGGTAATGTTCTGTCTCTGGTCCACGGTAATGTTCGATCTCTGGTCCACGATAATGTTGTGTTTCTGTTTCACGGTAATGTTCCGTTTCTGGTCCACGATAATGTTCTGTTTCGGTTTCACGGTAATGTTCTTTCTCTGGTCCACGATAATGTTCCGTATCTGGTCCACGGTAATGTTCTGTTTCTTTTTCACGGTAATGTTCTGTCTCTGGTCCACGGTAATGTTCTGTCTCTGGTCCACGGTAATTTTCGATCTCTGGTCCACGATAATGTTCGGTTTCACGGTAATTTTCCGGCTCTGGTCCACGATAATGTTGTGTTTCTGTTTCACGGTAATGTTCAATTTCTGGTCCACGATAATTTTGTGTTTCTGTTTCACGGTAATGTTCCGTTTCTGGTCCACGATAATGTTCTGTTTCGGTTTCATGGTAATGTTCTGTGTCTGGTCCACGATAATGTTCGGTTTCAAGGTAATGTTCGGTCTCTGGTCCACGGTAATGTTCTGTCTCTGCTCCACGGTAATGTTCTGTCTCTGGTCCACGGTAATATTCTGTCTCTGGTCCACGATAATGTTCGATCTCTGGTCCACGATAATGTTCGGTTTCACGGTAATGTTCCGTCTCTGGTCCACGATAATGTTGTTTTTCTGTTTCACGATAATGTTCCGTTTCTGGTCCACGATAATGTTCCGTCTCTGGTCCACGATAATGTTGTTTTTCTGTTTCACGGTAATGTTCCGTTTCTGGTCCATGATAATGTTCTGTTTCATGGTAATGTTCTGTCTCTGGTCCATGGTAATATTCTGTCTCTGGTCCACGGTAATGTTCGGTTTCAAGGTAAAGTTCGGTCTCTGGTCCACAGTAATGTTCTGTCTCTGGTCCACGGTAATGTTCTGTCTCTGGTCCACGGAAATGTTCTGTCTCTGGTCCACGGAAATGTTCTGTCTCTGGTCCACGGTAATGTTCTGTCTCTGGTCCACGGTAATGTTCTGTCTCTGGTCCACGGTAATGTTCGATCTCTGGTCCACGATAATGTTCGGTTTCACGGTAATGTTCCGTCTCTGGTCCACGATAATTTTGTGTTTCTGTTTCACGGTAATGTTCCGTTTCTGGTCCACGATAATGTTCTGTTTCGGTTTCACGGTAATGTTCTGTCTCTGGTCCACGGTAATGTTCTGTGTCTGGTCCACGATAATGTTCGGTTTCACGGTAATGTTCCGTTTCTGGTCCACGATAATGTTCTGTTTCGGTTTCACGGTAATGTTCTTTCTCTGGTCCACGATAATGTTCCGTATCTGGTCCACGGTAATGTTCTGTTTCTTTTTCACGGTAATGTTCTGTCTCTGGTCCACGGTAATGTTCTGTCTCTGGTCCACGGTAATGTTCGATCTCTGGTCCACGATAATGTTCGGTTTCACGGTAATGTTCCGGCTCTGGTCCACGATAATGTTGTGTTTCTGTTTCACGGTAATGTTCCATTTCTGGTCCACGATAATTTTGTGTTTCTGTTTCACGGTAATGTTCCGTTTCTGGTCCACGATAATGTTCTGTTTCGGTTTCATGGTAATGTTCTGTCTCTGGTCCACGATAATGTTCGGTTTCAAGGTAATGTTCGGTCTCTGGTCCACGGTAATGTTCTGTCTCTGGTCCACGGTAATGTTCTGTCTCTGGTCCACGGTAATATTCTGTCTCTGGTCCACGATAGTGTTCGATCTCTGGTCCACGATAATGTTCGGTTTCACGGTAATGTTCCGTCTCTGGTCCACGATAATGTTGTGTTTCCGTTTCACGTTAATGTTCCGTTTCTGGTCCATGATAATGTTCTGTTTCACGGTAATGTTCTGTCTCTGGTCCATGGTAATTTTCTGTTTCTGGTCCACGGTAATGTTCGGTTTCAAGGTAATGTTCGGTCTCTGGTCCACGGTAATGTTCTGTCTCTGGTCCACGGTAATGTTTGATCTCTGGTCCACGATAATGTTCGGTTTCACGGTAATGTTCCGTCTCTGGTCCACGATAATGTTCTGTTTCGGTTTCACGGTAATGTTCCGTTTCTGGTCCACGATAATATTCTGTTTCGGTTTCACGGTAATGTTCCGTCTCTGGTCCACGGTAATGTTCCTTCTCTGGTCCACGATAATGTTCTGTCTCTGGTCCACGGTAATGTTCGATCTCTGGTCCACGATAATGTTCGGTTTCACGGTAATGTTCCGTTTCTGGTCCAAGATAATTTTGTGTTTCTGTTTCACGGTAATGTTCCGTTTCTGGTCCATGATAATGTTCTGTTTCATGGTAATGTTCTGTCTCTGGTCCATGGTAATATTCTGTCTCTGGTCCACGGTAATGTTCGGTTTCAAGGTAAAGTTCGGTCTCTGGTCCACAGTAATGTTCTGTCTCTGGTCCACGGTAATGTTCTGTCTCTGGTCCACGGTAATGTTCTGTCTCTGGTCCACGGAAATGTTCTGTCTCTGGTCCACGGAAATGTTCTGTCTCTGTTTCACGGTAATGTTCTGTCTCTGGTCCACGGTAATGTTCGATCTCTGGTCCACGATAATGTTCGGTTTCACGGTAATGTTCCGTCTCTGGTCCACGATAATTTTGTGTTGCTGTTTCACGGTAATGTTCCGTTTCTGGTCCACGATAATGTTCTGTTTCGGTTTCACGGTAATGTTCTGTCTCTGGTCCACGGTAATGTTCTGTGTCTGGTCCACGATAATGTTCGGTTTCACGGTAATGTTCCGTTTCTGGTCGACGATAATGTTCTGTTTCGGTTTCACGGTAATGTTCTTTCTCTGGTCCACGATAATGTTCCGTATCTGGTCCACGGTAATGTTCGATCTCTGGTCCACGATAATGTTCGGTTTCACGGTAATGTTCCGGCTCTGGTCCACGATAATGTTGTGTTTCTGTTTCACGGTAATGTTCCATTTCTGGTCCACGATAATTTTGTGTTTCTGTTTCACGGTAATGTTCCGTTTCTGGTCCACGATAATTTCGTGTTTCTGTTTCACGGTAATGTTCCGTTTCTGGTCCACGATAATGTTCGGTTTCACGGTAATGTTCTGTCTCTGGTCCACGGTAATGTTCTGTGTCTGGTCCACAATAATGTTCGGTTTCACGGTAATGTTCCGTCTCTAGTCCACGATAATGTTCCGTCTTTGGTCCACGATAATGTTCTGTCTTTGGTCAACGGTAATGTTGTGTTTCTGTTTCACGGTAATGTTCTGTCTCTGGTCCACGCTAATGTTCTGTTTCTGTTTCACGGTAATGTTCCGTTTCTGGTCCACGATAATGTTGTGTTTCTGTTTCACGGTAATGTTCCGTTTCTGGTACACGATAATGTTCGGTTTGACGATAATGTTCGGTTTCACGGTAATGTTCTGGTCCACGGTAATGTTCTGGTCCACGGTAATGTTCCGTCTCTGGTCCAAGGTAATGTTCGGTTTCACGGTAATGTTCGGTCTCTGGTCCACCATAATGTTCGGTTTGACGATAATGTTCGGTTTCACGGTAATGTTCTGGTCCACGGTAATGTTCCGGTCCACGGTATTGTTCCGTCTCTGGTCCACAGTAATGTTCCGTATCTGGTCCATGGTAATGTTCGGTTTCACGGTAATGTTCCATTTCTGGGCCACGGTAATGTTCTGTCTCTGGTCCACGATAATGTTCGATCTCTGGTCCACGATAATGTTCGGTTTCACGGTAATGTTCCGTCTCTTGTCCACGATAATGTTGTGTTTCTGTTTCACGGTAATGTTCCGTTTCTGGTCCACGATAATGTTCTGTTTTGGTTTCAAGGTAATGTTCTTTCTCTGGTCCACGGTAATGTTCCGTTTCTGGTCCACGATAATGTTCTTTTTCGGTTTCACGGTAATGTTCTGTGTCTGGTCCACGATAATGTTCTGTTTCTGTTTCACGGTAATGTTCCGTTTCTGGTCCATGATAATGTTCTGTTTCACGGTAATGTTCTGTCTCTGGTCCATGGTAATGTTCTGTCTCTGGTCCACGGTAATGTTCGGTTTCAAGGTAAAGTTCGGTCTCTGGTCCACAGTAATGTTCTGTCTCTGGTCCACGGTAATGTTCTGTCTCTGGTCCACGGTAATGTTCTGTCTCTGGTCCACTGTAATATTCTGTCTCTGGTCCACGGTAATGTTCTGTCTCTGGTCCACGGTAATGTTCGATCTCTGGTCCACGATAATGTTCGGTTTCACGGTAATGTTCCGTCTCTGGTCCAAAATAATTTAGTGTTTCTGTTTCACGGTAATGTTCTGTCTCTGGTCCATGGTAATGTTCTGTCTCTGGTCCACGGTAATGTTCGGTTTCAAGGTAAAATTCAGTCTCTGGTCCACAGTAATGTTCTGTCTCTGGTCCACGGTAATGTTCTGTCTCTGGTCCACTGTAATGTTCGATCTCTGGTCCACGATAATGTTCGGTTTCACGGTAATGTTCCGTCTCTGGTCCACGATAATGTTCTATTTCTTTATCACGGTAATGTTCCGTTTCTGGTTCAAAATAATTTAGTGTTTCTGCTTCACGGTAATCTCCCTCCTGAGCTGTCACCTTATCGTGGTGGGGGAGTTTGCGTGCCCCAATGAGTCTGGGAGCTATGTTGCCCGGGGCTTTAAGCCCCTGGTAGGGTCACCCAAGGCAAACAGATCCTAGATGAGGGACCAGACAAAGAACAGCTCAAAAGACCCCTTATGATGAACAAAAAATTTGGACCTCGTGATCCCTTGCCCGGATGTGGGACACCGGGGCCTCCCCCCGGAGCCAGGCCCGGGGGTGGGGCCCGGCAGCGGGCGCCTGGTGGCCGGGTCTGTGCCCATGGGGCTCGGTCGGGCATAGCCCGAAATGATGACGTGGGTCCCCCTTCCGACGGGCTCACCACCCGTGGGAGGGGCCAAGGGGGTCGGGTGCGATGTGAGCTGGGTAGCGGCCGAAGGCAGAGGCCTTGGCGGTCTGATCCTCGGCTACTGAAGCTAGCTCTTGGGACGTGGAATGTCACCTCTCTGTTGGGGAAGGAGCCGGAGCTGGTGCGCGAGGCTGAGCGGTTCCGGCTAGATATAGTCGGACTCACCTCGACGCACGGCTTGGGCTCTGGAACCAGTCCTCTTGAGAGGGGTTGGACTCTCTTCCACTCTGGAGTTGCCCGTGGTGAGAGGCGCAGAGCAGGTGTGGGCATACTTATTGCCCCCCAGCTGTGTGCCAGTACATTGGGGTTTACCCCAGTGAACGAGAGGGTAGCCTCCCTCCGCCTTCGGGTGGGGGGACGAGTCCTGACTGTTGTTTGTGCCTATGCGCCAAACAGCAGTTCAGAGTACCCACCCTTTTTGGAGTCTCTGGGGGAGGCACTGGAGAATGCTCCTACCGGAGACTCCCTCGTTCTGCTGGGGGACTTCAATGCTCACGTGGGCAATGACAGTGAGACCTGGAGGGGTGTGATTGGGAGGAACGGCCCCCCCGATCTGAACCAGAGTGGTGTTATGTTGTTGGACTTCTGTGCTGGTCATGGACTGTCCATAACGAACACCATGTTCAGACATAAGGGTGTCCATATGTGCACTTGGCACCAGGACACCCTTGACCGCAGTTCGATGATCGACTTTGTGGTTGTATCATCGGACTTGCGGCCGTATGTCCTGGACACTCGGGCGAAGAGAGGGGCGGAGCTGTCAACTGATCACCACCTGGTGGTGAGTTGGCTCCGCTGGTGGGGGAGGATGCCGATCAGACCTGGCAGGCCCAAACGTATTGTGAGGGTCTGCTGGGAGCGTTTGTCAGAATCCCCCGTCAGAAGGAGCTTTAACTCCCACCTCCGGCAGAGCTTCAACCATATCCCGGGGGAGGTGGGGGACATTGAGTCCGAATGGGCCATGTTCCGTGACTCCATTGCCGAGGCAGCTGATCGGAGTTGTGGCCGTAAGGTGGTCGGTGCCTGTCGTGGCGGCAACCCTCGAACCTGCTGGTGGACACCAGTGGTGAGGGAAGCCGTCAAGCTGAAGAAGGAGTCCTATCGGGCCTTTTTGGCCAGTGGGACCCTGGAAGCAGCTGATAGGTACCGACAGGCCAGACGGGCTGCGGCTTCGGCGGTTGCTGAGGCAAAAACTCGGGCCTGGGAGGAGTTCGGTGAGACCATGGAGAACGATTTCCGGACGGCCTCGAAGAGATTCTGGTCCACCATCCGGCGTCTCAGGGGGGGGAAGCGGCTCATAGTCAACACTGTTTACAGTGGGGACGGGGCTTTGCTGACCTCAACTAGGGATGTTGTGAGTCGGTGGGGGGAGTACTTCGAGGAACTCCTCAATCCTACCAACACGTGCTCGGAAGAGGCAGAGTCGGAGAGCTCGGAGACGGGGCCTCCCATTTCTGGGGCTGAGGTTGCCGAGGTGGTCAAAAAGCTCCTCGGTGGCAAGGCCCCGGGGGTGGATGAGGTCCGTCCTGAGTTTCTCAAGGCTCTGGATGTTGTAGGGCTGTCTTGGCTGACACGCCTCTGCAGCATCGCGTGGACATCGGGGACAGTGCCTCTGGACTGGCAGATTGGGGTGGTGGTCCCCCTCTTTAAAAAGGGGGACCGGAGGGTGTGTTCCAACTATAGGGGTATCACACTCCTCAGCCTCCCTGGTAAGGTCTATTCGGGGGTATTGGAGAGGAGGATCCGTCGGATAATCGAGCCTCGGATTCAGGAGATGCAGTGTGGCTTTCGTCCTGGCCGTGGAACAGTGGACCAGCTCTATACCCTCGGCAGGATCCTGGAGGGTGCATGGGAGTTCGCCCAACCAGTCTACATGTGTTTTGTGGACTTGGAGAAAGCGTTCGACCGTGTCCCTCGTGGAGTCCTGTGGGGGGTGCTCCGGGAATATGGAGTGCCGGACCCCTTGATAGGGTCCGTTCGGTCTCTGTATGACCGGTGCCAGAGTTTGGTCCGCATTGCCGGCAGTAAGTCGGATACGTTTCCGGTGAGAGTTGGACTCCGTCAGGGCTGCCCTTTGTCACCGATTCTGTTCCTAACTTTTATGGACAGAATTTCTAGGCGCAGCCAGGGCGTTGAGGGTGTCCGATTTGGCGACCTCAGAATCGGGTCTCTGCTTTTTGCAGATGATGTGGTTCTGTTAGCGTCGTCAGGCCGTGACCTTCAGCTCTCACTGGAGCGATTCGCAGCCGAGTGTGAAGCGGCTGGGATGAGAATCAGCACCTCCAAATCCGAGACTATGGTTCTCAGCCGGAAAAGGGTGGAATGCTCTCTCCGGGTCGGGAATGAGATCCTTCCCCAAGTGGAGGAGTTCAAGTATCTCGGGGTCTTGTTCACGAGTGAGGGACGAATGGAGCGGGAGATTGACGGGCGGATCGGTGCGGCGTCTGCAGTGTTGCGGGCTCTGCACCGACCCGTCGTTGTGAAGAGGGAGCTGAGCCAGAAGGCGAAGCTCTCTACTTACTGGTCAATCTACGTTCCCATCCTCACCTATGGTCACGAGTTGTGGGTAGTGACCGAAAGAACAAGATCGCGAATACAAGCGGCCGAAATGGGTTTCCTCCGCAGGGTGTCTGGGCTCTCCCTTAGAGATAGGGTGAGAAGCTCAGTCATCCGGGAGGGGCTCGGAGTAGAACCGCTGCTCCTCCGCATTGAGAGGAGTCAGATGAGGTGGCTCGGGCATCTGGTTAGGATGCCCCCTGGGCGCCTCCCTGGGGAGGTGTTCCGGGCACGTCCCACTGGGAGGAGACCCCGGGGAAGACCCAGGACACGCTGGAGAGACTATGTCTCTCGGCTGGCCTGGGAACGCCTCGGGGTCCCCCCGGAAGAGCTGGAAGAAGTGGCCGGGGACAGAGACGTCTGGGTTTCTCTGCTCAAGCTGCTGCCCCCGCGACCCGACCCCCGGATAAGCGGCAGATGATGGATGGATGGATGGATGCTTCACGGTAATGTTCCGTTTCTGGTCCACGATAATGTTCTGTGTCTGGTCCACGATAATGTTCGATTTCACGGTAATGTTCTGTCTCTGGTCCACGATAATGTTCCGTCTTTGGTCCACGATAATGTTCTGTTTCTGTTTCACGGTAATGTTCCGTTTCTGGTCCACGATAATTTTGTGTTTCTGTTTCACGGTAATGTTCCGTTTCTGGTCTACGATAATGTTCTGTTTCGGTTTCACGGTAATGTTCTGTCTCTGGTCCATGATAATGTTCCGTTTCTGGTCCACGATAATGTTCTGTTTCAGTTTCACGGTAATGTTCTGTTTCCGTTTCACGGTAATGTTCTGTCTCTGGTCCACGGTAATGTTTTGTTTCTGTTTCACGGTAATGTTCCGTCTCTGGTCCACGATAATGTTCGGTTTCACGATAATGTTCCGTTTCTGGTCCACGATAATGTTCTTTTTAGGTTTCATGGTAATGTTCTGTCTCTGGTCCACGATGTTTTGTTTCTGTTTCACGGTAATGTTCCGTTTCATGTCCACAATAATGTTCTGTTTCGGTTTCACGGTAATGTTCTGTCTCTGGTCCACAGTAATGTTCTGTCTCTGGTCCACGGTAATGTTCGGTTTCACGGTAATGTTCCGTCTCTGGTCCACGATAATGTTTTGTTTCTGTTTCACGGTAATGTTCCGTTTCTGGTCCACGATAATGTTCGGTTTCACGATAATGTTCCGTTTCTGGTCAACGATAATGTTCTGTTTAGGTTTCACGGTAATGTTCTGTCTCTGGTCCACGATAATGTTCCGTCTCTGGTCCACGATAATGTTCTGTCTCTGATCCACGATAATGTTCTGTCTCTGGTCCACGATAATGTTCCGTTTCTGGTCCACGATAATGTTCCGTTTCTGGTCCACTATAATGTTCTGTTTTGGTTTCAAGGTAATGTTCTGTCTCTGGTCCACGGTAATGTTCCCTTTCTGGTCCAAGATAATGTTCTGTTTCGGTTTCACGGTAATGTTCCGTTTCTGGTCCACGATAATGTTCTGTTTCTGTTTCACGGTAATGTTCCGTTTCTGGTCCATGATAATGTTCTGTTTCATGGTAATGTTCTGTCTCTGGTCCATGGTAATATTCTGTCTCTGGTCCAAGGTAATGTTCGGTTTCAAGGTAAAGTTCGGTCTCTGGTCCACAGTAATGTTCTGTCTCTGGTCCGCGGTAATGTTCTATCTCTGGTCCACGGTAATGTTCTGTCTCTGGTCCACGGAAATGTTCTGTCTCTGGTCCACGGTAATGTTCTGTTTCGGTTTCACGGTAATGGTTCCGTCTCTGGTCCACGGTAATGTTCTGTTTCACGGTAATGTTCTGTCTCTGGTCCACGGTAATGTTCGGTTTCAAAGTAAAGTTCGGTCTCTGGTCCACAGTAATGTTCTGTCTCTGGTCCACGGTAATGTTCTCTCTCTGGTCCATGGTAATGTTCTGTCTCTGGTCCACGGTAATTTTCGATCTCTGGTCCACGATAATGTTCGGTTTCACGGTAATGTTCCGTCTCTGGTCCACGATAATGTTCTGTTTCTGTATCACGGTAATGTTCCGTTTCTGGTCCACGATAATTTTGTGTTTCTGTTTCACGGTAATGTTCCGTTTCTGGTCCATGATAATGTTCGGTTTCACGGTAATGTTCTGTCTCTGGTCCACGGTAATGTTCTGTGTCTGGTCCACGATAATGTTCGGTTTCACGGTATTGTTCCGTCTCTAGTCCACGATAATGTTCCGTCTTTGGTCCACGATAATTTTCTGTCTCTGGTCCACGCTAATGTTCTGTTTCTGTTTCACGGTAATGTTCCGTTTCTGGTCCACGATAATGATGTTTTTCTGTTTCACGGTAATGTTCAGTTTCTGGTCCACGATAATTTTCTGTTTTGGTTTCACGGTAATGTTGGGTTTCACGGTAATGTTCGGTCTCTGGTCCATGGTAATGTTCGGTTTCACGGTAATGTTCGGTCTCTGGTCCACGATAATGTTCGGTTTGACGATAATGTTCGGTTTGACGGTAATGTTCTGGTCCACGGTAATGTTCTGGTCCACGGTAATGTTCCGTCTCTGGTCCACAGTAATGTTCCGTATCTGGTCCATGGTAATGTTCGGTTTCACGGTAATGTTCCATTTCTGGTCCACGGTAATGTTCTGTCTCTGGTCCACGATAATGTTCGATTTCTGGTCGACGATAATGTTCGGTTTCACGGTAATGTTCCGTTTCTGGTCCACGATAATGTTGTGTTTCTGTTTCACGGTAATGTTCCGTTTCATGTCCACGATAATGTTCTGTTTCGGTTTCACGGTAATGTTCTGTCTCTGGTCCACGGTAATGTTCTGTCTCTGGTCCACGGTAATGTTCGGTTTCACGGTAATGTTCCGTCTCTGGTCCACGATAATGTTGTGTTTCTGTTTCACGGTAATGTTCCGTTTCTGGTCCACGATAATGTTCGGTTTCACGATAATGTTCCGTTTCTGGTCAACGATAATGTTCTGTTTAGGTTTCACGGTAATGTTCTGTCTCTGGTCCACGATAATGTTCCGTCTCTGGTCCACGATAATGTTCTGTCTCTGATCCACGATAATGTTCTGTCTCTGGTCCATGATAATGTTCCGTTTCTGGTCCACGATATTGTTCTGTTTCGGTTTCAAGGTAATGTTCTGTCTCTGGTCCACGGTAATGTTCCCTTTCTAGTCCACGATAATGTTCTGTTTCGGTTTCACGGTAATGTTCCGTTTCTGGTCCACGATAATGTTCTGTTTCTGTTTCACGGTAATGTTCCGTTTCTGGTCCATGATAATGTTCTGTTTCATGGTAATGTTTTGTCTCTGATCCACGATAATGTTCTGTCTCTGGTCCATGATAATGTTCCGTTTCTGGTCCACGATATTGTTCTGTCTCTGGTCCATGATAATGTTCCGTTTCTGGTCCACGATATTGTTCTGTTTCGGTTTCAAGGTAATGTTCTGTCTCTGGTCCACGATAATGTTCCGTTTCTGGTCCACGATAATGTTCTGTTTTGGTTTCAAGGTAATGTTCTGTCTCTGGTCCACGGTAATGTTCCCTTTCTAGTCCACGATAATGTTCTGTTTCGGTTTCACGGTAATGTTCCGTTTCTGGTCCACGATAATGTTCTGTTTCTGTTTCACGGTAATGTTCCGTTTCTGGTCCATGATAATGTTCTGTTTCATGGTAATGTTTTGTCTCTGGTCCATGGTAATATTCGGTCTCTGGTCCACAGTAATGTTCTGTCTCTGGTCCGCGGTAATGTTCTGTCTCTGGTCCACAGTAATGTTCTGTCTCTGGTCCACGGAAATGTTCTGTCTCTGGTCCACGGTAATGTTCTGTTTCGGTTTCACGGTAATGTTCCGTCTCTGGTCCACGGTAATGTTCCGTCTCTGGTCCACGATAATGTTGTGTTTATGTTTCACGGTAATGTTCCGTTTCTGGCCCATGATAATGTTCTGTTTCACGGTAATGTTCTGTCTCTGGTCCATGGTAATGTTCTGTCTCTTGTCCACGGTAATTTTCGGTTTCAAAGTAAAATTCGGTCTCTGGTCCACAGTAATGTTCTGTCTCTGGTCCACGGTAATGTTCTGTCTCTGGTCCACGATAATGTTCTGTCTCTGGTCCACGGTAATGTTCGATCTCTGGTCCACGATAATGTTCGGTTTCACGGTAATGTTCCGTCTCTGGTCCACGATAATGTTCTGTTTCTGTATCACGGTAATGTTCCGTTTCTGGTCCACGATAATTTCGTGTTTCTGTTTCACGGTAATGTTCCGTTTCTGGTCCACGATAATGTTCGGTTTCACGGTAATGTTCCGTCTCTGGTCCACGATAATGTTCTGTTTCGGTTTCACGGTAATGTTCAGTTTCTGGTCCACGATAATGTTCTGTTTCGGTTTCACGGTAATGTTCCGTCTCTGGTCCACGGTAATGTTCCGTCTCTGGTCCACGGTAATGTTGTGTTTCTGTTTCACGGTAATGTTCCGTTTCTGGTCCACGATAATGTTCTGTTTTGGTTTCAAGGTAATGTTCTTTCTCTGGTCCACGGTAATGTTCCGTTTCTGGTCCACGATAATATTCTGTTTCGGTTTCACGGTAATGTTCTGTGTCTGGTCCACGATAATGTTCTGTTTCTGGTCCATGATAATGTTCTGTTTCACGGTAATGTTCTGTCTCTGGTCAATGGTAATGTTCTGTCTCTGGTCCACGGTAATGTTCTGTCTCTGGTCCACGGTAATGTTCTGTCTCTGGTCCACTGTAATGTTCTGTCTCTGGTCCACGGTAATGTTCTGTCTCTGGTCCACGGTAATGTTCGATCTCTGGTCCACGATAATGTTCGGTTTCACGGTAATGTTCCGTCTCTGGTCCACGATAATGTTCTGTTTCAGTTTCACGGTAATATTCAGTTTATGGTCCACGATAATGTTCTGTTTCGGTTTCACAGTAATGTTCCGTCTCTGGTCCACGGTAATGTTCCGTCTCTGGTCCACGATAATGTTGTGTTTCTGTTTCACGGTAATGTTCCATTTCTGGTCCATGATAATGTTCTGTTTCACGGTAATGTTCTGTCTCTGGTCCATGGTAATGTTCTGTCTCTGGTCCACGGTAATGTTCGGTTTCAAGGTAAAGTTCAGTCTCTGGTCCACAGTAATGTTCTGTCTCTGGTCCACGGTAATGTTCTCTCTCTGGTCCACGGTAATGTTCGATCTCTGGTCCACGATAATGTTCGGTTTCACGGTAATGTTCCGTCTCTGGTCCACGATAATGTTCTATTTCTTTATCACGGTAATGTTCCGTTTCTGGTCCAAAATAATTTAGTGTTTCTGTTTCACGGTAATGTTCCGTTTCTGGTCCACGATAATGTTCTGTGTCTGGTCCACGATAATGTTCGGTTTCACGGTAATGTTCTGTCTCTGGTCCACGATAATGTTCCGTCTTTGGTCCACGATAATGTTCTGTTTCTGTTTCACGGTAATGTTCCGTTTCTGGTCCACGATAATTTTGTGTTTATGTTTCACGGTAATGTTCCGTTTCTGGTCCACGATAATGTTCTGTTTCGGTTTCACGGTAATGTTCTGTCTCTGGTCCATGATAATGTTCCGTTTCTGGTCCACAGTAATGTTCTGTCTCTGGTCCACGGTAATGTTCTCTCTCTGGTCCACGGTAATGTTCTGTCTCTGGTCCACGGTAATGTTCTGTCTCTGGTCCACGGTAATGTTCTGTCTCTGGTCCACGGTAATGTTCGATCTCTGGTCCACGATAATGTTCGGTTTCACGGTAATGTTCCGTCTCTGGTCCACGATAATGTTCTGTTTCTGTATCTCGGTAATGTTCCGTTTCTGGTCCACGATAATTTCGTGTTTCTGTTTCACGGTAATGTTCCGTTTCTGGTCCACGATAATGTTCGGTTTCACGGTAATGTTCTGTCTCTGGTCCACGGTAATGTTCTGTGTCTGGTCCACAATAATGTTCGGTTTCACGGTAATGTTCCGTCTCTAGTCCACGATAATGTTCCGTCTTTGGTCCACGATAATGTTCTGTCTTTGGTCAACGGTAATGTTGTGTTTCTGTTTCACGGTAATGTTCTGTCTCTGGTCCACGCTAATGTTCTGTTTCTGTTTCACGGTAATGTTCCGTTTCTGGTCCACGATAATGTTGTGTTTCTGTTTCACGGTAATGTTCCGTTTCTGGTACACGATAATGTTCGGTTTGACGATAATGTTCGGTTTCACGGTAATGTTCTGGTCCACGGTAATGTTCTGGTCCACGGTAATGTTCCGTCTCTGGTCCAAGGTAATGTTCGGTTTCACGGTAATGTTCGGTCTCTGGTCCACCATAATGTTCGGTTTGACGATAATGTTCGGTTTCACGGTAATGTTCTGGTCCACGGTAATGTTCCGGTCCACGGTATTGTTCCGTCTCTGGTCCACAGTAATGTTCCGTATCTGGTCCATGGTAATGTTCGGTTTCACGGTAATGTTCCATTTCTGGGCCACGGTAATGTTCTGTCTCTGGTCCACGATAATGTTCGATCTCTGGTCCACGATAATGTTCGGTTTCACGGTAATGTTCCGTCTCTTGTCCACGATAATGTTGTGTTTCTGTTTCACGGTAATGTTCCGTTTCTGGTCCACGATAATGTTCTGTTTTGGTTTCAAGGTAATGTTCTTTCTCTGGTCCACGGTAATGTTCCGTTTCTGGTCCACGATAATGTTCTTTTTCGGTTTCACGGTAATGTTCTGTGTCTGGTCCACGATAATGTTCTGTTTCTGTTTCACGGTAATGTTCCGTTTCTGGTCCATGATAATGTTCTGTTTCACGGTAATGTTCTGTCTCTGGTCCATGGTAATGTTCTGTCTCTGGTCCACGGTAATGTTCGGTTTCAAGGTAAAGTTCGGTCTCTGGTCCACAGTAATGTTCTGTCTCTGGTCCACGGTAATGTTCTGTCTCTGGTCCACGGTAATGTTCTGTCTCTGGTCCACTGTAATATTCTGTCTCTGGTCCACGGTAATGTTCTGTCTCTGGTCCACGGTAATGTTCGATCTCTGGTCCACGATAATGTTCGGTTTCACGGTAATGTTCCGTCTCTGGTCCAAAATAATTTAGTGTTTCTGTTTCACGGTAATGTTCTGTCTCTGGTCCATGGTAATGTTCTGTCTCTGGTCCACGGTAATGTTCGGTTTCAAGGTAAAATTCAGTCTCTGGTCCACAGTAATGTTCTGTCTCTGGTCCACGGTAATGTTCTGTCTCTGGTCCACTGTAATGTTCGATCTCTGGTCCACGATAATGTTCGGTTTCACGGTAATGTTCCGTCTCTGGTCCACGATAATGTTCTATTTCTTTATCACGGTAATGTTCCGTTTCTGGTCCAAAATAATTTAGTGTTTCTGTTTCACGGTAATGTTCCGTTTCTGGTCCACGATAATGTTCTGTGTCTGGTCCACGATATTGTTCGGTTTCACGGTAATGTTCTGTCTCTGGTCCACGATAATGTTCCGTCTTTGGTCCACGATAATGTTCTGTTTCCTTTTCACGGTAATGTTCCGTTTCTGGTCCACGATAATGTTCTGTTTCGGTTTCACGGTAATGTTCTGTCTCTGGTCCATGATAATGTTCCGTTTCTGGTCCACAGTAATGTTCTGTCTCTGGTCCACGGTAATGTTCTCTCTCTGGTCCACGGTAATGTTCTGTCTCATGTCCACGGTAATTTTCGATCTCTGGTCCACGATAATGTTCGGTTTCACGGTAATGTTCCGTCTCTGGTCCACGATAATGTTCTGTTTCTGTATCACGGTAATGTTCCGTTTCTGGTCCACGATAATTTTGTGTTTCTGTTTCAAGGTAATGTTCCGTTTCTGGTCCATGATAATGTTCGGTTTCACGGTAATGTTCTGTCTCTGGTCCACGGTAATGTTCTGCGTCTGGTCCACGATAATGTTCGGTTTCACGGTAATGTTCCGTCTCTAGTCCACGATAATGTTCCGTCTTTGGTCCACGATAATGTTCTGTCTCTGGTCCACGGTAATGTTGTGTTTCTGTTTCACGGTAATGTTCTGTCTCTGGTCCACGCTAATGTTCTGTTTCTGTTTCACGGTAATGTTCCGTTTCTGGTCCACGATAATGTTGTTTTTCTGTTTCACGGTAATGTTCAGTTTCTGGTCCATGGTAATGTTCGGTTTCACGGTAATGTTCGTTCTCTGGTCCACGATAATGTTCGGTTTGACGATAATGTTCGGTTTCACGGTAATGTTCTGGTCCACGGTAATGTTCTGGTCCACGGTAATGTTCCGTCTCTGGTCCACAGTAATGTTCCGTATCTGGTCCATGGTAATGTTCGGTTTCACGGTAATGTTCCATTTCTGGTCCACGGTAATGTTGTGTCTCTGGTCCACGATAATGTTCGATTTCTGGTCGACGATAATGTTCGGTTTCACGGTAATGTTCCGTTTCTGGTCCACGATAATGTTGTGTTTCTGTTTCACGGTAATGTTCCGTTTCATTTCCACGATAATGTTCTGTTTCGGTTTCACGGTAATGTTCTGTCTCTGGTCCACGGTAATATTCTGTCTCTGGTCCACGGTAATGTTCGGTTTCACGGTAATGTTCCGTCTCTGGTCCACGATAATGTTGTGTTTCTGTTTCACGGTAATGTTCCGTTTCTGGTCCACGATAATGTTCGGTTTCACGATAATGTCCCGTTTCTGGTCAACGATAATGTTCTGTTTAGGTTTCACGGTAATGTTCTGTCTCTGGTCCACGATAATGTTCCGTCTCTGGTCCACGATAATGTTCTGTCTCTGATCCACGATAATGTTCTGTCTCTGGTCCACGATAATGTTCCGTTTCTGGTCCACGATAATGTTCTGTTTCGGTTTCAAGGTAATGTTCTGTCTCTGGTCCACGATAATGTTCCGTTTCTGGTCCACGATAATGTTCTGTTTTGGTTTCACGGTAATGTTCCGTTTCTGGTCCATGATAATGTTCTGTTTCATGGTAATGTTTTGTCTCTGGTCCATGGTAATATTCTGTCTCTGGTCCACGGTAATGTTCGGTTTCAAGGTAAAGTTCGGTCTCTGGTCCACAGTAATGTTCTGTCTCTGGTCCGCGGTAATGTTCTGTCTCTGGTCCACGGTAATGTTCTGTCTCTGGTCCACGGAAATGTTCTGTCTCTGGTCCACGGTAATGTTCTGTTTCGGTTTCACGGTAATGTTCCGTCTCTGGTCCACGGTAATGTTCCGTCTCTGGTCAACGATAATGTTGTGTTTCTGTTTCACGGTAATGTTCCGTTTCTGGCCCATGATAATGTTCTGTTTCACGGTAATGTTCTGTCTCTGATCCATGGTAATGTTCTGTCTCTGGTCCACGGTAATGTTCGGTTTCAAAGTAAAATTCGGTCTCTGGTCCACAGTAATGTTCTGTCTCTGGTCCACGGTAATGTTCTGTCTCTGGTCCACGGTAATGTTCTGTCTCTGGTCCACGGTAATGTTCGATCTCTGGTCCACGATAATGTTCGGTTTCACGGTAATGTTCCGTCTCTGGTCCACGATAATGTTCTGTTTCTGTATCTCGGTAATGTTCCGTTTCTGGTCCACGATAATTTCGTGTTTCTGTTTCACGGTAATGTTCCGTTTCTGGTCCACGATAATGTTCGGTTTCACGGTAATGTTCTGTCTCTGGTCCACGGTAATGTTCTGTGTCTGGTCCACAATAATGTTCGGTTTCACGGTAATGTTCCGTCTCTAGTCCACGATAATGTTCCGTCTTTGGTCCACGATAATGTTCTGTCTTTGGTCAACGGTAATGTTGTGTTTCTGTTTCACGGTAATGTTCTGTCTCTGGTCCACGCTAATGTTCTGTTTCTGTTTCACGGTAATGTTCCGTTTCTGGTCCACGATAATGTTGTGTTTCTGTTTCACGGTAATGTTCCGTTTCTGGTACACGATAATGTTCGGTTTGACGATAATGTTCGGTTTCACGGTAATGTTCTGGTCCACGGTAATGTTCTGGTCCACGGTAATGTTCCGTCTCTGGTCCAAGGTAATGTTCGGTTTCACGGTAATGTTCGGTCTCTGGTCCACCATAATGTTCGGTTTGACGATAATGTTCGGTTTCACGGTAATGTTCTGGTCCACGGTAATGTTCCGGTCCACGGTATTGTTCCGTCTCTGGTCCACAGTAATGTTCCGTATCTGGTCCATGGTAATGTTCGGTTTCACGGTAATGTTCCATTTCTGGGCCACGGTAATGTTCTGTCTCTGGTCCACGATAATGTTCGATCTCTGGTCCACGATAATGTTCGGTTTCACGGTAATGTTCCGTCTCTTGTCCACGATAATGTTGTGTTTCTGTTTCACGGTAATGTTCCGTTTCTGGTCCACGATAATGTTCTGTTTTGGTTTCAAGGTAATGTTCTTTCTCTGGTCCACGGTAATGTTCCGTTTCTGGTCCACGATAATGTTCTTTTTCGGTTTCACGGTAATGTTCTGTGTCTGGTCCACGATAATGTTCTGTTTCTGTTTCACGGTAATGTTCCGTTTCTGGTCCATGATAATGTTCTGTTTCACGGTAATGTTCTGTCTCTGGTCCATGGTAATGTTCTGTCTCTGGTCCACGGTAATGTTCGGTTTCAAGGTAAAGTTCGGTCTCTGGTCCACAGTAATGTTCTGTCTCTGGTCCACGGTAATGTTCTGTCTCTGGTCCACGGTAATGTTCTGTCTCTGGTCCACTGTAATATTCTGTCTCTGGTCCACGGTAATGTTCTGTCTCTGGTCCACGGTAATGTTCGATCTCTGGTCCACGATAATGTTCCGTTTCTGGTCCACGATAATGTTCTGTTTCGGTTTCAAGGTAATGTTCTGTCTCTGGTCCACGATAATGTTCCGTTTCTGGTCCACGATAATGTTCTGTTTTGGTTTCACGGTAATGTTCCGTTTCTGGTCCATGATAATGTTCTGTTTCATGGTAATGTTTTGTCTCTGGTCCATGGTAATATTCTGTCTCTGGTCCACGGTAATGTTCGGTTTCAAGGTAAAGTTCGGTCTCTGGTCCACAGTAATGTTCTGTCTCTGGTCCGCGGTAATGTTCTGTCTCTGGTCCACGGTAATGTTCTGTCTCTGGTCCACGGAAATGTTCTGTCTCTGGTCCACGGTAATGTTCTGTTTCGGTTTCACGGTAATGTTCCGTCTCTGGTCCACGGTAATGTTCCGTCTCTGGTCAACGATAATGTTGTGTTTCTGTTTCACGGTAATGTTCCGTTTCTGGCCCATGATAATGTTCTGTTTCACGGTAATGTTCTGTCTCTGATCCATGGTAATGTTCTGTCTCTGGTCCACGGTAATGTTCGGTTTCAAAGTAAAATTCGGTCTCTGGTCCACAGTAATGTTCTGTCTCTGGTCCACGGTAATGTTCTGTCTCTGGTCCACGGTAATGTTCTGTCTCTGGTCCACGGTAATGTTCGATCTCTGGTCCACGATAATGTTCGGTTTCACGGTAATGTTCCGTCTCTGGTCCACGATAATGTTCTGTTTCTGTATCTCGGTAATGTTCCGTTTCTGGTCCACGATAATTTCGTGTTTCTGTTTCACGGTAATGTTCCGTTTCTGGTCCACGATAATGTTCGGTTTCACGGTAATGTTCTGTCTCTGGTCCACGGTAATGTTCTGTGTCTGGTCCACAATAATGTTCGGTTTCACGGTAATGTTCCGTCTCTAGTCCACGATAATGTTCCGTCTTTGGTCCACGATAATGTTCTGTCTTTGGTCAACGGTAATGTTGTGTTTCTGTTTCACGGTAATGTTCTGTCTCTGGTCCACGCTAATGTTCTGTTTCTGTTTCACGGTAATGTTCCGTTTCTGGTCCACGATAATGTTGTGTTTCTGTTTCACGGTAATGTTCCGTTTCTGGTACACGATAATGTTCGGTTTGACGATAATGTTCGGTTTCACGGTAATGTTCTGGTCCACGGTAATGTTCTGGTCCACGGTAATGTTCCGTCTCTGGTCCAAGGTAATGTTCGGTTTCACGGTAATGTTCGGTCTCTGGTCCACCATAATGTTCGGTTTGACGATAATGTTCGGTTTCACGGTAATGTTCTGGTCCACGGTAATGTTCCGGTCCACGGTATTGTTCCGTCTCTGGTCCACAGTAATGTTCCGTATCTGGTCCATGGTAATGTTCGGTTTCACGGTAATGTTCCATTTCTGGGCCACGGTAATGTTCTGTCTCTGGTCCACGATAATGTTCGATCTCTGGTCCACGATAATGTTCGGTTTCACGGTAATGTTCCGTCTCTTGTCCACGATAATGTTGTGTTTCTGTTTCACGGTAATGTTCCGTTTCTGGTCCACGATAATGTTCTGTTTTGGTTTCAAGGTAATGTTCTTTCTCTGGTCCACGGTAATGTTCCGTTTCTGGTCCACGATAATGTTCTTTTTCGGTTTCACGGTAATGTTCTGTGTCTGGTCCACGATAATGTTCTGTTTCTGTTTCACGGTAATGTTCCGTTTCTGGTCCATGATAATGTTCTGTTTCACGGTAATGTTCTGTCTCTGGTCCATGGTAATGTTCTGTCTCTGGTCCACGGTAATGTTCGGTTTCAAGGTAAAGTTCGGTCTCTGGTCCACAGTAATGTTCTGTCTCTGGTCCACGGTAATGTTCTGTCTCTGGTCCACGGTAATGTTCTGTCTCTGGTCCACTGTAATATTCTGTCTCTGGTCCACGGTAATGTTCTGTCTCTGGTCCACGGTAATGTTCGATCTCTGGTCCACGATAATGTTCCGTTTCTGGTCCACGATAATGTTCTGTTTCGGTTTCAAGGTAATGTTCTGTCTCTGGTCCACGATAATGTTCCGTTTCTGGTCCACGATAATGTTCTGTTTTGGTTTCACGGTAATGTTCCGTTTCTGGTCCATGATAATGTTCTGTTTCATGGTAATGTTTTGTCTCTGGTCCATGGTAATATTCTGTCTCTGGTCCACGGTAATGTTCGGTTTCAAGGTAAAGTTCGGTCTCTGGTCCACAGTAATGTTCTGTCTCTGGTCCGCGGTAATGTTCTGTCTCTGGTCCACGGTAATGTTCTGTCTCTGGTCCACGGAAATGTTCTGTCTCTGGTCCACGGTAATGTTCTGTTTCGGTTTCACGGTAATGTTCCGTCTCTGGTCCACGGTAATGTTCCGTCTCTGGTCAACGATAATGTTGTGTTTCTGTTTCACGGTAATGTTCCGTTTCTGGCCCATGATAATGTTCTGTTTCACGGTAATGTTCTGTCTCTGATCCATGGTAATGTTCTGTCTCTGGTCCACGGTAATGTTCGGTTTCAAAGTAAAATTCGGTCTCTGGTCCACAGTAATGTTCTGTCTCTGGTCCACGGTAATGTTCTGTCTCTGGTCCACGGTAATGTTCTGTCTCTGGTCCACGGTAATGTTCGATCTCTGGTCCACGATAATGTTCGGTTTCACGGTAATGTTCCGTCTCTGGTCCACGATAATGTTCTGTTTCTGTATCTCGGTAATGTTCCGTTTCTGGTCCACGATAATTTCGTGTTTCTGTTTCACGGTAATGTTCCGTTTCTGGTCCACGATAATGTTCGGTTTCACGGTAATGTTCTGTCTCTGGTCCACGGTAATGTTCTGTGTCTGGTCCACAATAATGTTCGGTTTCACGGTAATGTTCCGTCTCTAGTCCACGATAATGTTCCGTCTTTGGTCCACGATAATGTTCTGTCTTTGGTCAACGGTAATGTTGTGTTTCTGTTTCACGGTAATGTTCTGTCTCTGGTCCACGCTAATGTTCTGTTTCTGTTTCACGGTAATGTTCCGTTTCTGGTCCACGATAATGTTGTGTTTCTGTTTCACGGTAATGTTCCGTTTCTGGTACACGATAATGTTCGGTTTGACGATAATGTTCGGTTTCACGGTAATGTTCTGGTCCACGGTAATGTTCTGGTCCACGGTAATGTTCCGTCTCTGGTCCAAGGTAATGTTCGGTTTCACGGTAATGTTCGGTCTCTGGTCCACCATAATGTTCGGTTTGACGATAATGTTCGGTTTCACGGTAATGTTCTGGTCCACGGTAATGTTCCGGTCCACGGTATTGTTCCGTCTCTGGTCCACAGTAATGTTCCGTATCTGGTCCATGGTAATGTTCGGTTTCACGGTAATGTTCCATTTCTGGGCCACGGTAATGTTCTGTCTCTGGTCCACGATAATGTTCGATCTCTGGTCCACGATAATGTTCGGTTTCACGGTAATGTTCCGTCTCTTGTCCACGATAATGTTGTGTTTCTGTTTCACGGTAATGTTCCGTTTCTGGTCCACGATAATGTTCTGTTTTGGTTTCAAGGTAATGTTCTTTCTCTGGTCCACGGTAATGTTCCGTTTCTGGTCCACGATAATGTTCTTTTTCGGTTTCACGGTAATGTTCTGTGTCTGGTCCACGATAATGTTCTGTTTCTGTTTCACGGTAATGTTCCGTTTCTGGTCCATGATAATGTTCTGTTTCACGGTAATGTTCTGTCTCTGGTCCATGGTAATGTTCTGTCTCTGGTCCACGGTAATGTTCGGTTTCAAGGTAAAGTTCGGTCTCTGGTCCACAGTAATGTTCTGTCTCTGGTCCACGGTAATGTTCTGTCTCTGGTCCACGGTAATGTTCTGTCTCTGGTCCACTGTAATATTCTGTCTCTGGTCCACGGTAATGTTCTGTCTCTGGTCCACGGTAATGTTCGATCTCTGGTCCACGATAATGTTCGGTTTCACGGTAATGTTCCGTCTCTGGTCCAAAATAATTTAGTGTTTCTGTTTCACGGTAATGTTCTGTCTCTGGTCCATGGTAATGTTCTGTCTCTGGTCCACGGTAATGTTCGGTTTCAAGGTAAAATTCAGTCTCTGGTCCACAGTAATGTTCTGTCTCTGGTCCACGGTAATGTTCTGTCTCTGGTCCACTGTAATGTTCGATCTCTGGTCCACGATAATGTTCGGTTTCACGGTAATGTTCCGTCTCTGGTCCACGATAATGTTCTATTTCTTTATCACGGTAATGTTCCGTTTCTGGTTCAAAATAATTTAGTGTTTCTGCTTCACGGTAATCTCCCTCCTGAGCTGTCACCTTATCGTGGTGGGGGAGTTTGCGTGCCCCAATGAGTCTGGGAGCTATGTTGCCCGGGGCTTTAAGCCCCTGGTAGGGTCACCCAAGGCAAACAGATCCTAGATGAGGGACCAGACAAAGAACAGCTCAAAAGACCCCTTATGATGAACAAAAAATTTGGACCTCGTGATCCCTTGCCCGGATGTGGGACACCGGGGCCTCCCCCCGGAGCCAGGCCCGGGGGTGGGGCCCGGCAGCGGGCGCCTGGTGGCCGGGTCTGTGCCCATGGGGCTCGGTCGGGCATAGCCCGAAATGATGACGTGGGTCCCCCTTCCGACGGGCTCACCACCCGTGGGAGGGGCCAAGGGGGTCGGGTGCGATGTGAGCTGGGTAGCGGCCGAAGGCAGAGGCCTTGGCGGTCTGATCCTCGGCTACTGAAGCTAGCTCTTGGGACGTGGAATGTCACCTCTCTGTTGGGGAAGGAGCCGGAGCTGGTGCGCGAGGCTGAGCGGTTCCGGCTAGATATAGTCGGACTCACCTCGACGCACGGCTTGGGCTCTGGAACCAGTCCTCTTGAGAGGGGTTGGACTCTCTTCCACTCTGGAGTTGCCCGTGGTGAGAGGCGCAGAGCAGGTGTGGGCATACTTATTGCCCCCCAGCTGTGTGCCAGTACATTGGGGTTTACCCCAGTGAACGAGAGGGTAGCCTCCCTCCGCCTTCGGGTGGGGGGACGAGTCCTGACTGTTGTTTGTGCCTATGCGCCAAACAGCAGTTCAGAGTACCCACCCTTTTTGGAGTCTCTGGGGGAGGCACTGGAGAATGCTCCTACCGGAGACTCCCTCGTTCTGCTGGGGGACTTCAATGCTCACGTGGGCAATGACAGTGAGACCTGGAGGGGTGTGATTGGGAGGAACGGCCCCCCCGATCTGAACCAGAGTGGTGTTATGTTGTTGGACTTCTGTGCTGGTCATGGACTGTCCATAACGAACACCATGTTCAGACATAAGGGTGTCCATATGTGCACTTGGCACCAGGACACCCTTGACCGCAGTTCGATGATCGACTTTGTGGTTGTATCATCGGACTTGCGGCCGTATGTCCTGGACACTCGGGCGAAGAGAGGGGCGGAGCTGTCAACTGATCACCACCTGGTGGTGAGTTGGCTCCGCTGGTGGGGGAGGATGCCGATCAGACCTGGCAGGCCCAAACGTATTGTGAGGGTCTGCTGGGAGCGTTTGTCAGAATCCCCCGTCAGAAGGAGCTTTAACTCCCACCTCCGGCAGAGCTTCAACCATATCCCGGGGGAGGTGGGGGACATTGAGTCCGAATGGGCCATGTTCCGTGACTCCATTGCCGAGGCAGCTGATCGGAGTTGTGGCCGTAAGGTGGTCGGTGCCTGTCGTGGCGGCAACCCTCGAACCTGCTGGTGGACACCAGTGGTGAGGGAAGCCGTCAAGCTGAAGAAGGAGTCCTATCGGGCCTTTTTGGCCAGTGGGACCCTGGAAGCAGCTGATAGGTACCGACAGGCCAGACGGGCTGCGGCTTCGGCGGTTGCTGAGGCAAAAACTCGGGCCTGGGAGGAGTTCGGTGAGACCATGGAGAACGATTTCCGGACGGCCTCGAAGAGATTCTGGTCCACCATCCGGCGTCTCAGGGGGGGGAAGCGGCTCATAGTCAACACTGTTTACAGTGGGGACGGGGCTTTGCTGACCTCAACTAGGGATGTTGTGAGTCGGTGGGGGGAGTACTTCGAGGAACTCCTCAATCCTACCAACACGTGCTCGGAAGAGGCAGAGTCGGAGAGCTCGGAGACGGGGCCTCCCATTTCTGGGGCTGAGGTTGCCGAGGTGGTCAAAAAGCTCCTCGGTGGCAAGGCCCCGGGGGTGGATGAGGTCCGTCCTGAGTTTCTCAAGGCTCTGGATGTTGTAGGGCTGTCTTGGCTGACACGCCTCTGCAGCATCGCGTGGACATCGGGGACAGTGCCTCTGGACTGGCAGATTGGGGTGGTGGTCCCCCTCTTTAAAAAGGGGGACCGGAGGGTGTGTTCCAACTATAGGGGTATCACACTCCTCAGCCTCCCTGGTAAGGTCTATTCGGGGGTATTGGAGAGGAGGATCCGTCGGATAATCGAGCCTCGGATTCAGGAGATGCAGTGTGGCTTTCGTCCTGGCCGTGGAACAGTGGACCAGCTCTATACCCTCGGCAGGATCCTGGAGGGTGCATGGGAGTTCACCCAACCAGTCTACATGTGTTTTGTGGACTTGGAGAAAGCGTTCGACCGTGTCCCTCGTGGAGTCCTGTGGGGGGTGCTCCGGGAATATGGAGTGCCGGACCCCTTGATAGGGTCCGTTCGGTCTCTGTATGACCGGTGCCAGAGTTTGGTCCGCATTGCCGGCAGTAAGTCGGATACGTTTCCGGTGAGAGTTGGACTCCGTCAGGGCTGCCCTTTGTCACCGATTCTGTTCCTAACTTTTATGGACAGAATTTCTAGGCGCAGCCAGGGCGTTGAGGGTGTCCGATTTGGCGACCTCAGAATCGGGTCTCTGCTTTTTGCAGATGATGTGGTTCTGTTAGCGTCGTCAGGCCGTGACCTTCAGCTCTCACTGGAGCGATTCGCAGCCGAGTGTGAAGCGGCTGGGATGAGAATCAGCACCTCCAAATCCGAGACTATGGTTCTCAGCCGGAAAAGGGTGGAATGCTCTCTCCGGGTCGGGAATGAGATCCTTCCCCAAGTGGAGGAGTTCAAGTATCTCGGGGTCTTGTTCACGAGTGAGGGACGAATGGAGCGGGAGATTGACGGGCGGATCGGTGCGGCGTCTGCAGTGTTGCGGGCTCTGCACCGACCCGTCGTTGTGAAGAGGGAGCTGAGCCAGAAGGCGAAGCTCTCTACTTACTGGTCAATCTACGTTCCCATCCTCACCTATGGTCACGAGTTGTGGGTAGTGACCGAAAGAACAAGATCGCGAATACAAGCGGCCGAAATGGGTTTCCTCCGCAGGGTGTCTGGGCTCTCCCTTAGAGATAGGGTGAGAAGCTCAGTCATCCGGGAGGGGCTCGGAGTAGAACCGCTGCTCCTCCGCATTGAGAGGAGTCAGATGAGGTGGCTCGGGCATCTGGTTAGGATGCCCCCTGGGCGCCTCCCTGGGGAGGTGTTCCGGGCACGTCCCACTGGGAGGAGACCCCGGGGAAGACCCAGGACACGCTGGAGAGACTATGTCTCTCGGCTGGCCTGGGAACGCCTTGGGGTCCCCCCGGAAGAGCTGGAAGAAGTGGCCGGGGACAGAGACGTCTGGGTTTCTCTGCTCAAGCTGCTGCCCCCGCGACCCGACCCCCGGATAAGCGGCAGATGATGGATGGATGGATGGATGCTTCACGGTAATGTTCCGTTTCTGGTCCACGATAATGTTCTGTGTCTGGTCCACGATAATGTTCGATTTCACGGTAATGTTCTGTCTCTGGTCCACGATAATGTTCCGTCTTTGGTCCACGATAATGTTCTGTTTCTGTTTCACGGTAATGTTCCGTTTCTGGTCCACGATAATTTTGTGTTTCTGTTTCACGGTAATGTTCCGTTTCTGGTCTACGATAATGTTCTGTTTCGGTTTCACGGTAATGTTCTGTCTCTGGTCCATGATAATGTTCCGTTTCTGGTCCACGATAATGTTCTGTTTCAGTTTCACGGTAATGTTCTGTTTCCGTTTCACGGTAATGTTCTGTCTCTGGTCCACGGTAATGTTTTGTTTCTGTTTCACGGTAATGTTCCGTCTCTGGTCCACGATAATGTTCGGTTTCACGATAATGTTCCGTTTCTGGTCCACGATAATGTTCTTTTTAGGTTTCATGGTAATGTTCTGTCTCTGGTCCACGATGTTTTGTTTCTGTTTCACGGTAATGTTCCGTTTCATGTCCACAATAATGTTCTGTTTCGGTTTCACGGTAATGTTCTGTCTCTGGTCCACAGTAATGTTCTGTCTCTGGTCCACGGTAATGTTCGGTTTCACGGTAATGTTCCGTCTCTGGTCCACGATAATGTTTTGTTTCTGTTTCACGGTAATGTTCCGTTTCTGGTCCACGATAATGTTCGGTTTCACGATAATGTTCCGTTTCTGGTCAACGATAATGTTCTGTTTAGGTTTCACGGTAATGTTCTGTCTCTGGTCCACGATAATGTTCCGTCTCTGGTCCACGATAATGTTCTGTCTCTGATCCACGATAATGTTCTGTCTCTGGTCCACGATAATGTTCCGTTTCTGGTCCACGATAATGTTCCGTTTCTGGTCCACTATAATGTTCTGTTTTGGTTTCAAGGTAATGTTCTGTCTCTGGTCCACGGTAATGTTCCCTTTCTGGTCCAAGATAATGTTCTGTTTCGGTTTCACGGTAATGTTCCGTTTCTGGTCCACGATAATGTTCTGTTTCTGTTTCACGGTAATGTTCCGTTTCTGGTCCATGATAATGTTCTGTTTCATGGTAATGTTCTGTCTCTGGTCCATGGTAATATTCTGTCTCTGGTCCAAGGTAATGTTCGGTTTCAAGGTAAAGTTCGGTCTCTGGTCCACAGTAATGTTCTGTCTCTGGTCCGCGGTAATGTTCTATCTCTGGTCCACGGTAATGTTCTGTCTCTGGTCCACGGAAATGTTCTGTCTCTGGTCCACGGTAATGTTCTGTTTCGGTTTCACGGTAATGGTTCCGTCTCTGGTCCACGGTAATGTTCTGTTTCACGGTAATGTTCTGGCTCTGGTCCACGGTAATGTTCGGTTTCAAAGTAAAGTTCGGTCTCTGGTCCACAGTAATGTTCTGTCTCTGGTCCACGGTAATGTTCTCTCTCTGGTCCATGGTAATGTTCTGTCTCTGGTCCACGGTAATTTTCGATCTCTGGTCCACGATAATGTTCGGTTTCACGGTAATGTTCCGTCTCTGGTCCACGATAATGTTCTGTTTCTGTATCACGGTAATGTTCCGTTTCTGGTCCACGATAATTTTGTGTTTCTGTTTCACGGTAATGTTCCGTTTCTGGTCCATGATAATGTTCGGTTTCACGGTAATGTTCTGTCTCTGGTCCACGGTAATGTTCTGTGTCTGGTCCACGATAATGTTCGGTTTCACGGTATTGTTCCGTCTCTAGTCCACGATAATGTTCCGTCTTTGGTCCACGATAATTTTCTGTCTCTGGTCCACGCTAATGTTCTGTTTCTGTTTCACGGTAATGTTCCGTTTCTGGTCCACGATAATGATGTTTTTCTGTTTCACGGTAATGTTCAGTTTCTGGTCCACGATAATTTTCTGTTTTGGTTTCACGGTAATGTTGGGTTTCACGGTAATGTTCGGTCTCTGGTCCATGGTAATGTTCGGTTTCACGGTAATGTTCGGTCTCTGGTCCACGATAATGTTCGGTTTGACGATAATGTTCGGTTTGACGGTAATGTTCTGGTCCACGGTAATGTTCTGGTCCACGGTAATGTTCCGTCTCTGGTCCACAGTAATGTTCCGTATCTGGTCCATGGTAATGTTCGGTTTCACGGTAATGTTCCATTTCTGGTCCACGGTAATGTTCTGTCTCTGGTCCACGATAATGTTCGATTTCTGGTCGACGATAATGTTCGGTTTCACGGTAATGTTCCGTTTCTGGTCCACGATAATGTTGTGTTTCTGTTTCACGGTAATGTTCCGTTTCATGTCCACGATAATGTTCTGTTTCGGTTTCACGGTAATGTTCTGTCTCTGGTCCACGGTAATGTTCTGTCTCTGGTCCACGGTAATGTTCGGTTTCACGGTAATGTTCCGTCTCTGGTCCACGATAATGTTGTGTTTCTGTTTCACGGTAATGTTCCGTTTCTGGTCCACGATAATGTTCGGTTTCACGATAATGTTCCGTTTCTGGTCAACGATAATGTTCTGTTTAGGTTTCACGGTAATGTTCTGTCTCTGGTCCACGATAATGTTCCGTCTCTGGTCCACGATAATGTTCTGTCTCTGATCCACGATAATGTTCTGTCTCTGGTCCATGATAATGTTCCGTTTCTGGTCCACGATATTGTTCTGTTTCGGTTTCAAGGTAATGTTCTGTCTCTGGTCCACGGTAATGTTCCCTTTCTAGTCCACGATAATGTTCTGTTTCGGTTTCACGGTAATGTTCCGTTTCTGGTCCACGATAATGTTCTGTTTCTGTTTCACGGTAATGTTCCGTTTCTGGTCCATGATAATGTTCTGTTTCATGGTAATGTTTTGTCTCTGATCCACGATAATGTTCTGTCTCTGGTCCATGATAATGTTCCGTTTCTGGTCCACGATATTGTTCTGTCTCTGGTCCATGATAATGTTCCGTTTCTGGTCCACGATATTGTTCTGTTTCGGTTTCAAGGTAATGTTCTGTCTCTGGTCCACGATAATGTTCCGTTTCTGGTCCACGATAATGTTCTGTTTTGGTTTCAAGGTAATGTTCTGTCTCTGGTCCACGGTAATGTTCCCTTTCTAGTCCACGATAATGTTCTGTTTCGGTTTCACGGTAATGTTCCGTTTCTGGTCCACGATAATGTTCTGTTTCTGTTTCACGGTAATGTTCCGTTTCTGGTCCATGATAATGTTCTGTTTCATGGTAATGTTTTGTCTCTGGTCCATGGTAATATTCGGTCTCTGGTCCACAGTAATGTTCTGTCTCTGGTCCGCGGTAATGTTCTGTCTCTGGTCCACAGTAATGTTCTGTCTCTGGTCCACGGAAATGTTCTGTCTCTGGTCCACGGTAATGTTCTGTTTCGGTTTCACGGTAATGTTCCGTGTCTGGTCCACGGTAATGTTCCGTGTCTGGTCCACGATAATGTTGTGTTTCTGTTTCACGGTAATGTTCCGTTTCTGGCCCATGATAATGTTCTGTTTCACGGTAATGTTCTGTCTCTGGTCCATGGTAATGTTCTGTCTCTTGTCCACGGTAATTTTCGGTTTCAAAGTAAAATTCGGTCTCTGGTCCACAGTAATGTTCTGTCTCTGGTCCACGGTAATGTTCTGTCTCTGGTCCACGATAATGTTCTGTCTCTGGTCCACGGTAATGTTCGATCTCTGGTCCACGATAATGTTCGGTTTCACGGTAATGTTCCGTCTCTGGTCCACGATAATGTTCTGTTTCTGTATCACGGTAATGTTCCGTTTCTGGTCCACGATAATTTCGTGTTTCTGTTTCACGGTAATGTTCCGTTTCTGGTCCACGATAATGTTCGGTTTCACGGTAATGTTCCGTCTCTGGTCCACGATAATGTTCTGTTTCGGTTTCACGGTAATGTTCAGTTTCTGGTCCACGATAATGTTCTGTTTCGGTTTCACGGTAATGTTCCGTCTCTGGTCCACGGTAATGTTCCGTCTCTGGTCCACGATAATGTTGTGTTTCTGTTTCACGGTAATGTTCCGTTTCTGGTCCACGATAATGTTCTGTTTTGGTTTCAAGGTAATGTTCTTTCTCTGGTCCACGGTAATGTTCCGTTTCTGGTCCACGATAATATTCTGTTTCGGTTTCACGGTAATGTTCTGTGTCTGGTCCACGATAATGTTCTGTTTCTGGTCCATGATAATGTTCTGTTTCACGGTAATGTTCTGTCTCTGGTCAATGGTAATGTTCTGTCTCTGGTCCACGGTAATGTTCTGTCTCTGGTCCACGGTAATGTTCTGTCTCTGGTCCACTGTAATGTTCTGTCTCTGGTCCACGGTAATGTTCTGTCTCTGGTCCACGGTAATGTTCGATCTCTGGTCCACGATAATGTTCGGTTTCACGGTAATGTTCCGTCTCTGGTCCACGATAATGTTCTGTTTCAGTTTCACGGTAATATTCAGTTTATGGTCCACGATAATGTTCTGTTTCGGTTTCACAGTAATGTTCCGTCTCTGGTCCACGGTAATGTTCCGTCTCTGGTCCACGATAATGTTGTGTTTCTGTTTCACGGTAATGTTCCATTTCTGGTCCATGATAATGTTCTGTTTCACGGTAATGTTCTGTCTCTGGTCCATGGTAATGTTCTGTCTCTGGTCCACGGTAATGTTCGGTTTCAAGGTAAAGTTCAGTCTCTGGTCCACAGTAATGTTCTGTCTCTGGTCCACGGTAATGTTCTCTCTCTGGTCCACGGTAATGTTCGATCTCTGGTCCACGATAATGTTCGGTTTCACGGTAATGTTCCGTCTCTGGTCCACGATAATGTTCTATTTCTTTATCACGGTAATGTTCCGTTTCTGGTCCAAAATAATTTAGTGTTTCTGTTTCACGGTAATGTTCCGTTTCTGGTCCACGATAATGTTCTGTGTCTGGTCCACGATAATGTTCGGTTTCACGGTAATGTTCTGTCTCTGGTCCACGATAATGTTCCGTCTTTGGTCCACGATAATGTTCTGTTTCTGTTTCACGGTAATGTTCCGTTTCTGGTCCACGATAATTTTGTGTTTATGTTTCACGGTAATGTTCCGTTTCTGGTCCACGATAATGTTCTGTTTCGGTTTCACGGTAATGTTCTGTCTCTGGTCCATGATAATGTTCCGTTTCTGGTCCACAGTAATGTTCTGTCTCTGGTCCACGGTAATGTTCTCTCTCTGGTCCACGGTAATGTTCTGTCTCTGGTCCACGGTAATTTTCGATCTCTGGTCCACGATAATGTTCGGTTTCACGGTAATGTTCTGTCTCTGGTCCACGATAATGTTCTGTTTCTGTATCACGGTAATGTTCCGTTTCTGGTCCACGATAATTTTGTGTTTCTGTTTCACGGTAATGTTCCGTTTCTGGTCCATGATAATTTTCGGTTTCACGGTAATGTTCTGTCTCTGGTCCACGGTAATGTTCTGTGTCTGGTCCACGATAATGTTCGGTTTCACGGTAATGTTCCGTCTCTAGTCCACGATAATGTTCCGTCTCTGGTCCACGGTAATGTTGTGTTTCTGTTTCATGGTAATGTTCTGTCTCTGGTCCACGCTAATGTTCTGTTTCTGTTTCACGGTAATGTTCCGTTTCTGGTCCACGATAATGTTGTTTTTCTGTTTCACGGTAATGTTCAGTTTCTGGTCCACGATAATTTTCTGTTTTGGTTTCACGGTAATGTTGGGTTTCACGGTAATGTTCGGTCTCTGGTCCATGGTAATGTTCGGTTTCACGGTAATGTTCGGTCTCTGGTCCACGATAATGTTCGGTTTAACGATAATGTTCAGTTTCACGGTAATGTTCTGGTCCACGGTAATGTTCTGGTCCACGGTAATGTTCCGTCTCTGGTCCACAGTAATGTTCCGTATCTGGTCCATGGTAATGTTCGGTTTCACGGTAATGTTCCATTTCTGGTCCACGGTAATGTTCTGTCTCTGGTCCACGATAATGTTCGATTTCTGGTCGACGATAATGTTCGGTTTCACGGTAATGTTCCGTTTCTGGTCCACGATAATGTTGTGTTTCTGTTTCACGGTAATGTTCCGTTTCATGTCCTAGATAATGTTCTGTTTCGGTTTCACGGTAATGTTCTGTCTCTGGTCCACGGTAATGTTCTGTCTCTGGTCCACGGTAATGTTCGGTTTCACGGTAATGTTCCGTCTCTGGTCCACGATAATGTTGTGTTTCTGTTTCACGGTAATGTTCCGTTTCTGGTCCAAAATAATTTAGTGTTTCTGTTTCACGGTAATGTTCCATTTCTGGTCCACGATAATGTTCTGTGTCTGGTCCACGATAATGTTCGGTTTCACGGTAATGTTCTGTCTCTGGTCCACGATAATGTTCCGTCTTTGGTCCACGATAATGTTCTGTTTCGGTTTCACGGTAATGTTCCGTTTCTGGTCCACGATAATTTTGTGTTTATGTTTCACGGTAATGTTCCGTTTCTGGTCCACGATAATGTTCTGTTTCGGTTTCACGGTAATGTTCTGTCTCTGGTCCATGATAATGTTCCGTTTCTGGTCCACAGTAATGTTCTGTCTCTGGTCCACGGTAATGTTCTCTCTCTGGTCCACGGTAATGTTCTGTCTCTGGTCCACGGTAATGTTCGATCTCTGGTCCACGATAATGTTCGGTTTCACGGTAATGTTCCGTCTCTGGTCCACGATAATGTTCTGTTTCTGTATCACGGTAATGTTCCGTTTCTGGTCCACGATAATTTCGTGTTTCTGTTTCACGGTAATGTTCCGTTTCTGGTCCACGATAATGTTCGGTTTCACGGTAATGTTCCGTCTCTGGTCCACGATAATGTTCTGTTTCGGTTTCACGGTAATGTTCAGTTTCTGGTCCACGATAATGTTCTGTTTCGGTTTCACGGTAATGTTCCGTCTCTGGTCCACGGTAATGTTCCGTCTCTGGTCCACGATAATGTTGTGTTTCTGTTTCACTGTAATGTTCCGTTTCTGGTCCACGATAATGTTCTGTTTTGGTTTCAAGGTAATGTTCTTTCTCTGGTCCACGGTAATGTTCCGTTTCTGGTCCACGATAATATTCTGTTTCGGTTTCACGGTAATGTTCTGTGTCTGGTCCACGATAATGTTCTGTTTCTGTTTCACGGTAATGTTCCGTTTCTGGTCCATGATAATGTTCTGTTTCACGGTAATGTTCTGTCTCTGGTCAATGGTAATGTTCTGTCTCTGGTCCACGGTAATGTTCGGTTTGAAGGTAAAGTTCGGTCTCTGGTCCACAGTAGTGTTCTGTCTCTGGTCCACGGTAATGTTCTGTCTCTGGTCCACGGTAATGTTCTGTCTCTGGTCCACTGTAATGTTCTGTCTCTGGTCCACGGTAATGTTCTGTCTCTGGTCCACGGTAATGTTCGAACTCTGGTCCACGATAATGTTCGGTTTCACGGTAATGTTCCGTCTCTGGTCCACGATAATGTTCTGTTTCAGTTTCACGGTAATATTCAGTTTCTGGTCCACGATAATGTTCTGTTTCGGTTTCACAGTAATGTTCCGTCTCTGGTCCACGGTAATGTTCCGTCTCTGGTCCACGATAATGTTGTGTTTCTGTTTCACGGTAATGTTCCATTTCTGGTCCATGATAATGTTCTGTTTCACGGTAATGTTCTGTCTCTGGTCCACAGTAATGTTCTGTCTCTGGTCCACGGTAATGTTCTCTCTCTGGTCCACGGTAATGTTCGATCTCTGGTCCACGATAATGTTCGGTTTCACGGTAATGTTCCGTCTCTGGTCCACGATAATGTTCTATTTCTTTATTACGGTAATGTTCCGTTTCTGGTCCAAAATAATTTAGTGTTTCTGTTTCACGGTAATGTTCCGTTTCTGGTCCACGATAATGTTCTGTGTCTGGTCCACGATAATGTTCGGTTTCACGGTAATGTTCTGTCTCTGGTCCACGATAATGTTCCGTCTTTGGTCCACGATAATGTTCTGTTTCTGTTTCACGGTAATGTTCCGTTTCTGGTCCACGATAATTTTGTGTTTATGTTTCACGGTAATGTTCCGTTTCTGGTCCACGATAATGTTCTGTTTCGGTTTCACGGTAATGTTCTGTCTCTGGTCCATGATAATGTTCCGTTTCTGGTCCACAGTAATGTTCTGTCTCTGGTCCACGGTAATGTTCTCTCTCTGGTCCACGGTAATGTTCTGTCTCTGGTCCACGGTAATTTTCGATCTCTGGTCCACGATAATGTTCGGTTTCACGGTAATGTTCCGTCTCTGGTCCACGATAATGTTCTGTTTCTGTATCACGGTAATGTTCCGTTTCTGGTCCACGGTAATTTTGTGTTTCTGTTTCACGGTAATGTTCCGTATCTGGTCCATGATAATTTTCGGTTTCACGGTAATGTTCTGTCTCTGGTCCACGGTAATGTTCTGTGTCTGGTCCACGATAATGTTCTGTTTCACGGTAATGTTCCGTCTCTAGTCCACGATAATGTTCCGTCTTTGGTACACGATAATGTTCTGTCTCTGGTCCACGGTAATGTTGTGTTTCTGTTTCACGGTAATGTTCTGTCTCTGGTCCACGCTAATGTTCTGTTTCTGTTTCACGGTAATGTTCCGTTTCTGGTCCACGATAATGTTGTTTTTCTGTTTCACGGTAATGTTCAGTTTCTGGTCCACGATAATTTTCTGTTTTGGTTTCACGGTAATGTTGGGTTTCACGGTAATGTTCGGTCTCTGGTCCATGGTAATGTTCGGTTTCACGGTAATGTTCGGTCTCTGGTCCACGATAATGTTCGGTTTAACGATAATGTTCGGTTTTACGGTAATGTTCTGGTCCACGGTAATTTTCTGGTCCACGGTAATGTTCCGTCTCTGGTCCACAGTAATGTTCCGTATCTGGTCCATGGTAATGTTCGGTTTCACGGTAATGTTCCATTTCTGGTCCACGGTAATGTTCTGTCTCTGGTCCACGATAATGTTCGATTTCTGGTCGACGATAATGTTCGGTTTCACGGTAATGTTCCGTTTCTGGTCCACGATAATGTTGTGTTTCTGTTTCACGGTAATGTTCCGTTTCATGTCCTAGATAATGTTCTGTTTCGGTTTCACGGTAATGTTCTGTCTCTGGTCCACGGTAATGTTCTGTCTCTGGTCCACGGTAATGTTCGGTTTCACGGTAATGTTCCATCTCTGGTCCACGATAATGTTGTGTTTCTGTTTCACGGTAATGTTCCGTTTCTGGTCCAAAATAATTTAGTGTTTCTGTTTCACGGTAATGTTCCGTTTCTGGTCCACGATAATGTTCTGTGTCTGGTCCACAATAATGTTCGGTTTCGGTTTCACGGTAATGTTCTGTCTCTGGTCCATGATAATGTTCCGTTTCTGGTCCACAGTAATGTTCTGTCTCTGGTCCACGGTAATGTTCTCTCTCTGGTCCACGGTAATGTTCTGTCTCTGGTCCACGGTAATGTTCGATCTCTGGTCCACGATAATGTTCGGTTTCACGGTAATGTTCCGTCTCTGGTCCACGATAATGTTCTGTTTCTGTATCACGGTAATGTTCCGTTTCTGGTCCACGATAATTTCGTGTTTCTGTTTCACGGTAATGTTCCGTTTCTGGTCCACGATAATGTTCGGTTTCACGGTAATGTTCCGTCTCTGGTCCACGATAATGTTCTGTTTCGGTTTCACGGTAATGTTCAGTTTCTGGTCCACGATAATGTTCTGTTTCGGTTTCACGGTAATGTTCCGTCTCTGGTCCACGGTAATGTTCCATCTCTGGTGCACGATAATGTTGTGTTTCTGTTTCACGGTAATGTTCCGTTTCTGGTCCAAAATAATTTAGTGTTTCTGTTTCACGGTAATGTTCCGTTTCTGGTCCACGATAATGTTCTGTGTCTGGTCCACGATAATGTTCGGTTTCGGTTTCACGGTAATGTTCTGTCTCTGGTCCATGATAATGTTCCGTTTCTGGTCCACAGTAATGTTCTGTCTCTGGTCCACGGTAATGTTCTCTCTCTGGTCCACGGTAATGTTCTGTCTCTGGTCCACGGTAATGTTCGATCTCTGGTCCACGATAATGTTCGGTTTCACGGTAATGTTCCGTCTCTGGTCCACGATAATGTTCTGTTTCTGTATCACGGTAATGTTCCGTTTCTGGTCCACGATAATTTCGTGTTTCTGTTTCACGGTAATGTTCCGTTTCTGGTCCACGCTAATGTTCTGTTTCTGTTTCACGGTAATGTTCCGTTTCTGGTCCACGATAATGTTGTTTTTCTGTTTCACGGTAATGTTCAGTTTCTGGTCCACGATAATTTTCTGTTTTGGTTTCACGGTAATGTTGGGTTTCACGGTAATGTTCGGTCTCTGGTCCATGGTAATGTTCGGTTTCACGGTAATGTTCGGTCTCTGGTCCACGATAATGTTCGGTTTAACGATAATGTTCGGTTTTACGGTAATGTTCTGGTCCACGGTAATTTTCTGGTCCACGGTAATGTTCCGTCTCTGGTCCACAGTAATGTTCCGTATCTGGTCCATGGTAATGTTCGGTTTCACGGTAATGTTCCATTTCTGGTCCACGGTAATGTTCTGTCTCTGGTCCACGATAATGTTCGATTTCTGGTCGACGATAATGTTCGGTTTCACGGTAATGTTCCGTTTCTGGTCCACGATAATGTTGTGTTTCTGTTTCACGGTAATGTTCCGTTTCATGTCCTAGATAATGTTCTGTTTCGGTTTCACGGTAATGTTCTGTCTCTGGTCCACGGTAATGTTCTGTCTCTGGTCCACGGTAATGTTCGGTTTCACGGTAATGTTCCATTTCTGGTCCACGGTAATGTTCTGTCTCTGGTCCACGATAATGTTCGATTTCTGGTCGACGATAATGTTCGGTTTCACGGTAATGTTCCGTTTCTGGTCCACGATAATGTTGTGTTTCTGTTTCACGGTAATGTTCCGTTTCATGTCCTAGATAATGTTCTGTTTCGGTTTCACGGTAATGTTCTGTCTCTGGTCCACGGTAATGTTCTGTCTCTGGTCCACGGTAATGTTCGGTTTCACGGTAATGTTCCATCTCTGGTCCACGATAATGTTGTGTTTCTGTTTCACGGTAATGTTCCGTTTCTGGTCCAAAATAATTTAGTGTTTCTGTTTCACGGTAATGTTCCGTTTCTGGTCCACGATAATGTTCTGTGTCTGGTCCACGGTAATGTTCGATCTCTGGTCCACGATAATGTTCGGTTTCACGGTAATGTTCCGTCTCTGGTCCACGATAATGTTCTGTTTCAGTTTCACGGTAATATTCAGTTTCTGGTCCACGATAATGTTCTGTTTCGGTTTCACAGTAATGTTCCGTCTCTGGTCCACGGTAATGTTCCGTCTCTGGTCCACGATAATGTTGTGTTTCTGTTTCACGGTAATGTTCCATTTCTGGTCCATGATAATGTTCTGTTTCACGGTAATGTTCTGTCTCTGGTCCACAGTAATGTTCTGTCTCTGGTCCACGGTAATGTTCTCTCTCTGGTCCACGGTAATGTTCGATCTCTGGTCCACGATAATGTTCGGTTTCACGGTAATGTTCCGTCTCTGGTCCACGATAATGTTCTATTTCTTTATTACGGTAATGTTCCGTTTCTGGTCCAAAATAATTTAGTGTTTCTGTTTCACGGTAATGTTCCGTTTCTGGTCCACGATAATGTTCTGTGTCTGGTCCACGATAATGTTCGGTTTCACGGTAATGTTCTGTCTCTGGTCCACGATAATGTTCCGTCTTTGGTCCACGATAATGTTCTGTTTCTGTTTCACGGTAATGTTCCGTTTCTGGTCCACGATAATTTTGTGTTTATGTTTCACGGTAATGTTCCGTTTCTGGTCCACGATAATGTTCTGTTTCGGTTTCACGGTAATGTTCTGTCTCTGGTCCATGATAATGTTCCGTTTCTGGTCCACAGTAATGTTCTGTCTCTGGTCCACGGTAATGTTCTCTCTCTGGTCCACGGTAATGTTCTGTCTCTGGTCCACGGTAATTTTCGATCTCTGGTCCACGATAATGTTCGGTTTCACGGTAATGTTCCGTCTCTGGTCCACGATAATGTTCTGTTTCTGTATCACGGTAATGTTCCGTTTCTGGTCCACGGTAATTTTGTGTTTCTGTTTCACGGTAATGTTCCGTATCTGGTCCATGATAATTTTCGGTTTCACGGTAATGTTCTGTCTCTGGTCCACGGTAATGTTCTGTGTCTGGTCCACGATAATGTTCTGTTTCACGGTAATGTTCCGTCTCTAGTCCACGATAATGTTCCGTCTTTGGTACACGATAATGTTCTGTCTCTGGTCCACGGTAATGTTGTGTTTCTGTTTCACGGTAATGTTCTGTCTCTGGTCCACGCTAATGTTCTGTTTCTGTTTCACGGTAATGTTCCGTTTCTGGTCCACGATAATGTTGTTTTTCTGTTTCACGGTAATGTTCAGTTTCTGGTCCACGATAATTTTCTGTTTTGGTTTCACGGTAATGTTGGGTTTCACGGTAATGTTCGGTCTCTGGTCCATGGTAATGTTCGGTTTCACGGTAATGTTCGGTCTCTGGTCCACGATAATGTTCGGTTTAACGATAATGTTCGGTTTTACGGTAATGTTCTGGTCCACGGTAATTTTCTGGTCCACGGTAATGTTCCGTCTCTGGTCCACAGTAATGTTCCGTATCTGGTCCATGGTAATGTTCGGTTTCACGGTAATGTTCCATTTCTGGTCCACGGTAATGTTCTGTCTCTGGTCCACGATAATGTTCGATTTCTGGTCGACGATAATGTTCGGTTTCACGGTAATGTTCCGTTTCTGGTCCACGATAATGTTGTGTTTCTGTTTCACGGTAATGTTCCGTTTCATGTCCTAGATAATGTTCTGTTTCGGTTTCACGGTAATGTTCTGTCTCTGGTCCACGGTAATGTTCTGTCTCTGGTCCACGGTAATGTTCGGTTTCACGGTAATGTTCCATCTCTGGTCCACGATAATGTTGTGTTTCTGTTTCACGGTAATGTTCCGTTTCTGGTCCAAAATAATTTAGTGTTTCTGTTTCACGGTAATGTTCCGTTTCTGGTCCACGATAATGTTCTGTGTCTGGTCCACGATAATGTTCTGTTTCTGTATCACGGTAATGTTCCGTTTCTGGTCCACGATAATTTCGTGTTTCTGTTTCACGGTAATGTTCCGTTTCTGGTCCACGATAATGTTCGGTTTCACGGTAATGTTCCGTCTCTGGTCCACGATAATGTTCTGTTTCGGTTTCACGGTAATGTTCAGTTTCTGGTCCACGATAATGTTCTGTTTCGGTTTCACGGTAATGTTCCGTCTCTGGTCCACGGTAATGTTCCATCTCTGGTGCACGATAATGTTGTGTTTCTGTTTCACGGTAATGTTCCGTTTCTGGTCCAAAATAATTTAGTGTTTCTGTTTCACGGTAATGTTCCGTTTCTGGTCCACGATAATGTTCTGTGTCTGGTCCACGATAATGTTCGGTTTCGGTTTCACGGTAATGTTCTGTCTCTGGTCCATGATAATGTTCCGTTTCTGGTCCACAGTAATGTTCTGTCTCTGGTCCACGGTAATGTTCTCTCTCTGGTCCACGGTAATGTTCTGTCTCTGGTCCACGGTAATGTTCGATCTCTGGTCCACGATAATGTTCGGTTTCACGGTAATGTTCCGTCTCTGGTCCACGATAATGTTCTGTTTCTGTATCACGGTAATGTTCCGTTTCTGGTCCACGATAATTTCGTGTTTCTGTTTCACGGTAATGTTCCGTTTCTGGTCCACGCTAATGTTCTGTTTCTGTTTCACGGTAATGTTCCGTTTCTGGTCCACGATAATGTTGTTTTTCTGTTTCACGGTAATGTTCAGTTTCTGGTCCACGATAATTTTCTGTTTTGGTTTCACGGTAATGTTGGGTTTCACGGTAATGTTCGGTCTCTGGTCCATGGTAATGTTCGGTTTCACGGTAATGTTCGGTCTCTGGTCCACGATAATGTTCGGTTTAACGATAATGTTCGGTTTTACGGTAATGTTCTGGTCCACGGTAATTTTCTGGTCCACGGTAATGTTCCGTCTCTGGTCCACAGTAATGTTCCGTATCTGGTCCATGGTAATGTTCGGTTTCACGGTAATGTTCCATTTCTGGTCCACGGTAATGTTCTGTCTCTGGTCCACGATAATGTTCGATTTCTGGTCGACGATAATGTTCGGTTTCACGGTAATGTTCCGTTTCTGGTCCACGATAATGTTGTGTTTCTGTTTCACGGTAATGTTCCGTTTCATGTCCTAGATAATGTTCTGTTTCGGTTTCACGGTAATGTTCTGTCTCTGGTCCACGGTAATGTTCTGTCTCTGGTCCACGGTAATGTTCGGTTTCACGGTAATGTTCCATTTCTGGTCCACGGTAATGTTCTGTCTCTGGTCCACGATAATGTTCGATTTCTGGTCGACGATAATGTTCGGTTTCACGGTAATGTTCCGTTTCTGGTCCACGATAATGTTGTGTTTCTGTTTCACGGTAATGTTCCGTTTCATGTCCTAGATAATGTTCTGTTTCGGTTTCACGGTAATGTTCTGTCTCTGGTCCACGGTAATGTTCTGTCTCTGGTCCACGGTAATGTTCGGTTTCACGGTAATGTTCCATCTCTGGTCCACGATAATGTTGTGTTTCTGTTTCACGGTAATGTTCCGTTTCTGGTCCAAAATAATTTAGTGTTTCTGTTTCACGGTAATGTTCCGTTTCTGGTCCACGATAATGTTCTGTGTCTGGTCCACGGTAATGTTCGATCTCTGGTCCACGATAATGTTCGGTTTCACGGTAATGTTCCGTCTCTGGTCCACGATAATGTTCTGTTTCAGTTTCACGGTAATATTCAGTTTCTGGTCCACGATAATGTTCTGTTTCGGTTTCACAGTAATGTTCCGTCTCTGGTCCACGGTAATGTTCCGTCTCTGGTCCACGATAATGTTGTGTTTCTGTTTCACGGTAATGTTCCATTTCTGGTCCATGATAATGTTCTGTTTCACGGTAATGTTCTGTCTCTGGTCCACAGTAATGTTCTGTCTCTGGTCCACGGTAATGTTCTCTCTCTGGTCCACGGTAATGTTCGATCTCTGGTCCACGATAATGTTCGGTTTCACGGTAATGTTCCGTCTCTGGTCCACGATAATGTTCTATTTCTTTATTACGGTAATGTTCCGTTTCTGGTCCAAAATAATTTAGTGTTTCTGTTTCACGGTAATGTTCCGTTTCTGGTCCACGATAATGTTCTGTGTCTGGTCCACGATAATGTTCGGTTTCACGGTAATGTTCTGTCTCTGGTCCACGATAATGTTCCGTCTTTGGTCCACGATAATGTTCTGTTTCTGTTTCACGGTAATGTTCCGTTTCTGGTCCACGATAATTTTGTGTTTATGTTTCACGGTAATGTTCCGTTTCTGGTCCACGATAATGTTCTGTTTCGGTTTCACGGTAATGTTCTGTCTCTGGTCCATGATAATGTTCCGTTTCTGGTCCACAGTAATGTTCTGTCTCTGGTCCACGGTAATGTTCTCTCTCTGGTCCACGGTAATGTTCTGTCTCTGGTCCACGGTAATTTTCGATCTCTGGTCCACGATAATGTTCGGTTTCACGGTAATGTTCCGTCTCTGGTCCACGATAATGTTCGGTTTCGGTTTCACGGTAATGTTCTGTCTCTGGTCCATGATAATGTTCCGTTTCTGGTCCACAGTAATGTTCTGTCTCTGGTCCACGGTAATGTTCTCTCTCTGGTCCACGGTAATGTTCTGTCTCTGGTCCACGGTAATGTTCGATCTCTGGTCCACGATAATGTTCGGTTTCACGGTAATGTTCCGTCTCTGGTCCACGATAATGTTCTGTTTCTGTATCACGGTAATGTTCCGTTTCTGGTCCACGATAATTTCGTGTTTCTGTTTCACGGTAATGTTCCGTTTCTGGTCCACGCTAATGTTCTGTTTCTGTTTCACGGTAATGTTCCGTTTCTGGTCCACGATAATGTTGTTTTTCTGTTTCACGGTAATGTTCAGTTTCTGGTCCACGATAATTTTCTGTTTTGGTTTCACGGTAATGTTGGGTTTCACGGTAATGTTCGGTCTCTGGTCCATGGTAATGTTCGGTTTCACGGTAATGTTCGGTCTCTGGTCCACGATAATGTTCGGTTTAACGATAATGTTCGGTTTTACGGTAATGTTCTGGTCCACGGTAATTTTCTGGTCCACGGTAATGTTCCGTCTCTGGTCCACAGTAATGTTCCGTATCTGGTCCATGGTAATGTTCGGTTTCACGGTAATGTTCCATTTCTGGTCCACGGTAATGTTCTGTCTCTGGTCCACGATAATGTTCGATTTCTGGTCGACGATAATGTTCGGTTTCACGGTAATGTTCCGTTTCTGGTCCACGATAATGTTGTGTTTCTGTTTCACGGTAATGTTCCGTTTCATGTCCTAGATAATGTTCTGTTTCGGTTTCACGGTAATGTTCTGTCTCTGGTCCACGGTAATGTTCTGTCTCTGGTCCACGGTAATGTTCGGTTTCACGGTAATGTTCCATCTCTGGTCCACGATAATGTTGTGTTTCTGTTTCACGGTAATGTTCCGTTTCTGGTCCAAAATAATTTAGTGTTTCTGTTTCACGGTAATGTTCCGTTTCTGGTCCACGATAATGTTCTGTGTCTGGTCCACGATAATGTTCGGTTTCGGTTTCACGGTAATGTTCTGTCTCTGGTCCATGATAATGTTCCGTTTCTGGTCCACAGTAATGTTCTTTCTCTGGTCCACGGTAATGTTCTCTCTCTGGTCCACGGTAATGTTCTGTCTCTGGTCCACGGTAATGTTCGATCTCTGGTCCACGATAATGTTCGGTTTCACGGTAATGTTCCGTCTCTGGTCCACGATAATGTTCTGTTTCTGTATCACGGTAATGTTCCGTTTCTGGTCCACGATAATTTCGTGTTTCTGTTTCACGGTAATGTTCCGTTTCTGGTCCACGATAATGTTCGGTTTCACGGTAATGTTCCGTCTCTGGTCCACGATAATGTTCTGTTTCGGTTTCACGGTAATGTTCAGTTTCTGGTCCACGATAATGTTCTGTTTCGGTTTCACGGTAATGTTCCGTCTCTGGTCCACGGTAATGTTCCATCTCTGGTGCACGATAATGTTGTGTTTCTGTTTCACGGTAATGTTCCGTTTCTGGTCCAAAATAATTTAGTGTTTCTGTTTCACGGTAATGTTCCGTTTCTGGTCCACGATAATGTTCTGTGTCTGGTCCACGATAATGTTCGGTTTCGGTTTCACGGTAATGTTCTGTCTCTGGTCCATGATAATGTTCCGTTTCTGGTCCACAGTAATGTTCTGTCTCTGGTCCACGGTAATGTTCTCTCTCTGGTCCACGGTAATGTTCTGTCTCTGGTCCACGGTAATGTTCGATCTCTGGTCCACGATAATGTTCGGTTTCACGGTAATGTTCCGTCTCTGGTCCACGATAATGTTCTGTTTCTGTATCACGGTAATGTTCCGTTTCTGGTCCACGATAATTTCGTGTTTCTGTTTCACGGTAATGTTCCGTTTCTGGTCCACGCTAATGTTCTGTTTCTGTTTCACGGTAATGTTCCGTTTCTGGTCCACGATAATGTTGTTTTTCTGTTTCACGGTAATGTTCAGTTTCTGGTCCACGATAATTTTCTGTTTTGGTTTCACGGTAATGTTGGGTTTCACGGTAATGTTCGGTCTCTGGTCCATGGTAATGTTCGGTTTCACGGTAATGTTCGGTCTCTGGTCCACGATAATGTTCGGTTTAACGATAATGTTCGGTTTTACGGTAATGTTCTGGTCCACGGTAATTTTCTGGTCCACGGTAATGTTCCGTCTCTGGTCCACAGTAATGTTCCGTATCTGGTCCATGGTAATGTTCGGTTTCACGGTAATGTTCCATTTCTGGTCCACGGTAATGTTCTGTCTCTGGTCCACGATAATGTTCGATTTCTGGTCGACGATAATGTTCGGTTTCACGGTAATGTTCCGTTTCTGGTCCACGATAATGTTGTGTTTCTGTTTCACGGTAATGTTCCGTTTCATGTCCTAGATAATGTTCTGTTTCGGTTTCACGGTAATGTTCTGTCTCTGGTCCACGGTAATGTTCTGTCTCTGGTCCACGGTAATGTTCGGTTTCACGGTAATGTTCCATCTCTGGTCCACGATAATGTTGTGTTTCTGTTTCACGGTAATGTTCCGTTTCTGGTCCAAAATAATTTAGTGTTTCTGTTTCACGGTAATGTTCCGTTTCTGGTCCACGATAATGTTCTGTGTCTGGTCCACGATAATGTTCGGTTTCGGTTTCACGGTAATGTTCTGTCTCTGGTCCATGATAATGTTCCGTTTCTGGTCCACAGTAATGTTCTTTCTCTGGTCCACGGTAATGTTCTCTCTCTGGTCCACGGTAATGTTCTGTCTCTGGTCCACGGTAATGTTCGATCTCTGGTCCACGATAATGTTCGGTTTCACGGTAATGTTCCGTCTCTGGTCCACGATAATGTTCTGTTTCTGTATCACGGTAATGTTCCGTTTCTGGTCCACGATAATTTCGTGTTTCTGTTTCACGGTAATGTTCCGTTTCTGGTCCACGATAATGTTCGGTTTCACGGTAATGTTCCGTCTCTGGTCCACGATAATGTTCTGTTTCGGTTTCACGGTAATGTTCAGTTTCTGGTCCACGATAATGTTCTGTTTCGGTTTCACGGTAATGTTCCGTCTCTGGTCCACGGTAATGTTCCATCTCTGGTGCACGATAATGTTGTGTTTCTGTTTCACGGTAATGTTCCGTTTCTGGTCCAAAATAATTTAGTGTTTCTGTTTCACGGTAATGTTCCGTTTCTGGTCCACGATAATGTTCTGTGTCTGGTCCACGATAATGTTCGGTTTCGGTTTCACGGTAATGTTCTGTCTCTGGTCCATGATAATGTTCCGTTTCTGGTCCACAGTAATGTTCTGTCTCTGGTCCACGGTAATGTTCTCTCTCTGGTCCACGGTAATGTTCTGTCTCTGGTCCACGGTAATGTTCGATCTCTGGTCCACGATAATGTTCGGTTTCACGGTAATGTTCCGTCTCTGGTCCACGATAATGTTCTGTTTCTGTATCACGGTAATGTTCCGTTTCTGGTCCACGATAATTTCGTGTTTCTGTTTCACGGTAATGTTCCGTTTCTGGTCCACGCTAATGTTCTGTTTCTGTTTCACGGTAATGTTCCGTTTCTGGTCCACGATAATGTTGTTTTTCTGTTTCACGGTAATGTTCAGTTTCTGGTCCACGATAATTTTCTGTTTTGGTTTCACGGTAATGTTGGGTTTCACGGTAATGTTCGGTCTCTGGTCCATGGTAATGTTCGGTTTCACGGTAATGTTCGGTCTCTGGTCCACGATAATGTTCGGTTTAACGATAATGTTCGGTTTTACGGTAATGTTCTGGTCCACGGTAATTTTCTGGTCCACGGTAATGTTCCGTCTCTGGTCCACAGTAATGTTCCGTATCTGGTCCATGGTAATGTTCGGTTTCACGGTAATGTTCCATTTCTGGTCCACGGTAATGTTCTGTCTCTGGTCCACGATAATGTTCGATTTCTGGTCGACGATAATGTTCGGTTTCACGGTAATGTTCCGTTTCTGGTCCACGATAATGTTGTGTTTCTGTTTCACGGTAATGTTCCGTTTCATGTCCTAGATAATGTTCTGTTTCGGTTTCACGGTAATGTTCTGTCTCTGGTCCACGGTAATGTTCTGTCTCTGGTCCACGGTAATGTTCGGTTTCACGGTAATGTTCCATCTCTGGTCCACGATAATGTTGTGTTTCTGTTTCACGGTAATGTTCCGTTTCTGGTCCAAAATAATTTAGTGTTTCTGTTTCACGGTAATGTTCCGTTTCTGGTCCACGATAATGTTCTGTGTCTGGTCCACGATAATGTTCGGTTTCGGTTTCACGGTAATGTTCTGTCTCTGGTCCATGATAATGTTCCGTTTCTGGTCCACAGTAATGTTCTGTCTCTGGTCCACGGTAATGTTCTCTCTCTGGTCCACGGTAATGTTCTGTCTCTGGTCCACGGTAATGTTCGATCTCTGGTCCACGATAATGTTCGGTTTCACGGTAATGTTCCGTCTCTGGTCCACGATAATGTTCTGTTTCTGTATCACGGTAATGTTCCGTTTCTGGTCCACGATAATTTCGTGTTTCTGTTTCACGGTAATGTTCCGTTTCTGGTCCACGATAATGTTCGGTTTCACGGTAATGTTCCGTCTCTGGTCCACGATAATGTTCTGTTTCGGTTTCACGGTAATGTTCAGTTTCTGGTCCACGATAATGTTCTGTTTCGGTTTCACGGTAATGTTCCGTCTCTGGTCCACGGTAATGTTCCATCTCTGGTCCACGATAATGTTGTGTTTCTGTTTCACGGTAATGTTCCGTTTCTGGTCCAAAATAATTTAGTGTTTCTGTTTCACGGTAATGTTCCGTTTCTGGTCCACGATAATGTTCTGTGTCTGGTCCACGATAATGTTCGGTTTCGGTTTCACGGTAATGTTCTGTCTCTGGTCCATGATAATGTTCCGTTTCTGGTCCACAGTAATGTTCTGTCTCTGGTCCACGGTAATGTTCTCTCTCTGGTCCACGGTAATGTTCTGTCTCTGGTCCACGGTAATGTTCGATCTCTGGTCCACGATAATGTTCGGTTTCACGGTAATGTTCCGTCTCTGGTCCACGATAATGTTCTGTTTCTGTATCACGGTAATGTTCCGTTTCTGGTCCACGATAATTTCGTGTTTCTGTTTCACGGTAATGTTCCGTTTCTGGTCCACGATAATGTTCGGTTTCACGGTAATGTTCCGTCTCTGGTCCACGATAATGTTCTGTTTCGGTTTCACGGTAATGTTCAGTTTCTGGTCCACGATAATGTTCTGTTTCGGTTTCACGGTAATGTTCCGTCTCTGGTCCACGGTAATGTTCCATCTCTGGTCCACGATAATGTTGTGTTTCTGTTTCACGGTAATGTTCCGTTTCTGGTCCACGATAATGTTCTGTTTTGGTTTCAAGGTAATGTTCTTTCTCTGGTCCACGGTAATGTTCCGTTTCTGGTCCACGATAATATTCTTTTTCGGTTTCACGGTAATGTTCTGTGTCTGGTCCACGATAATGTTCTGTTTCTGTTTCACGGTAATGTTCCGTTTCTGGTCCATGATAATGTTCTGTTTCACGGTAATGTTCTGTCTCTGGTCAATGGTAATGTTCTGTCTCTGGTCCACGGTAATGTTCGGTTTCAAGGTAAAGTTCGGTTTCTGGTCCACAGTAATGTTCTGTCTCTGGTCCACGGTAATGTTCTGTCTCTGGTACACTGTAATGTTCTGTCTCTGGTCCACTGTAATGTTCTGTCTCTGGTCCACGGTAATGTTCTGTCTCTGGTCCACGGTAATGTTCGATCTCTGGTCCACGATAATGTTCGGTTTCACGGTAATGTTCCGTCTCTGGTCCACGATAATGTTCTGTTTCAGTTTCACGGTAATATTTAGTTTCTGGTCCACGATAATGTTCTGTTTCGGTTTCACAGTAATGTTCCGTCTCTGGTCCACGGTAATGTTCCGTCTCTGGTCCACGATAATGTTGTGTTTCTGTTTCACGGTAATGTTCCATTTCTGGTCCATGATAATGTTCTGTTTCACGGTAATGTTCTGTCTCTGGTCCATGGTAATGTTCTGTCTCTGGTCCACGGTAATGTTCGGTTTCAAGTTAAAGTTCAGTCTCTGGTCCACAGTAATGTTCTGTCTCTGGTCCACGGTAATGTTCTCTCTCTGGTCCACGGTAATGTTCGATCTCTGGTCCACGATAATGTTCGGTTTCACGGTAATGTTCCGTCTCTGGTCCACGATAATGTTCTATTTCTTTATCACGGTAATGTTCCGTTTCTGGTCCACGATAATGTTCTGTGTCTGGTCCACGATAATGTTCGGTTTCACGGTAATGTTCTGTCTCTGGTCCACGATAATGTTCCGTCTTTGGTCCACGATAATGTTCTGTTTCTGTTTCACGGTAATGTTCCGTTTCTGGTCCACGATAATTTTGTGTTTATGTTTCACGGTAATGTTCCGTTTCTGGTCCACGATAATGTTCTGTTTCGGTTTCACGGTAATGTTCTGTCTCTGGTCCATGATAATGTTCCGTTTCTGGTCCACAGTAATGTTCTGTCTCTGGTCCACGGTAATGTTCTCTCTCTGGTCCACGGTAATGTTCTGTCTCTGGTCCACGGTAATTTTCGATCTCTGGTCCACGATAATGTTCGGTTTCACGGTAATGTTCCGTCTCTTGTCCACGATAATGTTCTCTTTCTGTATCACGGTAATGTTCCGTTTCTGGTCCACGGTAATTTTGTGTTTCTGTTTCACGGTAATGTTCCGTTTCTGGTCCATGATAATTTTCGGTTTCACGGTAATGTTCTGTCTCTGGTCCACGGTAATGTTCTGTGTCTGGTCCACGATAATGTTCTGTTTCACGGTAATGTTCCGTCTCTAGTCCACGATAATGTTCCGTCTTTGGTACACGATAATGTTCTGTCTCTGGTCCACGGTAATGTTGTGTTTCTGTTTCACGGTAATGTTCTGTCTCTGGTCCACGCTAATGTTCTGTTTCTGTTTCACGGTAATGTTCCGTTTCTGGTCCACGATAATGTTGTTTTTCTGTTTCACGGTAATGTTCAGTTTCTGGTCCACGATAATTTTCTGTTTTGGTTTCACGGTAATGTTGGGTTTCACGGTAATGTTCGGTCTCTGGTCCATGGTAATGTTCGGTTTCACGGTAATGTTCGGTCTCTGGTCCACGATAATGTTCGGTTTAACGATAATGTTCGGTTTCACGGTAATGTTCTGGTCCACGGTAATGTTCTGTGTCTGGTCCACGATAATGTTCGGTTTCGGTTTCACGGTAATGTTCGGTCTCTGGTCCACGATAATGTTCGGTTTAACGATAATGTTCGGTTTCACGGTAATGTTCTGGTCCACGATAATGTTCTGTGTCTGGTCCACGATAATGTTCGGTTTCGGTTTCACGGTAATGTTCTGTCTCTGGTCCATGATAATGTTCCGTTTCTGGTCCACAGTAATGTTCTGTCTCTGGTCCACGGTAATGTTCTCTCTCTGGTCCACGGTAATGTTCTGTCTCTGGTCCACGGTAATGTTCGATCTCTGGTCCACGATAATGTTCGGTTTCACGGTAATGTTCCGTCTCTGGTCCACGATAATGTTCTGTTTCTGTATCACGGTAATGTTCCGTTTCTGGTCCACGATAATTTCGTGTTTCTGTTTCACGGTAATGTTCCGTTTCTGGTCCACGCTAATGTTCTGTTTCTGTTTCACGGTAATGTTCCGTTTCTGGTCCACGATAATGTTGTTTTTCTGTTTCACGGTAATGTTCAGTTTCTGGTCCACGATAATTTTCTGTTTTGGTTTCACGGTAATGTTGGGTTTCACGGTAATGTTCGGTCTCTGGTCCATGGTAATGTTCGGTTTCACGGTAATGTTCGGTCTCTGGTCCACGATGATGTTCGGTTTAACGATAATGTTCGGTTTTACGGTAATGTTCTGGTCCACGGTAATTTTCTGGTCCACGGTAATGTTCCGTCTCTGGTCCACAGTAATGTTCCGTATCTGGTCCATGGTAATGTTCGGTTTCACGGTAATGTTCCATTTCTGGTCCACGGTAATGTTCTGTCTCTGGTCCACGATAATGTTCGATTTCTGGTCGACGATAATGTTCGGTTTCACGGTAATGTTCCGTTTCTGGTCCACGATAATGTTGTGTTTCTGTTTCACGGTAATGTTCCGTTTCATGTCCTAGATAATGTTCTGTTTCGGTTTCACGGTAATGTTCTGTCTCTGGTCCACGGTAATGTTCTGTCTCTGGTCCACGGTAATGTTCGGTTTCACGGTAATGTTCCATCTCTGGTCCACGATAATGTTGTGTTTCTGTTTCACGGTAATGTTCCGTTTCTGGTCCAAAATAATTTAGTGTTTCTGTTTCACGGTAATGTTCCGTTTCTGGTCCACGATAATGTTCTGTGTCTGGTCCACGATAATGTTCGGTTTCGGTTTCACGGTAATGTTCTGTCTCTGGTCCATGATAATGTTCCGTTTCTGGTCCACAGTAATGTTCTGTCTCTGGTCCACGGTAATGTTCTCTCTCTGGTCCACGGTAATGTTCTGTCTCTGGTCCACGGTAATGTTCGATCTCTGGTCCACGATAATGTTCGGTTTCACGGTAATGTTCCGTCTCTGGTCCACGATAATGTTCTGTTTCTGTATCACGGTAATGTTCCGTTTCTGGTCCACGATAATTTCGTGTTTCTGTTTCACGGTAATGTTCCGTTTCTGGTCCACGATAATGTTCGGTTTCACGGTAATGTTCCGTCTCTGGTCCACGATAATGTTCTGTTTCGGTTTCACGGTAATGTTCAGTTTCTGGTCCACGATAATGTTCTGTTTCGGTTTCACGGTAATGTTCCGTCTCTGGTCCACGGTAATGTTCCATCTCTGGTCCACGATAATGTTGTGTTTCTGTTTCACGGTAATGTTCCGTTTCTGGTCCAAAATAATTTAGTGTTTCTGTTTCACGGTAATGTTCCGTTTCTGGTCCACGATAATGTTCTGTGTCTGGTCCACGATAATGTTCGGTTTCGGTTTCACGGTAATGTTCTGTCTCTGGTCCATGATAATGTTCCGTTTCTGGTCCACAGTAATGTTCTGTCTCTGGTCCACGGTAATGTTCTCTCTCTGGTCCACGGTAATGTTCTGTCTCTGGTCCACGGTAATGTTCGATCTCTGGTCCACGATAATGTTCGGTTTCACGGTAATGTTCCGTCTCTGGTCCACGATAATGTTCTGTTTCTGTATCACGGTAATGTTCCGTTTCTGGTCCACGATAATTTCGTGTTTCTGTTTCACGGTAATGTTCCGTTTCTGGTCCACGATAATGTTTGGTTTCACGGTAATGTTCCGTCTCTGGTCCACGATAATGTTCTGTTTCGGTTTCACGGTAATGTTCAGTTTCTGGTCCACGATAATGTTCTGTTTCGGTTTCACGGTAATGTTCCGTCTCTGGTCCACGGTAATGTTCCATCTCTGGTCCACGATAATGTTGTGTTTCTGTTTCACGGTAATGTTCCGTTTCTGGTCCACGATAATGTTCTGTTTTGGTTTCAAGGTAATGTTCTTTCTCTGGTCCACGGTAATGTTCCGTTTCTGGTCCACGATAATATTCTTTTTCGGTTTCACGGTAATGTTCTGTGTCTGGTCCACGATAATGTTCTGTTTCTGTTTCACGGTAATGTTCCGTTTCTGGTCCATGATAATGTTCTGTTTCACGGTAATGTTCTGTCTCTGGTCAATGGTAATGTTCTGTCTCTGGTCCACGGTAATGTTCGGTTTCAAGGTAAAGTTCGGTTTCTGGTCCACAGTAATGTTCTGTCTCTGGTCCACGGTAATGTTCTGTCTCTGGTACACTGTAATGTTCTGTCTCTGGTCCACTGTAATGTTCTGTCTCTGGTCCACGGTAATGTTCTGTCTCTGGTCCACGGTAATGTTCGATCTCTGGTCCACGATAATGTTCGGTTTCACGGTAATGTTCCGTCTCTGGTCCACGATAATGTTCTGTTTCAGTTTCACGGTAATATTTAGTTTCTGGTCCACGATAATGTTCTGTTTCGGTTTCACAGTAATGTTCCGTCTCTGGTCCACGGTAATGTTCCGTCTCTGGTCCACGATAATGTTGTGTTTCTGTTTCACGGTAATGTTCCATTTCTGGTCCATGATAATGTTCTGTTTCACGGTAATGTTCTGTCTCTGGTCCATGGTAATGTTCTGTCTCTGGTCCACGGTAATGTTCGGTTTCAAGTTAAAGTTCAGTCTCTGGTCCACAGTAATGTTCTGTCTCTGGTCCACGGTAATGTTCTCTCTCTGGTCCACGGTAATGTTCGATCTCTGGTCCACGATAATGTTCGGTTTCACGGTAATGTTCCGTCTCTGGTCCACGATAATGTTCTATTTCTTTATCACGGTAATGTTCCGTTTCTGGTCCACGATAATGTTCTGTGTCTGGTCCACGATAATGTTCGGTTTCACGGTAATGTTCTGTCTCTGGTCCACGATAATGTTCCGTCTTTGGTCCACGATAATGTTCTGTTTCTGTTTCACGGTAATGTTCCGTTTCTGGTCCACGATAATTTTGTGTTTATGTTTCACGGTAATGTTCCGTTTCTGGTCCACGATAATGTTCTGTTTCGGTTTCACGGTAATGTTCTGTCTCTGGTCCATGATAATGTTCCGTTTCTGGTCCACAGTAATGTTCTGTCTCTGGTCCACGGTAATGTTCTCTCTCTGGTCCACGGTAATGTTCTGTCTCTGGTCCACGGTAATTTTCGATCTCTGGTCCACGATAATGTTCGGTTTCACGGTAATGTTCCGTCTCTTGTCCACGATAATGTTCTCTTTCTGTATCACGGTAATGTTCCGTTTCTGGTCCACGGTAATTTTGTGTTTCTGTTTCACGGTAATGTTCCGTTTCTGGTCCATGATAATTTTCGGTTTCACGGTAATGTTCTGTCTCTGGTCCACGGTAATGTTCTGTGTCTGGTCCACGATAATGTTCTGTTTCACGGTAATGTTCCGTCTCTAGTCCACGATAATGTTCCGTCTTTGGTACACGATAATGTTCTGTCTCTGGTCCACGGTAATGTTGTGTTTCTGTTTCACGGTAATGTTCTGTCTCTGGTCCACGCTAATGTTCTGTTTCTGTTTCACGGTAATGTTCCGTTTCTGGTCCACGATAATGTTGTTTTTCTGTTTCACGGTAATGTTCAGTTTCTGGTCCACGATAATTTTCTGTTTTGGTTTCACGGTAATGTTGGGTTTCACGGTAATGTTCGGTCTCTGGTCCATGGTAATGTTCGGTTTCACGGTAATGTTCGGTCTCTGGTCCACGATAATGTTCGGTTTAACGATAATGTTCGGTTTCACGGTAATGTTCTGGTCCACGGTAATGTTCTGGTCCACGGTAATGTTCCGTCTCTGGTCCACAGTAATGTTCCGTATCTGGTCCATGGTAATGTTCGGTTTCACGGTAATGTTCCATTTCTGGTCCACGGTAATTGTTCTGTCTCTGGTCCACGATAATGTTGTGTTTCTGTTTCACGGTAATGTTCCGTTTCATGTCCTAGATAATGTTCTGTTTCGGTTTCACGGTAATGTTCTGTCTCTGGTCCACGGTAATGTTCTGTCTCTGGTCCACGGTAATGTTCGGTTTCACGGTAATGTTCCGTCTCTGGTCCACGATAATGTTGTGTTTCTGTTTCACGGTAATGTTCCGTTTCTGGTCCAAAATAATTTAGTTTTTCTGTTTCACGGTAATGTTCCGTTTCTGGTCCACGATAATGTTCTGTGTCTGGTCCACGATAATGTTCGGTTTCACGGTAATGTTCTGTCTCTGGTCCACGATAATGTTCCGTCTTTGGTCCACGATAATGTTCTGTTTCTGTTTCACGGTAATGTTCCGTTTCTGGTCCACGATAATTTTGTGTTTATGTTTCACGGTAATGTTCCGTTTCTGGTCCACGATAATGTTCTGTTTCGGTTTCACGGTAATGTTCTGTCTCTGGTCCATGATAATGTTCCGTTTCTGGTCCACAGTAATGTTCTGTCTCTGGTCCACGGTAATGTTCTCTCTCTGGTCCACGGTAATGTTCTGTCTCTGGTCCACGGTAATTTTCGATCTCTGGTCCACGATAATGTTCGGTTTCAGGGTAATGTTCCGTCTCTGGTCCACGATAATGTTCTGTTTCTGTATCACGGTAATGTTCCGTTTCTGGTCCACGATAATTTTGTGTTTCTGTTTCACGGTAATGTTCCGTTTCTGGTCCATGATAATTTTCGGTTTCACGGTAATGTTCTGTCTCTGGTCCACGATAATGTTCTGTGTCTGGTCCACGATAATGTTCGGTTTCACGGTAATGTTCCGTCTCTAGTCCACGATAATGTTCCGTCTTTGGTACACGATAATGTTCTGTCTCTGGTCCACGGTAATGTTGTGTTTCTGTTTCACGGTAATGTTCTGTCTCTGGTCCACGCTAATGTTCTGTTTCTGTTTCACGGTAATGTTCCGTTTCTGGTCCACGATAATGTTGTTTTTCTGTTTCACGGTAATGTTCAGTTTCTGGTCCACGATAATTTTCTGTTTTGGTTTCACGGTAATGTTGGGTTTCACGGTAATGTTCGGTCTCTGGTCCATGGTAATGTTCGGTTTCACGGTAATGTTCGGTCTCTGGTCCACGATAATGTTCGGTTTAACGATAATGTTCGGTTTCACGGTAATGTTCTGGTCCACGGTAATGTTCTGGTCCACGGTAATTTTCCGTCTCTGGTCCACAGTAATGTTCCGTATCTGGTCCATGGTAATGTTCGGTTTCACGGTAATGTTCCATTTCTGGTCCACGGTAATGTTCTGTCTCTGGTCCACGATAATGTTCGATTTCTGGTCGACGATAATGTTCGGTTTCACGGTAATGTTCCGTTTCTGGTCCAGGATAATGTTGTGTTTCTGTTTCACGGTAATGTTCCGTTTCATGTCCTAGATAATGTTCTGTTTCGGTTTCACGGTAATGTTCTGTCTCTGGTCCACGGTAATGTTCTGTCTCTGGTCCACGGTAATGTTCGGTTTCACGGTAATGTTCCGTCTCTGGTCCACGATAATGTTGTGTTTCTGTTTCACGGTAATGTTCCGTTTCTGGTCCACGATAATGTTCGGTTTCACGATAATGTTCCGTTTCTGGTCAACGATAATGTTCTGTTTAGGTTTCACGGTAATGTTCTGTCTCTGGTCCACGATAATGTTCCGTCTCTGGTCCACGATAATGTTCTGTCTCTGATCCACGATAATGTTCTGTCTCTGGTCCACGATAATGTTCCGTTTCTGGTCCACGATAATGTTCTGTTTCGGTTTCAAGGTAATGTTCTGTCTCTGGTCCACGATAATGTTCCGTTTCTGGTCCACGATAATGTTCTGTTTTGGTTTCAAGGTAATGTTCTGTCTCTGGTCCACGGTAATGTTCCCTTTCTAGTCCACGATAATGTTCTGTTTCGGTTTCACGGTAATGTTCCGTTTCTGGTCCACGATAATGTTCTGTTTCTGTTTCACGGTAATGTTCCGTTTCTGGTCCAAGATAATGTTCTGTTTCATGGTAATGTTTTGTCTCTGGTCCATGGTAATATTCTGTCTCTGGTCCACGGTAATGTTCGGTTTCAAGGTAAAGTTCGGTCTCTGGTCCACGGTAATGTTCTGTCTCTGGTCCACGGAAATGTTCTGTCTCTGGTCCACGGAAATGTTCTGTCTCTGGTCCACGGTAATGTTCTGTTTCGGTTTCACGGTAATGTTCCGTCTCTGGTCCACGGTAATGTTCCGTCTCTGGTCCACGATAATGTTGTGTTTCTGTTTCACGGTAATGTTCCGTTTCTGGCCCATGATAATGTTCTGTTTCACGGTAATGTTCTGTCTCTGGTCCATGGTAATGTTCTGTCTCTGGTCCACGGTAATGTTCGGTTTCAAAGTAAAATTCGGTCTCTGGTCCACAGTAATGTTCTGTCTCTGGTCCACGGTAATGTTCTGTCTCTGGTCCACGGTAATGTTCTGTCTCTGGTCCACGGTAATGTTCGATCTCTGGTCCACGATAATGTTCGGTTTCACGGTAATGTTCCGTCTCTGGTCCACGATAATGTTCTGTTTCTGTATCACGGTAATGTTCCGTTTCTGGTCCACGATAATGTTCGGTTTCACGGTAATGTTCTGACTCTGGTCCACGGTAATGTTCTGTGTCTGGTCCACAATAATGTTCGGTTTCACGGTAATGTTCCGTCTCTAGTCCACGATAATGTTCCGTCTTTGGTCCACGATAATGTTCTTTCTCTGGTCAACGGTAATGTTGTGTTTCTGTTTCACGGTAATGTTCTGTCTCTGGTCCACGCTAATGTTCTGTTTCTGTTTCACGGTAATGTTCCGTTTCTGGTCCACGATAATGTTGTGTTTCTGTTTCACGGTAATGTTCCGTTTCTGGTCCACGATAATGTTCGGTTTGAGGATAATGTTCGGTTTCACGGTAATGTTCTGGTCCACGGTAATGTTCTGGTCCACGGTAATGTTCCGTCTCTGGTCCAAGGTAATGTTCGGTTTCACGGTAATGTTCGGTCTCTGGTCCACCATAATGTTCGGTTTGACGATAATGTTCGGTTTCACGGTAATGTTCCGTCTCTGGTCCAAGGTAATGTTCGGTTTCACGGTAATGTTCGGTCTCTGGTCCACCATAATGTTCGGTTTGACGATAATGTTCGGTTTCACGGTAATGTTCTGGTCCACGGTAATGTTCTGGTCCACGGTAATGTTCCGTCTCTGGTCCACAGTAATGTTCCGTATCTGGTCCATGGTAATGTTCGGTTTCACGGTAATGTTCCATTTCTTGGCCACGGTAATGTTCTGTCTCTGGTCCACGATAATGTTCGATCTCTGGTCCACGATAATGTTCGGTTTCACGGTAATGTTCCGTCTCTTGTCCACGATAATGTTGTGTTTCGGTTTCACGGTAATGTTCTGTCTCTGGTCCACGGTAATGTTCTGTCTCTGGTCCACGGTAATGTTCTGTCTCTGCTCCACGGTAATGTTCTGTCTCTGGTCCACGGTAATGTTCTGTCTCTGGTCCACGAGAATGTTCTGTCTCTGGTCCACGATAATGTTCCGTTTCTGGTCCACGATAATGTTCTGTTTTGGTTTCATGGTAATGTTCCATTTCTTGTCCACCGTAATGTTCTGTCTCTGGTCAACGATAATGTTCGATTTCTGGTCGACGATATTGTTCGGTTTCACGGTAATGTTCCGTCTCTGGTCCACGATAATGTTCGGTTTCACGGTAATGTTCCATTTCTGGTCCACGGTAATGTTCTGTCTCTGGTCCACGATAATGTTCGATCTCTGGTCCACGATAATGTTCGGTTTCACGGTAATGTTCTGTCTCTGGTCCACGATAATGTTGTGTTTCTGTTTCACGGTAATGTTCCGTTTCATGTCCACGATAATGTTCGGTTTCACGGTAATGTTCCATTTCTGGTCCACGGTAATGTTCTGTCTCTGGTCCACGATAATGTTCGATCTCTGGTCCACGATAATGTTCGGTTTCACGGTAATGTTCTGTCTCTGGTCCACGGTAATGTTCTGTCTCTGGTCCACGGTAATGTTCTGTCTCTGGTCCACGGTAATGTTCTGTCTCTGGTCCACGGTAATGTTCTGTCTCTGGTGCTCGATAATGTTCCGTTTCTGGTCCACGATAATGTTCTGTTTTGGTTTCAAGGTAATGTTCTGTCTCTGGTCCACGGTAATGTTCTGTTTCTGGTCCACGATAATGTTCTGTTTTTGTTTCACGGTAATGTTCCGTTTCTGGTCAATGATAATGTTCTGTTTCACGGTAATGTTCTGTCTCTGGTCCATGGTAATGTTCTGTCTCTGGTCCACGGTAATGTTCTGTCTCTGGTCCACGGTAATGTTCTGTCTCTGGTCCACGGTAATGTTCTGTCTCTGGTCCACGATAATGTTCTGTCTCTGGTCCTCGATAATGTTCCGTTTCTGGTCCACGATAATGTTCTGTTTTGGTTTCAAGGTAATGTTCTGTCTCTGGTCCACGGTAATGTTCTGTTTCGGTTTCACGGTAATGTTCTGTGTCTGGTCCACGATAATGTTCTGTCTCTGGTCAACGATAATGTTCTGTTTTGGTTTCAAGGTAATGTTCTGTCTCTGGTCCACGGTAATATTCTGTTTCGGTTTCACCGTAATGTTCTGTCTCTGGTCCACGATAATGTTCGATCTCTGGTCCACGATAATGTTCGGTTTCACGGTAATGTTCTGTCTCTGGTCCACGGTAATGTTCTGTCTCTGGTCCACGGTAATGTTCTGTCTCTGGTCCACGGTAATGTTCTGTCTCTGGTCCACGATAATGTTCTGTCTCTGGTCCACGGTAATGTTCTGTTTCTGGTCCACGATAATGTTCTGTTTCGGTTTCACGGTAATGTTCTGTGTCTGGTCCACGATAATGTTCTGTTTTTGTTTCACGGTAATGTTCCGTTTCTGGTCAATGATAATGTTCTGTTTCACGGTAATGTTCTGTCTCTGGTCCATGGTAATGTTCTGTCTCTGGTCCACGGTAATGTTCTGTCTCTGGTCCACGGTAATGTTCTGTCTCTGGTCCACGGTAATGTTCTGTCTCTGGTCCACGATAATGTTCTGTCTCTGGTCCTCGATAATGTTCCGTTTCTGGTCCACGATAATGTTCTGTTTTGGTTTCAAGGTAATGTTCTGTCTCTGGTCCACGGTAATGTTCTGTTTCGGTTTCACGGTAATGTTCTGTGTCTGGTCCACGATAATGTTCTGTCTCTGGTCAACGATAATGTTCCGTTTCTGGTCCACGATAATGTTCTGTTTTGGTTTCAAGGTAATGTTCTGTCTCTGGTCCACGGTAATATTCTGTTTCGGTTTCACCGTAATGTTCTGTTTCTGGTCCACGATAATGTTCTGTTTCTGTTTCACGGTAATGTTCCGTTTCTGGTCCATGGTAATGTTCTGTTTCACGGTAATGTTCTGTCTCTGGTCCATGGTAATGTTCTGTCTCTGGTCCACGGTAATGTTCGGTTTCAAGGTAAAGTTCGGTCTCTGGTCCACAGAAATGTTCTGTCTCTGGTCCACGGTAATGTTCTGTCTCTGGTCCACGGTAATGTTCTGTCTCTGGTCCACGATAATGTTCGATCTCTGGTCCACGATAATGTTCGGTTTCACGGTAATGTTCCGTCTCTGGTCCACGATAATGTTCTGTTTCGGTTTCACGGTAATGTTCCGTTTCTGGTCCACGATAATGTGCTGTTTCGGTTTCACGGTAATGTTCCGTCTCTGGTCCACGGTAATGTTCCGTCTCTGGTCCACGATAATGTTGTGTTTCTGTTTCACGGTAATGTTCCATTTCTGGTCCATGATAATGTTCAGTTTCACGGTAATGTTCTGTCTCTGGTCCATGGTAATGTTCTGTCTCTGGTCCACGGTAATGTTCGGTTTCAAGGTAAAGTTCGGTCTCTGGTCCACAGTAATGTTCTGTCTCTGGTCCACGGTAATGTTCTGTCTCTGGTCCACGGTAATGTTCTCTCTCTGGTCCACGGTAATGTTCGATCTCTGGTCCACGATAATGTTCGGTTTCACGGTAATGTTCCGTCTCTGGTCCACGATAATGTTCTGTTTCTTTATCACGGTAATGTTCCGTTTCTGGTCCAAAATAATTTAGTGTTTTTGTTTCACGGTAATGTTCCGTTTGTGTTCCACGATAATGTTCGGTTTCACGGTAATGTTCCGTCTCTGGTCCACGATATTGTTCCGTCTTTGGTCCACGATAATGTTCTGTTTCTGTTTCACGGTAATGTTCCGTTTCAGGTCCACGATAATGTTCTGTTTCGGTTTCACGGTAATGTTCTGTCTCTGGTCCATGATAATGTTCCGTTTCTGGTCCACGATAATGTTCTGTTTCAGTTTCACGGTAATGTTCTGTTTCCGTTTCACGCTAATGTTCTGTCTCTAATCCACGGTAATGTTTTGTTTCTGTTTCACGGTAATGTTCCGTCTCTGGTCCACGATAATGTTCGGTTTCACGATAATGTTCCGTTTCTGGTCCACAATAATGTTCTGTTTAGGTTTCATGGTAATGTTCTGTCTCTGGTCCACGATAATGTTTTGTTTCTGTTTCACGGTAATGTTCCGTTTCTGGTCCATGATAATCTTCTGTTTCATGGTAATGTTCTGTCTCTGGTCCATGGTAATATTCTGTCTCTGGTCCACGGTAATGTTCGGTTTCAAGGTAAAGTTCAGTCTCTGGTACACGGTAATGTTCTGTCTCTGGTCCATGGTAATGTTCTGTCTCTGGTCCACGGAAATGTTCTCTCTCTGGTCCACGGTAATGTTCTGTCTCTGGTCCACGGTAATGTTCGATCTCTGGTCCACGATAATGTTCGTTTCACGGTAATGTTCCGTCTCTGGTCCACGATAATGTTCTGTTTCGGTTTCACGGTAATGTTCCGTTTCTGGTCCACGATAATGTTCTATTTCGGTTTCACGGTAATGTTCTGTCTCTGGTCCACGATAATGTTCGATTTCTGGTCGACGATAATGTTCGGTTTCACGGTAATGTTCCGTCTCTGGTCCACGATAATGTTCGGTTTCACGGTAATGTTCCATTTCTGGTCCACGGTAATGTTCTGTCTCTGGTCCACGATAATGTTCGATCTCTGGTCCACGATAATGTTCGGTTTCACGGTAATGTTCCGTGTCTGGTCCACGATAATGTTGTGTTTCTGTTTCACGGTAATGTTCCGTTTCATGTCCACAATAATGTTCTGTTTCGGTTTCACGGTAATGTTCTGTCTCTGGTCCATGGTAATGTTCTGTCTCTGGTCCACGGTAATGTTCTGTCTCTGGTCCACGGTAATGTTCTGTCTCTGGTCCACGATAATGTTTTGTCTCTGGTCCACGATAATGTTCCGTTTCTGGTCCACGATAATGTTCTGTTTTGGTTTCAAGGTAATGTTCTTTCTCTGGTCCACGGTAATGTTCCGTTTCTGGTCCACGATAATGTTCTGTTTCGGTTTCACGGTAATGTTCTGTGTCTGGTCCACGATAATGTTCTGTTTCTGTTTCACGGTAATGTTCCGTTTCTGGTCCATGATAATGTTCTGTTTCACGGTAATGTTCTGTCTCTGGTCCATGGTAATGTTCTGTCTCTGGTCCACGGTAATGTTCGGTTTCAAGGTAAAGTTCGGTCTCTGGTCCACAGTAATGTTCTGTCTCTGGTCCACGGTAATGTTCTGTCTCTGGTCCACGGTAATGTTCGATCTCTGGTCCACTGTAATGTTCTGTCTCTGGTCCACGGTAATGTTCTGTCTCTGGTCCACGGTAATGTTCGATCTCTGGTCCACGATAATGTTCGGTTTCACGGTAATGTTCCGTCTCTGGTCCACGATAATTCAATTTCAATTCAATTTTATTTATATAGCGCCAGATTACAACAATTGTCATCTCAAGGCACTTAAGTAATATAGTCCAATTCAAGCCAATTGGAATTCAATTCATTGTAATCATAATCCAATTAATTCATATAGAGCTAATTAAAAAAATTAATATCCTAGCTAAGGAAACCAACAGATTGCACCGAAATGTGTCTTCAGTCCAATCTCCCGTCCTGAGCGTGCCTGTGGCAACTGTGGAAAGGAACGACTCCCTTTTAACAGGAAGAAACCTCTGGCAGAACCAGACTCAGGAAGGGTGGCCATCCGCCTCGACCAGCTGGGGTTTGAGAAGACAGAAAAGAGGGAAAAGAGGGGGGAAAAACACCATAACGCCATTCAAAGGATATCTGTTGGAACAGGGAAACATAGGTTAATAACCACAATAATGTCACATGTACATAAAATCAATTTTGAAATTAAACAGGGGGAAAAAGAGAGCAAAGTGAGGAAAGGTGTGACAGATGAGGTCCCCCAGCAGTCTAAGCCTATAGCAGCTTAACTATGGGATGTTTCAGGATTACCTGAGCCATCCCTAACTATAAGCTTTATCGAAAAGAAAAGTTTTAAGCCTAATCTTAAAAGTGGAAAGGGTGTCTGCTTCCCGGACATTTACTGGCAGCTTATTCCACAAGAGAGGGGCCTGATAACTGAAGGCTCTACCTCCCATTCTACTTTTAGAAACTCTGGGAACAACAAGTAAACCTGCAGTTTGGGAGCGAAGTGCTCTGTTAGGAAAATATTGTACAATGAGATCTTTAAGATATGATGGAGTTCGGTCAGTAAGAGCTTTATATGTGAGGAGAAGAATCTTAAATTCTATTCTGAATTTAACAGGGAGCCAATGAAGAGAAGCTAAAACTGGAGAAACATGATCTCTCCTGTTAGTTCTCATCAGAACTCTGGCTGCAGCATTTTGGATCAGCTGGAGGCTTTTCAGAGAATATGTGGGACAGCCCAATAATAAGGAATTACAGTAGTCCAATCTTGAAGTAACAAATGCATGGACTAGTTTCTCTGCATCACCCTGAGACAGGATGTTCCTGATTTTGGCAATATTACGAAGGTGAAAGAAGGCAGTCCTAGAAACCAGTTTTATATGTGCGTCAAATGATAAATTCTGGTCAAAAATAACTCCAAGGTTCCTCACTGTAGAACTAGAAGCCAAGGAAATACCATCTAGAGTAACTATATAACTAGACAATTTCTCCCTGAAGCGCTCAGGTCCAAAGAGAACAACTTCAGTTTTGTCTGAATTTAAAAGCAGACAGTTCTGAGTCATCCAGGTCTTTATGTCTTTAAGACAGGCTTGTAGCCTGACCAACCTGTAGGTTTCATCTGGTTTCATAGATAAGTACAGCTGAGTATCATCAGCATAACAATGGAAATTTATGCCATGCTGTCTGATAATGTTACCTAATGGAAGCATGTATAAAGTAAAAAGAATCGGTCCAAGCACAGAACCCTGAGGAACTCCATGACTTACTCCAACGTGTGAGGAAGATTCCTCATTTACAAGAACAAACTGGAATCTATCAGATAAATATGACTTAAACCAGCCTAATGCAGTTCCTTTAATCCCAATAACATGTTCAAGTCTCTGTAACAGAATGCTGTGATCGATCGTATCAAATGCAGCACTGAGATCCAACAGGACAAGCACAGAAACAAGTCCGCTATCAGAAGCTAACAGGAGATCATTGGTAACTTTCACCAGTGCCGTTTCTGTGCTATGATGCACTCTGAATCCTGACTGAAACTCTTCAAACAGATTATTTCTATGTAAATGATCACAAAGTTGAACTGCAACTATTTTTTCAAGAACTTTGGACAAAAAAGGGAGATTGGATATAGGTCGATAATTAGCCAACACTTCTGAATCAAGAGTAGGTTTTTTAAGTAAAGGTTTAATTACAGCAACCTTAAAAGTCTGAGGTACATATCCTATCAACAAAGACCGATTGATCAAATCCAATATGGAAGTGTCAATTAAGGGGAAAACCTCCTTGAACAGTCTGGTTGGGATTGGGTCTAACATACAAGTTGATGGTTTAGAAGAGACTATTGCTGTTGTTAGCTCAGAAAGATCAACTGGACAGAAGCTGTCTAAATACAATTCAGGTTCGAAAGATACTTCTAAAGCTGCTCTACTTGATGATACATCAGTGATAATAATGGGAAGGATTCCATTAATCTTCTCTCTGATAGAAACAATTTTATTGATGAAGAATCTCATGAAATCATCACTGCTGAGAGTTAAAGGAATACATGGCTCAACAGAGCTCGGAGTCTTTGTCAGTCTGGCAACAGTGCTGAAAAGAAACCTGGGATTATTCTTATTCTCTTCTATCAATAATGAATAATACGCAGTTCTAGCTTTACGAAGTGCTTTCTTATACGTTATTAAACTATCTTTCCAGACTAATTGAGACTCTTCTAAATTAGAGGAACGCCACTGTCTCTCCAGCTTTCTTGCAGTCTGCTTTAACGCACGCAGCTGTGAATTATACCAAGGAGCCAACCTCTTCTGACTGATTACCTTCCTTTTCAGATAATGTTCTGTTTCAGTTTCACGGTAATATTCAGTTTCTGGTCCACGATAATGTTCGGTTTCACGGTAATGTTCCGTCTCTGGTCCACGATAATGTTCTATTTCTTTATCACGGTAATGTTCCGTTTCTGGTCCAAAATAATTTAGTGTTTCTGTTTCACGGTAATGTTCCGTTTCTGGTCCACGATAATGTTCTGTGTCTGGTCCACGATAATGTTCGGTTTCACGGTAATGTTCTGTCTCTGGTCCACGATAATGTTCCGTCTTTGGTCCATGATAATGTTCTGTTTCTGTTTCACGGTAATGTTCCGTTTCTGGTCCACGATAATTTTGTGTTTCTGTTTCACGGTAATGTTCCGTTTCTGGTCCACGATAATGTTCTGTTTCGGTTTCACGGTAATGTTCTGTCTCTGGTCCATGATAATGTTCCGTTTCTGGTCCACGATAATGTTCTGTTTCAGTTTCACGGTAATGTTCTGTTTCCGTTTCACGGTAATGTTCTGTCTCTGGTCCACGGTAATGTTTTGTTTCTGTTTCACGGTAATGTTCCGTCTCTGGTCCACGATAATGTTCGGTTTCACGATAATGTTCCGTTTCTGGTCCACGATAATGTTCTTTTTAGGTTTCATGGTAATGTTCTGTCTCTGGTCCACGATAATGTTTTGTTTCTGTTTCACGGTAATGTTCCGTTTCTGGTCCATGATAATGTTCTGTTTCATGGTAATGTTCTGTCTCTGGTCCATGGTACTATTCTGTCTCTGGTCCACGGTAATGTTCGGTTTCAAGGTAAAGTTCGGTCTCTGGTCCACGGTAATGTTCTGTCTCTGGTCCACGGTAATGTTCTGTCTCTGGTCCACGGAAATGTTCTCTCTCTGGTCCACGGTAATGTTCTGTCTCTGGTCCAAGGTAATGTTCGATCTCTGGTCCACGATAATGTTCGGTTTCACGGTAATGTTCCGTCTCTGGTCCACGATAATGTTCTGTTTCGTTTTCACGGTAATGTTCCGTTTCTGGTCCACGATAATGTTCTGTTTCGGTTTCACGGTAATGTTCTGTCTCTGGTCCACGGTAATGTTCTGTGTCTGGTCCACGATAATGTTCGGATTCACGGTAATGTTCCGTCTCTGGTCCACGATAATGTTCCGTCTTTGGTCCACGATAATGTTCTGTCTCTGGTCCATGATAATGTTCCGTTTCTGGTCCACGATAATTTTGTGTTTCTGTTTCACGGTAATGTTCTGTTTCCGTTTCACTTTAATGTTCTGTCTCTGGTCCACGGTAATGTTCTGTCTCTGGTCCACGGTAATGTTCTGTCTCTGGTCCACGGTAATGTTCCGTTTCTGGTCCACGATAATGTTCTGTTTTGGTTTCAAGGTAATGTTCTGTCTCTGGTCCACGGTAATGTTCTGTTTCGGTTTCACGGTAATGTTCTGTGTCTGGTCCACAATAATGTTCTGTTTCTGTTTCACGGTAATTTTCCGTTTCTGGTCCATGATAATGTTCTGTTTCACGGTAATGTTCTGTCTCTGGTCCATGGTAATATTCTGTCTCTGGTCCACGGTAATGTTCGGTTTCAAGGTAAAGTTCGGTCTCTGGTCCACAGTAATGTTCTGTCTCTGGTCCACGGTAATGTTCTGTCTCTGGTCCACGGTAATGTTCGGTTTCAAGGTAAAGTTCGGTCTCTGGTCCACGGTAATGTTCTGTCTCTGGTCCACGGTAATGTTCTGTCTCTGGTCCACGGTAATGTTCTGTCTCTGGTCCACGATAATGTTCGATCTCTGGTCCACGATAATGTTCGGTTTCACGGTAATGTTCCGTCTCTGGTCCACGATAATGTTCTGTTTTGGTTTCACGGTAATGTTCAGTTTCTGGTCCACGACAATGTTCTGTTTCGGTTTCACGGTAATTTTCCGTCTCTGGTCCACGGTAATGTTCCGTCTCTGGTCCACGATAATGTTGTGTTTCTGTTTCACGGTAATGTTCCATTTCTGGTCCATGATAATGTTCTGTTTCACGGTAATGTTCTGTCTCTGGTCCATGGTAATGTTCTGTCTCTGGTCCACGGTAATGTTCGGTTTCAAGGTAAAGTTCGGTCTCTGGTCCACAGTAATGTTCTGTCTCTGGTCCACGGTAATGTTCTGTCTCTGGTCCACGGTAATGTTCGATCTCTGGTCCACGGTAATGTTCGATCTCTGGTCCACGATAATGTTCGGTTTCACGGTAATGTTCCTTCTCTGGTCCACGATAATGTTCTGTTTCTTTATCACGGTAATGTTCCGGTTCTGGTCCAAAATAATTTAGTGTTTTTGTTTCACGGTAATGTTCCGTTTCTGGTCCACGATAATGTTCGGTTTCACGGTAATGTTCTGTCTCTGGTCCACGGTAATGTTCTGTGTCTGGTCCACGATAATGTTCGGTTTCACGGTAATGTTCCGTCTCTGGTCCACGATATTGTTCCGTCTTTGGTCCACGATAATGTTCTGTTTCTGTTTCATTGTAATGTTCCGTTTCTGGTCCACGATAATTTTGTGTTTCTGTTTCACGGTAATGTTCCGTTTCTGGTCCACGATAATCTTCTGTTTCGGTTTCACTGTAATGTTCTGTCTCTGGTCCATGATAATGTTCCGTTTCTGGTCCACGATAATGTTCTGTTTCAGTATCACGGTAATGTTCTGTTTCCGTTTCACGGTAATGTTCTGTCTCTAATCCACGGTAATGTTTTGTTTCTGTTTCACGGTAATGTTCCGTCTCTGGTCCACAATAATGTTCTGTTTCAGTATCACGGTAATGTTCTGTTTCCGTTTCACGGTAATGTTCTGTCTCTAATCCACGGTAATGTTTTGTTTCTGTTTCACGGTAATGTTCCGTCTCTGGTCCACGATAATGTTCGGTTACACGATAATGTTCCGTTTCTGGTCCACGATAATGTTTTGTTTAGGTTTCATGGTAATAATCCGTTTCTGGTCCATGATAATCTTCTGTTTCATGGTAATGTTCTGTCTCTGGTCCATGGTAATATTCTGTCTCTGGTCCACGGTAATGTTCGGTTTCAAGGTAAAGTTCGGTCTCTGGTCCACGGTAATGTTCTGTCTCTGGTCCACGGTAATGTTCTGTCTCTGGTCCACGGAAATGTTCTCTCTCTGGTCCACGGTAATGTTCTGTCTCTGGTCCACGGTAATGTTCGATCTCTGGTCCACGACAATGTTCGGTTTCACGGTAATGTTCCGTCTCTGTTCCACGATAATGTTCTGTTTCGGTTTCACGGTAATGTTCCGTTTCTGGTCCACGATAATGTTCTGTTTCGGTTTCACGGTAATGTTCTGTCTCTGGTCGACGATAATGTTCGATTTCTGGCTAACGATAATGTTCGGTTTCACGGTAATGTTCCATTTCTGGTTCACGGTAATGTTCTGTCTCTTGTCCACGATAATGTTCGATCTCTGGTCCACGATAATGTTCGGTTTCACGGTAATGTTCCGTCTCTGGTCCACGATATTGTTCCGTCTTTGGTCCACGATAATGTTATGTTTCTGTTTCACGGTAATGTTCCGTTTCAGGTCCACGATAATTTTGTGTTTCTGTTTCACGGTAATGTTCCGTTTCTGGTCCACGATAATGTTCTGTTTCGGTTTCACGGTAATGTTCTGTCTCTGGTCCATGATAATGTTCCGTTTCTGGTCCACGATAATATTCTGTTTCAGTTTCACGGTAATGTTCTGTTTCCGTTTCACGGTAATGTTCTGTCTCTAATCCACGGTAATGTTTTGTTTCTGTTTCACGGTAATGTTCCGTCTCTGGTCCACGATAATGTTCGGTTTCACGATAATGTTCCGTTTCTGGTCCACGATAATGTTCTGTTTAGGTTTCATGGTAATGTTCTGTCTCTGGTCCACGATAATGTTTTGTTTCTGTTTCACGGTAATGTTCCGTTTCTGGTCCATGATAATCTTCTGTTTCATGGTAATGTTCTGTCTCTGGTCCATGGTAATATTCTGTCTCTGGTCCACGGTAATGTTCGGTTTCAAGGTAAAGTTCGGTCTCTGGTACACGGTAATGTTCTGTCTCTGGTCCACGGTAATGTTCTGTCTCTGGTCCACGGAAATGTTCTCTCTCTGGTCCACGGTAATGTTCTGTCTCTGGTCCACTGTAATGTTCGATCTCTGGTCCACGATAATGTTCGTTTCATGGTAATGTTCCGTCTCTGGTCCACGATAATGTTCTGTTTCGGTTTCACGGCAATGTTCCATTTCTGGTCCACGATAATGTTCTATTTCGGTTTCACGGTAATGTTCTGTCTCTGGTCCACGATAATGTTCGATTTCTGGTCGACGATAATGTTCGGTTTCACGGTAATGTTCCATCTCTGGTCCACGATAATGTTCGGTTTCACGGTAATGTTCCATTTCTGGTCCACGGTAATGTTCTGTCTCTGGTCCACGATAATGTTCGATCTCTGGTCCACGATAATGTTCGGTTTCACGGTAATGTTCCGTGTCTGGTCCACGATAATGTTGTGTTTCTGTTTCACGGTAATGTTCCGTTTCATGTCCACAATAATGTTCTGTTTCGGTTTCACGGTAATGTTCTGTCTCTGGTCCACGGTAATGTTCTGTCTCTGGTCCACGGTAATGTTCTGTCTCTGGTCCACGGTAATGTTCTGTCTCTGGTCCACGGTAATGTTCTGTCTCTGGTCCACGATAATGTTTTGTCTCTGGTCCACGATAATGTTCCGTTTCTGGTCCACGATAATGTTCTGTTTTGGTTTCAAGGTAATGTTCTTTCTCTGGTCCACGGTAATGTTCCGTCTCTGGTCCACGATAATGTTCTGTTTCGGTTTCACGGTAATGTTCTGTGTCTGGTCCACGATAATGTTCTGTTTCTGTTTCACGGTAATGTTCCGTTTCTGGTCCATGATAATGTTCTGTTTCACGGTAATGTTCTGTCTCTGGTCCATGGTAATGTTCTGTCTCTGGTCCACGGTAATGTTCGGTTTCAAGGTAAAGTTCGGTCTCTGGTCCACAGTAATGTTCTGTCTCTGGTCCACGGTAATGTTCTGTCTCTGGTCCACTGTAATGTTCTGTCTCTGGTCCACGGTAATGTTCTGTCTCTGGTCCACGGTAATGTTCGATCTCTGGTACACGATAATGTTCGGTTTCACGGTAATGTTCCGTCTCTGGTCCACGATAATGTTCTGTTTCAGTTTCACGGTAATATTCAGTTTCTGGTCCACGATAATGTTCTGTTTCGGTTTCACAGTAATGTTCCGTCTCTGGTCCACGGTAATGTTCCGTCTCTGGTCCACGATAATGTTGTGTTTCTGTTTCACGGTAATGTTCCATTTCTGGTCCATGATAATGTTCTGTTTCATGGTAATGTTCTGTCTCTGGTCCAGGGTAATGTTCTGTCTCTGGTCCAAGGTAATGTTCGGTTTCAAGGTAAAGTTCAGTCTCTGGTCCACAGTAATGTTCTGTCTCTGGTCCACGGTAATGTTCTGTCTCTGGTCCACGGTAATGTTCGATCTCTGGTCCACGATAATGTTCGGTTTCACGGTAATGTTCCGTCTCTGGTCCACGATAATGTTCTATTTCTTTATCACGGTAATGTTCCGTTTCTGGTCCACGATAATGTTCGGTTTCACGGTAATGTTCTGTCTCTGGTCCACGATAATGTTCCGTCTTTGGTCCATGATAATGTTCTGTTTCTGTTTCACGGTAATGTTCCGTTTCTGGTCCACGTTAATTTTGTGTTTCTGTTTCACGGTAATGTTCCGTTTCTGGTCCACGATAATGTTCTGTTTCGGTTTCACGGTAATGTTCTGTCTCTGGTCCATGATAATGTTCCGTTTCTGGTCCACGATAATGTTCTGTTTCAGTGTCACGGTAATGTTCTGTTTTTGGTCCACGATAATGTTCTGTTTCGGTTTCACGGTAATGTTCTGTCTCTGGTCCACGGTAATGTTTTGTTTCTGTTTCACGGTAATGTTCCGTCTCTGGTCCACGATAATGTTCGGTTTCACGATAATGTTCCGTTTCTGGTCCACGATAATGTTCTTTTTAGGTTTCATGGTAATGTTCTGTCTCTGGTCCACGATAATGTTTTGTTTCTGTTTCACGGTAATGTTCCGTTTCTGGTCCATGATAATGTTCTGTTTCATGGTAATGTTCTGTCTCTGGTCCATGGTAATATTCTGTCTCTGGTCCACGGTAATGTTCGGTTTCAAGGTAAAGTTCGGTCTCTGGTCCACGGTAATGTTCTGTCTCTGGTCCACGGTAATGTTTTGTTTCTGTTTCACGGTAATGTTCCGTCTCTGGTCCACGATAATGTTCGGTTTCACGATAATGTTCCGTTTCTGGTCCACGATAATGTTCTTTTTAGGTTTCATGGTAATGTTCTGTCTCTGGTCCACGATAATGTTTTGTTTCTGTTTCACGGTAATGTTCCGTTTCTGGTCCATGATAATGTTCTGTTTCATGGTAATGTTCTGTCTCTGGTCCATGGTAATATTCTGTCTCTGGTCCACGGTAATGTTCGGTTTCAAGGTAAAGTTCGGTCTCTGGTCCACGGTAATGTTCTGTCTCTGGTCCACGGTAATGTTCTGTCTCTGGTCCACGGTAATGTTCTGTCTCTGGTCCACGAAAATGTTCTCTCTCTGGTCCACGGTAATGTTCTGTCTCTGGTCCACGGTAATGTTCGATCTCTGGTCCACGATAATGTTCGGTTTCACGGTAATGTTCCGTCTCTGGTCCACGATAATGTTCTGTTTCGTTTTCACGGTAATGTTCCGTTTCTGGTCCACGATAATGTTCTGTTTCGGTTTCACGGTAATGTTCTGTCTCTGGTCCACGGTAATGTTCTGTGTCTGGTCCACGATAATGTTCGGATTCACGGTAATGTTCCGTCTCTGGTCCACGATAATGTTCCGTCTTTGGTCCACGATAATGTTCTGTCTCTGGTCCATGATAATGTTCCGTTTCTGGTCCACGATAATGTTGTGTTTCTGTTTCACGGTAATGTTCTGTTTCCGTTTCACTTTAATGTTCTGTCTCTGGTCCACGGTAATGATGTGTTTCTGTTTCACGGTAATGTTCCGTTTCTGGTCCACGATAATGTTGTGTTTCACGGTAATGTTACGTTTCTGGTCCAGAATAATGTTCTGTTTCGGTTTCACGGTAATGTTCTGTCTCTGGTCCACGGTAATGTTCTGTGTCGGTTTCACGGTAATGTTGGGTTTCACGGTAATGTTCGGTCTCTGGTCCACGGTAATGTTCGTTTTCACGGTAATGTTCGGTCTCTGGTCCACGATAATGTTCTGTTTCGGTTTCACAGTAATGTTCTGTCTCTGGTCCACGGTAATGTTCTGTTTCGGTTTCACGATAATGTTCGGTTTCACGGTAATGTTCTGGTCCACGGTAATGTTCCGTCTCTGGTCCACAGTAATGTTCCGTATCTGGTCCATGGTAATGTTCGTTTTCACGGTAATGTTCCATTTCTGGTCCACGGTAATGTTCTGTCTCTGGTCCACGATAATGTTCGATTTCTGGTCGACGATAATGTTCGGTTTCACGATAATGTTCCGTCTCTGGTCCACGATAATGTTCGGTTTCACGGTAATGTTCCATTTCTGGTCCACGATAATGTTCTGTCTCTGGTCCATGATAATGTTCTGTCTCTGGTCCACGGTAATGTTCTGTCTCTGGTCCACGGTAATGTTCTGTCTCTGGTCCACAGTAATGTTCTGTCTCTGGTCCACGGTAATGTTCTGTGTCTGGTCCACGATAATGTTCTGTCTCTGGTCCACGATAATGTTCCGTTTCTGGTCCACGATAATGTTCTGTTTTGGTTTCAAGGTAATGTTCTGTCTCTGGTCCACGGTAATGTTCTGTTTCGGTTTCACGGTAATGTTCTGTGTCTGGTCCACGATAATGTTCTGTTTCTGTTTCACGGTAATTTTCCGTTTCTTGTCCATGATAATGTTCTGTTTCACGGTAATGTTCTGTCTCTGGTCCATGGTAATATTCTGTCTCTGGTCCACGGTAATGTTCGGTTTCAAGGTAAAGTTCGGTCTCTGGTCCACAGTAATGTTCTGTCTCTGGTCCACGGTAATGTTCTGTCTCTGGTCCACGGTAATGTTCTGTCTCTGGTCCACGGTAATGTTCTGTCTCTGGTCCACGGTAATGTTCTGTCTCTGGTCCACGATAATGTTCGATCTCTGGTCCACGATAATGTTCGGTTTCACGGTAATGTTCCGTCTCTGGTCCACGATAATGTTCTGTTTCGGTTTCACGGTAATGTTCAGTTTCTGGTCCACGACAATGTTCTGTTTCGGTTTCACGGTAATTTTCCGTCTCTGGTCCACGGTAATGTTCCGTCTCTGGTCCACGATAATGTTGTGTTTCTGTTTCACGGTAATGTTCCATTTCTGGTCCATGATAATGTTCTGTTTCACGGTAATGTTCTGTCTCTGGTCCATGGTAATGTTCTGTCTCTGGTCCACGGTAATGTTCGGTTTCAAGGTAAAGTTCGGTCTCTGGTCCACAGTAATGTTCTGTCTCTGGTCCACGGTAATGTTCTGTCTCTGGTCCACGGTAATGTTCGATCTCTGGTCCACGGTAATGTTCGATCTCTGGTCCACGATAATGTTCGGTTTCACGGTAATGTTCCTTCTCTGGTCCACGATAATGTTCTGTTTCTTTATCACGGTAATGTTCCGGTTCTGGTCCAAAATAATTTAGTGTTTTTGTTTCACGGTAATGTTCCGTTTCTGGTCCACGATAATGTTCGGTTTCACGGTAATGTTCTGTCTCTGGTCCACGGTAATGTTCTGTGTCTGGTCCACGATAATGTTCGGTTTCACGGTAATGTTCCGTCTCTGGTCCACGATATTGTTCCGTCTTTGGTCCACGATAATGTTCTGTTTCTGTTTCATGGTAATGTTCCGTTTCTGGTCCACGATAATTTTGTGTTTCTGTTTCACGGTAAAGTTCCGTTTCTGGTCCACGATAATCTTCTGTTTCGGTTTCACTGTAATGTTCTGTCTCTGGTCCATGATAATGTTCCGTTTCTGGTCCACGATAATGTTCTGTTTCAGTATCACGGTAATGTTCTGTTTCCGTTTCACGGTAATGTTCTGTCTCTAATCCACGGTAATGTTTTGTTTCTGTTTCACGGTAATGTTCCGTCTCTGGTCCACGATAATGTTCTGTTTCACGATAATGTTCCGTTTCTGGTCCACGATAATGTTTTGTTTAGGTTTCATGGTAATGTTCTGTCTCTGGTCCACGATAATGTTTTGTTTCTGTTTCACGGTAATGTTCCGTTTCTGGTCCATGATAATCTTCTGTTTCATGGTAATGTTCTGTCTCTGGTCCATGGTAATATTCTGTCTCTGGTCCACGGTAAGGTTCGGTTTCAAGGTAAAGTTCGGTCTCTGGTCCACGGTAATGTTCTGTCTCTGGTCCACGGTAATGTTCTGTCTCTGGTCCACGGAAATGTTCTCTCTCTGGTCCACGGTAATGTTCTGTCTCTGGTCCACGGTAATGTTCAATCTCTGGTCCACGACAATGTTCGGTTTCACGGTAATGTTCCGTCTCTGGTCCATGATAATGTTCCGTTTCTGGTCCACGATAATGTTCTGTTTCAGTTTCACGGTAATGTTCTGTTTCCGTTTCACGGTAATGTTCTGTCTCTGGTCCACGGTAATGTTTTGTTTCTGTTTCACGGTAATGTTCCGTCTCTGGTCCACGATAATGTTCGGTTTCACGATAATGTTCCGTTTCTGGTCCACGATAATGTTCTTTTTAGGTTTCATGGTAATGTTCTGTCTCTGGTCCACGATAATGTTTTGTTTCTGTTTCACGGTAATGTTCCGTTTCTGGTCCATGATAATGTTCTGTTTCATGGTAATGTTATGTCTCTGGTCCATGGTAATATTCTGTCTCTGGTCCACGGTAATGTTCGGTTTCAAGGTAAAGTTCGGTCTCTGGTCCACGGTAATGTTCTGTCTCTGGTCCACGGTAATGTTCTGTCTCTGGTCCACGGTAATGTTCTGTCTCTGGTCCACGGAAATGTTCTCTCTCTGGTCCACGGTAATGTTCTGTCTCTGGTCCACGGTAATGTTCGATCTCTGGTCCACGATAATGTTCGGTTTCACGGTAATGTTCCGTCTCTGGTCCACGATAATGTTCTGTTTCGTTTTCACGGTAATGTTCCGTTTCTGGTCCACGATAATGTTCTGTTTCGGTTTCACGGTAATGTTCTGTCTCTGGTCCACGGTAATGTTCTGTTTCTGGTCCACGATAATGTTCGGATTCACGGTAATGTTCCGTCTCTGGTCCACGATAATGTTCCGTCTTTGGTCCACGATAATGTTCTGTCTCTGGTCCATGATAATGTTCCGTTTCTGGTCCACGATAATGTTGTGTTTCTGTTTCACGGTAATGTTCTGTTTCCGTTTCACTTTAATGTTCTGTCTCTGGTCCACGGTAATGATGTGTTTCTGTTTCACGGTAATGTTCCGTTTCTGGTCCACGATAATGTTGTGTTTCACGGTAATGTTACGTTTCTGGTCCACAATAATGTTCTGTTTCGGTTTCACGGTAATGTTCTGTCTCTGGTCCACGGTAATGTTCTGTGTCGGTTTCACGGTAATGTTGGGTTTCACGGTAATGTTCGGTCTCTGGTCCACGGTAATGTTCGTTTTCACGGTAATGTTCGGTCTCTGGTCCACGATAATGTTCTGTTTCGGTTTCACAGTAATGTTCTGTCTCTGGTCCACGGTAATGTTCTGTTTCGGTTTCACGATAATGTTCGGTTTCACGGTAATGTTCTGGTCCACGGTAATGTTCCGTCTCTGGTCCACAGTAATGTTCCGTATCTGGTCCATGGTAATGTTCGTTTTCACGGTAATGTTCCATTTCTGGTCCACGGTAATGTTCTGTCTCTGGTCCACGATAATGTTTGATTTCTGGTCGACGATAATGTTCGGTTTCACGATAATGTTCCGTCTCTGGTCCACGATAATGTTCGGTTTCACGGTAATGTTCCATTTCTGGTCCACGATAATGTTCTGTCTCTGGTCCATGATAATGTTCTGTCTCTGGTCCACGGTAATGTTCTGTCTCTGGTCCACGGTAATGTTCTGTCTCTGGTCCACGGTAATGTTCTGTCTCTGGTCCACGGTAATGTTCTGTGTCTGGTCCACGATAATGTTCTGTCTCTGGTCCACGATAATGTTCCGTTTCTGGTCCACGATAATGTTCTGTTTTGGTTTCAAGGTAATGTTCTGTCTCTGGTCCACGGTAATGTTCTGTTTCGGTTTCACGGTAATGTTCTGTGTCTGGTCCACGATAATGTTCTGTTTCTGTTTCACGGTAATTTTCCGTTTCTGGTCCATGATAATGTTCTGTTTCACGGTAATGTTCTGTCTCTTGTCCATGGTAATATTCTGTCTCTGGTCCACGGTAATGTTCGGTTTCAAGGTAAAGTTCGGTCTCTGGTCCACAGTAATGTTCTGTCTCTGGTCCACGGTAATGTTCTGTCTCTGGTCCACGGTAATGTTCTGTCTCTGGTCCACGGTAATGTTCTGTCTCTGGTCCACGATAATGTTCGATCTCTGGTCCACGATAATGTTCGGTTTCACGGTAATGTTCCGTCTCTGGTCCACGATAATGTTCTGTTTCGTTTTCACGGTAATGTTCCGTTTCTGGTCCACGACAATGTTCTGTTTCGGTTTCACGGTAATTTTCCGTCTCTGGTCCACGGTAATGTTCCGTCTCTGGTCCACGATAATGTTGTGTTTCTGTTTCACGGTAATGTTCCATTTCTGGTCCATGATAATGTTCTGTTTCACGGTAATGTTCTGTCTCTGGTCCATGGTAATGTTCTGTCTCTGGTCCACGGTAATGTTCGGTTTCAAGGTAAAGTTCGGTCTCTGGTCCACAGTAATGTTCTGTCTCTGGTCCACGGTAATGTTCTGTCTCTGGTCCACGGTAACGTTCGATCTCTGGTCCACGGTAATGTTCGATCTCTGGTCCACGATAATGTTCGGTTTCACGGTAATGTTCCTTCTCTGGTCCACGATAATGTTCTGTTTCTTTATCACGGTAATGTTCCGGTTCTGGTCCAAAATAATTTAGTGTTTTTGTTTCACGGTAATGTTCCGTTTCTGGTCCACGATAATGTTCGGTTTCACGGTAATGTTCTGTCTCTGGTCCACGGTAATGTTCTGTGTCTGGTCCACGATAATGTTCGGTTTCACGGTAATGTTCCGTCTCTGGTCCACGATATTGTTCCGTCTTTGGTCCACGATAATGTTCTGTTTCTGTTTCATGGTAATGTTCCGTTTCTGGTCCACGATAATTTTGTGTTTCTGTTTCACGGTAATGTTCCGTTTCTGGTCCACGATAATCTTCTGTTTCGGTTTCACTGTAATGTTCTGTCTCTGGTCCATGATAATGTTCCGTTTCTGGTCCACGATAATGTTCTGTTTCAGTATCACGGTAATGTTCTGTTTCCGTTTCACGGTAATGTTCTGTCTCTAATCCACGGTAATGTTTTGTTTCTGTTTCACGGTAATGTTCCGTCTCTGGTCCACGATAATGTTCGGTTTCACGATAATGTTCCGTTTCTGGTCCACGATAATGTTTTGTTTAGGTTTCATGGTAATGTTCTGTCTCTGGTCCACGATAATGTTTTGTTTCTGTTTCACGGTAATGTTCCGTTTCTGGTCCATGATAATCTTCTGTTTCATGGTAATGTTCTGTCTCTGGTCCATGGTAATATTCTGTCTCTGGTCCACGGTAATGTTCTGTCTCTGGTCCACGGAAATGTTCTCTCTCTGGTCCACGGTAATGTTCTGTCTCTGGTCCACGGTAATGTTCGATCTCTGGTCCACGACAATGTTCGGTTTCACGGTAATGTTCCGTCTCTGGTCCACGATAATGTTCTGTTTCGGTTTCACGGTAATGTTCCGTTTCTGGTCCACGATAATGTTCTGTTTCGGTTTCACGGTAATGTTCTGTCTCTGGTCGACGATAATGTTCGATTTCTGGTCGACGATAATGTTCGGTTTCACGGTAATGTTCCGTCTCTGGTCCACGATAATGTTCGGTTTCACGGTAATGTTCCATTTCTGTTCCACGGTAATGTTCTGTCTCTGGTCCACAATAATGTTCGATCTCTGGTCCACGATAATGTTCGGTTTCACGGTAATGTTCCGTCTCTGGTCCACGATAATGTTGTGTTTCTGTTTCACGGTAATGTTCCGTTTCATGTCCACGATAATGTTCTGTTTCGGTTTCACGGTAATGTTCTGTCTCTGGTCCACGGTAATGTTCTGTCTCTGGTCCACGGTAATGTTCTGTCTCTGGTCCACGGTAATGTTCTGTCTCTGGTCCACGATAATGTTTTGTCTCTGGTCCACGATAATGTTCCGTTTCTGGTCCACGATAATGTTCTGTTTTGGTTTCAAGGTAATGTTCTTTCTCTGGTCCACGGTAATGTTCCGTTTCTGGTCCACGATAATGTTCTGTTTCGGTTTCACGGTAATGTTCTGTGTCTGGTCCACGATAATGTTCTGTTTCTGTTTCACGGTAATGTTCCGTTTCTGGTCCATGATAATGTTCTGTTTCACGGTAATGTTCTGTCTCTGGTCCATGGTAATGTTCTGTCTCTGGTCCACGGTAATGTTCGGTTTCAAGGTAAAGTTCGGTCTCTGGTCCACAGTAATGTTCTGTCTCTGGTCCACGGTAATGTTCTGTCTCTGGTCCACGGTAATGTTCTGTCTCTGGTCCACGGTAATGTTCTGTCTCTGGTCCACGGTAATGTTCCGTCTCTGGTCCACAGTAATGTTCTTTTTCTGTTTCAGGGTAATGTTCCGTTTCGGTTTAACGGTAATGTTCCGTTTCAAAGTAATGTTCTGTCTCTGGTCCACGGTAATGTTCTGTTTCACGGTAATGTTCTGTCTCTGGTTCACAGTAATGTTCTGTTTCACAGTAATGTTCTGTTTCACAGTAATGTTCTGTTTCACGTAATTTTCGATCTCTGGTCCACGTTAATGTTCGGTCTCTTGTCCATGGTAATGTTCTGTTTCACTGTAATGTTCTGTCTCTGGTCCACGGTAATGTTCTGTCTTTGGTCCACGGTAATGTTTAGTTTCACGGTAATGTTCTGTCTCTGGTCCACGCTAATGTTCTGTTTCTGGTCCACGATAATGTTCTGTTTCGGTTTCACTGTAATATTCTGTCTCTGGTCCATGATAATGTTCCGTTTCTGGTCCACGATAATGTTCTGTGTCAGTTTCACGGTAATGTTCTGTTTCCGTTTCACGGTAATGTTCTGTCTCTAATCCACGGTAATGTTTTGTTTCTGTTTCACGGTAATGTTCCGTCTCTGGTCCACGATAATGTTCGGTTTCACGATAATGTTCCGTTTCTGGTCCACGATAATGTTCTGTTTAGGTTTCATGGTAATGTTCTGTCTCTGGTCCACGATAATGTTTTGTTTCTGTTTCACGGTAATGTTCAATTCAATTCAATTCAATTCAATTTTATTTATATAGCGCCAGATTACAACAATTGTCATCTCAAGGCACTTAAGTAATATAGTCCAATTCAAGCCAATTGGAATTCAATTCATTGTAATCATAATCCAATTAATTCATATAGAGCTAATTCAAAAAATTAATATCCTAGCTAAGGAAACCAACAGATTGCACCGAAATGTGTCTTCAGTCCAATCTCCCGTCCTGAGCGTGCCTGAGGCGACTGTGGAAAGGAACGACTCCCTTTTAACAGGAAGAAACCTCTGGCAGAACCAGACTCAGGAAGGGTGGCCATCCGCCTCGACCAGCTGGGGTTTGAGAAGACAGAAAAGAGGGAAAAGAGGGGGGAAAAACACCATAACGCCATTCAAAGGATATCTGTTGGAACAGGGAAACATAGGTTAATAACCACAATAATGTCACATGTACATAAAATCAATTTTGAAATTAAACAGGGGAAAAAAGAGAGCAAAGTGAGGAAAGGTGTGACAGATGAGGTCCCCCAGCAGTCTAAGCCTATAGCAGCTTAACTATGGGATGTTTCAGGATTACCTGAGCCATCCCTAACTATAAGCTTTATCGAAAAGAAAAGTCTTAAGCCTAATCTTAAAAGTGGAAAGGGTGTCTGCTTCCCGGACATTTACTGGCAGCTTATTCCACAAGAGAGGGGCCTGATAACTGAAGGCTCTACCTCCCATTCTACTTTTAGAAACTCTGGGAACAACAAGTAAACCTGCAGTTTGGGAGCGAAGTGCTCTGTTAGGAAAATATCTTACAATTAAATCTTTAAGATATGATGGAGCTCGGTCATTAAGAACTTTATATGTGAGAAGAAGAATCTTAAATTCTATTCTGAATTTAACAGGGAGCCAATGAAGAGAAGCTAAAACTGGAGAAACATGATCTCTCCTGTTAGTTCTCATCAGAACTCTGGCTGCAGCATTTTGGATCAGCTGGAGGCTTTTCAGAGAATATGTGGGACAGCCCAATAATAAGGAATTACAGTAGTCCAATCTTGAAGTAACAAATGCATGAACTAGTTTCTCTGCATCACCCTGAGACAGGATGTTCCTGATTTTAGCAATATTACGAAGGTGAAAGAAGGCAGTCCTAGAAACCTGTTTTATATGTGCGTCAAATGATAAATTCTGGTCAAAAATAACTCCAAGGTTCCTCACTGTAGAACTAGAAGCCAAGGAAATACCATCTAGAGTAACTATATAACTAGACAATTTCTCCCTGAAGCGCTCAGGTCCAAAGAGAACAACTTCAGTTTTGTCTGAATTTAAAAGCAGACAGTTCTGAGTCATCCAGGTCTTTATGTCTTTAAGACAGGCTTGTAGCCTGACCAACCTGTAGGTTTCATCTGGTTTCATAGATAAGTACAGCTGAGTATCATCAGCATAACAATGGAAATTTATGCCATGCTGTCTGATAATGTTACCTAATGGAAGCATGTATAAAGTAAAAAGAATCGGTCCAAGCACAGAACCCTGAGGAACTCCATGACTTACTCCAACGTGTGAGGAAGATTCCTCATTTACAAGAACAAACTGGAATCTATCAGATAAATATGACTTAAACCAGCCTAATGCAGTTCCTTTAATCCCAATAACATGTTCAAGTCTCTGTAACAGAATGCTGTGATCGATCGTATCAAATGCAGCACTGAAATCCAACAGGACAAGCACAGAAACAAGTCCGCTATCAGAAGCTAACAGGAGATCATTGGTAACTTTCACCAGTGCCGTTTCTGTGCTATGATGCACTCTGAATCCTGACTGAAACTCTTCAAACAGATTATTTCTATGTAAATGATCACAAAGTTGAACTGCAACTATTTTTTCAAGAACTTTGGACAAAAAAGGGAGATTGGATATAGGTCGATAATTAGCCAACACTTCTGAATCAAGAGTAGGTTTTTTAAGTAAAGGTTTAATTACAGCAACCTTAAAAGTCTGAGGTACATATCCTATCAACAAAGACCGATTGATCAAATCCAATATGGAAGTGTCAATTAAGGGGAAAACCTCCTTGAACAGTCTGGTTGGGATTGGGTCTAACATACAAGTTGATGGTTTAGAAGAGACTATTGCTGTTGTTAGCTCAGAAAGATCAACTGGACAGAAGCTGTCTAAATACAATTCAGGTTCGAAAGATACTTCTAAAGCTCCTCTACTTGATGATACATCAGTGATAATAATGGGAAGGATTCCATTAATCTTCTCTCTGATAGAAACAATTTTATTGATGAAGAATCTCATGAAATCATCACTGCTGAGAGTTAAAGGAATACATGGCTCAACAGAGCTCGGACTCTTTGTCAGCCTGGCAACAGTGCTGAAAAGAAACCTGGGATTATTCTTATTCTCTTCTATCAATAATGAATAATACGCAGTTCTAGCTTTACGAAGTGCTTTCTTATACGTTATTAAACTATCTTTCCAGACTAATTGAGACTCTTCTAAATTAGAGGAACGCCACTGTCTCTCCAGCTTTCTTGCAGTCTGCTTTAACGCACGCAGCTGTGAATTATACCAAGGAGCCAATCTCTTCTGACTGATTGCCTTCCTTTTCAGAGGGGCAACATTGTCCAGTGTTGTACGCATTGAAGCTGTAGTGCTGTCAACAAGAGAGTCAAGTTCTACTGGAGTAAAATTTAGGTAGCCATCCTGTGTCATATCAGCACATGGCAGTGAAGAAAAGGATGATGAAATCAACTCTTTAAATCTGGTTACAGCATTCTCTGACAGACACCTTCTATATGTAGAATTCTTCTCAGAAACCGTGTAGTCAAGTAATGTAAATTCAAAAGTTATTAAAAAATGGTCAGACAAGACAGGGTTATGAGGGAACACTGTTAACTGTTCACTCTCAATGCCATAAGTCAGCACAAGGTCAATGGTATGATTAAGGCAGTGAGTAGGTCTGTGAACACTTTGAGAAAATCCAATAGAGTCTAATATAGAATTAAAGTTAATATTTAGGCTGTCATTTTCAACATCTACATGAATATTAAAGTCACCCACTACAATGACTTTATCTGTACTCACCACTAACTGGGATAAAAACTCTGAGAATTCAGACAAAAACTCAGAATAAGGGCCAGGTGGACGATACACAACAACAAACACAAGAGGTTTTTGTGATTTCCACTTTGGGTGGGAAAAACTGAGAATCAGAGATTCAAAAGAGCTAAAACTAATCTTGGGTTCCGTTTCTGGTCCATGATAATCTTCTGTTTCATGGTAATGTTCTGTCTCTGGTCCATGGTAATATTCTGTCTCTGGTCCACGGTAATGTTCGGTTTCAAGGTAAAGTTCGGTCTCTGGTCCACGGTAATGTTCTGTCTCTGGTCCACGGTAATGTTCTGTCTCTGGTCCACGGAAATGTTCTCTCTCTGGTCCACGGTAATGTTCTGTCTCTGGTCCACGGTAATGTTCGATCTCTGGTCCACGACAATGTTCGGTTTCATGGTAATGTTCCGTCTCTGGTCCACGATAATGTTCTGTTTCGGTTTCACGGTAATGTTCTGTCTCTGGTCCACGATAATGTTCGATTTCTGGTCGACGATAATGTTCGGTTTCACGGTAATGTTCCGTCTCTGGTCCACGATAATGTTCGGTTTCACGGTAATGTTCCATTTCTGGTCCACGGTAATGTTCTGTCTCTGGTCCACGATAATGTTCGATCTCTGGTCCACGATAATGTTCGGTTTCACGGTAATGTTCCGTCTCTGGTCCACGATAATGTTCGGTTTCACGGTAATGTTCCATTTCTGGTCCACGGTCATCCACCCCCGGGGCCTTGCCACCGAGGAGCTTTTTGACCACCTCGGCAACCTCAGCCCCAGAAATGGGAGGCCCCGTCTCCGAGCTCTCCGACTCTGCCTCTTCCGAGCACGTGTTGGTAGGATTGAGGAGTTCCTCGAAGTACTCCCCCCACTGACTCACAACATCCCTAGTTGAGGTCAGCAAAGCCCCGTCCCCACTGTAAACAGTGTTGACTGTGAGCCGCTTCCCCCCCCTGAGACGCCGGATGGTGGACCAGAATCTCTTCGAGGCCGTCCGGAAATCGTTCTCCATGGTCTCACCGAACTCCTCCCAGGCCCGAGTTTTTGCCTCAGCAACCGCCGAAGCCGCAGCCCGTCTGGCCTGTCGGTACCTATCAGCTGCTTCCAGGGTCCCACTGGCCAAAAAGGCCCGATAGGACTCCTTCTTCAGCTTGACGGCTTCCCTCACCACTGGTGTCCACCAGCAGGTTCGAGGGTTGCCGCCACGACAGGCACCGACTACCTTACGGCCACAACTCCGATCAGCTGCCTCGGCAATGGAGTTACGGAACATGGCCCATTCGGACTCAATGTCCCCCACCTCCCCCGGGATATGGTTGAAGCTCTGCCGGTTCCGTCTCTGGTCCACGATAATGTTGTGTTTCTGTTTCACGGTAATGTTCCATTTCTGGTCCATGATAATGTTCTGTTTCACGGTAATGTTCTGTCTCTGGTCCATGGTAATGTTCTGTCTCTGGTCCACGGTAATGTTCGGTTTCAAGGTAAAGTTCAGTCTCTGGTCCACAGTAATGTTCTGTCTCTGGTCCACGGTAATGTTCTGTCTCTGGTCCACGGTAATGTTCGATCTCTGGTCCACGATAATGTTCGGTTTCACGGTAATGTTCCGTCTCTGGTCCACGATAATGTTCTGTTTCTTTATCACGGTGATGTTCCGTTTCTGGTCCAAAATAATTTAGTGTTTCTGGTCCACGATAATGTTCGGTTTCACGGTAATGTTGTGTCTCTGGTCCACGGTAATGTTCTGTGTCTGGTCCACGATAATGTTCGGTTTCACGTTAATGTTCTGTCTCTGGTCCACGATAATGTTCCGTATTTGGTCCACGATAATGTTCTGTTTCTGTTTCACGGTAATGTTCCGTTTCTGGTCCACGAAAATTTTGTGTTTCTGTTTCACGGTAATGTTCCGTTTCTGGTCCACGATAATGTTCTGTTTCGGTTTCACGGTAATGTTCTGTCTCTGGTCCATGATAATGTTCCGTTTCTGGTCCACGATAATGTTCTGTTTCAGTTTCACGGTAATGTTCTGGTCCACGGTAATGTTCCGTCTCTGGTCCACAGTAATGTTCCGTATCTGGTCCATGGTAATGTTCGGTTTCACGGTAATGTTCCATTTCTGGTCCACGGTAATGTTCTGTCTCTGGTCCACGGTAATGTTCGGTTTCAAGGTAAAGTTCGGTCTCTGGTCCACGGTAATGTTCTGTCTCTGGTCCACGGTAATGTTCTGTCTCTGGTCCACGGTAATGTTCTGTCTCTGGTCCACGGAAATGTTCTCTCTCTGGTCCACGGTAATGTTCTGTCTCTGGTCCACGGTAATGTTCGATCTCTGGTCCACGATAATGGTCGGTTTCACGGTAATGTTCCGTCTCTGGTCCACGATAATGTTCTGTTTCGGTTTCACGGTAATGTTCCGTTTCTATTCTACGATAATGTTCTGTTTCGGTTTCACGGTAATGTTCTGTCTCTGGTCCACGGTAATGTTCTGTGTCTGGTCCACGATAATGTTCGGATTCACGGTAATGTTCCGTCTCTGGTCCACGATAATGTTCCGTCTTTGGTCCACGATAATGTTCTGTCTCTGGTCCATGATAATGTTCCGTTTCTGGTCCACGATAATGTTGTGTTTCTGTTTCACGGTAATGTTCTGTTTCCGTTTCACTTTAATGTTCTGTCTCTGGTCCACGGTAATGATGTGTTTCTGTTTCACGGTAATTTTCTGTCTCTGGTCCACGGTAATGTTCTGTCTCTGGTCCACGCTAATGTTCTGTTTCTGTTTCACGGTAATGTTCGATCTCTGGTCCACGATAATGTTGTGTTTCTGTTTCACGGTAATGTTCCGTTTCTGGTCCACGATAATGTTCTGTTTCGGTTTCACGGTAATGTTCTGTCTCTGGTCCACGGTAATGTTCTGTTTCGGTTTCACGGTAATATTGGGTTTCACGGTAATGTTCGGTCTCTGGTCCACGGTAATGTTCGTTTTCACGGTAATGTTCGGTGTCTGGTCCACGATAATGTTCGGTTTCACGATAATGTTCGGTTTCACGGTAATGTTCTGGTCCACGGTAATGTTCTGGTCCACAGTAATGTTCCGTATCTGGTCCATGGTAATGTTCGGTTTCACGGTAATATTCCATTTCTGGTCCACGGTAATGTTCTGTCTCTGGTCCACGATAATGTTCGATTTCTGGTCGACCATAATGTTCGGTTTCACGATAATGTTCCGTCTCTGGTCAACGATAATGTTCGGTTTCACGGTAATGTTCCATTTCTGGTCCACGGTAATGTTCTGTCTCTGGTCCACGATAATGTTCGATTTCTGGTCGACGATAATGTTCGGTTTCACGATAATGTTCCGTCTCTGGTCAACGATAAAGTTCGGTTTCACGATAATCTTCGGTTTCACGGTAATGTTCTGGACCACGGTAATGTTCTGGTCCACGGTAATGTTCCGTCTCTGGTCCACAGTAATGTTCCGTATCTGGTCCATGGTAATGTTCGGTTTCACGGTAATGTTCCATTTCTGGTCCACGGTAATGTTCTGTCTCTGGTCCACGATAATGTTCGATCTCTGGTCCACGATAATGTTCGGTTTCACGGTAATGTTCCGTCTCTGGTCCAAGATAATGTTCTTTTTCTGTTTCAGGGTAATGTTCCGTTTCGGTTTAACGGTAGTGTTCCGTTTCAAAGTAATGTTCTGTCTCTGGTCCACGGTAATGTTCTGGTTCACAGTAATGTTCTGTTTCACAGTAATGTTCTTTTTCACGTAATTTTCGATCTCTGGTCCACGGTAATGTTCGGTCTCTTGTCCGTGGTAATGTTCTGTTTCACTGTAATGTTCTGTCTCTGGTCCACGGTAATGTTCTGTCTTTGGTCCACGGTAATGTTTAGTTTCACGGTAATGTTCTGTCTCTGGTCCACGCTAATGTTCTGTTTCTGGTCCACAGTAATGTTCTGTTTCACGTAATTTTCGATCTCCGGTCCACGGTAATGTTCTGTCTCTGGTCCGCGGCAATGTTCTGTCTCTGGTCCACAGTAATGTTCCGTCTCTGGTCCACGATAATGTTGTGTTTCTGTTTCACGGTAATGTTCCGTTTCTGGTCCATGATAATGTTTTGTTTCACGGTAATGTTCTGTCTCTTGTCCAACGTAATGTTCTGTCTCTGGTCCACGGTAATGTTTAGTTTCACGGTAATGTTCTGTCTGTGGTCCACGCTAATGTTCTGTTTCTGGTCCACAGTAATGTTCTGTTTCTCGCTAATGTTCTGTTTCACAGTAATGTTCTGTTTCACGTAATTTTCGATCTCTGGTCCACGGTAATGTTCTGTCTCTGGTCCACGGTAATGTTCGGTCTCTTGTCCACGGTAATGTTCTGTTTCACTGTAATGTTCTGTCTCTGGTCCACGGTAATGTTCTGTCTCTGGTCCACGGTAATGTTTAGTTTCACGGTAATGTTCTGTCTCTGGTCCACGCTAATGTTCTGTTTCTGCTCCACAGTAATGTTCTGTTTCACGTAATTTTCGATCTCTGGTCCACGGTAATTTTCTGTCTCTGGTCCACGCTAATGTTCTGTTTCTGTTTCACGGTAATGTTCCGTTTCTGTTTCACGGTAATGTTCCGTTTCTGGTCCACGATAATGTTGTGTTTCTGTTTCACGGTAATGTTCGGTCTCTGGTCCACGGTAATGTTCGGTTTCACGGTAATGTTCGGTCTCTGGTCCACGATAATGTTCGGTTTCACGATAATGTTCGGTTTCACGGTAATGTTCTGTATCTTGTCCAATGTAATGTTCTGTCTCTGGTCCACAGTAATGTTCCGTCTCTGGTCCACGATAATGTTGTGTTTCTGTTTCACGGTAATGTTCCGTTTCTGGTCCATGATAATGTTCTGGTCCACGGTAATGTTCGGTTTCACGGTAATGTTCGGTTTCACGGTAATGTTCGGTCTCTGGTCCACGATAATGTTCGGTTTCACGATAATGTTCGGTTTCACGGTAATGTTCTGGTCCACGGTAATGTTCTGGTCCACAGTAATGTTCTGTTTCACGTAATGGTCTGTATCTGGTCCAATGTAATGTTCTGTCTCTGGTCCACAGTAATGTTCCGTCTCTGGTCCACGATAATGTTGTGTTTCTGTTTCACGGTAATGTTCCGTTTCTGGTCCATGATAATGTTCTGTTTCACGGTAATGTTCTGTCTCTGGTCCACGGTAATGTTCTGTCTCTGGTCCACGCTAATGTTCTGTTTCTGTTTCACGGTAATGTTCCGTTTCTGGTCCACGATAATGTTGTGTTTCTGTTTCACGGTAATGTTCCGTTTCTGGTTCACGATAATGTTCTGTTTCGGTTTCACGGTAATGTTCTGTCTCTGGTCCATGGTAATTTTTGGTTTCGGTTTCACAGTAATGTTGGGTTTCACGGTAATGTTCGGTCTCTGGTCCACGGTAATGTTCGGTTTCCCGGTAATGTTCGGTCTCTGGTCCACGATAATGTTCGGTTTCACGATAATGTTCGGTTTCACGGTAATGTTCTGGTCCACGGTAATGTTCTGGTCCACGGTAATTTTCCGTCTCTGGTCCACAGTAATGTTCTGTCTCTGGTCCACGATAATGTTCGATTTCTGGTCGACGATAATGTTCGGTTTAACGGTAATGTTCCGTCTCTGGTCCACGATAATGTTCGGTTTCACGGTAATGTTCCATTTCTGGTCCACGGTAATGTTCTGTCTCTGGTCCACGATAATGTTCAATTTCTGGTCCACGATAATGTTCGGTTTCACGGTAATGTTCCGTTTCTGGTCCACGATAATGTTCTGTTTCGGTTTCACGGTAATGTTCTGTCTCTGGTCCACGGTAATGTTCAGTCTCTGGTCCACGATAATGTTGTGTTTCTGTTTCACGGTAATGTTCCGTTTCTGGTCCACGATAATGTGTTTCTGGTCCACGATAATGTTCTGTCTCTGGTCCACGGTAATGTTCCGTCTCTGGTCCATCTTCTGCTCTCTCTTAATGTTGGTTTCACCAACCTAACACTTGTTGAGCCACATTGTCTCACATTCACACCTCTATTCTCTGACCTAACCCTATAAGACCCACGGATGCAAATTTACAACTTTTAACAATTCTCAGGACCACATTTACATACAATGAACAAAAATACGAACGCAAGTTTTCTTTTTGCTCCCATTTTCCATGAGCTAAACTTAAAGTCAAATGTATTTGTGTAGCACATTTCATGTACAATTGCTGGTTGTGGTATAATTACAAAACATGTCCTACGTCCTAACCCTAACCCCTAACCCGTCTTATCCAATTTAGAAGACAACCATCGGGGGTTATTCATTTATTTTATGAATTTTACGCCTTTTATTTATTTAAAACTGTAAAAGAAAGATGAAATCATAAAAATTAAATTAAAATTATTAAAACAAGCAACAGTCTGGATAAGTTAAAGATATCGTGCAGATTTCATGCACAAACACATGAGAAAAGAAATGTTTTTAACCTGGATTTAAAAATGTCTACATTTGTTGACAGTTTAACTCCCGCTCGCTCCCACCCGCTCCCGCCCGCTCCCTCCTGCTCCCGCTCGCTCCCGCCCGCTCCCTCCCGCTCCCGCTCGCTCCCGCTCGCTCCCGCCTGCTCCCTCCCACTTCTGCCCGCGGCAAAGTTCATATCGCTCGCTCCCGCCCGCTCCCTTCCGCGGCAAAGTTCACACCACCTTCTCCTTCCCGCACCTTCCCATCCCCGCCCGCTCCCTCCCGCTCCTGCCCGGTCCCGCCCGCTCCCGCTGTAAATGGTTTACCTGCTTGAACATCTTCTGATCTCTGTTAATGTTGGTTTCACCAACCTTCACCAGCCCGCTCCCGCCCGCTTCTGCCCATCCCCGCCCGCTCCCCCCCGCTCCTGCCCGCGGCAAAGTTCATACTGCCCGCTCCCTCCCGCTCCTGCCCGGTCCCGCTCGCTCCCGCTCCCGCCCTCTCCCGCCCGCTCCCTACCCGCTCCTGCCACGTCCCGCTCGCTCCCGCCCGCTCCCTCCCGCCCGCTCCTGCCAGGTCCCGCTCGTTCCCGCTCGCTCCCTCCCGCTCCCTCCCGGTCCCGCTCGCTCCCTCCCGCTCGCTCCCTCCCGCTCCCGCTCGCTCCCTCCCGCTCCCGCCAGCTCCCTCCCGGTCCCGCTCCCTCCCGGTCCCGCTCGCTCCCGCCCGCTCCCTCCCGCTCCTGCCCGCTTCTGCCGCTTCTGACCCTGTGTCCGTATACATATTCTCCTTGCCACACTACCAACAGCTAATCTTAAATGTTAACAGCTAACAGCGTTAGCATTGCTGCAGGTGGCTGGGATCAGCTGACTATCAGCTGATCCGGTTTGCAATTATAGATAGGTGTGTTTTTTTTTTTTTTACTCTATATTAATAATATAAATTATATTATAATCTAATGATAACATAGCATAATTTTGAAGGTGTGTTTTAGATTTATACTGATTATTTTCCTGGCTTGTTTTTCCAAGGCCAGGAGCTTGTGTGTGACCCTCCTCATCATCACCCCCTCATTCTTTAACATTTTAATTAATTATTATTAATATTATTAATTCTTCAGTTCAGCTGGTCAGACGTTACAGTCTGAACTGAACCTGGACTGTCAGAGAAGTTGATTTAGTTTATTTGTGATATATTGTGATTGTATAGCCTACTTTTACTGTTGTGTTATTATTGTGTAGAAAAGAGAAGAAGATGATGAATTCATATTGAAATAAATGATATCTTTTACTTTTTTAATATAACAGTGATCTCTTGTTGGTCTTTTCCTACTCAGCCAAGTTTCACTTTTATTTCTTTCACATTAATAACCGCTTCTGTTATTTAACCAGGTGTTCCAGCTGCTTGTTTTTCTACGATGTTCCTGTGATTAAATGTGCTTTCAGTCGAGTAAAGCGCACGGTGCAGAGAAGCATCCCGACCAGTGGAGAGAACTGCTGAGCAGTCCAGAGCAGGAGCTGAGCTGCTGAGTGCTGAAGGCCAGAAAATGGAAGAGAGGTGATGCTCGGCCATGAAAATAAACATCTTTACCACTACAACACACTTTCTGACTGCAGATTTTATTGGTCTTTGTATATTTGACTTCTTATTTAACTATTCAATTTAATCAGCACATCTGATTTAGTTTTTATGCTAAATGCAAATGCACAGCATTTATCTTATTTGCTCTGTTTACAGAGTTTACGGCCACCTAGTGGTTATTTCCTGGTACTACTACCTTACCAATGGATAAGAGAAGGAGAATTTAATAGCATTTAATCGAGCCGTGTAATAACGTATAAACAATGAAAATCAGAAATAGTCTGATAGACGACACATGACTTATTTTGGCTTTCAAACAACCAACTTGTAACCAAAGAAAGTGAATGAACTTTTCTCAGTAACTTTGGTAAGTTTCAGATTTCAGTTCATAAATGACATCGATGGAGGGGGCCAAAAAATACTGCCTGGTGTCGTCCGTTCATTTAATCCGGCTCTGGTGGTGACAGAAATCTGACAACATTCCAGCTGACAGCAGCGGTTTACCTGCAACGATGTCTGAAGCCTCATTGTTCAGGTGGGAGTCGCACAGACTCCCTCAGACACGGAGGGGTTTGTTCAAAGCTTCCACCTGTTGAAGTGAGCCACAGTCAAAGCTGTGGCAGGACTGCTGCAGGACAGATGTTCACACATCACTGATCTGTCTGTTTCTGGGTGGGACTTCAGCTGTTTTATCTTTCCTCCATCAGGAAACTAAAGCTTCCAGAGAACTGAACCTTCAGGTTTTACAGGTCAGGTGGAACAGAGACGAGTCTTCTTAAAGGAGGGCCGAGTGTGAGTCCGTCAGTGTTTCCAGCTCAGCTCGGATGAAGTCCTCCGTCTGTCAGCGCTCTGCAGCTCCAACCACCCAACTCCTCTATCTGTGAGGAACACTGCTGTGAGTCTCTCATGTTTCAGCTTCTTTAGTCTGTCAAAGTGTTGCTGCTTCAGCAGGAAGCAGCTGATCAGAATGACTGCAGAAACTTTATTGACCCTGCAGGGAAACAGCTCTGTTACAGCACTCAGTTCAGGAAGGAGGAAACAGAGGAGTGGAACTGAATCCCAGTCAGAGTATGAAGAAGGCAGAAAGTGTGAAAACACGATGAGATGTGTTCAGATCTTAGTTTGTGGGCTGGAGATTTGTTTTTAAATGAGTGAATATGGAGACTTCGGCTCAGCTTGTGACTCTCTGCAGAGTTACAGACTCATCTCACCTGTTTGCTGCCTTTGAGTTTGTTCAGAAGCAGCTGGAGACAAATGGAGGAAGTTTTCAGACAAACAGCTGCCAGCAGCAGCCAGTTGTTCTGTCTTCATCTGTCTGCCGGCAGCAGCTGTTTGCACACGCTCAGATCTGTTGTCGTGGCTGCTCAGACAGGGTGATGTTGATTAAAACTGTTGTTGAAGCCAACAGAATATAAAGTGTTTCTATCAGCTCAGCCCCGGGCGTTCACACCAAAAGCGTCGCAGCTTTCTCTGGCCTCCAGCCGCCGCTCACAGAGCTGCTCTGACAGCCGGCAGCGTGGGCGGAGGGAGGGGCGGGTCGCAGCCTGTGTGTGAGCAGTGATTGACAGATGTCAGGCACGCCGTGAGACGCTGCTCTGGCTCTGATTGGTTGCTTTGTCTCGGTAAATTCTTGCACATCGCAGTGGGTGGGACCAGCGGAGCTGCTCTTTGTCACAGATTACAAGTCTCGTGTCGTACTGGGCCCAGGGACAGTTTTAGGAAGCATCACAAGAAGTCGCTTTGATTCAAGTTAGCAGCTGAAGCTTTAATGAGATGCACTCTGAGTGAGTCTGATGCAAAGAGCAGTCCGAAGGAGGCAGAGAGGCGTTCAGGTGTCCCCTGGCAGAGTGGAATTTAGAGGCTGAATCAAAGACAACGCGAGAATAAATGGAAAAGGAGACCAGAGGGAAGCAGCACCTTCAGATCAGAGGCTGTTGTTCAGGGACTTGACTCCGCTGGTAGGACAGGTTCTACCTGTGCTGCCTCCGTCAGGTGGAGCTCTGACTCATTCCTGTCAGCCCGTGTCACACGTTGAGTGGAGAGTCTTCTTCCTCAACACTTTGGACTGTTGGAACAACTGTAAGCTTGAACTTTGTCTTCAGTAACTTTCCTGTCTGTTTCTGGGTGGGACTTCACTTTATCTTTTTTATGTTTTATGATAACGCCGGAAAATGAGCTGCGACTGAGTTTTCTGGACGAATACACTTCCCAGCAAAGGGCCCAGAGCCTGGAGTTGAACCGGACACAGCTGCGCTCAGGAGCCTCAGAGTGAGGATGTTTCCTGAATATTTCTGCCTGTTCAGTACGAACCTTTACTGAACAGAAAGCTTCAGAAAGCTTCCCGACTTTCCCATAAATCGGGTTTGCAAACGGACAAGTTGAAAAGAGGTTTATGCTGCAGTAGCATCCAAATGAAAGTCTTCTAGTTTTATTTGTGTTGCAGTAGTTTGCTCTTTATTAACATCATTATCACAGCCTGCAGCTGCATTCTAACTTCACTTCAGTGCTGGTTTTGACAAGTTAATCAAATGATGCGTTTACTTGTAAAACATTCTAATGATGAACAAATGTCTGACGGTGACAGAAGTTACTGAAGAAAATGTGAGTTTTGAGAATTATAAATAATTATTAATTCATGAGGAAAAGTAGATTAAAATTCCTTTTAAAAATTCCCAAATCAAAAAAAGTTGTGATTTACTTGGACAAATTATTGAAGAGATTTTTTACTCTTTGACTGTTTCCTCTGCAGCTGAAGGCAGGAAGTGTGTGAGCTGATGTGAATCCAGCAGCATGGATCAGTGTGAGGACACTAAAACCACTCTGTGTGGGGAACATGAGAGCCGGAGCAAAGCTCAGAGGTGAGACCACCGTCTCTACCTGTCCACGACTCTTCTCCATGTCAGAGCTCACCTCACCAAACCACCTTTATTCACAGGAACCAGCCTGGACCTGAACCTGAACCTGGACCTGGACCTGAAAATGAGCCTGAACCAGGACCAGAACCCAGCTGTGTGTCCTTTAAGAGCGACCAGTCAAAGGGTCTTGAGATAACTTTCAAATCAGACCAACATCCATCCTCTAAGAGGTGAGACCACCGTCTCTAACTGTCCACGACTCTTCTCCATGTCAGAGCTCACCTCACCAAACCACCTTTATTCACAGGAAGGGATATAGACCTGGATCCAGCTGTGTGTCCTTACAGAGTGACTTAAAGGATCACCCACTTTTCAAATTACAGGCCTCAAAAGCAGAGTAAGTTAACATCAGTTATTTGATTTAAAGGTAATTAAGTATATCATGCATGCAGGCTTAAAAGCTTTGTTTTCCCATCAGGATCCACCAGAGACCAGAACCTGGACCCAGCTGTGTGTCCTTTAAGAGTAACGACTCAAAGGATCGTCCTATTGACTTCAAATCAGACCAACATCCGTCCTCTCAGAGGTGAGCTGAGTGTAAATGTTGTCACAGAGTAAAATGTAGCAGAGTCGGTCTGAACAGCTTTTATTCCAGCATGTGTTTAATGTGAGCTCAGCTCTGTTTCACATCCATTTCTATGTTCATATGTGAAGCGGTGTGTGTTGGAGGTTTCCCACAAACACAGCAGTCAAAGAGGAAAGAACGGCTGCTGGAGGAGGTGTTTCTGAGTGTCTGCAGGACAGCAGCTGGTCCAGCAGGTGGCACCTTTGGGCTTTGGCTCTAACAGTGTCGGCAGGAACTTCCACTCAGGTGGCAGGTGTTGCTGGATGGAGGAGGACAGACAGATTTATTTAGAACTGTTCCTGCCAAACAGCAGTGAGAATGCTTATGAGCTGCATGGGGTTAGCTGACCATGCTAAAAAAGCTGAAATAGTGAACATTTTAGCAGTAAAACTGTTGCTAAGGCTTTGGTTGAAGGAATTTGAAGTTGAAAAAGAAATTAAACGATTTGAAGCTGATTGGAAAAGGCAGAAGTGTCAGCAAAGAAAAGCTGAAGGGTTAAAAACAACAAAAGGATTTAAAGGGAAAAGTCTTGAAATGTTGCTGAGTCATTCTGAGAGTTAAATTAAATGAATTCCAGCCTAATTGGACCTTAAATTGAATTTTAAAAGTGCAGAAGTGAGAGCTGAAGACGATTTCACCGCAGAGATGAACAGTTCTCATGAGAAAGGTCAAAGGTTAAATGGATCACCAGAACACTGATGTTAAATGGGAAACAGAGAAGAAAGAAAACTGGTTTAATGCAAAGCAGCTGATCTGAACAATGGACTGGAAGGAAATGGGCTCACATTTTACTTCAAGATGGAAGTTATGAAGACGCCTGAAGATGCCAAAGCAGCAGAAAACAGTTCAACTTTAGTAAAAAACATCTGAAGGAACTGAAGGGCTGAAGGACTTTGAATGTTAAAAGAAAACAGCGGAATGATTCCAAGCTGTTGGAAGAAGTGAAGACTTGATTAAAGAGTTGAAAGGTATTTCTGAAAGGAGCTGGAGCTGGATGAAGGCAGAAAACTGGAGGAAAGAGACAATGGGCTGGAATAGGTTGAAGTAATGAGGACGCCTGAAGATGCCCAAGTAGGTAAGAACTGGTTAAAGGTTTGAAAAGATGCAGAAGTCTCAGCAGTAAAAGGGTTAAAAACAAGAGAAGAAGAAGAAAAGAAGGGAAATGCAAAACCAACAGTGAAAATTTAGCAGAAGAAGAGAAACGATGCAGAAATATGTGAAAATGTAGCTGCTGATTTGTACTAGAAAAGCATTTTCTGGATTCTTAATTAGCAAAATATTCTATAAAGCAGGTGAAAAGTCAAGTGAGTCATAGTTGAAATGGCTGCAACAGAAGAGTGATGTCATCATAGTGATGTCATGCAGTGATGTCATCATAGTGATGTCATGGCAGTGATGTCATGCAGTGATGTCATCATAGTGATGTCATGGCAGTGATGTCATCACAGTGATGTCATGGCAGTGATGTCATCGCAGTGATGTCATGGCAGTGATGTCATCGCAGTGATGTCATCGTGTGTGAGCAGCTGCAGCTTCACCAGCTCCCTCCCAGCAGAAATGGCTGAATGGATACTATGACCTGTGAGAAAACTGTGAGAGCGAGGAAAATAATCTGAGGACCGTAAGAACCAGAAGGGTTCGAGGAACGCGGGGATGCAGGTTTTATTTCAGTGGAGTGAGAGAGTTTTAAACGGCAGAGAATAATCTTTGGAGTAAAAAAGAATGTAAACCAGCTTGTTTCATCAGACAAACAGTGAGTTTGTCAGCTGATTTATTTCAGATGCATCATTTTATCTGTATGTCAGTCATTGATGTAATTCTGTGCATCAAGTCTGATATTAATCTTTGATTCAATGTCACACTTTCATATTTTATAACCATAAATGTCACATTTTTACTTTTTAATCCAAACTGAATTTTACTGAACATGTAAATTTAAATGAAACAAATTTAAATGTTTTTTTCCTATCAGCAGCTTTCAGAGACCTGAACCTGAACCTGAACCCAGCTGTGTGTCCATGAGGAGCGACGAGTCGATGCCTGATTTTAAAATCTTATATTAACTTTAAAACAGACCAACACAGACCGGTCTGACATCAGCTTCCTCCCACTGTTAGAGACACACTGAGCTCTTATCTTCTGGGACACAGATGCTGCTGATGTGCAGCTTCAGAGTTAATCAGCTGCTTTATGGCTGCATTCACTGTTCACATCCACACATCCCTCCATGGACCTTTACCTTGTGTTTGTCTCTGTGTGGACAGACACAATGTGAGCTCATTCTTCATCATTCCTCCACAGAGTGGACCAGCAGAGCTCAGAGGTTCCCAGTGGTCAGTCTGCCCAGCAGCATCAGACACAGCTGGACTCCATATTTATGGTCTGTACATGTGCAACAGCTACTTTTCCATCTATTGTGTTCACAGTCATCTCCAGGCTGCACTTTGCAGACCAGCGGATTGTCAGTGTGTCCAACATGGATCTGATGTTTGGCTCCATGATTTCAGCCTGATTGGCTCATTCATATAGTGTTCTGTTCCAGCTGCTGGAGGACAACATGCTCACTTTTGTGAAGGAGGAGCTGAAGAAGATCCAGAAGGTCCTGAGTCCAGATTACCCAGAATGCTTAGAGTGTCAGAGGGAGGGTGAGGATGAAGAGCAGAGGAGCAGCAGAGAGGCATTAGTGAAGATCACAGTTCACTTCCTGAGGAGAATGAAGCAGGAGGAGCTGGCTGAGCGTCTGCAGAGCAGTAAGAGGATTTCTCTAAAGATTTAACCTGCTGGATAAATGACACATTTACTGATGTCTCAGCTCACAGAACAACACATGTTCAAATACTCATTCTTTACAGGGTGGAAATGTCTGTTTACTGATGTTATTTCTTGTCTTCATTCAGAACTTTCTGCTGCAGTTTGTGGACGTAAAGTTAAATCTGCTCTGAAGAAGAAGTTCCAGTGTGTGTTTGAGGGGATTCCTAAAGCAGGAAACCCAACCCTTCTGAATCAGATCTACACAGAGCTCTACATCACAGAGGGGGGGACTGGAGAGGTCAATGATGAACATGAGGTCAGACAGATGGAAGCAGCATCCAGGAAAGCAGGCAGAGCAGAAACATCCATCAGACAAGAAGACATCTTTAAACTCCCACCTGGAAGAGAGGAACCAATCAGAGCAGTGATGACAAAGGGAGTGGCTGGCATTGGGAAAACAGTCTTAACTCAGAAGTTCACTCTGGACTGGGCTGAAGGCAAAGCCAACCAGGACATCCAGCTCCTGTTTCCATTCACTTTCAGAGAGCTGAATGTGCTGAAAGAGAAAAAGTTCAGCTTGGTGGAACTTGTTCATCACTTCTTTACTGAAACCAAAGAAGCAGGAACCTGCAGCTTTGAACAGTTCCAGGTTGTGTTCATCTTTGACGGTCTGGATGAGTGTCGACTTCCTCTGGACTTCCACAGCAAGGAGCCCCTGACTGATGCTACAGAGTCCACCTCAGTGGATGTGCTGCTGACAAACCTCATCAGGGGGAACCTGCTTCCCTCGGCTCGCCTCTGGATAACCACACGGCCTGCAGCAGCCAATCAGATCCCTCCTGGCTGTGTTGGCATGGTGACAGAGGTCAGAGGGTTCACTGACCCACAGAAGGAGGAGTACTTCAGGAAGAGATTCAGAGATTCGGAGCAGGCCAGCAGGATCATCTCCCACATCCAGACATCACGAAGCCTCCACATCATGTGCCACATCCCAGTCTTCTGCTGGATCACTGCTACAGTTCTGGAGGATGTGTTGGAAACCAGAGAGGGAGGAGAGCTGCCCAAGACCCTGACTGAGATGTACATCCACTTCCTGGTGGTTCAGGCCAAAGTGAAGAAGGTCAAGTATGATGGAGGAGCTGAGACAGATCCACACTGGAGTCCAGAGAGCAGGAAGATGATCGAGTCTCTGGGAAAACTGGCTTTTGAGCAGCTGCAGAAAGGAAACCTGATCTTCTATGAATCAGACCTGACAGAGTGTGGCATCGATATCTCAGCAGCCTCAGTGTACTCAGGAGTGTTCACACAGATCTTTAAAGAGGAGAGAGGGCTGTACCAGGAGAAGGTGTTCTGCTTCATCCATCTGAGTGTTCAGGAGTTTCTGGCTGCTCTTCATGTCCATCTGACCTTCATCAGCTCTGGAGTCAACCTGATGGGAGAAGAATCAACGTCTCAGGAGTCTGAAACACTGAAAGAGACTCTCTTCTACCAGAGTGCTGTGAACAAGGCCTTACAGAGTCCAAATGGACACCTGGACCTGTTCCTCCGCTTCCTCCTGGGTCTTTCCCTGCAGACCAATCAGAGGCTCCTACGAGGCCTGCTGACACAGACAGGAAGTAGCTCACAGGCAGGAAGTAGCTCACAGGCAGGAAGTAGCTCACAGACAGGAAGTAGCTCACAGGCAGGAAGTAGCTCACAGGCAGGAAGTAGCTCACAGGCAGGAAGTAGCTCACAGACAGGAAGTAGCTCACAGACCAATCAGGAAACAGTCGATTACATCAAGAAGAAGATCAGTGAGGATCTGTCTGCAGAGAGAAGCATCAATCTGTTCCACTGTCTGAATGAACTGAATGATCGTTCTCTGGTGGAGGAGATCCAACAGGCCCTGAGTTCAGGAAGTCTCTCCACAGATGAACTGTCTCCTGCTCAGTGGTCAGCTCTGGCCTTCATCTTACTGTCATCAGGAGAACATCTGGATGTGTTTGATCTGAATAAATACTCTGCTTCAGAGGAGGCTCTTCTGAGGCTGCTGCCAGTGGTCAAAGCCTCCAACAAAGCTGTGTAAGTGCAGAGATAGAGGGATGTGTATGAATATACTGCTGCTGGTTTTATAGGAGAGAAAGTCACAGATTTATCTCATTATTCCCTCCTCAGACTGAGCAGCTGTATCCTCTCAGATGAAGGATGTGCAGCTCTGTCCTCAGCTCTCAGCTCCCCGTCCTCCAGCCTGACAGAACTGGACCTGAGGATCTACGACTCAGGAGTGAAGCAGCTGTCTGATGGACTGCAGAGTCCACACTGTAACCTGGAAGCTCTCAGGTCAGGTTTCTCTGCTGGTTCAGCTTCATACAGTCTCTGTGATGCAAGAACCTGAAAACATCTTCAGATCTGTTTTAAAATCCACAAAGTAAAATGCCTCCAGATCTGTGTCACTTTCCTCTGACCGAGTGTGCACAGCACACACATGAACTGTGGCTGGAACATTTATTTATATATTACTGTAATTGGTTTGTGGATGGAAGTTATATGTTCAGCTGTAATGACATGTAGAAACAATCTCTACATCATAATTGTGAATTTTAATCTATTTAAGTTTATGATCCCTGGAGTATTATTTGGAGTAAGTATTTGTATGATTCATATACGTGGAAAATGTGTGTGAGATGCTGAATGGAATCAATTACAAAGTTAATTACAAAAACTGAAAAAGCAATAAAAAGAGCATTAAAAGCTGATCACAGGCTTATAAAACTGTTGTTCCCTATAAGCTGCCTTTCAGTCCACATTCAGCATTAGAGGTGATTAATTCTGATGGCAGCGGTTCTTTTTCTCTGTAATTGTCTCTTCAGGCTGAGCGTCTGTAACCTCTCAGATGAAGGATGTGCAGCTCTGTCCTCAGCTCTCAGCTCCCGGTCCTCCAGGCTGACACAACTGGACCTGAGTAACAACAACCTGCAGGATTCAGGAGTGAAGCAGGTGTCTGCTGGACTGAAGAATCCAAACTGCAGACTGGAAGCACTCAGGTCAGGATTGATTCCCGTCTTTCGTCAGGTTTCCAACCGGCTGTAAGACGACGGAAAACCTGTCAAGAGGATCTTTTTGTTGTCTTTTGTCAAATAATACCCATGACCTGTTGGAGCTGAAAGCCAACAGACACATTCAGAGCAGCCAGTTGAAGGGGTTCTCTGTGGGTTTTATGGATTAGGGAGCTCCCTCGTGGGATTTTTCTTTGGTTTCATTTGCACCACAGCTAGGATGCTGTAATAATCTAACAGCCAGCCAAAGACTTGACTCTCGCTCCATTCCTCAGTGTCATTGTTTCAGTCTTTAGAGGCTGATCTGCAGAACTGTCACTTATAATGGCAACATATACCCATGCTGAGCATGGACTGCATAGTGTGTACCATCTGCCATGAGTATTGTTCTGTGTGCCTGCAGCCTGTCAGGATGTCTGATCACAGAGGAAGGCTGTGCTTCTCTGGCTGAAGCTGTGACCTCCAACCCCTCCCATCTGAGAGAGCTGGACCTGAGCTACAACCATCCAGGAGCCTCAGGAGTGAAGCTGCTGAGGGCCGCACTGAAGGATCCACACAAACTCAGGTAAAACTCCCTAAAATCTGCCTTACTGTGGGTGCTTCTCTCATTAAGTAGAATCTGCCGCTTCTTGGTGACCTTGAAGATGTTGCATGTTCCCATCAGCAGCCACGAAGCCCGGATGTTCGTATCTATTGAGCCTCTTCTGGACAAACTAACTGGGGAGTCTGTTATTCTCAGTGTCCTGATTTAGCTCGAGACTCCCCGACACAGCTGCTAGTTCTCAGACTTCTTATCACTTCCCAAAACAACTTTGCACACGTGGTAAATATCCGACACCTCAAAAACCAATCAAATCACTTCTAGCGCCATCAGTTCCACCCACTTCCTGTCCCGGGTTAGAACCTCTTTCTGCGTTCAGACATCACCAGAGAAAAAGGTTCGCTCTTGGATAAAATAACGTCAGAAAGCTCCTGCTTGAGCTCTGGATAGAGTCAGCCATAAATGCTCTTACTGCTGCTGAGCGGTGGCCGGTTAAAAGCTACCGAAGTGAGTTTAATCCGCTTCAGAGTGTTACGGTTAGCCTCAGTGTGCTAATGCTAAGTGAAGCTGCGGCTTGGCTGTGTGACCGCCTGCACTCAAACAGACTTTAGAAGCGCTCACCGCGCTGAGCGCTTCTAAAGTCGTGCACGAGAGTACTCGCCGTACTCCACTGCGTCGCTCTCAGTGAACTCTGAGGGATTTATCCTCAGTGTGAGGAGGTCTCAGCAGCTTTTTGAATGACTTTGAAGGAAAAACTCCTCTAACTCCCTTCAATTCTGGGGCTTACAAATGTGCTCCATCTGATAGAGGTCCCAAACCTTCTGGATCCATCTGTTATATGAAGGGGGGCTGGTTTCAACCATCTAACAGTTGCACACTTCAGTGCTGCTGTAAGTAATATATTTAAAAGATGTTTCTCTGCCCCCCCATTCAGTCCTTTAGGCATCACTCCTAATAGAGCCACAGCAGGATCCCGAGGTATATCCTGCTGGAAAAGCTCTTTAAGAGCATCAAAGACCTCTCCCCAGAGTGTCTTTAGTTTGGGACAGAACCAGAATATATGGCTCTGATTGGCAGGATGTGCTCCACAACTCCTCCAGCATAAGCTGGAATGTGACTGGCTCATTCTAGGTACTAGTTGTGGAGTCCTGAAAAATCTAGCAGTTCTTTTCCTCCTTTCAGGGTGGAGCCTGCTGGAGAACGATGGCTGACACCAGGTCTGAGGAAGTGTAAGTGTGTTCTTCATCTGATTCATGACATCCAGCCATCTTCACTGTCACATCACTCACTGATCAAAGTGAACAGGTGATAGATCAATAACTGCAGCTGGATTGTGTTTGTTCTCTCCATCAGATTCCTGTCGACTCGCCATCGACACAAACACAGTGAACAGATACCTGAAACTGTCTGACAACAACAGGAAGGTGACACAGGTGGAGGAGGTTCAGTCATATCCTGATCATCCAGACAGATTTGATTTCTGGCTTCAGCTGCTGTGTAGAAATGTTCTGACTGGTCGCTGTTTCTGGGAGGTCGAGTGGAGAGGAACAGTTTCTATATCAGTGAGTTACAGAAGAATCGGCAGGAGAGGAGGAGGCAGTGACTGTTTGTTTGGACGGAACGATCAGTCCTGGAGTCTGAGCTGCTGTGATGGACGTTACTCTGTCTGGCACAATAACAGAGAAACACGCATCTCCTCCTCCTCCTCTTCCGTCTCTCACAGAGCTGCAGTGTATGTGGACCGTCCTGCTGGCACTCTGTCCTTCTACAGAGTCTCCTCTGACACACTGATCCACCTCCACACCTTCAACACCACATTCACTGAAGAAGAACCTCTGCTTCCTGGGTTTACAGTCTGGTTCTCTGGTTCCTGGTTGTCTCTGTGTTGAGCATAAAGAGTTTCCTCCTGTCAGAGAATCACTGTTGAACAGATAGTTCAGTCTCTACATGTCTGTCTCTTTCACTCAGAAACACCTTTTCAGATTCATGGATTCAGTCAGTTTCTGGTTGAAACTCTTCTAAATGATTCCTTGGAAACTTCTTCCTCTTCCAGTCCTTTAAAGATGGAAGCTGCCATTCTTCCAGGCTGTTGTTTTTCTGTGTTTCCAGTCAAAGCTTCACACTGAATATCAGTATGTTGTGTTTCTCTGCAGCTCACTGCAGCTGAGACCATTCAGCTGCAGTTAGTTTGCTGCACATGTGACAAACTGTGACATCAGAGAGGAATCACTGAGCCGCAGTCAGCCCAGATGAATTTCCAACCTGCTGACAGATCTTCTCTGGTTCTGCTCCAATGAGCAGAAGTTTGCTGAGCAGCCAGGGTTCATCCTGATGTTTCTCCACATTCACTTCCTGTTAGATGATGAAAGGACAGCTGGACTGGAACTAGCTTCTGATGCAGAATGTTGCTGAATGTTGCTGAATGTTGCTGTTGAACGCTCACAAAGAGGCCTGAAATGATCCTTTACAAACAACATTTGGACTTTAACAACATCTGCTTTGGACTGAAAGGTCCTGAACGTCTCGGCCGGTTTTCCTGGCTGCTGCTGTTTGGATCCTGATGTTGCAGAGACTCTTCTTCCTTCTCTCAGTCCATGCATGTGTTTGTGAAGGCTGGTGTGAAAATTAGCTTTTTCTGCAGTAGAAGCTGAATGTGGTGATGTCCTGCAGGCAGATGGACAACATCTGACAGAAAGGCTTTAAAGTGAGCAGCTGGCTCAGTTTTCCATCTTATTTTCTCCTGTGATTGTTTCATGTTCAGAGGGAAGAGTTGGAAAACATTTACTGTTGTGTGAAATATAGAGTTTGCTGTGATCACATGATTTAAAGTGAACTGATGTGGACATCACAGGGTTTTCATGCATTTACATGCTTAATTTGTCTGTTTGTGTGCATGTGCAGACGGTAATAATACAGAAAGCAAATGTAACGCAGAACTAAATGAGCACGAATGTTTCTTCATTTCTATTGATGGTCATTTGTGAATAAAATGTGTGTTTAACTGTGTTGCTGGATATCCCAGCAGCTGTAATGTTGGAGTAAAGAAAGATCCAACAAGGACCAGAATGTGAACTAAAGAGGCAGATAAATCTGAGTGTGACACAGTCGACATGTTGCTGCGATCTGCATGTTTCCGACCCACAGAGGAGTCGCAGTCCAGCCGGCTGCTGGAAACACTGAAATCCTCTCTGCAGCTGCCATCAGGAGGGAAAGTCACCGCTTCGGGCTGCTTTGTAACGGGAGCTTTTAAAGCCTCCGGGTCGGCGTTCAGGCGTCACCGTGTTGGTCTTTGTAGAGCTAGAAGTGACTGTAACGGGACCAGCTGCTGACACCACCATGAGTGAGGGGAAAGGTTTGGAGGTAGAATTTAATCAGAGGAGTCTGTTTCTGAAAGGAAGTGTTTAAGAAATCCAGCATCCAAAGAAATGTTTCTAAAGCTGAGCTTTCAGTGAACTCCCAGGAATACTCTGTGTGAGCTGTTAGCTCCAGGTGTTAGACTGCTTCTGAGCTGCTTGGAGGCTTTGGTCTCCATCCCCAGGCAGTAAAACCCTATTTACAGCTCAGTAGCACACAGGTGGGAAAGAAATGAAGTGAAATGGATGTTTATCGCTGTGGTGATATGGCTCAGAGGGACAGAGAGAGTTTCAGTTCTCACAAGTTGCTTTCAGTTTAGAGGATTTGATGAAACACATTTTAGTGTAAAACCCAAAGAGAAGAATCAGATGTGCTGACAGTTTGCAGCAGAATAAGCAGTAAAAAAAGAACTGGGCCAATATGAAACGCTTCAATATGTGTTTGGCACCTCGTGTCTTTGTCTGCTGTTTGTTTCTGAAATACATCTGAGTTTGGCTCATAAATTCAGTCACATTTCAGTTCATCAAATATTAACACGATTTAGCTCAAATTTAAACTCTGAACAGGTTTAAGTATGTGACAAGTCATTAAAAAGCCTTGTTTTATACTTATATTTACATTCCCACTTTTCTTCATATATTTCTGTATATATTTCCACATTTCCTTCATCTCTGACAGATCTGTCCTTTCAAACTGACATCATGCAGTTTATCTTTACACCACAAGAGGGCGACACATCACCATCAATGAAGAGTCCCCTTCCTTCACAGTTCCAGCAGATATTAGTTACATTAGAGCTGAACTGAACATGGATCAATAACATTTATTAGGTCCTGATCACTGGAGTCGGCCTAATTACAACAAGGGTAGTGAGACAATCTGGCAAAGACTGGTTGCTCCTGCAGCTCCTATAAAGGTAACCTGATGAGGGGAGATGAGAAGCAGGTGTGACAGCAGCAGTGATCCAGACTCCGCCCCCAGGAAACCTGCTCAGCCCCACCTGAGACTCAGAAACCAAAGCAGCAACACAGCCGAGCATGATCGGGACAATTAAGGGTCTCTGGTTAAAATGTTCAGACGGGTTCAGAGAACAGTTAGCGGCTCAAATCCCTTTAACCCAACAAACTCCAGAGCAGCGAAAAAGGTTCAAAGTACCAACTCCGAACTCCTCAGTTCTCTTTGAAGGTAAGAAATAAGAAGAAGTTCCTGACAGAAGTGGACCAAGTTGGAGCCTGGCTCCTGGATGTGGGGAGAAGCATTGGAAAGGAACTAGAGCTCCAGCGGGTGCCAACGGGAGTGTGTAGTAGGAAAGTGAAGCAAGTAAATATGGCACACTTTTCACCAGTTAAAAGTGTCCCAAACTGAAGTCTGTAAGAATGGGCCATTTTTGAACAGTTTAAGGGTCCGAAAATGCAGAGTGTAAACGAAGGGTTCACTTTGGCACACTTCCGCTATTGGAAAAGAGTCCCAAATTGGACTAATTTTGGCGGATGGTCCAATTATAGACAGGATGGGAACTAGAGCTCCAGCGGGTGCCAACAGGACTGTATGCCCGAGGAGGAGTGCTTAAGTGTGGCTTAGTGTTCCAGGCCAGGGACCTTAGCCCCCAAAGTGAGGCAAGTAAGAATGGGGAACTTTTAAATCATAAAAATTCCCCAAAGTGAAGCAAGTAAATATGGCACACTTTTCACCAGTTAACAGTGTCCCAAACTGAAGTCGGTAAGAATGGGCCACTTTTGAACAGTTTAAGGGTCCGACAATGCAGAGTGTAAACGAAGGATTCACTTTGGCACACTTCCGCTATTTGAAAAGTGTCCCAAATTGGACTCATTGTGGCGGATGTTCCAATTATAGACAGGATGGGAACTCGAGCGCCAGCGGGTGCTGACCAGAGTGTGTGCTCGAGGTAAGGTGACCAAATGACACCGATTTCTGGAGACATTACTCATTTTATACGGTCTGAAAACGGTCCAAAGCTGGTTTATTTAAACAATATATAAACGAGAAGCATCCAGTTCAGCTTCTGACACCAGCAATCTTGAGTTTTGAAATGTTTCTTCCGTGATAAAAACAGTTTCCCAACTAATTGTTTGGAGTGATGCTCAAACGACAAAGACATTATTACCAAGTTTGAATCTTTATAATCAGGGATTGCTTCCCTGAATTTGTCGGTGAGAATGAACCAGGAGGGAAGTAAGTAGTGAAGAACAGCTGGTGGGCGGAGCTTTGACTGGTTCCAGGCAGAGTCGGCTTCTCTCAACACTGTTTAGATAAAGTGTAAGTTTGTGCTTTTCTCTAAAGAGTAATTAAGAGTAAGTGAATTCAAATGGGATTAAATGGTATTCCCGTTGTGTTTTTCCATGTAAGCCCTGGTTTTCAGCATCCTAAACAGTTATTTCAATGGTGAATAATTTAACACTTTAACACATTTGTTCTTTCCATTCTGATATATTATATTATATATATATACATATTGCTCGCTCCCACCCGCTCCCTCCCGTTCCCGCCCGCTCCTGCTGTGAATGGTTTACCTGCTTGAACATCTTCTGAAAAAAAGAAAAAGAAAGAAATTAAATAATAAAATTAAATTAAAATTATTAAAACAAGCAACAGTCTGGATAAGTTAAAGATATCGTGCAGATTTCATGCACAAACAAATGAGAAAAGAAATGTTTTTAACCTGGATTTAAAAATGTCTAAATTTGGTGACAGTTTAACTCCCGCTCGCTCCCGCCCGCTCCCTCCCGTTCCCGCCCGCTCCCGCTGTAAATGGTTTACCTGCCTGAACATCTTCTGATCTCTGTTAATGTTGGTTTCACCAACCTAACACTTGTTGAGCCACATTGTCTCACATTCACACCTCTATTCTCTGACCTAACCCTATAAGACCCACGGATGCAAATTTACAACTTTTAACAATTCTCAGGACCACATTTACATACAATGAACAAAAATATGAACGCAAGTTTTCTTTTTGCTCCCATTTTCCATGAGCTAAACTTAAAGTCAAATGTATTTGTGTAGCACATTTCATGTACAATTGCTGGTTGTGGTATAATTACAAAACATGTCCTACGTCCTAACCCTAACCCCTAACCCGTCTTATGCAATTTTGAAGACAATCATCAGGGGTTATTCATTTATTTTATGAATTTTACGCCTTTTATTTATTTAAAACTGTAAAAGAAAGAAATTAAATGAAAATTATTAAAACAAGCAACAGTCTGGATAAGTTAAAGATATCGTGCAGATTTCATGCACAAACACATGAGAAAAGAATTTTTTTTAACCTGGATTTAAAAATGTCTACATTTGTTGACAGTTTAACTCCCGCTCGCTCCCGCCCGCTCCCTCCCACTTCTGCCCGCGGCAAAGGTCATATTGCTCGCTCCCGCCCACTCCCGCCCGCTCCTTCCTGCTCCCGCTCACTCTCGCCCGCTCTCTCCCACTTCTGCCCGCGGCAAAGTTCATATTGCTCACTCCCACCCGCTCCCGCCTGCTCCCTCCCGCTCCTGCCCGGTCCCGTTCACTCCCTCCCGCTCCCGCCCGCTCCCTCCCGCTTCTGCCAGGTCCCGCTCGCTCCAGCTCGCTCCCGCCCGCTCCCTCCCGCTCCAACCCGCTCCCTCCCGCTCCCGCTCCATCCCGCTCCCGCCCGCTCCCTCCCGCTTCGGCCAGTTCCCGCTCTCTCCCGCCCGCTCCCTCCCGCTTCTGCCCGCGGCAAAGTTCATATTGCTCTCTCCCACCCGCTCCCGCCCGCGGTAATGTTCGGTCTCTGGTCCACGGTAATGTTCGGTTTCACGGTAATGTTCGGTCTCTGGTCCACGATAATGTTCGGTTTGACGATAATGTTCGGTTTCACGGTAATGTTCTGGTCCACGGTAATGTTCTGGTCCACGGTAATGTTCTGTTTCTGTTTCACGGTAATGTTCAGTTTCTGTTCCACGATAATGTTGTGTTTCTGTTTCACGGTAATGTTCCGTTTTTGGTCCATGGTAATGTTCTGTATCTGGTCCACGGTAATGTTCTGTCTCTGGTCCAAGGTAATGTTCGATCTCTGGTCCACGATAATGTTCCGTTTCACGGTAATGTTCCGTCTCTGGTCCACGATAATGTTCTGTTTCTGTTTCACGGTAATGTTCCGTTTCTGGTCAACAATAATGTTCTGTTTCGGTTTCACGGTAATGTTCTGTCTCTGGTCCACGGTAATGTTCTGTGTCTGGTCCACGATAATGTTCGGTTTCACGGTAATGTTCCGTCTTTGGTCCACGATAATGTTCTGTCTCTGGTCCATGATAATGTTCCGTTTCTGGTCCACGATAATGATCTGTTTCGGTTTCACGGTAATGTTCCGTCTCTGGTCGACGGTAATGTTCTGTCCCTGGTCCACGGTAATGTTCTGTTTGTGTTTCACGGTAATGTTCCGTTTCTGGTCCACGATAATGTATTGTTTCTGTTTCACGGTAATGTTCCGTTTCTGGTCCACGATAATGTTGTGTTTCTGTTTCACGGTAATGTTTCGTTTCTGGTCCACGATAATGTTCTGTTTTGGTTTCACGGTAATGTTCCGTTTCTGGTACACGATAATGTTCTGTTTCGGTTTCACGGTAATGTTCCGTCTCTGGTCCATGATAATTTTCTGTTTCACGGTAATGTTCTGTCTCTGGTCCACGCTAATGTTCTGTTTCTGTTTCACGGTAATGTTCCGTTTCTGGTCCATGATAATGTTGTGTTTCTGTTTCACGGTAATGTTTCGTTTCTGGTCCACGATAATGTTCTGTTTCGGTTTCACGGTAATGTTCCGTTTCTGGTACACGATAATGTTCTGTTTCGGTTTCACGGTAATGTTCCGTCTCTGTTTCACGGTAATGTTCCGTTTCTGGTCCACGATAATGTTGTGTTTCTGTTTCACGGTAATGTTCCGTTTCTGGTCCACGATAATGTTGTGTTTCTGTTTCACGGTAATGTTCTGTTTCACAGTAATGTTCTGTCTCTGGTCCACGCTAATGTTCTGTTTCTGTTTCACGGTAATGTTCAGTTTCTGTTCCACGATAATGTTGTGTTTCTGTTTCACGGTAATGTTCCGTTTTTGGTCCATGGTAATGTTCTGTATCTGGTCCACGGTAATGTTCTGTCTCTGGTCCACGGTAATGTTCGATCTCTGGTCCACGATAATGTTCGGTTTCACGGTAATGTTCCGTCTCTGGTCCACGATAATGTTCTGTTTCTGTTTCACGGTAATGTTCCGTTTCTGGTCAACAATAATGTTCTGTTTCGGTTTCACGGTAATGTTCTGTCTCTGGTCCACGGTAATGTTCTGTGTCTGGTCCACGATAATGTTCGGTTTCACGGTAATGTTCCGTCTTTTTTCCACGATAATGTTCTGTCTCTGGTCCATGATAATGTTCCGTTTCTGGTCCACGATAATGATCTGTTTCGGTTTCACGGTAATGTTCCGTCTCTGGTCGACGGTAATGTTCTGTCCCTGGTCCACGGTAATGTTCTGTTTCTGTTTCACGGTAATGTTCCGTTTCTGGTCCACGATAATGTTCTGTTTCTGTTTCACGGTAATGTTCCGTTTCTGGTCCACGATAATGTTGTGTTTTTGTTTCACGGTAATGTTCCGTCTCTGGTCCACGATAATGTTCGGTTTCACGATAATGTTCCGTTTCTGGTCCACGATAATGTTCTGTTTAGGTTTCACGGTAATGTTCTGTCTCTGGTCCACGATAATGTTCCGTCTCGGGTCCATGATAATGTTACGTCTCTGGTCCACGATAATGTTCTGTCTCTGGTCCACGATAATGTTCCGTTTCTGGTCCACGGTAATGTTCTGTTTCTGTTTCACGGTAATGTTCTGTCTCTGGTCCACGATAATGTTCTGTCTCTGGTCCACGGTAATGTTCTGTTTCTTTTTCACGGTAATGTTCCGTTTCTGGTCCACGATAATGTTGCGTTTCTTTTTCACGGTAATGTTCCGTTTCTGGTCCACGATAATGTTCTGTTTCGGTTTCATGGTCATGTTCCGTTTCTGGTCAACAATAATGTTCTGTTTCGGTTTCACGGTAATGTTCTGTCTCTGGTCCACGGTAATGTTCTGTGTCTGGTCCACGATAATGTTCGGTTTCACGGTAATGTTCCGTCTTTGGTCCACGATAATGTTCTGTCTCTGGTCCATGATAATGTTCCGTTTCTGGTCCACGATAATGATCTGTTTCGGTTTCACGGTAATGTTCCGTCTCTGGTCGACGGTAATGTTCTGTCCCTGGTCCACGGTAATGTTCTGTTTCTGTTTCACGGTAATGTTCCGTTTCTGGTCCACGATAATGTTCTGTTTCTGTTTCACGGTAATGTTCCGTTTCTGGTCCACGATAATGTTGTGTTTTTGTTTCACGGTAATGTTCCGTCTCTGGTCCACGATAATGTTCGGTTTCACGATAATGTTCCGTTTCTGGTCCACGATAATGTTCTGTTTAGGTTTCACGGTAATGTTCTGTCTCTGGTCCACGATAATGTTCCGTCTCGGGTCCACGATAATGTTACGTCTCTGGTCCACGATAATGTTCTGTCTCTGGTCCACGATAATGTTCCGTTTCTGGTCCACGGTAATGTTCTGTTTCTGTTTCACGGTAATGTTCTGTCTCTGGTCCACGATAATGTTCTGTCTCTGGTCCACGGTAATGTTCTGTTTCTTTTTCACGGTAATGTTCCGTTTCTGGTCCACGATAATGTTGCGTTTCTTTTTCACGGTAATGTTCCGTTTCTGGTCCACGATAATGTTCTGTTTCGGTTTCATGGTCATGTTCCGTTTCTGGTAATGATAATGTTCTGTTTCGGTTTCACGGTAATGTTCCGTCTCTGGTCCACGGTAATGTTCCGTCTCTGGTCCACGATAATGTACTGTTTCTGTTTCACTGTAATGTTCCGTTTCTGGTCCATGATAATTTTCTGTTTCACTGTAATGTTCTGTCTCTGGTCCACGCTAATGTTCTGTTTCTGTTTCACGGTAATGTTCCGTTTCTGGTCCACAATAATGTTGTGTTTCTGTTTCACGGTAATGTTCTGTTTCACGGTAATGTTCTGTCTCTGGTCCACGTTAATGTTCTGTTTCTGTTTCACGGTAATGTTCCGTTTCTGGTCCACGATAATGTATTGTTTCTGTTTCACGGTAATGTTCTGTTTCTGGTCCACGATAATGTTTTGTTTCTGTTTCACGGTAATGTTTCGTTTCTGGTCCACGATAATGTTCTGTTTTGGTTTCACGGTAATGTTCCGTTTCTGGTACACGATAATGTTCTGTTTCGGTTTCACGGTAATGTTCTGTCTCTGGTCCACGATAATGTTCTGTCTCTGGTCCACGGTAATGTTCTGTTTCTTTTTCACGGTAATGTTCCGTTTCTGGTCCACGATAATGTTGCGTTTCTTTTTCACGGTAATGTTCCGTTTCTGGTCCACGATAATGTTCTGTTTCGGTTTCATGGTCATGTTCCGTTTCTGGTAATGATAATGTTCTGTTTCGGTTTCACGGTAATGTTCCGTCTCTGGTCCACGATAATGTTCTGTTTCTGTTTCACGGTAATGTTCCGTTTCTGGTCAACAATAATGTTCTGTTTCGGTTTCACGGTAATGTTCTGTCTCTGGTCCACGGTAATGTTCTGTGTCTGGTCCACGATAATGTTCGGTTTCACGGTAATGTTCCGTCTTTGGTCCACGATAATGTTCTGTCTCTGGTCCATGATAATGTTCCGTTTCTGGTCCACGATAATGATCTGTTTCGGTTTCACGGTAATGTTCCGTCTCTGGTCGACGGTAATGTTCTGTCCCTGGTCCACGGTAATGTTCTGTTTGTGTTTCACGGTAATGTTCCGTTTCTGGTCCACGATAATGTATTGTTTCTGTTTCACGGTAATGTTCCGTTTCTGGTCCACGATAATGTTGTGTTTCTGTTTCACGGTAATGTTTCGTTTCTGGTCCACGATAATGTTCTGTTTTGGTTTCACGGTAATGTTCCGTTTCTGGTACACGATAATGTTCTGTTTCGGTTTCACGGTAATGTTCCGTCTCTGGTCCATGATAATTTTCTGTTTCACGGTAATGTTCTGTCTCTGGTCCACGCTAATGTTCTGTTTCTGTTTCACGGTAATGTTCCGTTTCTGGTCCATGATAATGTTGTGTTTCTGTTTCACGGTAATGTTTCGTTTCTGGTCCACGATAATGTTCTGTTTCGGTTTCACGGTAATGTTCCGTTTCTGGTACACGATAATGTTCTGTTTCGGTTTCACGGTAATGTTCCGTCTCTGTTTCACGGTAATGTTCCGTTTCTGGTCCACGATAATGTTGTGTTTCTGTTTCACGGTAATGTTCCGTTTCTGGTCCACGATAATGTTGTGTTTCTGTTTCACGGTAATGTTCTGTTTCACAGTAATGTTCTGTCTCTGGTCCACGCTAATGTTCTGTTTCTGTTTCACGGTAATGTTCAGTTTCTGTTCCACGATAATGTTGTGTTTCTGTTTCACGGTAATGTTCCGTTTTTGGTCCATGGTAATGTTCTGTATCTGGTCCACGGTAATGTTCTGTCTCTGGTCCACGGTAATGTTCGATCTCTGGTCCACGATAATGTTCGGTTTCACGGTAATGTTCCGTCTCTGGTCCACGATAATGTTCTGTTTCACGGTAATGTTCCGTTTCTGGTCAACAATAATGTTCTGTTTCGGTTTCACGGTAATGTTCTGTCTCTGGTCCACGGTAATGTTCTGTGTCTGGTCCACGATAATGTTCGGTTTCACGGTAATGTTCCGTCTTTTTTCCACGATAATGTTCTGTCTCTGGTCCATGATAATGTTCCGTTTCTGGTCCACGATAATGATCTGTTTCGGTTTCACGGTAATGTTCCGTCTCTGGTCGACGGTAATGTTCTGTCCCTGGTCCACGGTAATGTTCTGTTTCTGTTTCACGGTAATGTTCCGTTTCTGGTCCACGATAATGTTCTGTTTCTGTTTCACGGTAATGTTCCGTTTCTGGTCCACGATAATGTTGTGTTTTTGTTTCACGGTAATGTTCCGTCTCTGGTCCACGATAATGTTCGGTTTCACGATAATGTTCCGTTTCTGGTCCACGATAATGTTCTGTTTAGGTTTCACGGTAATGTTCTGTCTCTGGTCCACGATAATGTTCCGTCTCGGGTCCATGATAATGTTACGTCTCTGGTCCACGATAATGTTCTGTCTCTGGTCCACGATAATGTTCCGTTTCTGGTCCACGGTAATGTTCTGTTTCTGTTTCACGGTAATGTTCTGTCTCTGGTCCACGATAATGTTCTGTCTCTGGTCCACGGTAATGTTCTGTTTCTTTTTCACGGTAATGTTCCGTTTCTGGTCCACGATAATGTTGCGTTTCTTTTTCACGGTAATGTTCCGTTTCTGGTCCACGATAATGTTCTGTTTCGGTTTCATGGTCATGTTCCGTTTCTGGTCAACAATAATGTTCTGTTTCGGTTTCACGGTAATGTTCTGTCTCTGGTCCACGGTAATGTTCTGTGTCTGGTCCACGATAATGTTCGGTTTCACGGTAATGTTCCGTCTTTGGTCCACGATAATGTTCTGTCTCTGGTCCATGATAATGTTCCGTTTCTGGTCCACGATAATGATCTGTTTCGGTTTCACGGTAATGTTCCGTCTCTGGTCGACGGTAATGTTCTGTCCCTGGTCCACGGTAATGTTCTGTTTCTGTTTCACGGTAATGTTCCGTTTCTGGTCCACGATAATGTTCTGTTTCTGTTTCACGGTAATGTTCCGTTTCTGGTCCACGATAATGTTGTGTTTTTGTTTCACGGTAATGTTCCGTCTCTGGTCCACGATAATGTTCGGTTTCACGATAATGTTCCGTTTCTGGTCCACGATAATGTTCTGTTTAGGTTTCACGGTAATGTTCTGTCTCTGGTCCACGATAATGTTCCGTCTCGGGTCCACGATAATGTTACGTCTCTGGTCCACGATAATGTTCTGTCTCTGGTCCACGATAATGTTCCGTTTCTGGTCCACGGTAATGTTCTGTTTCTGTTTCACGGTAATGTTCTGTCTCTGGTCCACGATAATGTTCTGTCTCTGGTCCACGGTAATGTTCTGTTTCTTTTTCACGGTAATGTTCCGTTTCTGGTCCACGATAATGTTGCGTTTCTTTTTCACGGTAATGTTCCGTTTCTGGTCCACGATAATGTTCTGTTTCGGTTTCATGGTCATGTTCCGTTTCTGGTAATGATAATGTTCTGTTTCGGTTTCACGGTAATGTTCCGTCTCTGGTCCACGGTAATGTTCCGTCTCTGGTCCACGATAATGTACTGTTTCTGTTTCACTGTAATGTTCCGTTTCTGGTCCATGATAATTTTCTGTTTCACTGTAATGTTCTGTCTCTGGTCCACGCTAATGTTCTGTTTCTGTTTCACGGTAATGTTCCGTTTCTGGTCCACAATAATGTTGTGTTTCTGTTTCACGGTAATGTTCTGTTTCACGGTAATGTTCTGTCTCTGGTCCACGTTAATGTTCTGTTTCTGTTTCACGGTAATGTTCCGTTTCTGGTCCACGATAATGTATTGTTTCTGTTTCACGGTAATGTTCTGTTTCTGGTCCACGATAATGTTTTGTTTCTGTTTCACGGTAATGTTTCGTTTCTGGTCCACGATAATGTTCTGTTTTGGTTTCACGGTAATGTTCCGTTTCTGGTACACGATAATGTTCTGTTTCGGTTTCATGGTCATGTTCCGTTTCTGGTAATGATAATGTTCTGTTTCGGTTTCACGGTAATGTTCCGTCTCTGGTCCACGATAATGTTCTGTTTCTGTTTCACGGTAATGTTCCGTTTCTGGTCAACAATAATGTTCTGTTTCGGTTTCACGGTAATGTTCTGTCTCTGGTCCACGGTAATGTTCTGTGTCTGGTCCACGATAATGTTCGGTTTCACGGTAATGTTCCGTCTTTGGTCCACGATAATGTTCTGTCTCTGGTCCATGATAATGTTCCGTTTCTGGTCCACGATAATGATCTGTTTCGGTTTCACGGTAATGTTCCGTCTCTGGTCGACGGTAATGTTCTGTCCCTGGTCCACGGTAATGTTCTGTTTGTGTTTCACGGTAATGTTCCGTTTCTGGTCCACGATAATGTATTGTTTCTGTTTCACGGTAATGTTCCGTTTCTGGTCCACGATAATGTTGTGTTTCTGTTTCACGGTAATGTTTCGTTTCTGGTCCACGATAATGTTCTGTTTTGGTTTCACGGTAATGTTCCGTTTCTGGTACACGATAATGTTCTGTTTCGGTTTCACGGTAATGTTCCGTCTCTGGTCCATGATAATTTTCTGTTTCACGGTAATGTTCTGTCTCTGGTCCACGCTAATGTTCTGTTTCTGTTTCACGGTAATGTTCCGTTTCTGGTCCATGATAATGTTGTGTTTCTGTTTCACGGTAATGTTTCGTTTCTGGTCCACGATAATGTTCTGTTTCGGTTTCACGGTAATGTTCCGTTTCTGGTACACGATAATGTTCTGTTTCGGTTTCACGGTAATGTTCCGTCTCTGTTTCACGGTAATGTTCCGTTTCTGGTCCACGATAATGTTGTGTTTCTGTTTCACGGTAATGTTCCGTTTCTGGTCCACGATAATGTTGTGTTTCTGTTTCACGGTAATGTTCTGTTTCACAGTAATGTTCTGTCTCTGGTCCACGCTAATGTTCTGTTTCTGTTTCACGGTAATGTTCAGTTTCTGTTCCACGATAATGTTGTGTTTCTGTTTCACGGTAATGTTCCGTTTTTGGTCCATGGTAATGTTCTGTATCTGGTCCACGGTAATGTTCTGTCTCTGGTCCACGGTAATGTTCGATCTCTGGTCCACGATAATGTTCGGTTTCACGGTAATGTTCCGTCTCTGGTCCACGATAATGTTCTGTTTCTGTTTCACGGTAATGTTCCGTTTCTGGTCAACAATAATGTTCTGTTTCGGTTTCACGGTAATGTTCTGTCTCTGGTCCACGGTAATGTTCTGTGTCTGGTCCACGATAATGTTCGGTTTCACGGTAATGTTCCGTCTTTTTTCCACGATAATGTTCTGTCTCTGGTCCATGATAATGTTCCGTTTCTGGTCCACGATAATGATCTGTTTCGGTTTCACGGTAATGTTCCGTCTCTGGTCGACGGTAATGTTCTGTCCCTGGTCCACGGTAATGTTCTGTTTCTGTTTCACGGTAATGTTCCGTTTCTGGTCCACGATAATGTTCTGTTTCTGTTTCACGGTAATGTTCCGTTTCTGGTCCACGATAATGTTGTGTTTTTGTTTCACGGTAATGTTCCGTCTCTGGTCCACGATAATGTTCGGTTTCACGATAATGTTCCGTTTCTGGTCCACGATAATGTTCTGTTTAGGTTTCACGGTAATGTTCTGTCTCTGGTCCACGATAATGTTCCGTCTCGGGTCCATGATAATGTTACGTCTCTGGTCCACGATAATGTTCTGTCTCTGGTCCACGATAATGTTCCGTTTCTGGTCCACGGTAATGTTCTGTTTCTGTTTCACGGTAATGTTCTGTCTCTGGTCCACGATAATGTTCTGTCTCTGGTCCACGGTAATGTTCTGTTTCTTTTTCACGGTAATGTTCCGTTTCTGGTCCACGATAATGTTGCGTTTCTTTTTCACGGTAATGTTCCGTTTCTGGTCCACGATAATGTTCTGTTTCGGTTTCATGGTCATGTTCCGTTTCTGGTCAACAATAATGTTCTGTTTCGGTTTCACGGTAATGTTCTGTCTCTGGTCCACGGTAATGTTCTGTGTCTGGTCCACGATAATGTTCGGTTTCACGGTAATGTTCCGTCTTTGGTCCACGATAATGTTCTGTCTCTGGTCCATGATAATGTTCCGTTTCTGGTCCACGATAATGATCTGTTTCGGTTTCACGGTAATGTTCCGTCTCTGGTCGACGGTAATGTTCTGTCCCTGGTCCACGGTAATGTTCTGTTTCTGTTTCACGGTAATGTTCCGTTTCTGGTCCACGATAATGTTCTGTTTCTGTTTCACGGTAATGTTCCGTTTCTGGTCCACGATAATGTTGTGTTTTTGTTTCACGGTAATGTTCCGTCTCTGGTCCACGATAATGTTCGGTTTCACGATAATGTTCCGTTTCTGGTCCACGATAATGTTCTGTTTAGGTTTCACGGTAATGTTCTGTCTCTGGTCCACGATAATGTTCCGTCTCGGGTCCACGATAATGTTACGTCTCTGGTCCACGATAATGTTCTGTCTCTGGTCCACGATAATGTTCCGTTTCTGGTCCACGGTAATGTTCTGTTTCTGTTTCACGGTAATGTTCTGTCTCTGGTCCACGATAATGTTCTGTCTCTGGTCCACGGTAATGTTCTGTTTCTTTTTCACGGTAATGTTCCGTTTCTGGTCCACGATAATGTTGCGTTTCTTTTTCACGGTAATGTTCCGTTTCTGGTCCACGATAATGTTCTGTTTCGGTTTCATGGTCATGTTCCGTTTCTGGTAATGATAATGTTCTGTTTCGGTTTCACGGTAATGTTCCGTCTCTGGTCCACGGTAATGTTCCGTCTCTGGTCCACGATAATGTACTGTTTCTGTTTCACTGTAATGTTCCGTTTCTGGTCCATGATAATTTTCTGTTTCACTGTAATGTTCTGTCTCTGGTCCACGCTAATGTTCTGTTTCTGTTTCACGGTAATGTTCCGTTTCTGGTCCACAATAATGTTGTGTTTCTGTTTCACGGTAATGTTCTGTTTCACGGTAATGTTCTGTCTCTGGTCCACGTTAATGTTCTGTTTCTGTTTCACGGTAATGTTCCGTTTCTGGTCCACGATAATGTATTGTTTCTGTTTCACGGTAATGTTCTGTTTCTGGTCCACGATAATGTTTTGTTTCTGTTTCACGGTAATGTTTCGTTTCTGGTCCACGATAATGTTCTGTTTTGGTTTCACGGTAATGTTCCGTTTCTGGTACACGATAATGTTCTGTTTCGGTTTCATGGTCATGTTCCGTTTCTGGTAATGATAATGTTCTGTTTCGGTTTCACGGTAATGTTCCGTCTCTGGTCCACGATAATGTTCTGTTTCTGTTTCACGGTAATGTTCCGTTTCTGGTCAACAATAATGTTCTGTTTCGGTTTCACGGTAATGTTCTGTCTCTGGTCCACGGTAATGTTCTGTGTCTGGTCCACGATAATGTTCGGTTTCACGGTAATGTTCCGTCTTTGGTCCACGATAATGTTCTGTCTCTGGTCCATGATAATGTTCCGTTTCTGGTCCACGATAATGATCTGTTTCGGTTTCACGGTAATGTTCCGTCTCTGGTCGACGGTAATGTTCTGTCCCTGGTCCACGGTAATGTTCTGTTTGTGTTTCACGGTAATGTTCCGTTTCTGGTCCACGATAATGTATTGTTTCTGTTTCACGGTAATGTTCCGTTTCTGGTCCACGATAATGTTGTGTTTCTGTTTCACGGTAATGTTTCGTTTCTGGTCCACGATAATGTTCTGTTTTGGTTTCACGGTAATGTTCCGTTTCTGGTACACGATAATGTTCTGTTTCGGTTTCACGGTAATGTTCCGTCTCTGGTCCATGATAATTTTCTGTTTCACGGTAATGTTCTGTCTCTGGTCCACGCTAATGTTCTGTTTCTGTTTCACGGTAATGTTCCGTTTCTGGTCCACGATAATGTTGTGTTTCTGTTTCACGGTAATGTTCTGTTTCACAGTAATGTTCTGTCTCTGGTCCACGCTAATGTTCTGTTTCTGTTTCACGGTAATGTTCAGTTTCTGTTCCACGATAATGTTGTGTTTCTGTTTCACGGTAATGTTCCGTTTTTGGTCCATGGTAATGTTCTGTATCTGGTCCACGGTAATGTTCTGTCTCTGGTCCACGGTAATGTTCGATCTCTGGTCCACGATAATGTTCGGTTTCACGGTAATGTTCCGTCTCTGGTCCACGATAATGTTCTGTTTCTGTTTCACGGTAATGTTCCGTTTCTGGTCAACAATAATGTTCTGTTTCGGTTTCACGGTAATGTTCTGTCTCTGGTCCACGGTAATGTTCTGTGTCTGGTCCACGATAATGTTCGGTTTCACGGTAATGTTCCGTCTTTTTTCCACGATAATGTTCTGTCTCTGGTCCATGATAATGTTCCGTTTCTGGTCCACGATAATGATCTGTTTCGGTTTCACGGTAATGTTCCGTCTCTGGTCGACGGTAATGTTCTGTCCCTGGTCCACGGTAATGTTCTGTTTCTGTTTCACGGTAATGTTCCGTTTCTGGTCCACGATAATGTTCTGTTTCTGTTTCACGGTAATGTTCCGTTTCTGGTCCACGATAATGTTGTGTTTTTGTTTCACGGTAATGTTCCGTCTCTGGTCCACGATAATGTTCGGTTTCACGATAATGTTCCGTTTCTGGTCCACGATAATGTTCTGTTTAGGTTTCACGGTAATGTTCTGTCTCTGGTCCACGATAATGTTCCGTCTCGGGTCCATGATAATGTTACGTCTCTGGTCCACGATAATGTTCTGTCTCTGGTCCACGATAATGTTCCGTTTCTGGTCCACGGTAATGTTCTGTTTCTGTTTCACGGTAATGTTCTGTCTCTGGTCCACGATAATGTTCTGTCTCTGGTCCACGGTAATGTTCTGTTTCTTTTTCACGGTAATGTTCCGTTTCTGGTCCACGATAATGTTGCGTTTCTTTTTCACGGTAATGTTCCGTTTCTGGTCCACGATAATGTTCTGTTTCGGTTTCATGGTCATGTTCCGTTTCTGGTCAACAATAATGTTCTGTTTCGGTTTCACGGTAATGTTCTGTCTCTGGTCCACGGTAATGTTCTGTGTCTGGTCCACGATAATGTTCGGTTTCACGGTAATGTTCCGTCTTTGGTCCACGATAATGTTCTGTCTCTGGTCCATGATAATGTTCCGTTTCTGGTCCACGATAATGATCTGTTTCGGTTTCACGGTAATGTTCCGTCTCTGGTCGACGGTAATGTTCTGTCCCTGGTCCACGGTAATGTTCTGTTTCTGTTTCACGGTAATGTTCCGTTTCTGGTCCACGATAATGTTCTGTTTCTGTTTCACGGTAATGTTCCGTTTCTGGTCCACGATAATGTTGTGTTTTTGTTTCACGGTAATGTTCCGTCTCTGGTCCACGATAATGTTCGGTTTCACGATAATGTTCCGTTTCTGGTCCACGATAATGTTCTGTTTAGGTTTCACGGTAATGTTCTGTCTCTGGTCCACGATAATGTTCCGTCTCGGGTCCACGATAATGTTACGTCTCTGGTCCACGATAATGTTCTGTCTCTGGTCCACGATAATGTTCCGTTTCTGGTCCACGGTAATGTTCTGTTTCTGTTTCACGGTAATGTTCTGTCTCTGGTCCACGATAATGTTCTGTCTCTGGTCCACGGTAATGTTCTGTTTCTTTTTCACGGTAATGTTCCGTTTCTGGTCCACGATAATGTTGCGTTTCTTTTTCACGGTAATGTTCCGTTTCTGGTCCACGATAATGTTCTGTTTCGGTTTCATGGTCATGTTCCGTTTCTGGTAATGATAATGTTCTGTTTCGGTTTCACGGTAATGTTCCGTCTCTGGTCCACGGTAATGTTCCGTCTCTGGTCCACGATAATGTACTGTTTCTGTTTCACTGTAATGTTCCGTTTCTGGTCCATGATAATTTTCTGTTTCACTGTAATGTTCTGTCTCTGGTCCACGCTAATGTTCTGTTTCTGTTTCACGGTAATGTTCCGTTTCTGGTCCACAATAATGTTGTGTTTCTGTTTCACGGTAATGTTCTGTTTCACGGTAATGTTCTGTCTCTGGTCCACGTTAATGTTCTGTTTCTGTTTCACGGTAATGTTCCGTTTCTGGTCCACGATAATGTATTGTTTCTGTTTCACGGTAATGTTCTGTTTCTGGTCCACGATAATGTTTTGTTTCTGTTTCACGGTAATGTTTCGTTTCTGGTCCACGATAATGTTCTGTTTTGGTTTCACGGTAATGTTCCGTTTCTGGTACACGATAATGTTCTGTTTCGGTTTCACGGTAATGTTCTGTCTCTGGTCCACGATAATGTTCTGTCTCTGGTCCACGGTAATGTTCTGTTTCTTTTTCACGGTAATGTTCCGTTTCTGGTCCACGATAATGTTGCGTTTCTTTTTCACGGTAATGTTCCGTTTCTGGTCCACGATAATGTTCTGTTTCGGTTTCATGGTCATGTTCCGTTTCTGGTAATGATAATGTTCTGTTTCGGTTTCACGGTAATGTTCCGTCTCTGGTCCACGATAATGTTCTGTTTCTGTTTCACGGTAATGTTCCGTTTCTGGTCAACAATAATGTTCTGTTTCGGTTTCACGGTAATGTTCTGTCTCTGGTCCACGGTAATGTTCTGTGTCTGGTCCACGATAATGTTCGGTTTCACGGTAATGTTCCGTCTTTGGTCCACGATAATGTTCTGTCTCTGGTCCATGATAATGTTCCGTTTCTGGTCCACGATAATGATCTGTTTCGGTTTCACGGTAATGTTCCGTCTCTGGTCGACGGTAATGTTCTGTCCCTGGTCCACGGTAATGTTCTGTTTGTGTTTCACGGTAATGTTCCGTTTCTGGTCCACGATAATGTATTGTTTCTGTTTCACGGTAATGTTCCGTTTCTGGTCCACGATAATGTTGTGTTTCTGTTTCACGGTAATGTTTCGTTTCTGGTCCACGATAATGTTCTGTTTTGGTTTCACGGTAATGTTCCGTTTCTGGTACACGATAATGTTCTGTTTCGGTTTCACGGTAATGTTCCGTCTCTGGTCCATGATAATTTTCTGTTTCACGGTAATGTTCTGTCTCTGGTCCACGCTAATGTTCTGTTTCTGTTTCACGGTAATGTTCCGTTTCTGGTCCATGATAATGTTGTGTTTCTGTTTCACGGTAATGTTTCGTTTCTGGTCCACGATAATGTTCTGTTTCGGTTTCACGGTAATGTTCCGTTTCTGGTACACGATAATGTTCTGTTTCGGTTTCACGGTAATGTTCCGTCTCTGTTTCACGGTAATGTTCCGTTTCTGGTCCACGATAATGTTGTGTTTCTGTTTCACGGTAATGTTCCGTTTCTGGTCCACGATAATGTTGTGTTTCTGTTTCACGGTAATGTTCTGTTTCACAGTAATGTTCTGTCTCTGGTCCACGCTAATGTTCTGTTTCTGTTTCACGGTAATGTTCAGTTTCTGTTCCACGATAATGTTGTGTTTCTGTTTCACGGTAATGTTCCGTTTTTGGTCCATGGTAATGTTCTGTATCTGGTCCACGGTAATGTTCTGTCTCTGGTCCACGGTAATGTTCGATCTCTGGTCCACGATAATGTTCGGTTTCACGGTAATGTTCCGTCTCTGGTCCACGATAATGTTCTGTTTCTGTTTCACGGTAATGTTCCGTTTCTGGTCAACAATAATGTTCTGTTTCGGTTTCACGGTAATGTTCTGTCTCTGGTCCACGGTAATGTTCTGTGTCTGGTCCACGATAATGTTCGGTTTCACGGTAATGTTCCGTCTTTTTTCCACGATAATGTTCTGTCTCTGGTCCATGATAATGTTCCGTTTCTGGTCCACGATAATGATCTGTTTCGGTTTCACGGTAATGTTCCGTCTCTGGTCGACGGTAATGTTCTGTCCCTGGTCCACGGTAATGTTCTGTTTCTGTTTCACGGTAATGTTCCGTTTCTGGTCCACGATAATGTTCTGTTTCTGTTTCACGGTAATGTTCCGTTTCTGGTCCACGATAATGTTGTGTTTTTGTTTCACGGTAATGTTCCGTCTCTGGTCCACGATAATGTTCGGTTTCACGATAATGTTCCGTTTCTGGTCCACGATAATGTTCTGTTTAGGTTTCACGGTAATGTTCTGTCTCTGGTCCACGATAATGTTCCGTCTCGGGTCCATGATAATGTTACGTCTCTGGTCCACGATAATGTTCTGTCTCTGGTCCACGATAATGTTCCGTTTCTGGTCCACGGTAATGTTCTGTTTCTGTTTCACGGTAATGTTCTGTCTCTGGTCCACGATAATGTTCTGTCTCTGGTCCACGGTAATGTTCTGTTTCTTTTTCACGGTAATGTTCCGTTTCTGGTCCACGATAATGTTGCGTTTCTTTTTCACGGTAATGTTCCGTTTCTGGTCCACGATAATGTTCTGTTTCGGTTTCATGGTCATGTTCCGTTTCTGGTCAACAATAATGTTCTGTTTCGGTTTCACGGTAATGTTCTGTCTCTGGTCCACGGTAATGTTCTGTGTCTGGTCCACGATAATGTTCGGTTTCACGGTAATGTTCCGTCTTTGGTCCACGATAATGTTCTGTCTCTGGTCCATGATAATGTTCCGTTTCTGGTCCACGATAATGATCTGTTTCGGTTTCACGGTAATGTTCCGTCTCTGGTCGACGGTAATGTTCTGTCCCTGGTCCACGGTAATGTTCTGTTTCTGTTTCACGGTAATGTTCCGTTTCTGGTCCACGATAATGTTCTGTTTCTGTTTCACGGTAATGTTCCGTTTCTGGTCCACGATAATGTTGTGTTTTTGTTTCACGGTAATGTTCCGTCTCTGGTCCACGATAATGTTCGGTTTCACGATAATGTTCCGTTTCTGGTCCACGATAATGTTCTGTTTAGGTTTCACGGTAATGTTCTGTCTCTGGTCCACGATAATGTTCCGTCTCGGGTCCACGATAATGTTACGTCTCTGGTCCACGATAATGTTCTGTCTCTGGTCCACGATAATGTTCCGTTTCTGGTCCACGGTAATGTTCTGTTTCTGTTTCACGGTAATGTTCTGTCTCTGGTCCACGATAATGTTCTGTCTCTGGTCCACGGTAATGTTCTGTTTCTTTTTCACGGTAATGTTCCGTTTCTGGTCCACGATAATGTTGCGTTTCTTTTTCACGGTAATGTTCCGTTTCTGGTCCACGATAATGTTCTGTTTCGGTTTCATGGTCATGTTCCGTTTCTGGTAATGATAATGTTCTGTTTCGGTTTCACGGTAATGTTCCGTCTCTGGTCCACGGTAATGTTCCGTCTCTGGTCCACGATAATGTACTGTTTCTGTTTCACTGTAATGTTCCGTTTCTGGTCCATGATAATTTTCTGTTTCACTGTAATGTTCTGTCTCTGGTCCACGCTAATGTTCTGTTTCTGTTTCACGGTAATGTTCCGTTTCTGGTCCACAATAATGTTGTGTTTCTGTTTCACGGTAATGTTCTGTTTCACGGTAATGTTCTGTCTCTGGTCCACGTTAATGTTCTGTTTCTGTTTCACGGTAATGTTCCGTTTCTGGTCCACGATAATGTATTGTTTCTGTTTCACGGTAATGTTCTGTTTCTGGTCCACGATAATGTTTTGTTTCTGTTTCACGGTAATGTTTCGTTTCTGGTCCACGATAATGTTCTGTTTTGGTTTCACGGTAATGTTCCGTTTCTGGTACACGATAATGTTCTGTTTCGGTTTCACGGTAATGTTCTGTCTCTGGTCCACGATAATGTTCTGTCTCTGGTCCACGGTAATGTTCTGTTTCTTTTTCACGGTAATGTTCCGTTTCTGGTCCACGATAATGTTGCGTTTCTTTTTCACGGTAATGTTCCGTTTCTGGTCCACGATAATGTTCTGTTTCGGTTTCATGGTCATGTTCCGTTTCTGGTAATGATAATGTTCTGTTTCGGTTTCACGGTAATGTTCCGTCTCTGGTCCACGATAATGTTCTGTTTCTGTTTCACGGTAATGTTCCGTTTCTGGTCAACAATAATGTTCTGTTTCGGTTTCACGGTAATGTTCTGTCTCTGGTCCACGGTAATGTTCTGTGTCTGGTCCACGATAATGTTCGGTTTCACGGTAATGTTCCGTCTTTGGTCCACGATAATGTTCTGTCTCTGGTCCATGATAATGTTCCGTTTCTGGTCCACGATAATGATCTGTTTCGGTTTCACGGTAATGTTCCGTCTCTGGTCGACGGTAATGTTCTGTCCCTGGTCCACGGTAATGTTCTGTTTGTGTTTCACGGTAATGTTCCGTTTCTGGTCCACGATAATGTATTGTTTCTGTTTCACGGTAATGTTCCGTTTCTGGTCCACGATAATGTTGTGTTTCTGTTTCACGGTAATGTTTCGTTTCTGGTCCACGATAATGTTCTGTTTTGGTTTCACGGTAATGTTCCGTTTCTGGTACACGATAATGTTCTGTTTCGGTTTCACGGTAATGTTCCGTCTCTGGTCCATGATAATTTTCTGTTTCACGGTAATGTTCTGTCTCTGGTCCACGCTAATGTTCTGTTTCTGTTTCACGGTAATGTTCCGTTTCTGGTCCACGATAATGTTGTGTTTCTGTTTCACGGTAATGTTCTGTTTCACAGTAATGTTCTGTCTCTGGTCCACGCTAATGTTCTGTTTCTGTTTCACGGTAATGTTCAGTTTCTGTTCCACGATAATGTTGTGTTTCTGTTTCACGGTAATGTTCCGTTTTTGGTCCATGGTAATGTTCTGTATCTGGTCCACGGTAATGTTCTGTCTCTGGTCCACGGTAATGTTCGATCTCTGGTCCACGATAATGTTCGGTTTCACGGTAATGTTCCGTCTCTGGTCCACGATAATGTTCTGTTTCTGTTTCACGGTAATGTTCCGTTTCTGGTCAACAATAATGTTCTGTTTCGGTTTCACGGTAATGTTCTGTCTCTGGTCCACGGTAATGTTCTGTGTCTGGTCCACGATAATGTTCGGTTTCACGGTAATGTTCCGTCTTTTTTCCACGATAATGTTCTGTCTCTGGTCCATGATAATGTTCCGTTTCTGGTCCACGATAATGATCTGTTTCGGTTTCACGGTAATGTTCCGTCTCTGGTCGACGGTAATGTTCTGTCCCTGGTCCACGGTAATGTTCTGTTTCTGTTTCACGGTAATGTTCCGTTTCTGGTCCACGATAATGTTCTGTTTCTGTTTCACGGTAATGTTCCGTTTCTGGTCCACGATAATGTTGTGTTTTTGTTTCACGGTAATGTTCCGTCTCTGGTCCACGATAATGTTCGGTTTCACGATAATGTTCCGTTTCTGGTCCACGATAATGTTCTGTTTAGGTTTCACGGTAATGTTCTGTCTCTGGTCCACGATAATGTTCCGTCTCGGGTCCATGATAATGTTACGTCTCTGGTCCACGATAATGTTCTGTCTCTGGTCCACGATAATGTTCCGTTTCTGGTCCACGGTAATGTTCTGTTTCTGTTTCACGGTAATGTTCTGTCTCTGGTCCACGATAATGTTCTGTCTCTGGTCCACGGTAATGTTCTGTTTCTTTTTCACGGTAATGTTCCGTTTCTGGTCCACGATAATGTTGCGTTTCTTTTTCACGGTAATGTTCCGTTTCTGGTCCACGATAATGTTCTGTTTCGGTTTCATGGTCATGTTCCGTTTCTGGTCAACAATAATGTTCTGTTTCGGTTTCACGGTAATGTTCTGTCTCTGGTCCACGGTAATGTTCTGTGTCTGGTCCACGATAATGTTCGGTTTCACGGTAATGTTCCGTCTTTGGTCCACGATAATGTTCTGTCTCTGGTCCATGATAATGTTCCGTTTCTGGTCCACGATAATGATCTGTTTCGGTTTCACGGTAATGTTCCGTCTCTGGTCGACGGTAATGTTCTGTCCCTGGTCCACGGTAATGTTCTGTTTCTGTTTCACGGTAATGTTCCGTTTCTGGTCCACGATAATGTTCTGTTTCTGTTTCACGGTAATGTTCCGTTTCTGGTCCACGATAATGTTGTGTTTTTGTTTCACGGTAATGTTCCGTCTCTGGTCCACGATAATGTTCGGTTTCACGATAATGTTCCGTTTCTGGTCCACGATAATGTTCTGTTTAGGTTTCACGGTAATGTTCTGTCTCTGGTCCACGATAATGTTCCGTCTCGGGTCCACGATAATGTTACGTCTCTGGTCCACGATAATGTTCTGTCTCTGGTCCACGATAATGTTCCGTTTCTGGTCCACGGTAATGTTCTGTTTCTGTTTCACGGTAATGTTCTGTCTCTGGTCCACGATAATGTTCTGTCTCTGGTCCACGGTAATGTTCTGTTTCTTTTTCACGGTAATGTTCCGTTTCTGGTCCACGATAATGTTGCGTTTCTTTTTCACGGTAATGTTCCGTTTCTGGTCCACGATAATGTTCTGTTTCGGTTTCATGGTCATGTTCCGTTTCTGGTAATGATAATGTTCTGTTTCGGTTTCACGGTAATGTTCCGTCTCTGGTCCACGGTAATGTTCCGTCTCTGGTCCACGATAATGTACTGTTTCTGTTTCACTGTAATGTTCCGTTTCTGGTCCATGATAATTTTCTGTTTCACTGTAATGTTCTGTCTCTGGTCCACGCTAATGTTCTGTTTCTGTTTCACGGTAATGTTCCGTTTCTGGTCCACAATAATGTTGTGTTTCTGTTTCACGGTAATGTTCTGTTTCACGGTAATGTTCTGTCTCTGGTCCACGTTAATGTTCTGTTTCTGTTTCACGGTAATGTTCCGTTTCTGGTCCACGATAATGTATTGTTTCTGTTTCACGGTAATGTTCTGTTTCTGGTCCACGATAATGTTTTGTTTCTGTTTCACGGTAATGTTTCGTTTCTGGTCCACGATAATGTTCTGTTTTGGTTTCACGGTAATGTTCCGTTTCTGGTACACGATAATGTTCTGTTTCGGTTTCACGGTAATGTTCTGTCTCTGGTCCACGATAATGTTCTGTCTCTGGTCCACGGTAATGTTCTGTTTCTTTTTCACGGTAATGTTCCGTTTCTGGTCCACGATAATGTTGCGTTTCTTTTTCACGGTAATGTTCCGTTTCTGGTCCACGATAATGTTCTGTTTCGGTTTCATGGTCATGTTCCGTTTCTGGTAATGATAATGTTCTGTTTCGGTTTCACGGTAATGTTCCGTCTCTGGTCCACGATAATGTTCTGTTTCTGTTTCACGGTAATGTTCCGTTTCTGGTCAACAATAATGTTCTGTTTCGGTTTCACGGTAATGTTCTGTCTCTGGTCCACGGTAATGTTCTGTGTCTGGTCCACGATAATGTTCGGTTTCACGGTAATGTTCCGTCTTTGGTCCACGATAATGTTCTGTCTCTGGTCCATGATAATGTTCCGTTTCTGGTCCACGATAATGATCTGTTTCGGTTTCACGGTAATGTTCCGTCTCTGGTCGACGGTAATGTTCTGTCCCTGGTCCACGGTAATGTTCTGTTTGTGTTTCACGGTAATGTTCCGTTTCTGGTCCACGATAATGTATTGTTTCTGTTTCACGGTAATGTTCCGTTTCTGGTCCACGATAATGTTGTGTTTCTGTTTCACGGTAATGTTTCGTTTCTGGTCCACGATAATGTTCTGTTTTGGTTTCACGGTAATGTTCCGTTTCTGGTACACGATAATGTTCTGTTTCGGTTTCACGGTAATGTTCCGTCTCTGGTCCATGATAATTTTCTGTTTCACGGTAATGTTCTGTCTCTGGTCCACGCTAATGTTCTGTTTCTGTTTCACGGTAATGTTCCGTTTCTGGTCCATGATAATGTTGTGTTTCTGTTTCACGGTAATGTTTCGTTTCTGGTCCACGATAATGTTCTGTTTCGGTTTCACGGTAATGTTCCGTTTCTGGTACACGATAATGTTCTGTTTCGGTTTCACGGTAATGTTCCGTCTCTGTTTCACGGTAATGTTCCGTTTCTGGTCCACGATAATGTTGTGTTTCTGTTTCACGGTAATGTTCCGTTTCTGGTCAACAATAATGTTCTGTTTCGGTTTCACGGTAATGTTCTGTCTCTGGTCCACGGTAATGTTCTGTGTCTGGTCCACGATAATGTTCGGTTTCACGGTAATGTTCCGTCTTTTTTCCACGATAATGTTCTGTCTCTGGTCCATGATAATGTTCCGTTTCTGGTCCACGATAATGATCTGTTTCGGTTTCACGGTAATGTTCCGTCTCTGGTCGACGGTAATGTTCTGTCCCTGGTCCACGGTAATGTTCTGTTTCTGTTTCACGGTAATGTTCCGTTTCTGGTCCACGATAATGTTCTGTTTCTGTTTCACGGTAATGTTCCGTTTCTGGTCCACGATAATGTTGTGTTTTTGTTTCACGGTAATGTTCCGTCTCTGGTCCACGATAATGTTCGGTTTCACGATAATGTTCCGTTTCTGGTCCACGATAATGTTCTGTTTAGGTTTCACGGTAATGTTCTGTCTCTGGTCCACGATAATGTTCCGTCTCGGGTCCATGATAATGTTACGTCTCTGGTCCACGATAATGTTCTGTCTCTGGTCCACGATAATGTTCCGTTTCTGGTCCACGGTAATGTTCTGTTTCTGTTTCACGGTAATGTTCTGTCTCTGGTCCACGATAATGTTCTGTCTCTGGTCCACGGTAATGTTCTGTTTCTTTTTCACGGTAATGTTCCGTTTCTGGTCCACGATAATGTTGCGTTTCTTTTTCACGGTAATGTTCCGTTTCTGGTCCACGATAATGTTCTGTTTCGGTTTCATGGTCATGTTCCGTTTCTGGTCAACAATAATGTTCTGTTTCGGTTTCACGGTAATGTTCTGTCTCTGGTCCACGGTAATGTTCTGTGTCTGGTCCACGATAATGTTCGGTTTCACGGTAATGTTCCGTCTTTGGTCCACGATAATGTTCTGTCTCTGGTCCATGATAATGTTCCGTTTCTGGTCCACGATAATGATCTGTTTCGGTTTCACGGTAATGTTCCGTCTCTGGTCGACGGTAATGTTCTGTCCCTGGTCCACGGTAATGTTCTGTTTCTGTTTCACGGTAATGTTCCGTTTCTGGTCCACGATAATGTTCTGTTTCTGTTTCACGGTAATGTTCCGTTTCTGGTCCACGATAATGTTGTGTTTTTGTTTCACGGTAATGTTCCGTCTCTGGTCCACGATAATGTTCGGTTTCACGATAATGTTCCGTTTCTGGTCCACGATAATGTTCTGTTTAGGTTTCACGGTAATGTTCTGTCTCTGGTCCACGATAATGTTCCGTCTCGGGTCCACGATAATGTTACGTCTCTGGTCCACGATAATGTTCTGTCTCTGGTCCACGATAATGTTCCGTTTCTGGTCCACGGTAATGTTCTGTTTCTGTTTCACGGTAATGTTCTGTCTCTGGTCCACGATAATGTTCTGTCTCTGGTCCACGGTAATGTTCTGTTTCTTTTTCACGGTAATGTTCCGTTTCTGGTCCACGATAATGTTGCGTTTCTTTTTCACGGTAATGTTCCGTTTCTGGTCCACGATAATGTTCTGTTTCGGTTTCATGGTCATGTTCCGTTTCTGGTAATGATAATGTTCTGTTTCGGTTTCACGGTAATGTTCCGTCTCTGGTCCACGGTAATGTTCCGTCTCTGGTCCACGATAATGTACTGTTTCTGTTTCACTGTAATGTTCCGTTTCTGGTCCATGATAATTTTCTGTTTCACTGTAATGTTCTGTCTCTGGTCCACGCTAATGTTCTGTTTCTGTTTCACGGTAATGTTCCGTTTCTGGTCCACAATAATGTTGTGTTTCTGTTTCACGGTAATGTTCTGTTTCACGGTAATGTTCTGTCTCTGGTCCACGTTAATGTTCTGTTTCTGTTTCACGGTAATGTTCCGTTTCTGGTCCACGATAATGTATTGTTTCTGTTTCACGGTAATGTTCTGTTTCTGGTCCACGATAATGTTTTGTTTCTGTTTCACGGTAATGTTTCGTTTCTGGTCCACGATAATGTTCTGTTTTGGTTTCACGGTAATGTTCCGTTTCTGGTACACGATAATGTTCTGTTTCGGTTTCACGGTAATGTTCTGTCTCTGGTCCACGATAATGTTCTGTCTCTGGTCCACGGTAATGTTCTGTTTCTTTTTCACGGTAATGTTCCGTTTCTGGTCCACGATAATGTTGCGTTTCTTTTTCACGGTAATGTTCCGTTTCTGGTCCACGATAATGTTCTGTTTCGGTTTCATGGTCATGTTCCGTTTCTGGTAATGATAATGTTCTGTTTCGGTTTCACGGTAATGTTCCGTCTCTGGTCCACGATAATGTTCTGTTTCTGTTTCACGGTAATGTTCCGTTTCTGGTCAACAATAATGTTCTGTTTCGGTTTCACGGTAATGTTCTGTCTCTGGTCCACGGTAATGTTCTGTGTCTGGTCCACGATAATGTTCGGTTTCACGGTAATGTTCCGTCTTTGGTCCACGATAATGTTCTGTCTCTGGTCCATGATAATGTTCCGTTTCTGGTCCACGATAATGATCTGTTTCGGTTTCACGGTAATGTTCCGTCTCTGGTCGACGGTAATGTTCTGTCCCTGGTCCACGGTAATGTTCTGTTTGTGTTTCACGGTAATGTTCCGTTTCTGGTCCACGATAATGTATTGTTTCTGTTTCACGGTAATGTTCCGTTTCTGGTCCACGATAATGTTGTGTTTCTGTTTCACGGTAATGTTTCGTTTCTGGTCCACGATAATGTTCTGTTTTGGTTTCACGGTAATGTTCCGTTTCTGGTACACGATAATGTTCTGTTTCGGTTTCACGGTAATGTTCCGTCTCTGGTCCATGATAATTTTCTGTTTCACGGTAATGTTCTGTCTCTGGTCCACGCTAATGTTCTGTTTCTGTTTCACGGTAATGTTCCGTTTCTGGTCCATGATAATGTTGTGTTTCTGTTTCACGGTAATGTTTCGTTTCTGGTCCACGATAATGTTCTGTTTCGGTTTCACGGTAATGTTCCGTTTCTGGTACACGATAATGTTCTGTTTCGGTTTCACGGTAATGTTCCGTCTCTGTTTCACGGTAATGTTCCGTTTCTGGTCCACGATAATGTTGTGTTTCTGTTTCACGGTAATGTTCCGTTTCTGGTCCACGATAATGTTGTGTTTCTGTTTCACGGTAATGTTCTGTTTCACAGTAATGTTCTGTCTCTGGTCCACGCTAATGTTCTGTTTCTGTTTCACGGTAATGTTCAGTTTCTGTTCCACGATAATGTTGTGTTTCTGTTTCACGGTAATGTTCCGTTTTTGGTCCATGGTAATGTTCTGTATCTGGTCCACGGTAATGTTCTGTCTCTGGTCCACGGTAATGTTCGATCTCTGGTCCACGATAATGTTCGGTTTCACGGTAATGTTCCGTCTCTGGTCCACGATAATGTTCTGTTTCTGTTTCACGGTAATGTTCCGTTTCTGGTCAACAATAATGTTCTGTTTCGGTTTCACGGTAATGTTCTGTCTCTGGTCCACGGTAATGTTCTGTGTCTGGTCCACGATAATGTTCGGTTTCACGGTAATGTTCCGTCTTTTTTCCACGATAATGTTCTGTCTCTGGTCCATGATAATGTTCCGTTTCTGGTCCACGATAATGATCTGTTTCGGTTTCACGGTAATGTTCCGTCTCTGGTCGACGGTAATGTTCTGTCCCTGGTCCACGGTAATGTTCTGTTTCTGTTTCACGGTAATGTTCCGTTTCTGGTCCACGATAATGTTCTGTTTCTGTTTCACGGTAATGTTCCGTTTCTGGTCCACGATAATGTTGTGTTTTTGTTTCACGGTAATGTTCCGTCTCTGGTCCACGATAATGTTCGGTTTCACGATAATGTTCCGTTTCTGGTCCACGATAATGTTCTGTTTAGGTTTCACGGTAATGTTCTGTCTCTGGTCCACGATAATGTTCCGTCTCGGGTCCATGATAATGTTACGTCTCTGGTCCACGATAATGTTCTGTCTCTGGTCCACGATAATGTTCCGTTTCTGGTCCACGGTAATGTTCTGTTTCTGTTTCACGGTAATGTTCTGTCTCTGGTCCACGATAATGTTCTGTCTCTGGTCCACGGTAATGTTCTGTTTCTTTTTCACGGTAATGTTCCGTTTCTGGTCCACGATAATGTTGCGTTTCTTTTTCACGGTAATGTTCCGTTTCTGGTCCACGATAATGTTCTGTTTCGGTTTCATGGTCATGTTCCGTTTCTGGTCAACAATAATGTTCTGTTTCGGTTTCACGGTAATGTTCTGTCTCTGGTCCACGGTAATGTTCTGTGTCTGGTCCACGATAATGTTCGGTTTCACGGTAATGTTCCGTCTTTGGTCCACGATAATGTTCTGTCTCTGGTCCATGATAATGTTCCGTTTCTGGTCCACGATAATGATCTGTTTCGGTTTCACGGTAATGTTCCGTCTCTGGTCGACGGTAATGTTCTGTCCCTGGTCCACGGTAATGTTCTGTTTCTGTTTCACGGTAATGTTCCGTTTCTGGTCCACGATAATGTTCTGTTTCTGTTTCACGGTAATGTTCCGTTTCTGGTCCACGATAATGTTGTGTTTTTGTTTCACGGTAATGTTCCGTCTCTGGTCCACGATAATGTTCGGTTTCACGATAATGTTCCGTTTCTGGTCCACGATAATGTTCTGTTTAGGTTTCACGGTAATGTTCTGTCTCTGGTCCACGATAATGTTCCGTCTCGGGTCCACGATAATGTTACGTCTCTGGTCCACGATAATGTTCTGTCTCTGGTCCACGATAATGTTCCGTTTCTGGTCCACGGTAATGTTCTGTTTCTGTTTCACGGTAATGTTCTGTCTCTGGTCCACGATAATGTTCTGTCTCTGGTCCACGGTAATGTTCTGTTTCTTTTTCACGGTAATGTTCCGTTTCTGGTCCACGATAATGTTGCGTTTCTTTTTCACGGTAATGTTCCGTTTCTGGTCCACGATAATGTTCTGTTTCGGTTTCACGGTAATGTTCCGTTTCTGGTAATGATAATGTTCTGTTTCGGTTTCACGGTAATGTTCCGTCTCTGGTCCACGGTAATGTTCCGTCTCTGGTCCACGATAATGTACTGTTTCTGTTTCACTGTAATGTTCCGTTTCTGGTCCATGATAATTTTCTGTTTCACTGTAATGTTCTGTCTCTGGTCCACGCTAATGTTCTGTTTCTGTTTCACGGTAATGTTCCGTTTCTGGTCCACAATAATGTTGTGTTTCTGTTTCACGGTAATGTTCTGTTTCACGGTAATGTTCTGTCTCTGGTCCACGTTAATGTTCTGTTTCTGTTTCACGGTAATGTTCCGTTTCTGGTCCACGATAATGTATTGTTTCTGTTTGACGGTAATGTTCTGTTTCTGGTCCACGATAATGTTTTGTTTCTGTTTCACGGTAATGTTTCGTTTCTGGTCCACGATAATGTTCTGTTTTGGTTTCACGGTAATGTTCCGTTTCTGGTACACGATAATGTTCTGTTTCGGTTTCACGGTAATGTTCTGTCTCTGGTCCACGATAATGTTCTGTCTCTGGTCCACGGTAATGTTCTGTTTCTTTTTCACGGTAATGTTCCGTTTCTGGTCCACGATAATGTTGCGTTTCTTTTTCACGGTAATGTTCCGTTTCTGGTCCACGATAATGTTCTGTTTCGGTTTCATGGTCATGTTCCGTTTCTGGTAATGATAATGTTCTGTTTCGGTTTCACGGTAATGTTCCGTCTCTGGTCCACGGTAATGTTCCGTCTCTGGTCCACGATAATGTACTGTTTCTGTTTCACTGTAATGTTCCGTTTCTGGTCCATGATAATTTTCTGTTTCACTGTAATGTTCTGTCTCTGGTCCACGCTAATGTTCTGTTTCTGTTTCACGGTAATGTTCAGTTTCTGGTCCACAATAATGTTGTGTTTCTGTTTCACGGTAATGTTCTGTTTCACGGTAATGTTCTGTCTCTGGTCCACGTTAATGTTCTGTTTCTGTTTCACGGTAATGTTCCGTTTCTGGTCCACGATAATGTATTGTTTCTGTTTCACGGTAATGTTCCGTTTCTGGTCCACGATAATGTTTTGTTTCTGTTTCACGGTAATGTTTCGTTTCTGGTCCACGATAATGTTCTGTTTTGGTTTCACGGTAATGTTCCGTTTCTGGTACACGATAATGTTCTGTTTCGGTTTCACGGTAATGTTCCGTCTCTGGTCCACGGTAATGTTCCTTCTCTGGTCCACAATAATGTTGTGTTTCTGTTTCACGGTAATGTTCCGTTTCTGGTCCATGATAATGTTGTGTTTCTGTTTCACGGTAATGTTTCGTTTCTGGTCCACGATAATGTTCTGTTTCGGTTTCACGGTAATGTTCCGTTTCTGGTACACGATAATGTTCTGTTTCGGTTTCACGGTAATGTTCCGTCTCTGGTCCACGGTAATGTTCCGTCTCTGGTCCACAATAATGTTGTGTTTCTGTTTCACGGTAATGTTCCGTTTCTGGTCCATGATAATGTTCTGTTTCACGGTAATGTTCTGTCTCTGGTCCACGCTAATGTTCTGTTTCTGTTTCACGGTAATGTTCCGTTTCTGGTCCACGATAATGTTGTGTTTCTGTTTCACGGTAATGTTCCGTTTCTGGTCCACGATAATGTTGTGTTTCTGTTTCACGGTAATGTTCTGTTTCACAGTAATGTTCTGTCTCTGGTCCACGCTAATGTTCTGTTTCTGTTTCACGGTAATGTTCAGTTTCTGGTCCACGCTAATGTTCTGTTTCTGTTTCACGATAATGTTCCGTTTCTGGTCCACGATAATGTTCTGTTTAGGTTTCACGGTAATGTTCTGTCTCTGGTCCACGGTAATGTTCTGTCTCTGGTCCACGGTAATGTTCTGTCTCTGGTCCACGCTATTGTTCTGTCTCTGGTCCACGGTAATGTTCGATCTCTGGTCCACGATAATGTTCGGTTTCACGGTAATGTTCCGTCTCTGGTCCACGATAATGTTCTGTTTCTGTTTCACGGCTATGTTCCATTTCTGGTCCACGATAATTTTGTGTTTCTGTTTCACGGTAATGTTCCGTTTCTGGTCCACGATAATGTTCTGTTTCGGTTTCACGGTAATGTTCTGTCTCTGGTCCACGGTAATGTTCCGTCTCTGGTACACGATAATGTTCTGTTTTTGTTTCACGGTAATGTTCCGTTTCTGGTCCACGATAATGTTGTGTTTCTGTTTCACGGTAATGTTCCGTCTCTGGTCCACGATAATGTTCGGTTACACGATAATGTTCTGTCTCTGGCCCACGATAATGTTCCGTCTCTGGTCCACGATAATGCTCCGTCTCTGGTCCACGATAATGTTCTGTATCTGGTCCACGATAATGTTCCGTTTCTGGTCCACGATAATGTTCTGTTTCGGTTTCACGGTAATGTTCTGTCTCTGGTCCAAGATAATGTTCCGTTTCTGGTCCACGATAATGTTGTGTTTCTGTTTCACGGTAATGTTCCGTTTCTGGTCCACGATAATGTTCTGTTTCACGGTAATGTTCTGTCTCTGGTCCACGCTAATGTTCTGTTTCTGTTTCACGGTAATGTGCCGTTTCTGGTCCACTAAAATGTTGTGTTTCTGTTTCACGGTAATGTTCTGTCTCTGGTCCACGGTAATGTTCTGTTTCTGTTTCACGGTAATGTTCTGTTTCTGGTCCACGATAATGTTGTGTTTCTGTTTCACGGTAATGTTCCGTTTCTGGTCCACGGTAATGTTGTGTTTCTGTTTCACGGTAATGTTTCATTTCTGGTCCACAATAATGTTCTGTTTCACGATAATGTTCCGTTTCTGGTCCACAATAATGTTGTGTTTCTTTTTCACGGTAATGTTCCGTTTCTGGTCCACGATAATGTTGTTTTTCTGTTTCACGGTAATTTTCCGTTTCTGGTCCACGATAATGTTCTGTTTCGGTTTCACGGTAATGTTCCGTCTCTGGTCCACGGTAATGTTCCGTCTCTGGTCCACGATAATGTTCTGTTTCTGTTTCATGGTAATGTTATGTTTCTGGTCCATGATAATTTTCTGTTTCACGGTAATGTTCTGTCTCTGGTCCACGCTAATGTTCTGTTTCTGTTTCACGGTAATGTTCTGTCTCTGGTCCACGCTAATGTTCTGTTTCTGTTTCACGGTAATGTTCTGTTTCTGGTCCACGATAATGTTGTGTTTCTGTTTCACGGTAATGTTTCGTTTCTGGTCCACGATAATGTTCTGTTTTTGTTTCACGGTAATGTTCTGTTTCTGGTACACGATAATGTTCTATTTCGGTTTCACGGTAATGATCCGTCTCTGGTCCATGGTAATGTTCCGTCTCTGGTCCACGAAAATGTTCTGTTTCAGTTTCACTGTAATGTTCCGTCTCTGGTCCACGGTAATGTTCCGTCTCTGGTCCACGAAAATGTTGTGTTTCGGTTTCACGGTAATGTTCCGTCTCTGGTCCATGGTAATGTTCTGTCTCTGGTCCACGGTAATGTTCGGTTTCAAGGTAAAGTTCGGTCTCTGGTCCACAGTAATGTTCTGTCTCTGGTCCACGGTAATGTTCTGTCTCTGGTCCACGGTAATGTTCTGTCTCTGGTCCACGGTAAGGTTCGATCTCTGGTCCACGATAATGTTCGGTTTCACTGTAATGTTCCGTCTCTGGTACACGATAATGTTCTGTTTCTGTTTCACGGCTATGTTCCATTTCTGGTCCACGATAATTTTGTGTTTCTGTTTCACGGTAATGTTCCGTTTCTGGTCCACGATAATGTTCTGTTTCGGTTTCACGGTAATGTTCTGTCTCTGGTCCACGGTAATGTTCCGTCTCTGGTACACGATAATGTTCTGTTTCTGTTTCACGGTAATGTTCCGTTTCTGGTCCACGATAATGTTGTGTTTCTGTTTCATGGTAATGTTCCGTCTCTGGTCCACGATAATGTTCGGTTACACGATAATGTTCTGTCTCTGATCCACGATAATGTTCTGTTTAGGTTTAACGATAATGTTCCGTCTCTGGTCCACGATAATGCTCCGTCTCTGGTCCACGATAATGTTCTGTCTCTGGTCCACGATAATGTTCCGTTTCTGGTCCACGATAATGTTCTGTTTCGGTTTCACGGTAATGTTCTGTCTCTGGTCCAAGATAATGTTCCGTTTCTGGTCCACGATAATGTTGTGTTTCTGTTTCACGGTAATGTTCCGTTTCTGGTCCACGATAATGTTCTGTTTCGGTTTCACGGTAATGCTCCGTTTCTGGTCCACGATAATGTTCCGTTTCTGGTCCACGATAATGTTCTGTTTCGGTTTCACGGTAATGTTCTGTCTCTGGTCCAAGATAATGTTCCGTTTCTGGTCCACGATAATGTTGTGTTTCTGTTTCACGGTAATGTTCCGTTTCTGGTCCACGATAATGTTCTGTTTCTGTTTCACGGTAATGTTCCGTTTCTGGTCCATGATAATTTTCTGTTTCACGGTAATGTTCTGTCTCTGGTCCATGCTAATGTTCTGTTTCTGTTTCACGGTAATGTGCCGTTTCTGGTCCCTTATAATGTTGTGTTTCTGTTTCACGGTAATGTTCTGTTTCACGGTAATGTTCTGTCTCTGGTCCACGGTAATGTTCTGTTTCTGTTTCACGGTAATGTTCTGTTTCTGGTCCACGATAATGTTGTGTTTCTGTTTCACGGTAATGTTCCGTTTCTGGTCCACGGTAATGTTGTGTTTCTGTTTCACGGTAATGTTCCATTTCTGGTCCACAATAATGTTCTGTTTCACGATAATGTTCCGTTTCTGGTCCACGATAATGTTGTTTTTCTGTTTCACGGTAATTTTCCGTTTCTGGTCCACGATAATGTTCTGTTTCGGTTTCACGGTAATGTTCCGTTTCTGGTCCACGATAATGTTCTGTTTCGGTTTCACGGTAATGTTCCGTCTCTGGTCCACGGTAATGTTCCGTCTCTGGTCCACGATAATGTTCTGTTTCTGTTTCATGGTAATGTTATGTTTCTGGTCCATGATAATTTTCTGTTTCACGGTAATGTTCTGTCTCTGGTCCACGCTAATGTTCTGTTTCTGTTTCACGGTAATGTTCTGTCTCTGGTCCACGCTAATGTTCTGTTTCTGTTTAACGGTAATGTTCTGTTTCAGGTCAACGATAATGTTGTGTTTCTTTTTCACGGTAATGTTTCGTTTCTGGTCCACGATAATGTTCTGTTTTTGTTTCACGGTAATGTTCTGTTTCTGGTACACGATAATGTTCTATTTCGGTTTCACGGTAATGATCCGTGTCTGGTCCATGGTAATGTTCCGTCTCTGGTCCACGAAAATGTTCTGTTTCAGTTTCACGGTAATGTTCCGTCTCTGGTCCACGGTAATGTTCCGTCTCTGGTCCACGAAAATGTTGTGTTTCGGTTTCACGGTAATGTTCCGTCTCTGGTCCATGGTAATGTTCTGTCTCTGGTCCACGGTAATGTTCGGTTTCAAGGTAAAGTTCGGTCTCTGGTCCACAGTAATGTTCTGTCTCTGGTCCACGGTAATGTTCTGTCTCTGGTCCACGGTAATGTTCTGTCTCTGGTCCACGGTAATGTTCGATCTCTGGTCCACGATAATGTTCGGTTTCACGGTAATGTTCCGTCTCTGGTACACGATAATGTTCTGTTTCTGTTTCACGGCTATGTTCCATTTCTGGTCCAAGATAATTTTGTGTTTCTGTTTCACGGTAATGTTCCGTTTCTGGTCCACGATAATGTTCTGTTTCGGTTTCACGGTAATGTTCTGTCTCTGGTCCACGGTAATGTTCCGTCTCTGGTACACGATAATGTTCTGTTTCTGTTTCACGGTAATGTTCCGTTTCTGGTCCACGGTAATGTTGTGTTTCTGTTTCACGGTAATGTTCCATTTCTGGTCCACAATAATGTTCTGTTTCACGATAATGTTCCGTTTCTGGTCCACAATAATGTTGTGTTTCTTTTTCACGGTAATGTTCCGTTTCTGGTCCACGATAATGTTGTTTATCTGTTTCACGGTAATTTTCCGTTTCTGGTCCACGATAATGTTCTGTTTCGGTTTCACGGTAATGTTCCGTTTCTGGTCCACGATAATGTTCTGTTTCGGTTTCACGGTAATGTTCCGTCTCTGGTCCACGGTAATGTTCCGTCTCTGGTCCACGATAATGTTCTGTTTCTGTTTCATGGTAATGTTATGTTTCTGGTCCATGATAATTTTCTGTTTCACGGTAATGTTCTGTCTCTGGTCCACGCTAATGTTCTGTTTCTGTTTCACGGTAATGTTCTGTCTCTGGTCCACGCTAATGTTCTGTTTCTGTTTCACGGTAATGTTCTGTTTCTGGTCAACGATAATGTTGTGTTTCTGTTTCACGGTAATGTTTCGTTTCTGGTCCACGATAATGTTCTGTTTTTGTTTCACGGTAATATTCTGTTTCTGGTACACGATAATGTTCTATTTCGGTTTCACGGTAATGATCCGTGTCTGGTCCATGGTAATGTTCCGTCTCTGGTCCACGAAAATGTTCTGTTTCAGTTTCACGGTAATGTTCCGTCTCTGGTCCACGGTAATGTTCCGTCTCTGGTCCACGAAAATGTTGTGTTTCGGTTTCACGGTAATGTTCCGTCTCTGGTCCATGGTAATGTTCTGTCTCTGGTCCACGGTAATGTTCGGTTTCAAGGTAAAGTTCGGTCTCTGGTCCACAGTAATGTTCTGTCTCTGGTCCACGGTAATGTTCTGTCTCTGGTCCACGGTAATGTTCTGTCTCTGGTCCACGGTAATGTTCGATCTCTGGTCCACGATAATGTTCGGTTTCACGGTAATGTTCCGTCTCTGGTACACGATAATGTTCTGTTTCTGTTTCACGGCTATGTTCCATTTCTGGTCCACGATAATTTTGTGTTTCTGTTTCACGGTAATGTTCCGTTTCTGGTCCACGATAATGTTCTGTTTCGGTTTCACGGTAATGTTCTGTCTCTGGTCCACGGTAATGTTCCGTCTCTGGTACACGATAATGTTCTGTTTCTGTTTCACGGTAATGTTCCGTTTCTGGTCCACGATAATGTTGTGTTTCTGTTTCATGGTAATGTTCCGTCTGTGGTCCACGATAATGTTCGGTTACACGATAATGTTCTGTCTCTGATCCACGATAATGTTCTGTTTAGGTTTAACGGTAATGTTCTGTCTCTGGTCCACGATAATGTTCCGTCTCTGGTCCACGATAATGCTCCGTCTCTGGTCCACGATAATGTTCTGTCTCTGGTCCACGATAATGTTCCGTTTCTGGTCCACGATAATGTTCTGTTTCGGTTTCACGGTAATGTTCTGTCTCTGGTCCAAGATAATGTTCCGTTTCTGGTCCACGATAATGTTGTGTTTCTGTTTCACGGTAATGTTCCGTTTCTGGTTCACGATAATGTTCTGTTTCGGTTTCACGGTAATGCTCCGTTTCTGGTCCACGATAATGTTCTGTTTAGGTTTCACGGTAATGTTCCGTCTCTGGTCCACGGTAATGTTCCCTCTCTGGTCCACGATAATGTTCTGTTTCTGTTTCACGGTAATGTTCCGTTTCTGGTCCATGCTAATGTTCTGTTTCTGTTTCACGGTAATGTGCCGTTTCTGGTCCCTTATAATGTTGTGTTTCTGTTTCACGGTAATGTTCTGTTTCACGGTAATGTTCTGTCTCTGGTCCACGGTAATGTTCTGTTTCTGTTTCACGGTAATGTTCTGTTTCTGGTCCACGATAATGTTGTGTTTCTGTTTCACGGTAATGTTCCGTTTCTGGTCCACGGTAATGTTGTGTTTCTGTTTCACGGTAATGTTCCATTTCTGGTCCACAATAATGTTCTGTTTCACGATAATGTTCCGTTTCTGGTCCACAATAATGTTGTGTTTCTTTTTCACGGTAATGTTCCGTTTCTGGTCCACGATAATGTTGTTTTTCTGTTTCACGGTAATTTTCCGTTTCTGGTCCACGATAATGTTCTGTTTCGGTTTCACGGTAATGTTCCGTTTCTGGTCCACGATAATGTTCTGTTTCGGTTTCACGGTAATGTTCCGTCTCTGGTCCACGGTAATGTTCCGTCTCTGGTCCACGATAATGTTCTGTTTCTGTTTCATGGTAATGTTATGTTTCTGGTCCATGATAATTTTCTGTTTCACGGTAATGTTCTGTCTCTGGTCCACGCTAATGTTCTGTTTCTGTTTCACGGTAATGTTCTGTCTCTGGTCCACGCTAATGTTCTGTTTCTGTTTCACGGTAATGTTCTGTTTCTGGTCAACGATAATGTTGTGTTTCTGTTTCACGGTAATGTTTCGTTTCTGGTCCACGATAATGTTCTGTTTTGGTTTCACGGTAATGTTCCGTCTCTGGTCCATGGTAATGTTCCATCTCTGGTCCACGAAAATGTTCTGTTTCAGTTTCACGGTAATGTTCCTTCTCTGGTCCACGGTAATGTTCCGTCTCTGGTCCACGAAAATGTTGTGTTTTTGTTTCACGGTAATGTTCCGTTTCTGGTCCACGATAATGTTCTGTTTCGGTTTCATGGTCATTTTCCGTTTCTGGTAACGATAATGTTCTGTTTTGGTTTCACGGTAATGTTCCGTCTCTGGTCCATGGTAATGTTCCGTCTCTGGTCCACGAAAATGTTCTGTTTCAGTTTCACGGTAATGTTCCGTCTCTGGTCCACGGTAATGTTCCGTCTCTGGTCCACGAAAATGTTGTGTTTCTGTTTCACGGTAATGTTCCGTTTCTGGTCCACGATAATGTTCTGTTTCGGTTTCATGGTCATGTTCCGTTTCTGGTAACGATAATGTTCTGTTTCGGTTTCACGGTAATGTTCCGTCTCTGGTCCACGGTAATGTTCCGTCTCTGGTCCACAATAATGTTGTGTTTCTGTTTCACGGTAATGTTCTGTTTCACGGTAATGTTCTGTCTCTGGTGCACGTTAATGTTCTGTTTCTGTTTCACGGTAATGTTCCGTTTCTGGTCCACGATAATGTATTGTTTCTGTTTCACGGTAATGTTCCGTTTCTGGTCCACGATAATGTTGTGTTTCTGTTTCACGGTAATGTTTCGTTTCTGGTCCACGATAATGTTCTGTTTCGGTTTCACGATAATGTTCCGTCTCTGGTCCATGATAATTTTCTGTTTCACGGTAATGTTCTGTCTCTGGTCCACGCTAATGTTCTGTTTCTGTTTCACGGTAATGTTCCGTTTCTGGTCCATGATAATGTTGTGTTTCTGTTTCACGGTAATGTTTCGTTTCTGGTCCACGATAATGTTCTGTTTCGGTTTCACGGTAATGTTCCGTTTCTGGTACACGATAATGTTCTGTTTCGGTTTCACGGTAATGTTCCGTCTCTGTTTCACGGTAATGTTCCGTTTCTGGTCCACGATAATGTTGTGTTTCTGTTTCACGGTAATGTTCCGTTTCTGGTCCACGATAATGTTGTGTTTCTGTTTCACGGTAATGTTCTGTTTCACAGTAATGTTCTGTCTCTGGTCCACGCTAATGTTCTGTTTCTGTTTCACGGTAATGTTCAGTTTCTGATCCATGATAATGTTCTGTATCTGTTTCACGGTAATGTTCCGTTTCTGGTCCATGATAATGTTCTGTTTCACGGTAATGTTCTGTCTCTGGTCCATGGTAATGTTCTGTCTCTGGTCCACGGTGATGTTCGGTTTCAATGTAAAGTTCGGTCTCTGGTCCACAGTAATGTTCTGTCTCTGGTCCACGGTAATGTTCTGTCTCTGGTCCACGGTAATGTTCTGTCTCTGGTCCACGGTAATGTTCCCTCTCTGGTGCACGATAATGTTCTTTTTCTGGTCCACGGTAATGTTCCGTCTCTGGTCCACAATAATGTTGTGTTTCTGTTTCACGGTAATGTTCCGTTTCTGGTCCATGATAATGATCTGTTTCACGGTAATGTTCTGTCTCTGGTCCACGCTAATGTTCTGTTTCTGTTTCACGGTAATGTTCCGTTTCTGGTCCACGATAATTTTGTGTTTCTGTTTCACGGTAATGTTCCGTTTCTGGTCCACGATAATGTTGTGTTTCTGTTTCACGGTAATGTTCTGTTTCACAGTAATGTTCTGTCTCTGGTCCACGCTAATGTTCTGTTTCTGTTTCACGGTAATGTTCAGTTTCTGTTCCACGATAATGTTGTGTTTCTGTTTCACGGTAATGTTCCGTTTTTGGTCCATGATAATGTTCTGTTTCTGTTTCACGGTAATGTTCCGTTTCTGGTCCATGATAATGTTCTGTTTCACGGTAATGTTCTGTCTCTGGTCCATGGTAATGTTCTGTCTCTGGTCCACGGTGATGTTCGGTTTCAAGGTAAAGTTCGGTCTCTGGTCCACAGTAATGTTCTGTCTCTGGTCCACGGTAATGTTCTGTCTCTGGTCCACGGTAATGTTCTGTCTCTGGTCCACGGTAATGTTCTGTCTCTGGTCCACGGTAATGTTCGATCTCTGGTCCACGATAATGTTCGGTTTCACGGTAATGTTCCGTCTCTGGTCCACGATAATGTTCTGTTTCTGTTTCACGGCTATGTTCCGTTTCTGGTCCACGATAATGTTCTGTTTCGGTTTCACGGTAATGTTCCATCTCTGGTCGACGGTAATGTTCCGTCTCTGGTCTACGAAAATGTTGTGTTTCTGTTTCACGGTAATGTTCCATTTCTGGTCCATGATAATGTTCTGTTTCACGGTAATGTTCTGTCTCTGGTCCATGGTAAAGTTCGGTCTCTGGTCCACAGTAATGTTCTGTCTCTGGTCCACGGTAATGTTCTGTCTCTGGTCCACGGTAATGTTCTGTCTCTGGTCCACGGTAATGTTCTGTCTCTGGTCCACGATAATGTTGTGTTTCTGTTTCACGGTAATGTTCCGTCTCTGGTCCACGATAATGTTCGGTTACACGATAATGTTTTGTCTCTGGCCCACGATAATGTTCCGTCTCTGGTCCACGATAATGCTCCGTCTCTGGTCCACGATAATGTTCTGTCTCTGGTCCACGATAATGTTCCGTTTCTGGTCCACGATAATGTTCTGTTTCGGTTTCAGGGTAATGTTCTGTCTCTGGTCCAAGATAATGTTCCGTTTCTGGTCCACGATAATGTTGTGTTTCTGTTTCACGGTAATGTTCCGTTTCTGGTCCACGATAATGTTCTGTTTCGGTTTCACGGTAATGCTCCGTTTCTGGTCCACGATAATGTTCTGTTTCGGTTTCACGGTAATGTTCCGTCTCTGGTCCACGGTAATGTTCCCTCTCTGGTGCACGATAATGTTCTTTTTCTGTTTCACGGTAATGTTCCGTTTCTGGTCCATGATAATTTTCTGTTTCACGGTAATGTTCTGTCTCTGGTCCACGCTAATGTTCTGTTTCTGTTTCACGGTAATGTGCCGTTTCTGGTCCACTATAATGTTGTGTTTCTGTTTCACGGTAATGTTCTGTCTCTGGTCCACGGTAATGTTCTGTTTCTGTTTCACGGTAATGTTCTGTTTCTGGTCCACTATAATGTTGTGTTTCTGTTTCACGGTAATGTTCTGTCTCTGGTCCACGGTAATGTTCTGTTTCTGTTTCACGGTAATGTTCTGTTTCTGGTCCACGATAATGTTGTGTTTCTGTTTCACGGTAATGTTCCGTTTCTGGTCCACGGTAATGTTGTGTTTCTGTTTCACGGTAATGTTTCATTTCTGGTCCACAATAATGTTGTTTTTCTGTTTCACGGTAATTTTCCGTTTCGGGTCCACGATAATGTTCTGTTTCGGTTTCACGGTAATGTTCCGTTTCTGGTCCACGATAATGTTCTGTTTCGGTTTCACGGTAATGTTCCGTCTCTGGTCCATGGTAATGTTCCGTCTCTGGTCCACGATAATGTTCTGTTTCTGTTTCATGGTAATGTTATGTTTCTGGTCCTTGATAATTTTCTGTTTCACGGTAATGTTCTGTCTCTGGTCCACGCTAATGTTCTGTTTCTGTTTCACGGTAATGTTCTGTCTCTGGTCCACGCTAATGTTCTGTTTCTGTTTCACGGTAATGTTCTGTTTCTGGTCCACGATAATGTTGTGTTTCTGTTTCACGGTAATGTTTCGTTTCTGGTCCACGATAATGTTCTGTTTTTGTTTCACGGTAATGTTCTGTTTCTGGTACACGATAATGTTCTATTTCGGTTTCACGGTAATGTTCCGTCTCCGGTCCATGGTAAGGTTCCGTCTCTGGTCCACGAAAATGTTCTGTTTCAGTTTCACGGTAATGTTCCGTCTCTGGTCCACGATAATGTTGTTTTTCTGTTTCACGGTAATTTTCCGTTTCTGGTCCACCATAATGTTCTGTTTCGGTTTCACGGTAATGTTCCGTTTCTGGTCCACGATAAGTTTCTCTTTCGGTTTCACGGTAATGTTCCGTCTCTGGTCCACGGTAATGTTCCGTCTCTGGTCCACGATAATGTTCTGTTTCTGTTTCATGGTAATGTTATGTTTCTGGTCCATGATAATTTTCTGTTTCACGGTAATGTTCTGTCTCTGGTCCACGCTAATGTTCTGTTTCGGTTTCACGGTAATGTTCTGTCTCTGGTCCACGCTAATGTTCTGTTTCTGTTTCACGGTAATGTTCTGTTTCTGGTCCACGATAATGTTGTGTTTCTGTTTCACGGTAATGTTTCGTTTCTGGTCCACGATAATGTTCTGTTTCAGTTTCACGGTAATGTTCCGTCTCTGGTCCACGGTAATGTTCCGTCTCTGGTCCACGAAAATGTTGTGTTTCTGTTTCACGGTAATGTTCCGTTTCTGGTCCATGATAATGTTGTGTTTCTGTTTCACGGTAATGTTTCGTTTCTGGTCCACGATAATGTTCTGTTTCGGTTTCATGGTCATGTTCCGTTTCTGGTCCACGATAATGTATTGTTTCTGTTTCACGGTAATGTTCCGTTTCTGGTCCACGATAATGTTGTGTTTCTGTTTCACGGTAATGTTCTGTTTCACGGTAATGTTCTGTCTCTGGTCCACGTTAATGTTCTGTCTCTGGTCCACGTTAATGTTCCGTTTCTGGTACACGATAATGTTCTGTTTCGGTTTCACGGTAATGTTCCGTCTCTGGTCCACGGTAATGTTCCGTCTCTGGTCCACAATAATGTTGTGTTTCTGTTTCACGGTAATGTTCCGTTTCTGGTCCATGATAATGTTGTGTTTCTGTTTCACGGTAATGTTTCGTTTCTGGTCCACGATAATGTTCTGTTTCGGTTTCACGGTAATGTTCCGTTTCTGGTACACGATAATGTTCTGTTTCAGTTTCACGGTAATGTTCCGTTTCTGGTCCATGATAATGTTCTGTTTCTGTTTCACGGTAATGTGCCGTTTCTGGTCCACTATAATGTTGTGTTTCTGTTTCACGGTAATGTTCTGTCTCTGGTCCACGGTAATGTTCTGTTTCTTTTTCACGGTAATGTTCTGTTTCTGGTCCACGATAATGTTGTGTTTCTGTTTCACGGTAATGTTCCGTTTCTGTTTCACGGTAATGTTCTGTTTCTGGTCCACGATAATGTTGTGTTTCTGTTTCACGGTAATGTTCCGTTTCTGGTCCACGGTAATGTTGTGTTTCTGTTTCACGGTAATGTTTCATTTCTGGTCCACAATAATGTTGTTTTTCTGTTTCACGGTAATTTTCCGTTTCTGGTCCACGATAATGTTCTGTTTCGGTTTCACGGTAATGTTCCGTTTCTGGTCCACGATAATGTTCTGTTTCGGTTTCACGGTAATGTTCCGTCTCTGGTCCATGGTAATGTTCCGTCTCTGGTCCACGATAATGTTCTGTTTCTGTTTCATGGTAATGTTATGTTTCTGGTCCTTGATAATTTTCTGTTTCACGGTAATGTTCTGTCTCTGGTCCACGCTAATGTTCTGTTTCTGTTTCACGGTAATGTTCTGTCTCTGGTCCACGCTAATGTTCTGTTTCTGTTTCACGGTAATGTTCTGTTTCTGGTCCACGATAATGTTGTGTTTCTGTTTCACGGTAATGTTTCGTTTCTGGTCCACGATAATGTTCTGTTTTTGTTTCACGGTAATGTTCTGTTTCTGGTACACGATAATGTTCTATTTCGGTTTCACGGTAATGTTCCGTCTCCGGTCCATGGTAAGGTTCCGTCTCTGGTCCACGAAAATGTTCTGTTTCAGTTTCACGGTAATGTTCCGTCTCTGGTCCACGATAATGTTGTTTTTCTGTTTCACGGTAATTTTCCGTTTCTGGTCCACCATAATGTTCTGTTTCGGTTTCACGGTAATGTTCCGTTTCTGGTCCACGATAAGTTTCTCTTTCGGTTTCACGGTAATGTTCCGTCTCTGGTCCACGGTAATGTTCCGTCTCTGGTCCACGATAATGTTCTGTTTCTGTTTCATGGTAATGTTATGTTTCTGGTCCATGATAATTTTCTGTTTCACGGTAATGTTCTGTCTCTGGTCCACGCTAATGTTCTGTTTCTGTTTCACGGTAATGTTCTGTCTCTGGTCCACGCTAATGTTCTGTTTCTGTTTCACGGTAATGTTCTGTTTCTGGTCCACGATAATGTTGTGTTTCTGTTTCACGGTAATGTTTCGTTTCTGGTCCACGATAATGTTCTGTTTCAGTTTCACGGTAATATTCCGTCTCTGGTCCACGGTAATGTTCCGTCTCTGGTCCACGAAAATGTTGTGTTTCTGTTTCACGGTAATGTTCCGTTTCTGGTCCATGATAATGTTGTGTTTCTGTTTCACGGTAATGTTTCGTTTCTGGTCCACGATAATGTTCTGTTTCGGTTTCATGGTCATGTTCCGTTTCTGGTCCACGATAATGTATTGTTTCTGTTTCACGGTAATGTTCCGTTTCTGGTCCACGATAATGTTGTGTTTCTGTTTCACGGTAATGTTCTGTTTCACGGTAATGTTCTGTCTCTGGTCCACGTTAATGTTCTGTCTCTGGTCCACGTTAATGTTCCGTTTCTGGTACACGATAATGTTCTGTTTCGGTTTCACGGTAATGTTCCGTCTCTGGTCCACGGTAATGTTCCGTCTCTGGTCCACAATAATGTTGTGTTTCTGTTTCACGGTAATGTTCCGTTTCTGGTCCATGATAATGTTGTGTTTCTGTTTCACGGTAATGTTTCGTTTCTGGTCCACGATAATGTTCTGTTTCGGTTTCACGGTAATGTTCCGTTTCTGGTACACGATAATGTTCTTTTTCGGTTTCACGGTAATGTTCCGTCTCTGGTCCACGGTAATGTTCCGTCTCTGGTCCACAATAATGTTGTGTTTCTGTTTCACGATAATGTTCCGTTTCTGGTCCATGATAATGTTCTGTTTCACGGTAATGTTCTGTCTCTGGTCCACGCTAATGTTCTGTTTCTGTTTCACGGTAATGTTCCGTTTCTGGTCCACGATAATGTTGTGTTTCTGTTTCACGGTAATGTTCCGTTTCTCGTCCACGATAATGTTGTGTTTCTGTTTCACGGTAATGTTCTGTTTCACAGTAATGTTCTGTCTCTGGTCCACGCTAATGTTCTGTTTCTGTTTCACGGTAATGTTCAGTTTCTGTTCCACGATAATGTTGTGTTTCTGTTTCACAGTAATGTTCCGTTTTTGGTCCATGATAATGTTCTGTTTCTGTTTCACGGTAATGTTCCGTTTCTGGTCCATGATAATGTTCTGTTTCACGGTAATGTTCTGTCTCTGGTCCATGGTAATGTTCTGTCTCTGGTCCACGGTGATGTTCGGTTTCAAGGTAAAGTTCGGTCTCTGGTCCACAGTAATGTTCCGTTTCTGGTCCACGATAATGTTCTGTTTCGGTTTCATGGTCATGTTCCGTTTCTGGTAACGATAATGTTCTGTTTTGGTTTCACGGTAATGTTCCGTCTCTGGTCCATGGTAATGTTCCGTCTCTGGTCCACGAAAATGTTCTGTTTCAGTTTCACGGTAATGTTCCGTCTCTGGTCCACGGTAATGTTCCGTCTCTGGTCCACGAAAATGTTGTGTTTCTGTTTCACGGTAATGTTCCGTTTCTGGTCCACGATAATGTTCTGTTTCGGTTTCATGGTCATGTTCCGTTTCTGGTAACGATAATGTTCTGTTTCGGTTTCACGGTAATGTTCCGTCTCTGGTACACGATAATGTTCTGTTTTTGTTTCACGGTAATGTTCCGTTTCTGGTCCACGGTAATGTTCTGTCTCTGGTCCACGGTAATGTTCGGTTACACGATAATGTTCTGTCTCTGGCCCACGATAATGTTCCGTCTCTGGTCCACGATAATGCTCCGTCTCTGGTCCACGATAATGTTCTGTCTCTGGTCCACGATAATGTTCCGTTTCTGGTCAACGATAATGTTCTGTTTCGGTTTCACGGTAATGTTCTGTCTCTGGTCCAAGATAATGTTCCGTTTCTGGTCCACGGTAATGTTGTGTTTCTGTTTCACGGTAATGTTCCATTTCTGGTCCATGATAATTTTCTGTTTCACGGTAATGTTCTGTCTCTGGTCCACGCTAATGTTCTGTTTCTGTTTCACGGTAATGTGCCGTTTCTGGTCCACTATAATGTTGTGTTTCTGTTTCACGGTAATGTTCTGTCTCTGGTCCACGGTAATGTTCTGTTTCTTTTTCACGGTAATGTTCTGTTTCTGGTCCACGATAATGTTGTGTTTCTGTTTCACGGTAATGTTCCGTTTCTGTTTCACGGTAATGTTCTGTTTCTGGTCCACGATAATGTTGTGTTTCTGTTTCACGGTAATGTTCCGTTTCTGGTCCACGGTAATGTTGTGTTTCTGTTTCACGGTAATGTTTCATTTCTGGTCCACAATAATGTTGTTTTTCTGTTTCACGGTAATTTTCCGTTTCTGGTCCACGATAATGTTCTGTTTCGGTTTCACGGTAATGTTCCGTTTCTGGTCCACGATAATGTTCTGTTTCGGTTTCACGGTAATGTTCCGTCTCTGGTCCACGATAATGTTCTGTTTCTGTTTCATGGTAATGTTATGTTTCTGGTCCTTGATAATTTTCTGTTTCACGGTAATGTTCTGTCTCTGGTCCACGCTAATGTTCTGTTTCTGTTTCACGGTAATGTTCTGTCTCTGGTCCACGCTAATGTTCTGTTTCTGTTTCACGGTAATGTTCTGTTTCTGGTCCACGATAATGTTGTGTTTCTGTTTCACGGTAATGTTTCGTTTCTGGTCCACGATAATGTTCTGTTTTTGTTTCACGGTAATGTTCTGTTTCTGGTACACGATAATGTTCTATTTCGGTTTCACGGTAATGTTCCGTCTCCGGTCCATGGTAAGGTTCCGTCTCTGGTCCACGAAAATGTTCTGTTTCAGTTTCACGGTAATGTTCCGTCTCTGGTCCACGATAATGTTGTTTTTCTGTTTCACGGTAATTTTCCGTTTCTGGTCCACCATAATGTTCTGTTTCGGTTTCACGGTAATGTTCCGTTTCTGGTCCACGATAAGTTTCTCTTTCGGTTTCACGGTAATGTTCCGTCTCTGGTCCACGGTAATGTTCCGTCTCTGGTCCACGATAATGTTCTGTTTCTGTTTCATGGTAATGTTATGTTTCTGGTCCATGATAATTTTCTGTTTCACGGTAATGTTCTGTCTCTGGTCCACGCTAATGTTCTGTTTCTGTTTCACGGTAATGTTCTGTCTCTGGTCCACGCTAATGTTCTGTTTCTGTTTCACGGTAATGTTCTGTTTCTGGTCCACGATAATGTTGTGTTTCTGTTTCACGGTAATGTTTCGTTTCTGGTCCACGATAATGTTCTGTTTCAGTTTCACGGTAATGTTCCGTCTCTGGTCCACGGTAATGTTCCGTCTCTGGTCCACGAAAATGTTGTGTTTCTGTTTCACGGTAATGTTCCGTTTCTGGTCCATGATAATGTTGTGTTTCTGTTTCACGGTAATGTTTCGTTTCTGGTCCACGATAATGTTCTGTTTCGGTTTCATGGTCATGTTCCGTTTCTGGTCCACGATAATGTATTGTTTCTGTTTCACGGTAATGTTCCGTTTCTGGTCCACGATAATGTTGTGTTTCTGTTTCACGGTAATGTTCTGTTTCACGGTAATGTTCTGTCTCTGGTCCACGTTAATGTTCTGTCTCTGGTCCACGTTAATGTTCCGTTTCTGGTACACGATAATGTTCTGTTTCGGTTTCACGGTAATGTTCCGTCTCTGGTCCACGGTAATGTTCCGTCTCTGGTCCACAATAATGTTGTGTTTCTGTTTCACGGTAATGTTCCGTTTCTGGTCCATGATAATGTTGTGTTTCTGTTTCACGGTAATGTTTCGTTTCTGGTCCACGATAATGTTCTGTTTCGGTTTCACGGTAATGTTCCGTTTCTGGTACACGATAATGTTCTTTTTCGGTTTCACGGTAATGTTCCGTCTCTGGTCCACGGTAATGTTCCGTCTCTGGTCCACAATAATGTTGTGTTTCTGTTTCACGATAATGTTCCGTTTCTGGTCCATGATAATGTTCTGTTTCACGGTAATGTTCTGTCTCTGGTCCACGCTAATGTTCTGTTTCTGTTTCACGGTAATGTTCCGTTTCTGGTCCACGATAATGTTGTGTTTCTGTTTCACGGTAATGTTCCGTTTCTCGTCCACGATAATGTTGTGTTTCTGTTTCACGGTAATGTTCTGTTTCACAGTAATGTTCTGTCTCTGGTCCACGCTAATGTTCTGTTTCTGTTTCACGGTAATGTTCAGTTTCTGTTCCACGATAATGTTGTGTTTCTGTTTCACAGTAATGTTCCGTTTTTGGTCCATGATAATGTTCTGTTTCTGTTTCACGGTAATGTTCCGTTTCTGGTCCATGATAATGTTCTGTTTCACGGTAATGTTCTGTCTCTGGTCCATGGTAATGTTCTGTCTCTGGTCCACGGTGATGTTCGGTTTCAAGGTAAAGTTCGGTCTCTGGTCCACAGTAATGTTCCGTTTCTGGTCCACGATAATGTTCTGTTTCGGTTTCATGGTCATGTTCCGTTTCTGGTAACGATAATGTTCTGTTTTGGTTTCACGGTAATGTTCCGTCTCTGGTCCATGGTAATGTTCCGTCTCTGGTCCACGAAAATGTTCTGTTTCAGTTTCACGGTAATGTTCCGTCTCTGGTCCACGGTAATGTTCCGTCTCTGGTCCACGAAAATGTTGTGTTTCTGTTTCACGGTAATGTTCCGTTTCTGGTCCACGATAATGTTCTGTTTCGGTTTCATGGTCATGTTCCGTTTCTGGTAACGATAATGTTCTGTTTCGGTTTCACGGTAATGTTCCGTCTCTGGTCCACGGTAATGTTCCGTCTCTGGTCCACAATAATGTTGTTTCTGTTTCACGGTAATGTTCTGTTTCACGGTAATGTTCTGTCTCTGGTGCACGTTAATGTTCTGTTTCTGTTTCACGGTAATGTTCCGTTTCTGGTCCACGATAATGTATTGTTTCTGTTTCACGGTAATGTTCCGTTTCTGGTCCACGATAATGTTGTGTTTCTGTTTCACGGTAATGTTTCGTTTCTGGTCCATGATAATGTTCTGTTTTGGTTTAACGGTAATGTTCCGTTTCTGGTACACGATAATGTTCTGTTTCGGTTTCACGATAATGTTCCGTCTCTGGTCCATGATAATTTTCTGTTTCACGGTAATGTTCTGTCTCTGGTCCACGCTAATGTTCTGTTTCTGTTTCACGGTAATGTTCCGTTTCTGGTCCATGATAATGTTGTGTTTCTGTTTCACGGTAATGTTTCGTTTCTGGTCCACGATAATGTTCTGTTTCGGTTTCACGGTAATGTTCCGTTTCTGGTACACGATAATGTTCTGTTTCTGGTACACGATAATGTTCTGTTTCGGTTTCACGGTAATGTTCCGTCTCTGTTTCACGGTAATGTTCCGTTTCTGGTCCACGATAATGTTGTGTTTCTGTTTCACGGTAATGTTCCGTTTCTGGTCCACGATAATGTTGTGTTTCTGTTTCACGGTAATGTTCTGTTTCACAGTAATGTTCTGTCTCTGGTCCACGCTAATGTTCTGTTTCTGTTTCACGGTAATGTTCAGTTTCTGATCCACGATAATGTTGTGTTTCTGTTTCACGGTAATGTTCCGTTTTTGGTCCATGATAATGTTCTGTATCTGTTTCACGGTAATGTTCCGTTTCTGGTCCATGATAATGTTCTGTTTCACGGTAATGTTCTGTCTCTGGTCCATGGTAATGTTCTGTCTCTGGTCCACGGTGATGTTCGGTTTCAAGGTAAAGTTCGGTCTCTGGTCCACAGTAATGTTCTGTCTCTGGTCCACGGTAATGTTCTGTCTCTGGTCCACGGTAATGTTCTGTCTCTGGTCCACGGTAATGTTCTGTCTCTGGTCCACGGTAATGTTCTGTCTCTGGTCCACGGTAATGTTCGATCTCTGGTCCACGATAATGTTTTGTTTCTGTTTCACGGCTATGTTCCATTTCTGGTCCACGATAATTTTGTGTTTCTGTTTCACGGTAATGTTCCGTTTCTGGTCCACGATAATGTTCTGTTTCGGTTTCACGGTAATGTTCTGTCTCTGGTCCACAGTAATGTTCCGTCTCTGGTACACGATAATGTTCTGTTTTTGTTTCACGGTAATGTTCCGTTTCTGGTCCACGATAATGTTGTGTTTCTGTTTCACGGTAATGTTCCGTCTCTGGTCCACGCTAATGTTCTGTTTCTGTTTCACGGTAATGTTCTGTCTCTGGTCCACGCTAATGTTCTGTTTCTGTTTCACGGTAATGTTCTGTGTCTGGTCCACGCTAATGTTCTGTTTCTGTTTCACGCTAATGTTCTGTTTCTGTTTCACGGTAATGTTCCGTTTCTGGTCCACGATAATGTTGTGTTTCTGTTTCACGGTAATGTTCCGTTTCTCGTCCACGATAATGTTGTGTTTCTGTTTCACGGTAATGTTCCGTTTCTGGTCCATGATAATGTTCTGTTTCACGGTAATGTTCTGTCTCTGGTCCATGGTAATGTTCTGTCTCTGGTCCACGGTGATGTTCGGTTTCAAGGTAAAGTTCGGTCTCTGGTCCAGAGTAATGTTCTGTCTCTGGTCCACGGTAATGTTCTGTCTCTTGTCCACGGTAATGTTCTGTCTCTGGTCCACGGTAATGTTCTGTCTCTGGTCCACGGTAATTTTCTGTCTCTGGTCCACGGTAATGTTCTGTCTCTGGTCCACGGTAATGTTCGATCTCTGGTCCACGATAATGTTCGGTTTCACGGTAATGTTCTGTCTCTGGTCCACGCTAATGTTCTGTTTCTGTTTCACGGTAATGTTCTGTCTCTGGTCCACGCTAATGTTCTGTTTCTGTTTCACGGTAATGTTCTGTTTCTGGTCCACGATAATGTTGTGTTTCTGTTTCACGGTAATGTTTCGTTTCTGGTCCACGATAATGTTCTGTTTTGGTTTCAAGGTAATGTTCCGTCTCTGGTCCATGGTAATGTTCCGTCTCTGGTCCACGAAAATGTTCTGTTTCAGTTTCACGGTAATGTTCCGTCTCTGGTCCACGGTAATGTTCCGTCTCTGGTCCACGAAAATGTTGTGTTTCTGTTTCACGGTAATGTTCCGTTTCTGGTCCATGATAATGTTGTGTTTCTGTTTCACAGTAATGTTTCGTTTCTGGTCCACGATAATGTTCTGTTTCGGTTTCATGGTCATGTTCCGTTTCTGGTCCACGATAATGTATTGTTTCTGTTTCACGGTAATGTTCCGTTTCTGGTCCACGATAATGTTGTGTTTCTGTTTCACGGTAATGTTCTGTTTCACGGTAATGTTCTGTCTCTGGTCCACGTTAATGTTCTGTTTCTGTTTCACGGTAATGTTCCGTTTCTGGTCCACGATAATGTATTGTTTCTGTTTCACGGTAATGTTCCGTTTCTGGTCCACGATAATGTTGTGTTTCTGTTTCACGGTAATGTTTCGTTTCTGGTCCACGATAATGTTCTGTTTTGGTTTCACGGTAATGTTCCGTTTCTGGTACACGATAATGTTCTGTTTCGGTTTCACGGTAATGTTCCGTCTCTGGTCCACGGTAATGTTCCGTCTCTGGTCCACAATAATGTTGTGTTTCTGTTTCACGGTAATGTTCCGTTTCTGGTCCATGATAATGTTGTGTTTCTGTTTCACGGTAATGTTTCGTTTCTGGTCCACGATAATGTTCTGTTTCGGTTTCACGGTAATGTTCCGTTTCTGGTACACGATAATGTTCAGTTTCGGTTTCACGGTAATATTCCGTCTCTGGTCCACGGTAATGTTCCGTCTCTGGTCCACAATAATGTTGTGTTTCTGTTTCACGGTAATGTTCTGTTTCTGGTCAATGATAATGTTCTGTTTCACGGTAATGTTCTGTCTCTGGTCCACGCTAATGTTCTGTTTCTGTTTCACGGTAATGTTCCGTTTCTGGTCCACGATAATGTTGTGTTTCTGTTTCACGGTAATGTTCCGTTTCTCGTCCATGATAATGTTGTGTTTCTGTTTTACGGTAATGTTCTGTTTCACAGTAATGTTCTGTCTCTGGTCCACGCTAATGTTCTGTTTCTGTTTCACGGTAATGTTCAGTTTCTGTTCCACGATAATGTTGTGTTTCTGTTTCACAGTAATGTTCCGTTTTTGGTCCATGATAATGTTCTGTTTCTGTTTCACGGTAATGTTCCGTTTCTGGTCCATGATAATGTTCTGTTTCACGGTAATGTTCTGTCTCTGGTCCATGGTAATGTTCTGTCTCTGGTCCACGGTGATGTTCGGTTTCAAGGTAAAGTTCGGTCTCTGGTCCACAGTAATGTTCTGTCTCTGGTCCACGGTAATGTTCTGTCTCTGGTCCACGGTAATGTTCTGTCTCTGGTCCACGGTAATGTTCTGTCTCTGGTCCACGGTAATGTTCTGTCTCTGGTCCACGGTAATGTTCGATCTCTGGTCCACGATAATGTTCGGTTTCACGGTAATGTTCCGTCTCTGGTCCACGATAATGTTCTGTTTCTGTTTCATGGCTATGTTCCATTTCTGGTCCACGATAATTTTGTGTTTCTGTTTCACGGTAATGTTCCGTTTCTGGTCCACGATAATGTTCTGTTTCGGTTTCACGGTAATGTTCTGTCTCTGGTCCACGGTAATGTTCCGTCTCTGGTACACGATAATGTTCTGTTTTTGTTTCACGGTAATGTTCCGTTTCTGGTCCACAATAATGTTGTGTTTCTGTTTCACGGTAATGTTCCGTCTCTGGTCCACGCTAATGTTCTGTTTCTGTTTCACGGTAATGTTCTGTCTCTGGTCCACGCTAATGTTCTGTTTCTGTTTCACGGTAATGTTCTGTTTCTGGTCCACGCTAATGTTCTGTTTCTGTTTCACGCTAATGTTCTGTTTCTGTTTCACGGTAATGTTCCGTTTCTGGTCCACGATAATGTTGTGTTTCTGTTTCACGGTAATGTTCCGTTTCTCGTCCACGATAATGTTGTGTTTCTGTTTCACGGTAATGTTCCGTTTCTGGTCCATGATAATGTTCTGTTTCACGGTAATGTTCTGTCTCTGGTCCATGGTAATGTTCTGTCTCTGGTCCACGGTGATGTTCGGTTTCAAGGTAAAGTTCGGTCTCTGGTCCAGAGTAATGTTCTGTCTCTGGTCCACGGTAATGTTCTGTTTCTGTTTCACGGTAATGTTCCGTTTCTGGTCCACGATAATGTTGTGTTTCTGTTTCACGGTAATGTTCCGTTTCTCGTCCACGATAATGTTGTGTTTCTGTTTCACGGCTATGTTCCATTTCTGGTCCACGATAATTTTGTGTTTCTGTTTCACGGTAATGTTCCGTTTCTGGTCCACGATAATGTTCTGTTTCGGTTTCACGGTAATGTTCTGTCTCTGGTCCACGGTAATGTTCCGTCTCTGGTATACGATAATGTTCTGTTTTTGTTTCACGGTAATGTTCCGTTTCTGGTCCACGGTAATGTTCTGTCTCTGGTCCACAGTAATGTTCCGTCTCTGGTCCACGATAATGTTCTGTTTCTGTTTCATGGTAATGTTATGTTTCTGGTCCTTGATAATTTTCTGTTTCACGGTAATGTTCTGTCTCTGGTCCACGCTAATGTTCTGTTTCTGTTTCACGGTAATGTTCTGTCTCTGGTCCACGCTAATGTTCTGTTTCTGTTTCACGGTAATGTTCTGTTTCTGGTCCACGATAATGTTGTGTTTCTGTTTCACGGTAATGTTTCGTTTCTGGTCCACGATAATGTTCTGTTTTTGTTTCACGGTAATGTTCTGTTTCTGGTACACGATAATGTTCTATTTCGGTTTCACGGTAATGTTCCGTCTCCGGTCCATGGTAAGGTTCCGTCTCTGGTCCACGAAAATGTTCTGTTTCAGTTTCACGGTAATGTTCCGTCTCTGGTCCACGATAATGTTGTTTTTCTGTTTCACGGTAATTTTCCGTTTCTGGTCCACCATAATGTTCTGTTTCGGTTTCACGGTAATGTTCCGTTTCTGGTCCACGATAAGTTTCTCTTTCGGTTTCACGGTAATGTTCCGTCTCTGGTCCACGGTAATGTTCCGTCTCTGGTCCACGATAATGTTCTGTTTCTGTTTCATGGTAATGTTATGTTTCTGGTCCATGATAATTTTCTGTTTCACGGTAATGTTCTGTCTCTGGTCCACGCTAATGTTCTGTTTCTGTTTCACGGTAATGTTCTGTCTCTGGTCCACGCTAATGTTCTGTTTCTGTTTCACGGTAATGTTCTGTTTCTGGTCCACGATAATGTTGTGTTTCTGTTTCACGGTAATGTTTCGTTTCTGGTCCACGATAATGTTCTGTTTCAGTTTCACGGTAATGTTCCGTCTCTGGTCCACGGTAATGTTCCGTCTCTGGTCCACGAAAATGTTGTGTTTCTGTTTCACGGTAATGTTCCGTTTCTGGTCCATGATAATGTTGTGTTTCTGTTTCACGGTAATGTTTCGTTTCTGGTCCACGATAATGTTCTGTTTCGGTTTCATGGTCATGTTCCGTTTCTGGTCCACGATAATGTATTGTTTCTGTTTCACGGTAATGTTCCGTTTCTGGTCCACGATAATGTTGTGTTTCTGTTTCACGGTAATGTTCTGTTTCACGGTAATGTTCTGTCTCTGGTCCACGTTAATGTTCTGTCTCTGGTCCACGTTAATGTTCCGTTTCTGGTACACGATAATGTTCTGTTTCGGTTTCACGGTAATGTTCCGTCTCTGGTCCACGGTAATGTTCCGTCTCTGGTCCACAATAATGTTGTGTTTCTGTTTCACGGTAATGTTCCGTTTCTGGTCCATGAGAATGTTGTGTTTCTGTTTCACGGTAATGTTTCGTTTCTGGTCCACGATAATGTTCTGTTTCGGTTTCACGGTAATGTTCCGTTTCTGGTACACGATAATGTTCTTTTTCGGTTTCACGGTAATGTTCCGTCTCTGGTCCACGGTAATGTTCCGTCTCTGGTCCACAATAATGTTGTGTTTCTGTTTCACGATAATGTTCCGTTTCTGGTCCATGATAATGTTCTGTTTCACGGTAATGTTCTGTCTCTGGTCCACGCTAATGTTCTGTTTCTGTTTCACGGTAATGTTCCGTTTCTGGTCCACGATAATGTTGTGTTTCTGTTTCACGGTAATGTTCCGTTTCTCGTCCACGATAATGTTGTGTTTCTGTTTCACGGTAATGTTCTGTTTCACAGTAATGTTCTGTCTCTGGTCCACGCTAATGTTCTGTTTCTGTTTCACGGTAATGTTCAGTTTCTGTTCCACGATAATGTTGTGTTTCTGTTTCACAGTAATGTTCCGTTTTTGGTCCATGATAATGTTCTGTTTCTGTTTCACGGTAATGTTCCGTTTCTGGTCCATGATAATGTTCTGTTTCACGGTAATGTTCTGTCTCTGGTCCATGGTAATGTTCTGTCTCTGGTCCAAGGTGATGTTCGGTTTCAAGGTAAAGTTCGGTCTCTGGTCCACAGTAATGTTCCGTTTCTGGTCCACGATAATGTTCTGTTTCGGTTTCATGGTCATGTTCCGTTTCTGGTAACGATAATGTTCTGTTTTGGTTTCACGGTAATGTTCCGTCTCTGGTCCATGGTAATGTTCCGTCTCTGGTCCACGAAAATGTTCTGTTTCAGTTTCACGGTAATGTTCCGTCTCTGGTCCACGGTAATGTTCCGTCTCTGGTCCACGAAAATGTTGTGTTTCTGTTTCACGGTAATGTTCCGTTTCTGGTCCACGATAATGTTCTGTTTCGGTTTCATGGTCATGTTCCGTTTCTGGTAACGATAATGTTCTGTTTCGGTTTCACGGTAATGTTCCGTCTCTGGTCCACGGTAATGTTCCGTCTCTGGTCCACAATAATGTTGTTTCTGTTTCACGGTAATGTTCTGTTTCACGGTAATGTTCTGTCTCTGGTGCACGTTAATGTTCTGTTTCTGTTTCACGGTAATGTTCCGTTTCTGGTCCACGATAATGTATTGTTTCTGTTTCACGGTAATGTTCCGTTTCTGGTCCACGATAATGTTGTGTTTCTGTTTCACGGTAATGTTTCGTTTCTGGTCCATGATAATGTTCTGTTTTGGTTTAACGGTAATGTTCCGTTTCTGGTACACGATAATGTTCTGTTTCGGTTTCACGATAATGTTCCGTCTCTGGTCCATGATAATTTTCTGTTTCACGGTAATGTTCTGTCTCTGGTCCACGCTAATGTTCTGTTTCTGTTTCACGGTAATGTTCCGTTTCTGGTCCATGATAATGTTGTGTTTCTGTTTCACGGTAATGTTTCGTTTCTGGTCCACGATAATGTTCTGTTTCGGTTTCACGGTAATGTTCCGTTTCTGGTACACGATAATGTTCTCTTTCGGTTTCACGGTAATGTTCCGTCTCTGTTTCACGGTAATGTTCCGTTTCTGGTCCACGATAATGTTGTGTTTCTGTTTCACGGTAATGTTCCGTTTCTGGTCCACGATAATGTTGTGTTTCTGTTTCACGGTAATGTTCTGTTTCACAGTAATGTTCTGTCTCTGGTCCACGCTAATGTTCTGTTTCTGTTTCACGGTAATGTTCAGTTTCTGATCCACGATAATGTTGTGTTTCTGTTTCACGGTAATGTTCCGTTTTTGGTCCATGATAATGTTCTGTATCTGTTTCACGGTAATGTTCCGTTTCTGGTCCATGATAATGTTCTGTTTCACGGTAATGTTCTGTCTCTGGTCCATGGTAATGTTCTGTCTCTGGTCCACGGTGATGTTCGGTTTCAAGGTAAAGTTCGGTCTCTGGTCCACAGTAATGTTCTGTCTCTGGTCCACGGTAATGTTCTGTCTCTGGTCCACGGTAATGTTCTGTCTCTGGTCCACGGTAATGTTCTGTCTCTGGTCCACGGTAATGTTCTGTCTCTGGTCCACGGTAATGTTCGATCTCTGGTCCACGATAATGTTTTGTTTCTGTTTCACGGCTATGTTCCATTTCTGGTCCACGATAATTTTGTGTTTCTGTTTCACGGTAATGTTCCGTTTCTGGTCCACGATAATGTTCTGTTTCGGTTTCACGGTAATGTTCTGTCTCTGGTCCACAGTAATGTTCCGTCTCTGGTACACGATAATGTTCTGTTTTTGTTTCACGGTAATGTTCCGTTTCTGGTCCACGATAATGTTGTGTTTCTGTTTCACGGTAATGTTCCGTCTCTGGTCCACGCTAATGTTCTGTTTCTGTTTCACGGTAATGTTCTGTCTCTGGTCCACGCTAATGTTCTGTTTCTGTTTCACGGTAATGTTCTGTGTCTGGTCCATGATAATGTTCTGTCTCTGGTCCACGGTAATGTTCTGTCTCTGGTCCACGGTAATGTTCTGTCTCTGGTCCACGGTAATTTTCTGTCTCTGGTCCACGGTAATGTTCTGTCTCTGGTCCACGGTAATGTTCGATCTCTGGTCCACGATAATGTTCGGTTTCACGGTAATGTTCTGTCTCTGGTCCACGCTAATGTTCTGTTTCTGTTTCACGGTAATGTTCTGTCTCTGGTCCACGCTAATGTTCTGTTTCTGTTTCACGGTAATGTTCTGTTTCTGGTCCACGATAATGTTGTGTTTCTGTTTCACGGTAATGTTTCGTTTCTGGTCCACGATAATGTTCTGTTTTGGTTTCAAGGTAATGTTCCGTCTCTGGTCCATGGTAATGTTCCGTCTCTGGTCCACGAAAATGTTCTGTTTCAGTTTCACGGTAATGTTCCGTCTCTGGTCCACGGTAATGTTCCGTCTCTGGTCCACGAAAATGTTGTGTTTCTGTTTCACGGTAATGTTCCGTTTCTGGTCCATGATAATGTTGTGTTTCTGTTTCACAGTAATGTTTCGTTTCTGGTCCACGATAATGTTCTGTTTCGGTTTCATGGTCATGTTCCGTTTCTGGTCCACGATAATGTATTGTTTCTGTTTCACGGTAATGTTCCGTTTCTGGTCCACGATAATGTTGTGTTTCTGTTTCACGGTAATGTTCTGTTTCACGGTAATGTTCTGTCTCTGGTCCACGTTAATGTTCTGTTTCTGTTTCACGGTAATGTTCCGTTTCTGGTCCACGATAATGTATTGTTTCTGTTTCACGGTAATGTTCCGTTTCTGGTCCACGATAATGTTGTGTTTCTGTTTCACGGTAATGTTTCGTTTCTGGTCCACGATAATGTTCTGTTTTGGTTTCACGGTAATGTTCCGTTTCTGGTACACGATAATGTTCTGTTTCGGTTTCACGGTAATGTTCCGTCTCTGGTCCACGGTAATGTTCCGTCTCTGGTCCACAATAATGTTGTGTTTCTGTTTCACGGTAATGTTCCGTTTCTGGTCCATGATAATGTTGTGTTTCTGTTTCACGGTAATGTTTCGTTTCTGGTCCACGATAATGTTCTGTTTCGGTTTCACGGTAATGTTCCGTTTCTGGTACACGATAATGTTCTGTTTCGGTTTCACGGTAATATTCCGTCTCTGGTCCACGGTAATGTTCCGTCTCTGGTCCACAATAATGTTGTGTTTCTGTTTCACGGTAATGTTCTGTTTCTGGTCAATGATAATGTTCTGTTTCACGGTAATGTTCTGTCTCTGGTCCACGCTAATGTTCTGTTTCTGTTTCACGGTAATGTTCCGTTTCTGGTCCACGATAATGTTGTGTTTCTGTTTCACGGTAATGTTCCGTTTCTCGTCCATGATAATGTTGTGTTTCTGTTTTACGGTAATGTTCTGTTTCACAGTAATGTTCTGTCTCTGGTCCACGCTAATGTTCTGTTTCTGTTTCACGGTAATGTTCAGTTTCTGTTCCACGATAATGTTGTGTTTCTGTTTCACAGTAATGTTCCGTTTTTGGTCCATGATAATGTTCTGTTTCTGTTTCACGGTAATGTTCCGTTTCTGGTCCATGATAATGTTCTGTTTCACGGTAATGTTCTGTCTCTGGTCCATGGTAATGTTCTGTCTCTGGTCCACGGTGATGTTCGGTTTCAAGGTAAAGTTCGGTCTCTGGTCCACAGTAATGTTCTGTCTCTGGTCCACGGTAATGTTCTGTCTCTGGTCCACGGTAATGTTCTGTCTCTGGTCCACGGTAATGTTCTGTCTCTGGTCCACGGTAATGTTCTGTCTCTGGTCCACGGTAATGTTCGATCTCTGGTCCACGATAATGTTCGGTTTCACGGTAATGTTCCGTCTCTGGTCCACGATAATGTTCTGTTTCTGTTTCACGGCTATGTTCCATTTCTGGTCCACGATAATTTTGTGTTTCTGTTTCACGGTAATGTTCCGTTTCTGGTCCACGATAATGTTCTGTTTCGGTTTCACGGTAATGTTCTGTCTCTGGTCCACGGTAATGTTCCGTCTCTGGTACACGATAATGTTCTGTTTTTGTTTCACGGTAATGTTCCGTTTCTGGTCCACGATAATGTTGTGTTTCTGTTTCACGGTAATGTTCCGTCTCTGGTCCACGCTAATGTTCTGTTTCTGTTTCACGGTAATGTTCTGTCTCTGGTCCACGCTAATGTTCTGTTTCTGTTTCACGGTAATGTTCTGTTTCTGGTCCAAGCTAATGTTCTGTTTCTGTTTCACGCTAATGTTCTGTTTCTGTTTCACGGTAATGTTCCGTTTCTGGTCCACGATAATGTTGTGTTTCTGTTTCACGGTAATGTTCCGTTTCTCGTCCACGATAATGTTGTGTTTCTGTTTCACGGTAATGTTCCGTTTCTGGTCCATGATAATGTTCTGTTTCACGGTAATGTTCTGTCTCTGGTCCATGGTAATGTTCTGTCTCTGGTCCACGGTGATGTTCGGTTTCAAGGTAAAGTTCGGTCTCTGGTCCAGAGTAATGTTCTGTCTCTGGTCCACGGTAATGTTCTGTTTCTGTTTCACGGTAATGTTCCGTTTCTGGTCCACGATAATGTTGTGTTTCTGTTTCACGGTAATGTTCCGTTTCTCGTCCACGATAATGTTGTGTTTCTGTTTCACGGCTATGTTCCATTTCTGGTCCACGATAATTTTGTGTTTCTGTTTCACGGTAATGTTCCGTTTCTGGTCCACGATAATGTTCTGTTTCGGTTTCACGGTAATGTTCTGTCTCTGGTCCACGGTAATGTTCCGTCTCTGGTACACGATAATGTTCTGTTTTTGTTTCACGGTAATGTTCCGTTTCTGGTCCACGGTAATGTTCTGTCTCTGGTCCACAGTAATGTTCCGTCTCTGGTCCACGATAATGTTCTGTTTCTGTTTCATGGTAATGTTATGTTTCTGGTCCTTGATAATTTTCTGTTTCACGGTAATGTTCTGTCTCTGGTCCACGCTAATGTTCTGTTTCTGTTTCACGGTAATGTTCTGTCTCTGGTCCACGCTAATGTTCTGTTTCTGTTTCACGGTAATGTTCTGTTTCTGGTCCACGATAATGTTGTGTTTCTGTTTCACGGTAATGTTTCGTTTCTGGTCCACGATAATGTTCTGTTTTTGTTTCACGGTAATGTTCTGTTTCTGGTACACGATAATGTTCTATTTCGGTTTCACGGTAATGTTCCGTCTCCGGTCCATGGTAAGGTTCCGTCTCTGGTCCACGAAAATGTTCTGTTTCAGTTTCACGGTAATGTTCCGTCTCTGGTCCACGATAATGTTGTTTTTCTGTTTCACGGTAATTTTCCGTTTCTGGTCCACCATAATGTTCTGTTTCGGTTTCACGGTAATGTTCCGTTTCTGGTCCACGATAAGTTTCTCTTTCGGTTTCACGGTAATGTTCCGTCTCTGGTCCACGGTAATGTTCCGTCTCTGGTCCACGATAATGTTCTGTTTCTGTTTCATGGTAATGTTATGTTTCTGGTCCATGATAATTTTCTGTTTCACGGTAATGTTCTGTCTCTGGTCCACGCTAATGTTCTGTTTCTGTTTCACGGTAATGTTCTGTCTCTGGTCCACGCTAATGTTCTGTTTCTGTTTCACGGTAATGTTCTGTTTCTGGTCCACGATAATGTTGTGTTTCTGTTTCACGGTAATGTTTCGTTTCTGGTCCACGATAATGTTCTGTTTCAGTTTCACGGTAATGTTCCGTCTCTGGTCCACGGTAATGTTCCGTCTCTGGTCCACGAAAATGTTGTGTTTCTGTTTCACGGTAATGTTCCGTTTCTGGTCCATGATAATGTTGTGTTTCTGTTTCACGGTAATGTTTCGTTTCTGGTCCACGATAATGTTCTGTTTCGGTTTCATGGTCATGTTCCGTTTCTGGTCCACGATAATGTATTGTTTCTGTTTCACGGTAATGTTCCGTTTCTGGTCCACGATAATGTTGTGTTTCTGTTTCACGGTAATGTTCTGTTTCACGGTAATGTTCTGTCTCTGGTCCACGTTAATGTTCTGTCTCTGGTCCACGTTAATGTTCCGTTTCTGGTACACGATAATGTTCTGTTTCGGTTTCACGGTAATGTTCCGTCTCTGGTCCACGGTAATGTTCCGTCTCTGGTCCACAATAATGTTGTGTTTCTGTTTCACGGTAATGTTCCGTTTCTGGTCCATGATAATGTTGTGTTTCTGTTTCACGGTAATGTTTCGTTTCTGGTCCACGATAATGTTCTGTTTCTGTTTCACGGTAATGTTCCGTCTCTGGTCCACAATAATGTTGTGTTTCTGTTTCACGGTAATGTTCCGTTTCTGGTCCATGATAATGTTGTGTTTCTGTTTCACGGTAATGTTTCGTTTCTGGTCCACGATAATGTTCTGTCTCTGGTCCACGGTAATGTTCCGTCTCTGGTCCACAATAATGTTGTGTTTCTGTTTCACGATAATGTTCCGTTTCTGGTCCATGATAATGTTCTGTTTCACGGTAATGTTCTGTCTCTGGTCCACGCTAATGTTCTGTTTCTGTTTCACGGTAATGTTCCGTTTCTGGTCCACGATAATGTTGTGTTTCTGTTTCACGGTAATGTTCCGTTTCTCGTCCACGATAATGTTGTGTTTCTGTTTCACGGTAATGTTCTGTTTCACAGTAATGTTCTGTCTCTGGTCCACGCTAATGTTCTGTTTCTGTTTCACGGTAATGTTCAGTTTCTGTTCCACGATAATGTTGTGTTTCTGTTTCACAGTAATGTTCCGTTTTTGGTCCATGATAATGTTCTGTTTCTGTTTCACGGTAATGTTCCGTTTCTGGTCCATGATAATGTTCTGTTTCACGGTAATGTTCTGTCTCTGGTCCATGGTAATGTTCTGTCTCTGGTCCACGGTGATGTTCGGTTTCAAGGTAAAGTTCGGTCTCTGGTCCACAGTAATGTTCCGTTTCTGGTCCACGATAATGTTCTGTTTCGGTTTCATGGTCATGTTCCGTTTCTGGTAACGATAATGTTCTGTTTTGGTTTCACGGTAATGTTCCGTCTCTGGTCCACGGTAATGTTCCGTCTCTGGTCCACGAAAATGTTGTGTTTCTGTTTCACGGTAATGTTCCGTTTCTGGTCCACGATAATGTTCTGTTTCGGTTTCATGGTCATGTTCCGTTTCTGGTCCACGATAATGTATTGTTTCTGTTTCACGGTAATGTTCCGTTTCTGGTCCACGATAATGTTGTGTTTCTGTTTCACGGTAATGTTCTGTTTCACGGTAATGTTCTGTCTCTGGTCCACGTTAATGTTCTGTTTCTGTTTCACGGTAATGTTCCGTTTCTGGTCCACGATAATGTATTGTTTCTGTTTCACGGTAATGTTCCGTTTCTGGTCCACGATAATGTTGTGTTTCTGTTTCACGGTAATGTTTCGTTTCTGGTCCACGATAATGTTCTGTTTCGGTTTCACGGTAATGTTCCGTTTCTGGTACACGATAATGTTCTGTTTCGGTTTCACGGTAATATTCCGTCTCTGGTCCACGGTAATGTTCCGTCTCTGGTCCACAATAATGTTGTGTTTCTGTTTCACGGTAATGTTCTGTTTCTGGTCAATGATAATGTTCTGTTTCACGGTAATGTTCTGTCTCTGGTCCACGCTAATGTTCTGTTTCTGTTTCACGGTAATGTTCCGTTTCTGGTCCACGATAATGTTGTGTTTCTGTTTCACGGTAATGTTCCGTTTCTCGTCCATGATAATGTTGTGTTTCTGTTTTACGGTAATGTTCTGTTTCACAGTAATGTTCTGTCTCTGGTCCACGCTAATGTTCTGTTTCTGTTTCACGGTAATGTTCAGTTTCTGTTCCACGATAATGTTGTGTTTCTGTTTCACAGTAATGTTCCGTTTTTGGTCCATGATAATGTTCTGTTTCTGTTTCACGGTAATGTTCCGTTTCTGGTCCATGATAATGTTCTGTTTCACGGTAATGTTCTGTCTCTGGTCCACGGTAATGTTCTGTCTCTGGTCCACGGTAATGTTCTGTCTCTGGTCCACGGTAATGTTCTGTCTCTGGTCCACGGTAATGTTCTGTCTCTGGTCCACGGTAATGTTCGATCTCTGGTCCACGATAATGTTCGGTTTCACGGTAATGTTCCGTCTCTGGTCCACGATAATGTTCTGTTTCTGTTTCACGGCTATGTTCCATTTCTGGTCCACGATAATTTTGTGTTTCTGTTTCACGGTAATGTTCCGTTTCTGGTCCACGATAATGTTCTGTTTCGGTTTCACGGTAATGTTCTGTCTCTGGTCCACGGTAATGTTCCGTCTCTGGTACACGATAATGTTCTGTTTTTGTTTCACGGTAATGTTCCGTTTCTGGTCCACGATAATGTTGTGTTTCTGTTTCACGGTAATGTTCCGTCTCTGGTCCACGCTAATGTTCTGTTTCTGTTTCACGGTAATGTTCTGTCTCTGGTCCACGCTAATGTTCTGTTTCTGTTTCACGGTAATGTTCTGTTTCTGGTCCAAGCTAATGTTCTGTTTCTGTTTCACGCTAATGTTCTGTTTCTGTTTCACGGTAATGTTCCGTTTCTGGTCCACGATAATGTTGTGTTTCTGTTTCACGGTAATGTTCCGTTTCTCGTCCACGATAATGTTGTGTTTCTGTTTCACGGTAATGTTCCGTTTCTGGTCCATGATAATGTTCTGTTTCACGGTAATGTTCTGTCTCTGGTCCATGGTAATGTTCTGTCTCTGGTCCACGGTGATGTTCGGTTTCAAGGTAAAGTTCGGTCTCTGGTCCAGAGTAATGTTCTGTCTCTGGTCCACGGTAATGTTCTGTTTCTGTTTCACGGTAATGTTCCGTTTCTGGTCCACGATAATGTTGTGTTTCTGTTTCACGGTAATGTTCCGTTTCTCGTCCACGATAATGTTGTGTTTCTGTTTCACGGCTATGTTCCATTTCTGGTCCACGATAATTTTGTGTTTCTGTTTCACGGTAATGTTCCGTTTCTGGTCCACGATAATGTTCTGTTTCGGTTTCACGGTAATGTTCTGTCTCTGGTCCACGGTAATGTTCCGTCTCTGGTACACGATAATGTTCTGTTTTTGTTTCACGGTAATGTTCCGTTTCTGGTCCACGGTAATGTTCTGTCTCTGGTCCACAGTAATGTTCCGTCTCTGGTCCACGATAATGTTCTGTTTCTGTTTCATGGTAATGTTATGTTTCTGGTCCTTGATAATTTTCTGTTTCACGGTAATGTTCTGTCTCTGGTCCACGCTAATGTTCTGTTTCTGTTTCACGGTAATGTTCTGTCTCTGGTCCACGCTAATGTTCTGTTTCTGTTTCACGGTAATGTTCTGTTTCTGGTCCACGATAATGTTGTGTTTCTGTTTCACGGTAATGTTTCGTTTCTGGTCCACGATAATGTTCTGTTTTTGTTTCACGGTAATGTTCTGTTTCTGGTACACGATAATGTTCTATTTCGGTTTCACGGTAATGTTCCGTCTCCGGTCCATGGTAAGGTTCCGTCTCTGGTCCACGAAAATGTTCTGTTTCAGTTTCACGGTAATGTTCCGTCTCTGGTCCACGATAATGTTGTTTTTCTGTTTCACGGTAATTTTCCGTTTCTGGTCCACCATAATGTTCTGTTTCGGTTTCACGGTAATGTTCCGTTTCTGGTCCACGATAAGTTTCTCTTTCGGTTTCACGGTAATGTTCCGTCTCTGGTCCACGGTAATGTTCCGTCTCTGGTCCACGATAATGTTCTGTTTCTGTTTCATGGTAATGTTATGTTTCTGGTCCATGATAATTTTCTGTTTCACGGTAATGTTCTGTCTCTGGTCCACGCTAATGTTCTGTTTCTGTTTCACGGTAATGTTCTGTCTCTGGTCCACGCTAATGTTCTGTTTCTGTTTCACGGTAATGTTCTGTTTCTGGTCCACGATAATGTTGTGTTTCTGTTTCACGGTAATGTTTCGTTTCTGGTCCACGATAATGTTCTGTTTCAGTTTCACGGTAATGTTCCGTCTCTGGTCCACGGTAATGTTCCGTCTCTGGTCCACGAAAATGTTGTGTTTCTGTTTCACGGTAATGTTCCGTTTCTGGTCCATGATAATGTTGTGTTTCTGTTTCACGGTAATGTTTCGTTTCTGGTCCACGATAATGTTCTGTTTCGGTTTCATGGTCATGTTCCGTTTCTGGTCCACGATAATGTATTGTTTCTGTTTCACGGTAATGTTCCGTTTCTGGTCCACGATAATGTTGTGTTTCTGTTTCACGGTAATGTTCTGTTTCACGGTAATGTTCTGTCTCTGGTCCACGTTAATGTTCTGTCTCTGGTCCACGTTAATGTTCCGTTTCTGGTACACGATAATGTTCTGTTTCGGTTTCACGGTAATGTTCCGTCTCTGGTCCACGGTAATGTTCCGTCTCTGGTCCACAATAATGTTGTGTTTCTGTTTCACGGTAATGTTCCGTTTCTGGTCCATGATAATGTTGTGTTTCTGTTTCACGGTAATGTTTCGTTTCTGGTCCACGATAATGTTCTGTTTCGGTTTCACGGTAATGTTCCGTTTCTGGTACACGATAATGTTCTTTTTCGGTTTCACGGTAATGTTCCGTCTCTGGTCCACGGTAATGTTCCGTCTCTGGTCCACAATAATGTTGTGTTTCTGTTTCACGATAATGTTCCGTTTCTGGTCCATGATAATGTTCTGTTTCACGGTAATGTTCTGTCTCTGGTCCACGCTAATGTTCTGTTTCTGTTTCACGGTAATGTTCCGTTTCTGGTCCACGATAATGTTGTGTTTCTGTTTCACGGTAATGTTCCGTTTCTCGTCCACGATAATGTTGTGTTTCTGTTTCACGGTAATGTTCTGTTTCACAGTAATGTTCTGTCTCTGGTCCACGCTAATGTTCTGTTTCTGTTTCACGGTAATGTTCAGTTTCTGTTCCACGATAATGTTGTGTTTCTGTTTCACAGTAATGTTCCGTTTTTGGTCCATGATAATGTTCTGTTTCTGTTTCACGGTAATGTTCCGTTTCTGGTCCATGATAATGTTCTGTTTCACGGTAATGTTCTGTCTCTGGTCCATGGTAATGTTCTGTCTCTGGTCCACGGTGATGTTCGGTTTCAAGGTAAAGTTCGGTCTCTGGTCCACAGTAATGTTCCGTTTCTGGTCCACGATAATGTTCTGTTTCGGTTTCATGGTCATGTTCCGTTTCTGGTAACGATAATGTTCTGTTTTGGTTTCACGGTAATGTTCCGTCTCTGGTCCACGGTAATGTTCCGTCTCTGGTCCACGAAAATGTTGTGTTTCTGTTTCACGGTAATGTTCCGTTTCTGGTCCATGATAATGTTGTGTTTCTGTTTCACGGTAATGTTTCGTTTCTGGTCCACGATAATGTTCTGTTTCGGTTTCATGGTCATGTTCCGTTTCTGGTCCACGATAATGTATTGTTTCTGTTTCACGGTAATGTTCCGTTTCTGGTCCACGATAATGTTGTGTTTCTGTTTCACGGTAATGTTCTGTTTCACGGTAATGTTCTGTCTCTGGTCCACGTTAATGTTCTGTTTCTGTTTCACGGTAATGTTCCGTTTCTGGTCCACGATAATGTATTGTTTCTGTTTCACGGTAATGTTCCGTTTCTGGTCCACGATAATGTTGTGTTTCTGTTTCACGGTAATGTTTCGTTTCTGGTCCACGATAATGTTCTGTTTTGGTTTCACGGTAATGTTCCGTTTCTGGTACACGATAATGTTCTGTTTCGGTTTCACGGTAATGTTCCGTCTCTGGTCCACGGTAATGTTCCGTCTCTGGTCCACAATAATGTTGTGTTTCTGTTTCACGGTAATGTTCCGTTTCTGGTCCATGATAATGTTGTGTTTCTGTTTCACGGTAATGTTTCGTTTCTGGTCCACGATAATGTTCTGTTTCGGTTTCACGGTAATGTTCCGTTTCTGGTACACGATAATGTTCTGTTTCGGTTTCACGGTAATATTCCGTCTCTGGTCCACGGTAATGTTCCGTCTCTGGTCCACAATAATGTTGTGTTTCTGTTTCACGGTAATGTTCTGTTTCTGGTCAATGATAATGTTCTGTTTCACGGTAATGTTCTGTCTCTGGTCCACGCTAATGTTTTGTTTCTGTTTCACGGTAATGTTCCGTTTCTGGTCCACGATAATGTTGTGTTTCTGTTTCACGGTAATGTTCCGTTTCTCGTCCATGATAATGTTGTGTTTCTGTTTTACGGTAATGTTCTGTTTCACAGTAATGTTCTGTCTCTGGTCCACGCTAATGTTCTGTTTCTGTTTCACGGTAATGTTCAGTTTCTGTTCCACGATAATGTTGTGTTTCTGTTTCACAGTAATGTTCCGTTTTTGGTCCATGATAATGTTCTGTTTCTGTTTCACGGTAATGTTCCGTTTCTGGTCCATGATAATGTTCTGTTTCACGGTAATGTTCTGTCTCTGGTCCATGGTAATGTTCTGTCTCTGGTCCACGGTGATGTTCGGTTTCAAGGTAAAGTTCGGTCTCTGGTCCACAGTAATGTTCTGTCTCTGGTCCACGGTAATGTTCTGTCTCTGGTCCACGGTAATGTTCTGTCTCTGGTCCACGGTAATGTTCTGTCTCTGGTCCACGGTAATGTTCTGTCTCTGGTCCACGGTAATGTTCTGTCTCTGGTCCACGGTAATGTTCGATCTCTGGTCCACGATAATGTTCGGTTTCACGGTAATGTTCCGTCTCTGGTCCACGATAATGTTCTGTTTCTGTTTCACGGCTATGTTCCATTTCTGGTCCACGATAATTTTGTGTTTCTGTTTCACGGTAATGTTCCGTTTCTGGTCCACGATAATGTTCTGTTTCGGTTTCACGGTAATGTTCTGTCTCTGGTCCACGGTAATGTTCCGTCTCTGGTCCACGGTAATGTTCTGTCTCTGGTCCACGGTAATGTTCTGTCTCTGGTCCACGGTAATGTTCTGTCTCTGGTCCACGGTAATGTTCGATCTCTGGTCCACGATAATGTTCGGTTTCACGGTAATGTTCCGTCTCTGGTCCACGATAATGTTCTGTTTCTGTTTCACGGCTATGTTCCATTTCTGGTCCACGATAATTTTGTGTTTCTGTTTCACGGTAATGTTCCGTTTCTGGTCCACGATAATGTTCTGTTTCGGTTTCACGGTAATGTTCTGTCTCTGGTCCACGGTAATGTTCCGTCTCTGGTACACGATAATGTTCTGTTTTTGTTTCACGGTAATGTTCCGTTTCTGGTCCACGATAATGTTGTGTTTCTGTTTCACGGTAATGTTCCGTCTCTGGTCCACGCTAATGTTCTGTTTCTGTTTCACGGTAATGTTCTGTCTCTGGTCCACGCTAATGTTCTGTTTCTGTTTCACGGTAATGTTCTGTTTCTGGTCCACGCTAATGTTCTGTTTCTGTTTCACGCTAATGTTCTGTTTCTGTTTCACGGTAATGTTCCGTTTCTGGTCCACGATAATGTTGTGTTTCTGTTTCACGGTAATGTTCCGTTTCTCGTCCACGATAATGTTGTGTTTCTGTTTCACGGTAATGTTCCGTTTCTGGTCCATGATAATGTTCTGTTTCACGGTAATGTTCTGTCTCTGGTCCATGGTAATGTTCTGTCTCTGGTCCACGGTGATGTTCGGTTTCAAGGTAAAGTTCGGTCTCTGGTCCAGAGTAATGTTCTGTCTCTGGTCCACGGTAATGTTCTGTTTCTGTTTCACGGTAATGTTCCGTTTCTGGTCCACGATAATGTTGTGTTTCTGTTTCACGGTAATGTTCCGTTTCTCGTCCACGATAATGTTGTGTTTCTGTTTCACGGCTATGTTCCATTTCTGGTCCACGATAATTTTGTGTTTCTGTTTCACGGTAATGTTCCGTTTCTGGTCCACGATAATGTTCTGTTTCGGTTTCACGGTAATGTTCTGTCTCTGGTCCACGGTAATGTTCCGTCTCTGGTACACGATAATGTTCTGTTTTTGTTTCACGGTAATGTTCCGTTTCTGGTCCACGGTAATGTTCTGTCTCTGGTCCACAGTAATGTTCCGTCTCTGGTCCACGATAATGTTCTGTTTCTGTTTCATGGTAATGTTATGTTTCTGGTCCTTGATAATTTTCTGTTTCACGGTAATGTTCTGTCTCTGGTCCACGCTAATGTTCTGTTTCTGTTTCACGGTAATGTTCTGTCTCTGGTCCACGCTAATGTTCTGTTTCTGTTTCACGGTAATGTTCTGTTTCTGGTCCACGATAATGTTGTGTTTCTGTTTCACGGTAATGTTTCGTTTCTGGTCCACGATAATGTTCTGTTTTTGTTTCACGGTAATGTTCTGTTTCTGGTACACGATAATGTTCTATTTCGGTTTCACGGTAATGTTCCGTCTCCGGTCCATGGTAAGGTTCCGTCTCTGGTCCACGAAAATGTTCTGTTTCAGTTTCACGGTAATGTTCCGTCTCTGGTCCACGATAATGTTGTTTTTCTGTTTCACGGTAATTTTCCGTTTCTGGTCCACCATAATGTTCTGTTTCGGTTTCACGGTAATGTTCCGTTTCTGGTCCACGATAAGTTTCTCTTTCGGTTTCACGGTAATGTTCCGTCTCTGGTCCACGGTAATGTTCCGTCTCTGGTCCACGATAATGTTCTGTTTCTGTTTCATGGTAATGTTATGTTTCTGGTCCATGATAATTTTCTGTTTCACGGTAATGTTCTGTCTCTGGTCCACGCTAATGTTCTGTTTCTGTTTCACGGTAATGTTCTGTCTCTGGTCCACGCTAATGTTCTGTTTCTGTTTCACGGTAATGTTCTGTTTCTGGTCCACGATAATGTTGTGTTTCTGTTTCACGGTAATGTTTCGTTTCTGGTCCACGATAATGTTCTGTTTCAGTTTCACGGTAATGTTCCGTCTCTGGTCCACGGTAATGTTCCGTCTCTGGTCCACGAAAATGTTGTGTTTCTGTTTCACGGTAATGTTCCGTTTCTGGTCCATGATAATGTTGTGTTTCTGTTTCACGGTAATGTTTCGTTTCTGGTCCACGATAATGTTCTGTTTCGGTTTCATGGTCATGTTCCGTTTCTGGTCCACGATAATGTATTGTTTCTGTTTCACGGTAATGTTCCGTTTCTGGTCCACGATAATGTTGTGTTTCTGTTTCACGGTAATGTTCTGTTTCACGGTAATGTTCTGTCTCTGGTCCACGTTAATGTTCTGTCTCTGGTCCACGTTAATGTTCCGTTTCTGGTACACGATAATGTTCTGTTTCGGTTTCACGGTAATGTTCCGTCTCTGGTCCACGGTAATGTTCCGTCTCTGGTCCACAATAATGTTGTGTTTCTGTTTCACGGTAATGTTCCGTTTCTGGTCCATGATAATGTTGTGTTTCTGTTTCACGGTAATGTTTCGTTTCTGGTCCACGATAATGTTCTGTTTCGGTTTCACGGTAATGTTCCGTTTCTGGTACACGATAATGTTCTTTTTCGGTTTCACGGTAATGTTCCGTCTCTGGTCCACGGTAATGTTCCGTCTCTGGTCCACAATAATGTTGTGTTTCTGTTTCACGATAATGTTCCGTTTCTGGTCCATGATAATGTTCTGTTTCACGGTAATGTTCTGTCTCTGGTCCACGCTAATGTTCTGTTTCTGTTTCACGGTAATGTTCCGTTTCTGGTCCACGATAATGTTGTGTTTCTGTTTCACGGTAATGTTCCGTTTCTCGTCCACGATAATGTTGTGTTTCTGTTTCACGGTAATGTTCTGTTTCACAGTAATGTTCTGTCTCTGGTCCACGCTAATGTTCTGTTTCTGTTTCACGGTAATGTTCAGTTTCTGTTCCACGATAATGTTGTGTTTCTGTTTCACAGTAATGTTCCGTTTTTGGTCCATGATAATGTTCTGTTTCTGTTTCACGGTAATGTTCCGTTTCTGGTCCATGATAATGTTCTGTTTCACGGTAATGTTCTGTCTCTGGTCCATGGTAATGTTCTGTCTCTGGTCCACGGTGATGTTCGGTTTCAAGGTAAAGTTCGGTCTCTGGTCCACAGTAATGTTCCGTTTCTGGTCCACGATAATGTTCTGTTTCGGTTTCATGGTCATGTTCCGTTTCTGGTAACGATAATGTTCTGTTTTGGTTTCACGGTAATGTTCCGTCTCTGGTCCACGGTAATGTTCCGTCTCTGGTCCACGAAAATGTTGTGTTTCTGTTTCACGGTAATGTTCCGTTTCTGGTCCATGATAATGTTGTGTTTCTGTTTCACGGTAATGTTTCGTTTCTGGTCCACGATAATGTTCTGTTTCGGTTTCATGGTCATGTTCCGTTTCTGGTCCACGATAATGTATTGTTTCTGTTTCACGGTAATGTTCCGTTTCTGGTCCACGATAATGTTGTGTTTCTGTTTCACGGTAATGTTCTGTTTCACGGTAATGTTCTGTCTCTGGTCCACGTTAATGTTCTGTTTCTGTTTCACGGTAATGTTCCGTTTCTGGTCCACGATAATGTATTGTTTCTGTTTCACGGTAATGTTCCGTTTCTGGTCCACGATAATGTTGTGTTTCTGTTTCACGGTAATGTTTCGTTTCTGGTCCACGATAATGTTCTGTTTTGGTTTCACGGTAATGTTCCGTTTCTGGTACACGATAATGTTCTGTTTCGGTTTCACGGTAATGTTCCGTCTCTGGTCCACGGTAATGTTCCGTCTCTGGTCCACAATAATGTTGTGTTTCTGTTTCACGGTAATGTTCCGTTTCTGGTCCATGATAATGTTGTGTTTCTGTTTCACGGTAATGTTTCGTTTCTGGTCCACGATAATGTTCTGTTTCGGTTTCACGGTAATGTTCCGTTTCTGGTACACGATAATGTTCTGTTTCGGTTTCACGGTAATATTCCGTCTCTGGTCCACGGTAATGTTCCGTCTCTGGTCCACAATAATGTTGTGTTTCTGTTTCACGGTAATGTTCTGTTTCTGGTCAATGATAATGTTCTGTTTCACGGTAATGTTCTGTCTCTGGTCCACGCTAATGTTTTGTTTCTGTTTCACGGTAATGTTCCGTTTCTGGTCCACGATAATGTTTTGTTTCTGTTTCACGGTAATGTTCCGTTTCTCGTCCATGATAATGTTGTGTTTCTGTTTTACGGTAATGTTCTGTTTCACAGTAATGTTCTGTCTCTGGTCCACGCTAATGTTCTGTTTCTGTTTCACGGTAATGTTCAGTTTCTGTTCCACGATAATGTTGTGTTTCTGTTTCACAGTAATGTTCCGTTTTTGGTCCATGATAATGTTCTGTTTCTGTTTCACGGTAATGTTCCGTTTCTGGTCCATGGTAATGTTCTGTTTCACGGTAATGTTCTGTCTCTGGTCCATGGTAATGTTCTGTCTCTGGTCCACGGTGATGTTCGGTTTCAAGGTAAAGTTCGGTCTCTGGTCCACAGTAATGTTCTGTCTCTGGTCCACGGTAATGTTCTGTCTCTGGTCCACGGTAATGTTCTGTCTCTGGTCCACGGTAATGTTCTGTCTCTGGTCCACGGTAATGTTCTGTCTCTGGTCCACGGTAATGTTCTGTCTCTGGTCCACGGTAATGTTCGATCTCTGGTCCAAGATAATGTTCGGTTTCACGGTAATGTTCCGTCTCTGGTCCACGATAATGTTCTGTTTCTGTTTCACGGCTATGTTCCATTTCTGGTCCACGATAATTTTGTGTTTCTGTTTCACGGTAATGTTCCGTTTCTGGTCCACGATAATGTTCTGTTTCGGTTTCACGGTAATGTTCTGTCTCTGGTCCACGGTAATGTTCCGTCTCTGGTACACGATAATGTTCTGTTTTTGTTTCACGGTAATGTTCCGTTTCTGGTCCACGATAATGTTGTGTTTCTGTTTCACGGTAATGTTCCGTCTCTGGTCCACGCTAATGTTCTGTTTCTGTTTCACGGTAATGTTCTGTCTCTGGTCCACGCTAATGTTCTGTTTCTGTTTCACGGTAATGTTCTGTTTCTGGTCCACGCTAATGTTCTGTTTCTGTTTCACGCTAATGTTCTGTTTCTGTTTCACGGTAATGTTCCGTTTCTGGTCCACGATAATGTTGTGTTTCTGTTTCACGGTAATGTTCCGTTTCTCGTCCACGATAATGTTGTGTTTCTGTTTCACGGTAATGTTCCGTTTCTGGTCCATGATAATGTTCTGTTTCACGGTAATGTTCTGTCTCTGGTCCATGGTAATGTTCTGTCTCTGGTCCACGGTGATGTTCGGTTTCAAGGTAAAGTTCGGTCTCTGGTCCAGAGTAATGTTCTGTCTCTGGTCCACGGTAATGTTCTGTTTCTGTTTCACGGTAATGTTCCGTTTCTGGTCCACGATAATGTTGTGTTTCTGTTTCACGGTAATGTTCCGTTTCTCGTCCACGATAATGTTGTGTTTCTGTTTCACGGCTATGTTCCATTTCTGGTCCACGATAATTTTGTGTTTCTGTTTCACGGTAATGTTCCGTTTCTGGTCCACGATAATGTTCTGTTTCGGTTTCACGGTAATGTTCTGTCTCTGGTCCACGGTAATGTTCCGTCTCTGGTACACGATAATGTTCTGTTTTTGTTTCACGGTAATGTTCCGTTTCTGGTCCACGGTAATGTTCTGTCTCTGGTCCACGGTAATGTTCGGTTACACGATAATGTTCTGTCTCTGGCCCACGATAATGTTCCGTCTCTGGTCCACGATAATGCTCCGTCTCTGGTCCACGATAATGTTCTGTCTCTGGTCCACGATAATGTTCCGTTTCTGGTCCACGATAATGTTCTGTTTCGGTTTCACGGTAATGTTCTCTCTCTGGTCCAAGATAATGTTCCGTTTCTGGTCCACGGTAATGTTCCATTTCTGGTCCATGATAATTTTCTGTTTCACGGTAATGTTCTGTCTCTGGTCCACGCTAATGTTCTGTTTCTGTTTCACGGTAATGTGCCGTTTCTGGTCCACTATAATGTTGTGTTTCTGTTTCACGATAATGTTCCGTTTCTGGTCCACAATAATGTTGTGTTTCTTTTTCACGCTAATGTTCCGTTTCTGGTCCACGATAATGTTGTTTTTCTGTTTCACGGTAATGTTCCGTTTCTGGTCCACGATAATGTTGTGTTTCTGTTTCACGGTAATGTTCCGTCTCTGGTCCACGCTAATGTTCTGTTTCTGTTTCACGGTAATGTTCTGTCTCTGGTCCACGCTAATGTTCTGTTTCTGTTTCACGGTAATGTTCTGTGTCTGGTCCACGCTAATGTTCTGTTTCTGTTTCACGCTAATGTTCTGTTTCTGTTTCACGGTAATGTTCCGTTTCTGGTCCACGATAATGTTGTGTTTCTGTTTCACGGTAATGTTCCGTTTCTCGTCCACGATAATGTTGTGTTTCTGTTTCACGGTAATGTTCCGTTTCTGGTCCATGATAATGTTCTGTTTCACGGTAATGTTCTGTCTCTGGTCCATGGTAATGTTCTGTCTCTGGTCCACGGTGATGTTCGGTTTCAAGGTAAAGTTCGGTCTCTGGTCCAGAGTAATGTTCTGTCTCTGGTCCACGGTAATGTTCTGTCTCTGGTCCACGGTAATGTTCTGTCTCTGGTCCACGGTAATGTTCTGTCTCTGGTCCACGGTAATTTTCTGTCTCTGGTCCACGGTAATGTTCTGTCTCTGGTCCACGGTAATGTTCGATCTCTGGTCCACGATAATGTTCGGTTTCACGGTAATGTTCTGTCTCTGGTCCACGCTAATGTTCTGTTTCTGTTTCACGGTAATGTTCTGTCTCTGGTCCACGCTAATGTTCTGTTTCTGTTTCACGGTAATGTTCTGTTTCTGGTCCACGATAATGTTGTGTTTCTGTTTCACGGTAATGTTTCGTTTCTGGTCCACGATAATGTTCTGTTTTGGTTTCAAGGTAATGTTCCGTCTCTGGTCCATGGTAATGTTCCGTCTCTGGTCCACGAAAATGTTCTGTTTCAGTTTCACGGTAATGTTCCGTCTCTGGTCCACGGTAATGTTCCGTCTCTGGTCCACGAAAATGTTGTGTTTCTGTTTCACGGTAATGTTCCGTTTCTGGTCCATGATAATGTTGTGTTTCTGTTTCACAGTAATGTTTCGTTTCTGGTCCACGATAATGTTCTGTTTCGGTTTCATGGTCATGTTCCGTTTCTGGTCCACGATAATGTATTGTTTCTGTTTCACGGTAATGTTCCGTTTCTGGTCCACGATAATGTTGTGTTTCTGTTTCACGGTAATGTTCTGTTTCACGGTAATGTTCTGTCTCTGGTCCACGTTAATGTTCTGTTTCTGTTTCACGGTAATGTTCCGTTTCTGGTCCACGATAATGTATTGTTTCTGTTTCACGGTAATGTTCCGTTTCTGGTCCACGATAATGTTGTGTTTCTGTTTCACGGTAATGTTTCGTTTCTGGTCCACGATAATGTTCTGTTTTGGTTTCACGGTAATGTTCCGTTTCTGGTACACGATAATGTTCTGTTTCGGTTTCACGGTAATGTTCCGTCTCTGGTCCACGGTAATGTTCCGTCTCTGGTCCACAATAATGTTGTGTTTCTGTTTCACGGTAATGTTCCGTTTCTGGTCCATGATAATGTTGTGTTTCTGTTTCACGGTAATGTTTCGTTTCTGGTCCACGATAATGTTCTGTTTCGGTTTCACGGTAATGTTCCGTTTCTGGTACACGATAATGTTCTGTTTCGGTTTCACGGTAATATTCCGTCTCTGGTCCACGGTAATGTTCCGTCTCTGGTCCACAATAATGTTGTGTTTCTGTTTCACGGTAATGTTCTGTTTCTGGTCAATGATAATGTTCTGTTTCACGGTAATGTTCTGTCTCTGGTCCACGCTAATGTTCTGTTTCTGTTTCACGGTAATGTTCCGTTTCTGGTCCACGATAATGTTGTGTTTCTGTTTCACGGTAATGTTCCGTTTCTCGTCCATGATAATGTTGTGTTTCTGTTTTACGGTAATGTTCTGTTTCACAGTAATGTTCTGTCTCTGGTCCACGCTAATGTTCTGTTTCTGTTTCACGGTAATGTTCAGTTTCTGTTCCACGATAATGTTGTGTTTCTGTTTCACAGTAATGTTCCGTTTTTGGTCCATGATAATGTTCTGTTTCTGTTTCACGGTAATGTTCCGTTTCTGGTCCATGATAATGTTCTGTTTCACGGTAATGTTCTGTCTCTGGTCCATGGTAATGTTCTGTCTCTGGTCCACGGTGATGTTCGGTTTCAAGGTAAAGTTCGGTCTCTGGTCCACAGTAATGTTCTGTCTCTGGTCCACGGTAATGTTCTGTCTCTGGTCCACGGTAATGTTCTGTCTCTGGTCCACGGTAATGTTCTGTCTCTGGTCCACGGTAATGTTCTGTCTCTGGTCCACGGTAATGTTCGATCTCTGGTCCACGATAATGTTCGGTTTCACGGTAATGTTCCGTCTCTGGTCCACGATAATGTTCTGTTTCTGTTTCACGGCTATGTTCCATTTCTGGTCCACGATAATTTTGTGTTTCTGTTTCACGGTAATGTTCCGTTTCTGGTCCACGATAATGTTCTGTTTCGGTTTCACGGTAATGTTCTGTCTCTGGTCCACGGTAATGTTCCGTCTCTGGTACACGATAATGTTCTGTTTTTGTTTCACGGTAATGTTCCGTTTCTGGTCCACGATAATGTTGTGTTTCTGTTTCACGGTAATGTTCCGTCTCTGGTCCACGCTAATGTTCTGTTTCTGTTTCACGGTAATGTTCTGTCTCTGGTCCACGCTAATGTTCTGTTTCTGTTTCACGGTAATGTTCTGTTTCTGGTCCACGCTAATGTTCTGTTTCTGTTTCACGCTAATGTTCTGTTTCTGTTTCACGGTAATGTTCCGTTTCTGGTCCACGATAATGTTGTGTTTCTGTTTCACGGTAATGTTCCGTTTCTCGTCCACGATAATGTTGTGTTTCTGTTTCACGGTAATGTTCCGTTTCTGGTCCATGATAATGTTCTGTTTCACGGTAATGTTCTGTCTCTGGTCCATGGTAATGTTCTGTCTCTGGTCCACGGTGATGTTCGGTTTCAAGGTAAAGTTCGGTCTCTGGTCCAGAGTAATGTTCTGTCTCTGGTCCACGGTAATGTTCTGTTTCTGTTTCACGGTAATGTTCCGTTTCTGGTCCACGATAATGTTGTGTTTCTGTTTCACGGTAATGTTCCGTTTCTCGTCCACGATAATGTTGTGTTTCTGTTTCACGGCTATGTTCCATTTCTGGTCCACGATAATTTTGTGTTTCTGTTTCACGGTAATGTTCCGTTTCTGGTCCACGATAATGTTCTGTTTCGGTTTCACGGTAATGTTCTGTCTCTGGTCCACGGTAATGTTCCGTCTCTGGTACACGATAATGTTCTGTTTTTGTTTCACGGTAATGTTCCGTTTCTGGTCCACGGTAATGTTCTGTCTCTGGTCCACAGTAATGTTCCGTCTCTGGTCCACGATAATGTTCTGTTTCTGTTTCATGGTAATGTTATGTTTCTGGTCCTTGATAATTTTCTGTTTCACGGTAATGTTCTGTCTCTGGTCCACGCTAATGTTCTGTTTCTGTTTCACGGTAATGTTCTGTCTCTGGTCCACGCTAATGTTCTGTTTCTGTTTCACGGTAATGTTCTGTTTCTGGTCCACGATAATGTTGTGTTTCTGTTTCACGGTAATGTTTCGTTTCTGGTCCACGATAATGTTCTGTTTTTGTTTCACGGTAATGTTCTGTTTCTGGTACACGATAATGTTCTATTTCGGTTTCACGGTAATGTTCCGTCTCCGGTCCATGGTAAGGTTCCGTCTCTGGTCCACGAAAATGTTCTGTTTCAGTTTCACGGTAATGTTCCGTCTCTGGTCCACGATAATGTTGTTTTTCTGTTTCACGGTAATTTTCCGTTTCTGGTCCACCATAATGTTCTGTTTCGGTTTCACGGTAATGTTCCGTTTCTGGTCCACGATAAGTTTCTCTTTCGGTTTCACGGTAATGTTCCGTCTCTGGTCCACGGTAATGTTCCGTCTCTGGTCCACGATAATGTTCTGTTTCTGTTTCATGGTAATGTTATGTTTCTGGTCCATGATAATTTTCTGTTTCACGGTAATGTTCTGTCTCTGGTCCACGCTAATGTTCTGTTTCTGTTTCACGGTAATGTTCTGTCTCTGGTCCACGCTAATGTTCTGTTTCTGTTTCACGGTAATGTTCTGTTTCTGGTCCACGATAATGTTGTGTTTCTGTTTCACGGTAATGTTTCGTTTCTGGTCCACGATAATGTTCTGTTTCAGTTTCACGGTAATGTTCCGTCTCTGGTCCACGGTAATGTTCCGTCTCTGGTCCACGAAAATGTTGTGTTTCTGTTTCACGGTAATGTTTCGTTTCTGGTCCATGATAATGTTGTGTTTCTGTTTCACGGTAATGTTTCGTTTCTGGTCCACGATAATGTTCTGTTTCGGTTTCATGGTCATGTTCCGTTTCTGGTCCACGATAATGTATTGTTTCTGTTTCACGGTAATGTTCCGTTTCTGGTCCACGATAATGTTGTGTTTCTGTTTCACGGTAATGTTCTGTTTCACGGTAATGTTCTGTCTCTGGTCCACGTTAATGTTCTGTCTCTGGTCCACGTTAATGTTCCGTTTCTGGTACACGATAATGTTCTGTTTCGGTTTCACGGTAATGTTCCGTCTCTGGTCCACGGTAATGTTCCGTCTCTGGTCCACAATAATGTTGTGTTTCTGTTTCACGGTAATGTTCCGTTTCTGGTCCATGATAATGTTGTGTTTCTGTTTCACGGTAATGTTTCGTTTCTGGTCCACGATAATGTTCTGTTTCGGTTTCACGGTAATGTTCCGTTTCTGGTACACGATAATGTTCTTTTTCGGTTTCACGGTAATGTTCCGTCTCTGGTCCACGGTAATGTTCCGTCTCTGGTCCACAATAATGTTGTGTTTCTGTTTCACGATAATGTTCCGTTTCTGGTCCATGATAATGTTCTGTTTCACGGTAATGTTCTGTCTCTGGTCCACGCTAATGTTCTGTTTCTGTTTCACGGTAATGTTCCGTTTCTGGTCCACGATAATGTTGTGTTTCTGTTTCACGGTAATGTTCCGTTTCTCGTCCACGATAATGTTGTGTTTCTGTTTCACGGTAATGTTCTGTTTCACAGTAATGTTCTGTCTCTGGTCCACGCTAATGTTCTGTTTCTGTTTCACGGTAATGTTCAGTTTCTGTTCCACGATAATGTTGTGTTTCTGTTTCACAGTAATGTTCCGTTTTTGGTCCATGATAATGTTCTGTTTCTGTTTCACGGTAATGTTCCGTTTCTGGTCCATGATAATGTTCTGTTTCACGGTAATGTTCTGTCTCTGGTCCATGGTAATGTTCTGTCTCTGGTCCACGGTGATGTTCGGTTTCAAGGTAAAGTTCGGTCTCTGGTCCACAGTAATGTTCCGTTTCTGGTCCACGATAATGTTCTGTTTCGGTTTCATGGTCATGTTCCGTTTCTGGTAACGATAATGTTCTGTTTTGGTTTCACGGTAATGTTCCGTCTCTGGTCCACGGTAATGTTCCGTCTCTGGTCCACGAAAATGTTGTGTTTCTGTTTCACGGTAATGTTCCGTTTCTGGTCCATGATAATGTTGTGTTTCTGTTTCACGGTAATGTTTCGTTTCTGGTCCACGATAATGTTCTGTTTCGGTTTCATGGTCATGTTCCGTTTCTGGTCCACGATAATTTTGTGTTTCTGTTTCACGGTAATGTTCCGTTTCTGGTCCACGATAATGTTCTGTTTCGGTTTCACGGTAATGTTCTGTCTCTGGTCCACGGTAATGTTCCGTCTCTGGTACACGATAATGTTCTGTTTTTGTTTCACGGTAATGTTCCGTTTCTGGTCCACGGTAATGTTCTGTCTCTGGTCCACAGTAATGTTCCGTCTCTGGTCCACGATAATGTTCTGTTTCTGTTTCATGGTAATGTTATGTTTCTGGTCCTTGATAATTTTCTGTTTCACGGTAATGTTCTGTCTCTGGTCCACGCTAATGTTCTGTTTCTGTTTCACGGTAATGTTCTGTCTCTGGTCCACGCTAATGTTCTGTTTCTGTTTCACGGTAATGTTCTGTTTCTGGTCCACGATAATGTTGTGTTTCTGTTTCACGGTAATGTTTCGTTTCTGGTCCACGATAATGTTCTGTTTTTGTTTCACGGTAATGTTCTGTTTCTGGTACACGATAATGTTCTATTTCGGTTTCACGGTAATGTTCCGTCTCCGGTCCATGGTAAGGTTCCGTCTCTGGTCCACGAAAATGTTCTGTTTCAGTTTCACGGTAATGTTCCGTCTCTGGTCCACGATAATGTTGTTTTTCTGTTTCACGGTAATTTTCCGTTTCTGGTCCACCATAATGTTCTGTTTCGGTTTCACGGTAATGTTCCGTTTCTGGTCCACGATAAGTTTCTCTTTCGGTTTCACGGTAATGTTCCGTCTCTGGTCCACGGTAATGTTCCGTCTCTGGTCCACGATAATGTTCTGTTTCTGTTTCATGGTAATGTTATGTTTCTGGTCCATGATAATTTTCTGTTTCACGGTAATGTTCTGTCTCTGGTCCACGCTAATGTTCTGTTTCTGTTTCACGGTAATGTTCTGTCTCTGGTCCACGCTAATGTTCTGTTTCTGTTTCACGGTAATGTTCTGTTTCTGGTCCACGATAATGTTGTGTTTCTGTTTCACGGTAATGTTTCGTTTCTGGTCCACGATAATGTTCTGTTTCAGTTTCACGGTAATGTTCCGTCTCTGGTCCACGGTAATGTTCCGTCTCTGGTCCACGAAAATGTTGTGTTTCTGTTTCACGGTAATGTTCCGTTTCTGGTCCATGATAATGTTGTGTTTCTGTTTCACGGTAATGTTTCGTTTCTGGTCCACGATAATGTTCTGTTTCGGTTTCATGGTCATGTTCCGTTTCTGGTCCACGATAATGTATTGTTTCTGTTTCACGGTAATGTTCCGTTTCTGGTCCACGATAATGTTGTGTTTCTGTTTCACGGTAATGTTCTGTTTCACGGTAATGTTCTGTCTCTGGTCCACGTTAATGTTCTGTCTCTGGTCCACGTTAATGTTCCGTTTCTGGTACACGATAATGTTCTGTTTCGGTTTCACGGTAATGTTCCGTCTCTGGTCCACGGTAATGTTCCGTCTCTGGTCCACAATAATGTTGTGTTTCTGTTTCACGGTAATGTTCCGTTTCTGGTCCATGATAATGTTGTGTTTCTGTTTCACGGTAATGTTTCGTTTCTGGTCCACGATAATGTTCTGTTTCGGTTTCACGGTAATGTTCCGTTTCTGGTACACGATAATGTTCTTTTTCGGTTTCACGGTAATGTTCCGTCTCTGGTCCACGGTAATGTTCCGTCTCTGGTCCACAATAATGTTGTGTTTCTGTTTCACGATAATGTTCCGTTTCTGGTCCATGATAATGTTCTGTTTCACGGTAATGTTCTGTCTCTGGTCCACGCTAATGTTCTGTTTCTGTTTCACGGTAATGTTCCGTTTCTGGTCCACGATAATGTTGTGTTTCTGTTTCACGGTAATGTTCCGTTTCTCGTCCACGATAATGTTGTGTTTCTGTTTCACGGTAATGTTCTGTTTCACAGTAATGTTCTGTCTCTGGTCCACGCTAATGTTCTGTTTCTGTTTCACGGTAATGTTCAGTTTCTGTTCCACGATAATGTTGTGTTTCTGTTTCACAGTAATGTTCCGTTTTTGGTCCATGATAATGTTCTGTTTCTGTTTCACGGTAATGTTCCGTTTCTGGTCCATGATAATGTTCTGTTTCACGGTAATGTTCTGTCTCTGGTCCATGGTAATGTTCTGTCTCTGGTCCACGGTGATGTTCGGTTTCAAGGTAAAGTTCGGTCTCTGGTCCACAGTAATGTTCCGTTTCTGGTCCACGATAATGTTCTGTTTCGGTTTCATGGTCATGTTCCGTTTCTGGTAACGATAATGTTCTGTTTTGGTTTCACGGTAATGTTCCGTCTCTGGTCCACGGTAATGTTCCGTCTCTGGTCCACGAAAATGTTGTGTTTCTGTTTCACGGTAATGTTCCGTTTCTGGTCCATGATAATGTTGTGTTTCTGTTTCACGGTAATGTTTCGTTTCTGGTCCACGATAATGTTCTGTTTCGGTTTCATGGTCATGTTCCGTTTCTGGTCCACGATAATGTATTGTTTCTGTTTCACGGTAATGTTCCGTTTCTGGTCCACGATAATGTTGTGTTTCTGTTTCACGGTAATGTTCTGTTTCACGGTAATGTTCCGTTTCTGGTCCACGTTAATGTTCTGTTTCGGTTTCACGGTAATGTTCCGTCTCTGGTCCACGGTAATGTTCCGTCTCTGGTCCACAATAATGTTGTGTTTCTGTTTCACGATAATGTTCCGTTTCTGGTCCATGATAATGTTCTGTTTCACGGTAATGTTCTGTCTCTGGTCCACGCTAATGTTCTGTTTCTGTTTCACGGTAATGTTCCGTTTCTGGTCCACGATAATGTTGTGTTTCTGTTTCACGGTAATGTTCCGTTTCTCGTCCACGATAATGTTGTGTTTCTGTTTCACGGTAATGTTCTGTTTCACAGTAATGTTCTGTCTCTGGTCCACGCTAATGTTCTGTTTCTGTTTCACGGTAATGTTCAGTTTCTGTTCCACGATAATGTTGTGTTTCTGTTTCACAGTAATGTTCCGTTTTTGGTCCATGATAATGTTCTGTTTCTGTTTCACGGTAATGTTCCGTTTCTGGTCCATGATAATGTTCTGTTTCACGGTAATGTTCTGTCTCTGGTCCATGGTAATGTTCTGTCTCTGGTCCACGGTGATGTTCGGTTTCAAGGTAAAGTTCGGTCTCTGGTCCACAGTAATGTTCCGTTTCTGGTCCACGATAATGTTCTGTTTCGGTTTCATGGTCATGTTCCGTTTCTGGTAACGATAATGTTCTGTTTTGGTTTCACGGTAATGTTCCGTCTCTGGTCCACGGTAATGTTCCGTCTCTGGTCCACGAAAATGTTGTGTTTCTGTTTCACGGTAATGTTCCGTTTCTGGTCCATGATAATGTTGTGTTTCTGTTTCACGGTAATGTTTCGTTTCTGGTCCACGATAATGTTCTGTTTCGGTTTCATGGTCATGTTCCGTTTCTGGTCCACGATAATGTATTGTTTCTGTTTCACGGTAATGTTCCGTTTCTGGTCCACGATAATGTTGTGTTTCTGTTTCACGGTAATGTTCTGTTTCACGGTAATGTTCTGTCTCTGGTCCACGTTAATGTTCTGTTTCTGTTTCACGGTAATGTTCCGTTTCTGGTCCACGATAATGTATTGTTTCTGTTTCACGGTAATGTTCCGTTTCTGGTCCACGATAATGTTGTGTTTCTGTTTCACGGTAATGTTTCGTTTCTGGTCCACGATAATGTTCTGTTTTGGTTTCACGGTAATGTTCCGTTTCTGGTACACGATAATGTTCTGTTTCGGTTTCACGGTAATGTTCCGTCTCTGGTCCACGGTAATGTTCCGTCTCTGGTCCACAATAATGTTGTGTTTCTGTTTCACGGTAATGTTCCGTTTCTGGTCCATGATAATGTTGTGTTTCTGTTTCACGGTAATGTTTCGTTTCTGGTCCACGATAATGTTCTGTTTCGGTTTCACGGTAATGTTCCGTTTCTGGTACACGATAATGTTCTGTTTCGGTTTCACGGTAATATTCCGTCTCTGGTCCACGGTAATGTTCCGTCTCTGGTCCACAATAATGTTGTGTTTCTGTTTCACGGTAATGTTCTGTTTCTGGTCAATGATAATGTTCTGTTTCACGGTAATGTTCTGTCTCTGGTCCACGCTAATGTTTTGTTTCTGTTTCACGGTAATGTTCCGTTTCTGGTCCACGATAATGTTGTGTTTCTGTTTCACGGTAATGTTCCGTTTCTCGTCCATGATAATGTTGTGTTTCTGTTTTACGGTAATGTTCTGTTTCACAGTAATGTTCTGTCTCTGGTCCACGCTAATGTTCTGTTTCTGTTTCACGGTAATGTTCAGTTTCTGTTCCACGATAATGTTGTGTTTCTGTTTCACAGTAATGTTCCGTTTTTGGTCCATGATAATGTTCTGTTTCTGTTTCACGGTAATGTTCCGTTTCTGGTCCATGATAATGTTCTGTTTCACGGTAATGTTCTGTCTCTGGTCCATGGTAATGTTCTGTCTCTGGTCCACGGTGATGTTCGGTTTCAAGGTAAAGTTCGGTCTCTGGTCCACAGTAATGTTCTGTCTCTGGTCCACGGTAATGTTCTGTCTCTGGTCCACGGTAATGTTCTGTCTCTGGTCCACGGTAATGTTCTGTCTCTGGTCCACGGTAATGTTCTGTCTCTGGTCCACGGTAATGTTCGATCTCTGGTCCACGATAATGTTCGGTTTCACGGTAATGTTCCGTCTCTGGTCCACGATAATGTTCTGTTTCTGTTTCACGGCTATGTTCCATTTCTGGTCCACGATAATTTTGTGTTTCTGTTTCACGGTAATGTTCCGTTTCTGGTCCACGATAATGTTCTGTTTCGGTTTCACGGTAATGTTCTGTCTCTGGTCCACGGTAATGTTCCGTCTCTGGTACACGATAATGTTCTGTTTTTGTTTCACGGTAATGTTCCGTTTCTGGTCCACGATAATGTTGTGTTTCTGTTTCACGGTAATGTTCCGTCTCTGGTCCACGCTAATGTTCTGTTTCTGTTTCACGGTAATGTTCTGTCTCTGGTCCACGCTAATGTTCTGTTTCTGTTTCACGGTAATGTTCTGTTTCTGGTCCACGCTAATGTTCTGTTTCTGTTTCACGCTAATGTTCTGTTTCTGTTTCACGGTAATGTTCCGTTTCTGGTCCACGATAATGTTGTGTTTCTGTTTCACGGTAATGTTCCGTTTCTCGTCCACGATAATGTTGTGTTTCTGTTTCACGGTAATGTTCCGTTTCTGGTCCATGATAATGTTCTGTTTCACGGTAATGTTCTGTCTCTGGTCCATGGTAATGTTCTGTCTCTGGTCCACGGTGATGTTCGGTTTCAAGGTAAAGTTCGGTCTCTGGTCCAGAGTAATGTTCTGTCTCTGGTCCACGGTAATGTTCTGTTTCTGTTTCACGGTAATGTTCCGTTTCTGGTCCACGATAATGTTGTTTTTCTGTTTCACGGTAATGTTCCGTTTCTCGTCCACGATAATGTTGTGTTTCTGTTTCACGGCTATGTTCCATTTCTGGTCCACGATAATTTTGTGTTTCTGTTTCACGGTAATGTTCCGTTTCTGGTCCACGATAATGTTCTGTTTCGGTTTCACGGTAATGTTCTGTCTCTGGTCCACGGTAATGTTCCGTCTCTGGTACACGATAATGTTCTGTTTTTGTTTCACGGTAATGTTCCGTTTCTGGTCCACGGTAATGTTCTGTCTCTGGTCCACGGTAATGTTCGGTTACACGATAATGTTCTGTCTCTGGCCCACGATAATGTTCCGTCTCTGGTCCACGATAATGCTCCGTCTCTGGTCCACAATAATGTTCTGTCTCTGGTCCACGATAATGTTCCGTTTCTGGTCCACGATAATGTTCTGTTTCGGTTTCACGGTAATGTTCTCTCTCTGGTCCAAGATAATGTTCCGTTTCTGGTCCACGGTAATGTTGTGTTTCTGTTTCACGGTAATGTTCCATTTCTGGTCCATGATAATTTTCTGTTTCACGGTAATGTTCTGTCTCTGGTCCACGCTAATGTTCTGTTTCTGTTTCACGGTAATGTGCCGTTTCTGGTCCACTATAATGTTGTGTTTCTGTTTCACGATAATGTTCCGTTTCTGGTCCACAATAATGTTGTGTTTCTTTTTCACGCTAATGTTCCGTTTCTGGTCCACGATAATGTTGTTTTTCTGTTTCACGGTAATTTTCCGTTTCTGGTCCACGATAATGTTCTGTTTCGGTTTCACGGTAATGTTCCGTCTCTGGTCCACGATAATGTTCCGTCTCTGGTCCACGATAATGTTCTGTTTCTGTTTCATGGTAATGTTATGTTTCTGGTCCATGATAATTTTCTGTTTCACGGTAATGTTCTGTCTCTGGTTCACGCTAATGTTCTGTTTCTGTTTCACGGTAATGTTCTGTCTCTGGTCCACGCTAATGTTCTGTTTCTGTTTCACGGTAATGTTCTGTTTCTGGTCCACGGTAATGTTCTGTTTCTGTTTCACGGTAATGTTCTGTTTCTGGTCCACGATAATGTTGTGTTTCTGTTTCACGGTAATGTTCCGTTTCTGGTCCACGGTAATGTTGTGTTTCTGTTTCACGGTAATGTTCCATTTCTGGTCCGAAATAATGTTCTGTTTCATGATAATGTTCCGTTTCTGGTCCACGATAATGTTCTGTTTCGGTTTCACGGTAATGTTCCGTTTCTGGTCCACGATAATGTTCTGTTTCGGTTTCACGGTAATGTTCCGTCTCTGGTCCACGATAATGTTCTGTTTAGGTTTCACGGTAATGTTCCGTCTCTGGTCCACGGTAATGTTCCGTCTCTGGTCCACAATAATGTTGTGTTTCTGTTTCACGGTAATGTTCCGTTTCTGGTCCATGATAATGTTCTGTTTCACGGTAATGTTCTGTCTCTGGTCCACGCTAATGTTCTGTTTCTGGTCCACGATAATGTTGTATTTCTGTTTCACGGTAATGTTCCGTTTCTGGTCCACGATAATGTTGTGTTTCTGTTTCACGGTAATGTTCTGTTTCACAGTAATGTTCTGTCTCTGGTCCACGCTAATGTTCTGTTTCTGTTTCACGGTAATGTTCAGTTTCTGTTCCACGATAATGTTGTGTTTCTGTTTCACGGTAATGTTCCGTTTTTGGTCCATGATAATTTTCTGTTTCTGTTTCACGGTAATGTTCTGTCTCTGGTCCACGGTAATGTTCCGTCTCTGGTACACGATAATGTTCTGTCTCTGGTCCACGGTGATGTTCGGTTTCAAGGTAAAGTTCGGTCTCTGGTCCACAGTAATGTTCTGTCTCTGGTCCACGGTAATGTTCTGTCTCTGGTCCACGGTAATGTTCGGTTTCAAGGTAAAGTTCGGTCTCTGGTCCACAGTAATGTTCTGTCTCTGGTCCACGGTAATGTTCTGTCTCTGGTCCACGGTAATGTTCTGTCTCTGGTCCACGGTAATGTTCTGTCTCTGGTCCACGGTAATGTTCGATCTCTGGTCCACTATAATGTTCGGTTTCACGGTAATGTTCTGTCTCTGGTCCATGGTAATGTTCTGTCTCTGGTCCACGGTGATGTTCGGTTTCAAGGTAAAGTTCGGTCTCTGGTCCACAGTAATGTTCTGTCTCTGGTCCACGGTAATGTTCTGTCTCTGGTCCACGGTAATGTTCTGTCTCTGGTCCACGGTAATGTTCTGTCTCTGGTCCACGGTAATGTTCGATCTCTGGTCCACGATAATGTTCGGTTTCACGGTAATGTTCCGTCTCTGGTCCACGATAATGTTCTGTTTCTGTTTCACGGCTATGTTCCATTTCTGGTCCACGATAATTTTGTGTTTCTGTTTCACGGTAATGTTCCGTTTCTGGTCCATGATAATGTTCTGTTTCGGTTTCACGGTAATGTTCTGTCTCTGGTCCACGGTAATGTTCCGTCTCTGGTACACGATAATGTTCTGTTTTTGTTTCACGGTAATGTTCCGTTTCTGGTCCATGATAATGTTCTGTTTCACGATAATGTTCCGTTTCTGGTCCACAATAATGTTGTGTTTCTTTTTCACGGTAATGTTCCGTTTCTGGTCCACGATAATGTTGTTTTTCTGTTTCACGGTAATTTTCCGTTTCTGGTCCACCATAATGTTCTGTTTCGGTTTCACGGTAATGTTCCGTTTCTGGTCCACGATAAGTTTCTCTTTCGGTTTCACGGTAATGTTCCGTCTCTGGTCCACGGTAATGTTCCGTCTCTGGTCCACGATAATGTTCTGTTTCTGTTTCATGGTAATGTTATGTTTCTGGTCCATGATACTTTTCTGTTTCACGGTAATGTTCTGTCTCTGGTCCACGCTAATGTTCTGTTTCTGTTTCACGGTAATGTTCTGTCTCTGGTCCACGCTAATGTTCTGTTTCTGTTTCACGGTAATGTTCTGTTTCTGGTACACGATAATGTTGTGTTTCTGTTTCACGGTAATGTTTCGTTTCTGGTCCACGATAATGTTCTGTTTCGGTTTCATGGTCATGTTCCGTTTCTGGTCCACGATAATGTATTGTTTCTGTTTCACGGTAATGTTCCGTTTCTGGTCCACGATAATGTTGTGTTTCTGTTTCACGGTAATGTTCTGTTTCACGGTAATGTTCTGTCTCTGGTCCACGTTAATGTTCTGTCTCTGGTCCACGTTAATGTTCCGTTTCTGGTACACGATAATGTTCTGTTTCGGTTTCACGGTAATGTTCCGTCTCTGGTCCACGGTAATGTTCCGTCTCTGGTCCACAATAATGTTGTGTTTCTGTTTCACGGTAATGTTCCGTTTCTGGTCCATGATAATGTTGTGTTTCTGTTTCACGGTAATGTTTCGTTTCTGGTCCACGATAATGTTCTGTTTCGGTTTCACGGTAATGTTCCGTTTCTGGTACACGATAATGTTCTTTTTCGGTTTCACGGTAATGTTCCGTCTCTGGTCCACGGTAATGTTCCGTCTCTGGTCCACAATAATGTTGTGTTTCTGTTTCACGATAATGTTCCGTTTCTGGTCCATGATAATGTTCTGTTTCACGGTAATGTTCTGTCTCTGGTCCACGCTAATGTTCTGTTTCTGTTTCACGGTAATGTTCCGTTTCTGGTCCACGATAATGTTGTGTTTCTGTTTCACGGTAATGTTCCGTTTCTCGTCCACGATAATGTTGTGTTTCTGTTTCACGGTAATGTTCTGTTTCACAGTAATGTTCTGTCTCTGGTCCACGCTAATGTTCTGTTTCTGTTTCACGGTAATGTTCAGTTTCTGTTCCACGATAATGTTGTGTTTCTGTTTCACAGTAATGTTCCGTTTTTGGTCCATGATAATGTTCTGTTTCTGTTTCACGGTAATGTTCCGTTTCTGGTCCATGATAATGTTCTGTTTCACGGTAATGTTCTGTCTCTGGTCCATGGTAATGTTCTGTCTCTGGTCCACGGTGATGTTCGGTTTCAAGGTAAAGTTCGGTCTCTGGTCCACAGTAATGTTCCGTTTCTGGTCCACGATAATGTTCTGTTTCGGTTTCATGGTCATGTTCCGTTTCTGGTAACGATAATGTTCTGTTTTGGTTTCACGGTAATGTTCCGTCTCTGGTCCACGGTAATGTTCCGTCTCTGGTCCACGAAAATGTTGTGTTTCTGTTTCACGGTAATGTTCCGTTTCTGGTCCATGATAATGTTGTGTTTCTGTTTCACGGTAATGTTTCGTTTCTGGTCCACGATAATGTTCTGTTTCGGTTTCATGGTCATGTTCCGTTTCTGGTCCACGATAATGTATTGTTTCTGTTTCACGGTAATGTTCCGTTTCTGGTCCACGATAATGTTGTGTTTCTGTTTCACGGTAATGTTCTGTTTCACGGTAATGTTCTGTCTCTGGTCCACGTTAATGTTCTGTTTCTGTTTCACGGTAATGTTCCGTTTCTGGTCCACGATAATGTATTGTTTCTGTTTCACGGTAATGTTCCGTTTCTGGTCCACGATAATGTTGTGTTTCTGTTTCACGGTAATGTTTCGTTTCTGGTCCACGATAATGTTCTGTTTTGGTTTCACGGTAATGTTCCGTTTCTGGTACACGATAATGTTCTGTTTCGGTTTCACGGTAATGTTCCGTCTCTGGTCCACGGTAATGTTCCGTCTCTGGTCCACAATAATGTTGTGTTTCTGTTTCACGGTAATGTTCCGTTTCTGGTCCATGATAATGTTGTGTTTCTGTTTCACGGTAATGTTTCGTTTCTGGTCCACGATAATGTTCTGTTTCGGTTTCACGGTAATGTTCCGTTTCTGGTACACGATAATGTTCTGTTTCGGTTTCACGGTAATATTCCGTCTCTGGTCCACGGTAATGTTCCGTCTCTGGTCCACAATAATGTTGTGTTTCTGTTTCACGGTAATGTTCTGTTTCTGGTCAATGATAATGTTCTGTTTCACGGTAATGTTCTGTCTCTGGTCCACGCTAATGTTTTGTTTCTGTTTCACGGTAATGTTCCGTTTCTGGTCCACGATAATGTTGTGTTTCTGTTTCACGGTAATGTTCCGTTTCTCGTCCATGATAATGTTGTGTTTCTGTTTTACGGTAATGTTCTGTTTCACAGTAATGTTCTGTCTCTGGTCCACGCTAATGTTCTGTTTCTGTTTCACGGTAATGTTCAGTTTCTGTTCCACGATAATGTTGTGTTTCTGTTTCACAGTAATGTTCCGTTTTTGGTCCATGATAATGTTCTGTTTCTGTTTCACGGTAATGTTCCGTTTCTGGTCCATGATAATGTTCTGTTTCACGGTAATGTTCTGTCTCTGGTCCATGGTAATGTTCTGTCTCTGGTCCACGGTGATGTTCGGTTTCAAGGTAAAGTTCGGTCTCTGGTCCACAGTAATGTTCTGTCTCTGGTCCACGGTAATGTTCTGTCTCTGGTCCACGGTAATGTTCTGTCTCTGGTCCACGGTAATGTTCTGTCTCTGGTCCACGGTAATGTTCTGTCTCTGGTCCACGGTAATGTTCGATCTCTGGTCCACGATAATGTTCGGTTTCACGGTAATGTTCCGTCTCTGGTCCACGATAATGTTCTGTTTCTGTTTCACGGCTATGTTCCATTTCTGGTCCACGATAATTTTGTGTTTCTGTTTCACGGTAATGTTCCGTTTCTGGTCCACGATAATGTTCTGTTTCGGTTTCACGGTAATGTTCTGTCTCTGGTCCACGGTAATGTTCCGTCTCTGGTACACGATAATGTTGTGTTTCTGTTTCACGGTAATGTTCCGTCTCTGGTCCACGCTAATGTTCTGTTTCTGTTTCACGGTAATGTTCTGTCTCTGGTCCACGCTAATGTTCTGTTTCTGTTTCACGGTAATGTTCTGTTTCTGGTCCACGATAATGTTGTGTTTCTGTTTCACGGTAATGTTCCGTCTCTGGTCCACGCTAATGTTCTGTTTCTGTTTCACGGTAATGTTCTGTCTCTGGTCCACGCTAATGTTCTGTTTCTGTTTCACGGTAATGTTCTGTTTCTGGTCCACGCTAATGTTCTGTTTCTGTTTCACGCTAATGTTCTGTTTCTGTTTCACGGTAATGTTCCGTTTCTGGTCCACGATAATGTTGTGTTTCTGTTTCACGGTAATGTTCCGTTTCTCGTCCACGATAATGTTGTGTTTCTGTTTCACGGTAATGTTCCGTTTCTGGTCCATGATAATGTTCTGTTTCACGGTAATGTTCTGTCTCTGGTCCATGGTAATGTTCTGTCTCTGGTCCACGGTGATGTTCGGTTTCAAGGTAAAGTTCGGTCTCTGGTCCAGAGTAATGTTCTGTCTCTGGTCCACGGTAATGTTCTGTTTCTGTTTCACGGTAATGTTCCGTTTCTGGTCCACGATAATGTTGTGTTTCTGTTTCACGGTAATGTTCCGTTTCTCGTCCACGATAATGTTGTGTTTCTGTTTCACGGCTATGTTCCATTTCTGGTCCACGATAATTTTGTGTTTCTGTTTCACGGTAATGTTCCGTTTCTGGTCCACGATAATGTTCTGTTTCGGTTTCACGGTAATGTTCTGTCTCTGGTCCACGGTAATGTTCCGTCTCTGGTACACGATAATGTTCTGTTTTTGTTTCACGGTAATGTTCCGTTTCTGGTCCACGGTAATGTTCTGTCTCTGGTCCACGGTAATGTTCGGTTACACGATAATGTTCTGTCTCTGGCCCACGATAATGTTCCGTCTCTGGTCCACGATAATGCTCCGTCTCTGGTCCACGATAATGTTCTGTCTCTGGTCCACGATAATGTTCCGTTTCTGGTCCACGATAATGTTCTGTTTCGGTTTCACGGTAATGTTCTGTCTCTGGTCCAAGATAATGTTCCGTTTCTGGTCCACGGTAATGTTGTGTTTCTGTTTCACGGTAATGTTCCATTTCTGGTCCATGATAATTTTCTGTTTCACGGTAATGTTCTGTCTCTGGTCCACGCTAATGTTCTGTTTCTGTTTCACGGTAATGTGCCGTTTCTGGTCCACTATAATGTTGTGTTTCTGTTTCACGATAATGTTCCGTTTCTGGTCCACAATAATGTTGTGTTTCTTTTTCACGCTAATGTTCCGTTTCTGGTCCACGATAATGTTGTTTTTCTGTTTCACGGTAATTTTCCGTTTCTGGTCCACGATAATGTTCTGTTTCGGTTTCACGGTAATGTTCCGTCTCTGGTCCACGATAATGTTCCGTCTCTGGTCCACGATAATGTTCTGTTTCTGTTTCATGGTAATGTTATGTTTCTGGTCCATGATAATTTTCTGTTTCACGGTAATGTTCTGTCTCTGGTTCACGCTAATGTTCTGTTTCTGTTTCACGGTAATGTTCTGTCTCTGGTCCACGCTAATGTTCTGTTTCTGTTTCACGGTAATGTTCTGTTTCTGGTCCACGGTAATGTTCTGTTTCTGTTTCACGGTAATGTTCTGTTTCTGGTCCACGATAATGTTGTGTTTCTGTTTCACGGTAATGTTCCGTTTCTGGTCCACGGTAATGTTGTGTTTCTGTTTCACGGTAATGTTCCATTTCTGGTCCACAATAATGTTCTGTTTCATGATAATGTTCCGTTTCTGGTCCACGATAATGTTCTGTTTCGGTTTCACGGTAATGTTCCGTTTCTGGTCCACGATAATGTTCTGTTTCGGTTTCACGGTAATGTTCCGTCTCTGGTCCACGATAATGTTCTGTTTAGGTTTCACGGTAATGTTCCGTCTCTGGTCCACGGTAATGTTCCGTCTCTGGTCCACAATAATGTTGTGTTTCTGTTTCACGGTAATGTTCCGTTTCTGGTCCATGATAATGTTCTGTTTCACGGTAATGTTCTGTCTCTGGTCCACGCTAATGTTCTGTTTCTGTTTCACGGTAATGTTCCGTTTCTGGTCCACGATAATGTTGTGTTTCTGTTTCACGGTAATGTTCCGTTTCTGGTCCACGATAATGTTGTGTTTCTGTTTCACGGTAATGTTCTGTTTCACAGTAATGTTCTGTCTCTGGTCCACGCTAATGTTCTGTTTCTGTTTCACGGTAATGTTCAGTTTCTGTTCCACGATAATGTTGTGTTTCTGTTTCACGGTAATGTTCCGTTTTTGGTCCATGATAATTTTCTGTTTCTGTTTCACGGTAATGTTCTGTCTCTGGTCCACGGTAATGTTCCGTCTCTGGTACACGATAATGTTCTGTCTCTGGTCCACGGTGATGTTCGGTTTCAAGGTAAAGTTCGGTCTCTGGTCCACAGTAATGTTCTGTCTCTGGTCCACGGTAATGTTCTGTCTCTGGTCCACGGTAATGTTCGGTTTCAAGGTAAAGTTCGGTCTCTGGTCCACAGTAATGTTCTGTCTCTGGTCCACGGTAATGTTCTGTCTCTGGTCCACGGTAATGTTCTGTCTCTGGTCCACGGTAATGTTCTGTCTCTGGTCCACGGTAATGTTCGATCTCTGGTCCACTATAATGTTCGGTTTCACGGTAATGTTCTGTCTCTGGTCCATGGTAATGTTCTGTCTCTGGTCCACGGTGATGTTCGGTTTCAAGGTAAAGTTCGGTCTCTGGTCCACAGTAATGTTCTGTCTCTGGTCCACGGTAATGTTCTGTCTCTGGTCCACGGTAATGTTCTGTCTCTGGTCCACGGTAATGTTCTGTCTCTGGTCCACGGTAATGTTCGATCTCTGGTCCACGATAATGTTCGGTTTCACGGTAATGTTCCGTCTCTGGTCCACGATAATGTTCTGTTTCTGTTTCACGGCTATGTTCCATTTCTGGTCCACGATAATTTTGTGTTTCTGTTTCACGGTAATGTTCCGTTTCTGGTCCACGATAATGTTCTGTTTCGGTTTCACGGTAATGTTCTGTCTCTGGTCCACGGTAATGTTCCGTCTCTGGTACACGATAATGTTCTGTTTTTGTTTCACGGTAATGTTCCGTTTCTGGTCCATGATAATGTTCTGTTTCACGATAATGTTCCGTTTCTGGTCCACAATAATGTTGTGTTTCTTTTTCACGGTAATGTTCCGTTTCTGGTCCACGATAATGTTGTTTTTCTGTTTCACGGTAATTTTCCGTTTCTGGTCCACCATAATGTTCTGTTTCGGTTTCACGGTAATGTTCCGTTTCTGGTCCACGATAAGTTTCTCTTTCGGTTTCACGGTAATGTTCCGTCTCTGGTCCACGGTAATGTTCCGTCTCTGGTCCACGATAATGTTCTGTTTCTGTTTCATGGTAATGTTATGTTTCTGGTCCATGATACTTTTCTGTTTCACGGTAATGTTCTGTCTCTGGTCCACGCTAATGTTCTGTTTCTGTTTCACGGTAATGTTCTGTCTCTGGTCCACGCTAATGTTCTGTTTCTGTTTCACGGTAATGTTCTGTTTCTGGTACACGATAATGTTGTGTTTCTGTTTCACGGTAATGTTTCGTTTCTGGTCCACGATAATGTTCTGTTTTGGTTTCACGGTAATGTTCCGTCTCTGGTCCATGGTAATGTTCCGTCTCTGGTCCACGATAATGTTCCGTCTCTGGTCCACGATAATGTTCTGTTTCTGTTTCATGGTAATGTTATGTTTCTGGTCCATGATAATTTTCTGTTTCACGGTAATGTTCTGTCTCTGGTTCACGCTAATGTTCTGTTTCTGTTTCACGGTAATGTTCTGTCTCTGGTCCACGCTAATGTTCTGTTTCTGTTTCACGGTAATGTTCCATTTCTGGTCCACGATAATTTTGTGTTTCTGTTTCACGGTAATGTTCCGTTTCTGGTCCACGATAATGTTCTGTTTCGGTTTCACGGTAATGTTCTGTCTCTGGTCCACGGTAATGTTCCGTCTCTGGTACACGATAATGTTGTGTTTCTGTTTCACGGTAATGTTCCGTCTCTGGTCCACGATAATGTTCGGTTACACGGTAATGTTCTGTCTCTGGCCCACGATAATGTTCCGTCTCTGGTCCACGATAATGCTCCGTCTCTGGTCCACGATAATGTTCTGTCTCTGTTCCACGATAATGTTCCGTTTCTGGTCCACGATAATGTTCTGTTTCGGTTTCACGGTAATGTTCTGTCTCTGGTCCAAGATAATGTTCCGTTTCTGGTCCACGATAATGTTGTGTTTCTGTTTCACGGTAATGTTCCGTTTCTGGTCCATGATCATTTTCTGTTTCACGGTAATGTTCTGTCTCTGGTCCACGCTAATGTTCTGTTTCTGTTTCACGGTAATGTGCCGTTTCTGGTCCACTATAATGTTGTGTTTCTGTTTCACGGTAATGTTCTGTCTCTGGTCCACGGTAATGTTCTGTTTCTTTTTCACGGTAATGTTCTGTTTCTGGTCCACGATAATGTTGTGTTTCTGTTTCACGGTAATGTTCCGTTTCTGGTCCACGGTAATGTTGTGTTTCTGTTTCAAGGTAATGTTTCATTTCTGGTCCACAATAATGTTCTGTTTCACGATAATGTTCCGTTTCTGGTCCACAATAATGTTGTTTCTTTTTCACGGTAATGTTCCGTTTCTGGTCCACGATAATGTTGTTTTTCTGTTTCACGGTAATTTTCCGTTTCTGGTCCACGATAATGTTCTGTTTCGGTTTCACGGTAATGTTCCGTTTCTTGTCCACGATAATGTTCTGTTTCGGTTTCATGGTAATGTTATGTTTCTGGTCCATGATAATTTTCTGTTTCACGGTAATGTTCTGTCTCTGGTCCACGCTAATGTTCTGTTTCTGTTTCACGGTAATGTTCTGTCTCTGGTCCACGCTAATGTTCTGTTTCTGTTTCACGGTAATGTTCTGTTTCTGGTCCACGGTAATGTTCTGTTTCTGGTCCACGATAATGTTGTGTTTCTGTTTCACGGTAATGTTCCGTTTCTGGTCCACGGTAATGTTGTGTTTCTGTTTCACGGTAATGTTCCATTTCTGGTCCACAATAATGTTCTGTTTCATGATAATGTTCCGTTTCTGGTCCACGATAATGTTCTGTTTCGGTTTCATGGTAATGTTCCGTTTCTGGTCCACGATAATGTTCTGTTTCACGGTAATGTTCTGTCTCTGGTCCACGCTAATGTTCTGTTTCTGTTTCACGGTAATGTTCCGTTTCTGGTCCACGATAATGTTGTGTTTCTGTTTCACGGCTATGTTCCATTTCTGGTCCACGATAATTTTGTGTTTCTGTTTCACGGTAATGTTCCGTTTCTGGTCCACGATAATGTTCTGTTTCGGTTTCACGGTAATGTTCTGTCTCTGGTCCACGGTAATGTTCCGTCTCTGGTACACGATAATGTTCTGTTTTTGTTTCACGGTAATGTTCCGTTTCTGGTCCACGATAATGTTCTGTTTCACGATAATGTTCCGTTTCTGGTCCACAATAATGTTGTGTTTCTTTTTCACGGTAATGTTCCGTTTCTGGTCCACGATAATGTTGTTTTTCTGTTTCACGGTAATTTTCCGTTTCTGGTCCACCATAATGTTCTGTTTCGGTTTCACGGTAATGTTCCGTCTCTGGTCCACGATAATGTTCTGTTTAGGTTTCACGGTAATGTTCCGTCTCTGGTCCACGGTAATGTTCCGTCTCTGGTCCACAATAATGTTGTGTTTCTGTTTCACGGTAATGTTCCGTTTCTGGTCCATGATAATGTTCTGTTTCACGGTAATGTTCTGTCTCTGGTCCACGCTAATGTTCTGTTTCTGTTTCACGGTAATGTTCCGTTTCTGGTCCACGATAATGTTGTGTTTCTGTTTCACGGTAATGTTCCGTTTCTGGTCCACGATAATGTTGTGTTTCTGTTTCACGGTAATGTTCTGTTTCACAGTAATGTTCTGTCTCTGGTCCACGCTAATGTTCTGTTTCTGTTTCACGGTAATGTTCTGTCTCTGGTCCACGCTAATGTTCTGTTTCTGTTTCACGGTAATGTTCTGTTTCTGGTCCACGGTAATGTTCTGTTTCTGTTTCACGGTAATGTTCTGTTTCTGGTCCACGATAATGTTGTGTTTCTGTTTCACGGTAATGTTCCGTTTCTGGTCCACGGTAATGTTGTGTTTCTGTTTCACGGTAATGTTCCATTTCTGGTCCACAATAATGTTCTGTTTCATGATAATGTTCCGTTTCTGGTCCACGATAATGTTCTGTTTCGGTTTCACGGTAATGTTCCGTTTCTGGTCCACGATAATGTTCTGTTTCGGTTTCACGGTAATGTTCCGTCTCTGGTCCACGGTAATGTTCCGTCTCTGGTCCACGGTAATGTTCCGTCTCTGGTCCACAATAATGTTGTGTTTCTGTTTCACGGTAATGTTCCGTTTCTGGTCCATGATAATGTTGTGTTTCTGTTTCACGGTAATGTTTCGTTTCTGGTCCACGATAATGTTCTGTTTCGGTTTCACGGTAATGTTCCGTTTCTGGTACACGATAATGTTCTGTTTAGGTTTCACGGTAATGTTCCGTCTCTGGTCCACGGTAATGTTCCGTCTCTGGTCCACAATAATGTTGTGTTTCTGTTTCACGGTAATGTTCCGTTTCTGGTCCATGATAATGTTCTGTTTCACGGTAATGTTCTGTCTCTGGTCCACGCTAATGTTCTGTTTCTGTTTCACGGTAATGTTCCGTTTCTGGTCCACGATAATGTTGTGTTTCTGTTTCACGGTAATGTTCCGTTTCTGGTCCACGATAATGTTGTGTTTCTGTTTCACGGTAATGTTCTGTTTCACAGTAATGTTCTGTCTCTGGTCCACGCTAATGTTCTGTTTCTGTTTCACGGTAATGTTCAGTTTCTGTTCCACGATAATGTTGTGTTTCTGTTTCACGGTAATGTTCCGTTTTTGGTCCATGATAATTTTCTGTTTCTGTTTCACGGTAATGTTCCGTTTCTGGTCCATGATAAAGTTTTGTTTCACGGTAATGTTCTGTCTCTGGTCCATGGTAGTGTTCTGTCTCTGGTCCACGGTGATGTTCGGTTTCAAGGTAAAGTTCGGTCTCTGGTCCACAGTAATGTTCTGTCTCTGGTCCACGGTAATGTTCTGTCTCTGGTCCACGGTAATGTTCTGTCTCTGGTCCACGGTAATGTTCTGTCTCTGGTCCACGGTAATGTTCGATCTCTGGTCCACGATAATGTTCGGTTTCACGGTAATGTTCCGTCTCTGGTCCACGATAATGTTCTGTTTCTGTTTCACGGCTATGTTCCATTTCTGGTCCACGATAATTTTGTGTTTCTGTTTCACGGTAATGTTCCGTTTCTGGTCCACGATAATGTTCTGTTTCGGTTTCACGGTAATGTTCTGTCTCTGGTCCACGGTAATGTTCCGTCTCTGGTACACGATAATGTTCTGTTTCTGTTTCACGGCTATGTTCCGTTTCTGGTCCATGATAATGTTCTGTTTCACGATAATGTTCCGTTTCTGGTCCACAATAATGTTGTGTTTCTTTTTCACGGTAATGTTCCGTTTCTGGTCCACGATAATGTTGTTTTTCTATTTCACGGTAATTTTCCGTTTCTGGTCCACCATAATGTTCTGTTTCGGTTTCACGGTAATGTTCCGTTTCTGGTCCACGATAAGTTTCTCTTTCAGTTTCACGGTAATGTTCCGTCTCTGGTCCACGGTAATGTTCCGTCTCTGGTCCACGATAATGTTCTGTTTCTGTTTCATGGTAATGTTATGTTTCTGGTCCATGATAATTTTCTGTTTCACGGTAATGTTCTGTCTCTGGTCCACGCTAATGTTCTGTTTCTGTTTCACGGTAATGTTCTGTCTCTGGTCCACGCTAATGTTCTGTTTCTGTTTCACGGTAATGTTCTGTTTCTGGTCCACGATAATGTTGTGTTTCTGTTTCACGGTAATGTTTCGTTTCTGGTCCACGATAATGTTCTGTTTTGGTTTCACGGTAATGTTCCGTCTCTGGTCCATGGTAATGTTCCGTCTCTGGTCCACGAAAATGTTCTGTTTCAGTTTCACGGTAATGTTCCGTCTCTGGTCCACGGTAATGTTCCGTCTCTGGTCCACGAAAATGTTGTGTTTCTGTTTCACGGTAATGTTCCGTTTCTGGTCCATGATAATGTTGTGTTTCTGTTTCACGGTAATGTTTCGTTTCTGGTCCACGATAATGTTCTGTTTCGGTTTCATGGTCATGTTCCGTTTCTGGTCCACGATAATGTATTGTTTCTGTTTCACGGTAATGTTCCGTTTCTGGTCCACGATAATGTTGTGTTTCTGTTTCACGGTAATGTTCTGTCTCTGGTCCACGCTAATGTTCTGTTTCTGTTTCACGGTAATGTGCCGTTTCTGGTCCACTATAATGTTGTGTTTCTGTTTCACGGTAATGTTCTGTCTCTGGTCCACGGTAATGTTCTGTTTCTTTTTCACGGTAATGTTCTGTTTCTGGTCCACGATAATGTTGTGTTTCTGTTTCACGGTAATGTTCCGTTTCTGGTCCACGGTAATGTTGTGTTTCTGTTTCACGGTAATGTTTAATTTCTGGTCCACAATAATGTTCTGTTTCACGATAATGTTCCGTTTCTGGTCCACAATAATGTTGTGTTTCTTTTTCACGCTAATGTTCCGTTTCTGGTCCACGATAATGTTGTTTTTCTGTTTCACGGTAATTTTCCGTTTCTGGTCCACGATAATGTTCTGTTTCGGTTTCACGGTAATGTTCCGTCTCTGGTCCACGGTAATGTTCCGTCTCTGGTCCACGATAATGTTCTGTTTCTGTTTCATGGTAATGTTATGTTTCTGGTCCATGATAATTTTCTGTTTCACGGTAATGTTCTGTCTCTGGTCCACGCTAATGTTCTGTTTCTGTTTCACGGTAATGTTCTGTCTCTGGTCCACGCTAATGTTCTGTTTCTGTTTCACGGTAATGTTCTGTTTCTGGTCCACGGTAATGTTCTGTTTCTGTTTCACGGTAATGTTCTGTTTCTGGTCCACGATAATGTTGTGTTTCTGTTTCACGGTAATGTTCCGTTTCTGGTCCACGGTAATTTTGTGTTTCTGTTTCACGGTAATGTTCCATTTCTGGTCCACAATAATGTTCTGTTTCATGATAATGTTCCGTTTCTGGTCCACGATAATGTTCTGTTTCGGTTTCACGGTAATGTTCCGTTTCTGGTCCACGATAATGTTCTGTTTCGGTTTCACGGTAATGTTCCGTCTCTGGTCCACGGTAATGTTCCGTCTCTGGTCCACGGTAATGTTCCGTCTCTGGTCCACAATAATGTTGTGTTTCTGTTTCACGGTAATGTTCCGTTTCTGGTCCATGATAATGTTGTGTTTCTGTTTCACGGTAATGTTTCGTTTCTGGTCCACGATAATGTTCTGTTTCGGTTTCACGGTAATGTTCCGTTTCTGGTACACGATAATGTTCTGTTTAGGTTTCACGGTAATGTTCCGTCTCTGGTCCACGGTAATGTTCCTTCTCTGGTCCACAATAATGTTGTGTTTCTGTTTCACGGTAATGTTCCGTTTCTGGTCCATGATAATGTTCTGTTTCACGGTAATGTTCTGTCTCTGGTCCACGCTAATGTTCTGTTTCTGTTTCACGGTAATGTTCCGTTTCTGGTCCACGATAATGTTGTGTTTCTGTTTCACGGTAATGTTCCGTTTCTGGTCCACGATAATGTTGTGTTTCTGTTTCACGGTAATGTTCTGTTTCACAGTAATGTTCTGTCTCTGGTCCACGCTAATGTTCTGTTTCTGTTTCACGGTAATGTTCAGTTTCTGTTCCACGATAATGTTGTGTTTCTGTTTCACGGTAATGTTCCGTTTTTGGTCCATGATAATTTTCTGTTTCTGTTTCACGGTAATGTTCCGTTTCTGGTCCATGATAATGTTCTGTTTCACGGTAATGTTCTGTCTCTGGTCCATGGTAATGTTCTGTCTCTGGTCCACGGTGATGTTCGGTTTCAAGGTAAAGTTCGGTCTCTGGTCCACAGTAATGTTCTGTCTCTGGTCCACGGTAATGTTCTGTCTCTGGTCCACGGTAATGTTCTGTCTCTGGTCCACGGTAATGTTCTGTCTCTGGTCCACGGTAATGTTCGATCTCTGGTCCACGATAATGTTCGGTTTCACGGTAATGTTCCGTCTCTGGTCCACGATAATGTTCTGTTTCTGTTTCACGGCTATGTTCCATTTCTGGTCCACGATAATTTTGTGTTTCTGTTTCACGGTAATGTTCCGTTTCTGGTCCACGATAATGTTCTGTTTCGGTTTCACGGTAATGTTCTGTCTCTGGTCCACAATAATGTTCTGTTTCATGATAATGTTCTGTTTTTGTTTCACGGTAATGTTCCGTTTCTGGTCCACAATAATGTTCTGTTTCACGATAATGTTCCGTTTCTGGTCCACAATAATGTTGTGTTTCTTTTTCACGGTAATGTTCCGTTTCTGGTCCACGATAATGTTGTTTTTCTGTTTCACGGTAATTTTCCGTTTCTGGTCCACCATAATGTTCTGTTTCGGTTTCACGGTAATGTTCCGTTTCTGGTCCACGATAAGTTTCTCTTTCGGTTTCACGGTAATGTTCCGTCTCTGGTCCACGGTAATGTTCCGTCTCTGGTCCACGATAATGTTCTGTTTCTGTTTCATGGTAATGTTATGTTTCTGGTCCATGATAATTTTCTGTTTCACGGTAATGTTCTGTCTCTGGTCCACGCTAATGTTCTGTTTCTGTTTCACGGTAATGTTCTGTCTCTGGTCCACGCTAATGTTCTGTTTCTGTTTCACGGTAATGTTCTGTTTCTGGTCCACGATAATGTTGTGTTTCTGTTTCACTGTAATGTTTCGTTTCTGGTCCACGATAATGTTCTGTTTTGGTTTCACGGTAATGTTCCGTCTCTGGTCCATGGTAATGTTCCGTCTCTGGTCCACGAAAATGTTCTGTTTCAGTTTCACGGTAATGTTCCGTCTCTGGTCCACGGTAATGTTCCGTCTCTGGTCCACGAAAATGTTGTGTTTCTGTTTCACGGTAATGTTCCGTTTCTGGTCCATGATAATGTTGTGTTTCTGTTTCACGGTAATGTTTCGTTTCTGGTCCACGATAATGTTCTGTTTCGGTTTCATGGTCATGTTCCGTTTCTGGTCCACGATAATGTATTGTTTCTGTTTCACGGTAATGTTCCGTTTCTGGTCCACGATAATGTTGTGTTTCTGTATCACGGTAATGTTCTGTTTCACGGTAATGTTCTGTCTCTGGTCCAGGTTAATGTTCTGTTTCTGTTTCACGGTAATGTTCCGTTTCTGGTCCATGATAATGTTGTGTTTCTGTTTCACGGTAATGTTTCGTTTCTGGTCCACGATAATGTTCATTTTCGGTTTCACGGTAATGTTCCGTTTCTGGTACACGATAATGTTCTGTTTCGGTTTCACGGTAATGTTCCGTCTCTGGTCCACAATAATGTTGTGTTTCTGTTTCACGGTAATGTTCCGTTTCTGGTCCATGATAATGTTCTGTTTCACGGTAATGTTCTGTCTCTGGTCCACGCTAATGTTCTGTTTCTGTTTCACGGTAATGTTCCGTTTCTGGTCCACGATAATGTTGTGTTTCTGTTTCACGGTAATGTTCCGTTTCTCGTCCACGATAATGTTGTGTTTCTGTTTCACGGTAATGTTCTGTTTCACAGTAATGTTCTGTCTCTGGTCCACGCTAATGTTCTGTTTCTGTTTCACGGTAATGTTCAGTTTCTGTTCCACGATAATGTTGTGTTTCTGTTTCACAGTAATGTTCCGTTTTTGGTCCATGATAATATTCTGTTTCTGTTTCACGGTAATGTTCCGTTTCTGGTCCATAATAATGTTCTGTTTCACGGTAATGTTCTGTCTCTGGTCCATGGTAATGTTCTGTCTCTGGTCCACGGTGATGTTCGGTTTCAAGGTAAAGTTCGGTCTCTGGTCCACAGTAATGTTCTGTCTCTGGTCCACGGTAATGTTCTGTCTCTGGTCCACGGTAATGTTCTGTCTCTGGTCCACGGTAATGTTCTGTCTCTGGTCCACGGTAATGTTCTGTCTCTGGTCCACGGTAATGTTCGATCTCTGGTCCACGATAATGTTCGGTTTCACGGTAATGTTCCGTCTCTGGTCCACGATAATGTTCTGTTTCTGTTTCACGGCTATGTTCCATTTCTGGTCCACGATAATTTTGTGTTTCTGTTTCACGGTAATGTTCCGTTTCTGGTCCACGATAATGTTCTGTTTCGGTTTCACGGTAATGTTCTGTCTCTGGTCCACGGTAATGTTCCGTCTCTGGTACACGATAATGTTCTGTTTTTGTTTCACGGTAATGTTCCGTTTCTGGTCCACGATAATGTTGTGTTTCTGTTTCACGGTAATGTTCCGTCTCTGGTCCACGCTAATGTTCTGTTTCTGTTTCACGGTAATGTTCTGTCTCTGGTCCACGCTAATGTTCTGTTTCTGTTTCACGGTAATGTTCTGTCTCTGGTCCACGCTAATGTTCTGTTTCTGTTTCACGCTAATGTTCTGTTTCTGTTTCACGGTAATGTTCCGTTTCTGGTCCACGATAATGTTGTGTTTCTGTTTCACGGTAATGTTCCGTTTCTCGTCCACGATAATGTTGTGTTTCTGTTTCACGGTAATGTTCCGTTTCTGGTCCATGATAATGTTCTGTTTCACGGTAATGTTCTGTCTCTGGTCCATGGTAATGTTCTGTCTCTGGTCCACGGTGATGTTCGGTTTCAAGGTAAAGTTCGGTCTCTGGTCCAGAGTAATGTTCTGTCTCTGGTCCACGGTAATGTTCTGTCTCTGGTCCACGGTAAAGATCTGTCTCTGGTCCACGGTAATGTTCTGTCTCTGGTCCACGGTAATGTTCTGTCTCTGGTCCACGGTAATGTTCGATCTCTGGTCCACGATAATGTTCGGTTTCACGGTAATGTTCTGTCTCTGGTCCACGCTAATGTTCTGTTTCTGTTTCACGGTAATGTTCTGTCTCTGGTCCACGCTAATGTTCTGTTTCTGTTTCACGCTAATGTTCTGTTTCTATTTCACGGTAATGTTCCGTTTCTGGTACACGATAATGTTGTGTTTCTGTTTCACGGTAATGTTCCGTTTCTCGTCCACGATAATGTTGTGTTTCTGTTTCACGGTAATGTTCCGTTTCTGGTCCATGATAATGTTCTGTTTCACGGTAATGTTCTGTCTCTGGTCCATGGTAATGTTCTGTCTCTGGTCCACGGTGATGTTCGGTTTCAAGGTAAAGTTCGGTCTCTGGTCCAGAGTAATGTTCTGTCTCTGGTCCACGGTAATGTTCTGTCTCTGGTCCACGGTAATGTTCGATCTCTGGTCCACGATAATGTTCGGTTTCACGGTAATGTTCTGTCTCTGGTCCACGCTAATGTTCTGTTTCTGTTTCACGGTAATGTTCTGTCTCTGGTCCACGCTAATGTTCTGTTTCTGTTTCACGGTAATGTTCTGTTTCTGGTCCACGATAATGTTGTGTTTCTGTTTCACGGTAATGTTTCGTTTCTGGTCCACGATAATGTTCTGTTTTGGTTTCACGGTAATGTTCCGTCTCTGGTCCATGGTAATGTTCCGTCTCTGGTCCACGAAAATGTTCTGTTTCAGTTTCACGGTAATGTTCCGTCTCTGGTCCACGGTAATGTTCCGTCTCTGGTCCACGAAAATGTTGTGTTTCTGTTTCACGGTAATGTTCCGTTTCTGGTCCATGATAATGTTGTGTTTCTGTTTCACGGTAATGTTTCGTTTCTGGTCCACGATAATGTTCTGTTTCGGTTTCATGGTCATGTTCCGTTTCTGGTCCACGATAATGTATTGTTTCTGTTTCACGGTAATGTTCCGTTTCTGGTCCACGATAATGTTGTGTTTCTGTTTCACGGTGATGTTCGGTTTCAAGGTAAAGTTCGGTCTCTGGTCCATGTTAATGTTCTGTTTCTGTTTCACGGTAATGTTCCGTTTCTGGTCCACGATAATGTATTGTTTCTGTTTCACGGTAATGTTCCGTTTCTGGTCCATGATAATGTTGTGTTTCTGTTTCACGGTAATGTTTCGTTTCTGGTCCACGATAATGTTCTGTTTCGGTTTCACGGTAATGTTCCGTTTCTGGTACACGATAATGTTCTGTTTCGGTTTCACGGTAATGTTCCGTCTCTGGTCCACGGTAATGTTCCGTCTCTGGTCCACAATAATGTTGTGTTTCTGTTTCACGGTAATGTTCCGTTTCTGGTCCATGATAATGTTCTATTTCACGGTAATGTTCTGTCTCTGGTCCACGCTAATGTTCTGTTTCTGTTTCACGGTAATGTTCCGTTTCTGGTCCACGATAATGTTGTGTTTCTGTTTCATGGTAATGTTCCGTTTCTCGTCCACGATAATGTTGTGTTTCTGTTTCACGGTAATGTTCTGTTTCACAGTAATGTTCTGTCTCTGGTCCACGCTAATGTTCTGTTTCTGTTTCACGGTAATGTTCAGTTTCTGTTCCACGATAATGTTGTGTTTCTGTTTCACAGTAATGTTCCGTTTTTGGTCCATGATAATGTTCTGTTTCTGTTTCACGGTAATGTTCCGTTTCTGGTCCATGATAATGTTCTGTTTCACGGTAATGTTCTGTCTCTGGTCCATGGTAATGTTCTGTCTCTGGTCCACGGTGATGTTCGGTTTCAAGGTAAAGTTCGGTCTCTGGTCCACAGTAATGTTCTGTCTCTGGTCCACGGTAATGTTCTGTCTCTGGTCCACGGTAATGTTCTGTCTCTGGTCCACGGTAATGTTCTGTCTCTGGTCCACGGTAATGTTCTGTCTCTGGTCCACGGTAATGTTCTGTCTCTGGTCCACGGTAATGTTCGATCTCTGGTCCACGATAATGTTCGGTTTCACGGTAATGTTCCGTCTCTGGTCCACGATAATGTTCTGTTTCTGTTTCACGGCTATGTTCCATTTCTGGTCCACGATAATTTTGTGTTTCTGTTTCACGGTAATGTTCCGTTTCTGGTCCACGATAATGTTCTGTTTCGGTTTCACGGTAATGTTCTGTCTCTGGTCCACGGTAATGTTCCGTCTCTGGTACACGATAATGTTCTGTTTTTGTTTCACGGTAATGTTCCGTTTCTGGTCCACGATAATGTTGTGTTTCTGTTTCACGGTAATGTTCCGTCTCTGGTCCACGCTAATGTTCTGTTTCTGTTTCACGGTAATGTTCTGTCTCTGGTCCACGCTAATGTTCTGTTTCTGTTTCACGGTAATGTTCTGTCTCTGGTCCACGCTAATGTTCTGTTTCTGTTTCACGCTAATGTTCTGTTTCTGTTTCACGGTAATGTTCCGTTTCTGGTCCACGATAATGTTGTGTTTCTGTTTCACGGTAATGTTCCGTTTCTGGTCCATGATAATGTTCTGTTTCACGGTAATGTTCTGTCTCTGGTCCATGGTAATGTTCTGTCTCTGGTCCACGGTGATGTTCGGTTTCAAGGTAAAGTTCGGTCTCTGGTCCAGAGTAATGTTCTGTCTCTGGTCCACGGTAATGTTCTGTCTCTGGTCCACGGTAATGATCTGTCTCTGGTCCACGGTAATGTTCTGTCTCTGGTCCACGGTAATGTTCTGTCTCTGGTCCACGGTAATGTTCGATCTCTGGTCCACGATAATGTTCGGTTTCACGGTAATGTTCTGTCTCTGGTCCACGCTAATGTTCTGTTTCTGTTTCACGGTAATGTTCTGTCTCTGGTCCACGCTAATGTTCTGTTTCTGTTTCACGCTAATGTTCTGTTTCTATTTCACGGTAATGTTCCGTTTCTGGTACACGATAATGTTGTGTTTCTGTTTCACGGTAATGTTCCGTTTCTCGTCCACGATAATGTTGTGTTTCTGTTTCACGGTAATGTTCCGTTTCTGGTCCATGATAATGTTCTGTTTCACGGTAATGTTCTGTCTCTGGTCCATGGTAATGTTCTGTCTCTGGTCCACGGTGATGTTCGGTTTCAAGGTAAAGTTCGGTCTCTGGTCCAGAGTAATGTTCTGTCTCTGGTCCACGGTAATGTTCTGTCTCTGGTCCACGGTAATGTTCGATCTCTGGTCCACGATAATGTTCGGTTTCACGGTAATGTTCTGTCTCTGGTCCACGCTAATGTTCTGTTTCTGTTTCACGGTAATGTTCTGTCTCTGGTCCACACTAATGTTCTGTTTCTGTTTCACGGTAATGTTCTGTTTCTGGTCCACGATAATGTTGTGTTTCTGTTTCACGGTAATGTTTCGTTTCTGGTCCACGATAATGTTCTGTTTTGGTTTCACGGTAATGTTCCGTCTCTGGTCCATGGTAATGTTCCGTCTCTGGTCCACGAAAATGTTCTGTTTCAGTTTCACGGTAATGTTCCGTCTCTGGTCCACGGTAATGTTCCGTCTCTGGTCCACGAAAATGTTGTGTTTCTGTTTCACGGTAATGTTCCGTTTCTGGTCCATGATAATGTTGTGTTTCTGTTTCACGGTAATGTTTCGTTTCTGGTCCACGATAATGTTCTGTTTCGGTTTCATGGTCATGTTCCGTTTCTGGTCCACGATAATGTATTGTTTCTGTTTCACGGTAATGTTCCGTTTCTGGTCCACGATAATGTTGTGTTTCTGTTTCACGGTGATGTTCGGTTTCAAGGTAAAGTTCGGTCTCTGGTCCATGTTAATGTTCTGTTTCTGTTTCACGGTAATGTTCCGTTTCTGGTCTACGATAATGTATTGTTTCTGTTTCACGGTAATGTTCCGTTTCTGGTCCATGATAATGTTGTGTTTCTGTTTCATGGTAATGTTTCGTTTCTGGTCCACGATAATGTTCTGTTTCGGTTTCACGGTAATGTTCCGTTTCTGGTACACGATAATGTTCTGTTTCGGTTTCACGGTAATGTTCCGTCTCTGGTCCACGGTAATGTTCCGTCTCTGGTCCACAATAATGTTGTGTTTCTGTTTCACGGTAATGTTCCGTTTCTGGTCCATGATAATGTTCTGTTTCACGGTAATGTTCTGTCTCTGGTCCACGCTAATGTTCTGTTTCTGTTTCACGGTAATGTTCCGTTTCTGGTCCACGATAATGTTGTGTTTCTGTTTCATGGTAATGTTCCGTTTCTCGTCCACGATAATGTTGTGTTTCTGTTTCACGGTAATGTTCTGTTTCACAGTAATGTTCTGTCTCTGGTCCACGCTAATGTTCTGTTTCTGTTTCACGGTAATGTTCAGTTTCTGTTCCACGATAATGTTGTGTTTCTGTTTCACAGTAATGTTCCGTTTTTGGTCCATGATAATGTTCTGTTTCTGTTTCACGGTAATGTTCCGTTTCTGGTCCATGATAATGTTCTGTTTCACGGTAATGTTCTGTCTCTGGTCCATGGTAATGTTCTGTCTCTGGTCCACGGTGATGTTCGGTTTCAAGGTAAAGTTCGGTCTCTGGTCCAGAGTAATGTTCTGTCTCTGGTCCACGGTAATGTTCTGTCTCTGGTCCACGGTAATGTTCTGTCTCTGGTCCACGGTAATGTTCTGTCTCTGGTCCACGGTAATGTTCTGTCTCTGGTCCACGGTAATGTTCGATCTCTGGTCCACGATAATGTTCGGTTTCACGGTAATGTTCTGTCTCTGGTCCACGCTAATGTTCTGTCTCTGGTCCACGGTAATGTTCGATCTCTGGTCCACGATAATGTTCGGTTTCACGGTAATGTTCTGTTTCTGTTTCACGGTAATGTTCTGTCTCTGGTCCACGCTAATGTTCTGTTTCTGTTTCACGGTAATGTTCTGTTTCTGGTCCACGATAATGTTGTGTTTCTGTTTCACGGTAATGTTTCGTTTCTGGTCCACGATAATGTTCTGTTTTGGTTTCACGGTAATGTTCCGTCTCTGGTCCATGATAATGTTCCGTCTCTGGTCCACGAAAATGTTCTGTTTCAGTTTCACGGTAATGTTCCGTCTCTGGTCCACGGTAATGTTCCGTCTCTGGTCCACGAAAATGTTGTGTTTCTGTTTCACGGTAATGTTCCGTTTCTGGTCCATGATAATGTTGTGTTTCTGTTTCACGGTAATGTTTCGTTTCTGGTCCACGATAATGTTCTGTTTCGGTTTCATGGTCATGTTCCGTTTCTGGTCCACGATAATGTATTGTTTCTGTTTCACGGTAATGTTCCGTTTCTGGTCCACGATAATGTTGTGTTTCTGTTTCACGGTAATGTTCTGTTTCACGGTAATGTTCTGTCTCTGGTCCACGATAATGTTCTGTTTTGGTTTCACGGTAATGTTCCGTTTCTGGTACACGATAATGTTCTTTTTCGGTTTCACGGTAATGTTCCGTTTCTGGTACACGATAATGTTCTGTTTCGGTTTCACGGTAATGTTCCGTCTCTGGTCCACGGTAATGTTCCGTCTCTGGTCCACAATAATGTTGTGTTTCTGTTTCACGGTAATGTGCCGTTTCTGGTCCACTATAATGTTGTGTTTCTGTTTCACGGTAATGTTCTGTCTCTGGTCCACGGTAATGTTCTGTTTCTTTTTCACGGTAATGTTCTGTTTATGGTCCACGATAATGTTGTGTTTCTGTTTCACGGTAATGTTCCGTTTCTGGTCCACGGTAATGTTGTGTTTCTGTTTCACGGTAATGTTTCATTTCTGGTCCACAATAATGTTCTGTTTCACGATAATGTTCCGTTTCTGGTCCACAATAATGTTGTGTTTCTTTTTCACGGTAATGTTCCGTTTCTGGTCCACGATAATGTTGTTTTTCTGTTTCACGGTAATTTTCCGTTTCTGGTCCACGATAATGTTCTGTTTCGGTTTCACGGTAATGTTCCGTCTCTGGTCCACGGTAATGTTCCATCTCTGGTCCAAGATAATGTTCTGTTTCTGTTTCATGGTAATGTTATGTTTCTGGTCCATGATAATTTTCTGTTTCACGGTAATGTTCTGTCTCTGGTCCACGCTAATGTTCTGTTTCTGTTTCACGGTAATGTTCTGTTTCTGGTCCACGGTAATGTTCTGTTTCTGTTTCACGGTAATGTTCTGTTTCTGGTCCACGATAATGTTGTGTTTCTGTTTCACGGTAATGTTCCGTTTCTGGTCCACGGTAATGTTGTGTTTCTGTTTCACGGTAATGTTCCATTTCTGGTCCACAATAATGTTCTGTTTCATGATAATGTTCCGTTTCTGGTCCACGATAATGTTCTGTTTCGGTTTCATGGTAATGTTCCGTTTCTGGTCCACGATAATGTTCTGTTTCACGGTAATGTTCTGTCTCTGGTCCACGCTAATGTTCTGTTTCTGTTTCACGGTAATGTTCCGTTTCTGGTCCACGATAATGTTGTGTTTCTGTTTCACGGCTATGTTCCATTTCTGGTCCACGATAATTTTGTGTTTCTGTTTCACGGTAATGTTCCGTTTCTGGTCCACGATAATGTTCTGTTTCGGTTTCACGGTAATGTTCTGTCTCTGGTCCACGGTAATGTTCCGTCTCTGGTACACGATAATGTTCTGTTTTTGTTTCACGGTAATGTTCCGTTTCTGGTCCACGATAATGTTCTGTTTCACGATAATGTTCCGTTTCTGGTCCACAATAATGTTGTGTTTCTTTTTCACGGTAATGTTCCGTTTCTGGTCCACGATAATGTTGTTTTTCTGTTTCACGGTAATTTTCCGTTTCTGGTCCACCATAATGTTCTGTTTCGGTTTCACGGTAATGTTCCGTTTCTGGTCCACGATAAGTTTCTCTTTCGGTTTCACGGTAATGTTCCGTCTCTGGTCCACGGTAATGTTCCGTCTCTGGTCCACGATAATGTTCTGTTTCTGTTTCATGGTAATGTTATGTTTCTGGTCCATGATAATTTTCTGTTTCACGGTAATGTTCTGTCTCTGGTCCACGCTAATGTTCTGTTTCTGTTTCACGGTAATGTTCTGTCTCTGGTCCACGCTAATGTTCTGTTTCTGTTTCACGGTAATGTTCTGTTTCTGGTCCACGATAATGTTGTGTTTCTTTTTCACGGTAATGTTTCGTTTCTGGTCCACGATAATGTTCTGTTTTGGTTTCACGGTAATGTTCCGTCTCTGGTCCATGGTAATGTTCCGTCTCTGGTCCACGAAAATGTTCTGTTTCAGTTTCACGGTAATGTTCCGTCTCTGGTCCACGGTAATGTTCCGTCTCTGGTCCACGAAAATGTTGTGTTTCTGTTTCACGGTAATGTTCCGTTTCTGGTCCATGATAATGTTGTGTTTCTGTTTCACGGTAATGTTCTGTGTCTGGTCCACGATAATGTTCTGTTTCTGTTTCATGGTAATGTTATGTTTCTGGTCCATGATAATTTTCTGTTTCACGGTAATGTTCTGTCTCTGGTCCACGCTAATGTTCTGTTTCTGTTTCACGGTAATGTTCTCTTTCTGGTCCACGATAATGTTGTGTTTCTGTTTCACGGTAATGTTTCGTTTCTGGTCCACGATAATGTTCTGTTTTGGTTTCACGGTAATGTTCCGTCTCTGGTCCATGGTAATGTTCCGTCTCTGGTCCACGAAAATGTTCTGTTTCAGTTTCACGGTAATGTTCCGTCTCTGGTCCACGGTAATGTTCCGTCTCTGGTCCACGAAAATGTTGTGTTTCTGTTTCACGGTAATGTTCCGTTTCTGGTCCATGATAATGTTGTGTTTCTGTTTCACGGTAATGTTTCGTTTCTGGTCCACGATAATGTTCTGTTTCGGTTTCATGGTCATGTTCCGTTTCTGGTCCACGATAATGTATTGTTTCTGTTTCACGGTAATGTTCCGTTTCTGGTCCACGATAATGTTGTGTTTCTGTTTCACGGTGATGTTCGGTTTCAAGGTAAAGTTCGGTCTCTGGTCCATGTTAATGTTCTGTTTCTGTTTCACGGTAATGTTCCGTTTCTGGTCCACGATAATGTATTGTTTCTGTTTCACGGTAATGTTCCGTTTCTGGTCCATGATAATGTTATGTTTCTGTTTCACGGTAATGTTTCGTTTCTGGTCCACGATAATGTTCTGTTTCGGTTTCACGGTAATGTTCCGTTTCTGGTACACGATAATGTTCTGTTTCGGTTTCACGGTAATGTTCCGTCTCTGGTCCACGGTAATGTTCCGTCTCTGGTCCACAATAATGTTGTGTTTCTGTTTCACGGTAATGTTCCGTTTCTGGTCCATGATAATGTTCTGTTTCACGGTAATGTTCTGTCTCTGGTCCACGCTAATGTTCTGTTTCTGTTTCACGGTAATGTTCCGTTTCTGGTCCACGATAATGTTGTGTTTCTGTTTCATGGTAATGTTCCGTTTCTCGTCCACGATAATGTTGTGTTTCTGTTTCACGGTAATGTTCTGTTTCACAGTAATGTTCTGTCTCTGGTCCACGCTAATGTTCTGTTTCTGTTTCACGGTAATGTTTAGTTTCTGTTCCACGATAATGTTGTGTTTCTGTTTCACAGTAATGTTCCGTTTTTGGTCCATGATAATGTTCTGTTTCTGTTTCACGGTAATGTTCCGTTTCTGGTCCATGATAATGTTCTGTTTCACGGTAATGTTCTGTCTCTGGTCCACGGTAATGTTCTGTCTCTGGTCCACGGTGATGTTCGGTTTCAAGGTAAAGTTCGGTCTCTGGTCCAGAGTAATGTTCTGTCTCTGGTCCACGGTAATGTTCTGTCTCTGGTCCACGGTAATGTTCTGTCTCTGGTCCACGGTAATGTTCTGTCTCTGGTCCACGGTAATGTTCGATCTCTGGTCCACGAAAATGTTCGGTTTCACGGTAATGTTCTGTCTTTGGTCCACGCTAATGTTCTGTCTCTGGTCCACGGTAATGTTCGATCTCTGGTCCACGATAATGTTCGGTTTCACGGTAATGTTCTGTTTCTGTTTCACGGTAATGTTCTGTCTCTGGTCCACGCTAATGTTCTGTTTCTGTTTCACGGTAATGTTCTGTTTCTGGTCCACGATAATGTTGTGTTTCTGTTTCACGGTAATGTTTCGTTTCTGGTCCACGATAATGTTCTGTTTTGGTTTCACGGTAATGTTCCGTCTCTGGTCCATGGTAATGTTCCGTCTCTGGTCCACGAAAATGTTCTGTTTCAGTTTCACGGTAATGTTCCGTCTCTGGTCCACGGTAATGTTCCGTCTCAGGTCCACGAAAATGTTGTGTTTCTGTTTCACGGTAATGTTCCGTTTCTGGTCCATGATAATGTTGTGTTTCTGTTTCACGGTAATGTTTCGTTTCTGGTCCACGATAATGTTCTGTTTCGGTTTCATGGTCATGTTCCGTTTCTGGTCCACGATAATGTATTGTTTCTGTTTCACGGTAATGTTCCGTTTCTGGTCCACGATAATGTTGTGTTTCTGTTTCACGGTAATGTTCTGTTTCACGGTAATGTTCTGTCTCTGGTCCACGATAATGTTCTGTTTTGGTTTCACGGTAATGTTCCGTTTCTGGTACACGATAATGTTCTTTTTCGGTTTCACGGTAATGTTCCGTTTCTGGTACACGATAATGTTCTGTTTCGGTTTCACGGTAATGTTCCGTCTCTGGTCCACGGTAATGTTCCGTCTCTGGTCCACAATAATGTTGTGTTTCTGTTTCACGGTAATGTGCCGTTTCTGGTCCACTATAATGTTGTGTTTCTGTTTCACGGTAATGTTCTGTCTCTGGTCCACGGTAATGTTCTGTTTCTTTTTCACGGTAATGTTCTGTTTATGGTCCACGATAATGTTGTGTTTCTGTTTCACGGTAATGTTCCGTTTCTGGTCCACGGTAATGTTGTGTTTCTGTTTCACGGTAATGTTTCATTTCTGGTCCACAATAATGTTCTGTTTCACGATAATGTTCCGTTTCTGGTCCACAATAATGTTGTGTTTCTTTTTCACGGTAATGTTCCGTTTCTGGTCCACGATAATGTTGTTTTTCTGTTTCACGGTAATTTTCCGTTTCTGGTCCACGATAATGTTCTGTTTCGGTTTCACGGTAATGTTCCGTCTCTGGTCCACGGTAATGTTCCATCTCTGGTCCACGATAATGTTCTGTTTCTGTTTCATGGTAATGTTATGTTTCTGGTCCATGATAATTTTCTGTTTCACGGTAATGTTCTGTCTCTGGTCCACGCTAATATTCTGTTTCTGTTTCACGGTAATGTTCTGTCTCTGGTCCACGCTAATGTTCTGTTTCTGTTTCACGGTAATGTTCTGTTTCTGGTCCACGGTAATGTTCTGTTTCTGTTTCACGGTAATGTTCTGTTTCTGGTCCACGATAATGTTGTGTTTCTGTTTCACGGTAATGTTCCGTTTCTGGTCCACGGTAATGTTGTGTTTCTGTTTCACGGTAATGTTCCATTTCTGGTCCACAATAATGTTCTGTTTCATGATAATGTTCCGTTTCTGGTCCACGATAATGTTCTGTTTCGGTTTCATGGTAATGTTCCGTTTCTGGTCCACGATAATGTTCTGTTTCACGGTAATGTTCTGTGTCTGGTCCACGCTAATGTTTTGTTTCTGTTTCACGGTAATGTTCCGTTTCTGGTCCACGATAATGTTGTGTTTCTGTTTCACGGCTATGTTCCATTTCTGGTCCACGATAATTTTGTGTTTCTGTTTCACGGTAATGTTCCGTTTCTGGTCCACGATAATGTTCTGTTTCGGTTTCACGGTAATGTTCTGTCTCTGGTCCACGGTAATGTTCCGTCTCTGGTACACGATAATGTTCTGTTTTTGTTTCACGGTAATGTTCCGTTTCTGGTCCACGATAATGTTCTGTTTCACGATAATGTTCCGTTTCTGGTCCACAATAATGTTGTGTTTCTTTTTCACGGTAATGTTCCGTTTCTGGTCCACGATAATGTTGTTTTTCTGTTTCACGGTAATTTTCCGTTTCTGGTCCACCATAATGTTCTGTTTCGGTTTCACGGTAATGTTCCGTTTCTGGTCCACGATAAGTTTCTCTTTCGGTTTCACGGTAATGTTCCGTCTCTGGTCCACGGTAATGTTCCGTCTCTGGTCCACGATAATGTTCTGTTTCTGTTTCATGGTAATGTTATGTTTCTGGTCCATGATAATTTTCTGTTTCACGGTAATGTTCTGTCTCTGGTCCACGCTAATGTTCTGTTTCTGTTTCACGGTAATGTTCTGTCTCTGGTCCACGCTAATGTTCTGTTTCTGTTTCACGGTAATGTTCTGTTTCTGGTCCACGATAATGTTGTGTTTCTTTTTCACGGTAATGTTTCGTTTCTGGTCCACGATAATGTTCTGTTTTGGTTTCACGGTAATGTTCCGTCTCTGGTCCATGGTAATGTTCCGTCTCTGGTCCACGAAAATGTTCTGTTTCAGTTTCACGGTAATGTTCCGTCTCTGGTCCACGGTAATGTTCCGTCTCTGGTCCACGAAAATGTTGTGTTTCTGTTTCACGGTAATGTTCCGTTTCTGGTCCATGATAATGTTGTGTTTCTGTTTCACGGTAATGTTTAGTTTCTGGTCCACGATAATGTTCTGTTTCGGTTTCATGGTCATGTTCCGTTTCTGGTCCACGATAATGTATTGTTTCTGTTTCACGGTAATGTTCCGTTTCTGGTCCACGATAATGTTGTGTTTCTGTTTCACGGTAATGTTCTGTTTCACGGTAATGTTCTGTCTCTGGTCCACGTTAATGTTCTGTTTCTGTTTCACGGTAATGTTCCGTTTCTGGTCCACGATAATGTTGTGTTTCTGTTTCACGGTAATGTTCTGTTTCACGGTAATGTTCTGTCTCTGGTCCACGTTAATGTTCTGTTTCTGTTTCACGGTAATGTTTCGTCTCTGGTCCACAATAATGTTGTGTTTCTGTTTCACGGTAATGTTCCGTTTCTGGTCCATGATAATGTTGTGTTTCTGTTTCACGGTAATGTTTCGTTTCTGGTCCACGATAATGTTCTGTTTCGGTTTCACGGTAATGTTCCGTTTCTGGTACACGATAATGTTCTGTTTCGGTTTCACGGTAATGTTCCGTCTCTGGTCCACGGTAATGTTCCGTCTCTGGTCCACAATAATGTTGTGTTTCTGTTTCACGGTAATGTTCCGTTTCTGGTCCATGATAATGTTCTGTTTCACGGTAATGTTCTGTCTCTGGTCCACGCTAATGTTCTGTTTCTGTTTCACGGTAATGTTCCGTTTCTGGTCCACGATAATGTTGTGTTTCTGTTTCACGGTAATGTTCCGTTTCTCGTCCACGATAATGTTGTGTTTCTGTTTCACGGTAATGTTCTGTTTCACAGTAATGTTCTGTCTCTGGTCCACGCTAATGTTCTGTTTCTGTTTCACGGTAATGTTCAGTTTCTGTTCCACGATAATGTTGTGTTTCTGTTTCACGGTAATGTTCCGTTTTTGGTCCATGATAATGTTCTGTTTCTGTTTCACGGTAATGTTCCGTTTCTGGTCCATGATAATGTTCTGTTTCACGGTAATGTTCTGTCTCTGGTCCATGGTAATGTTCTGTCTCTGGTCCACGGTGATGTTCGGTTTCAAGGTAAAGTTCGGTCTCTGGTCCACAGTAAAATTCTGTCTCTGGTCCACGGTAATGTTCTGTCTCTGGTCCACGGTAATGTTCTGTCTCTGGTCCACGGTAATGTTCTGTCTCTGGTCCACGGTAATGTTCTGTCTCTGGTCCACGGTAATGTTCGATCTCTGGTCCACGATAATGTTCGGTTTCTCTTTCACGGCTATGTTCCATTTCTGGTCCACGATAATTTTGTGTTTCTGTTTCACGGTAATGTTCCGTCTCTGGTCCACGATAATGTTCTGTTTCTCTTTCACGGCTATGTTCCATTTCTGGTCCACGATAATTTTGTGTTTCTGTTTCACGGTAATGTTCCGTTTCTGGTCCACGATAATGTTCTGTTTCGGTTTCACGGTAATGTTCTGTCTCTGGTCCACGGTAATGTTCCGTCTCTGGTACACGATAATGTTGTGTTTCTGTTTCACGGTAATGTTCCGTCTCTGGTCCACGATAATGTTCGGTTACACGGTAATGTTCTGTCTCTGGCCCACGATAATGTTCCGTCTCTGGTCCACGATAATGCTCCGTCTCTGGTCCACGATAATGTTCTGTCTCTGTTCCACGATAATGTTCCGTTTCTGGTCCACGATAATGTTCTGTTTCGGTTTCACGGTAATGTTCTGTCTCTGGTCCAAGATAATGTTCCGTTTCTGGTCCACGATAATGTTGTGTTTCTGTTTCACGGTAATGTTCCGTTTCTGGTCCATGATAATTTTCTGTTTCACGGTAATGTTCTGTCTCTGGTCCACGCTAATGTTCTGTTTCTGTTTCACGGTAATGTGCCGTTTCTGGTCCACTATAATGTTGTGTTTCTGTTTCACGGTAATGTTCTGTCTCTGGTCCACGGTAATGTTCTGTTTCTTTTTCACGGTAATGTTCTGTTTCTGGTCCACGATAATGTTGTGTTTCTGTTTCACGGTAATGTTCCGTTTCTGGTCCACGGTAATGTTGTGTTTCTGTTTCAAGGTAATGTTTCATTTCTGGTCCACAATAATGTTCTGTTTCACGATAATGTTCCGTTTCTGGTCCACAATAATGTTGTTTCTTTTTCACGGTAATGTTCCGTTTCTGGTCCACGATAATGTTGTTTTTCTGTTTCACGGTAATTTTCCGTTTCTGGTCCACGATAATGTTCTGTTTCGGTTTCACGGTAATGTTCCGTTTCTTGTCCACGATAATGTTCTGTTTCGGTTTCACGGTAATGTTCCGTCTCTGGTCCACGGTAATGTTCCGTCTCTGGTCCACGATAATGTTCTGTTTCTGTTTCATGGTAATGTTATGTTTCTGGTCCATGATAATTTTCTGTTTCACGGTAATGTTCTGTCTCTGGTCCACGCTAATGTTCTGTTTCTGTTTCACGGTAATGTTCTGTCTCTGGTCCACGCTAATGTTCTGTTTCTGTTTCACGGTAATGTTCTGTTTCTGGTCCACGGTAATGTTCTGTTTCTGGTCCACGATAATGTTGTGTTTCTGTTTCACGGTAATGTTCCGTTTCTGGTCCACGGTAATGTTGTGTTTCTGTTTCACGGTAATGTTCCATTTCTGGTCCACAATAATGTTCTGTTTCATGATAATGTTCCGTTTCTGGTCCACGATAATGTTCTGTTTCGGTTTCATGGTAATGTTCCGTTTCTGGTCCACGATAATGTTCTGTTTCACGGTAATGTTCTGTCTCTGGTCCACGCTAATGTTCTGTTTCTGTTTCACGGTAATGTTCCGTTTCTGGTCCACGATAATGTTGTGTTTCTGTTTCACGGCTATGTTCCATTTCTGGTCCACGATAATTTTGTGTTTCTGTTTCACGGTAATGTTCCGTTTCTGGTCCACGATAATGTTCTGTTTCGGTTTCACGGTAATGTTCTGTCTCTGGTCCACGGTAATGTTCCGTCTCTGGTACACGATAATGTTCTGTTTTTGTTTCACGGTAATGTTCCGTTTCTGGTCCACGATAATGTTGTGTTTCTTTTTCACGGTAATGTTCCGTTTCTGGTCCACGATAATGTTGTTTTTCTGTTTCACGGTAATTTTCCGTTTCTGGTCCACCATAATGTTCTGTTTCGGTTTCACGGTAATGTTCCGTTTCTGGTCCACGATAAGTTTCTCTTTCGGTTTCACGGTAATGTTCCGTCTCTGGTACACGGTAATGTTCCGTCTCTGGTCCACGATAATGTTCTGTTTCTGTTTCATGGTAATGTTATGTTTCTGGTCCATGATAATTTTCTGTTTCACGGTAATGTTCTGTCTCTGGTCCACGCTAATGTTCTGTTTCTGTTTCACGGTAATGTTCTGTCTCTGGTCCACGCTAATGTTCTGTTTCTGTTTCACGGTAATGTTCTGTTTCTGGTCCACGATAATGTTGTGTTTCTTTTTCACGGTAATGTTTCGTTTCTGGTCCACGATAATGTTCTGTTTTGGTTTCACGGTAATGTTCCGTCTCTGGTCCATGGTAATGTTCCGTCTCTGGTCCACGAAAATGTTCTGTTTCAGTTTCACGGTAATGTTCCGTCTCTGGTCCACGGTAATGTTCCGTCTCTGGTCCACGAAAATGTTGTGTTTCTGTTTCACGGTAATGTTCCGTTTCTGGTCCATGATAATGTTGTGTTTCTGTTTCACGGTAATGTTTAGTTTCTGGTCCACGATAATGTTCTGTTTCGGTTTCATGGTCATGTTCCGTTTCTGGTCCACGATAATGTATTGTTTCTGTTTCACGGTAATGTTCCGTTTCTGGTCCACGATAATGTTGTGTTTCTGTTTCACGGTAATGTTCTGTTTCACGGTAATGTTCTGTCTCTGGTCCACGTTAATGTTCTGTTTCTGTTTCACGGTAATGTTCCGTTTCTGGTCCACGATAATGTTGTGTTTCTGTTTCACGGTAATGTTCTGTTTCACGGTAATGTTCTGTCTCTGGTCCACGTTAATGTTCTGTTTCTGTTTCACGGTAATGTTTCGTCTCTGGTCCACAATAATGTTGTGTTTCTGTTTCACGGTAATGTTCCGTTTCTGGTCCATGATAATGTTGTGTTTCTGTTTCACGGTAATGTTTCGTTTCTGGTCCACGATAATGTTCTGTTTCGGTTTCACGGTAATGTTCCGTTTCTGGTACACGATAATGTTCTGTTTCGGTTTCACGGTAATGTTCCGTCTCTGGTCCACGGTAATGTTCCGTCTCTGGTCCACAATAATGTTGTGTTTCTGTTTCACGGTAATGTTCCGTTTCTGGTCCATGATAATGTTCTGTTTCACGGTAATGTTCTGTCTCTGGTCCACGCTAATGTTCTGTTTCTGTTTCACGGTAATGTTCCGTTTCTGGTCCACGATAATGTTGTGTTTCTGTTTCACGGTAATGTTCCGTTTCTCGTCCACGATAATGTTATGTTTCTGTTTCACGGTAATGTTCTGTTTCACAGTAATGTTCTGTCTCTGGTCCACGCTAATGTTCTGTTTCTGTTTCACGGTAATGTTCAGTTTCTGTTCCACGATAATGTTGTGTTTCTGTTTCACGGTAATGTTCCGTTTTTGGTCCATGATAATGTTCTGTTTCTGTTTCACGGTAATGTTTCGTTTCTGGTCCACGATAATGTTCTGTTTCGGTTTCATGGTCATGTTCCGTTTCTGGTCCACGATAATGTATTGTTTCTGTTTCACGGTAATGTTCCGTTTCTGGTCCACGATAATGTTGTGTTTCTGTTTCACGGTAATGTTCTGTTTCACGGTAATGTTCTGTCTCTGGTCCACGTTAATGTTCTGTTTCTGTTTCACGGTAATGTTCCGTTTCTGGTCCACGATAATGTATTGTTTCTGTTTCACGGTAATGTTCCGTTTCTGGTCCACGATAATGTTGTGTTTCTGTTTCACGGTAATGTTTCGTTTCTGGTCCACGATAATGTTCTGTTTTGGTTTCACGGTAATGTTCCGTTTCTGGTACACGATAATGTTCTGTTTCGGTTTCACGGTAATGTTCCGTCTCTGGTCCACGGTAATGTTCCGTCTCTGGTCCACAATAATGTTGTGTTTCTGTTTCACGGTAATGTTCCGTTTCTGGTCCATGATAATGTTGTGTTTCTGTTTCACGGTAATGTTTCGTTTCTGGTCCACGATAATGTTCTGTTTCGGTTTCACGGTAATGTTCCGTTTCTGGTACACGATAATGTTCTGTTTCGGTTTCACGGTAATGTTCCGTCTCTGGTCCACGGTAATGTTCCGTCTCTGGTCCACAATAATGTTGTGTTTCTGTTTCACGGTAATGTTCCGTTTCTGGTCCATGATAATGTTCTGTTTCACGGTAATGTTCTGTCTCTGGTCCACGCTAATGTTCTGTTTCTGTTTCACGGTAATGTTCCGTTTCTGGTCCACGATAATGTTGTGTTTCTGTTTCACGGTAATGTTCCGTTTCTCGTCCACGATAATGTTGTGTTTCTGTTTCACGGTAATGTTCTGTTTCACAGTAATGTTCTGTCTCTGGTCCACGCTAATGTTCTGTTTCTGTTTCACGGTAATGTTCAGTTTCTGTTCCACGATAATGTTGTGTTTCTGTTTCACGGTAATGTTCCGTTTTTGGTCCATGATAATGTTCTGTTTCTGTTTCACGGTAATGTTCCGTTTCTGGTCCATGATAATGTTCTGTTTCACGGTAATGTTCTGTCTCTGGTCCATGGTAATGTTCTGTCTCTGGTCCACGGTGATGTTCGGTTTCAAGGTAAAGTTCGGTCTCTGGTCCACAGTAAAATTCTGTCTCTGGTCCACGGTAATGTTCTGTCTCTGGTCCACGGTAATGTTCTGTCTCTGGTCCACGGTAATGTTCTGTCTCTGGTCCACGGTAATGTTCTGTCTCTGGTCCACGGTAATGTTCGATCTCTGGTCCACGATAATGTTCGGTTTCTCTTTCACGGCTATGTTCCATTTCTGGTCCACGATAATTTTGTGTTTCTGTTTCACGGTAATGTTCCGTCTCTGGTCCACGATAATGTTCTGTTTCTCTTTCACGGCTATGTTCCATTTCTGGTCCACGATAATTTTGTGTTTCTGTTTCACGGTAATGTTCCGTTTCTGGTCCACGATAATGTTCTGTTTCGGTTTCACGGTAATGTTCTGTCTCTGGTCCACGGTAATGTTCCGTCTCTGGTACACGATAATGTTGTGTTTCTGTTTCACGGTAATGTTCCGTCTCTGGTCCACGATAATGTTCGGTTACACGGTAATGTTCTGTCTCTGGCCCACGATAATGTTCCGTCTCTGGTCCACGATAATGCTCCGTCTCTGGTCCACGATAATGTTCTGTCTCTGTTCCACGATAATGTTCCGTTTCTGGTCCACGATAATGTTCTGTTTCGGTTTCACGGTAATGTTCTGTCTCTGGTCCAAGATAATGTTCCGTTTCTGGTCCACGATAATGTTGTGTTTCTGTTTCACGGTAATGTTCCGTTTCTGGTCCATGATAATTTTCTGTTTCACGGTAATGTTCTGTCTATGGTCCACGCTAATGTTCTGTTTCTGTTTCACGGTAATGTGCCGTTTCTGGTCCACTATAATGTTGTGTTTCTGTTTCACGGTAATGTTCTGTCTCTGGTCCACGGTAATGTTCTGTTTCTTTTTCACGGTAATGTTCTGTTTCTGGTCCACGATAATGTTGTGTTTCTGTTTCACGGTAATGTTCCGTTTCTGGTCCACGGTAATGTTGTGTTTCTGTTTCACGGTAATGTTTCATTTCTGGTCCACAATAATGTTCTGTTTCACGATAATGTTCCGTTTCTGGTCCACAATAATGTTGTTGCTTTTTCACGGTAATGTTCCGTTTCTGGTCCACGATAATGTTGTTTTTCTGTTTCACGGTAATTTTCCGTTTCTGGTCCACGATAATGTTGTTTTTCTGTTTCACGGTAATTTTCCGTTTCTGGTCCACGATAATGTTCTGTTTCGGTTTCACGGTAATGTTCCGTTTCTTGTCCACGATAATGTTCTGTTTCGGTTTCACGGTAATGTTCTGTCTCTGGTCCACGGTAATGTTCCGTCTCTGGTCCATGATAATGTTGTGTTTCTGTTTCACGGTAATGTTTCGTTTCTGGTCCACGATAATGTTCTGTTTCGGTTTCACGGTAATGTTCCGTTTCTGGTACACGATAATGTACTGTTTCGGTTTCACGGTAATGTTCCGTCTCTGGTCCACGGTAATGTTCCGTCTCTGGTCCACAATAATGTTGTGTTTCTGTTTCACGGTAATGTTCCGTTTCTGGTCCATGATAATGTTCTGTTTCACGGTAATGTTCTGTCTCTGGTCCACGCTAATGTTCTGTTTCTGTTTCACGGTAATGTTCCGTTTCTGGTCCACGATAATGTTGTGTTTCTGTTTCACGGTAATGTTCCGTTTCTGGTCCACGATAATGTTGTGTTTCTGTTTCACGGTAATGTTCTGTTTCACAGTAATGTTCTGTCTCTGGTCCACGCTAATGTTCTGTTTCTGTTTCACGGTAATGTTCAGTTTCTGTTCCACGATAATGTTGTGTTTCTGTTTCACGGTAATGTTCCGTTTTTGGTCCATGATAATGTTCTGTTTCTGTTTCACGGTAATGTTCCGTTTCTGGTCCATGATAATGTTCTGTTTCACGGTAATGTTCTGTCTCTGGTCCATGGTAATGTTCTGTCTCTGGTCCACGGTGATGTTCGGTTTCAAGGTAAAGTTCGGTCTCTGGTCCACAGTAATGTTCTGTCTCTGGCCAACGGTAATGTTCTGTCTCTGGTCCACGGTAATGTTCTGTCTCTGGTCCACGGTAATGTTCTGTCTCTGGTCCACGGTAATGTTCTGTCTCTGGTCCACGGTAATGTTCGATCTCTGGTCCACGATAATGTTCGGTTTCACGGTAATGTTCCGTCTCTGGTCCACGATAATGTTCTGTTTCTGTTTCACGGCTATGTTCCATTTCTGGTCCACGATAATTTTGTGTTTCTGTTTCACGGTAATGTTCCGTTTCTGGTCCACGATAATGTTCTGTTTCGGTTTCACGGTAATGTTCTGTCTCTGGTCCACGGTAATGTGCCGTCTCTGGTCCACGATAATGTTCGGTTTCACGGTAATGTTCCGTCTCTGGTCCACGATAATGTTCTGTTTCTGTTTCACGGCTATGTTCCATTTCTGGTCCACGATAATGTTCTGTTTCGGTTTCACGGTAATGTTCTGTCTCTGGTCCACGGTAATGTTCCGTCTCTGGTACACGATAATGTTCTGTTTTTGTTTCACGGTAATGTTCCGTTTCTGGTCCACGATAATGTTCTGTTTCACGATAATGTTCCGTTTCTGGTCCACAATAATGTTGTGTTTCTTTTTCACGGTAATGTTCCGTTTCTGGTCCACGATAATGTTGTTTTTCTGTTTCACGGTAATTTTCCGTTTCTGGTCCACCATAATGTTCTGTTTCGGTTTCACGGTAATGTTCCGTTTCTGGTCCACGATAAGTTTCTCTTTCGGTTTCACGGTAATGTTCCGTCTCTGGTCCACGGTAATGTTCCGTCTCTGGTCCACGATAATGTTCTGTTTCTGTTTCATGGTAATGTTATGTTTCTGGTCCATGATAATTTTCTGTTTCACGGTAATGTTCTGTCTCTGGTCCACGCTAATGTTCTGTTTCTGTTTCACGGTAATGTTCTGTCTCTGGTCCACGCTAATGTTCTGTTTCTGTTTCACGGTAATGTTCTGTTTCTGGTCCACGATAATGTTGTGTTTCTGTTTCACGGTAATGTTTCGTTTCTGGTCCACGATAATGTTCTGTTTTGGTTTCACGGTAATGTTCCGTCTCTGGTCCATGGTAATGTTCCGTCTCTGGTCCACGAAAATGTTCTGTTTCAGTTTCACGGTAATGTTCCGTCTCTGGTCCACGGTAATGTTCCGTCTCTGGTCCACGAAAATGTTGTGTTTCTGTTTCACGGTAATGTTCCGTTTTTGGTCCATGATAATGTTGTGTTTCTGTTTCACGGTAATGTTTAGTTTCTGGTCCACGATAATGTTCTGTTTCGGTTTCATGGTCATGTTCCGTTTCTGGTCCACGATAATGTATTGTTTCTGTTTCACGGTAATGTTCCGTTTCTGGTCCACGATAATGTTGTGTTTCTGTTTCACGGTAATGTTCTGTTTCACGGTAATGTTCTGTCTCTGGTCCACGTTAATGTTCTGTTTCTGTTTCACGGTAATGTTCCGTTTCTGGTCCACGATAATGTATTGTTTCTGTTTCACGGTAATGTTCCGTTTCTGGTCCACGATAATGTTGTGTTTCTGTTTCACGGTAATGTTTCGTTTCTGGTCCACGATAATGTTCTGTTTTGGTTTCACGGTAATGTTCCGTTTCTGGTACACGATAATGTTCTGTTTCGGTTTCACGGTAATGTTCCGTCTCTGGTCCACGGTAATGTTCCGTCTCTGGTCCACAATAATGTTGTGTTTCTGTTTCACGGTAATGTTCCGTTTCTGGTCCATGATAATGTTGTGTTTCTGTTTCACGGTAATGTTTCGTTTCTGGTCCACGATAATGTTCTGTTTCGGTTTCACGGTAATGTTCCGTTTCTGGTACACGATAATGTTCTGTTTCGGTTTCACGGTAATGTTCCGTCTCTGGTCCACGGTAATGTTCCGTCTCTGGTCCACAATAATGTTGTGTTTCTGTTTCACGGTAATGTTCCGTTTCTGGTCCATGATAATGTTCTGTTTCACGGTAATGTTCTGTCTCTGGTCCACGCTAATGTTCTGTTTCTGTTTCACGGTAATGTTCCGTTTCTGGTCCACGATAATGTTGTGTTTCTGTTTCACGGTAATGTTCCGTTTCTCGTCCACGATAATGTTGTGTTTCTGTTTCACGGTAATGTTCTGTTTCACAGTAATGTTCTGTCTCTGGTCCACGCTAATGTTCTGTTTCTGTTTCACGGTAATGTTCAGTTTCTGTTCCACGATAATGTTGTGTTTCTGTTTCACGGTAATGTTCCGTTTTTGGTCCATGATAATGTTCTGTTTCTGTTTCACGGTAATGTTCCGTTTCTGGTCCATGATAATGTTCTGTTTCACGGTAATGTTCTGTCTCTGGTCCACAGTAAAATTCTGTCTCTGGTCCACGGTAATGTTCTGTCTCTGGTCCACGGTAATGTTCTTTCTCTGGTCCACGGTAATGTTCTGTCTCTGGTCCACGGTAATGTTCTGTCTCTGGTCCACGGTAATGTTCGATCTCTGGTCCACGATAATGTTCGGTTTCTCTTTCACGGCTATGTTCCATTTCTGGTCCACGATAATTTTGTGTTTCTGTTTCACGGTAATGTTCCGTCTCTGGTCCACGATAATGTTCTGTTTCTCTTTCACGGCTATGTTCCATTTCTGGTCCACGATAATTTTGTGTTTCTGTTTCACGGTAATGTTCCGTTTCTGGTCCACGATAATGTTCTGTTTCGGTTTCACGGTAATGTTCTGTCTCTGGTCCACGGTAATGTTCCGTCTCTGGTACACGATAATGTTGTGTTTCTGTTTCACGGTAATGTTCCGTCTCTGGTCCACGATAATGTTCGGTTACACGGTAATGTTCTGTCTCTGGCCCACGATAATGTTCCGTCTCTGGTCCACGATAATGCTCCGTCTCTGGTCCACGATAATGTTCTGTCTCTGTTCCACGATAATGTTCCGTTTCTGGTCCACGATAATGTTCTGTTTCGGTTTCACGGTAATGTTCTGTCTCTGGTCCAAGATAATGTTCCGTTTCTGGTCCACGATAATGTTGTGTTTCTGTTTCACGGTAATGTTCCGTTTCTGGTCCATGATAATTTTCTGTTTCACGGTAATGTTCTGTCTCTGGTCCACGCTAATGTTCTGTTTCTGTTTCACGGTAATTTGCCGTTTCTGGTCCACTATAATGTTGTGTTTCTGTTTCACGGTAATGTTCTGTCTCTGGTCCACGGTAATGTTGTGTTTCTGTTTCACGGTAATGTTTCATTTCTGGTCCACAATAATGTTCTGTTTCACGATAATGTTCCGTTTCTGGTCCACAATAATGTTGTTTCTTTTTCACGGTAATGTTCCGTTTCTGGTCCACGATAATGTTGTATTTCTGTTTCACGGTAATTTTCCGTTTCTGGTCCACGATAATGTTCTGTTTCGGTTTCACGGTAATGTTCCGTTTCTTGTCCACGATAATGTTCTGTTTCGGTTTCACGGTAATGTTCCGTCTCTGGTCCACGGTAATGTTCCGTCTCTGGTCCACGATAATGTTCTGTTTCTGTTTCATGGTAATGTTATGTTTCTGGTCCATGATAATTTTCTGTTTCACGGTAATGTTCTGTCTCTGGTCCACGCTAATGTTCTGTTTCTGTTTCACGGTAATGTTCTGTCTCTGGTCCACGCTAATGTTCTGTTTCTGTTTCACGGTAATGTTCTGTTTCTGGTCCACGGTAATGTTCTGTTTCTGTTTCACGGTAATGTTCTGTTTCTGGTCCACGATAATGTTGTGTTTCTGTTTCACGGTAATGTTCCGTTTCTGGTCCACGGTAATGTTGTGTTTCTGTTTCACGGTAATGTTCCATTTCTGGTCCACAATAATGTTCTGTTTCATGATAATGTTCCGTTTCTGGTCCACAATAATGTTGTGTTTCTTTTTCACGGTAATGTTCCGTTTCTGGTCCACGATAATGTTGTTTTTCTGTTTCACGGTAATTTTCCGTTTCTGGTCCACGATAATGTTCTGTTTCGGTTTCACGGTAATGTTCCGTTTCTGGTCCACGATAATGTTCTGTTTCGGTTTCACGGTAATGTTCCGTCTCTGGTCCACGGTAATGTTCCGTCTCTGGTCCACAATAATGTTGTGTTTCTGTTTCACGGTAATGTTTCGTTTCTGGTCCACGATAATGTTCTGTTTCGGTTTCACGGTAATGTTCCGTTTCTGGTACACGATAATGTTCTGTTTCGGTTTCACGGTAATGTTCCGTCTCTGGTCCACGGTAATGTTCCGTCTCTGGTCCATGATAATGTTGTGTTTCTGTTTCACGGTAATGTTTCGTTTCTGGTCCACGATAATGTTCTGTTTCGGTTTCACGGTAATGTTCCGTTTCTGGTACACGATAATGTACTGTTTCGGTTTCACGGTAATGTTCCGTCTCTGGTCCACGGTAATGTTCCGTCTCTGGTCCACAATAATGTTGTGTTTCTGTTTCACGGTAATGTTCCGTTTCTGGTCCATGATAATGTTCTGTTTCACGGTAATGTTCTTTCTCTGGTCCACGCTAATGTTCTGTTTCTGTTTCACGGTAATGTTCTGTCTCTGGTCCACGGTAATGTTCTGTCTCTGGTCCACGGTAATGTTCGATCTCTGGTCCACGATAATGTTCGGTTTCTCTTTCACGGCTATGTTCCATTTCTGGTCCACGATAATTTTGTGTTTCTGTTTCACGGTAATGTTCCGTCTCTGGTCCACGATAATGTTCTGTTTCTCTTTCACGGCTATGTTCCATTTCTGGTCCACGATAATTTTGTGTTTCTGTTTCACGGTAATGTTCCGTTTCTGGTCCACGATAATGTTCTGTTTCGGTTTCACGGTAATGTTCTGTCTCTGGTCCACGGTAATGTTCCGTCTCTGGTACACGATAATGTTGTGTTTCTGTTTCACGGTAATGTTCCGTCTCTGGTCCACGATAATGTTCGGTTACACGGTAATGTTCTGTCTCCGGCCCACGATAATGTTCCGTCTCTGGTCCACGATAATGCTCCGTCTCTGGTCCACGATAATGTTCTGTCTCTGTTCCACGATAATGTTCCGTTTCTGGTCCACGATAATGTTCTGTTTCGGTTTCACGGTAATGTTCTGTCTCTGGTCCAAGATAATGTTCCGTTTCTGGTCCACGATAATGTTGTGTTTCTGTTTCACGGTAATGTTCCGTTTCTGGTCCATGATAATTTTCTGTTTCACGGTAATGTTCTGTCTCTGGTCCACGCTAATGTTCTGTTTCTGTTTCACGGTAATGTGCCGTTTCTGGTCCACTATAATGTTGTGTTTCTGTTTCACGGTAATGTTCTGTCTCTGGTCCACGGTAATGTTCTGTTTCTTTTTCACGGTAATGTTCTGTTTCTGGTCCACGATAATGTTGTGTTTCTGTTTCACGTTAATGTTCCGTTTCTGGTCCACGGTAATGTTGTGTTTCTGTTTCACGGTAATGTTTCATTTCTGGTCCACAATAATGTTCTGTTTCACGATAATGTTCCGTTTCTGGTCCACAATAATGTTGTTTCTTTTTCACGGTAATGTTCCGTTTCTGGTCCACGATAATGTTGTTTTTCTGTTTCACGGTAATTTTCCGTTTCTGGTCCACGATAATGTTCTGTTTCGGTTTCACGGTAATGTTCCGTTTCTTGTCCACGATAATGTTCTGTTTCGGTTTCACGGTAATGTTCCGTCTCTGGTCCACGGTAATGTTCCGTCTCTGGTCCACGATAATGTTCTGTTTCTGTTTCATGGTAATGTTATGTTTCTGGTCCATGATAATTTTCTGTTTCACAGTAATGTTCTGTCTCTGGTCCACGCTAATGTTCTGTTTCTGTTTCACGGTAATGTTCTGTCTCTGGTCCACGCTAATGTTCTGTTTCTTTTTCACGGTAATGTTCTGTTTCTGGTCCACGGTAATGTTCTGTTTCTGTTTCACGGTAATGTTCTGTTTCTGGTCCACGATAATGTTGTGTTTCTGTTTCACGGTAATGTTCCGTTTCTGGTCCACGGTAATGTTGTGTTTCTGTTTCACGGTAATGTTCCATTTCTGGTCCACAATAATGTTCTGTTTCATGATAATGTTCCGTTTCTGGTCCACAATAATGTTGTGTTTCTTTTTCACGGTAATGTTCCGTTTCTGGTCCACGATAATGTTGTTTTTCTGTTTCACGGTAATTTTCCGTTTCTGGTCCACGATAATGTTCTGTTTCGGTTTCACGGTAATGTTCCGTTTCTGGTCCACGATAATGTTCTGTTTCGGTTTCACGGTAATGTTCCGTCTCTGGTCCACGGTAATGTTCCGTCTCTGGTCCACAATAATGTTGTGTTTCTGTTTCACGGTAATGTTTCGTTTCTGGTCCACGATAATGTTCTGTTTCGGTTTCACGGTAATGTTCCGTTTCTGGTACACGATAATGTTCTGTTTCGGTTTCACGGTAATGTTCCGTCTCTGGTCCACGGTAATGTTCCGTCTCTGGTCCATGATAATGTTGTGTTTCTGTTTCACGGTAATGTTTCGTTTCTGGTCCACGATAATGTTCTGTTTCGGTTTCACGGTAATGTTCCGTTTCTGGTACACGATAATGTACTGTTTCGGTTTCACGGTAATGTTTAGTTTCTGTTCCACGATAATGTTGTGTTTCTGTTTCACAGTAATGTTCCGTTTTTGGTCCATGATAATGTTCTGTTTCTGTTTCACGGTAATGTTCCGTTTCTGGTCCATGATAATGTTCTGTTTCACGGTAATGTTCTGTCTCTGGTCCACGGTAATGTTCTGTCTCTGGTCCACGGTGATGTTCGGTTTCAAGGTAAAGTTCGGTCTCTGGTCCAGAGTAATGTTCTGTCTCTGGTCCACGGTAATGTTCTGTCTCTGGTCCACGGTAATGTTCTGTCTCTGGTCCACGGTAATGTTCTGTCTCTGGTCCACGGTAATGTTCGATCTCTGGTCCACGATAATGTTCGGTTTCACGGTAATGTTCTGTCTTTGGTCCACGCTAATGTTCTGTCTCTGGTCCACGGTAATGTTCGATCTCTGGTCCACGATAATGTTCGGTTTCACGGTAATGTTCTGTTTCTGTTTCACGGTAATGTTCTGTCTCTGGTCCACGCTAATGTTCTGTTTCTGTTTCACGGTAATGTTCTGTTTCTGGTCCACGATAATGTTGTGTTTCTGTTTCACGGTAATGTTTCGTTTCTGGTCCACGATAATGTTCTGTTTTGGTTTCACGGTAATGTTCCGTCTCTGGTCCATGGTAATGTTCCGTCTCTGGTCCACGAAAATGTTCTGTTTCAGTTTCACGGTAATGTTCCGTCTCTGGTCCACGGTAATGTTCCGTCTCAGGTCCACGAAAATGTTGTGTTTCTGTTTCACGGTAATGTTCCGTTTCTGGTCCATGATAATGTTGTGTTTCTGTTTCACGGTAATGTTTCGTTTCTGGTCCACGATAATGTTCTGTTTCGGTTTCATGGTCATGTTCCGTTTCTGGTCCACGATAATGTATTGTTTCTGTTTCACGGTAATGTTCCGTTTCTGGTCCACGATAATGTTGTGTTTCTGTTTCACGGTAATGTTCTGTTTCACGGTAATGTTCTGTCTCTGGTCCACGATAATGTTCTGTTTTGGTTTCACGGTAATGTTCCGTTTCTGGTACACGATAATGTTCTTTTTCGGTTTCACGGTAATGTTCCGTTTCTGGTACACGATAATGTTCTGTTTCGGTTTCACGGTAATGTTCCGTCTCTGGTCCACGGTAATGTTCCGTCTCTGGTCCACAATAATGTTGTGTTTCTGTTTCACGGTAATGTGCCGTTTCTGGTCCACTATAATGTTGTGTTTCTGTTTCACGGTAATGTTCTGTCTCTGGTCCACGGTAATGTTCTGTTTCTTTTTCACGGTAATGTTCTGTTTATGGTCCACGATAATGTTGTGTTTCTGTTTCACGGTAATGTTCCGTTTCTGGTCCACGGTAATGTTGTGTTTCTGTTTCACGGTAATGTTTCATTTCTGGTCCACAATAATGTTCTGTTTCACGATAATGTTCCGTTTCTGGTCCACAATAATGTTGTGTTTCTTTTTCACGGTAATGTTCCGTTTCTGGTCCACGATAATGTTGTTTTTCTGTTTCACGGTAATTTTCCGTTTCTGGTCCACGATAATGTTCTGTTTCGGTTTCACGGTAATGTTCCGTCTCTGGTCCACGGTAATGTTCCATCTCTGGTCCACGATAATGTTCTGTTTCTGTTTCATGGTAATGTTATGTTTCTGGTCCATGATAATTTTCTGTTTCACGGTAATGTTCTGTCTCTGGTCCACGCTAATATTCTGTTTCTGTTTCACGGTAATGTTCTGTCTCTGGTCCACGCTAATGTTCTGTTTCTGTTTCACGGTAATGTTCTGTTTCTGGTCCACGGTAATGTTCTGTTTCTGTTTCACGGTAATGTTCTGTTTCTGGTCCACGATAATGTTGTGTTTCTGTTTCACGGTAATGTTCCGTTTCTGGTCCACGGTAATGTTGTGTTTCTGTTTCACGGTAATGTTCCATTTCTGGTCCACAATAATGTTCTGTTTCATGATAATGTTCCGTTTCTGGTCCACGATAATGTTCTGTTTCGGTTTCATGGTAATGTTCCGTTTCTGGTCCACGATAATGTTCTGTTTCACGGTAATGTTCTGTGTCTGGTCCACGCTAATGTTTTGTTTCTGTTTCACGGTAATGTTCCGTTTCTGGTCCACGATAATGTTGTGTTTCTGTTTCACGGCTATGTTCCATTTCTGGTCCACGATAATTTTGTGTTTCTGTTTCACGGTAATGTTCCGTTTCTGGTCCACGATAATGTTCTGTTTCGGTTTCACGGTAATGTTCTGTCTCTGGTCCACGGTAATGTTCCGTCTCTGGTACACGATAATGTTCTGTTTTTGTTTCACGGTAATGTTCCGTTTCTGGTCCACGATAATGTTCTGTTTCACGATAATGTTCCGTTTCTGGTCCACAATAATGTTGTGTTTCTTTTTCACGGTAATGTTCCGTTTCTGGTCCACGATAATGTTGTTTTTCTGTTTCACGGTAATTTTCCGTTTCTGGTCCACCATAATGTTCTGTTTCGGTTTCACGGTAATGTTCCGTTTCTGGTCCACGATAAGTTTCTCTTTCGGTTTCACGGTAATGTTCCGTCTCTGGTCCACGGTAATGTTCCGTCTCTGGTCCACGATAATGTTCTGTTTCTGTTTCATGGTAATGTTATGTTTCTGGTCCATGATAATTTTCTGTTTCACGGTAATGTTCTGTCTCTGGTCCACGCTAATGTTCTGTTTCTGTTTCACGGTAATGTTCTGTCTCTGGTCCACGCTAATGTTCTGTTTCTGTTTCACGGTAATGTTCTGTTTCTGGTCCACGATAATGTTGTGTTTCTTTTTCACGGTAATGTTTCGTTTCTGGTCCACGATAATGTTCTGTTTTGGTTTCACGGTAATGTTCCGTCTCTGGTCCATGGTAATGTTCCGTCTCTGGTCCACGAAAATGTTCTGTTTCAGTTTCACGGTAATGTTCCGTCTCTGGTCCACGGTAATGTTCCGTCTCTGGTCCACGAAAATGTTGTGTTTCTGTTTCACGGTAATGTTCCGTTTCTGGTCCATGATAATGTTGTGTTTCTGTTTCACGGTAATGTTTAGTTTCTGGTCCACGATAATGTTCTGTTTCGGTTTCATGGTCATGTTCCGTTTCTGGTCCACGATAATGTATTGTTTCTGTTTCACGGTAATGTTCCGTTTCTGGTCCACGATAATGTTGTGTTTCTGTTTCACGGTAATGTTCTGTTTCACGGTAATGTTCTGTCTCTGGTCCACGTTAATGTTCTGTTTCTGTTTCACGGTAATGTTCCGTTTCTGGTCCACGATAATGTTGTGTTTCTGTTTCACGGTAATGTTCTGTTTCACGGTAATGTTCTGTCTCTGGTCCACGTTAATGTTCTGTTTCTGTTTCACGGTAATGTTTCGTCTCTGGTCCACAATAATGTTGTGTTTCTGTTTCACGGTAATGTTCCGTTTCTGGTCCATGATAATGTTGTGTTTCTGTTTCACGGTAATGTTTCGTTTCTGGTCCACGATAATGTTCTGTTTCGGTTTCACGGTAATGTTCCGTTTCTGGTACACGATAATGTTCTGTTTCGGTTTCACGGTAATGTTCCGTCTCTGGTCCACGGTAATGTTCCGTCTCTGGTCCACAATAATGTTGTGTTTCTGTTTCACGGTAATGTTCCGTTTCTGGTCCATGATAATGTTCTGTTTCACGGTAATGTTCTGTCTCTGGTCCACGCTAATGTTCTGTTTCTGTTTCACGGTAATGTTCCGTTTCTGGTCCACGATAATGTTGTGTTTCTGTTTCACGGTAATGTTCCGTTTCTCGTCCACGATAATGTTGTGTTTCTGTTTCACGGTAATGTTCTGTTTCACAGTAATGTTCTGTCTCTGGTCCACGCTAATGTTCTGTTTCTGTTTCACGGTAATGTTCAGTTTCTGTTCCACGATAATGTTGTGTTTCTGTTTCACGGTAATGTTCCGTTTTTGGTCCATGATAATGTTCTGTTTCTGTTTCACGGTAATGTTCCGTTTCTGGTCCATGATAATGTTCTGTTTCACGGTAATGTTCTGTCTCTGGTCCATGGTAATGTTCTGTCTCTGGTCCACGGTGATGTTCGGTTTCAAGGTAAAGTTCGGTCTCTGGTCCACAGTAAAATTCTGTCTCTGGTCCACGGTAATGTTCTGTCTCTGGTCCACGGTAATGTTCTGTCTCTGGTCCACGGTAATGTTCTGTCTCTGGTCCACGGTAATGTTCTGTCTCTGGTCCACGGTAATGTTCGATCTCTGGTCCACGATAATGTTCGGTTTCTCTTTCACGGCTATGTTCCATTTCTGGTCCACGATAATTTTGTGTTTCTGTTTCACGGTAATGTTCCGTCTCTGGTCCACGATAATGTTCTGTTTCTCTTTCACGGCTATGTTCCATTTCTGGTCCACGATAATTTTGTGTTTCTGTTTCACGGTAATGTTCCGTTTCTGGTCCACGATAATGTTCTGTTTCGGTTTCACGGTAATGTTCTGTCTCTGGTCCACGGTAATGTTCCGTCTCTGGTACACGATAATGTTGTGTTTCTGTTTCACGGTAATGTTCCGTCTCTGGTCCACGATAATGTTCGGTTACACGGTAATGTTCTGTCTCTGGCCCACGATAATGTTCCGTCTCTGGTCCACGATAATGCTCCGTCTCTGGTCCACGATAATGTTCTGTCTCTGTTCCACGATAATGTTCCGTTTCTGGTCCACGATAATGTTCTGTTTCGGTTTCACGGTAATGTTCTGTCTCTGGTCCAAGATAATGTTCCGTTTCTGGTCCACGATAATGTTGTGTTTCTGTTTCACGGTAATGTTCCGTTTCTGGTCCATGATAATTTTCTGTTTCACGGTAATGTTCTGTCTCTGGTCCACGCTAATGTTCTGTTTCTGTTTCACGGTAATGTGCCGTTTCTGGTCCACTATAATGTTGTGTTTCTGTTTCACGGTAATGTTCTGTCTCTGGTCCACGGTAATGTTCTGTTTCTTTTTCACGGTAATGTTCTGTTTCTGGTCCACGATAATGTTGTGTTTCTGTTTCACGGTAATGTTCCGTTTCTGGTCCACGGTAATGTTGTGTTTCTGTTTCAAGGTAATGTTTCATTTCTGGTCCACAATAATGTTCTGTTTCACGATAATGTTCCGTTTCTGGTCCACAATAATGTTGTTTCTTTTTCACGGTAATGTTCCGTTTCTGGTCCACGATAATGTTGTTTTTCTGTTTCACGGTAATTTTCCGTTTCTGGTCCACGATAATGTTCTGTTTCGGTTTCACGGTAATGTTCCGTTTCTTGTCCACGATAATGTTCTGTTTCGGTTTCACGGTAATGTTCCGTCTCTGGTCCACGGTAATGTTCCGTCTCTGGTCCACGATAATGTTCTGTTTCTGTTTCATGGTAATGTTATGTTTCTGGTCCATGATAATTTTCTGTTTCACGGTAATGTTCTGTCTCTGGTCCACGCTAATGTTCTGTTTCTGTTTCACGGTAATGTTCTGTCTCTGGTCCACGCTAATGTTCTGTTTCTGTTTCACGGTAATGTTCTGTTTCTGGTCCACGGTAATGTTCTGTTTCTGGTCCACGATAATGTTGTGTTTCTGTTTCACGGTAATGTTCCGTTTCTGGTCCACGGTAATGTTGTGTTTCTGTTTCACGGTAATGTTCCATTTCTGGTCCACAATAATGTTCTGTTTCATGATAATGTTCCGTTTCTGGTCCACGATAATGTTCTGTTTCGGTTTCATGGTAATGTTCCGTTTCTGGTCCACGATAATGTTCTGTTTCACGGTAATGTTCTGTCTCTGGTCCACGCTAATGTTCTGTTTCTGTTTCACGGTAATGTTCCGTTTCTGGTCCACGATAATGTTGTGTTTCTGTTTCACGGCTATGTTCCATTTCTGGTCCACGATAATTTTGTGTTTCTGTTTCACGGTAATGTTCCGTTTCTGGTCCACGATAATGTTCTGTTTCGGTTTCACGGTAATGTTCTGTCTCTGGTCCACGGTAATGTTCCGTCTCTGGTACACGATAATGTTCTGTTTTTGTTTCACGGTAATGTTCCGTTTCTGGTCCACGATAATGTTGTGTTTCTTTTTCACGGTAATGTTCCGTTTCTGGTCCACGATAATGTTGTTTTTCTGTTTCACGGTAATTTTCCGTTTCTGGTCCACCATAATGTTCTGTTTCGGTTTCACGGTAATGTTCCGTTTCTGGTCCACGATAAGTTTCTCTTTCGGTTTCACGGTAATGTTCCGTCTCTGGTACACGGTAATGTTCCGTCTCTGGTCCACGATAATGTTCTGTTTCTGTTTCATGGTAATGTTATGTTTCTGGTCCATGATAATTTTCTGTTTCACGGTAATGTTCTGTCTCTGGTCCACGCTAATGTTCTGTTTCTGTTTCACGGTAATGTTCTGTCTCTGGTCCACGCTAATGTTCTGTTTCTGTTTCACGGTAATGTTCTGTTTCTGGTCCACGATAATGTTGTGTTTCTTTTTCACGGTAATGTTTCGTTTCTGGTCCACGATAATGTTCTGTTTTGGTTTCACGGTAATGTTCCGTCTCTGGTCCATGGTAATGTTCCGTCTCTGGTCCACGAAAATGTTCTGTTTCAGTTTCACGGTAATGTTCCGTCTCTGGTCCACGGTAATGTTCCGTCTCTGGTCCACGAAAATGTTGTGTTTCTGTTTCACGGTAATGTTCCGTTTCTGGTCCATGATAATGTTGTGTTTCTGTTTCACGGTAATGTTTAGTTTCTGGTCCACGATAATGTTCTGTTTCGGTTTCATGGTCATGTTCCGTTTCTGGTCCACGATAATGTATTGTTTCTGTTTCACGGTAATGTTCCGTTTCTGGTCCACGATAATGTTGTGTTTCTGTTTCACGGTAATGTTCTGTTTCACGGTAATGTTCTGTCTCTGGTCCACGTTAATGTTCTGTTTCTGTTTCACGGTAATGTTCCGTTTCTGGTCCACGATAATGTTGTGTTTCTGTTTCACGGTAATGTTCTGTTTCACGGTAATGTTCTGTCTCTGGTCCACGTTAATGTTCTGTTTCTGTTTCACGGTAATGTTTCGTCTCTGGTCCACAATAATGTTGTGTTTCTGTTTCACGGTAATGTTCCGTTTCTGGTCCATGATAATGTTGTGTTTCTGTTTCACGGTAATGTTTCGTTTCTGGTCCACGATAATGTTCTGTTTCGGTTTCACGGTAATGTTCCGTTTCTGGTACACGATAATGTTCTGTTTCGGTTTCACGGTAATGTTCCGTCTCTGGTCCACGGTAATGTTCCGTCTCTGGTCCACAATAATGTTGTGTTTCTGTTTCACGGTAATGTTCCGTTTCTGGTCCATGATAATGTTCTGTTTCACGGTAATGTTCTGTCTCTGGTCCACGCTAATGTTCTGTTTCTGTTTCACGGTAATGTTCCGTTTCTGGTCCACGATAATGTTGTGTTTCTGTTTCACGGTAATGTTCCGTTTCTCGTCCACGATAATGTTATGTTTCTGTTTCACGGTAATGTTCTGTTTCACAGTAATGTTCTGTCTCTGGTCCACGCTAATGTTCTGTTTCTGTTTCACGGTAATGTTCAGTTTCTGTTCCACGATAATGTTGTGTTTCTGTTTCACGGTAATGTTCCGTTTTTGGTCCATGATAATGTTCTGTTTCTGTTTCACGGTAATGTTTCGTTTCTGGTCCACGATAATGTTCTGTTTCGGTTTCATGGTCATGTTCCGTTTCTGGTCCACGATAATGTATTGTTTCTGTTTCACGGTAATGTTCCGTTTCTGGTCCACGATAATGTTGTGTTTCTGTTTCACGGTAATGTTCTGTTTCACGGTAATGTTCTGTCTCTGGTCCACGTTAATGTTCTGTTTCTGTTTCACGGTAATGTTCCGTTTCTGGTCCACGATAATGTATTGTTTCTGTTTCACGGTAATGTTCCGTTTCTGGTCCACGATAATGTTGTGTTTCTGTTTCACGGTAATGTTTCGTTTCTGGTCCACGATAATGTTCTGTTTTGGTTTCACGGTAATGTTCCGTTTCTGGTACACGATAATGTTCTGTTTCGGTTTCACGGTAATGTTCCGTCTCTGGTCCACGGTAATGTTCCGTCTCTGGTCCACAATAATGTTGTGTTTCTGTTTCACGGTAATGTTCCGTTTCTGGTCCATGATAATGTTGTGTTTCTGTTTCACGGTAATGTTTCGTTTCTGGTCCACGATAATGTTCTGTTTCGGTTTCACGGTAATGTTCCGTTTCTGGTACACGATAATGTTCTGTTTCGGTTTCACGGTAATGTTCCGTCTCTGGTCCACGGTAATGTTCCGTCTCTGGTCCACAATAATGTTGTGTTTCTGTTTCACGGTAATGTTCCGTTTCTGGTCCATGATAATGTTCTGTTTCACGGTAATGTTCTGTCTCTGGTCCACGCTAATGTTCTGTTTCTGTTTCACGGTAATGTTCCGTTTCTGGTCCACGATAATGTTGTGTTTCTGTTTCACGGTAATGTTCCGTTTCTCGTCCACGATAATGTTGTGTTTCTGTTTCACGGTAATGTTCTGTTTCACAGTAATGTTCTGTCTCTGGTCCACGCTAATGTTCTGTTTCTGTTTCACGGTAATGTTCAGTTTCTGTTCCACGATAATGTTGTGTTTCTGTTTCACGGTAATGTTCCGTTTTTGGTCCATGATAATGTTCTGTTTCTGTTTCACGGTAATGTTCCGTTTCTGGTCCATGATAATGTTCTGTTTCACGGTAATGTTCTGTCTCTGGTCCATGGTAATGTTCTGTCTCTGGTCCACGGTGATGTTCGGTTTCAAGGTAAAGTTCGGTCTCTGGTCCACAGTAAAATTCTGTCTCTGGTCCACGGTAATGTTCTGTCTCTGGTCCACGGTAATGTTCTGTCTCTGGTCCACGGTAATGTTCTGTCTCTGGTCCACGGTAATGTTCTGTCTCTGGTCCACGGTAATGTTCGATCTCTGGTCCACGATAATGTTCGGTTTCTCTTTCACGGCTATGTTCCATTTCTGGTCCACGATAATTTTGTGTTTCTGTTTCACGGTAATGTTCCGTCTCTGGTCCACGATAATGTTCTGTTTCTCTTTCACGGCTATGTTCCATTTCTGGTCCACGATAATTTTGTGTTTCTGTTTCACGGTAATGTTCCGTTTCTGGTCCACGATAATGTTCTGTTTCGGTTTCACGGTAATGTTCTGTCTCTGGTCCACGGTAATGTTCCGTCTCTGGTACACGATAATGTTGTGTTTCTGTTTCACGGTAATGTTCCGTCTCTGGTCCACGATAATGTTCGGTTACACGGTAATGTTCTGTCTCTGGCCCACGATAATGTTCCGTCTCTGGTCCACGATAATGCTCCGTCTCTGGTCCACGATAATGTTCTGTCTCTGTTCCACGATAATGTTCCGTTTCTGGTCCACGATAATGTTCTGTTTCGGTTTCACGGTAATGTTCTGTCTCTGGTCCAAGATAATGTTCCGTTTCTGGTCCACGATAATGTTGTGTTTCTGTTTCACGGTAATGTTCCGTTTCTGGTCCATGATAATTTTCTGTTTCACGGTAATGTTCTGTCTATGGTCCACGCTAATGTTCTGTTTCTGTTTCACGGTAATGTGCCGTTTCTGGTCCACTATAATGTTGTGTTTCTGTTTCACGGTAATGTTCTGTCTCTGGTCCACGGTAATGTTCTGTTTCTTTTTCACGGTAATGTTCTGTTTCTGGTCCACGATAATGTTGTGTTTCTGTTTCACGGTAATGTTCCGTTTCTGGTCCACGGTAATGTTGTGTTTCTGTTTCACGGTAATGTTTCATTTCTGGTCCACAATAATGTTCTGTTTCACGATAATGTTCCGTTTCTGGTCCACAATAATGTTGTTGCTTTTTCACGGTAATGTTCCGTTTCTGGTCCACGATAATGTTGTTTTTCTGTTTCACGGTAATTTTCCGTTTCTGGTCCACGATAATGTTGTTTTTCTGTTTCACGGTAATTTTCCGTTTCTGGTCCACGATAATGTTCTGTTTCGGTTTCACGGTAATGTTCCGTTTCTTGTCCACGATAATGTTCTGTTTCGGTTTCACGGTAATGTTCTGTCTCTGGTCCACGGTAATGTTCCGTCTCTGGTCCATGATAATGTTGTGTTTCTGTTTCACGGTAATGTTTCGTTTCTGGTCCACGATAATGTTCTGTTTCGGTTTCACGGTAATGTTCCGTTTCTGGTACACGATAATGTACTGTTTCGGTTTCACGGTAATGTTCCGTCTCTGGTCCACGGTAATGTTCCGTCTCTGGTCCACAATAATGTTGTGTTTCTGTTTCACGGTAATGTTCCGTTTCTGGTCCATGATAATGTTCTGTTTCACGGTAATGTTCTGTCTCTGGTCCACGCTAATGTTCTGTTTCTGTTTCACGGTAATGTTCCGTTTCTGGTCCACGATAATGTTGTGTTTCTGTTTCACGGTAATGTTCCGTTTCTGGTCCACGATAATGTTGTGTTTCTGTTTCACGGTAATGTTCTGTTTCACAGTAATGTTCTGTCTCTGGTCCACGCTAATGTTCTGTTTCTGTTTCACGGTAATGTTCAGTTTCTGTTCCACGATAATGTTGTGTTTCTGTTTCACGGTAATGTTCCGTTTTTGGTCCATGATAATGTTCTGTTTCTGTTTCACGGTAATGTTCCGTTTCTGGTCCATGATAATGTTCTGTTTCACGGTAATGTTCTGTCTCTGGTCCATGGTAATGTTCTGTCTCTGGTCCACGGTGATGTTCGGTTTCAAGGTAAAGTTCGGTCTCTGGTCCACAGTAATGTTCTGTCTCTGGCCAACGGTAATGTTCTGTCTCTGGTCCACGGTAATGTTCTGTCTCTGGTCCACGGTAATGTTCTGTCTCTGGTCCACGGTAATGTTCTGTCTCTGGTCCACGGTAATGTTCGATCTCTGGTCCACGATAATGTTCGGTTTCACGGTAATGTTCCGTCTCTGGTCCACGATAATGTTCTGTTTCTGTTTCACGGCTATGTTCCATTTCTGGTCCACGATAATTTTGTGTTTCTGTTTCACGGTAATGTTCCGTTTCTGGTCCACGATAATGTTCTGTTTCGGTTTCACGGTAATGTTCTGTCTCTGGTCCACGGTAATGTGCCGTCTCTGGTCCACGATAATGTTCGGTTTCACGGTAATGTTCCGTCTCTGGTCCACGATAATGTTCTGTTTCTGTTTCACGGCTATGTTCCATTTCTGGTCCACGATAATGTTCTGTTTCGGTTTCACGGTAATGTTCTGTCTCTGGTCCACGGTAATGTTCCGTCTCTGGTACACGATAATGTTCTGTTTTTGTTTCACGGTAATGTTCCGTTTCTGGTCCACGATAATGTTCTGTTTCACGATAATGTTCCGTTTCTGGTCCACAATAATGTTGTGTTTCTTTTTCACGGTAATGTTCCGTTTCTGGTCCACGATAATGTTGTTTTTCTGTTTCACGGTAATTTTCCGTTTCTGGTCCACCATAATGTTCTGTTTCGGTTTCACGGTAATGTTCCGTTTCTGGTCCACGATAAGTTTCTCTTTCGGTTTCACGGTAATGTTCCGTCTCTGGTCCACGGTAATGTTCCGTCTCTGGTCCACGATAATGTTCTGTTTCTGTTTCATGGTAATGTTATGTTTCTGGTCCATGATAATTTTCTGTTTCACGGTAATGTTCTGTCTCTGGTCCACGCTAATGTTCTGTTTCTGTTTCACGGTAATGTTCTGTCTCTGGTCCACGCTAATGTTCTGTTTCTGTTTCACGGTAATGTTCTGTTTCTGGTCCACGATAATGTTGTGTTTCTGTTTCACGGTAATGTTTCGTTTCTGGTCCACGATAATGTTCTGTTTTGGTTTCACGGTAATGTTCCGTCTCTGGTCCATGGTAATGTTCCGTCTCTGGTCCACGAAAATGTTCTGTTTCAGTTTCACGGTAATGTTCCGTCTCTGGTCCACGGTAATGTTCCGTCTCTGGTCCACGAAAATGTTGTGTTTCTGTTTCACGGTAATGTTCCGTTTTTGGTCCATGATAATGTTGTGTTTCTGTTTCACGGTAATGTTTAGTTTCTGGTCCACGATAATGTTCTGTTTCGGTTTCATGGTCATGTTCCGTTTCTGGTCCACGATAATGTATTGTTTCTGTTTCACGGTAATGTTCCGTTTCTGGTCCACGATAATGTTGTGTTTCTGTTTCACGGTAATGTTCTGTTTCACGGTAATGTTCTGTCTCTGGTCCACGTTAATGTTCTGTTTCTGTTTCACGGTAATGTTCCGTTTCTGGTCCACGATAATGTATTGTTTCTGTTTCACGGTAATGTTCCGTTTCTGGTCCACGATAATGTTGTGTTTCTGTTTCACGGTAATGTTTCGTTTCTGGTCCACGATAATGTTCTGTTTTGGTTTCACGGTAATGTTCCGTTTCTGGTACACGATAATGTTCTGTTTCGGTTTCACGGTAATGTTCCGTCTCTGGTCCACGGTAATGTTCCGTCTCTGGTCCACAATAATGTTGTGTTTCTGTTTCACGGTAATGTTCCGTTTCTGGTCCATGATAATGTTGTGTTTCTGTTTCACGGTAATGTTTCGTTTCTGGTCCACGATAATGTTCTGTTTCGGTTTCACGGTAATGTTCCGTTTCTGGTACACGATAATGTTCTGTTTCGGTTTCACGGTAATGTTCCGTCTCTGGTCCACGGTAATGTTCCGTCTCTGGTCCACAATAATGTTGTGTTTCTGTTTCACGGTAATGTTCCGTTTCTGGTCCATGATAATGTTCTGTTTCACGGTAATGTTCTGTCTCTGGTCCACGCTAATGTTCTGTTTCTGTTTCACGGTAATGTTCCGTTTCTGGTCCACGATAATGTTGTGTTTCTGTTTCACGGTAATGTTCCGTTTCTCGTCCACGATAATGTTGTGTTTCTGTTTCACGGTAATGTTCTGTTTCACAGTAATGTTCTGTCTCTGGTCCACGCTAATGTTCTGTTTCTGTTTCACGGTAATGTTCAGTTTCTGTTCCACGATAATGTTGTGTTTCTGTTTCACGGTAATGTTCCGTTTTTGGTCCATGATAATGTTCTGTTTCTGTTTCACGGTAATGTTCCGTTTCTGGTCCATGATAATGTTCTGTTTCACGGTAATGTTCTGTCTCTGGTCCACAGTAAAATTCTGTCTCTGGTCCACGGTAATGTTCTGTCTCTGGTCCACGGTAATGTTCTTTCTCTGGTCCACGGTAATGTTCTGTCTCTGGTCCACGGTAATGTTCTGTCTCTGGTCCACGGTAATGTTCGATCTCTGGTCCACGATAATGTTCGGTTTCTCTTTCACGGCTATGTTCCATTTCTGGTCCACGATAATTTTGTGTTTCTGTTTCACGGTAATGTTCCGTCTCTGGTCCACGATAATGTTCTGTTTCTCTTTCACGGCTATGTTCCATTTCTGGTCCACGATAATTTTGTGTTTCTGTTTCACGGTAATGTTCCGTTTCTGGTCCACGATAATGTTCTGTTTCGGTTTCACGGTAATGTTCTGTCTCTGGTCCACGGTAATGTTCCGTCTCTGGTACACGATAATGTTGTGTTTCTGTTTCACGGTAATGTTCCGTCTCTGGTCCACGATAATGTTCGGTTACACGGTAATGTTCTGTCTCTGGCCCACGATAATGTTCCGTCTCTGGTCCACGATAATGCTCCGTCTCTGGTCCACGATAATGTTCTGTCTCTGTTCCACGATAATGTTCCGTTTCTGGTCCACGATAATGTTCTGTTTCGGTTTCACGGTAATGTTCTGTCTCTGGTCCAAGATAATGTTCCGTTTCTGGTCCACGATAATGTTGTGTTTCTGTTTCACGGTAATGTTCCGTTTCTGGTCCATGATAATTTTCTGTTTCACGGTAATGTTCTGTCTCTGGTCCACGCTAATGTTCTGTTTCTGTTTCACGGTAATTTGCCGTTTCTGGTCCACTATAATGTTGTGTTTCTGTTTCACGGTAATGTTCTGTCTCTGGTCCACGGTAATGTTGTGTTTCTGTTTCACGGTAATGTTTCATTTCTGGTCCACAATAATGTTCTGTTTCACGATAATGTTCCGTTTCTGGTCCACAATAATGTTGTTTCTTTTTCACGGTAATGTTCCGTTTCTGGTCCACGATAATGTTGTATTTCTGTTTCACGGTAATTTTCCGTTTCTGGTCCACGATAATGTTCTGTTTCGGTTTCACGGTAATGTTCCGTTTCTTGTCCACGATAATGTTCTGTTTCGGTTTCACGGTAATGTTCCGTCTCTGGTCCACGGTAATGTTCCGTCTCTGGTCCACGATAATGTTCTGTTTCTGTTTCATGGTAATGTTATGTTTCTGGTCCATGATAATTTTCTGTTTCACGGTAATGTTCTGTCTCTGGTCCACGCTAATGTTCTGTTTCTGTTTCACGGTAATGTTCTGTCTCTGGTCCACGCTAATGTTCTGTTTCTGTTTCACGGTAATGTTCTGTTTCTGGTCCACGGTAATGTTCTGTTTCTGTTTCACGGTAATGTTCTGTTTCTGGTCCACGATAATGTTGTGTTTCTGTTTCACGGTAATGTTCCGTTTCTGGTCCACGGTAATGTTGTGTTTCTGTTTCACGGTAATGTTCCATTTCTGGTCCACAATAATGTTCTGTTTCATGATAATGTTCCGTTTCTGGTCCACAATAATGTTGTGTTTCTTTTTCACGGTAATGTTCCGTTTCTGGTCCACGATAATGTTGTTTTTCTGTTTCACGGTAATTTTCCGTTTCTGGTCCACGATAATGTTCTGTTTCGGTTTCACGGTAATGTTCCGTTTCTGGTCCACGATAATGTTCTGTTTCGGTTTCACGGTAATGTTCCGTCTCTGGTCCACGGTAATGTTCCGTCTCTGGTCCACAATAATGTTGTGTTTCTGTTTCACGGTAATGTTTCGTTTCTGGTCCACGATAATGTTCTGTTTCGGTTTCACGGTAATGTTCCGTTTCTGGTACACGATAATGTTCTGTTTCGGTTTCACGGTAATGTTCCGTCTCTGGTCCACGGTAATGTTCCGTCTCTGGTCCATGATAATGTTGTGTTTCTGTTTCACGGTAATGTTTCGTTTCTGGTCCACGATAATGTTCTGTTTCGGTTTCACGGTAATGTTCCGTTTCTGGTACACGATAATGTACTGTTTCGGTTTCACGGTAATGTTCCGTCTCTGGTCCACGGTAATGTTCCGTCTCTGGTCCACAATAATGTTGTGTTTCTGTTTCACGGTAATGTTCCGTTTCTGGTCCATGATAATGTTCTGTTTCACGGTAATGTTCTTTCTCTGGTCCACGCTAATGTTCTGTTTCTGTTTCACGGTAATGTTCTGTCTCTGGTCCACGGTAATGTTCTGTCTCTGGTCCACGGTAATGTTCGATCTCTGGTCCACGATAATGTTCGGTTTCTCTTTCACGGCTATGTTCCATTTCTGGTCCACGATAATTTTGTGTTTCTGTTTCACGGTAATGTTCCGTCTCTGGTCCACGATAATGTTCTGTTTCTCTTTCACGGCTATGTTCCATTTCTGGTCCACGATAATTTTGTGTTTCTGTTTCACGGTAATGTTCCGTTTCTGGTCCACGATAATGTTCTGTTTCGGTTTCACGGTAATGTTCTGTCTCTGGTCCACGGTAATGTTCCGTCTCTGGTACACGATAATGTTGTGTTTCTGTTTCACGGTAATGTTCCGTCTCTGGTCCACGATAATGTTCGGTTACACGGTAATGTTCTGTCTCCGGCCCACGATAATGTTCCGTCTCTGGTCCACGATAATGCTCCGTCTCTGGTCCACGATAATGTTCTGTCTCTGTTCCACGATAATGTTCCGTTTCTGGTCCACGATAATGTTCTGTTTCGGTTTCACGGTAATGTTCTGTCTCTGGTCCAAGATAATGTTCCGTTTCTGGTCCACGATAATGTTGTGTTTCTGTTTCACGGTAATGTTCCGTTTCTGGTCCATGATAATTTTCTGTTTCACGGTAATGTTCTGTCTCTGGTCCACGCTAATGTTCTGTTTCTGTTTCACGGTAATGTGCCGTTTCTGGTCCACTATAATGTTGTGTTTCTGTTTCACGGTAATGTTCTGTCTCTGGTCCACGGTAATGTTCTGTTTCTTTTTCACGGTAATGTTCTGTTTCTGGTCCACGATAATGTTGTGTTTCTGTTTCACGTTAATGTTCCGTTTCTGGTCCACGGTAATGTTGTGTTTCTGTTTCACGGTAATGTTTCATTTCTGGTCCACAATAATGTTCTGTTTCACGATAATGTTCCGTTTCTGGTCCACAATAATGTTGTTTCTTTTTCACGGTAATGTTCCGTTTCTGGTCCACGATAATGTTGTTTTTCTGTTTCACGGTAATTTTCCGTTTCTGGTCCACGATAATGTTCTGTTTCGGTTTCACGGTAATGTTCCGTTTCTTGTCCACGATAATGTTCTGTTTCGGTTTCACGGTAATGTTCCGTCTCTGGTCCACGGTAATGTTCCGTCTCTGGTCCACGATAATGTTCTGTTTCTGTTTCATGGTAATGTTATGTTTCTGGTCCATGATAATTTTCTGTTTCACAGTAATGTTCTGTCTCTGGTCCACGCTAATGTTCTGTTTCTGTTTCACGGTAATGTTCTGTCTCTGGTCCACGCTAATGTTCTGTTTCTTTTTCACGGTAATGTTCTGTTTCTGGTCCACGGTAATGTTCTGTTTCTGTTTCACGGTAATGTTCTGTTTCTGGTCCACGATAATGTTGTGTTTCTGTTTCACGGTAATGTTCCGTTTCTGGTCCACGGTAATGTTGTGTTTCTGTTTCACGGTAATGTTCCATTTCTGGTCCACAATAATGTTCTGTTTCATGATAATGTTCCGTTTCTGGTCCACAATAATGTTGTGTTTCTTTTTCACGGTAATGTTCCGTTTCTGGTCCACGATAATGTTGTTTTTCTGTTTCACGGTAATTTTCCGTTTCTGGTCCACGATAATGTTCTGTTTCGGTTTCACGGTAATGTTCCGTTTCTGGTCCACGATAATGTTCTGTTTCGGTTTCACGGTAATGTTCCGTCTCTGGTCCACGGTAATGTTCCGTCTCTGGTCCACAATAATGTTGTGTTTCTGTTTCACGGTAATGTTTCGTTTCTGGTCCACGATAATGTTCTGTTTCGGTTTCACGGTAATGTTCCGTTTCTGGTACACGATAATGTTCTGTTTCGGTTTCACGGTAATGTTCCGTCTCTGGTCCACGGTAATGTTCCGTCTCTGGTCCATGATAATGTTGTGTTTCTGTTTCACGGTAATGTTTCGTTTCTGGTCCACGATAATGTTCTGTTTCGGTTTCACGGTAATGTTCCGTTTCTGGTACACGATAATGTACTGTTTCGGTTTCACGGTAATGTTCCGTCTCTGGTCCACGGTAATGTTCCGTCTCTGGTCCACAATAATGTTGTGTTTCTGTTTCACGGTAATGTTCCGTTTCTGGTCCATGATAATGTTCTGTTTCACGGTAATGTTCTGTCTCTGGTCCACGCTAATGTTCTGTTTCTGTTTCACGGTAATGTTCCGTTTCTGGTCCACGATAATGTTGTGTTTCTGTTTCACGGTAATGTTCCGTTTCTGGTCCACGATAATGTTGTGTTTCTGTTTCACGGTAATGTTCTCTTTCACAGTAATGTTCTGTCTCTGGTCCACGCTAATGTTCTGTTTCTGTTTCACGGTAATGTTCAGTTTCTGTTCCACGATAATGTTGTGTTTCTGTTTCACGGTAATGTTCCGTTTTTGGTCCATGATAATGTTCTGTTTCTGTTTCACGGTAATGTTCCGTTTCTGGTCCATGATAATGTTCTGTTTCACGGTAATGTTCTGTCTCTGGTCCATGGTAATGTTCTGTCTCTGGTCCACGGTGATGTTCGGTTTCAAGGTAAAGTTCGGTCTCTGGTCCACAGTAATGTTCTGTCTCTGGCCAACGGTAATGTTCTGTCTCTGGTCCACGGTAATGTTCTGTCTCTGGTTCACGGTAATGTTCTGTCTCTGGTCCACGGTAATGTTCTGTCTCTGGTCCACGGTAATGTTCGATCTCTGGTCCACGATAATGTTCGGTTTCACGGTAATGTTCCGTCTCTGGTCCACGATAATGTTCTGTTTCGGTTTCACGGTAATGTTCTGTCTCTGGTCCACGGTAATGTTCCGTCTCTGGTACACGATAATGTTGTGTTTCTGTTTCACGGTAATGTTCCGTCTCTGGTCCACGATAATGTTCGGTTACACGGTAATGTTCTGTCTCTGGCCCACGATAATGTTCCGTCTCTGGTCCACGATAATGCTCCGTCTCTGGTCCACGATAATGTTCTGTCTCTGTTCCACGATAATGTTCCGTTTCTGGTCCACGATAATGTTCTGTTTCGGTTTCACGGTAATGTTCTGTCTCTGGTCCAAGATAATGTTCCGTTTCTGGTCCACGATAATGTTGTGTTTCTGTTTCACGGTAATGTTCCGTTTCTGGTCCATGATAATTTTCTGTTTCACGGTAATGTTCTGTCTCTGGTCCACGCTAATGTTCTGTCTCTGGTCCACGGTAATGTTCTGTCTCTGGTCCACGGTAATGTTCGATCTCTGGTCCACGATAATGTTCGGTTTCACGGTAATGTTCCGTTTCTGGTCCACGATAATGTTCTGTTTCGGTTTCACGGTAATGTTCTGTCTCTGGTCCACGGTAATGTTCCGTCTCTGGTACACGATAATGTTGTGTTTCTGTTTCACGGTAATGTTCCGTCTCTGGTCCACGATAATGTTCGGTTACACGGTAATGTTCTGTCTCTGGCCCACGATAATGTTCCGTCTCTGGTCCACGAAAATGCTCCGTCTCTGGTCCACGATAATGTTCTGTCTCTGTTCCACGATAATGTTCCGTTTCTGGTCCACGATAATGTTCTGTTTCGGTTTCACGGTAATGTTCTGTCTCTGGTCCAAGATAATGTTCCGTTTCTGGTCCACGATAATGTTGTGTTTCTGTTTCACGGTAATGTTCCGTTTCTGGTCCATGATAATTTTCTGTTTCACGGTAATGTTCTGTCTCTGGTCCACGCTAATGTTCTGTTTCTGTTTCACGGTAATGTGCCGTTTCTGGTCCACTATAATGTTGTGTTTCTGTTTCACGGTAATGTTCTGTCTCTGGTCCACGGTAATGTTCTGTTTCTTTTTCACGGTAATGTTCTGTTTCTGGTCCACGATAATGTTGTGTTTCTGTTTCACGGTAATGTTCCGTTTCTGGTCCACGGTAATGTTGTGTTTCTGTTTCACGGTAATGTTTCATTTCTGGTCCACAATAATGTTCTGTTTCACGATAATGTTCCGTTTCTGGTCCACAATAATGTTGTTTCTTTTTCACGGTAATGTTCCGTTTCTGGTCCACGATAATGTTGTATTTCTGTTTCACGGTAATTTTCCGTTTCTGGTCCACGATAATGTTCTGTTTCGGTTTCACGGTAATGTTCCGTTTCTTGTCCACGATAATGTTCTGTTTCGGTTTCACGGTAATGTTCCGTCTCTGGTCCACGGTAATGTTCCGTCTCTGGTCCACGATAATGTTCTGTTTCTGTTTCATGGTAATGTTATGTTTTTGGTCCATGATAATTTTCTGTTTCACGGTAATGTTCTGTCTCTGGTCCACGCTAATGTTCTGTTTCTGTTTCACGGTAATGTTCTGTCTCTGGTCCACGCTAATGTTCTGTTTCTGTTTCACGGTAATGTTCTGTTTCTGGTCCACGGTAATGTTCTGTTTCTGTTTCACGGTAATGTTCTGTTTCTGGTCCACGATAATGTTGTGTTTCTGTTTCACGGTAATGTTCCGTTTCTGGTCCACGGTAATGTTGTGTTTCTGTTTCATGGTCATGTTCCGTTTCTGGTCCACGATAATGTATTGTTTCTGTTTCACGGTAATGTTCCGTTTCTGGTCCACGATAATGTTGTGTTTCTGTTTCACGGTAATGTTCTGTTTCACGGTAATGTTCTGTCTCTGGTCCACGTTAATGTTCTGTTTCTGTTTCACGGTAATGTTCCGTTTCTGGTCCACGATAATGTATTGTTTCTGTTTCACGGTAATGTTCCGTTTCTGGTCCACGATAATGTTGTGTTTCTGTTTCACGGTAATGTTTCGTTTCTGGTCCACGATAATGTTCTGTTTTGGTTTCACGGTAATGTTCCGTTTCTGGTACACGATAATGTTCTGTTTCGGTTTCACGGTAATGTTCCGTCTCTGGTCCACGGTAATGTTCCGTCTCTGGTCCACAATAATGTTGTGTTTCTGTTTCACGGTAATGTTCCGTTTCTGGTCCATGATAATGTTGTGTTTCTGCTTCACGGTAATGTTTCGTTTCTGGTCCACGATAATGTTCTGTTTCGGTTTCACGGTAATGTTCTGTTTCTGGTCCACGATAATGTTGTGTTTCTGTTTCACGGTAATGTTCCGTTTCTGGTCCACGGTAATGTTGTGTTTCTGTTTCATGGTCATGTTCCGTTTCTGGTCCACGATAATGTTCTGTTTCGGTTTCACGGTAATGTTCTGTCTCTGGTCCACGGTAATGTTCCGTCTCTGGTACACGATAATGTTGTGTTTCTGTTTCACGGTAATGTTCCGTCTCTGGTCCACGATAATGTTCGGTTACACGGTAATGTTCTGTCTCCGGCCCACGATAATGTTCCGTCTCTGGTCCACGATAATGCTCCGTCTCTGGTCCACGATAATGTTCTGTCTCTGTTCCACGATAATGTTCCGTTTCTGGTCCACGATAATGTTCTGTTTCGGTTTCACGGTAATGTTCTGTCTCTGGTCCAAGATAATGTTCCGTTTCTGGTCCACGATAATGTTGTGTTTCTGTTTCACGGTAATGTTCCGTTTCTGGTCCATGATAATTTTCTGTTTCACGGTAATGTTCTGTCTCTGGTCCACGCTAATGTTCTGTTTCTGTTTCACGGTAATGTGCCGTTTCTGGTCCACTATAATGTTGTGTTTCTGTTTCACGGTAATGTTCTGTCTCTGGTCCACGGTAATGTTCTGTTTCTTTTTCACGGTAATGTTCTGTTTCTGGTCCACGATAATGTTGTGTTTCTGTTTCACGTTAATGTTCCGTTTCTGGTCCACGGTAATGTTGTGTTTCTGTTTCACGGTAATGTTTCATTTCTGGTCCACAATAATGTTCTGTTTCACGATAATGTTCCGTTTCTGGTCCACAATAATGTTGTTTCTTTTTCACGGTAATGTTCCGTTTCTGGTCCACGATAATGTTGTTTTTCTGTTTCACGGTAATTTTCCGTTTCTGGTCCACGATAATGTTCTGTTTCGGTTTCACGGTAATGTTCCGTTTCTTGTCCACGATAATGTTCTGTTTCGGTTTCACGGTAATGTTCTGTCTCTGGTCCACGGTAATGTTCCGTCTCTGGTCCACGATAATGTTCTGTTTCTGTTTCATGGTAATGTTATGTTTCTGGTCCATGATAATTTTCTGTTTCACAGTAATGTTCTGTCTCTGGTCCACGCTAATGTTCTGTTTCTGTTTCACGGTAATGTTCTGTCTCTGGTCCACGCTAATGTTCTGTTTCTGTTTCACGGTAATGTTCTGTTTCTGGTCCACGGTAATGTTCTGTTTCTGTTTCACGGTAATGTTCTGTTTCTGGTCCACGATAATGTTGTGTTTCTGTTTCACGGTAATGTTCCGTTTCTGGTCCACGGTAATGTTGTGTTTCTGTTTCACGGTAATGTTCCATTTCTGGTCCACAATAATGTTCTGTTTCATGATAATGTTCCGTTTCTGGTCCACAATAATGTTGTGTTTCTTTTTCACGGTAATGTTCCGTTTCTGGTCCACGATAATGTTGTTTTTCTGTTTCACGGTAATTTTCCGTTTCTGGTCCACGATAATGTTCTGTTTCGGTTTCACGGTAATGTTCCGTTTCTGGTCCACGATAATGTTCTGTTTCGGTTTCACGGTAATGTTCCGTCTCTGGTCCACGGTAATGTTCCGTCTCTGGTCCACAATAATGTTGTGTTTCTGTTTCACGGTAATGTTTCGTTTCTGGTCCACGATAATGTTCTGTTTCGGTTTCACGGTAATGTTCCGTTTCTGTTACACGATAATGTTCTGTTTCGGTTTCACGGTAATGTTCCGTCTCTGGTCCACGGTAATGTTCCGTCTCTGGTCCATGATAATGTTGTGTTTCTGTTTCACGGTAATGTTTCGTTTCTGGTCCACGATAATGTTCTGTTTCGGTTTCACGGTAATGTTCCGTTTCTGGTACACGATAATGTACTGTTTCGGTTTCACGGTAATGTTCCGTCTCTGGTCCACGGTAATGTTCCGTCTCTGGTCCACAATAATGTTGTGTTTCTGTTTCACGGTAATGTTCCGTTTCTGGTCCATGATAATGTTCTGTTTCACGGTAATGTTCTGTCTCTGGTCCACGCTAATGTTCTGTTTCTGTTTCACGGTAATGTTCCGTTTCTGGTCCACGATAATGTTGTGTTTCTGTTTCACGGTAATGTTCCGTTTCTGGTCCACGATAATGTTGTGTTTCTGTTTCACGGTAATGTTCTCTTTCACAGTAATGTTCTGTCTCTGGTCCACGCTAATGTTCTGTTTCTGTTTCACGGTAATGTTCAGTTTCTGTTCCACGATAATGTTGTGTTTCTGTTTCACGGTAATGTTCCGTTTTTGGTCCATGATAATGTTCTGTTTCTGTTTCACGGTAATGTTCCGTTTCTGGTCCATGATAATGTTCTGTTTCACGGTAATGTTCTGTCTCTGGTCCATGGTAATGTTCTGTCTCTGGTCCACGGTGATGTTCGGTTTCAAGGTAAAGTTCGGTCTCTGGTCCACAGTAATGTTCTGTCTCTGGCCAACGGTAATGTTCTGTCTCTGGTCCACGGTAATGTTCTGTCTCTGGTTCACGGTAATGTTCTGTCTCTGGTCCACGGTAATGTTCTGTCTCTGGTCCACGGTAATGTTCGATCTCTGGTCCACGATAATGTTCGGTTTCACGGTAATGTTCCGTCTCTGGTCCACGATAATGTTCTGTTTCGGTTTCACGGTAATGTTCTGTCTCTGGTCCACGGTAATGTTCCGTCTCTGGTACACGATAATGTTGTGTTTCTGTTTCACGGTAATGTTCCGTCTCTGGTCCACGATAATGTTCGGTTACACGGTAATGTTCTGTCTCTGGCCCACGATAATGTTCCGTCTCTGGTCCACGATAATGCTCCGTCTCTGGTCCACGATAATGTTCTGTCTCTGTTCCACGATAATGTTCCGTTTCTGGTCCACGATAATGTTCTGTTTCGGTTTCACGGTAATGTTCTGTCTCTGGTCCAAGATAATGTTCCGTTTCTGGTCCACGATAATGTTGTGTTTCTGTTTCACGGTAATGTTCCGTTTCTGGTCCATGATAATTTTCTGTTTCACGGTAATGTTCTGTCTCTGGTCCACGCTAATGTTCTGTCTCTGGTCCACGGTAATGTTCTGTCTCTGGTCCACGGTAATGTTCGATCTCTGGTCCACGATAATGTTCGGTTTCACGGTAATGTTCCGTTTCTGGTCCACGATAATGTTCTGTTTCGGTTTCACGGTAATGTTCTGTCTCTGGTCCACGGTAATGTTCCGTCTCTGGTACACGATAATGTTGTGTTTCTGTTTCACGGTAATGTTCCGTCTCTGGTCCACGATAATGTTCGGTTACACGGTAATGTTCTGTCTCTGGCCCACGATAATGTTCCGTCTCTGGTCCACGATAATGCTCCGTCTCTGGTCCACGATAATGTTCTGTCTCTGTTCCACGATAATGTTCCGTTTCTGGTCCACGATAATGTTCTGTTTCGGTTTCACGGTAATGTTCTGTCTCTGGTCCAAGATAATGTTCCGTTTCTGGTCCACGATAATGTTGTGTTTCTGTTTCACGGTAATGTTCCGTTTCTGGTCCATGATAATTTTCTGTTTCACGGTAATGTTCTGTCTCTGGTCCACGCTAATGTTCTGTTTCTGTTTCACGGTAATGTGCCGTTTCTGGTCCACTATAATGTTGTGTTTCTGTTTCACGGTAATGTTCTGTCTCTGGTCCACGGTAATGTTCTGTTTCTTTTTCACGGTAATGTTCTGTTTCTGGTCCACGATAATGTTGTGTTTCTGTTTCACGGTAATGTTCCGTTTCTGGTCCACGGTAATGTTGTGTTTCTGTTTCACGGTAATGTTTCATTTCTGGTCCACAATAATGTTCTGTTTCACGATAATGTTCCGTTTCTGGTCCACAATAATGTTGTTTCTTTTTCACGGTAATGTTCCGTTTCTGGTCCACGATAATGTTGTATTTCTGTTTCACGGTAATTTTCCGTTTCTGGTCCACGATAATGTTCTGTTTCGGTTTCACGGTAATGTTCCGTTTCTTGTCCACGATAATGTTCTGTTTCGGTTTCACGGTAATGTTCCGTCTCTGGTCCACGGTAATGTTCCGTCTCTGGTCCACGATAATGTTCTGTTTCTGTTTCATGGTAATGTTATGTTTTTGGTCCATGATAATTTTCTGTTTCACGGTAATGTTCTGTCTCTGGTCCACGCTAATGTTCTGTTTCTGTTTCACGGTAATGTTCTGTCTCTGGTCCACGCTAATGTTCTGTTTCTGTTTCACGGTAATGTTCTGTTTCTGGTCCACGGTAATGTTCTGTTTCTGTTTCACGGTAATGTTCTGTTTCTGGTCCACGATAATGTTGTGTTTCTGTTTCACGGTAATGTTCCGTTTCTGGTCCACGGTAATGTTGTGTTTCTGTTTCACGGTAATGTTCCATTTCTGGTCCACAATAATGTTCTGTTTCATGATAATGTTCCGTTTCTGGTCCACAATAATGTTGTGTTTCTTTTTCACGGTAATGTTCCGTTTCTGGTCCACGATAATGTTGTTTTTCTGTTTCACGGTAATTTTCCGTTTCTGGTCCACGATAATGTTCTGTTTCGGTTTCACGGTAATGTTCCGTTTCTGGTCCACGATAATGTTCTGTTTCGGTTTCACGGTAATGTTCCGTCTCTGGTCCACGGTAATGTTCCGTCTCTGGTCCACAATAATGTTGTGTTTCTGTTTCACGGTAATGTTTCGTTTCTGGTCCACGATAATGTTCTGTTTCGGTTTCACGGTAATGTTCCGTTTCTGGTACACGATAATGTTCTGTTTCGGTTTCACGGTTATGTTCCGTTTCTGGTCCACGATAATGTTCTGTTTCGGTTTCACGGTAATGTTCCGTCTCTGGTCCACGGTAATGTTCCGTCTCTGGTCCACAATAATGTTGTGTTTCTGTTTCACGGTAATGTTTCGTTTCTGGTCCACGATAATGTTCTGTTTCGGTTTCACGGTAATGTTCCGTTTCTGGTACACGATAATGTTCTGTTTCGGTTTCACGGTAATGTTCCGTCTCTGGTCCACGGTAATGTTCCGTCTCTGGTCCATGATAATGTTGTGTTTCTGTTTCACGGTAATGTTCCGTTTCTGGTCCATGATAATGTTCTGTTTCACGGTAATGTTCTGTCTCTGGTCCACGCTAATGTTCTGTTTCTGTTTCACGGTAATGTTCCGTTTCTGGTCCACGATAATGTTGTGTTTCTGTTTCACGGTAATGTTCCGTTTCTGGTCCACGATAATGTTGTGTTTCTGTTTCACGGTAATGTTCTGTTTCACAGTAATGTTCTGTCTCTGGTCCACGCTAATGTTCTGTTTCTGTTTCACGGTAATGTTCAGTTTCTGTTCCACGATAATGTTGTGTTTCTGTTTCACGGTAATGTTCCGTTTTTGGTCCATGATAATGTTCTGTTTCTGTTTCACGGTAATGTTCCGTTTCTGGTCCATGATAATGTTCTGTTTCACGGTAATGTTCTGTCTCTGGTCCATGGTAATGTTCTGTCTCTGGTCCACGATAATGTTCTGTTTCGGTTTCACGGTAATGTTCCGTCTCTGGTCCACGGTAATGTTCCGTCTCTGGTCCACGATAATGTTCTGTTTCTGTTTCATGGTAATGTTATGTTTCTGGTCCATGATAATTTTCTGTTTCACAGTAATGTTCTGTCTCTGGTCCACGCTAATGTTCTGTTTCTGTTTCACGGTAATGTTCTGTCTCTGGTCCACGCTAATGTTCTGTTTCTGTTTCACGGTAATGTTCTGTTTCTGGTCCACGGTAATGTTCTGTTTCTGTTTCACGGTAATGTTCTGTTTCTGGTCCACGATAATGTTGTGTTTCTGTTTCACGGTAATGTTCCGTTTCTGGTCCACGGTAATGTTGTGTTTCTGTTTCACGGTAATGTTCCATTTCTGGTCCACAATAATGTTCTGTTTCATGATAATGTTCCGTTTCTGGTCCACAATAATGTTGTGTTTCTTTTTCACGGTAATGTTCCGTTTCTGGTCCACGATAATGTTGTTTTTCTGTTTCACGGTAATTTTCCGTTTCTGGTCCACGATAATGTTCTGTTTCGGTTTCACGGTAATGTTCCGTTTCTGGTCCACGATAATGTTCTGTTTCGGTTTCACGGTAATGTTCCGTCTCTGGTCCACGGTAATGTTCCGTCTCTGGTCCACAATAATGTTGTGTTTCTGTTTCACGGTAATGTTTCGTTTCTGGTCCACGATAATGTTCTGTTTCGGTTTCACGGTAATGTTCCGTTTCTGGTACACGATAATGTTCTGTTTCGGTTTCACGGTAATGTTCCGTCTCTGGTCCACGGTAATGTTCCGTCTCTGGTCCATGATAATGTTGTGTTTCTGTTTCACGGTAATGTTTCGTTTCTGGTCCACGATAATGTTCTGTTTCGGTTTCACGGTAATGTTCCGTTTCTGGTACACGATAATGTACTGTTTCGGTTTCACGGTAATGTTCCGTCTCTGGTCCACGGTAATGTTCCGTCTCTGGTCCACAATAATGTTGTGTTTCTGTTTCACGGTAATGTTCCGTTTCTGGTCCATGATAATGTTCTGTTTCACGGTAATGTTCTGTCTCTGGTCCACGCTAATGGTCTGTTTCTGTTTCACGGTAATGTTCCGTTTCTGGTCCACGATAATGTTGTGTTTCTGTTTCACGGTAATGTTCCGTTTCTGGTCCACGATAATGTTGTGTTTCTGTTTCACGGTAATGTTCTCTTTCACAGTAATGTTCTGTCTCTGGTCCACGCTAATGTTCTGTTTCTGTTTCACGGTAATGTTCAGTTTCTGTTCCACGATAATGTTGTGTTTCTGTTTCACGGTAATGTTCCGTTTTTGGTCCATGATAATGTTCTGTTTCTGTTTCACGGTAATGTTCCGTTTCTGGTCCATGATAATGTTCTGTTTCACGGTAATGTTCTGTCTCTGGTCCACGGTGATGTTCGGTTTCAAGGTAAAGTTCGGTCTCTGGTCCACAGTAATGTTCTGTCTCTGGCCAACGGTAATGTTCTGTCTCTGGTCCACGGTAATGTTCTGTCTCTGGTTCACGGTAATGTTCTGTCTCTGGTCCACGGTAATGTTCTGTCTCTGGTCCACGGTAATGTTCGATCTCTGGTCCACGATAATGTTCGGTTTCACGGTAATGTTCCGTCTCTGGTCCACGATAATGTTCTGTTTCGGTTTCACGGTAATGTTCTGTCTCTGGTCCACGGTAATGTTCCGTCTCTGGTACACGATAATGTTGTGTTTCTGTTTCACGGTAATGTTCCGTCTCTGGTCCACGATAATGTTCGGTTACACGGTAATGTTCTGTCTCTGGCCCACGATAATGTTCTGTCTCTGGTCCACGATAATGCTCCGTCTCTGGTCCACGATAATGTTCTGTCTCTGTTCCACGATAATGTTCCGTTTCTGGTCCACGATAATGTTCTGTTTCGGTTTCACGGTAATGTTCTGTCTCTGGTCCAAGATAATGTTCCGTTTCTGGTCCACGATAATGTTGTGTTTCTGTTTCACGGTAATGTTCCGTTTCTGGTCCATGATAATTTTCTGTTTCACGGTAATGTTCTGTCTCTGGTCCACGCTAATGTTCTGTCTCTGGTCCACGGTAATGTTCTGTCTCTGGTCCACGGTAATGTTCGATCTCTGGTCCACGATAATGTTCGGTTTCACGGTAATGTTCCGTTTCTGGTCCACGATAATGTTCTGTTTCGGTTTCACGGTAATGTTCTGTCTCTGGTCCACGGTAATGTTCCGTCTCTGGTACACGATAATGTTGTGTTTCTGTTTCACGGTAATGTTCCGTCTCTGGTCCACGATAATGTTCGGTTACACGGTAATGTTCTGTCTCTGGCCCACGATAATGTTCCGTCTCTGGTCCACGATAATGCTCCGTCTCTGGTCCACGATAATGTTCTGTCTCTGTTCCACGATAATGTTCCGTTTCTGGTCCACGATAATGTTCTGTTTCGGTTTCACGGTAATGTTCTGTCTCTGGTCCAAGATAATGTTCCGTTTCTGGTCCACGATAATGTTGTGTTTCTGTTTCACGGTAATGTTCCGTTTCTGGTCCATGATAATTTTCTGTTTCACGGTAATGTTCTGTCTCTGGTCCACGCTAATGTTCTGTTTCTGTTTCACGGTAATGTGCCGTTTCTGGTCCACTATAATGTTGTGTTTCTGTTTCACGGTAATGTTCTGTCTCTGGTCCACGGTAATGTTCTGTTTCTTTTTCACGGTAATGTTCTGTTTCTGGTCCACGATAATGTTGTGTTTCTGTTTCACGGTAATGTTCCGTTTCTGGTCCACGGTAATGTTGTGTTTCTGTTTCACGGTATTGTTTCATTTCTGGTCCACAATAATGTTCTGTTTCACGATAATGTTCCGTTTCTGGTCCACAATAATTTTGTGTTTCTTTTTCACGGTAATGTTCCGTTTCTGGTCCACGATAATGTTGTTTTTCTCTTTCACGGTAATTTTCCGTTTCTGGTCCACGATAATGTTCTGTTTCGGTTTCACGGTAATGTTCCGTTTCTGGTCCACGATAATGTTCTGTTTCGGTTTCACGGTAATGTTCCGTCTCTGGACCACGGTAATGTTCCGTCTCTGGTCCACGATAATGTTCTGTTTCTGTTTCATGGTAATGTTATGTTTCTGGTCCATGATAATTTTCTGTTTCACGGTAATGTTCTGTCTCTGGTCCACGCTAATGTTCTGTTTCTGTTTCACGGTAATGTTCTGTCTCTGGTCCACGCTAATGTTCTGTTTCTGTTTCACGGTAATGTTCTGTTTCTGGTCCACGATAATGTTGTGTTTCTGTTTCACGGTAATGTTTCGTTTCTGGTCCACGATAATGTTCTGTTTTGGTTTCACGGTAATGTTCCGTCTCTGGTCCACGAAAATGTTCTGTTTCAGTTTCACGGTAATGTTCCGTCTCTGGTCCACGGTAATGTTCCGTCTCTGGTCCACGAAAATGTTGTGTTTCTTTTTCACGGTAATGTTCCGTTTCTGGTCCATGATAATGTTGTGTTTCTGTTTCACGGTAATGTTCCGTTTCTGGTCCACGATAATGTTCCGTTTCTGGTCCATGATAATGTTGTGTTTCTGTTTCACGGTAATGTTCCGTTTCTGGTCCACGATAATGTTCTGTTTCGGTTTCATGGTCATGTTCCGTTTCTGGTCCACAATAATGTATTGTTTCTGTTTCATGGTAATGTTCCGTTTCTGGTCCACGATAATGTTGTGTTTCTGTTTCACGGTAATGTTCTGTTTCACGGTAATGTTCTGTCTCTGGTCCACGTTAATGTTCTGTTTCTGTTTCACGGTAATGTTCCGTTTCTGGTCCACGATAATGTATTGTTTCTGTTTCACGGTAATGTTCCGTTTCTGGTCCACGATAATGTTGTGTTTCTGTTTCACGGTAATGTTTCGTTTCTGGTCCACGATAATGTTCTGTTTCGGTTTCACGGTAATGTTCCGTCTCTGGTCCACGGTAATGTTCCGTCTCTGGTCCACAATAATGTTGTGTTTCTGTTTCACGGTAATGTTCCGTTTCTGGTACACGATAATGTTCTGTTTTTGTTTCACGGTAATGTTCCGTTTCTGGTCCACGATAATGTTCTGTTTCACGGTAATGTTCTGTCTCTGGTCCATGGTAATTTTCTGTCTCTGGTCCACGGTAATGTTCGATCTCTGGTCCACGATAATGTTCGGTTTCACGGTAATGTTCCGTCTCTGGTCAACGATAATGTTCTGTTTCTGTTTCACGGCTATGTTCCATTTCTGGTCCACGATAATTTTGTGTTTCTGTTTCACGGTAATGTTCCGTTTCTGGTCCACGATAATGTTCTGTTTCGGTTTCACGGTAATGTTCTGTCTCTGGTCCACGGTAATGTTCCGTCTCTGGTCCACAATAATGTTGTGTTTCTGTTTCACGGTAATGTTCCGTTTCTGGTACACGATAATGTTCTGTTTTTGTTTCACGGTAATGTTCCGTTTCTGGTCCACGATAATGTTCTGTTTCACGGTAATGTTCTGTCTCTGGTCCATGGTAATTTTCTGTCTCTGGTCCACGGTAATGTTCGATCTCTGGTCCACGATAATGTTCGGTTTCACGGTAATGTTCCGTCTCTGGTCCACGATAATGTTCTGTTTCTGTTTCACGGCTATGTTCCATTTCTGGTCCACGATAATTTTGTGTTTCTGTTTCACGGTAATGTTCCATTTCTGGTCCACGATAATGTTCTGTTTCGGTTTCACGGTAATGTTCCGTCTCTGGTACACGATAATGTTCTGTTTTTGTTTCACGGTAATGTTCCTTTTCTGGTCCACGATAATGTTGTGTTTCTGTTTCACGGTAATGTTCCGTCTCTGGTCCACGATAATGTTCGGTTACACGATAATGTTCTGTCTCTGGCCCACGATAATGTTCCGTCTCTGGTCCACGATAATGCTCCGTCTCTGGTCCACAATAATGTTCTGTTTCATGATAATGTTCCGTTTCTGGTCCACAATAATGTTGTGTTTCTTTTTCACGGTAATGTTTCGTTTCTGGTCCACGATAATGTTGTTTTTCTGTTTCACGGTAATTTTCCGTTTCTGGTCCACGGTAATGTTCTGTCTCTGGTCCACGGTAATGTTCTGTCTCTGGTCCACGGTGATGTTCGGTTTCAAGGTAAAGTTCGGTCTCTGGTCCACAGTAATGTTCTGTCTCTGGTCCACGGTAATGTTCCGTCTCTGGTCCACAATAATGTTGTGTTTCTGTTTCACGGTAATGTTCCGTTTCTGGTCCATGATAATGTTGTGTTTCTGTTTCACGGTAATGTTTGGTTTCTGGTCCACGATAATGTTCTGTTTCGGTTTCACGGTAATGTTCCGTTTCTGGTACACGATAATGTTCTGTTTCGGTTTCACGGTAATGTTCCGTCTCTGGTCCACGGTAATGTTCCGTCTCTGGTCCACAATAATGTTGTGTTTCTGTTTCACGGTAATGTTCCGTTTCTGGTCCATGATAATGTTCTGTTTCACGGTAATGTTCTGTCTCTGGTCCACGCTACTGTTCTGTTTCTGGTTCACGGTAATGTTCCGTTTCTGGTCCACGATAATGTTATGTTTCTGTTTCACGGTAATGTTCCGTTTCTGGTCCACGATAATGTTGTGTTTCTGTTTCACGGTAATGTTCTGTTTCACAGTAATGTTCTGTCTCTGGTCCATGCTAATGTTCTGTTTCTGTTTCACGGTAATGTTCAGTTTCTGTTCCACGATAATGTTGTGTTTCTGTTTCACGGTAATGTTCCGTTTTTGGTCCATGATAATGTTCTGTTTCTGTTTCACGGTAATGTTCCGTTTCTGGTCCATGATAATGTTCTGTTTCACGGTAATGTTCTGTCTCTGGTCCATGGTAATGTTCTGTCTCTGGTCCACGGTGATGTTCGGTTTCAAGGTAAAGTTCGGTCTCTGGTCCACAGTAATGTTCTGTCTCTGGTCCACGGTAATGTTCTGTCTCTGGTGCACGGTAATGTTCTGTCTCTGGTCCACGGTAATGTTCTGTCTCTGGTCCACGGTAATGTTCGATCTCTGGTCCACGATAATGTTCGGTTTCACGGTAATGTTCCGTCTCTGGTCCACGATAATGTTCTGTTTCTGTTTCACGGCTATGTTCCATTTCTGGTCCACGATAATTTTGTGTTTCTGTTTCACGGTAATGTTCCGTTTCTGGTCCACGATAATGTTCTGTTTCGGTTTCACGGTAATGTTCTGTCTCTGGTCCACGGTAATGTTCCGTCTCTGGTACACGATAATGTTCTGTTTTTGTTTCACGGTAATGTTCCTTTTCTGGTCCACGATAATGTTGTGTTTCTGTTTCACGGTAATGTTCCGTCTCTGGTCCACGATAATGTTCGGTTACACGATAATGTTCTGTCTCTGGCCCACGATAATGTTCCGTCTCTGGTCCACGATAATGCTCCGTCTCTGGTCCACAATAATGTTCTGTTTCATGATAATGTTCCGTTTCTGGTCCACAATAATGTTGTGTTTCTTTTTCACGGTAATGTTTCGTTTCTGGTCCACGATAATGTTGTTTTTCTGTTTCACGGTAATTTTCCGTTTCTGGTCCACGGTAATGTTCTGTCTCTGGTCCACGGTAATGTTCTGTCTCTGGTCCACGGTGATGTTCGGTTTCAAGGTAAAGTTCGGTCTCTGGTCCACAGTAATGTTCTGTCTCTGGTCCACGGTAATGTTCCGTCTCTGGTCCACAATAATGTTGTGTTTCTGTTTCACGGTAATGTTCCGTTTCTGGTCCATGATAATGTTGTGTTTCTGTTTCACGGTAATGTTTGGTTTCTGGTCCACGATAATGTTCTGTTTCGGTTTCACGGTAATGTTCCGTTTCTGGTACACGATAATGTTCTGTTTCGGTTTCACGGTAATGTTCCGTCTCTGGTCCACGGTAATGTTCCGTCTCTGGTCCACAATAATGTTGTGTTTCTGTTTCACGGTAATGTTCCGTTTCTGGTCCATGATAATGTTCTGTTTCACGGTAATGTTCTGTCTCTGGTCCACGCTACTGTTCTGTTTCTGGTTCACGGTAATGTTCCGTTTCTGGTCCACGATAATGTTGTGTTTCTGTTTCACGGTAATGTTCCGTTTCTGGTCCACGATAATGTTGTGTTTCTGTTTCACGGTAATGTTCTGTTTCACAGTAATGTTCTGTCTCTGGTCCATGCTAATGTTCTGTTTCTGTTTCACGGTAATGTTCAGTTTCTGTTCCACGATAATGTTGTGTTTCTGTTTCACGGTAATGTTCCGTTTTTGGTCCATGATAATGTTCTGTTTCTGTTTCACGGTAATGTTCCGTTTCTGGTCCATGATAATGTTCTGTTTCACGGTAATGTTCTGTCTCTGGTCCATGGTAATGTTCTGTCTCTGGTCCACGGTGATGTTCGGTTTCAAGGTAAAGTTCGGTCTCTGGTCCACAGTAATGTTCTGTCTCTGGTCCACGGTAATGTTCTGTCTCTGGTGCACGGTAATGTTCTGTCTCTGGTCCACGGTAATGTTCTGTCTCTGGTCCACGGTAATGTTCGATCTCTGGTCCACGATAATGTTCGGTTTCACGGTAATGTTCCGTCTCTGGTCCACGATAATGTTCTGTTTCTGTTTCACGGCTATGTTCCATTTCTGGTCCACGATAATTTTGTGTTTCTGTTTCACGGTAATGTTCCGTTTCTGGTCCACGATAATGTTCTGTTTCGGTTTCACAGTAATGTTCTGTCTCTGGTCCACGGTAATGTTCCGTCTCTGGTACACGATAATGTTCTGTTTTTGTTTCACGGTAATGTTCCGTTTCTGGTCCACGATAATGTTGTGTTTCTGTTTCACGGTAATGTTCCGTCTCTGGTCCACGATAATGTTGTGTTTCTGTTTCACAGTAATGTTCCGTCTCTGGTCCACGATAATGTTCGGTTACACGATAATGTTCTGTCTCTGGCCCACGATAATGTTCCGTCTCTGGTCCACGATAATGCTCCGTCTCTGGTCCACGATAATGTTCTGTCTCTGGTCCACGATAATGTTCAGTTTCTGGTCCACGATAATGTTCTGTTTCGGTTTCACGGTAATGTTCTGTCTCTGGTCCAAGATAATGTTCCGTTTCTGGTCCACGATAATGTTGTGTTTCTGTTTCACGGTAATGTTCCGTTTCTGGTCCATGATAATTTTCTGTTTCACGGTAATGTTCTGTCTCTGGTCCACGCTAATGTTCTGTTTCTGTTTCACGGTAATGTGCCGTTTCTTGTCCACTATAATGTTGTGTTTCTGTTTCACGGTAATGTTCTGTCTCTGGTCCACGGTAATGTTCTGTTTCTTTTTCACGGTAATGTTCTGTTTCTGGTCCACGATAATGTTGTGTTTCTGTTTCACGGTAATGTTCCGTTTCTGGTCCACGGTAATGTTGTGTTTCTGTTTCACGGTAATGTTTCATTTCTGGTCCACAATAATGTTCTGTTTCACGATAATGTTCCGTTTCTGGTCCACAATAATGTTGTGTTTCTTTTTCACGGTAATGTTCCGTTTCTGGTCCACGATAATGTTGTTTTTCTGTTTCACGGTAATTTTCCGTTTCTGGTCCACGATAATGTTCTGTTTCGGTTTCACGGTAATGTTCCGTTTCTGGTCCACGATAATGTTCTGTTTCGGTTTCACGGTAATGTTCCGTCTCTGGTCCACGGTAATGTTCCGTCTCTGGTCCACGATAATGTTCTGTTTCTGTTTCATGGTAATGTTATGTTTCTGGTCCATGATAATTTTCTGTTTCACGGTAATGTTCTGTCTCTGGTCCACGCTAATGTTCTGTTTCTGTTTCACGGTAATGTTCTGTCTCTTGTCCACGCTAATGTTCTGTTTCTGTTTCACGGTAATGTTCTGTTTCTGGTCCACGGTAATGTTCTGTTTCTGTTTCACGGTAATGTTCTGTTTCTGGTCCACGGTAATGTTCTGTTTCGGCTTCACGGTAATGTTCCGTTTCTGGTCCACGATAATGTTCTGTTTTGGTTTCACGGTAATGTTCCGTCTCTGGTCCACGGTAATGTTCCGTCTCTGGTCCACAATAATGTTGTGTTTCTGTTTCACGGTAATGTTTCGTTTCTGGTCCACGATAATGTTCTGTTTCGGTTTCACGGTAATGTTCCGTTTCTGGTACACGATAATGTTCTGTTTCGGTTTCACGGTAATGTTCTGTTTCTGGTCCACGATAATGTTGTGTTTCTGTTTCACGGTAATTTTCCGTTTCTGGTCCACGGTAATGTTGTGTTTTTGTTTCACGGTAATGTTCCATTTCTGGTCCACAATAATGTTCTGTTTCATGATAATGTTCCGTTTCTGGTCCACAATAATGTTGTGTTTCTTTTTCACGGTAATGTTCCGTTTCTGGTCCACGATAATGTTTTTTTTCTGTTTCACGGTAATTTTCCGTTTCTGGTCCACGATAATGTTCTGTTTCGGTTTCACGGTAATGTTCCGTTTCTGGTCCACGATAATGTTCTGTTTCGGTTTCACGGTAATGTTCCGTCTCTGGTCCACGGTAATGTTCCGTCTCTGGTCCACGGTAATGATCCGTCTCTGGTACACAATAATGTTGTGTTTCTGTTTCACGGTAATGTGCCGTTTCTGGTCCACTATAATGTTGTGTTTCTGTTTCACGGTAATGTTCTGTCTCTGGTCCACGGTAATGTTCTGTTTCTTTTTCACGGTAATGTTCTGTTTCTGGTCCACGATAATGTTGTGTTTCTGTTTCACGGTAATGTTCCGTTTCTGGTCCACGGTAATGTTGTGTTTCTGTTTCACGGTAATGTTTCATTTCTGGTCCACAATAATGTTCTGTTTCACGATAATGTTCCGTTTCTGGTCCACAATAATGTTGTGTTTCTTTTTCACGGTAATGTTCCGTTTCTGGTCCACGATAATGTTGTTTTTCTGTTTCACGGTAATTTTCCGTTTCTGGTCCACGATAATGTTCTGTTTCGGTTTCACGGTAATGTTCCGTTTCTGGTCCACGATAATGTTCTGTTTCGGTTTCACGGTAATGTTCCGTCTCTGGTCCACGGTAATGTTCCGTCTCTGGTCCACGATAATGTTCTGTTTCTGTTTCATGGTAATGTTACGTTTCTGGTCCATGATAATTTTCTGTTTCACGGTAATGTTCTGTCTCTGGTCCACGCTAATGTTCTGTTTCTGTTTCACGGTAATGTTCTGTCTCTGGTCCACGCTAATGTTCTGTTTCTGTTTCACGGTAATGTTCTGTTTCTGGTCCACGGTAATGTTCTGTTTCTGTTTCACGGTAATGTTCTGTTTCTGGTCCACGGTAATGTTCTGTTTCGGCTTCACGGTAATGTTCCGTTTCTGGTCCACGATAATGTTCTGTTTCGGTTTCACGGTAATGTTCCGTCTCTGGTCCACGGTAATGTTCCGTCTCTGGTCCACAATAATGTTGTCTTTCTGTTTCACGGTAATGTTTCGTTTCTGGTCCACGATAATGTTCTGTTTCGGTTTCACGGTAATGTTCCGTTTCTGGTACACGATAATGTTCTGTTTCGGTTTCACGGTAATGTTCTGTCTCTGGTCCACGGTAATGTTCGATCTCTGGTCCACGATAATGTTCGGTTTCACGGTAATGTTCCGTCTCTGGTCCACGATAATGTTCTGTTTCTGTTTCACGGCTATGTTCCATTTCTGGTCCACGATAATTTTGTGTTTCTGTTTCACGGTAATGTTCCGTTTCTGGTCCACGATAATGTTCTGTTTCGCTTTCACAGTAATGTTCTGTCTCTGGTCCACGGTAATGTTCCGTCTCTGGTACACGATAATGTTCTGTTTTTGTTTCACGGTAATGTTCCGTTTCTGGTCCACGATAATGTTGTGTTTCTGTTTCACGGTAATGTTCCGTCTCTGGTCCACGATAATGTTGTGTTTCTGTTTCACAGTAATGTTCCGTCTCTGGTCCACGATAATGTTCGGTTACACGATAATGTTCTGTCTCTGGCCCACGATAATGTTCCGTCTCTGGTCCACGATAATGCTCCGTCTCTGGTCCACGATAATTTTCTGTCTCTGGTCCACGATAATGTTCAGTTTCTGGTCCACGATAATGTTCTGTTTCGGTTTCACGGTAATGTTCTGTCTCTGGTCCAAGATAATGTTCCGTTTCTGGTCCACGATAATGTTGTGTTTCTGTTTCACGGTAATGTTCCGTTTCTGGTCCATGATAATTTTCTGTTTCACGGTAATGTTCTGTCTCTGGTCCACGCTAATGTTCTGTTTCTGTTTCACGGTAATGTGCCGTTTCTTGTCCACTATAATGTTGTGTTTCTGTTTCACGGTAATGTTCTGTCTCTGGTCCACGGTAATGTTCTGTTTCTTTTTCACGGTAATGTTCTGTTTCTGGTCCACGATAATGTTGTGTTTCTGTTTCACGGTAATGTTCCGTTTCTGGTCCACGGTAATGTTGTGTTTCTGTTTCACGGTAATGTTTCATTTCTGGTCCACAATAATGTTCTGTTTCACGATAATGTTCCGTTTCTGGTCCACAATAATGTTGTGTTTCTTTTTCACGGTAATGTTCCGTTTCTGGTCCACGATAATGTTGTTTTTCTGTTTCACGGTAATTTTCCGTTTCTGGTCCACGATAATGTTCTGTTTCGGTTTCACGGTAATGTTCCGTTTCTGGTCCACGATAATGTTCTGTTTCGGTTTCACGGTAATGTTCCGTCTCTGGTCCACGGTAATGTTCCGTCTCTGGTCCACGATAATGTTCTGTTTCTGTTTCATGGTAATGTTATGTTTCTGGTCCATGATAATTTTCTGTTTCACGGTAATGTTCTGTCTCTGGTCCACGCTAATGTTCTGTTTCTGTTTCACGGTAATGTTCTGTCTCTTGTCCACGCTAATGTTCTGTTTCTGTTTCACGGTAATGTTCTGTTTCTGGTCCACGGTAATGTTCTGTTTCTGTTTCACGGTAATGTTCTGTTTCTGGTCCACGGTAATGTTCTGTTTCGGCTTCACGGTAATGTTCCGCTTCTGGTCCACGATAATGTTCTGTTTTGGTTTCACGGTAATGTTCCGTCTCTGGTCCACGGTAATGTTCCGTCTCTGGTCCACGGTAATGTTCTGTTTCTGTTTCACGGTAATGTTCTGTTTCTGGTCCACGGTAATGTTCTGTTTCGGCTTCACGGTAATGTTCCGTTTCTGGTCCACGATAATGTTCTGTTTCGGTTTCACGGTAATGTTCTGTTTCTGGTCCACGATAATGTTGTGTTTCTGTTTCACGGTAATTTTCCGTTTCTGGTCCACGGTAATGTTGTGTTTTTGTTTCACGGTAATGTTCCATTTCTGGTCCACAATAATGTTCTGTTTCATGATAATGTTCCGTTTCTGGTCCACAATAATGTTGTGTTTCTTTTTCACGGTAATGTTCCGTTTCTGGTCCACGATAATGTTTTTTTTCTGTTTCACGGTAATTTTCCGTTTCTGGTCCACGATAATGTTCTGTTTCGGTTTCACGGTAATGTTCCGTTTCTGGTCCACGATAATGTTCTGTTTCGGTTTCACGGTAATGTTCCGTCTCTGGTCCACGGTAATGTTCCGTCTCTGGTCCACGGTAATGATCCGTCTCTGGTACACAATAATGTTGTGTTTCTGTTTCACGGTAATGTGCCGTTTCTGGTCCACTATAATGTTGTGTTTCTGTTTCACGGTAATGTTCTGTCTCTGGTCCACGGTAATGTTCTGTTTCTTTTTCACGGTAATGTTCTGTTTCTGGTCCACGATAATGTTGTGTTTCTGTTTCACGGTAATGTTCCGTTTCTGGTCCACGGTAATGTTGTGTTTCTGTTTCACGGTAATGTTTCATTTCTGGTCCACAATAATGTTCTGTTTCACGATAATGTTCCGTTTCTGGTCCACAATAATGTTGTGTTTCTTTTTCACGGTAATGTTCCGTTTCTGGTCCACGATAATGTTGTTTTTCTGTTTCACGGTAATTTTCCGTTTCTGGTCCACGATAATGTTCTGTTTCGGTTTCACGGTAATGTTCCGTTTCTGGTCCACGATAATGTTCTGTTTCGGTTTCACGGTAATGTTCCGTCTCTGGTCCACGGTAATGTTCCGTCTCTGGTCCACGATAATGTTCTGTTTCTGTTTCATGGTAATGTTACGTTTCTGGTCCATGATAATTTTCTGTTTCACGGTAATGTTCTGTCTCTGGTCCACGCTAATGTTCTGTTTCTGTTTCACGGTAATGTTCTGTCTCTGGTCCACGCTAATGTTCTGTTTCTGTTTCACGGTAATGTTCTGTTTCTGGTCCACGGTAATGTTCTGTTTCTGTTTCACGGTAATGTTCTGTTTCTGGTCCACGGTAATGTTCTGTTTCGGCTTCACGGTAATGTTCCGTTTCTGGTCCACGATAATGTTCTGTTTCGGTTTCACGGTAATGTTCCGTCTCTGGTCCACGGTAATGTTCCGTCTCTGGTCCACAATAATGTTGTGTTTCTGTTTCACGGTAATGTTTCGTTTCTGGTCCACGATAATGTTCTGTTTCGGTTTCACGGTAATGTTCCGTTTCTGGTACACGATAATGTTCTGTTTCGGTTTCACGGTAATGTTCTGTTTCAGGTCCACGATAATGTTGTGTTTCTTTTTCACGGTAATGTTCCGTTTCTGGTCCACGATAATGTTGTTTTTCTGTTTCACGGTAATTTTCCGTTTCTGGTCCACGATAATGTTCTGTTTCGGTTTCACGGTAATGTTCCGTTTCTGGTCCACGATAATGTTCTGTTTCGGTTTCACGGTAATGTTCCGTCTCTGGTCCACGGTAATGTTCCGTCTCTGGTCCACAATAATGTTGTGTTTCTGTTTCACGGTAATGTTTCGTTTCTGGTCCACGATAATGTTCTGTTTCGGTTTCACGGTAATGTTCCGTTTCTGGTACACGATAATGTTCTGTTTCGGTTTCACGGTAATGTTCCGTCTCTGGTCCACGGTAATGTTCCGTCTCTGGTCCATGATAATGTTGTGTTTCTGTTTCACGGTAATGTTTCGTTTCTGGTCCACGATAATGTTCTGTTTCGGTTTCACGGTAATGTTCCGTTTCTGGTACACGATAATGTACTGTTTCGGTTTCACGGTAATGTTCCGTCTCTGGTCCACGGTAATGTTCCGTCTCTGGTCCACAATAATGTTGTGTTTCTGTTTCACGGTAATGTTCCGTTTCTGGTCCATGATAATGTTCTGTTTCACGGTAATGTTCTGTCTCTGGTCCACGCTAATGTTCTGTTTCTGTTTCACGGTAATGTTCCGTTTCTGGTCCACGATAATGTTGTGTTTCTGTTTCACGGTAATGTTCCGTTTCTGGTCCACGATAATGTTGTGTTTCTGTTTCACGGTAATGTTCTGTTTCACAGTAATGTTCTGTCTCTGGTCCACGCTAATGTTCTCTTTCTGTTTCACGGTAATGTTCAGTTTCTGTTCCACGATAATGTTGTGTTTCTGTTTCACGGTAATGTTCCGTTTTTGGTCCATGATAATGTTCTGTTTCTGTTTCACGGTAATGTTCCGTTTCTGGTCCATGATAATGTTCTGTTTCACGGTAATGTTCTGTCTCTGGTCCATGGTAATGTTCTGTCTCTGGTCCACGGTGATGTTCGGTTTCAAGGTAAAGTTCGGTCTCTGGTCCACAGTAATGTTCTGTCTCTGGCCAACGGTAATGTTCTGTCTCTGGTCCACGGTAATGTTCTGTCTCTGGTCCACGGTAATGTTCTGTCTCTGGTCCACGGTAATGTTCTGTCTCTGGTCCACGGTAATGTTCGATCTCTGGTCCACGATAATGTTCGGTTTTACGGTAATGTTCTGTCTCTGGTCCACGCTAATGTTCTGTTTCTGTTTCACGGTAATGTTCCGTCTCTGGTTCACGGTAATGTTCCGTCTCTGGTCCACAATAATGTTGTGTTTCTGTTTCACGGTAATGTTCCGTTTCTGGTCCATGATAATGTTCTGTTTCACGGTAATGTTCTGTCTCTGGTCCACGCTAATGTTCTGTTTCTGTTTCACGGTAATGTTCCGTTTCTGGTCCACGATAATGTTGTGTTTCTGTTTCACGGTAATGTTCCGTTTCTCGTCCACGATAATGTTGTGTTTCTGTTTCACGGTAATGTTCTGTTTCACAGTAATGTTCTGTCTCTGGTCCACGCTAATGTTCTGTTTCTGTTTCACGGTAATGTTCAGTTTCTGTTCCACGATAATGTTGTGTTTCTGTTTCACGGTAATGTTCCGTTTTTGGTCCATGATAATGTTCTGTTTCTGTTTCACGGTAATGTTCCGTTTCTGGTCCATGATAATGTTCTGTTTCACGGTAATGTTCTGTCTCTGGTCCATGGTAATGTTCTGTCTCTGGTCCACGGTGATGTTCGGTTTCAAGGTAAAGTTCGGTCTCTGGTCCACAGTAAAATTCTGTCTCTGGTCCACGGTAATGTTCTGTCTCTGGTCCACGGTAATGTTCTGTCTCTGGTCCACGGTAATGTTCTGTCTCTGGTCCACGGTAATGTTCTGTCTCTGGTCCACGGTAATGTTCGATCTCTGGTCCACGATAATGTTCGGTTTCTCTTTCACGGCTATGTTCCATTTCTGGTCCACGATAATTTTGTGTTTCTGTTTCACGGTAATGTTCCGTCTCTGGTCCACGATAATGTTCTGTTTCTCTTTCACGGCTATGTTCCATTTCTGGTCCACGATAATTTTGTGTTTCTGTTTCACGGTAATGTTCCGTTTCTGGTCTACGATAATGTTCTGTTTCGGTTTCACGGTAATGTTCTGTCTCTGGTCCACGGTAATGTTCCGTCTCTGGTACACGATAATGTTGTGTTTCTGTTTCACGGTAATGTTCCGTCTCTGGTCCACGATAATGTTCGGTTACACGGTAATGTTCTGTCTCTGGCCCACGATAATGTTCCGTCTCTGGTCCACGATAATGCTCCGTCTCTGGTCCACGATAATGTTCTGTCTCTGTTCCACGATAATGTTCCGTTTCTGGTCCACGATAATGTTCTGTTTCGGTTTCACGGTAATGTTCTGTCTCTGGTCCAAGATAATGTTCCGTTTCTGGTCCACGATAATGTTGTGTTTCTGTTTCACGGTAATGTTCCATTTCTGGTCCATGATAATTTTCTGTTTCACGGTAATGTTCTGTCTCTGGTCCACGCTAATGTTCTGTTTCTGTTTCACGGTAATGTGCCGTTTCTGGTCCACTATAATGTTGTGTTTCTGTTTCACGGTAATGTTCTGTCTCTGGTCCACGGTAATGTTCTGTTTCTTTTTCACGGTAATGTTCTGTTTCTGGTCCACGATAATGTTGTGTTTCTGTTTCACGGTAATGTTCCGTTTCTGGTCCACGGTAATGTTGTGTTTCTGTTTCACGGTAATGTTTCATTTCTGGTCCACAATAATGTTCTGTTTCACGATAATGTTCCGTTTCTGGTCCACAATAATGTTGTTTCTTTTTCACGGTAATGTTCCGTTTCTGGTCCACGATAATGTTGTTTTTCTGTTTCACGGTAATTTTCCGTTTCTGGTCCACGATAATGTTCTGTTTCGGTTTCACGGTAATGTTCCGTTTCTTGTCCACGATAATGTTCTGTTTCGGTTTCACGGTAATGTTCCGTCTCTGGTCCACGGTAATGTTCCGTCTCTGGTCCACGATAATGTTCTGTTTCTGTTTCATGGTAATGTTATGTTTCTGGTCCATGATAATTTTCTGTTTCACGGTAATGTTCTGTCTCTGGTCCACGCTAATGTTCTGTTTCTGTTTCACGGTAATGTTCTGTCTCTGGTCCACGCTAATGTTCTGTTTCTGTTTCAAGGTAATGTTCTGTTTCTGGTCCACGGTAATGTTCTGTTTCTGTTTCACGGTAATGTTCTGTTTCTGGTCCACGATAATGTTGTGTTTCTGTTTCACGGTAATGTTCCGTTTCTGGTCCACGGTAATGTTGTGTTTCTGTTTCACGGTAATGTTCCATTTCTGGTCCACAATAATGTTCTGTTTCATGATAATGTTCCGTTTCTGGTCCACAATAATGTTGTGTTTCTTTTTCACGGTAATGTTCCGTTTCTGGTCCACGATAATGTTGTTTTTCTGTTTCACGGTAATTTTCCGTTTCTGGTCCACGATAATGTTCTGTTTCGGTTTCACGGCAATGTTCCGTTTCTGGTCCACGATAATGTTCTGTTTCGGTTTCACGGTAATGTTCCGTCTCTGGTCCACGGTAATGTTCCGTCTCTGGTCCACAATAATGTTGTGTTTCTGTTTCACGGTAATGTTTCGTTTCTGGTCCACGATAATGTTCTGTTTCGGTTTCACGGTAATGTTCCGTTTCTGGTACACGATAATGTTCTGTTTCGGTTTCACGGTAATGTTCCGTCTCTGGTCCACGGTAATGTTCCGTCTCTGGTCCATGATAATGTTGTGTTTCTGTTTCACGGTAATGTTTCGTTTCTGGTCCACGATAATGTTCTGTTTCGGTTTCACGGTAATGTTCCGTTTCTGGTACACGATAATGTACTGTTTCGGTTTCACGGTAATGTTCCGTCTCTGGTCCACGGTAATGTTCCGTCTCTGGTCCACAATAATGTTGTGTTTCTGTTTCACGGTAATGTTCCGTTTCTGGTCCATGATAATGTTCTGTTTCACGGTAATGTTCTGTCTCTGGTCCACGCTAATGTTCTGTTTCTGTTTCACGGTAATGTTCCGTTTCTGGTCCACGATAATGTTGTGTTTCTGTTTCACGGTAATGTTCCGTTTCTGGTCCACGATAATGTTGTGTTTCTGTTTCACGGTAATGTTCTGTTTCACAGTAATGTTCTGTCTCTGGTCCACGCTAATGTTCTCTTTCTGTTTCACGGTAATGTTCAGTTTCTGTTCCACGATAATGTTGTGTTTCTGTTTCACGGTAATGTTCCGTTTTTGGTCCATGATAATGTTCTGTTTCTGTTTCACGGTAATGTTCCGTTTCTGGTCCATGATAATGTTCTGTTTCACGGTAATGTTCTGTCTCTGGTCCATGGTAATGTTCTGTCTCTGGTCCACGGTGATGTTCGGTTTCAAGGTAAAGTTCGGTCTCTGGTCCACAGTAATGTTCTGTCTCTGGCCAACGGTAATGTTCTGTCTCTGGTCCACGGTAATGTTCTGTCTCTGGTCCACGGTAATGTTCTGTCTCTGGTCCACGGTAATGTTCTGTCTCTGGTCCACGGTAATGTTCGATCTCTGGTCCACGATAATGTTCGGTTTTACGGTAATGTTCCGTCTCTGGTCCGCGATAATGTTCTGTTTCTGTTTCACGGCTATGTTCCATTTGTGGTCCACAATAATTTTGTGTTTCTGTTTCACGGTAATGTTCCGTTTCTGGTCCACGATAATGTTCTGTTTCGGTTTCACGGTAATGTTCTGTCTCTGGTCCACGGTAATGTTCCGTCTCTGGTCCACGATAATGTTCGGTTTCACGGTAATGTTCCGTCTCTGGTCCACGATAATGTTCTGTTTCTGTTTCACGGCTATGTTCCATTTCTGGTCCACGATAATTTTGTGTTTCTGTTTCACGGTAATGTTCCGTTTCTGGTCCACGATAATGTTCTGTTTCGGTTTCACGGTAATGTTCTGTCTCTGGTCCACGGTAATGTTCCGTCTCTGGTACACGATAATGCTCTGTTTTTGTTTCACGGTAATATTCCGTTTCTGGTCCACGATAATGTTGTGTTTCTGTTTCACGGTAATGTTCCGTCTCTGGTCCACGATAATGTTCGGTTACACGATAATGTTCTGTCTCTGGCCCACGATAATGTTCCGTCTCTGGTCCACGATAATGCTCCGTCTCTGGTCCACGATAATGTTCTGTCTCTGGTCCACGATAATGTTCCGTTTCTGGTCCACGATAATGTTCTGTTTCGGTTTCACGGTAATGTTCTGTCTCTGGTCCAAGATAATGTTCCGTTTCTGGTCCACGATAATGTTGTGTTTCTGTTTCACGGTAATGTTCCGTTTCTGGTCCATGATAATTTTCTGTTTCACGGTAATGTTCTGTCTCTGGTCCACGCTAATGTTCTGTTTCTGTTTCACGGTAATGTGCCGTTTCTGGTCCACTATAATGTTGTGTTTCTGTTTCACGGTAATGTTCTGTCTCTGGTCCACGGTAATGTTCTGTTTCTTTTTCACGGTAATGTTCTGTTTCTGGTCCACGATAATGTTGTGTTTCTGTTTCACGGTAATGTTCCGTTTCTGGTCCATGATAATGTTCTGTTTCACGGTAATGTTCTGTCTCTGGTCCATGGTAATGTTCTGTCTCTGGTCCACGGTGATGTTCGGTTTCAAGGTAAAGTTCGGTCTCTGGTCCACAGTAAAATTCTGTCTCTGGTCCACGGTAATGTTCTGTCTCTGGTCCACGGTAATGTTCTGTCTCTGGTCCACGGTAATGTTCTGTCTCTGGTCCACGGTAATGTTCTGTCTCTGGTCCACGGTAATGTTCGATCTCTGGTCCACGATAATGTTCGGTTTCTCTTTCACGGCTATGTTCCATTTCTGGTCCACGATAATTTTGTGTTTCTGTTTCACGGTAATGTTCCGTCTCTGGTCCACGATAATGTTCTGTTTCTCTTTCACGGCTATGTTCCATTTCTGGTCCACGATAATTTTGTGTTTCTGTTTCACGGTAATGTTCCGTTTCTGGTCCACGATAATTTTGTGTTTCTGTTACACGGTAATGTTCCGTTTCTGGTCCACGATAATGTTCTGTTTCGGTTTCACGGTAATGTTCTGTCTCTGGTCCACGGTAATGTTCCGTCTCTGGTACACGATAATGTTGTGTTTCTGTTTCACGGTAATGTTCCGTCTCTGGTCCACGATAATGTTCGGTTACACGGTAATGTTCTGTCTCCGGCCCACGATAATGTTCCGTCTCTGGTCCACGATAATGCTCCGTCTCTGGTCCACGATAATGTTCTGTCTCTGTTCCACGATAATGTTCCGTTTCTGGTCCACGATAATGTTCTGTTTCGGTTTCACGGTAATGTTCTGTCTCTGGTCCAAGATAATGTTCCGTTTCTGGTCCACGATAATGTTGTGTTTCTGTTTCACGGTAATGTTCCGTTTCTGGTCCATGATAATTTTCTGTTTCACGGTAATGTTCTGTCTCTGGTCCACGCTAATGTTCTGTTTCTGTTTCACGGTAATGTGCCGTTTCTGGTCCACTATAATGTTGTGTTTCTGTTTCACGGTAATGTTCTGTCTCTGGTCCACGGTAATGTTCTGTTTCTTTTTCACGGTAATGTTCTGTTTCTGGTCCACGATAATGTTGTGTTTCTGTTTCACGGTAATGTTCCGTTTCTGGTCCACGGTAATGTTGTGTTTCTGTTTCACGGTAATGTTTCATTTCTGGTCCACAATAATGTTCTGTTTCACGATAATGTTCCGTTTCTGGTCCACAATAATGTTGTTTCTTTTTCACGGTAATGTTCCGTTTCTGGTACACGATAATGTTGTTTTTCTGTTTCACGGTAATTTTCCGTTTCTGGTCCACGATAATGTTCTGTTTCGGTTTCACGGTAATGTTCCGTTTCTTGTCCACGATAATGTTCTGTTTCGGTTTCACGGTAATGTTCCGTCTCTGGTCCACGGTAATGTTCCGTCTCTGGTCCACGATAATGTTCTGTTTCTGTTTCATGGTAATGTTATGTTTCTGGTCCATGATAATTTTCTGTTTCACGGTAATGTTCTGTCTCTGGTCCACGCTAATGTTCTGTTTCTGTTTCACGGTAATGTTCTGTCTCTGGTCCACGCTAATGTTCTGTTTCTGTTTCACGGTAATGTTCTGTTTCTGGTCCACGGTAATGTTCTGTTTCTGTTTCACGGTAATGTTCTGTTTCTGGTCCACGATAATGTTGTGTTTCTGTTTCACGGTAATGTTCCGTTTCTGGTCCACGGTAATGTTGTGTTTCTGTTTCACGGTAATGTTCCATTTCTGGTCCACAATAATGTTCTGTTTCATGATAATGTTCCGTTTCTGGTCCACAATAATGTTGTGTTTCTTTTTCACGGTAATGTTCCGTTTCTGGTCCACGATAATGTTGTTTTTCTGTTTCACGGTAATTTTCCGTTTCTGGTCCACGATAATGTTCTGTTTCGGTTTCACGGTATTGTTCCGTTTCTGGTCCACGATAATGTTCTGTTTCGGTTTCACGGTAATGTTCCGTCTCTGGTCCACGGTAATGTTCCGTCTCTGGTCCACAATAATGTTGTGTTTCTGTTTCACGGTAATGTTTCGTTTCTGGTCCACGATAATGTTCTGTTTCGGTTTCACGGTAATGTTCCGTTTCTGGTACACGATAATGTTCTGTTTCGGTTTCACGGTAATGTTCCGTCTCTGGTCCACGGTAATGTTCCGTCTCTGGTCCATGATAATGTTGTGTTTCTGTTTCACGGTAATGTTTCGTTTCTGGTCCACGATAATGTTCTGTTTCGGTTTCACGGTAATGTTCCGTTTCTGGTACACGATAATGTACTGTTTCGGTTTCACGGTAATGTTCCGTCTCTGGTCCACGGTAATGTTCCGTCTCTGGTCCACAATAATGTTGTGTTTCTGTTTCACGGTAATGTTCCGTTTCTGGTCCATGATAATGTTCTGTTTCACGGTAATGTTCTGTCTCTGGTCCACGCTAATGTTCTGTTTCTGTTTCACGGTAATGTTCCGTTTCTGGTCCACGATAATGTTGTGTTTCTGTTTCACGGTAATGTTCCGTTTCTGGTCCACGATAATGTTGTGTTTCTGTTTCACGGTAATGTTCTGTTTCACAGTAATGTTCTGTCTCTGGTCCACGCTAATGTTCTGTTTCTGTTTCACGGTAATGTTCAGTTTCTGTTCCACGATAATGTTGTGTTTCTGTTTCACGGTAATGTTCCGTTTTTGGTCCATGATAATGTTCTGTTTCTGTTTCACGGTAATGTTCCGTTTCTGGTCCATGATAATGTTCTGTTTCACGGTAATGTTCTGTCTCTGGTCCATGGTAATGTTCTGTCTCTGGTCCACGGTGATGTTCGGTTTCAAGGTAAAGTTCGGTCTCTGGTCCACAGTAATGTTCTGTTTCTTTTTCACGGTAATGTTCTGTTTCTGGTGCACGATAATGTTGTGTTTCTGTTTCACGGTAATGTTCCGTTTCTGGTCCACGGTAATGTTGTGTTTCTGTTTCACGGTAATGTTTCATTTCTGGTCCACAATAATGTTCTGTTTCACGATAATGTTCCGTTTCTGGTCCACAATAATGTTGTTTCTTTTTCACGGTAATGTTCCGTTTCTGGTCCACGATAATGTTGTTTTTCTGTTTCACGGTAATTTTCCGTTTCTGGTCCACGATAATGTTCTGTTTCGGTTTCACGGTAATGTTCCGTTTCTTGTCCACGATAATGTTCTGTTTCGGTTTCACGGTAATGTTCCGTCTCTGGTCCACGGTAATGTTCCGTCTCTGGTCCACGATAATGTTCTGTTTCTGTTTCATGGTAATGTTATGTTTCTGGTCCATGATAATTTTCTGTTTCACGGTAATGTTCTGTCTCTGGTCCACGCTAATGTTCTGTTTCTGTTTCACGGTAATGTTCTGTCTCTGGTCCACGCTAATGTTCTGTTTCTGTTTCACGGTAATGTTCTGTTTCTGGTCCACGGTAATGTTCTGTTTCTGTTTCACGGTAATGTTCTGTTTCTGGTCCACGATAATGTTGTGTTTCTGTTTCACTGTAATGTTCCGTTTCTGGTCCACGATAATGTTCTGTTTCGGTTTCACGGTAATGTTCCGTTTCTGGTACACGATAATGTTCTGTTTCGGTTTCACGGTAATGTTCCGTCTCTGGTCCACGGTAATGTTCCGTCTCTGGTCCATGATAATGTTGTGTTTCTGTTTCACGGTAATGTTTCGTTTCTGGTCCACGATAATGTTCTGTTTCGGTTTCACGGTAATGTTCCGTTTCTGGTACACGATAATGTACTGTTTCGGTTTCACGGTAATGTTCCGTCTCTGGTCCACGGTAATGTTCCGTCTCTGGTCCACAATAATGTTGTGTTTCTGTTTCACGGTAATGTTCCGTTTCTGGTCCATGATAATGTTCTGTTTCACGGTAATGTTCTGTCTCTGGTCCACGCTAATGTTCTGTTTCTGTTTCACGGTAATGTTCCGTTTCTGGTCCACGATAATGTTGTGTTTCTGTTTCACGGTAATGTTCCGTTTCTGGTCCACGATAATGTTGTGTTTCTGTTTCACGGTAATGTTCTGTTTCACAGTAATGTTCTGTCTCTGGTCCACGCTAATGTTCTGTTTCTGTTTCACGGTAATGTTCAGTTTCTGTTCCACGATAATGTTGTGTTTCTGTTTCACGGTAATGTTCCGTTTTTGGTCCATGATAATGTTCTGTTTCTGTTTCACGGTAATGTTCCGTTTCTGGTCCATGATAATGTTCTGTTTCACGGTAATGTTCTGTCTCTGGTCCATGGTAATGTTCTGTCTCTGGTCCACGGTGATGTTCGGTTTCAAGGTAAAGTTCGGTCTCTGGTCCACAGTAATGTTCTGTTTCTTTTTCACGGTAATGTTCTGTTTCTGGTCCACGATAATGTTGTGTTTCTGTTTCACGGTAATGTTCCGTTTCTGGTCCACGGTAATGTTGTGTTTCTGTTTCACGGTAATGTTTCATTTCTGGTCCACAATAATGTTCTGTTTCACGATAATGTTCCGTTTCTGGTCCACAATAATGTTGTTTCTTTTTCACGGTAATGTTCCGTTTCTGGTCCACGATAATGTTGTTTTTCTGTTTCACGGTAATTTTCCGTTTCTGGTCCACGATAATGTTCTGTTTCGGTTTCACGGTAATGTTCCGTTTCTTGTCCACGATAATGTTCTGTTTCGGTTTCACGGTAATGTTCCGTCTCTGGTCCACGGTAATGTTCCGTCTCTGGTCCACGATAATGTTCTGTTTCTGTTTCATGGTAATGTTATGTTTCTGGTCCATGATAATTTTCTGTTTCACGGTAATGTTCTGTCTCTGGTCCACGCTAATGTTCTGTTTCTGTTTCACGGTAATGTTCTGTCTCTGGTCCACGCTAATGTTCTGTTTCTGTTTCACGGTAATGTTCTGTTTCTGGTCCACGGTAATGTTCTGTTTCTGTTTCACGGTAATGTTCTGTTTCTGGTCCACGATAATGTTGTGTTTCTGTTTCACGGTAATGTTCCGTTTCTGGTCCACGGTAATGTTGTGTTTCTGTTTCACGGTAATGTTCCATTTCTGGTCCACAATAATGTTCTGTTTCATGATAATGTTCCGTTTCTGGTCCACAATAATGTTGTGTTTCTTTTTCACGGTAATGTTCCGTTTCTGGTCCACGATAATGTTGTGTTTCTTTTTCACGGTAATGTTCCGTTTCTGGTCCACGATAATGTTGTTTTTCTGTTTCACGGTAATTTTCCGTTTCTGGTCCACGATAATGTTCTGTTTCGATTTCACGGTAATGTTCCGTTTCTGGTCCACGATAATGTTCTGTTTCGGTTTCACGGTAATGTTCCGTCTCTGGTCCACGGTAATGTTCCGTCTCTGGTCCACAATAATGTTGTGTTTCTGTTTCACGGTAATGTTTCGTTTCTGGTCCACGATAATGTTCTGTTTCGGTTTCACGGTAATGTTCCGTTTCTGGTACACGATAATGTTCTGTTTCGGTTTCACGGTAATGTTCCGTCTCTGGTCCATGATAATGTTGTGTTTCTGTTTCACGGTAATGTTTCGTTTCTGGTCCACGATAATGTTCTGTTTCGGTTTCACGGTAATGTTCCGTTTCTGGTACACGATAATGTACTGTTTCGGTTTCACGGTAATGTTCCGTCTCTGGTCCACGGTAATGTTCCGTCTCTGGTCCACAATAATGTTGTGTTTCTGTTTCACGGTAATGTTCCGTTTCTGGTCCATGATAATGTTCTGTTTCACGGTAATGTTCTGTCTCTGGTCCACGCTAATGTTCTGTTTCTGTTTCACGGTAATGTTCCGTTTCTGGTCCACGATAATGTTGTGTTTCTGTTTCACGGTAATGTTCCGTTTCTGGTCCACGATAATGTTGTGTTTCTGTTTCACGGTAATGTTCTGTTTCACAGTAATGTTCTGTCTCTGGTCCACGCTAATGTTCTGTTTCTGTTTCACGGTAATGTTCAGTTTCTGTTCCACGATAATGTTGTGTTTCTGTTTCACGGTAATGTTCCGTTTTTGGTCCATGATAATGTTCTGTTTCTGTTTCACGGTAATGTTCCGTTTCTGGTCCATGATAATGTTCTGTTTCACGGTAATGTTCTGTCTCTGGTCCATGGTAATGTTCTGTCTCTGGTCCACGGTGATGTTCGGTTTCAAGGTAAAGTTCGGTCTCTGGTCCACAGTAATGTTCTGTTTCTTTTTCACGGTAATGTTCTGTTTCTGGTCCACGATAATGTTGTGTTTCTGTTTCACGGTAATGTTCCGTTTCTGGTCCACGGTAATGTTGTGTTTCTGTTTCACGGTAATGTTTCATTTCTGGTCCACAATAATGTTCTGTTTCACGATAATGTTCCGTTTCTGGTCCACAATAATGTTGTTTCTTTTTCACGGTAATGTTCCGTTTCTGGTCCACGATAATGTTGTTTTTCTGTTTCACGGTAATTTTCCGTTTCTGGTCCACGATAATGTTCTGTTTCGGTTTCACGGTAATGTTCCGTTTCTTGTCCACGATAATGTTCTGTTTCGGTTTCACGGTAATGTTCCGTCTCTGGTCCACGGTAATGTTCCGTCTCTGGTCCACGATAATGTTCTGTTTCTGTTTCATGGTAATGTTATGTTTCTGGTCCATGATAATTTTCTGTTTCACGGTAATGTTCTGTCTCTGGTCCACGCTAATGTTCTGTTTCTGTTTCACGGTAATGTTCTGTCTCTGGTCCACGCTAATGTTCTGTTTCTGTTTCACGGTAATGTTCTGTTTCTGGTCCACGGTAATGTTCTGTTTCTGTTTCACGGTAATGTTCTGTTTCTGGTCCACGATAATGTTGTGTTTCTGTTTCACGGTAATGTTCCGTTTCTGATCCACGGTAATGTTGTGTTTCTGTTTCACGGTAATGTTCCATTTCTGGTCCACAATAATGTTCTGTTTCATGATAATGTTCCGTTTCTGGTCCACAATAATGTTGTGTTTCTTTTTCACGGTAATGTTCCGTTTCTGGTCCACGATAATGTTGTTTTTCTGTTTCACGGTAATTTTCCGTTTCTGGTCCACGATAATGTTCTGTTTCGGTTTCACGATAATGTTCCGTTTCTGGTCCACGATAATGTTCTGTTTCGGTTTCACGGTAATGTTCCGTCTCTGGTCCACGGTAATGTTCCGTCTCTGGTCCACAATAATGTTGTGTTTCTGTTTCACGGTAATGTTTCGTTTCTGGTCCACGATAATGTTCTGTTTCGGTTTCACGGTAATGTTCCGTTTCTGGTACACGATAATGTTCTGTTTCGGTTTCACGGTAATGTTCCGTCTCTGGTCCACGGTAATGTTCCGTCTCTGGTCCATGATAATGTTGTGTTTCTGTTTCACGGTAATGTTTCGTTTCTGGTCCACGATAATGTTCTGTTTCGGTTTCACGGTAATGTTCCGTTTCTGGTACACGATAATGTACTGTTTCGGTTTCACGGTAATGTTCCGTCTCTGGTCCACGGTAATGTTCCGTCTCTGGTCCACAATAATGTTGTGTTTCTGTTTCACGGTAATGTTCCGTTTCTGGTCCATGATAATGTTCTGTTTCACGGTAATGTTCTGTCTCTGGTCCACGCTAATGTTCTGTTTCTGTTTCACGGTAATGTTCCGTTTCTGGTCCACTATAATGTTTTGTTTCTGTTTCACGGTAATGTTCCGTTTCTGGTCCACGATAATGTTGTGTTTCTGTTTCACGGTAATGTTCTGTTTCACAGTAATGTTCTGTCTCTGGTCCACGCTAATGTTCTGTTTCTGTTTCACGGTAATGTTCAGTTTCTGTTCCACGATAATGTTGTGTTTCTGTTTCACGGTAATGTTCCGTTTTTGGTCCATGATAATGTTCTGTTTCTGTTTCACGGTAATGTTCCGTTTCTGGTCCATGATAATGTTCTGTTTCACGGTAATGTTCTGTCTCTGGTCCATGGTAATGTTCTGTCTCTGGTCCACGGTGATGTTCGGTTTCAAGGTAAAGTTCGGTCTCTGGTCCACAGTAATGTTCTGTTTCTTTTTCACGGTAATATTCTGTTTCTGGTCCACGATAATGTTGTGTTTCTGTTTCACGGTAATGTTCCGTTTCTGGTCCACGGTAATGTTGTGTTTCTGTTTCACGGTAATGTTTCATTTCTGGTCCACAATAATGTTCTGTTTCACGATAATGTTCCGTTTCTGGTCCACAATAATGTTGTTTCTTTTTCACGGTAATGTTCCGTTTCTGGTCCACGATAATGCTGTTTTTCTGTTTCACGGTAATTTTCCGTTTCTGGTCCACGATAATGTTCTGTTTCGGTTTCACGGTAATGTTCCGTTTCTTGTCCACGATAATGTTCTGTTTCGGTTTCACGGTAATGTTCCGTCTCTGGTCCACGGTAATGTTCCGTCTCTGGTCCACGATAATGTTCTGTTTCTGTTTCATGGTAATGTTATGTTTCTGGTCCATGATAATTTTCTGTTTCACGGTAATGTTCTGTCTCTGGTCCACGCTAATGTTCTGTTTCTGTTTCACGGTAATGTTCTGTCTCTGGTCCACGCTAATGTTCTGTTTCTGTTTCACGGTAATGTTCTGTTTCTGGTCCACGGTAATGTTCTGTTTCTGTTTCACGGTAATGTTCTGTTTCTGGTCCACGATAATGTTGTGTTTCTGTTTCACGGTAATGTTCCGTTTCTGGTCCACGGTAATGTTGTGTTTCTGTTTCACGATAATGTTCCATTTCTGGTCCACAATAATGTTCTGTTTCATGATAATGTTCCGTTTCTGGTCCACAATAATGTTGTGTTTCTTTTTCACGGTAATGTTCCGTTTCTGGTCCACGATAATGTTGTTTTTCTGTTTCACGGTAATTTTCCGTTTCTGGTCCACGATAATGTTCTGTTTCGGTTTCACGGTAATGTTCCGTTTCTGGTCCACGATAATGTTCTGTTTCGGTTTCACGGTAATGTTCCGTCTCTGGTCCACGGTAATGTTCCGTCTCTGGTCCACAATAATGTTGTGTTTCTGTTTCACGGTAATGTTTCGTTTCTGGTCCACGATAATGTTCTGTTTCGGTTTCACGGTAATGTTCCGTTTCTGGTACACGATAATGTTCTGTTTCGGTTTCACGGTAATGTTCCGTCTCTGGTCCATGATAATGTTGTGTTTCTGTTTCACGGTAATGTTTCGTTTCTGGTCCACGATAATGTTCTGTTTCGGTTTCACGGTAATGTTCCGTTTCTGGTACACGATAATGTACTGTTTCGGTTTCACGGTAATGTTCCGTCTCTGGTCCACGGTAATGTTCCGTCTCTGGTCCACAATAATGTTGTGTTTCTGTTTCACGGTAATGTTCCGTTTCTGGTCCATGATAATGTTCTGTTTCACGGTAATGTTCTGTCTCTGGTCCACGCTAATGTTCTGTTTCTGTTTCACGGTAATGTTCCGTTTCTGGTCCACGATAATGTTGTGTTTCTGTTTCACGGTAATGTTCCGTTTCTGGTCCACGATAATGTTGTGTTTCTGTTTCACGGTAATGTTGTGTTTCACAGTAATGTTCTGTCTCTGGTCCACGCTAATGTTCTGTTTCTGTTTCATGGTAATGTTCAGTTTCTGTTCCACGATAATGTTGTGTTTCTGTTTCACGGTAATGTTCCGTTTTTGGTCCATGATAATGTTCTGTTTCTGTTTCACGGTAATGTTCCGTTTCTGGTCCATGATAATGTTCTGTTTCACGGTAATGTTCTGTCTCTGGTCCATGGTAATGTTCTGTCTCTGGTCCACGGTGATGTTCGGTTTCAAGGTAAAGTTCGGTCTCTGGTCCACAGTAATGTTCTGTTTCTTTTTCACGGTAATGTTCTGTTTCTGGTCCACGATAATGTTGTGTTTCTGTTTCACGGTAATGTTCCGTTTCTGGTCCACGGTAATGTTGTGTTTCTGTTTCACGGTAATGTTTAATTTCTGGTCCACAATAATGTTCTGTTTCACGATATTGTTCCGTTTCTGGTCCACAATAATGTTGTTTCTTTTTCACGGTAATGTTCCGTTTCTGGTCCACGATAATGTTGTTTTTCTGTTTCACGGTAATTTTCCGTTTCTGGTCCACGATAATGTTCTGTTTCGGTTTCACGGTAATGTTCCGTTTCTTGTCCACGATAATGTTCTGTTTCGGTTTCACGGTAATGTTCCGTCTCTGGTCCACGGTAATGTTCCGTCTCTGGTCCACGATAATGTTCTGTTTCTGTTTCATGGTAATGTTATGTTTCTGGTCCATGATAATTTTCTGTTTCACGGTAATGTTCTGTCTCTGGTCCACGCTAATGTTCTGTTTCTGTTTCACGGTAATGTTCTGTCTCTGGTCCACGCTAATGTTCTGTTTCTGTTTCACGGTAATGTTCTGTTTCTGGTCCACGGTAATGTTCTGTTTCTGTTTCACGGTAATGTTCCGTTTCTGGTCCACGATAATGTTGTTTTTCTGTTTCACGGTAATTTTCCGTTTCTGGTCCACGATAATGTTCTGTTTCGGTTTCACGGTAATGTTCCGTTTCTGGTCCACGATAATGTTCTGTTTCGGTTTCACGGTAATGTTCCGTCTCTGGTCCACGGTAATGTTCCGTCTCTGGTCCACAATAATGTTGTGTTTCTGTTTCACGGTAATGTTTCGTTTCTGGTCCACGATAATGTTCTGTTTCGGTTTCACGGTAATGTTCCGTTTCTGGTACACGATAATGTTCTGTTTCGGTTTCACGGTAATGTTCCGTCTCTGGTCCACGGTAATGTTCCGTCTCTGGTCCATGATAATGTTGTGTTTCTGTTTCACGGTAATGTTTCGTTTCTGGTCCACGATAATGTTCTGTTTCGGTTTCACGGTAATGTTCCGTTTCTGGTACACGATAATGTACTGTTTCGGTTTCACGGTAATGTTCCGTCTCTGGTCCACGGTAATGTTCCGTCTCTGGTCCACAATAATGTTGTGTTTCTGTTTCACGGTAATGTTCCGTTTCTGGTCCATGATAATGTTCTGTTTCTCGGTAATGTTCTGTCTCTGGTCCACGCTAATGTTCTGTTTCTGTTTCACGGTAATTTTCCGTTTCTGGTCCACGATAATGTTGTGTTTCTGTTTCACGGTAATGTTCCGTTTCTGGTCCACGATAATGTTGTGTTTCTGTTTCACGGTAATGTTCTGTTTCACAGTAATGTTCTGTCTCTGGTCCACGCTAATGTTCTGTTTCTGTTTCACGGTAATGTTCAGTTTCTGTTCCACGATAATGTTGTGTTTCTGTTTCACGGTAATGTTCCGTTTTTGGTCCATGATAATGTTCTGTTTCTGTTTCACGGTAATGTTCCGTTTCTGTTTCACGGTAATGTTCCGTTTTTGGTCCATGATAATGTTCTGTTTCTGTTTCACGGTAATGTTCCGTTTCTGGTCCATGATAATGTTCTGTTTCACGGTAATGTTCTGTCTCTGGTCCATGGTAATGTTCTGTCTCTGGTCCACGGTGATGTTCGGTTTCAAGGTAAAGTTCGGTCTCTGGTCCACAGTAATGTTCTGTCTCTGGCCAACGGTAATGTTCTGTCTCTGGTCCACGGTAATGTTCTGTCTCTGGTCCACGGTAATGTTCTGTCTCTGGTCCACGGTAATGTTCTGTCTCTGGTCCACGGTAATGTTCGATCTCTGGTCCACGATAATGTTCGGTTTCACGGTAATGTTCCGTCTCTGGTCCACGATAATGTTCTGTTTCTGTTTCACGGCTATGTTCCATTTCTGGTCCACGATAATTTTGTGTTTCTGTTTCACGGTAATGTTCCGTTTCTGGTCCACGATAATGTTCTGTTTCGGTTTCACGGTAATGTTCTGTCTCTGGTCCACGGTAATGTTCCGTCTCTGGTCCACGATAATGTTCGGTTTCACGGTAATGTTCCGTCTCTGGTCCACGATAATGTTCTGTTTCTGTTTCACGGCTATGTTCCATTTCTGGTCCACGATAATTTTGTGTTTCTGTTTCACGGTAATGTTCCGTTTCTGGTCCACGATAATGTTCTGTTTCGGTTTCACGGTAATGTTCTGTCTCTGGTCCACGGTAATGTTCCGTCTCTGGTACACGATAATGTTCTGTTTTTGTTTCACGGTAATATTCCGTTTCTGGTCCACGATAATGTTGTGTTTCTGTTTCACGGTAATGTTCCGTCTCTGGTCCACGATAATGTTCGGTTACACGATAATGTTCTGTCTCTGGCCCACGATAATGTTCCGTCTCTGGTCCACGATAATGCTCCGTCTCTGGTCCACGATAATGTTCTGTCTCTGGTCCACGATAATGTTCCGTTTCTGGTCCACGATAATGTTCTGTTTCGGTTTCACGGTAATGTTCTGTCTCTGGTCCAAGATAATGTTCCGTTTCTGGTCCACGATAATGTTGTGTTTCTGTTTCACGGTAATGTTCCGTTTCTGGTCCATGATAATTTTCTGTTTCAAGGTAATGTTCTGTCTCTGGTCCACGCTAATGTTCTGTTTCTGTTTCACGGTAATGTTCCGTTTCTGGTCCACGATAATGTTGTGTTTCTGTTTCACGGTAATGTTCTGTCTCTGGTCCACGGTAATGTTCTGTTTCTTTTTCACGGTAATGTTCTGTTTCTGGTCCACGATAATGTTGTGTTTCTGTTTCACGGTAATGTTCCGTTTCTGGTCCATGATAATGTTCTGTTTCACGGTAATGTTCTGTCTCTGGTCCATGGTAAAGTTCTGTCTCTGGTCCACGGTGATGTTCGGTTTCAAGGTAAAGTTCGGTCTCTGGTCCACAGTAAAATTCTGTCTCTTGTCCACGGTAATGTTCTGTCTCTGGTCCACGGTAATGTTCTGTCTCTGGTCCACGGTAATGTTCTGTCTCTGGTCCACGGTAATGTTTCGTTTCTGGTCCACGATAATGTTCTGTTTCGGTTTCACGGTAATGTTCCGTTTCTGGTACACGATAATGTTCTGTTTCGGTTTCACGGTAATGTTCCGTCTCTGGTCCACGGTAATGTTCCGTCTCTGGTCCATGATAATGTTGTGTTTCTGTTTCACGGTAATGTTTCGTTTCTGGTCCACGATAATGTTCTGTTTCGGTTTCACGGTAATGTTCCATTTCTGGTACACGATAATGTACTGTTTCGGTTTCACGGTAATGTTCCGTCTCTGGTCCACGGTAATGTTCCGTCTCTGGTCCACAATAATGTTGTGTTTCTGTTTCACGGTAATGTTCCGTTTCTGGTCCATGATAATGTTCTGTTTCACGGTAATGTTCTGTCTCTGGTCCACGCTAATGTTCTGTTTCTGTTTCACGGTAATGTTCTGTTTCGGTTTCACGGTAATGTTCTGTCTCTGGTCCAAGATAATGTTCCGTTTCTGGTCCACGATAATGTTGTGTTTCTGTTTCACGGTAATGTTCCGTTTCTGGTCCATGATAATTTTCTGTTTCAAGGTAATGTTCTGTCTCTGGTCCACGCTAATGTTCTGTTTCTGTTTCACGGTAATGTTCCGTTTCTGGTCCACTATAATGTTGTGTTTCTGTTTCACGGTAATGTTCTGTCTCTGGTCCACGGTAATGTTCTGTTTCTTTTTCACGGTAATGTTCTGTTTCTGGTCCACGATAATGTTGTGTTTCTGTTTCACGGTAATGTTCCGTTTCTGGTCCATGATAATGTTCTGTTTCACGGTAATGTTCTGTCTCTGGTCCATGGTAAAGTTCTGTCTCTGGTCCACGGTGATGTTCGGTTTCAAGGTAAAGTTCGGTCTCTGGTCCACAGTAAAATTCTGTCTCTTGTCCACGGTAATGTTCTGTCTCTGGTCCACGGTAATGTTCTGTCTCTGGTCCACGGTAATGTTCTGTCTCTGGTCCACGGTAATGTTCTGTCTCTGGTCCACGGTAATGTTCGATCTCTGGTCCACGATAATGTTCGGTTTCTCTTTCACGGCTATGTTCCATTTCTGGTCCACGATAATTTTGTGTTTCTGTTTCACGGTAATGTTCCGTCTCTGGTCCACGATAATGTTCTGTTTCTCTTTCACGGCTATGTTCCATTTCTGGTCCACGGTAATTTTGTGTTTCTGTTTCACGGTAATGTTCCGTTTCTGGTCCACGATAATGTTCTGTTTCGGTTTCACGGTAATGTTCTGTCTCTGGTCCACGGTAATGTTCCGTCTCTGGTACACGATAATGTTGTGTTTCTGTTTCACGGTAATGTTCCGTCTCTGGTCCACGATAATGTTCGGTTACACGGTAATGTTCTGTCTCTGGCCCACGATAATGTTCCGTCTCTGGTCAACGATAATGCTCCGTCTCTGGTCCACGATAATGTTCTGTCTCTGTTCCACGATAATGTTCCGTTTCTGGTCCACGATAATGTTCTGTTTCGGTTTCACGGTAATGTTCTGTCTCTGGTCCAAGATAATGTTCCGTTTCTGGTCCACGATAATGTTGTGTTTCTGTTTCACGGTAATGTTCCGTTTCTGGTCCATGATAATTTTCTGTTTCACGGTAATGTTCTGTCTCTGGTCCATGCTAATGTTCTGTTTCTGTTTCACGGTAATGTGCCGTTTCTGGTCCACTATAATGTTGTGTTTCTGTTTCACGGTAATGTTCTGTCTCTGGTCCACGGTAATGTTCTGTTTCTTTTTCACGGTAATGTTCTGTTTCTGGTCCACGATAATGTTGTGTTTCTGTTTCACGGTAATGTTCCGTTTCTGGTCCACGGTAATGTTGTGTTTCTGTTTCACGGTAATGTTTCATTTCTGGTCCACAATAATGTTCTGTTTCACGATAATGTTCCGTTTCTGGTCCACAATAATGTTGTTTCTATTTCACGGTAATGTTCCGTTTCTGGTCCACGATAATGTTGTTTTTCTGTTTCACGGTAATTTTCCGTTTCTGGTCCACGATAATGTTCTGTTTCGGTTTCACGGTAATGTTTTGTTTCTTGTCCACGATAATGTTCTGTTTCGGTTTCACGGTAATGTTCCGTCTCTGGTCCACGGTAATGTTCCGTCTCTGGTCCACGATAATGTTCTGTTTCTGTTTCATGGTAATGTTATGTTTCTGGTCCATGATAATTTTCTGTTTCACGGTAATGTTCTGTCTCTGGTCCACGCTAATGTTCTGTTTCTGTTTCACGGTAATGTTCTGTCTCTGGTCCACGCTAATGTTCTGTTTCTGTTTCACGGTAATGTTCTGTTTCTGGTCCACGGTAATGTTCTGTTTCTGTTTCACGGTAATGTTCTGTTTCTGGTCCACGATAATGTTGTGTTTCTGTTTCACGGTAATGTTCCGTTTCTGGTCCACGGTAATGTTGTGTTTCTGTTTCACGGTAATGTTCCATTTCTGGTCCACAATAATGTTCTGTTTCATGATAATGTTCCGTTTCTGGTCCACAATAATGTTGTGTTTCTTTTTCACGGTAATGTTCCGTTTCTGGTCCACGATAATGTTGTTTTTCTGTTTCACGGTAATTTTCCGTTTCTGGTCCACGATAATGTTCTGTTTCGGTTTCACGGTAATGTTCCGTTTCTGGTCCACGATAATGTTCTGTTTCGGTTTCACGGTAATGTTCCGTCTCTGGTCCACGGTAATGTTCCGTCTCTGGTCCACAATAATGTTGTGTTTCTGTTTCACGGTAATGTTTCGTTTCTGGTCCACGATAATGTTCTGTTTCGGTTTCACGGTAATGTTCCGTTTCTGGTACACGATAATGTTCTGTTTCGGTTTCACGGTAATGTTCCGTCTCTGGTCCACGGTAATGTTCCGTCTCTGGTCCATGATAATGTTGTGTTTCTGTTTCACGGTAATGTTTCGTTTCTGGTCCACGATAATGTTCTGTTTCGGTTTCACGGTAATGTTCCGTTTCTGGTACACGATAATGTACTGTTTCGGTTTCACGGTAATGTTCCGTCTCTGGTCCACGGTAATGTTCCGTCTCTGGTCCACAATAATGTTGTGTTTCTGTTTCACGGTAATGTTCCGTTTCTGGTCCATGATAATGTTCTGTTTCACGGTAATGTTCTGTCTCTGGTCCACGCTAATGTTCTGTTTCTGTTTCACGGTAATGTTCCGTTTCTGGTCCACGATAATGTTGTGTTTCTGTTTCACGGTAATGTTCCGTTTCTGGTCCACGATAATGTTGTGTTTCTGTTTCACGGTAATGTTCTGTTTCACAGTAATGTTCTGTCTCTGGTCCACGCTAATGTTCTGTTTCCGTTTCACGGTAATGTGCCGTTTCTGGTCCACTATAATGTTGTGTTTCTGTTTCACGGTAATGTTCTGTCTCTGGTCCACGGTAATGTTCTGTTTCTTTTTCACGGTAATGTTCTGTTTCTGGTCCACGATAATGTTGTGTTTCTGTTTCACGGTAATGTTCCGTTTCTGGTCCACGGTAATGTTGTGTTTCTGTTTCACGGTAATGTTTCATTTCTGGTCCACAATAATGTTCTGTTTCACGATAATGTTCCGTTTCTGGTCCACAATAATGTTGTTTCTATTTCACGGTAATGTTCCGTTTCTGGTCCACGATAATGTTGTTTTTCTGTTTCACGGTAATTTTCCGTTTCTGGTCCACGATAATGTTCTGTTTCGGTTTCACGGTAATGTTTTGTTTCTTGTCCACGATAATGTTCTGTTTCGGTTTCACGGTAATGTTCCGTCTCTGGTCCACGGTAATGTTCCGTCTCTGGTCCACGATAATGTTCTGTTTCTGTTTCATGGTAATGTTATGTTTCTGGTCCATGATAATTTTCTGTTTCACGGTAATGTTCTGTCTCTGGTCCACGCTAATGTTCTGTTTCTGTTTCACGGTAATGTTCTGTCTCTGGTCCACGCTAATGTTCTGTTTCTGTTTCACGGTAATGTTCTGTTTCTGGTCCACGGTAATGTTCTGTTTCTGTTTCACGGTAATGTTCTGTTTCTGGTCCACGATAATGTTGTGTTTCTGTTTCACGGTAATGTTCCGTTTCTGGTCCACGGTAATGTTGTGTTTCTGTTTCACGGTAATGTTCCATTTCTGGTCCACAATAATGTTCTGTTTCATGATAATGTTCCGTTTCTGGTCCACAATAATGTTGTGTTTCTTTTTCACGGTAATGTTCCGTTTCTGGTCCACGATAATGTTGTTTTTCTGTTTCACGGTAATTTTCCGTTTCTGGTCCACGATAATGTTCTGTTTCGGTTTCACGGTAATGTTCCGTTTCTGGTCCACGATAATGTTCTGTTTCGGTTTCACGGTAATGTTCCGTCTCTGGTCCACGGTAATGTTCCGTCTCTGGTCCACAATAATGTTGTGTTTCTGTTTCACGGTAATGTTTCGTTTCTGGTCCACGATAATGTTCTGTTTCGGTTTCACGGTAATGTTCCGTTTCTGGTACACGATAATGTTCTGTTTCGGTTTCACGGTAATGTTCCGTCTCTGGTCCACGGTAATGTTCCGTCTCTGGTCCATGATAATGTTGTGTTTCTGTTTCACGGTAATGTTTCGTTTCTGGTCCACGATAATGTTCTGTTTCGGTTTCACGGTAATGTTCCGTTTCTGGTACACGATAATGTACTGTTTCGGTTTCACGGTAATGTTCCGTCTCTGGTCCACGGTAATGTTCCGTCTCTGGTCCACAATAATGTTGTGTTTCTGTTTCACGGTAATGTTCCGTTTCTGGTCCATGATAATGTTCTGTTTCACGGTAATGTTCTGTCTCTGGTCCACGCTAATGTTCTGTTTCTGTTTCACGGTAATGTTCCGTTTCTGGTCCACGATAATGTTGTGTTTCTGTTTCACGGTAATGTTCCGTTTCTGGTCCACGATAATGTTGTGTTTCTGTTTCACGGTAATGTTCTGTTTCACAGTAATGTTCTGTCTCTGGTCCACGCTAATGTTCTGTTTCCGTTTCACGGTAATGTTCAGTTTCTGTTCCACGATAATGTTGTGTTTCTGTTTCACGGTAATGTTCCGTTTTTGGTCCATGATAATGTTCTGTTTCTGTTTCACGGTAATGTTCCGTTTCTGGTCCATGATAATGTTCTGTTTCACGGTAATGTTCTGTCTCTGGTCCATGGTAATGTTCTGTCTCTGGTCCACGGTGATGTTCGGTTTCAAGGTAAAGTTCGGTCTCTGGTCCACAGTAATGTTCTGTCTCTGGCCAACGGTAATGTTCTGTCTCTGGTCCACGGTAATGTTCTGTCTCTGGTCCACGGTAATGTTCTGTCTCTGGTCCACGGTAATGTTCTGTCTCTGGTCCACGGTAATGTTCGATCTCTGGTCCACGATAATGTTCGGTTTCACGGTAATGTTCCGTCTCTGGTCCACGATAATGTTCTGTTTCTGTTTCACGGCTATGTTCCATTTCTGGTCCACGATAATTTTGTGTTTCTGTTTCACGGTAATGTTCCGTTTCTGGTCCACGATAATGTTCTGTTTCGGTTTCACGGTAATGTTCTGTCTCTGGTCCACGGTAATGTTCCGTCTCTGGTCCACGATAATGTTCCGTTTCACGGTAATGTTCCGTCTCTGGTCCACGATAATGTTCTGTTTCTGTTTCACGGCTATGTTCCATTTCTGGTCCACGATAATTTTGTGTTTCTGTTTCACGGTAATGTTCCGTTTCTGGTCCACGATAATGTTCTGTTTCGGTTTCACGGTAATGTTCTGTCTCTGGTCCACGGTAATGTTCCGTCTCTGGTACACGATAATGTTCTGTTTTTGTTTCACGGTAATATTCCGTTTCTGGTCCACGATAATGTTGTGTTTCTGTTTCACGGTAATGTTCCGTCTCTGGTCCACGATAATGTTCGGTTACACGATAATGTTCTGTCTCTGGCCCACGATAATGTTCCGTCTCTGGTCCACGATAATGCTCCGTCTCTGGTCCACGATAATGTTCTGTCTCTGGTCCACGATAATGTTCCGTTTCTGGTCCACGATAATGTTCTGTTTCGGTTTCACGGTAATGTTCTGTCTCTGGTCCAAGATAATGTTCCGTTTCTGGTCCACGATAATGTTGTGTTTCTGTTTCACGGTAATGTTCCGTTTCTGGTCCATGATAATTTTCTGTTTCACGGTAATGTTCTGTCTCTGGTCCACGCTAATGTTCTGTTCTGTTTCACGGTAATGTGCCGTTTCTGGTCCACTATAATGTTGTGTTTCTGTTTCACGGTAATGTTCTGTCTCTGGTCCACGGTAATGTTCTGTTTCTTTTTCACGGTAATGTTCTGTTTCTGGTCCACGATAATGTTGTGTTTCTGTTTCACGGTAATGTTCCGTTTCTGGTCCACGGTAATGTTGTGTTTCTGTTTCACGGTAATGTTTCATTTCTGGTCCACAATAATGTTCTGTTTCACGATAATGTTCCGTTTCTGGTCCACAATAATGTTGTGTTTCTTTTTCACGGTAATGTTCCGTTTCTGGTCCACGATAATGTTGTTTTTCTGTTTCACGGTAATTTTCCGTTTCTGGTCCACGATAATGTTCTGTTTCGGTTTCACGGTAATGTTCCGTCTCTGGTCCACGGTAATGTTCCATCTCTGGTCCACGATAATGTTCTGTTTCTGTTTCATGGTAATGTTATGTTTCTGGTCCATGATAATTTTCTGTTTCACGGTAATGTTCTGTCTCTGGTCCACGCTAATGTTCTGTTTCTGTTTCACGGTAATGTTCTGTCTCTGGTCCACGCTAATGTTCTGTTTCTGTTTCACGGTAATGTTCTGTTTCTGGTCCACGGTAATGTTCTGTTTCTGTTTCACGGTAATGTTCTGTTTCTGGTCCACGATAATGTTGTGTTTCTGTTTCACGGTATTGTTCCGTTTCTGGTCCACGGTAATGTTGTGTTTCTGTTTCACGGTAATGTTCCATTTCTGGTCCACAATAATGTTCTGTTTCATGATAATGTTCCGTTTCTGGTCCACGATAATGTTCTGTTTCGGTTTCATGGTAATGTTCCGTTTCTGGTCCACGATAATGTTCTGTTTCACGGTAATGTTCTGTCTCTGGTCCACGCTAATGTTCTGTTTCTGTTTCACGGTAATGTTCCGTTTCTGGTCCACGATAATGTTGTGTTTCTGTTTCACGGCTATGTTCCATTTCTGGTCCACGATAATTTTGTGTTTCTGTTTCACGGTAATGTTCCGTTTCTGGTCCACGATAATGTTCTGTTTCGGTTTCACGGTAATGTTCTGTCTCTGGTCCACGGTAATGTTCCGTCTCTGGTACACGATAATGTTCTGTTTTTGTTTCACGGTAATGTTCCGTTTCTGGTCCACGATAATGTTCTGTTTCACGATAATGTTCCGTTTCTGGTCCACAATAATGTTGTGTTTCTTTTTCACGGTAATGTTCCGTTTCTGGTCCACGATAATGTTGTTTTTCTGTTTCACGGTAATTTTCCGTTTCTGGTCCACCATAATGTTCTGTTTCGGTTTCACGGTAATGTTCCGTTTCTGGTCCACGATAAGTTTCTCTTTCGGTTTCACGGTAATGTTCCGTCTCTGGTCCACGGTAATGTTCCGTCTCTGGTCCACGATAATGTTCTGTTTCTGTTTCATGGTAATGTTATGTTTCTGGTCCATGATAATTTTCTGTTTCACGGTAATGTTCTGTCTCTGGTCCACGCTAATGTTCTGTTTCTGTTTCACGGTAATGTTCTGTCTCTGGTCCACGCTAATGTTCTGTTTCTGTTTCACGGTAATGTTCTGTTTCTGGTCCACGATAATGTTGTGTTTCTGTTTCACGGTAATGTTTCGTTTCTGGTCCACGATAATGTTCTGTTTTGGTTTCACGGTAATGTTCCGTCTCTGGTCCATGGTAATGTTCCGTCTCTGGTCCACGAAAATGTTCTGTTTCAGTTTCACGGTAATGTTCCGTCTCTGGTCCACGGTAATGTTCCGTCTCTGGTCCACGAAAATGTTGTGTTTCTGTTTCACGGTAATGTTCCGTTTCTGGTCCATGATAATGTTGTGTTTCTGTTTCACGGTAATGTTTAGTTTCTGGTCCACGATAATGTTCTGTTTCGGTTTCATGGTCATGTTCCGTTTCTGGTCCACGATAATGTATTGTTTCTGTTTCACGGTAATGTTCCGTTTCTGGTCCACGATAATGTTGTGTTTCTGTTTCACGGTAATGTTCTGTTTCACGGTAATGTTCTGTCTCTGGTCCACGTTAATGTTCTTTTTCTGTTTCACGGTAATGTTCCGTTTCTGGTCCACGATAATGTATTGTTTCTGTTTCACGGTAATGTTCCGTTTCTGGTCCACGATAATGTTGTGTTTCTGTTTCACGGTAATGTTTCGTTTCTGGTCCACGATAATGTTCTGTTTTGGTTTCACGGTAATGTTCCGTTTCTGGTCCACGGTAATGTTGTGTTTCTGTTTCACGGTAATGTTCCATTTCTGGTCCACAATAATGTTCTGTTTCATGATAATGTTCCGTTTCTGGTCCACAATAATGTTGTGTTTCTTTTTCACGGTAATGTTCCGTCTCTGGTCCACAATAATGTTGTGTTTCTGTTTCACGGTAATGTTCCGTTTCTGGTCCATGATAATGTTCTGTTTCACGGTAATGTTCTGTCTCTGGTCCACGCTAATGTTCTGTTTCTGTTTCACGGTAATGTTCCGTTTCTGGTCCACGATAATGTTGTGTTTCTGTTTCACGGTAATGTTCCGTTTCTCGTCCACGATAATGTTGTGTTTCTGTTTCACGGTAATGTTCTGTTTCACAGAAATGTTCTGTCTCTGGTCCACGCTAATGTTCTGTTTCTGTTTCACGGTAATGTTCAGTTTCTGTTCCACGATAATGTTGTGTTTCTGTTTCACGGTAATGTTCCGTTTTTGGTCCATGATAATGTTCTGTTTCTGTTTCACGGTAATGTTCCGTTTCTGGTCCATGATAATGTTCTGTTTCACGGTAATGTTCTGTCTCTGGTCCATGGTAATGTTCTGTCTCTGGTCCACGGTGATGTTCGGTTTCAAGGTAAAGTTCGGTCTCTGGTCCACAGTAAAATTCTGTCTCTGGTCCACGGTAATGTTCTGTCTCTGGTCCACGGTAATGTTCTGTCTCTGGTCCACGGTAATGTTCTGTCTCTGGTCCACGGTAATGTTCTGTCTCTGGTCCACGGTAATGTTCGATCTCTGGTCCACGATAATGTTCGGTTTCTCTTTCACGGCTATGTTCCATTTCTGGTCCACGATAATTTTGTGTTTCTGTTTCACGGTAATGTTCCGTCTCTGGTCCACGATAATGTTCTGTTTCTCTTTCACGGCTATGTTCCATTTCTGGTCCACGATAATTTTGTGTTTCTGTTTCACGGTAATGTTCCGTTTCTGGTCCACGATAATGTTCTGTTTCGGTTTCACGGTAATGTTCTGTCTCTGGTCCACGGTAATGTTCCGTCTCTGGTACACGATAATGTTGTGTTTCTGTTTCACGGTAATGTTCCGTCTCTGGTCCACGATAATGTTCGGTTACACGGTAATGTTCTGTCTCTGGCCCACGATAATGTTCCGTCTCTGGTCCACGATAATGCTCCGTCTCTGGTCCACGATAATGTTCTGTCTCTGTTCCACGATAATGTTCCGTTTCTGGTCCACGATAATGTTCTGTTTCGGTTTCACGGTAATGTTCTGTCTCTGGTCCAAGATAATGTTCCGTTTCTGGTCCACGATAATGTTGTGTTTCTGTTTCACGGTAATGTTCCGTTTCTGGTCCATGATAATTTTCTGTTTCACGCTAATGTTCTGTCTCTGGTCCACGCTAATGTTCTGTTTCTGTTTCACGGTAATGTGCCGTTTCTGGTCCACTATAATGTTGTGTTTCTGTTTCACGGTAATGTTCTGTCTCTGGTCCACGGTAATGTTCTGTTTCTTTTTCACGGTAATGTTCTGTTTCTGGTCCACGATAATGTTGTGTTTCTGTTTCACGGTAATGTTCCGTTTCTGGTCCACGGTAATGTTGTGTTTCTGTTTCACGGTAATGTTTCATTTCTCGTCCACAATAATGTTCTGTTTCACGATAATGTTCCGTTTCTGGTCCACAATAATGTTGTTTCTTTTTCACGGTAATGTTCCGTTTCTGGTCCACGATAATGTTGTTTTTCTGTTTCACGGTAATTTTCCGTTTCTGGTCCACGATAATGTTCTGTTTCGGTTTCACGGTAATGTTCCGTTTCTTGTCCACGATAATGTTCTGTTTCGGTTTCACGGTAATGTTCCGTCTCTGGTCCACGGTAATGTTCCGTCTCTGGTCCACGATAATGTTCTGTTTCTGTTTCATGGTAATGTTATGTTTCTGGTCCATGATAATTTTCTGTTTCACGGTAATGTTCTGTCTCTGGTCCACGCTAATGTTCTGTTTCTGTTTCACGGTAATGTTCTGTCTCTGGTCCACGCTAATGTTCTGTTTCTGTTTCACGGTAATGTTCTGTTTCTGGTCCACGGTAATGTTCTGTTTCTGTTTCACGGTAATGTTCTGTTTCTGGTCCACGATAATGTTGTGTTTCTGTTTCACGGTAATGTTCCGTTTCTGGTCCACGGTAATGTTGTGTTTCTGTTTCACGGTAATAATCCATTTCTGGTCCACAATAATGTTCTGTTTCATGATAATGTTCCGTTTCTGGTCCACAATAATGTTGTGTTTCTTTTTCACGGTAATGTTCCGTTTCTGGTCCACGATAATGTTGTTTTTCTGTTTCACGGTAATTTTCCGTTTCTGGTCCACGATAATGTTCTGTTTCGGTTTCACGGTAATGTTCCGTTTCTGGTCCACGATAATGTTCTGTTTCGGTTTCACGGTAATGTTCCGTCTCTGGTCCACAATAATGTTGTGTTTCTGTTTCACGGTAATGTTTCGTTTCTGGTCCACGATAATGTTCTGTTTCGGTTTCACGGTAATGTTCCGTCTCTGGTCCACGGTAATGTTCCGTCTCTGGTCCATGATAATGTTGTGTTTCTGTTTCACGGTAATGTTTCGTTTCTGGTCCACGATAATGTTCTGTTTCGGTTTCACGGTAATGTTCCGTTTCTGGTACACGATAATGTACTGTTTCGGTTTCACGGTAATGTTCCGTCTCTGGTCCACGGTAATGTTCCGACTCTGGTCCACAATAATGTTGAGTTTCTGTTTCACGGTAATGTTCCGTTTCTGGTCCATGATAATGTTCTGTTTCACGGTAATGTTCTGTCTCTGGTCCACGCTAATGTTCTGTTTCTGTTTCACGGTAATGTTCCGTTTCTGGTCCACGATAATGTTGTGTTTCTGTTTCACGGTAATGTTCCGTTTCTGGTCCACGATAATGTTGTGTTTCTGTTTCACGGTAATGTTCTGTTTCACAGTAATGTTCTGTCTCTGGTCCACGCTAATGTTCTCTTTCTGTTTCACGGTAATGTTCAGTTTCTGTTCCACGATAATGTTGTGTTTCTGTTTCACGGTAATGTTCCGTTTTTGGTCCATGATAATGTTCTGTTTCTGTTTCACGGTAATGTTCCGTTTCTGGTCCATGGTAATGTTCTGTCTCTGGTCCACGGTGATGTTCGGTTTCAAGGTAAAGTTCGGTCTCTGGTCCACAGTAATGTTCTGTCTCTGGCCAACGGTAATGTTCTGTCTCTGGTCCACGGTAATGTTCTGTCTCTGGTCCACGGTAATGTTCTGTCTCTGGTCCACGGTAATGTTCTGTCTCTGGTCCACGGTAATGTTCGATCTCTGGTCCACGATAATGTTCGGTTTTACGGTAATGTTCCGTCTCTGGTCCACGATAATGTTCTGTTTCTGTTTCACGGCTATGTTCCATTTCTGGTCCACGATAATTTTGTGTTTCTGTTTCACGGTAATGTTCCGTTTCTGGTCCACGATAATGTTCTGTTTCGGTTTCACGGTAATGTTCTGTCTCTGGTCCACGGTAATGTTCCGTCTCTGGTCCACGATAATGTTCGGTTTCACGGTAATGTTCCGTCTCTGGTCCACGATAATGTTCTGTTTCTGTTTCACGGCTATGTTCCATTTCTGGTCCACGATAATTTTGTGTTTCTGTTTCACGGTAATGTTCCGTTTCTGGTCCACGATAATGTTCTGTTTCGGTTTCACGGTAATGTTCTGTCTCTGGTCCACGGTAATGTTCCGTCTCTGGTACACGATAATGCTCTGTTTTTGTTTCACGGTAATATTCCGTTTCTGGTCCACGATAATGTTATGTTTCTGTTTCACGGTAATGTTCCGTCTCTGGTCCACGATAATGTTCGGTTACACGATAATGTTCTGTCTCTGGCCCACGATAATGTTCCGTCTCTGGTCCACGATAATGCTCCGTCTCTGGTCCACGATAATGTTCTGTCTCTGGTCCACGATAATGTTCCGTTTCTGGTCCACGATAATGTTCTGTTTCGGTTTCACGGTAATGTTCTGTCTCTGGTCCAAGATAATGTTCCGTTTCTGGTCCACGATAATGTTTAGTTTCTGTTTCACGGTAATGTTCCGTTTCTGGTCCATGATAATTTTCTGTTTCACGGTAATGTTCTGTCTCTGGTCCACGCTAATGTTCTGTTTCTGTTTCACGGTAATGTGCCGTTTCTGGTCCACTATAATGTTGTGTTTCTGTTTCACGGTAATGTTCTGTCTCTGGTCCACGGTAATGTTCTGTTTCTTTTTCACGGTAATGTTCTGTTTCTGGTCCACGATAATGTTGTGTTTCTGTTTCACGGTAATGTTCCGTTTCTGGTCCATGATAATGTTCTGTTTCACGGTAATGTTCTGTCTCTGGTCCATGGTAATGTTCTGTCTCTGGTCCACGGTGATGTTCGGTTTCAAGGTAAAGTTCGGTCTCTTGTCCACAGTAAAATTCTGTCTCTGGTCCACGGTAATGTTCTGTCTCTGGTCCACGGTAATGTTCTGTCTCTGGTCCACGGTAATGTTCTGTCTCTGGTCCACGGTAATGTTCTGTCTCTGGTCCACGGTAATGTTCGATCTCTGGTCCACGATAATGTTCGGTTTCTCTTTCACGGCTATGTTCCATTTCTGGTCCACGATAATTTTGTGTTTCTGTTTCACGGTAATGTTCCGTCTCTGGTCCACGATAATGTTCTGTTTCTCTTTCACGGCTATGTTCCATTTCTGGTCCACGATAATTTTGTGTTTCTGTTTCACGGTAATGTTCCGTTTCTGGTCCACGATAATGTTCTGTTTCGGTTTCACGGTAATGTTCTGTCTCTGGTCCACGGTAATGTTCCGTCTCTGGTACACGATAATGTTGTGTTTCTGTTTCACGGTAATGTTCCGTCTCTGGTCCACGATAATGTTCGGTTACACTGTAATGTTCTGTCTCCGGCCCACGATAATGTTCCGTCTCTGGTCCACGATAATGCTCCGTCTCTGGTCCACGATAATGTTCTGTCTCTGGTCCACGATAATGTTCCGTTTCTGGTCCACGATAATGTTCTGTTTCGGTTTCACGGTAATGTTCTGTCTCTGGTCCAAGATAATGTTCCGTTTCTGGTCCACGATAATGTTGTGTTTCTGTTTCACGGTAATGTTCCGTTTCTGGTCCATGATAATTTTCTGTTTCACGGTAATGTTCTGTCTCTGGTCCACGCTAATGTTCTGTTTCTGTTTCACGGTAATGTGCCGTTTCTGGTCCACTATAATGTTGTGTTTCTGTTTCACGGTAATGTTCTGTCTCTGGTCCACGGTAATGTTCTGTTTCTTTTTCACGGTAATGTTCTGTTTCTGGTCCACGATAATGTTGTGTTTCTGTTTCACGTTAATGTTCCGTTTCTGGTCCACGGTAATGTTGTGTTTCTGTTTCACAGTAATGTTTCATTTCTGGTCCACAATAATGTTCTGTTTCACGATAATGTTCCGTTTCTGGTCCACAATAATGTTGTTTCTTTTTCACGGTAATGTTCCGTTTCTGGTCCACGATAATGTTGTTTTTCTGTTTCACGGTAATTTTCCGTTTCTGGTCCACGATAATTTGTGTTTCTGTTTCACGGTAATGTTCCGTTTCTGGTCCATGATAATTTTCTGTTTCACGGTAATGTTCTGTCTCTGGTCCACGCTAATGTTCTGTTTCTGTTTCACGGTAATGTGCCGTTTCTGGTCCACTATAATGTTGTGTTTCTGTTTCACGGTAATGTTCTGTCTCTGGTCCACGGTAATGTTCTGTTTCTTTTTCACGGTAATGTTCTGTTTCTGGTCCACGATAATGTTGTGTTTCTGTTTCACGTTAATGTTCCGTTTCTGGTCCACGGTAATGTTGTGTTTCTGTTTCACGGTAATGTTTCATTTCTGGTCCACAATAATGTTCTGTTTCACGATAATGTTCCGTTTCTGGTCCACAATAATGTTGTTTCTTTTTCACGGTAATGTTCCGTTTCTGGTCCACGATAATGTTGTTTTTCTGTTTCACGGTAATTTTCCGTTTCTGGTCCACGATAATGTTCTGTTTCGGTTTCACGGTAATGTTCCGTTTCTTGTCCACGATAATGTTCTGTTTCGGTTTCACGGTAATGTTCCGTCTCTGGTCCACGGTAATGTTCCGTCTCTGGTCCACGATAATGTTCTGTTTCTGTTTCATGGTAATGTTATGTTTCTGGTCCATGATAATTTTCTGTTTCACGGTAATGTTCTGTCTCTGGTCCACGCTAATGTTCTGTTTCTGTTTCACGGTAATGTTCTGTCTCTGGTCCACGCTAATGTTCTGTTTCTGTTTCACGGTAATGTTCTGTTTCTGGTCCACGGTAATGTTCTGTTTCTGTTTCACGGTAATGTTCTGTTTCTGGTCCACGATAATGTTGTGTTTCTGTTTCACGGTAATGTTCCGTTTCTGGTCCACGGTAATGTTGTGTTTCTGTTTCACGGTAATGTTCCATTTCTGGTCCACAATAATGTTCTGTTTCATGATAATGTTCCGTTTCTGGTCCACAATAATGTTGTGTTTCTTTTTCACGGTAATGTTCCGTTTCTGGTCCACGATAATGTTGTTTTTCTGTTTCACGGTAATTTTCCGTTTCTGGTCCACGATAATGTTCTGTTTCGGTTTCACGGTAATGTTCCGTTTCTGGTCCACGATAATGTTCTGTTTCGGTTTCACGGTAATGTTCCGTCTCTGGTCCACGGTAATGTTCCGTCTCTGGTCCACAATAATGTTGTGTTTCTGTTTCACGGTAATGTTTCGTTTCTGGTCCACGATAATGTTCTGTTTAGGTTTCACGGTAATGTTCTGTCTCTGGTACATGATAATGTTCCGTCTCTGGTCCACGATAATGTTCTGTCTCTGATCCACGATAATGTTCTGTCTCTGGTCCACGATAATGTTCCGTTTCTGGTCCACGATAATGTTCTGTTTCGGTTTCACGGTAATGTTCCGTTTCTAGTCCACGATAATGTTCTGTTTCTGTTTCACGGTAATGTTCCGTTTCTGGTCAATGATAATGTTCTGTTTCAGGGTAATGTTCTGTCCCTGGTCCATGGTAATGTTCTGTCTCTGGTCCACGATAATGTTCGATTTCTGGTCGACGATAATGTTCGGTTTCACGGTAATGTTCCGTCTCTGGTCCACGATAATGTTCGGTTTCACGGTAATGTTCCATTTCTGGTCCACGGTATTGTTCTGTCTCTAGTCCACGATAATGTTCGATTTCTGGTCCACGATAATGTTCGGTTTCACGGTAATGTTCTGTCTCTGGTCCACGGTAATGTTCGGTTTCACGGTAATGTTACGTCTCTGGTCCACGATAATGTTGTGTTTCTGGTCCACGATAATATTCAGTTTCACGATAATGTTCCGTTTCTGGTCAACGATAATGTTCTGTTTAGGTTTCACGGTAATGTTCTGTCTCTGGTCCACGATAATGTTCCGTCTCTGGTCCACGATAATGTTCTGTCTCTTATCCACGATAATATTCTGTCTCTGGTCCACGATAATGTTCCGTTTCTGGTCCACGATAATGTTCTGTCTCTGGTCCCCGATAATGTTCTGTCTCTGGTCCATGGTAATGTTCGATCTCTGGTCCACGATAATGTTCGGTTTCACGGTAATGTTCCGTCTCTGGTCCACGATAATGTTCTGTTTCTGTTTCACGGAAATGTTCCGTTTCTGGTCCACGATAATTTTGTGTTTCTGTTTCACGGTAATGTTCCGTTTCTGGTCCACGATAATGTTCTGTTTCGGTTTCACGGTAATGTTCTGTCTCTGGTCCACGGTAATGTTCTGTGTCTGGCCCACGATAATGTTCGGTTTCACGGTAATGTTCCGTCTCTGGTCCACGATAATGTTCCGCCTTTGGTCCACGATAATGTTCTGTCTCTGGTCCATGATAATGTTCCGTTTCTGGTCCACGATAATGTTCTGTTTCGGTTTCACGGTAATGTTCTGTTTCCGTTTCACGGTAATGTTCTGTCTCTGGTCCAAGTTAATGTTGTGTTTCTGTTTCACGGTAATGTTCTGTCTCTGGTTCACGGTAATGTTCTGTCTCTGGTCCACGCTAATGTTCTGTTTCTGTTTCACGGTAATGTTCCGTTTCTAGTCCACGATAATGTTGTGTTTATGTTTCACGGTAATGTTCCGTTTCTGGTCCACGGTAATTTTCTGTTTTGGTTTCACGGTAATGTTGGGTTTCACGGTAATGTTCGGTCTCTGGTCCACGGTAATGTTTGGTTTCACGGTAATGTTCGGTCTCTGGTCCACGATAATGTTGGGTTTGACGATAATGTTCGGTTTCACGGTAATGTTCTGGTCCACGGTAATGTTCCGTCTCTGGTCCACAGTAATGTTCCATATCTGGTCCATGGTAATGTTCGGTTTCACGGTAATGTTCCATTTCTGGTCCACGGTAATGTTCTGTCTCTGGTCCACGATAATGTTCGATCTCTGGTCCACGATAATGTTCGGTTTCACGGTAATGTTCCGTTTCTGGTCCACGATAATGTTCTGTTTCGGTTTCCCGGTAATGTTCTGTCTCTGGTCCACGGTAATGTTCTGTGTCTGGTCCACGATAATGTTCTGTTTCTTTTTCACGGTAATGTTCCGTTTCTGGTCCACGCTAATGTTCTGTTTCTGTTTCACGGTAATGTTCCGTTTCTTGTCCACGATAATGTTGTGTTTATGTTTCACGGTAATGTTCCGTTTCTTGTCCACGACAATGTTCTGTTTCGGTTTCACGGTAATGTTCCGTTTCTGGTCCACGATAATGTTCTGTTTCGGTTTCACGGTAATGTTCTTTCTCTGGTCCACGATAATGTTCTGTTTTAGTTTCACGGTAATGTTCTGTCTCTGGTCCACGGTAATGTTCTGTTTCTGTTTCACGGTAATGTTCCATTTCTGGTCCACGATAATGTTGTGTTTCTGTTTCACGGTAATGTTCCGTTTCTGGTCCACGATAATGTTCTGTTTCGGTTTCACGGTAGTGTTCCATTTCTGGTCCACGATAATGTTCTGTTTCGGTTTCACTTTAATGTTCCGTCTCTGGTCCACGGTAATGTTCCGTTTCTGGTCCATGATAATGTTCTGTTTCACGGTAATGTTCTGTCTCTGGTCCACGGTAATGTTTGGTTTCACGGTAATGTTCGGTCTCTGGTCCACGATAATGTTGGGTTTGACGATAATGTTCGGTTTCACGGTAATGTTCTGGTCCACGGTAATGTTCCGTCTCTGGTCCACAGTAATGTTCCGTATCTGGTCCATGGTAATGTTCGGTTTCACGGTAATGTTCCATTTCTGGTCCACGGTAATGTTCTGTCTCTGGTCCACGATAATGTTCGATCTCTGGTCCACGATAATGTTCGGTTTCACGGTAATGTTCCGTCTCTGGTCCACGATAATTTTGTGTTTCTGTTTCACGGTAATGTTCCGTTTCTGGTCAGCGATAATGTTCTGTTTAGGTTTCACGGTAATGTTCTGTCTCTGGTACATGATAATGTTCCGTCTCTGGTCCACGATAATGTTCTGTCTCTGATCCACGATAATGTTCTGTCTCTGGTCCACGATAATGTTCCGTTTCTGGTCCACGATAATGTTCTGTTTCGGTTTCACGGTAATGTTCCGTTTCTAGTCCACGATAATGTTCTGTTTCTGTTTCACGGTAATGTTCCGTTTCTGGTCCATGATAATGTTCTGTTTCAGGGTAATGTTCTGTCCCTGGTCCATGGTAATGTTCTGTCTCTGGTCCACGATAATGTTCGATTTCTGGTCGACGATAATGTTCGGTTTCACGGTAATGTTCCGTCTCTGGTCCACGATAATGTTCGGTTTCACGGTAATGTTCCATTTCTGGTCCACGGTATTGTTCTGTCTCTAGTCCACGATAATGTTCGATTTCTGGTCCACGATAATGTTCGGTTTCACGGTAATGTTCTGTGTCTGGTCCACGGTAATGTTCGGTTTCACGGTAATGTTACGTCTCTGGTCCACGATAATGTTGTGTTTCTGGTCCACGATAATGTTCAGTTTCACGATAACGTTCCGTTTCTGGTCAACGATAATGTTCTGTTTAGGTTTCACGGTAATGTTCTGTCTCTGGTCCACGATAATGTTCCGTCTCTGGTCCACGATAATGTTCTGTCTCTGATCCACGATAATATTCTGTCTCTGGTCCACGATAATGTTCCGTTTCTGGTCCACGATAATGTTCTGTCTCTGGTCCCCGATAATGTTCTGTCTCTGGTCCATGGTAATGTTCGATCTCTGGTCCACGATAATGTTCGGTTTCACGGTAATGTTCCGTCTCTGGTCCACGATAATGTTCTGTTTCTGTTTCACGGAAATGTTCCGTTTCTGGTCCACGATAATTTTGTGTTTCTGTTTCACGGTAATGTTCCGTTTCTGGTCCACGATAATGTACTGTTTCGGTTTCACGGTAATGTTCCGTCTCTGGTCCACGGTAATGTTCCGTCTCTGGTCCACAATAATGTTGTGTTTCTGTTTCACGGTAATGTTCCGTTTCTGGTCCATGATAATGTTCTGTTTCACGGTAATGTTCTGTCTCTGGTCCACGCTAATGTTCTGTTTCTGTTTCACGGTAATGTTCCGTTTCTGGTCCACGATAATGTTGTGTTTCTGTTTCACGGTAATGTTCCGTTTCTGGTCCACGATAATGTTGTGTTTCTGTTTCACGGTAATGTTCTGTTTCACAGTAATGTTCTGTCTCTGGTCCACGCTAATGTTCTCTTTCTGTTTCACGGTAATGTTCAGTTTCTGTTCCACGATAATGTTGTGTTTCTGTTTCACGGTAATGTTCCGTTTTTGGTCCATGATAATGTTCTGTTTCTGTTTCACGGTAATGTTCCGTTTCTGGTCCATGATAATGTTCTGTTTCACGGTAATGTTCTGTCTCTGGTCCATGGTAATGTTCTGTCTCTGGTCCACGGTGATGTTCGGTTTCAAGGTAAAGTTCGGTCTCTGGTCCACAGTAATGTTCTGTCTCTGGCCAACGGTAATGTTCTGTCTCTGGTCCACGGTAATGTTCTGTCTCTGGTCCACGGTAATGTTCTGTCTCTGGTCCACGGTAATGTTCTGTCTCTGGTCCACGGTAATGTTCGATCTCTGGTCCACGATAATGTTCGGTTTTACGTTAATGTTCCGTCTCTGGTCCACGATAATGTTCTGTTTCACGGCTATGTTCCATTTCTGGTCCACGATAATTTTGTGTTTCTGTTTCACGGTAATGTTCCGTTTCTGGTCCACGATAATGTTCTGTTTCGGTTTCACGGTAATGTTCTGTCTCTGGTCCACGGTAATGTTCCGTCTCTGGTCCACGATAATGTTCGGTTTCACGGTAATGTTCCGTCTCTGGTCCACGATAATGTTCTGTTTCTGTTTCACGGCTATGTTCCATTTCTGGTCCACGATAATTTTGTGTTTCTGTTTCACGGTAATGTTCCGTTTCTGGTCCACGATAATGTTCTGTTTCGGTTTCACGGTAATGTTCTGTCTCTGGTCCACGGTAATGTTCCGTCTCTGGTACACGATAATGCTCTGTTTTTGTTTCACGGTAATATTCCGTTTCTGGTCCACGATAATGTTGTGTTTCTGTTTCACGGTAATGTTCCGTCTCTGGTCCACGATAATGTTCGGTTACACGATAATGTTCTGTCTCTGGCCCACGATAATGTTCCGTCTCTGGTCCACGATAATGCTCCGTCTCTGGTCCACGATAATGTTCTGTCTCTGGTCCACGATAATGTTCCGTTTCTGGTCCACGATAATGTTCTGTTTCGGTTTCACGGTAATGTTCTGTCTCTGGTCCAAGATAATGTTCCGTTTCTGATCCACGATAATGTTGTGTTTCTGTTTCACGGTAATGTTCCGTTTCTGGACCATGATAATTTTCTGTTTCACGGTAATGTTCTGTCTCTGGTCCACGCTAATGTTCTGTTTCTGTTTCACGGTAATGTGCCGTGTCTGGTCCACTATAATGTTGTGTTTCTGTTTCACGGTAATGTTCTGTCTCTGGTCCACGGTAATGTTCTGTTTCTTTTTCACGGTAATGTTCTGTTTCTGGTCCACGATAATGTTGTGTTTCTGTTTCACGGTAATGTTCCGTTTCTGGTCCATGATAATGTTCTGTTTCACGGTAATGTTCTGTCTCTGGTCCATGGTAATGTTCTGTCTCTGGTCCACGGTGATGTTCGGTTTCAAGGTAAAGTTCGGTCTCTGGTCCACAGTAAAATTCTGTCTCTGGTCCACGGTAATGTTCTGTCTCTGGTCCACGGTAATGTTCTGTCTCTGGTCCACGGTAATGTTCTGTCTCTGGTCCACGGTAATGTTCTGTCTCTGGTCCACGGTAATGTTCGATCTCTGGTCCACGATAATGTTCGGTTTCTCTTTCACGGCTATGTTCCATTTCTGGTCCACGATAATTTTGTGTTTCTGTTTCACGGTAATGTTCCGTCTCTGGTCCACGATAATGTTCTGTTTCTCTTTCACGGCTATGTTCCATTTCTGGTCCACGATAATTTTGTGTTTCTGTTTCACGGTAATGTTCCGTTTCTGGTCCACGATAATGTTCTGTTTCGGTTTCACGGTAATGTTCTGTCTCTGGTCCACGGTAATGTTCCGTCTCTGGTACACGATAATGTTGTGTTTCTGTTTCACGGTAATGTTCCGTCTCTGGTCCACGATAATGTTCGGTTACACGGTAATGTTCTGTCTCCGGCCCACGATAATGTTCCGTCTCTGGTCCACGATAATGCTCCGTCTCTGGTCCACGATAATGTTCTGTCTCTGTTCCACGATAATGTTCCGTTTCTGGTCCACGATAATGTTCTGTTTCGGTTTCACGGTAATGTTCTGTCTCTGGTCCAAGATAATGTTCCGTTTCTGGTCCACGATAATGTTGTGTTTCTGTTTCACGGTAATGTTCCGTTTCTGGTCCATGATAATTTTCTGTTTCACGGTAATGTTCTGTCTCTGGTCCACGCTAATGTTCTGTTTCTGTTTCACGGTAATGTGCCGTTTCTGGTCCACTATAATGTTGTGTTTCTGTTTCACGGTAATGTTCTGTCTCTGGTCCACGGTAATGTTCTGTTTCTTTTTCACGGTAATGTTCTGTTTCTGGTCCACGATAATGTTGTGTTTCTGTTTCACGTTAATGTTCCGTTTCTGGTCCACGGTAATGTTGTGTTTCTGTTTCACGGTAATGTTTCATTTCTGGTCCACAATAATGTTCTGTTTCACGATAATGTTCCGTTTCTGGTCCACAATAATGTTGTTTCTTTTTCACGGTAATGTTCCGTTTCTGGTCCACGATAATGTTGTTTTTCTGTTTCACGGTAATTTTCCGTTTCTGGTCCACGATAATTTGTGTTTCTGTTTCACGGTAATGTTCCGTTTCTGGTCCATGATAATTTTCTGTTTCACGGTAATGTTCTGTCTCTGGTCCATGCTAATGTTCTGTTTCTGTTTCACGGTAATGTGCCGTTTCTGGTCCACTATAATGTTGTGTTTCTGTTTCACGGTAATGTTCTGTCTCTGGTCCACGGTAATGTTCTGTTTCTTTTTCACGGTAATGTTCTGTTTCTGGTCCACGATAATGTTGTGTTTCTGTTTCACGTTAATGTTCCGTTTCTGGTCCACGGTAATGTTGTGTTTCTGTTTCACGGTAATGTTTCATTTCTGGTCCACAATAATGTTCTGTTTCACGATAATGTTCCGTTTCTGGTCCACAATAATGTTGTTTCTTTTTCACGGTAATGTTCCGTTTCTGGTCCACGATAATGTTGTTTTTCTGTTTCACGGTAATTTTCCGTTTCTGGTCCACGATAATGTTCTGTTTCGGTTTCACGGTAATGTTCCGTTTCTTGTCCACGATAATGTTCTGTTTCGGTTTCACGGTAATGTTCCGTCTCTGGTCCACGGTAATGTTCCGTCTCTGGTCCACGATAATGTTCTGTTTCTGTTTCATGGTAATGTTATGTTTCTGGTCCATGATAATTTTCTGTTTCACGGTAATGTTCTGTCTCTGGTCCACGCTAATGTTCTGTTTCTGTTTCACGGTAATGTTCTGTCTCTGGTCCACGCTAATGTTCTGTTTCTGTTTCACGGTAATGTTCTGTTTCTGGTCCACGGTAATGTTCTGTTTCTGTTTCACGGTAATGTTCTGTTTCTGGTCCACGATAATGTTGTGTTTCTGTTTCACGGTAATGTTCCGTTTCTGGTCCACGGTAATGTTGTGTTTCTGTTTCACGGTAATGTTCCATTTCTGGTCCACAATAATGTTCTGTTTCATGATAATGTTCCGTTTCTGGTCCACAATAATGTTGTGTTTCTTTTTCACGGTAATGTTCCGTTTCTGGTCCACGATAATGTTGTTTTTCTGTTTCACGGTAATTTTCCGTTTCTGGTCCACGATAATGTTCTGTTTCGGTTTCACGGTAATGTTCCGTTTCTGGTCCACGATAATGTTCTGTTTCGGTTTCACGGTAATGTTCCGTCTCTGGTCCACGGTAATGTTCCGTCTCTGGTCCACAATAATGTTGTGTTTCTGTTTCACGGTAATGTTTCGTTTCTGGTCCACGATAATGTTCTGTTTCGGTTTCACGGTAATGTTCCATTTCTGGTACACGATAATGTTCTGTTTCGGTTTCACGGTAATGTTCCGTCTCTGGTCCACGGTAATGTTCCGTCTCTGGTCCATGATAATGTTGTGTTTCTGTTTCACGGTAATGTTTCGTTTCTGGTCCACGATAATGTTCTGTTTCGGTTTCAGGGTAATATTCCGTTTCTGGTACACGATAATGTACTGTTTCGGTTTCACGGTAATGTTCCGTCTCTGGTCCACGGTAATGTTCCGTCTCTGGTCCACAATAATGTTGTGTTTCTGTTTCACGGTAATGTTCCGTTTCTGGTCCATGATAATGTTCTGTTTCACGGTAATGTTCTGTCTCTGGTCCACGCTAATGTTCTGTTTCTGTTTCACGGTAATGTTCCGTTTCTGGTCCACGATAATGTTGTGTTTCTGTTTCACGGTAATGTTCCGTTTCTGGTACACGATAATGTTCTGTTTCGGTTTCACGGTAATGTTCCGTCTCTGGTCCACGGTAATGTTCCGTCTCTGGTCCATGATAATGTTGTGTTTCTGTTTCACGGTAATGTTTCGTTTCTGGTCCACGATAATGTTCTGTTTCGGTTTCAGGGTAATATTCCGTTTCTGGTACACGATAATGTACTGTTTCGGTTTCACGGTAATGTTCCGTCTCTGGTCCACGGTAATGTTCCGTCTCTGGTCCACAATAATGTTGTGTTTCTGTTTCACGGTAATGTTCCGTTTCTGGTCCATGATAATGTTCTGTTTCACGGTAATGTTCTGTCTCTGGTCCACGCTAATGTTCTGTTTCTGTTTCACGGTAATGTTCCGTTTCTGGTCCACGATAATGTTGTGTTTCTGTTTCACGGTAATGTTCCGTTTCTGGTCCACGATAATGTTGTGTTTCTGTTTCACGGTAATGTTCTCTTTCACAGTAATGTTCTGTCTCTGGTCCACGCTAATGTTCTGTTTCTGTTTCACGGTAATGTTCAGTTTCTGTTCCACGATAATGTTGTGTTTCTGTTTCACGGTAATGTTCCGTTTTTGGTCCATGATAATGTTCTGTTTCTGTTTCACGGTAATGTTCCGTTTCTGGTCCATGATAATGTTCTGTTTCACGGTAATGTTCTGTCTCTGGTCCATGGTAATGTTCTGTCTCTGGTCCACGGTGATGTTCGGTTTCAAGGTAAAGTTCGGTCTCTGGTCCACAGTAATGTTCTGTCTCTGGCCAACGGTAATGTTCTGTCTCTGGTCCACGGTAATGTTCTGTCTCTGGTCCACGGTAATGTTCTGTCTCTGGTCCACGGTAATGTTCTGTCTCTGGTCCACGGTAATGTTCGATCTCTGGTCCACGATAATGTTCGGTTTCACGGTAATGTTCCGTCTCTGGTCCACGATAATGTTCTGTTTCTGTTTCACGGCTATGTTCCATTTCTGGTCCACGATAATTTTGTGTTTCTGTTTCACGGTAATGTTCCGTTTCTGGTCCACGATAATGTTCTGTTTCGGTTTCACGGTAATGTTCTGTCTCTGGTCCACGGTAATGTTCCGTCTCTGGTCCACGATAATGTTCGGTTTCACGGTAATGTTCCGTCTCTGGTCCACGATAATGTTCTGTTTCTGTTTCACGGCTATGTTCCATTTCTGGTCCACGATAATTTTGTGTTTCTGTTTCACGGTAATGTTCAGTTTCTGGTCCACGATAATGTTCTGTTTCGGTTTCACGGTAATGTTCTGTCTCTGGTCCACGGTAATGTTCCGTCTCTGGTACACGATAATGTTCTGTTTTTGTTTCACGGTAATATTCCGTTTCTGGTCCACGATAATGTTGTGTTTCTGTTTCACGGTAATGTTCCGTCTCTGGTCCACGATAATGTTCGGTTACACGATAATGTTCTGTCTCTGGCCCACGATAATGTTCCGTCTCTGGTCCACGATAATGCTCCGTCTCTGGTCCACGATAATGTTCTGTCTCTGGTCCACGATAATGTTCCGTTTCTGGTCCACGATAATGTTCTGTTTCGGTTTCACGGTAATGTTCTGTCTCTGGTCCAAGATAATGTTCCGTTTCTGGTCCACGATAATGTTGTGTTTCTGTTTCACGGTAATGTTCCGTTTCTGGTCCATGATAATTTTCTGTTTCACGGTAATGTTCTGTCTCTGGTCCACGCTAATGTTCTGTTTCTGTTTCACGGTAATGTGCCGTTTCTGGTCCACTATAATGTTGTGTTTCTGTTTCACGGTAATGTTCTGTCTCTGGTCCACGGTAATGTTCTGTTTCTTTTTCACGGTAATGTTCTGTTTCTGGTCCACGATAATGTTGTGTTTCTGTTTCACGGTAATGTTCCGTTTCTGGTCCATGATAATGTTCTGTTTCACGGTAATGTTCTGTCTCTGGTACATTGTAATGTTCTGTCTCTGGTCAACGGTAATGTTCGGTTTCAAGGTAAAGTTCGGTCTCTGGTCCACAGTAAAATTCTGTCTCTGGTCCACGGTAATGTTCTGTCTCTGGTCCACGGTAATGTTCTGTCTCTGGTCCACGGTAATGTTCTGTCTCTGGTCCACGGTAATGTTCTGTCTCTGGTCCACGGTAATGTTCGATCTCTGGTCCACGATAATGTTCGGTTTCTCTTTCACGGCTATGTTCCATTTCTGGTCCACGATAATTTTGTGTTTCTGTTTCACGGTAATGTTCCGTCTCTGGTCCACGATAATGTTCTGTTTCTCTTTCACGGCTATGTTCCATTTCTGGTGCACGATAATTTTGTGTTTCTGTTACACGGTAATGTTCCGTTTCTGGTCCACGATAATGTTCTGTTTCGGTTTCACGGTAATTTTCTGTCTCTGGTCCACGGTAATGTTCCGTCTCTGGTCCACGATAATGTTCAGTTTCACGATAATGTTCCGTTTCTGGTCAACGATAATGTTCTGTTTAGGTTTCACGGTAATGTTCTGTCTCTGGTCCACGGTAATGTTCCGTCTCTGGTCCACGATAATGTTCGGTTACACGGTAATGTTCTGTCTCCGGCCCACGATAATGTTCCGTCTCTGGTCCACGATAATGCTCCGTCTCTGGTCCACGATAATGTTCTGTCTCTGTTCCACGATAATGTTCCGTTTCTGGTCCACGATAATGTTCTGTTTCGGTTTCACGGTAATGTTCTGTCTCTGGTCCAAGATAATGTTCCGTTTCTGGTCCACGATAATGTTGTGTTTCTGTTTCACGGTAATGTTCCGTTTCTGGTCCATGATAATTTTCTGTTTCACGGTAATGTTCTGTCTCTGGTCCACGCTAATGTTCTGTTTCTGTTTCACGGTAATGTGCCGTTTCTGGTCCACTATAATGTTGTGTTTCTGTTTCACGGTAATGTTCTGTCTCTGGTCCACGGTAATGTTCTGTTTCTTTTTCACGGTAATGTTCTGATTCTGGTCCACGATAATGTTGTGTTTCTGTTTCACGGTAATGTTCCGTTTCTGGTCCACGGTAATGTTGTGTTTCTGTTTCACGGTAATGTTTCATTTCTGGTCCACAATAATGTTCTGTTTCACGATAATGTTCCGTTTCTGGTCCACAATAATGTTGTTTCTTTTTCACGGTAATGTTCCGTTTCTGGTACACGATAATGTTGTTTTTCTGTTTCACGGTAATTTTCCGTTTCTGGTCCACGATAATGTTCTGTTTCGGTTTCACGGTAATGTTCCGTTTCTTGTCCACGATAATGTTCTGTTTCGGTTTCACGGTAATGTTCCGTCTCTGGTCCACGGTAATGTTCCGTCTCTGGTCCACGATAATGTTCTGTTTCTGTTTCATGGTAATGTTATGTTTCTGGTCCATGATAATTTTCTGTTTCACGGTAATGTTCTGTCTCTGGTCCACGCTAATGTTCTGTTTCTGTTTCACGGTAATGTTCTGTCTCTGGTCCACGCTAATGTTCTGTTTCTGTTTCACGGTAATGTTCTGTTTCTGGTCCACGGTAATGTTCTGTTTCTGTTTCACGGTAATGTTCTGTTTCTGGTCCACGATAATGTTGTGTTTCTGTTTCACGGTAATGTTCCGTTTCTGGTCCACGGTAATGTTGTGTTTCTGTTTCACGGTAATGTTCCATTTCTGGTCCACAATAATGTTCTGTTTCATGATAATGTTCCGTTTCTGGTCCACAATAATGTTGTGTTTCTTTTTCACGGTAATGTTCCGTTTCTGGTCCACGATAATGTTGTTTTTCTGTTTCACGGTAATTTTCCGTTTCTGGTCCACGATAATGTTCTGTTTCGGTTTCACGGTAATGTTGTTTTTCTGGTCCACGATAATGTTCTGTTTCGGTTTCACGGTAATGTTCCGTCTCTGGTCCACGGTAATGTTCCGTCTCTGGTCCACAATAATGTTGTGTTTCTGTTTCACGGTAATGTTTCGTTTCTGGTCCACGATAATGTTCTGTTTCGGTTTCACGGTAATGTTCCGTTTCTGGTACACGATAATGTTCTGTTTCGGTTTCACGGTAATGTTCCGTCTCTGGTCCACGGTAATGTTCCGTCTCTGGTCCATGATAATGTTGTGTTTCTGTTTCACGGTAATGTTTCGTTTCTGGTCCACGATAATGTTCTGTTTCGGTTTCACGGTAATGTTCCGTTTCTGGTACACGATAATGTACTGTTTCGGTTTCACGGTAATGTTCCGTCTCTGGTCCACGGTAATGTTCCGTCTCTGGTCCACAATAATGTTGTGTTTCTGTTTCACGGTAATGTTCCGTTTCTGGTCCATGATAATGTTCTGTTTCACGGTAATGTTCTGTCTCTGGTCCACGCTAATGTTCTGTTTCTGTTTCACGGTAATGTTCCGTTTCTGGTCCACGATAATGTTGTGTTTCTGTTTCACGGTAATGTTCCGTTTCTGGTCCACGATAATGTTGTGTTTCTGTTTCACGGTAATGTTCTGTTTCACAGTAATGTTCTGTCTCTGGTCCACGCTAATGTTCTGTTTCTGTTTCACGGTAATGTTCAGTTTCTGTTCCACGATAATGTTGTGTTTCTGTTTCACGGTAATGTTCCGTTTTTGGTCCATGATAATGTTCTGTTTCTGTTTCACGGTAATGTTCCGTTTCTGGTCCATGATAATGTTCTGTTTCACGGTAATGTTCTGTCTCTGGTCCATGGTAATGTTCTGTCTCTGGTCCACGGTGATGTTCGGTTTCAAGGTAAAGTTCGGTCTCTGGTCCACAGTAATGTTCTGTTTCTTTTTCACGGTAATGTTCTGTTTCTGGTCCACGATAATGTTGTGTTTCTGTTTCACGGTAATGTTCCGTTTCTGGTCCACGGTAATGTTGTGTTTCTGTTTCACGGTAATGTTTCATTTCTGGTCCACAATAATGTTCTGTTTCACGATAATGTTCCGTTTCTGGTCCACAATAATGTTGTTTCTTTTTCACGGTAATGTTCCGTTTCTGGTCCACGATAATGTTGTTTTTCTGTTTCACGGTAATTTTCCGTTTCTGGTCCACGATAATGTTCTGTTTCGGTTTCACGGTAATGTTCCGTTTCTTGTCCACGATAATGTTCTGTTTCGGTTTCACGGTAATGTTCCGTCTCTGGTCCACGGTAATGTTCCGTCTCTGGTCCACGATAATGTTCTGTTTCTGTTTCATGGTAATGTTATGTTTCTGGTCCATGATAATTTTCTGTTTCACGGTAATGTTCTGTCTCTGGTCCACGCTAATGTTCTGTTTCTGTTTCACGGTAATGTTCTGTCTCTGGTCCACGCTAATGTTCTGTTTCTGTTTCACGGTAATGTTCTGTTTCTGGTCCACGGTAATGTTCTGTTTCTGTTTCACGGTAATGTTCTGTTTCTGGTCCACGATAATGTTGTGTTTCTGTTTCACGGTAATGTTCCGTTTCTGGTCCACGGTAATGTTGTGTTTCTGTTTCACGGTAATGTTCCATTTCTGGTCCACAATAATGTTCTGTTTCATGATAATGTTCCGTTTCTGGTCCACAATAATGTTGTGTTTCTTTTTCACGGTAATGTTCCGTTTCTGGTCCACGATAATGTTGTGTTTCTTTTTCACGGTAATGTTCCGTTTCTGGTCCACGATAATGTTGTTTTTCTGTTTCACGGTAATTTTCCGTTTCTGGTCCACGATAATGTTCTGTTTCGGTTTCACGGTAATGTTCCGTTTCTGGTCCACGATAATGTTCTGTTTCGGTTTCACGGTAATGTTCCTTCTCTGGTCCACGGTAATGTTCCGTCTCTGGTCCACAATAATGTTGTGTTTCTGTTTCACGGTAATGTTTCGTTTCTGGTCCACGATAATGTTCTGTTTCGGTTTCACGGTAATGTTCCGTTTCTGGTACACGATAATGTTCTGTTTCGGTTTCACGGTAATGTTCCGTCTCTGGTCCATGATAATGTTGTGTTTCTGTTTCACGGTAATGTTTCGTTTCTGGTCCACGATAATGTTCTGTTTCGGTTTCACGGTAATGTTCCGTTTCTGGTACACGATAATGTACTGTTTCGGTTTCACGGTAATGTTCCGTCTCTGGTCCACGGTAATGTTCCGTCTCTGGTCCACAATAATGTTGTGTTTCTGTTTCACGGTAATGTTCCGTTTCTGGTCCATGATAATGTTCTGTTTCACGGTAATGTTCTGTCTCTGGTCCACGCTAATGTTCTGTTTCTGTTTCACGGTAATGTTCCGTTTCTGGTCCACGATAATGTTGTGTTTCTGTTTCACGGTAATGTTCCGTTTCTGGTCCACGATAATGTTGTGTTTCTGTTTCACGGTAATGTTCTGTTTCACAGTAATGTTCTGTCTCTGGTCCACGCTAATGTTCTGTTTCTGTTTCACGGTAATGTTCAGTTTCTGTTCCACGATAATGTTGTGTTTCTGTTTCACGGTAATGTTCCGTTTTTGGTCCATGATAATGTTCTGTTTCTGTTTCACGGTAATGTTCCGTTTCTGGTCCATGATAATGTTCTGTTTCACGGTAATGTTCTGTCTCTGGTCCATGGTAATGTTCTGTCTCTGGTCCACGGTGATGTTCGGTTTCAAGGTAAAGTTCGGTCTCTGGTCCACAGTAATGTTCTGTTTCTTTTTCACGGTAATGTTCTGTTTCTGGTCCACGATAATGTTGTGTTTCTGTTTCACGGTAATGTTCCGTTTCTGGTCCACGGTAATGTTGTGTTTCTGTTTCACGGTAATGTTTCATTTCTGGTCCACAATAATGTTCTGTTTCACGATAATGTTCCGTTTCTGGTCCACAATAATGTTGTTTCTTTTTCACGGTAATGTTCCGTTTCTGGTCCACGATAATGTTGTTTTTCTGTTTCACGGTAATTTTCCGTTTCTGGTCCACGATAATGTTCTGTTTCGGTTTCACGGTAATGTTCTGTTTCTTGTCCACGATAATGTTCTGTTTCGGTTTCACGGTAATGTTCCGTCTCTGGTCCACGGTAATGTTCCGTCTCTGGTCCACGATAATGTTCTGTTTCTGTTTCATGGTAATGTTATGTTTCTGGTCCATGATAATTTTCTGTTTCACGGTAATGTTCTGTCTCTGGTCCACGCTAATGTTCTGTTTCTGTTTCACGGTAATGTTCTGTCTCTGGTCCACGCTAATGTTCTGTTTCTGTTTCACGGTAATGTTCTGTTTCTGGTCCACGGTAATGTTCTGTTTCTGTTTCACGGTAATGTTCTGTTTCTGGTCCACGATAATGTTGTGTTTCTGTTTCACGGTAATGTTCCGTTTCTGGTCCACGGTAATGTTGTGTTTCTGTTTCACGGTAATGTTCCATTTCTGGTCCACAATAATGTTCTGTTTCATGATAATGTTCCGTTTCTGGTCCACAATAATGTTGTGTTTCTTTTTCACGGTAATGTTCCGTTTCTGGTCCACGATAATGTTGTGTTTCTTTTTCACGGTAATGTTCCGTTTCTGGTCCACGATAATGTTGTTTTTCTGTTTCACGGTAATTTTCCGTTTCTGGTCCACGATAATGTTCTGTTTCGGTTTCACGGTAATGTTCCGTTTCTGGTCCACGATAATGTTCTGTTTCGGTTTCACGGTAATGTTCCGTCTCTGGTCCACGGTAATGTTCCGTCTCTGGTCCACAATAATGTTGTGTTTCTGTTTCACGGTAATGTTTCGTTTCTGGTCCACGATAATGTTCTGTTTCGGTTTCACGGTAATGTTCCGTTTCTGGTACACGATAATGTTCTGTTTCGGTTTCACGGTAATGTTCCGTCTCTGGTCCATGATAATGTTGTGTTTCTGTTTCACGGTAATGTTTCGTTTCTGGTCCACGATAATGTTCTGTTTCGGTTTCACGGTAATGTTCCGTTTCTGGTACACGATAATGTACTGTTTCGGTTTCACGGTAATGTTCCGTCTCTGGTCCACGGTAATGTTCCGTCTCTGGTCCACAATAATGTTGTGTTTCTGTTTCACGGTAATGTTCCGTTTCTGGTCCATGATAATGTTCTGTTTCACGGTAATGTTCTGTCTCTGGTCCACGCTAATGTTCTGTTTCTGTTTCACGGTAATGTTCCGTTTCTGGTCCACGATAATGTTGTGTTTCTGTTTCACGGTAATGTTCCGTTTCTGGTCCACGATAATGTTGTGTTTCTGTTTCACGGTAATGTTCTGTTTCACAGTAATGTTCTGTCTCTGGTCCACGCTAATGTTCTGTTTCTGTTTCACGGTAATGTTCAGTTTCTGTTCCACGATAATGTTGTGTTTCTGTTTCACGGTAATGTTCCGTTTTTGGTCCATGATAATGTTCAGTTTCTGTTCCACGATAATGTTGTGTTTCTGTTTCACGGTAATGTTCCGTTTCTGGTCCATGATAATGTTCTGTTTCACGGTAATGTTCTGTCTCTGGTCCATGGTAATGTTCTGTCTCTGGTCCACGGTGATGTTCGGTTTCAAGGTAAAGTTCGGTCTCTGGTCCACAGTAATGTTCTGTTTCTTTTTCACGGTAATGTTCTGTTTCTGGTCCACGATAATGTTGTGTTTCTGTTTCACGGTAATGTTCCGTTTCTGGTCCACGGTAATGTTGTGTTTCTGTTTCACGGTAATGTTTCATTTCTGGTCCACAATAATGTTCTGTTTCACGATAATGTTCCGTTTCTGGTCCACAATAATGTTGTTTCTTTTTCACGGTAATGTTCCGTTTCTGGTCCACGATAATGTTCTGTTTCGGTTTCACGGTAATGTTCCGTTTCTTGTCCACGATAATGTTCTGTTTCGGTTTCACGGTAATGTTCCGTCTCTGGTCCACGGTAATGTTCCGTCTCTGGTCCACGATAATGTTCTGTTTCTGTTTCATGGTAATGTTATGTTTCTGGTCCATGATAATTTTCTGTTTCACGGTAATGTTCTGTCTCTGGTCCACGCTAATGTTCTGTTTCTGTTTCACGGTAATGTTCTGTCTCTGGTCCACGCTAATGTTCTGTTTCTGTTTCACGGTAATGTTCTGTTTCTGGTCCACGGTAATGTTCTGTTTCTGTTTCACGGTAATGTTCTGTTTCTGGTCCACGATAATGTTGTGTTTCTGTTTCACGGTAATGTTCCGTTTCTGGTCCACGGTAATGTTGTGTTTCTGTTTCACGGTAATGTTCCATTTCTGGTCCACAATAATGTTCTGTTTCATGATAATGTTCCGTTTCTGGTCCACAATAATGTTGTGTTTCTTTTTCACGGTAATGTTCCGTTTCTGGTCCACGATAATGTTGTTTTTCTGTTTCACGGTAATTTTCCGTTTCTGGTCCACGATAATGTTCTGTTTCGGTTTCACGGTAATGTTGTTTTTCTGGTCCACGATAATGTTCTGTTTCGGTTTCACGGTAATGTTCCGTCTCTGGTCCACGGTAATGTTCCGTCTCTGGTCCACAATAATGTTGTGTTTCTGTTTCACGGTAATGTTTCGTTTCTGGTCCACGATAATGTTCTGTTTCGGTTTCACGGTAATGTTCCGTTTCTGGTACACGATAATGTTCTGTTTCGGTTTCACGGTAATGTTCCGTCTCTGGTCCATGATAATGTTGTGTTTCTGTTTCACGGTAATGTTTCGTTTCTGGTCCACTATAATGTTCTGTTTCGGTTTCACGGTAATGTTCCGTTTCTGGTACACGATAATGTACTGTTTCGGTTTCACGGTAATGTTCCGTCTCTGGTCCACGGTAATGTTCCGTCTCTGGTCCACAATAATGTTGTGTTTCTGTTTCACGGTAATGTTCTGTTTCTGGTCCATGATAATGTTCTGTTTCACGGTAATGTTCTGTCTCTGGTCCACGCTAATGTTCTGTTTCTGTTTCACGGTAATGTTCCGTTTCTGGTCCACGATAATGTTGTGTTTCTGTTTCACGGTAATGTTCCGTTTCTGGTCCACGATAATGTTGTGTTTCTGTTTCACGGTAATGTTCTGTTTCACAGTAATGTTCTGTCTCTGGTCCACGCTAATGTTCTGTTTCTGTTTCACGGTAATGTTCAGTTTCTGTTCCACGATAATGTTGTGTTTCTGTTTCACGGTAATGTTCCGTTTTTGGTCCATGATAATGTTCTGTTTCTGTTTCACGGTAATGTTCCGTTTCTGGTCCATGATAATGTTCTGTTTCACGGTAATGTTCTGTCTCTGGTCCATGGTAATGTTCTGTCTCTGGTCCACGGTGATGTTCGGTTTCAAGGTAAAGTTCGGTCTCTGGTCCACACTAATGTTCTGTTTCTTTTTCACGGTAATGTTCTGTTTCTGGTCCACGATAATGTTGTGTTTCTGTTTCACGGTAATGTTCCGTTTCTGGTCCACAGTAATGTTGTGTTTCTGTTTCACGGTAATGTTTCATTTCTGGTCCACAATAATGTTCTGTTTCACGATAATGTTCCGTTTCTGGTCCACAATAATGTTGTTTCTTTTTCACGGTAATGTTCCGTTTCTGGTCCACGATAATGTTGTTTTTCTGTTTCACGGTAATTTTCCGTTTCTGGTCCACGATAATGTTCTGTTTCGGTTTCACGGTAATGTTCCGTTTCTTGTCCACGATAATGTTCTGTTTCGGTTTCACGGTAATGTTCCGTCTCTGGTCCACGGTAATGTTCCGTCTCTGGTCCACGATAATGTTCTGTTTCTGTTTCATGGTAATGTTATGTTTCTGGTCCATGATAATTTTCTGTTTCACGGTAATGTTCTGTCTCTGGTCCACGCTAATGTTCTGTTTCTGTTTCACGGTAATGTTCTGTCTCTGGTCCACGCTAATGTTCTGTTTCTGTTTCACGGTAATGTTCTGTTTCTGGTCCACGGTAATGTTCTGTTTCTGTTTCACGGTAATGTTCTGTTTCTGGTCCACGATAATGTTGTGTTTCTGTTTCACGGTAATGTTCCGTTTCTGGTCCACGGTAATGTTGTGTTTCTGTTTCACGGTAATGTTCCATTTCTGGTCCACAATAATGTTCTGTTTCATGATAATGTTCCGTTTCTGGTCCACAATAATGTTGTGTTTCTTTTTCACGGTAATGTTCCGTTTCTGGTCCACGATAATGTTGTTTTTCTGTTTCACGGTAATTTTCCGTTTCTGGTCCACGATAATGTTCTGTTTCGGTTCCACGGTAATGTTCCGTTTCTGGTCCACGATAATGTTCTGTTTCGGTTTCACGGTAATGTTCCGTCTCTGGTCCACGGTAATGTTCCGTCTCTGGTCCACAATAATGTTGTGTTTCTGTTTCACGGTAATGTTTCGTTTCTGGTCCACGATAATGTTCTGTTTCGGTTTCACGGTAATGTTCCGTTTCTGGTACACGATAATGTTCTGTTTCGGTTTCACGGTAATGTTCCGTCTCTGGTCCATGATAATGTTGTGTTTCTGTTTCACGGTAATGTTTCGTTTCTGGTCCACGATAATGTTCTGTTTCGGTTTCACGGTAATGTTCCGTTTCTGGTACACGATAATGTACTGTTTCGGTTTCACGGTAATGTTCCGTCTCTGGTCCACGGTAATGTTCCGTCTCTGGTCCACAATAATGTTGTGTTTCTGTTTCACGGTAATGTTCCGTTTCTGGTCCATGATAATGTTCTGTTTCACGGTAATGTTCTGTCTCTGGTCCACGCTAATGTTCTGTTTCTGTTTCACGGTAATGTTCCGTTTCTGGTCCACGATAATGTTGTGTTTCTGTTTCACGGTAATGTTCCGTTTCTGGTCCACGATAATGTTGTGTTTCTGTTTCACGGTAATGTTCTGTTTCACAGTAATGTTCTGTCTCTGGTCCACGCTAATGTTCTGTTTCTGTTTCACGGTAATGTTCAGTTTCTGTTCCACGATAATGTTGTGTTTCTGTTTCACGGTAATGTTCCGTTTTTGGTCCATGATAATGTTCTGTTTCTGTTTCACGGTAATGTTCCGTTTCTGGTCCATGATAATGTTCTGTTTCACGGTAATGTTCTGTCTCTGGTCCATGGTAATGTTCTGTCTCTGGTCCACGGTGATGTTCGGTTTCAAGGTAAAGTTCGGTCTCTGGTCCACAGTAATGTTCTGTTTCTTTTTCACGGTAATGTTCTGTTTCTGGTCCACGATAATGTTGTGTTTCTGTTTCACGGTAATGTTCCGTTTCTGGTCCACGGTAATGTTGTGTTTCTGTTTCACGGTAATGTTTCATTTCTGGTCCACAATAATGTTCTGTTTCACGATAATGTTCCGTTTCTGGTCCACAATAATGTTGTTTCTTTTTCACGGTAATGTTCCGTTTCTGGTCCACGATAATGTTGTTTTTCTGTTTCACGGTAATTTTCCGTTTCTGGTCCACGATAATGTTCTGTTTCGGTTTCACGGTAATGTTCCGTTTCTTGTCCACGATAATGTTCTGTTTCGGTTTCACGGTAATGTTCCGTCTCTGGTCCACGGTAATGTTCTGTCTCTGGTCCACGCTAATGTTCTGTTTCTGTTTCACGGTAATGTTCTGTCTCTGGTCCACGCTAATGTTCTATTTCTGTTTCACGGTAATGTTCTGTTTCTGGTCCACGGTAATGTTCTGTTTCTGTTTCACGGTAATGTTCTGTTTCTGGTCCACGATAATGTTGTGTTTCTGTTTCACGGTAATGTTCCGTTTCTGGTCCACGGTAATGTTGTGTTTCTGTTTCACGGTAATGTTCCATTTCTGGTCCACAATAATGTTCTGTTTCATGATAATGTTCCGTTTCTGGTCCACAATAATGTTGTGTTTCTTTTTCACGGTAATGTTCCGTTTCTGGTCCACGATAATGTTGTTTTTCTGTTTCACGGTAATTTTCCGTTTCTGGTCCACGATAATGTTCTGTTTCGGTTTCACGGTAATGTTCCGTTTCTGGTCCACGATAATGTTCTGTTTCGGTTTCACGGTAATGTTCCGTCTCTGGTCCACGGTAATGTTCCGTCTCTGGTCCACAATAATGTTGTGTTTCTGTTTCACGGTAATGTTTCGTTTCTGGTCCACGATAATGTTCTGTTTAGGTTTCACGGTAATGTTCTGTCTCTGATCCACGATAATGTTCTGTCTCTGGTCCACGATAATGTTCCGTTTCTGGTCCACGATAATGTTCTGTTTCGGTTTCACGGTAATGTTCCGTTTCTAGTCCACGATAATGTTCTGTTTCTGTTTCACGGTAATGTTCCGTTTCTGGTCCATGATAATGTTCTGTTTCAGGGTAATGTTCTGTCCCTGGTCCATGGTAATGTTCTGTCTCTGGTCCACGATAATGTTCGATTTCTGGTCGACGATAATGTTCGGTTTCACGGTAATGTTCCGTCTCTGGTCCACGATAATGTTCGGTTTCACGGTAATGTTCCATTTCTGGTCCACGGTATTGTTCTGTCTCTAGTCCACGATAATGTTCGATTTCTGGTCCACGATAATGTTCGGTTTCACGGTAATGTTCTGTCTCTGGTCCACGGTAATGTTCGGTTTCACGGTAATGTTACGTCTCTGGTCCACGATAATGTTGTGTTTCTGGTCCACGATAATGTTCAGTTTCACGATAATGTTCCGTTTCTGGTCAACGATAATGTTCTGTTTAGGTTTCACGGTAATGTTCTGTCTCTGGTCCACGATAATGTTCCGTCTCTGGTCCACGATAATGTTCTGTCTCTGATCCACGATAATATTCTGTCTCTGGTCCACGGTAATGTTCCGTTTCTGGTCCACGATAATGTTGTTTTTCTGTTTCACGGTAATTTTCCGTTTCTGGTCCACGATAATGTTCTGTTTCGGTTTCACGGTAATGTTCCGTTTCTGGTCCACGATAATGTTCTGTTTCGGTTTCACGGTAATGTTCCGTCTCTGGTCCACGGTAATGTTCCGTCTCTGGTCCACAATAATGTTGTGTTTCTGTTTCACGGTAATGTTTCGTTTCTGGTCCACGATAATGTTCTGTTTAGGTTTCACGGTAATGTTCTGTCTCTGATCCACGATAATGTTCTGTCTCTGGTCCACGATAATGTTCCGTTTCTGGTCCACGATAATGTTCTGTTTCGGTTTCACGGTAATGTTCCGTTTCTAGTCCACGATAATGTTCTGTTTCTGTTTCACGGTAATGTTCCGTTTCTGGTCCATGATAATGTTCTGTTTCAGGGTAATGTTCTGTCCCTGGTCCATGGTAATGTTCTGTCTCTGGTCCACGATAATGTTCGATTTCTGGTCGACGATAATGTTCGGTTTCACGGTAATGTTCCGTCTCTGGTCCACGATAATGTTCGGTTTCACGGTAATGTTCCATTTCTGGTCCACGGTATTGTTCTGTCTCTAGTCCACGATAATGTTCGATTTCTGGTCCACGATAATGTTCGGTTTCACGGTAATGTTCTGTCTCTGGTCCACGGTAATGTTCGGTTTCACGGTAATGTTACGTCTCTGGTCCACGATAATGTTGTGTTTCTGGTCCACGATAATGTTCAGTTTCACGATAATGTTCCGTTTCTGGTCAACGATAATGTTCTGTTTAGGTTTCACGGTAATGTTCTGTCTCTGGTCCACGATAATGTTCCGTCTCTGGTCCACGATAATGTTCTGTCTCTGATCCACGATAATATTCTGTCTCTGGTCCACGATAATGTTCCGTTTCTGGTCCACGATAATGTTCTGTCTCTGGTCCCCGATAATGTTCTGTCTCTGGTCCATGGTAATGTTCGATCTCTGGTCCACGATAATGTTCGGTTTCACGGTAATGTTCCGTCTCTGGTCCACGATAATGTTCTGTTTCTGTTTCACGGAAATGTTCCGTTTCTGGTCCACGATAATGTTCTGTTTCGGTTTCACGGTAATGTTCCGTCTCTGGACCACGGTAATGTTCCGTCTCTGGTCCACGATAATGTTCTGTTTCTGTTTCATGGTAATGTTATGTTTCTGGTCCATGATAATTTTCTGTTTCACGGTAATGTTCTGTCTCTGGTCCACGCTAATGTTCTGTTTCTGTTTCACGGTAATGTTCTGTCTCTGGTCCACGCTAATGTTCTGTTTCTGTTTCACGGTAATGTTCTGTTTCTGGTCCACGATAATGTTGTGTTTCTGTTTCACGGTAATGTTTCGTTTCTGGTCCACGATAATGTTCTGTTTTGGTTTCACGGTAATGTTCCGTCTCTGGTCCACGAAAATGTTCTGTTTCAGTTTCACGGTAATGTTCCGTCTCTGGTCCACGGTAATGTTCCGTCTCTGGTCCACGAAAATGTTGTGTTTCTGTTTCACGGTAATGTTCCGTTTCTGGTCCATGATAATGTTGTGTTTCTGTTTCACGGTAATGTTCCGTTTCTGGTCCACGATAATGTTCCGTTTCTGGTCCATGATAATGTTGTGTTTCTGTTTCACGGTAATGTTCCGTTTCTGGTCCACGATAATGTTCTGTTTCGGTTTCATGGTCATGTTCCGTTTCTGGTCCACAATAATGTATTGTTTCTGTTTCATGGTAATGTTCCGTTTCTGGTCCACGATAATGTTGTGTTTCTGTTTCACGGTAATGTTCTGTTTCACGGTAATGTTCTGTCTCTGGTCCACGTTAATGTTCTGTTTCTGTTTCACGGTAATGTTCCGTTTCTGGTCCACGATAATGTATTGTTTCTGTTTCACGGTAATGTTCCGTTTCTGGTCCACGATAATGTTGTGTTTCTGTTTCACGGTAATGTTTCGTTTCTGGTCCACGATAATGTTCTGTTTCGGTTTCACGGTAATGTTCCGTCTCTGGTCCACGGTAATGTTCCGTCTCTGGTCCACGATAATGTTCTGTTTCGGTTTCACGGTAATGTTCCGTCTCTGGTCCACGGTAATGTTCCGTCTCTGGTCCACAATAATGTTGTGTTTCTGTTTCACGGTAATGTTCCGTTTCTGGTACACGATAATGTTCTGTTTTTGTTTCACGGTAATGTTCCGTTTCTGGTCCACGATAATGTTCTGTTTCACGGTAATGTTCTGTCTCTGGTCCATGGTAATTTTCTGTCTCTGGTCCACGGTAATGTTCGATCTCTGGTCCACGATAATGTTCGGTTTCACGGTAATGTTCCGTCTCTGGTCCACGATAATGTTCTGTTTCTGTTTCACGGCTATGTTCCATTTCTGGTCCACGATAATTTTGTGTTTCTGTTTCACGGTAATGTTCCGTTTCTGGTCCACGATAATGTTCTGTTTCGGTTTCACGGTAATGTTCTGTCTCTGGTCCACGGTAATGTTCCGTCTCTGGTCCACGATAATGTTCTGTTTTTGTTTCACGGCTATGTTCCATTTCTGGTCCACGATAATTTTGTGTTTCTGTTTCACGGTAATGTTCCGTTTCTGGTCCACGATAATGTTCTGTTTCGGTTTCACGGTAATGTTCTGTCTCTGGTCCACGGTAATGTTCCGTCTCTGGTACACGATAATGTTCTGTTTTTGTTTCACGGTAATGTTCCTTTTCTGGTCCACGATAATGTTGTGTTTCTGTTTCACGGTAATGTTCCGTCTCTGGTCCACGATAATGTTCGGTTACACGATAATGTTCTGTCTCTGGCCCACGATAATGTTCCGTCTCTGGTCCACGATAATGCTCCGTCTCTGGTCCACAATAATGTTCTGTTTCATGATAATGTTCCGTTTCTGGTCCACAATAATGTTGTGTTTCTTTTTCACGGTAATGTTTCGTTTCTGGTCCACGATAATGTTGTTTTTCTGTTTCACGGTAATTTTCCGTTTCTGGTCCACGGTAATGTTCTGTCTCTGGTCCACGGTAATGTTCTGTCTCTGGTCCACGGTGATGTTCGGTTTCAAGGTAAAGTTCGGTCTCTGGTCCACAGTAATGTTCTGTCTCTGGTCCACGGTAATGTTCCGTCTCTGGTCCACAATAATGTTGTGTTTCTGTTTCACGGTAATGTTCCGTTTCTGGTCCATGATAATGTTGTGTTTCTGTTTCACGGTAATGTTTCGTTTCTGGTCCACGATAATGTTCTGTTTCGGTTTCACGGTAATGTTCCGTTTCTGGTACACGATAATGTTCTGTTTCGGTTTCACGGTAATGTTCCGTCTCTGGTCCACGGTAATGTTCCGTCTCTGGTCCACAATAATGTTGTGTTTCTGTTTCACGGTAATGTTCCGTTTCTGGTCCATGATAATGTTCTGTTTCACGGTAATGTTCTGTCTCTGGTCCACGCTACTGTTCTGTTTCTGGTTCACGGTAATGTTCCGTTTCTGGTCCACGATAATGTTGTGTTTCTGTTTCACGGTAATGTTCCGTTTCTGGTCCACGATAATGTTGTGTTTCTGTTTCACGGTAATGTTCTGTTTCACAGTAATGTTCTGTCTCTGGTCCATGCTAATGTTCTGTTTCTGTTTCACGGTAATGTTCAGTTTCTGTTCCACGATAATGTTGTGTTTCTGTTTCACGGTAATGTTCCGTTTTTGGTCCATGATAATGTTCTGTTTCTGTTTCACGGTAATGTTCCGTTTCTGGTCCATGATAATGTTCTGTTTCACGGTAATGTTCTGTCTCTGGTCCATGGTAATGTTCTGTCTCTGGTCCACGGTGATGTTCGGTTTCAAGGTAAAGTTCGGTCTCTGGTCCACAGTAATGTTCTGTCTCTGGTCCACGGTAATGTTCTGTCTCTGGTGCACGGTAATGTTCTGTCTCTGGTCCACGGTAATGTTCTGTCTCTGGTCCACGGTAATGTTCGATCTCTGGTCCACGATAATGTTCGGTTTCACGGTAATGTTCCGTCTCTGGTCCACGATAATGTTCTGTTTCTGTTTCACGGCTATGTTCCATTTCTGGTCCACGATAATTTTGTGTTTCTGTTTCACGGTAATGTTCCGTTTCTGGTCCACGATAATGTTCTGTTTCGGTTTCACGGTAATGTTCTGTCTCTGGTCCACGGTAATGTTCCGTCTCTTGTACACGATAATGTTCTGTCTCTGGTCCACGGTAATGTTCGATCTCTGGTCCACGATAATGTTCGGTTTCACGGTAATGTTCCGTCTCTGGTCCACGATAATGTTCTGTTTCTGTTTCACGGCTATGTTCCATTTCTGGTCCACGATAATTTTGTGTTTCTGTTTCACGGTAATGTTCCGTTTCTGGTCCACGATAATGTTCTGTTTCGGTTTCACGGTAATGTTCTGTCTCTGGTCCACGGTAATGTTCCGTCTCTGGTCCACGATAATGTTCGGTTTCACGGTAATGTTCCGTCTCTGGTCCACGATAATGTTCTGTTTCTGTTTCACGGCTATGTTCCATTTCTGGTCCACGATAATTTTGTGTTTCTGTTTCACGGTAATGTTCCGTTTCTGGTCCACGATAATGTTCTGTTTCGGTTTCACGGTAATGTTCTGTCTCTGGTCCACGGTAATGTTCCGTCTCTGGTACACGATAATGTTCTGTTTTTGTTTCACGGTAATATTCCGTTTCTGGTCCACGATAATGTTGTGTTTCTGTTTCACGGTAATGTTCCGTCTCTGGTCCACGATAATGTTCGGTTACACGATAATGTTCTGTCTCTGGCCCACGATAATGTTCCGTCTCTGGTCCACGATAATGCTCCGTCTCTGGTCCACGATAATGTTCTGTCTCTGGTCCACGATAATGTTCCGTTTCTGGTCCACGATAATGTTCTGTTTCGGTTTCACGGTAATGTTCTGTCTCTGGTCCAAGATAATGTTCCGTTTCTGGTCCACGATAATGTTGTGTTTCTGTTTCACGGTAATGTTCCGTTTCTGGTCCATGATAATTTTCTGTTTCACGGTAATGTTCTGTCTCTGGTCCACGCTAATGTTCTGTTCTGTTTCACGGTAATGTGCCGTTTCTGGTCCACTATAATGTTGTGTTTCTGTTTCACGGTAATGTTCTGTCTCTGGTCCACGGTAATGTTCTGTTTCTTTTTCACGGTAATGTTCTGTTTCTGGTCCACGATAATGTTGTGTTTCTGTTTCACGGTAATGTTCCGTTTCTGGTCCACGGTAATGTTGTGTTTCTGTTTCACGGTAATGTTTCATTTCTGGTCCACAATAATGTTCTGTTTCACGATAATGTTCCGTTTCTGGTCCACAATAATGTTGTGTTTCTTTTTCACGGTAATGTTCCGTTTCTGGTCCACGATAATGTTCTGTTTCGGTTTCACGGTAATGTTCTGTCTCTGGTCCACGGTAATGTTCCGTCTCTGGTACACGATAATGTTCTGTTTTTGTTTCACGGTAATATTCCGTTTCTGGTCCACGATAATGTTGTGTTTCTGTTTCACGGTAATGTTCCGTCTCTGGTCCACGATAATGTTCGGTTACACGATAATGTTCTGTCTCTGGCCCACGATAATGTTCCGTCTCTGGTCCACGATAATGCTCCGTCTCTGGTCCACGATAATGTTCTGTCTCTGGTCCACGATAATGTTCCGTTTCTGGTCCATGATAATGTTCTGTTTCGGTTTCACGGTAATGTTCTGTCTCTGGTCCAAGATAATGTTCCGTTTCTGGTCCACGATAATGTTGTGTTTCTGTTTCACGGTAATGTTCCGTTTCTGGTCCATGATAATTTTCTGTTTCACGGTAATGTTCTGTCTCTGGTCCACGCTAATGTTCTGTTTCTGTTTCACGGTAATGTGCCGTTTCTGGTCCACTATAATGTTGTGTTTCTGTTTCACGGTAATGTTCTGTCTCTGGTCCACGGTAATGTTCTGTTTCTTTTTCACGGTAATGTTCTGTTTCTGGTCCACGATAATGTTGTGTTTCTGTTTCACGGTAATGTTCCGTTTCTGGTCCACGGTAATGTTGTGTTTCTGTTTCACGGTATTGTTTCATTTCTGGTCCACAATAATGTTCTGTTTCACGATAATGTTCCGTTTCTGGTCCACAATAATTTTGTGTTTCTTTTTCACGGTAATGTTCCGTTTCTGGTCCACGATAATGTTGTTTTTCTGTTTCACGGTAATTTTCCGTTTCTGGTCCACGATAATGTTCTGTTTCGGTTTCACGGTAATGTTCCGTTTCTGGTCCACGATAATGTTCTGTTTCGGTTTCACGGTAATGTTCCGTCTCTGGACCACGGTAATGTTCCGTCTCTGGTCCACGATAATGTTCTGTTTCTGTTTCATGGTAATGTTATGTTTCTGGTCCATGATAATTTTCTGTTTCACGGTAATGTTCTGTCTCTGGTCCACGCTAATGTTCTGTTTCTGTTTCACGGTAATGTTCTGTCTCTGGTCCACGCTAATGTTCTGTTTCTGTTTCACGGTAATGTTCTGTTTCTGGTCCACGATAATGTTGTGTTTCTGTTTCACGGTAATGTTTCGTTTCTGGTCCACGATAATGTTCTGTTTTGGTTTCACGGTAATGTTCCGTCTCTGGTCCACGAAAATGTTCTGTTTCAGTTTCACGGTAATGTTCCGTCTCTGGTCCACGGTAATGTTCCGTCTCTGGTCCACGAAAATGTTGTGTTTCTGTTTCACGGTAATGTTCCGTTTCTGGTCCATGATAATGTTGTGTTTCTGTTTCACGGTAATGTTCCGTTTCTGGTCCACGATAATGTTCCGTTTCTGGTCCATGATAATGTTGTGTTTCTGTTTCACGGTAATGTTCCGTTTCTGGTCCACGATAATGTTCTGTTTCGGTTTCATGGTCATGTTCCGTTTCTGGTCCACAATAATGTATTGTTTCTGTTTCATGGTAATGTTCCGTTTCTGGTCCACGATAATGTTGTGTTTCTGTTTCACGGTAATGTTCTGTTTCACGGTAATGTTCTGTCTCTGGTCCACGTTAATGTTCTGTTTCTGTTTCACGGTAATGTTCCGTTTCTGGTCCACGATAATGTATTGTTTCTGTTTCACGGTAATGTTCCGTTTCTGGTCCACGATAATGTTGTGTTTCTGTTTCACGGTAATGTTTCGTTTCTGGTCCACGATAATGTTCTGTTTCGGTTTCACGGTAATGTTCCGTCTCTGGTCCACGGTAATGTTCCGTCTCTGGTCCACGATAATGTTCTGTTTCGGTTTCACGGTAATGTTCCGTCTCTGGTCCACGGTAATGTTCCGTCTCTGGTCCACAATAATGTTGTGTTTCTGTTTCACGGTAATGTTCCGTTTCTGGTACACGATAATGTTCTGTTTTTGTTTCACGGTAATGTTCCGTTTCTGGTCCACGATAATGTTCTGTTTCACGGTAATGTTCTGTCTCTGGTCCATGGTAATTTTCTGTCTCTGGTCCACGGTAATGTTCGATCTCTGGTCCACGATAATGTTCGGTTTCACGGTAATGTTCCGTCTCTGGTCCACGATAATGTTCTGTTTCTGTTTCACGGCTATGTTCCATTTCTGGTCCACGATAATTTTGTGTTTCTGTTTCACGGTAATGTTCCGTTTCTGGTCCACGATAATGTTCTGTTTCGGTTTCACGGTAATGTTCTGTCTCTGGTCCACGGTAATGTTCCGTCTCTGGTCCACGATAATGTTCTGTTTTTGTTTCACGGCTATGTTCCATTTCTGGTCCACGATAATTTTGTGTTTCTGTTTCACGGTAATGTTCCGTTTCTGGTCCACGATAATGTTCTGTTTCGGTTTCACGGTAATGTTCTGTCTCTGGTCCACGGTAATGTTCCGTCTCTGGTACACGATAATGTTCTGTTTTTGTTTCACGGTAATGTTCCTTTTCTGGTCCACGATAATGTTGTGTTTCTGTTTCACGGTAATGTTCCGTCTCTGGTCCACGATAATGTTCGGTTACACGATAATGTTCTGTCTCTGGCCCACGATAATGTTCCGTCTCTGGTCCACGATAATGCTCCGTCTCTGGTCCACAATAATGTTCTGTTTCATGATAATGTTCCGTTTCTGGTCCACAATAATGTTGTGTTTCTTTTTCACGGTAATGTTTCGTTTCTGGTCCACGATAATGTTGTTTTTCTGTTTCACGGTAATTTTCCGTTTCTGGTCCACGGTAATGTTCTGTCTCTGGTCCACGGTAATGTTCTGTCTCTGGTCCACGGTGATGTTCGGTTTCAAGGTAAAGTTCGGTCTCTGGTCCACAGTAATGTTCTGTCTCTGGTCCACGGTAATGTTCCGTCTCTGGTCCACAATAATGTTGTGTTTCTGTTTCACGGTAATGTTCCGTTTCTGGTCCATGATAATGTTGTGTTTCTGTTTCACGGTAATGTTTCGTTTCTGGTCCACGATAATGTTCTGTTTCGGTTTCACGGTAATGTTCCGTTTCTGGTACACGATAATGTTCTGTTTCGGTTTCACGGTAATGTTCCGTCTCTGGTCCACGGTAATGTTCCGTCTCTGGTCCACAATAATGTTGTGTTTCTGTTTCACGGTAATGTTCCGTTTCTGGTCCATGATAATGTTCTGTTTCACGGTAATGTTCTGTCTCTGGTCCACGCTACTGTTCTGTTTCTGGTTCACGGTAATGTTCCGTTTCTGGTCCACGATAATGTTGTGTTTCTGTTTCACGGTAATGTTCCGTTTCTGGTCCACGATAATGTTGTGTTTCTGTTTCACGGTAATGTTCTGTTTCACAGTAATGTTCTGTCTCTGGTCCATGCTAATGTTCTGTTTCTGTTTCACGGTAATGTTCAGTTTCTGTTCCACGATAATGTTGTGTTTCTGTTTCACGGTAATGTTCCGTTTTTGGTCCATGATAATGTTCTGTTTCTGTTTCACGGTAATGTTCCGTTTCTGGTCCATGATAATGTTCTGTTTCACGGTAATGTTCTGTCTCTGGTCCATGGTAATGTTCTGTCTCTGGTCCACGGTGATGTTCGGTTTCAAGGTAAAGTTCGGTCTCTGGTCCACAGTAATGTTCTGTCTCTGGTCCACGGTAATGTTCTGTCTCTGGTGCACGGTAATGTTCTGTCTCTGGTCCACGGTAATGTTCTGTCTCTGGTCCACGGTAATGTTCGATCTCTGGTCCACGATAATGTTCGGTTTCACGGTAATGTTCCGTCTCTGGTCCACGATAATGTTCTGTTTCTGTTTCACGGCTATGTTCCATTTCTGGTCCACGATAATTTTGTGTTTCTGTTTCACGGTAATGTTCCGTTTCTGGTCCACGATAATGTTCTGTTTCGGTTTCACGGTAATGTTCTGTCTCTGGTCCACGGTAATGTTCCGTCTCTTGTACACGATAATGTTCTGTTTTTGTTTCACGGTAATGTTCCGTTTCTGGTCCACGATAATGTTGTGTTTCTGTTTCACGGTAATGTTCCGTCTCTGGTCCACGATAATGTTGTGTTTCTGTTTCACAGTAATGTTCCGTCTCTGGTCCACGATAATGTTCGGTTACACGATAATGTTCTGTCTCTGGCCCACGATAATGTTCCGTCTCTGGTCCACGATAATGCTCCGTCTCTGGTCCACGATAATGTTCTGTCTCTGGTCCACGATAATGTTCAGTTTCTGGTCCACGATAATGTTCTGTTTCGGTTTCACGGTAATGTTCTGTCTCTGGTCCAAGATAATGTTCCGTCTCTGGTACACGATAATGTTGTGTTTCTGTTTCACGGTAATGTTCCGTTTCTGGTCCATGATAATTTTCTGTTTCACGGTAATGTTCTGTCTCTGGTCCACGCTAATGTTCTGTTTCTGTTTCACGGTAATGTGCCGTTTCTGGTCCACTATAATGTTGTGTTTCTGTTTCACGGTAATGTTCTGTCTCTGGTCCACGGTAATGTTCTGTTTCTTTTTCACGGTAATGTTCTGTTTCTGGTCCACGATAATGTTGTGTTTCTGTTTCACGGTAATGTTCCGTTTCTGGTCCACGGTAATGTTGTGTTTCTGTTTCACGGTAATGTTTCATTTCTGGTCCACAATAATGTTCTGTTTCACGATAATGTTCCGTTTCTGGTCCACAATAATGTTGTGTTTCTTTTTCACGGTAATGTTCCGTTTCTGGTCCACGATAATGTTGTTTTTCTGTTTCACGGTAATTTTCCGTTTCTGGTCCACGATAATGTTCTGTTTCGGTTTCACGGTAATGTTCCGTTTCTGGTCCACGATAATGTTCTGTTTCGGTTTCACGGTAATGTTCCGTCTCTGGTCCACGGTAATGTTCCGTCTCTGGTCCACAATAATGTTGTGTTTCTGTTTCACGGTAATGTTTCGTTTCTGGTCCACGATAATGTTCTGTTTCGGTTTCACGGTAATGTTCCGTTTCTGGTACACGATAATGTTCTGTTTCGGTTTCACGGTAATGTTCTGTTTCTGGTCCACGATAATGTTGTGTATCTGTTTCACGGTAATGTTCCGTTTCTGGTCCACGGTAATGTTGTGTTTCTGTTTCACGGTAATGTTCCATTTCTGGTCCACAATAATGTTCTGTTTCATGATAATGTTCCGTTTCTGGTCCACGATAATGTTCTGTTTCGGTTTCACGGTAATGTTCCGTCTCTGGTCCACGGTAATGTTCCGTCTCTGGTCCACGGTAATGTTCCGTCTCTGGTACACAATAATGTTGTGTTTCTGTTTCACGGTAATGTGCCGTTTCTGGTCCACTATAATGTTGTGTTTCTGTTTCACGGTAATGTTCTGTCTCTGGTCCACGGTAATGTTCTGTTTCTTTTTCACGGTAATGTTCTGTTTCTGGTCCACGATAATGTTGTGTTTCTGTTTCACGGTAATGTTCCGTTTCTGGTCCACGGTAATGTTGTGTTTCTGTTTCACGGTAATGTTTCATTTCTGGTCCACAATAATGTTCTGTTTCACGATAATGTTCCGTTTCTGGTCCACAATAATGTTGTGTTTCTTTTTCACGGTAATGTTCCGTTTCTGGTCCACGATAATGTTGTTTTTCTGTTTCACGGTAATGTTGTTTTTCTGTTTCACGGTAATTTTCCGTTTCTGGTCCACGATAATGTTCTGTTTCGGTTTCACGGTAATGTTCCGTTTCTGGTCCACGATAATGTTCTGTTTCGGTTTCACGGTAATGTTCCGTCTCTGGTCCACGGTAATGTTCCGTCTCTGGTCCACGATAATGTTCTGTTTCTGTTTCATGGTAATGTTACGTTTCTGGTCCATGATAATTTTCTGTTTCACGGTAATGTTCTGTCTCTGGTCCACGCTAATGTTCTGTTTCTGTTTCACGGTAATGTTCTGTCTCTGGTCCACGCTAATGTTCTGTTTCTGTTTCACGGTAATGTTCTGTTTCTGGTCCACGGTAATGTTCTGTTTCTGTTTCACGGTAATGTTCTTTTTCTGGTCCACGGTAATGTTCTGTTTCGGCTTCACGGTAATGTTCCGTTTCTGGTCCACGATAATGTTCTGTTTCGGTTTCACGGTAATGTTCCGTCTCTGGTCCACGGTAATGTTGTGTTTCTGTTTCACGGTAATGTTTCGTTTCTGGTCCACGATAATGTTCTGTTTCGGTTTCACGGTAATGTTCCGTTTCTGGTACACGATAATGTTCTGTTTCGGTTTCACGGTAATGTTCTGTTTCAGGTCCACGATAATGTTGTGTTTCTGTTTCACGGTAATGTTCCGTTTCTGGTCCACGGTAATGTTGTTTCTGTTTCACGGTAATGTTCCATTTCTGGTCCACAATAATGTTCTGTTTCATGATAATGTTCCGTTTCTGGTCCACAATAATGTTGTGTTTCTTTTTCACGGTAATGTTCCGTTTCTGGTCCACGATAATGTTTTTTTCTGTTTCACGGTAATTTTCCGTTTCTGGTCCACGATAATGTTCTGTTTCGGTTTCACGGTAATGTTCCGTTTCTGGTCCACGATAATGTTCTGTTTCGGTTTCACGGTAATGTTCCGTCTCTGGTCCACGGTAATGTTCCGTCTCTGGTCCACGGTAATGTTCCGTCTCTGGTCCACAATAATGTTGTGTTTCTGTTTCACGGTAATGTTCCGTTTCTGGTCCATGATAATGTTCTGTTTCGGTTTCACGGTAATGTTCCGTTTCTGGTACACGATAATGTTCTGTTTCGGTTTCACGGTAATGTTCCGTCTCTGGTCCACGGTAATGTTTCGTCTCTGGTCCACAATAATGTTGTGTTTCTGTTTCACGGTAATGTTCCGTTTCTGGTCCATGATAATGTTCTGTTTCACGGTAATGTTCTGTCTCTGGTCAACGCTAATGTTCTGTTTCTGTTTCACGGTAATGTTGCGTTTCTGGTCCACGATAATGTTGTGTTTCTGTTTCACGGTAATGTTCCGTTTCTGGTCCACGATAATGTTGTGTTTCTGTTTCACGGTAATGTTCTGTCTCTGGTCCATGGTAATGTTCTGTCTCTGGTCCACGGTGATGTTCAGTTTCAAGGTAAAGTTCGGTCTCTGGTCCACAGTAATGTTCTGTCTCTGGTCAACGGTAATGTTCTGTCTCTGGTCCACGGTAATGTTCTGTCTCTGGTGCACGGTAATGTTCTGTCTCTGGTCCACGGTAATGTTCTGTCTCTGGTCCACGGTAATGTTCGATCTCTGGTCCACGATAATGTTCGGTTTCACGGTAATGTTCCGTCTCTGGTCCACGATAATGTTCTGTTTCTGTTTCACGGCTATGTTCCATTTCTGGTCCACGATAATTTTGTGTTTCTGTTTCACGGTAATGTTCCGTTTCTGGTCCACGATAATGTTCTGTTTCGGTTTCACGGTAATGTTCTGTCTCTGGTCCACGGTAATGTTCCGTCTCTGGTACACGATAATGTTCTGTTTTTGTTTCACGGTAATGTTCCGTTTCTGGTCCACGATAATGTTGTGTTTCTGTTTCACGGTAATGTTCCGTCTCTGGTCCACGATAATGTTGTGTTTCTGTTTCACGGTAATGTTCCGTCTCTGGTCCACGATAATGTTCGGTTACACGATAATGTTCTGTCTCTGGCCCACGATAATGTTCCGTCTCTGGTCCACGATAATGCTCCGTCTCTGGTCCACGATAATGTTCTGTCTCTGGTCTAAGATAATGTTCCGTTTCTGGTCCACGATAATGTTCTGTTTCGGTTTCACGGTAATGTTCTGTCTCTGGTCCAAGATAATGTTCCGTTTCTGGTCCACGATAATGTTGTGTTTCTGTTTCACGGTAATGTTCCGTTTCTGGTCCATGATAATTTTCTGTTTCACGGTAATGTTCTGTCTCTGGTCCACGCTAATGTTCTGTTTCTGTTTCACGGTAATGTGCCGTTTCTGGTCCACTATAATGTTGTGTTTCTGTTTCACGGTAATGTTCTGTCTCTGGTCCACGGTAATGTTCTGTTTCTTTTTCACGGTAATGTTCTGTTTCTGGTCCACGGTAATGTTGTGTTTCTGTTTCACGGTAATGTTTCATTTCTGGTCCACAATAATGTTCTGTTTCACGATAATGTTCCGTTTCTGGTCCACAATAATGTTGTGTTTCTTTTTCACTGTAATGTTCCGTTTCTGGTCCACGATAATGTTGTTTTTCTGTTTCACGGTAATTTTCCGTTTCTGGTCCACGATAATGTTCTGTTTCGGTTTCACGGTAATGTTCCGTTTCTGGTCCACGATAATGTTCTGTTTCGGTTTCACGGTAATGTTCCGTCTCTGGTCCACGGTAATGTTCCGTCTCTGGTCCACGATAATGTTCTGTTTCTGTTTCATGGTAATGTTATGTTTCTGGTCCATGATAATTTTCTGTTTCACGGTAATGTTCTCTCTCTGGTCCACGCTAATGTTCTGTTTCTGTTTCACGGTAATGTTCTGTCTCTGGTCCACGCTAATGTTCTGTTTCTGTTTCACGGTAATGTTCTGTTTCTGGTCCACGGTAATGTTCTGTTTCTGTTTCACGGTAATGTTCTGTTTCTGGTCCACGATAATGTTGTGTTTCTGTTTCACGGTAATGTTCCGTTTCTGGTCCACGGTAATGTTGTGTTTCTGTTTCACGGTAATGTTCCATTTCTGGTCCACAATAATGTTCTGTTTCATGATAATGTTCCGTTTCTGGTCCACAATAATGTTGTGTTTCTTTTTCACGGTAATGTTCCGTTTCTGGTCCACGATAATGTTGTTTTTCTGTTTCACGGTAATTTTCCGTTTCTGGTCCACGATAATGTTCTGTTTCGGCTTCACGGTAATGTTCCGTTTCTGGTCCACGATAATGTTCTGTTTCGGTTTCACGGTAATGTTCCGTCTCTCGTCCACGGTAATGTTCCGTCTCTGGTCCACGGTAATGTTCCGTCTCTGGTCCACAATAATGTTGTGTTTCTGTTTCACGGTAATGTTTCGTTTCTGGTCCACGATAATGTTCTGTTTCGGTTTCACGGTAATGTTCCGTTTCTGGTACACGATAATGTTCTGTTTCGGTTTCACGGTAATGTTCTGTTTCTGGTCCACGATAATGTTGTGTTTCTGTTTCACGGTAATGTTCCATTTCTGGTCCACAATAATGTTCTGTTTCATGATAATGTTCCGTTTCTGGTCCACAATAATGTTGTGTTTCTTTTTCACGGTAATGTTCCGTTTCTGGTCCACGATAATGTTTTTTTTCTGTTTCACGGTAATTTTCCGTTTCTGGTCCACGATAATGTTCTGTTTCGGTTTCACGGTAATGTTCCGTTTCTGGTCCACGATAATGTTCTGTTTCGGTTTCACGGTAATGTTCCGTCTCTGGTCCACGGTAATGTTCCGTCTCTGGTCCACGGTAATGTTCCGTCTCTGGTCCACAATAATGTTGTGTTTCTGTTTCACGGTAATGTTCCGTTTCTGGTCCATGATAATGTTGTGTTTCTGTTTCACGGTAATGTTTCGTTTCTGGTCCACGATAATGTTCTGTTTCGGTTTCACGGTAATGTTCCGTATCTGGTACACGATAATGTTCTGTTTCGGTTTCACGGTAATGTTCCGTCTCTGGTCCACGGTAATGTTCCGTCTCTGGTCCACAATAATGTTGTGTTTCTGTTTCACGGTAATGTTCCGTTTCTGGTCCATGATAATGTTCTGTTTCACGGTAATGTTCTGTCTCTGGTCCACGCTAATGTTCTGTTTCTGTTTCACGGTAATGTTCCGTTTCTGGTCCACGATAATGTTGTGTTTCTGTTTCACGGTAATGTTCCGTTTCTGGTCCACGATAATGTTGTGTTTCTGTTTCACGGTAATGTTCAGTTTCTGTTCCACGATAATGTTGTGTTTCTGTTTCACGGTAATGTTCCGTTTTTGGTCCATGATAATGTTCTGTTTCTGTTTCACGGTAATGTTCCGTTTCTGGTCCATGATAATGTTCTGTTTCACGGTAATGTTCCGTTTCTGGTCCACGATAATGTTCTGTTTCGGTTTCACGGTAATGTTCTGTCTCTGGTCCACGGTAATGTTCCGTCTCTGGTACACGATAATGTTCTGTTTTTGTTTCACGGTAATGTTCCGTTTCTGGTCCACGATAATGTTGTGTTTCTGTTTCACGGTAATGTTCCGTCTCTGGTCCACGATAATGTTGTGTTTCTGTTTCACGGTAATGTTCCGTCTCTGGTCCACGATAATGTTCGGTTACACGATAATGTTCTGTCTCTGGCCCACGATAATGTTCCGTCTCTGGTCCACGATAATGCTCCGTCTCTGGTCCACGATAATGTTCTGTCTCTGGTCTAAGATAATGTTCCGTTTCTGGTCCACGATAATGTTCTGTTTCGGTTTCACGGTAATGTTCTGTCTCTGGTCCAAGATAATGTTCCGTTTCTGGTCCACGATAATGTTGTGTTTCTGTTTCACGGTAATGTTCCGTTTCTGGTCCATGATAATTTTCTGTTTCACGGTAATGTTCTGTCTCTGGTCCACGCTAATGTTCTGTTTCTGTTTCACGGTAATGTGCCGTTTCTGGTCCACTATAATGTTGTGTTTCTGTTTCACGGTAATGTTCTGTCTCTGGTCCACGGTAATGTTCTGTTTCTTTTTCACGGTAATGTTCTGTTTCTGGTCCACGGTAATGTTGTGTTTCTGTTTCACGGTAATGTTTCATTTCTGGTCCACAATAATGTTCTGTTTCACGATAATGTTCCGTTTCTGGTCCACAATAATGTTGTGTTTCTTTTTCACTGTAATGTTCCGTTTCTGGTCCACGATAATGTTGTTTTTTTGTTTCACGGTAATTTTCCGTTTCTGGTCCACGATAATGTTCTGTTTCGGTTTCACGGTAATGTTCCGTTTCTGGTCCACGATAATGTTCTGTTTCGGTTTCACGGTAATGTTCCGTCTCTGGTCCACGGTAATGTTCCGTCTCTGGTCCACGATAATGTTCTGTTTCTGTTTCATGGTAATGTTATGTTTCTGGTCCATGATAATTTTCTGTTTCACGGTAATGTTCTCTCTCTGGTCCACGCTAATGTTCTGTTTCTGTTTCACGGTAATGTTCTGTCTCTGGTCCACGCTAATGTTCTGTTTCTGTTTCACGGTAATGTTCTGTTTCTGGTCCACGGTAATGTTCTGTTTCTGTTTCACGGTAATGTTCTGTTTCTGGTCCACGATAATGTTGTGTTTCTGTTTCACGGTAATGTTCCGTTTCTGGTCCACGGTAATGTTGTGTTTCTGTTTCACGGTAATGTTCCATTTCTGGTCCACAATAATGTTCTGTTTCATGATAATGTTCCGTTTCTGGTCCACAATAATGTTGTGTTTCTTTTTCACGGTAATGTTCCGTTTCTGGTCCACGATAATGTTGTTTTTCTGTTTCACGGTAATTTTCCGTTTCTGGTCCACGATAATGTTCTGTTTCGGCTTCACGGTAATGTTCCGTTTCTGGTCCACGATAATGTTCTGTTTCGGTTTCACGGTAATGTTCCGTCTCTGGTCCACGGTAATGTTCCGTCTCTGGTCCACGGTAATGTTCCGTCTCTGGTCCACAATAATGTTGTGTTTCTGTTTCACGGTAATGTTTCGTTTCTGGTCCACGATAATGTTCTGTTTCGGTTTCACGGTAATGTTCCGTTTCTGGTACACGATAATGTTCTGTTTCGGTTTCACGGTAATGTTCTGTTTCTGGTCCACGATAATGTTGTGTTTCTGTTTCACGGTAATGTTCCATTTCTGGTCCACAATAATGTTCTGTTTCATGATAATGTTCCGTTTCTGGTCCACAATAATGTTGTGTTTCTTTTTCACGGTAATGTTCCGTTTCTGGTCCACGATAATGTTTTTTTTCTGTTTCACGGTAATTTTCCGTTTCTGGTCCACGATAATGTTCTGTTTTGGTTTCACGGTAATGTTCCGTTTCTGGTCCACGATAATGTTCTGTTTCGGTTTCACGGTAATGTTCCGTCTCTGGTCCACGGTAATGTTCCGTCTCTGGTCCACGGTAATGTTCCGTCTCTGGTCCACAATAATGTTGTGTTTCTGTTTCACGGTAATGTTCCGTTTCTGGTCCATGATAATGTTGTGTTTCTGTTTCACGGTAATGTTTCGTTTCTGGTCCACGATAATGTTCTGTTTCGGTTTCACGGTAATGTTCCGTTTCTGGTACACGATAATGTTCTGTTTCGGTTTCACGGTAATGTTCCGTCTCTGGTCCACGGTAATGTTCCGTCTCTGGTCCACAATAATGTTGTGTTTCTGTTTCACGGTAATGTTCCGTTTCTGGTCCATGATAATGTTCTGTTTCACGGTAATGTTCTGTCTCTGGTCCACGCTAATGTTCTGTTTCTGTTTCACGGTAATGTTCCGTTTCTGGTCCACGATAATGTTGTGTTTCTGTTTCACGGTAATGTTCCGTTTCTGGTCCACGATAATGTTGTGTTTCTGTTTCACGGTAATGTTCTGTTTCACAGTAATGTTCTGTCTCTGGTCCACGCTAATGTTCTGTTTCTGTTTCACGGTAATGTTCAGTTTCTGTTCCACGATAATGTTGTGTTTCTGTTTCACGGTAATGTTCCGTTTTTGGTCCATGATAATGTTCTGTTTCTGTTTCACGGTAATGTTCCGTTTCTGGTCCATGATAATGTTCTGTTTCACGGTAATGTTCTGTCTCTGGTCCATGGTAAAGTTCTGTCTCTGGTCCACGGTGATGTTCGGTTTCAAGGTAAAGTTCGGTCTCTGGTCCACAGTAATGTTCTGTCTCTGGTCAACGGTAATGTTCTGTCTCTGGTCCACGGTAATGTTCTGTCTCTGGTGCACGGTAATGTTCTGTCTCTGGTCCACGGTAATGTTCTGTCTCTGGTCCACGGTAATGTTCGATCTCTGGTCAACGATAATGTTCGGTTTCACGGTAATGTTCCGTCTCTGGTCCACGATAATGTTCTGTTTCTGTTTCACGGCTATGTTCCATTTCTGGTCCACGATAATTTTGTGTTTCTGTTTCACGGTAATGTTCCGTTTTTGGTCCACTATAATGTTCTGTTTCCGTTTCACGGTAATGTTCTGTCTCTGGTCCACGGTAATGTTCCGTCTCTGGTACACGATAATGTTCTGTTTTTGTTTCACGGTAATGTTCCGTTTCTGGTCCACGATAATGTTGTGTTTCTGTTTCATGGTAATGTTCCGTCTCTGGTCCACGATAATGTTGTGTTTCTGTTTCACGGTAATGTTCCGTCTCTGGTCCACGATAATGTTCGGTTACACGATAATGTTCTGTCTCTGGCCCACGATAATGTTCCGTCTCTGGTCCACGATAATGCTCCGTCTCTGGTCCACGATAATGTTCTGTCTCTGGTCCACGATAATGTTCCGTTTCTGGTCCACGATAATGTTCTGTTTCGGTTTCACGGTAATGTTCTTTCTCTGGTCCAAGATAATGTTCCGTTTCTGGTCCACGATAATGTTGTGTTTCTGTTTCACGGTAATGTTCCATTTCTGGTCCATGATAATTTTCTGTTTCACGGTAATGTTCTGTCTCTGGTCCATGCTAATGTTCTGTTTCTGTTTCACGGTAATGTGCCGTTTCTGGTCCACTATAATGTTGTGTTTCTGTTTCACGGTAATGTTCTGTCTCTGGTCCACGGTAATGTTCTGTTTCTTTTTCACGGTAATGTTCTGTTTCTGGTCCACGATAATGTTGTGTTTCTGTTTCACGGTAATGTTCCGTTTCTGGTCCACGGTAATGTTGTGTTTCTGTTTCACGGTAATGTTTCATTTCTGGTCCACAATAATGTTCTGTTTCACGATAATGTTCCTTTTCTGGTCCACAATAATGTTGTGTTTCTTTTTCACGGTAATGTTCCGTTTCTGGTCCACGATAATGTTGTTTTTCTGTTTCACGGTAATTTTCCGTTTCTGGTCCACGATAATGTTCTGTTTCGGTTTCAAGGTAATGTTCCGTTTCTGGTCCACGATAATGTTCTGTTTCGGTTTCACGGTAATGTTCCGTCTCTGGTCCACGGTAATGTTCCGTCTCTGGTCCACGATAATGTTCTGTTTCTGTTTCATGGTAATGTTATGTTTCTGGTCCATGATAATTTTCTGTTTCACGGTAATGTTCTGTCTCTGGTCCACGCTAATGTTCTGTTTCTGTTTCACGGTAATGTTCTGTCTCTGGTCCACGCTAATGTTCTGTTTCTGTTTCACGGTAATGTTCTGTTTCTGGTCCATGGTAATGTTCTGTTTCTGTTTCACGGTAATGTTCTGTTTCTGGTCCACGATAATGTTGTGTTTCTGTTTCACGGTAATGTTCCGTTTCTGGTCCACGGTAATGTTGTGTTTCTGTTTCACAGTAATGTTCCATTTCTGGTCCACAATAATGTTCTGTTTCATGATAATGTTCCGTTTCTGGTCCACAATAATGTTCTGTTTCTTTTTCACGGTAATGTTCCGTTTCTGGTCCACGATAATGTTGTTTTTCTGTTTCACGGTAATTTTCCGTTTCTGGTCCACGATAATGTTCTGTTTCGGTTTCACGGTAATGTTCCGTTTCTGGTCCACGATAATGTTCTGTTTCGGTTTCACGGTAATGTTCCGTCTCTGGTCCACGGTAATGTTCCGTCTCTGGTCCACGGTAATGTTCCGTCTCTGGTCCACAATAATGTTGTGTTTCTGTTTCACGGTAATGTTTCGTTTTTGGTCCACGATAATGTTTTGTTTCGGTTTCACGGTAATGTTCCGTTTCTGGTACACGATAATGTTCTGTTTCGGTTTCACGGTAATGTTCCGTCTCTGGTCCATGATAATGTTGTGTTTCGGTTTCACGGTAATGTTCCGTTTCTGGTACACGATAATGTTCTGTTTCGGTTTCACGGTAATGTTCCGTCTCTGGTCCACGGTAATGTTCCGTCTCTGGTCCACAATAATGTTGTGTTTCTGTTTCACGGTAATGTTCCGTTTCTGGTCCATGATAATGTTCTGTTTCACGGTAATGTTCTGTCTCTGGTCCACGCTAATGTTCTGTTTCTGTTTCACGGTAATGTTCCGTTTCTGGTCCACGATAATGTTGTGTTTCTGTTTCACGGTAATGTTCCGTTTCTGGTCCACGATAATGTTGTGTTTCTGTTTCACGGTAATGTTCTGTTTCACAGTAATGTTCTGTCTCTGGTCCACGCTAATGTTCTGTTTCTGTTTCACGGTAATGTTCAGTTTCTGTTCCACGATAATGTTGTGTTTCTGTTTCACGGTAATTTTCCGTTTTTGGTCCATGATAATGTTCTGTTTCTGTTTCACGGTAATGTTCCGTTTCTGGTCCATGATAATGTTCTGTTTCACGGTAATGTTCTGTCTCTGGTCCACGATAATGTTGTGTTTCTGTTTCACGGTAATGTTCTGTTTCACAGTAATGTTCTGTCTCTGGTCCACGCTAATGTTCTGTTTCTGTTTCACGGTAATGTTCAGTTTCTGTTCCACGATAATGTTGTGTTTCTGTTTCACGGTAATGTTCCGTTTTTGGTCCATGATAATGTTCTGTTTCGGTTTCACGGTAATGTTCCGTTTCTGGTCCACGATAATGTTCTGTTTCGGTTTCACGGTAATGTTCCGTCTCTGGTCCACGGTAATGTTCCGTCTCTGGTCCACGATAATATTCTGTTTCTGTTTCATGGTAATGTTATGTTTCTGGTCCATGATAATTTTCTGTTTCACGGTAATGTTCTGTCTCTGGTCCACGCTAATGTTCTGTTTCTGTTTCACGGTAATGTTCTGTCTCTGGTCCACGCTAATGTTCTGTTTCACGGTAATGTTCTGTTTCTGGTCCACGGTAATGTTCTGTTTCTGTTTCACGGTAATGTTCAGTTTCTGTTCCACGATAATGTTGTGTTTCTGTTTCACGGTAATGTTCCGTTTTTGGTCCATCATAATGTTCTGTTTCTGTTTCACGGTAATGTTCCGTTTCTGGTCCATGATAATGTTCTGTTTCACGGTAATGTTCTGTCTCTGGTCCATGGTAATGTTCTGTCTCTGGTCCACGGTGATGTTCGGTTTCAAGGTAAAGTTCGGTCTCTGGTCCACAGTAATGTTCTGTCTCTGGTCAACGGTAATGTTCAGTTTCTGTTCCACGATAATGTTGTGTTTCTGTTTCACGGTAATGTTCCGTTTCTTGTCCATGATAATGTTCTGTTTCACGGTAATGTTCTGTCTCTGGTCCATGGTAATGTTCTGTCTCTGGTCCACGGTGATGTTCGGTTTCAAGGTAAAGTTCGGTCTCTGGTCCACAGTAATGTTCTGTCTCTGGTCAACGGTAATGTTCTGTCTCTGGTCCACGGTAATGTTCTGTCTCTGGTCCACGGTAATGTTCCATTTCTGGTCCACAATAATGTTCTGTTTCATGATAATGTTCCGTTTCTGGTCCACAATAATGTTGTGTTTCTTTTTCACGGTAATGTTCCGTTTCTGGTCCACGATAATGTTGTTTTTCTGTTTCACGGTAATTTTCCGTTTCTGGTCCACGATAATGTTCTGTTTCGGTTTCACGGTAATGTTCCGTTTCTGGTCCACGATAATGTTCTGTTTCGGTTTCACGGTAATGTTCCGTCTCTGGTCCACGGTAATGTTCCGTCTCTGGTCCACGGTAATGTTCCGTCTCTGGTCCACAATAATGTTGTGTTTCTGTTTCACGGTAATGTTTCGTTTCTGGTCCACGATAAGGTTCTGTTTCGGTTTCACGGTAATGTTCTGTTTCTGGTACACGATAATGTTCTGTTTCGGTTTCACGGTAATGTTCCGTCTCTGGTCCACGGTAATGTTCCGTCTCTGGTCCACGGTAATGTTCCGTCTCTGGTCCATGATAATGTTGTGTTTCGGTTTCACGGTAATGTTCCGTTTCTGGTACACGATAATGTTCTGTTTCGGTTTCACGGTAATGTTCCGTCTCTGGTCCACGGTAATGTTCCGTCTCTGGTCCACAATAATGTTGTGTTTCTGTTTCACGGTAATGTTCCGTTTCTGGTCCATGATAATGTTCTGTTTCACGGAAATGTTCTGTCTCTGGTCCACGCTAATGTTCTGTTTCTGTTTCACGGTAATGTTCCGTTTCTGGTCCACGATAATGTTGTGTTTCTGTTTCACGGTAATGTTCCGTTTCTGGTCCACGATAATGTTGTGTTTCTGTTTTACGGTAATGTTCTGTTTCACAGTAATGTTCTGTCTCTGGTCCACGCTAATGTTCTGTTTCTGTTTCACGGTAATGTTCAGTTTCTGTTCCACGATAATGTTGTGTTTCTGTTTCACGGTAATGTTCCGTTTTTGGTCCATCATAATGTTCTGTTTCTGTTTCACGGTAATGTTCCGTTTCTGGTCCATGATAATGTTCTGTTTCACGGTAATGTTCTGTCTCTGGTCCATGGTAATGTTCTGTCTCTGGTCCACGGTGATGTTCGGTTTCAAGGTAAAGTTCGGTCTCTGGTCCACAGTAATGTTCTGTCTCTGGTCAACGGTAATGTTCTGTCTCTGGTCCACGGTAATGTTCTGTCTCTGGTCCACGGTAATGTTCCATTTCTGGTCCACAATAATGTTCTGTTTCATGATAATGTTCCGTTTCTGGTCCACAATAATGTTGTGTTTCTTTTTCACGGTAATGTTCCGTTTCTGGTCCACGATAATGTTGTTTTTCTGTTTCACGGTAATTTTCCGTTTCTGGTCCACGATAATGTTCTGTTTCGGTTTCACGGTAATGTTCCGTTTCTGGTCCACGATAATGTTCTGTTTCGGTTTCACGGTAATGTTCCGTCTCTGGTCCACGGTAATGTTCCGTCTCTGGTCCACGGTAATGTTCCGTCTCTGGTCCACAATAATGTTGTGTTTCTGTTTCACGGTAATGTTTCGTTTCTGGTCCACGATAATGTTCTGTTTCGGTTTCACGGTAATGTTCCGTTTCTGGTACACGATAATGTTCTGTTTCGGTTTCACGGTAATGTTCCGTCTCTGGTCCACGGTAATGTTCCGTCTCTGGTCCATGATAATGTTGTGTTTCGGTTTCACGGTAATGTTCCGTTTCTGGTACACGATAATGTTCTGTTTCGGTTTCACGGTAATGTTCCGTCTCTGGTCCACGGTAATGTTCCGTCTCTGGTCCACAATAATGTTGTGTTTCTGTTTCACGGTAATGTTCCGTTTCTGGTCCATGATAATGTTCTGTTTCACGGAAATGTTCTGTCTCTGGTCCACGCTAATGTTCTGTTTCTGTTTCACGGTAATGTTCCGTTTCTGGTCCACGATAATGTTGTGTTTCTGTTTCACGGTAATGTTCCGTTTCTGGTCCACGATAATGTTGTGTTTCTGTTTCACGGTAATGTTCTGTTTCACAGTAATGTTCTGTCTCTGGTCCACGCTAATGTTCTGTTTCTGTTTCACGGTAATGTTCAGTTTCTGTTCCACGATAATGTTGTGTTTCTGTTTCACGGTAATGTTCCGTTTTTGGTCCATCATAATGTTCTGTTTCTGTTTCACGGTAATGTTCCGTTTCTGGTCCATGATAATGTTCTGTTTCACGGTAATGTTCTGTCTCTGGTCCATGGTAATGTTCTGTCTCTGGTCCACGGTGATGTTCGGTTTCAAGGTAAAGTTCGGTCTCTGGTCCACAGTAATGTTCTGTCTCTGGTCAACGGTAATGTTCAGTTTCTGTTCCACGATAATGTTGTGTTTCTGTTTCACGGTAATGTTCCGTTTTTGGTCCATGATAATGTTCTGTTTCGGTTTCACGGTAATGTTCCGTTTCTGGTCCACGATAATGTTCTGTTTCGGTTTCACGGTAATGTTCCGTCTTTGGTCCACGGTAATGTTCCGTCTCTGGTCCACGATAATGTTCTGTTTCTGTTTCATGGTAATGTTATGTTTCTGGTCCATGATAATTTTCTGTTTCACGGTAATGTTCTGTCTCTGGTCCACGCTAATGTTCTGTTTCTGTTTCACGGTAATGTTCTGTCTCTGGTCCACGCTAATGTTCTGTTTCTGTTTCACGGTAATGTTCTGTTTCTGGTCCACGGTAATGTTCTGTTTCTGTTTCACGGTAATGTTGTGTTTCTGTTTCACGCTAATGTTCCGTTTCTGGTCCATGATAATGTTCTGTTTCACGGTAATGTTCTGTCTCTGGTCCATGGTAATGTTCTGTCTCTGGTCCACGGTGATGTTCGGTTTCAAGGTAAAGTTCGGTCTCTGGTCCACAGTAATGTTCTGTCTCTGGTCAACGGTAATGTTCTGTCTCTGGTCCACGGTAATGTTCTGTCTCTGGTCCACGGTAATGTTCCATTTCTGGTCCACAATAATGTTCTGTTTCATGATAATGTTCCGTTTCTGGTCCACAATAATGTTGTGTTTCTTTTTCACGGTAATTTTCCGTTTCTGGTCCACGATAATGTTCTGTTTCGGTTTCACGGTAATGTTCCGTTTCTGGTCCACGATAATGTTCTGTTTCGGTTTCACGGTAATGTTCTGTCTCTGGTCCACGGTAATGTTCCGTCTCTGGTCCACGGTAATGTTCTGTCTCTGGTCCACGGTAATGTTCCATTTCTGGTCCACAATAATGTTCTGTTTCATGATAATGTTCCGTTTCTGGTCCACAATAATGTTGTGTTTCTTTTTCACGGTAATGTTCCGTTTCTGGTCCACGATAATGTTGTTTTTCTGTTTCACGGTAATTTTCCGTTTCTGGTCCACGATAATGTTCTGTTTCGGTTTCACGGTAATGTTCCGTTTCTGGTCCACGATAATGTTCTGTTTCGGTTTCACGGTAATGTTCCGTCTCTGGTCCACGGTAATGTTCCGTCTCTGGTCCACGGTAATGTTCCGTCTCTGGTCCACAATAATGTTGTGTTTCTGTTTCACGGTAATGTTTCGTTTCTGGTCCACGATAATGTTCTGTTTCGGTTTCACGGTAATGTTCCGTTTCTGGTACACGATAATGTTCTGTTTCGGTTTCACGGTAATGTTCCGTCTCTGGTCCACGGTAATGTTCCGTCTCTGGTCCATGATAATGTTGTGTTTCGGTTTCACGGTAATGTTCCGTTTCTGGTACACGATAATGTTCTGTTTCGGTTTCACGGTAATGTTCCGTCTCTGGTCCACGGTAATGTTCCGTCTCTGGTCCACAATAATGTTGTGTTTCTGTTTCACGGTAATGTTCCGTTTCTGGTCCATGATAATGTTCTGTTTCACGGAAATGTTCTGTCTCTGGTCCACGCTAATGTTCTGTTTCTGTTTCACGGTAATGTTCCGTTTCTGGTCCACGATAATGTTGTGTTTCTGTTTCACGGTAATGTTCCGTTTCTGGTCCACGATAATGTTGTGTTTCTGTTTCACGGTAATGTTCTGTTTCACAGTAATGTTCTGTCTCTGGTCCACGCTAATGTTCTGTTTCTGTTTCACGGTAATGTTCAGTTTCTGTTCCACGATAATGTTGTGTTTCTGTTTCACGGTAATGTTCCGTTTTTGGTCCATCATAATGTTCTGTTTCTGTTTCACGGTAATGTTCCGTTTCTGGTCCATGATAATGTTCTGTTTCACGGTAATGTTCTGTCTCTGGTCCATGGTAATGTTCTGTCTCTGGTCCACGGTGATGTTCGGTTTCAAGGTAAAGTTCGGTCTCTGGTCCACAGTAATGTTCTGTCTCTGGTCAACGGTAATGTTCAGTTTCTGTTCCACGATAATGTTGTGTTTCTGTTTCACGGTAATGTTCCGTTTTTGGTCCATGATAATGTTCTGTTTCGGTTTCACGGTAATGTTCCGTTTCTGGTCCACGATAATGTTCTGTTTCGGTTTCACGGTAATGTTCCGTCTCTGGTCCACGGTAATGTTCCGTCTCTGGTCCACGATAATGTTCTGTTTCTGTTTCATGGTAATGTTATGTTTCTGGACCATGATAATTTTCTGTTTCACGGTAATGTTCTGTCTCTGGTCCACGCTAATGTTCTGTTTCTGTTTCACGGTAATGTTCTGTCTCTGGTCCACGCTAATGTTCTGTTTCTGTTTCACGGTAATGTTCTGTTTCTGGTCCACGGTAATGTTCTGTTTCTGTTTCACGGTAATGTTGTGTTTCTGTTTCACGGTAATGTTCCGTTTCTGGTCCATGATAATGTTCTGTTTCACGGTAATGTTCTGTCTCTGGTCCATGGTAATGTTCTGTCTCTGGTCCACGGTAATGTTCCATTTCTGGTCCACAATAATGTTCTGTTTCATGATAATGTTCCGTTTCTGGTCCACAATAATGTTGTGTTTCTTTTTCACGGTAATGTTCCGTTTCTGGTCCACGATAATGTTGTTTTTCTGTTTCACGGTAATTTTCCGTTTCTGGTCCACGATAATGTTCTGTTTCGGTTTCACGGTAATGTTCCGTTTCTGGTCCACGATAATGTTCTGTTTCGGTTTCACGGTAATGTTCCGTCTCTGGTCCACGGTAATGTTCCGTCTCTGGTCCACGGTAATGTTCTGTCTCTGGTCCACGGTAATGTTCTGTCTCTGGTCCACGGTAATGTTCCATTTCTGGTCCACAATAATGTTCTGTTTCATGATAATGTTCCGTTTCTGGTCCACAATAATGTTGTGTTTCTTTTTCACGGTAATGTTCCGTTTCTGGTCCACGATAATGTTGTTTTTCTGTTTCACGGTAATTTTCCGTTTCTGGTCCACGATAATGTTCTGTTTCGGTTTCACGGTAATGTTCCGTTTCTGGTCCACGATAATGTTCTGTTTCGGTTTCACGGTAATGTTCCGTCTCTGGTCCACGGTAATGTTCCGTCTCTGGTCCACGGTAATGTTCCGTCTCTGGTCCACAATAATGTTGTGTTTCTGTTTCACGGTAATGTTTCGTTTCTGGTCCACGATAATGTTCTGTTTCGGTTTCACGGTAATGTTCCGTTTCTGGTACACGATAATATTCTGTTTCGGTTTCACGGTAATGTTCCGTCTCTGGTCCACGGTAATGTTCCGTCTCTGGTCCACAATAATGTTGTGTTTCTGTTTCACGGTAATGTTCCGTTTCTGGTCCATGATAATGTTCTGTTTCACGGAAATGTTCTGTCTCTGGTCCACGCTAATGTTCTGTTTCTGTTTCAAGGTAATGTTCCGTTTCTGGTCCACGATAATGTTGTGTTTCTGTTTCACGGTAATGTTCCGTTTCTGGTCCATGATAATGTTCTGTTTCACGGAAATGTTCTGTCTCTGGTCCACGCTAATGTTCTGTTTCTGTTTCACGGTAATGTTCCGTTTCTGGTCCACGATAATGTTGTGTTTCTGTTTCACGGTAATGTTCCGTTTCTGGTCCACGATAATGTTGTGTTTCTGTTTTACGGTAATGTTCTGTTTCACAGTAATGTTCTGTCTCTGGTCCACGCTAATGTTCTGTTTCTGTTTCACGGTAATGTTCAGTTTCTGTTCCACGATAATGTTGTGTTTCTGTTTCACGGTAATGTTCCGTTTTTGGTCCATCATAATGTTCTGTTTCTGTTTCACGGTAATGTTCCGTTTCTGGTCCATGATAATGTTCTGTTTCACGGTAATGTTCTGTCTCTGGTCCATGGTAATGTTCTGTCTCTGGTCCACGGTGATGTTCGGTTTCAAGGTAAAGTTCGGTCTCTGGTCCACAGTAATGTTCTGTCTCTGGTCAACGGTAATGTTCTGTCTCTGGTCCACGGTAATGTTCTGTCTCTGGTCCACGGTAATGTTCCATTTCTGGTCCACAATAATGTTCTGTTTCATGATAATGTTCCGTTTCTGGTCCACAATAATGTTGTGTTTCTTTTTCACGGTAATGTTCCGTTTCTGGTCCACGATAATGTTGTTTTTCTGTTTCACGGTAATTTTCCGTTTCTGGTCCACGATAATGTTCTGTTTCGGTTTCACGGTAATGTTCCGTTTCTGGTCCACGATAATGTTCTGTTTCGGTTTCACGGTAATGTTCCGTCTCTGGTCCACGGTAATGTTCCGTCTCTGGTCCACGGTAATGTTCCGTCTCTGGTCCACAATAATGTTGTGTTTCTGTTTCACGGTAATGTTTCGTTTCTGGTCCACGATAATGTTCTGTTTCGGTTTCACGGTAATGTTCCGTTTCTGGTACACGATAATGTTCTGTTTCGGTTTCACGGTAATGTTCCGTCTCTGGTCCACGGTAATGTTCCGTCTCTGGTCCATGATAATGTTGTGTTTCTGTTTCACGGTAAGGTTTCGTTTCTGGTCCACGATAATGTTCTGTTTCGGTTTCACGGTAATGTTCCGTTTCTGGTACACGATAATGTTCCGTCTCTGGTCCACGGTAATGTTCCGTCTCTGGTCCACGGTAATGTTCCGTCTCTGGTCCACAATAATGTTGTGTTTCTGTTTCACGGTAATGTTTCGTTTCTGGTCCACGATAATGTTCTGTTTCGGTTTCACGGTAATGTTCCGTTTCTGGTACACGATAATGTTCTGTTTCGGTTTCACGGTAATGTTCCGTTTCTGGTACACGATAATGTTCTGTTTCGGTTTCACGGTAATGTTCCGTCTCTGGTCCACGGTAATGTTCCGTCTCTGGTCCACAATAATGTTGTGTTTCTGTTTCACGGTAATGTTCCGTTTCTGGTCCATGATAATGTTCTGTTTCACGGAAATGTTCTGTCTCTGGTCCACGCTAATGTTCTGTTTCTGTTTCACGGTAATGTTCCGTTTCTGGTCCACGATAATGTTGTGTTTCTGTTTCACGGTAATGTTCCGTTTCTGGTCCACGATAATGTTGTGTTTCTGTTTCACGGTAATGTTCTGTTTCACAGTAATGTTCTGTCTCTGGTCCACGCTAATGTTCTGTTTCTGTTTCACGGTAATGTTCAGTTTCTGTTCCACGATAATGTTGTGTTTCTGTTTCACGGTAATGTTCCGTTTTTGGTCCATCATAATGTTCTGTTTCTGTTTCACGGTAATGTTCCGTTTCTGGTCCATGATAATGTTCTGTTTCACGGTAATGTTCTGTCTCTGGTCCATGGTAATGTTCTGTCTCTGGTCCACGGTGATGTTCGGTTTCAAGGTAAAGTTCGGTCTCTGGTCCACAGTAATGTTCTGTCTCTGGTCAACGGTAATGTTCAGTTTCTGTTCCACGATAATGTTGTGTTTCTGTTTCACGGTAATGTTCCGTTTTTGGTCCATGATAATGTTCTGTTTCGGTTTCACGGTAATGTTCCGTTTCTGGTCCACGATAATGTTCTGTTTCGGTTTCACGGTAATGTTCCGTCTCTGGTCCACGGTAATGTTCCGTCTCTGGTCCACGATAATGTTCTGTTTCTGTTTCATGGTAATGTTATGTTTCTGGTCCATGATAATTTTCTGTTTCACGGTAATGTTCTGTCTCTGGTCCACGCTAATGTTCTGTTTCTGTTTCACGGTAATGTTCTGTCTCTGGTCCACGCTAATGTTCTGTTTCTGTTTCACGGTAATGTTCTGTTTCTGGTCCACGGTAATGTTCTGTTTCTGTTTCACGGTAATGTTCTGTTTCTGGTCCACGATAATGTTGTGTTTCTGTTTCACGGTAATGTTCCGTTTCTGGTCCACGGTAATGTTGTGTTTCTGTTTCACGGTAATGTTCCATTTCTGGTCCACAATAATGTTCTGTTTCATGATAATGTTCCGTTTCTGGTCCACAATAATGTTGTGTTTCTTTTTCACGGTAATGTTCCGTTTCTGGTCCACGATAATGTTGTTTTTCTGTTTCACGGTAATTTTCCGTTTCTGGTCCACGATAATGTTCTGTTTCGGTTTCACGATAATGTTCTGTTTTGGTTTCACGGTAATGTTCCGTCTCTGGTCCACGGTAATGTTCCGTCTCTGGTCCACGGTAATGTTCCGTCTCTGGTCCACAATAATGTTGTGTTTCTGTTTCACGGTAATGTTTCGTTTCTGGTCCACGATAATGTTCTGTTTCGGTTTCACGGTAATGTTCCGTTTCTGGTACACGATAATGTTCTGTTTCGGTTTCACGGTAATGTTCCGTCTCTGGTCCACGGTAATGTTCCGTCTCTGGTCCATGATAATGTTGTGTTTCGGTTTCACGGTAATGTTCCGTTTCTGGTACACGATAATGTTCTGTTTCGGTTTCACGGTAATGTTCCGTCTCTGGTCCACGGTAATGTTCCGTCTCTGGTCCACAATAATGTTGTGTTTCTGTTTCACGGTAATGTTCCGTTTCTGGTCCATGATAATGTTCTGTTTCACGGAAATGTTCTGTCTCTGTACCACGCTAATGTTCTGTTTCTGTTTCACGGTAATGTTCCGTTTCTGGTCCACGATAATGTTGTGTTTCTGTTTCACGGTAATGTTCCGTTTCTGGTCCACGATAATGTTGTGTTTCTGTTTTACGGTAATGTTCTGTTTCACAGTAATGTTCTGTCTCTGGTCCACGCTAATGTTCTGTTTCTGTTTCACGGTAATGTTCAGTTTCTGTTCCACGATAATGTTGTGTTTCTGTTTCACGGTAATGTTCCGTTTTTGGTCCATCATAATGTTCTGTTTCTGTTTCACGGTAATGTTCCGTTTCTGGTCCATGATAATGTTCTGTTTCACGGTAATGTTCTGTCTCTGGTCCATGGTAATGTTCTGTCTCTGGTCCACGGTGATGTTCGGTTTCAAGGTAAAGTTCGGTCTCTGGTCCACAGTAATGTTCTGTCTCTGGTCAACGGTAATGTTCTGTCTCTGGTCCACGGTAATGTTCTGTCTCTGGTCCACGGTAATGTTCTGTCTCTGGTCCACGGTAATGTTCTGTCTCTGGTCCACGGTAATGTTCGATCTCTGGTCCACTATAATGTTCGGTTTCACGGTAATGTTCCGTCTCTGGTCCACGATAATGTTCTGTTTCTGTTTCACGGCTATGTTCCATTTCTGGTCCACGATAATTTTGTGTTTCTGTTTCACGGTAATGTTCCGTTTCTGGTCCACGATAATGTTCTGTTTCGGTTTCACGGTAATGTTCTGTCTCTGGTCCACGGTAATGTTCCGTCTCTGGTACACGATAATGTTCTCTTTTTGTAACACGGTAATGTTCCGTTTCTGGTCCACGATAATGTTGTGTTTCTGTTTCACGGTAATGTTCCGTCTCTGGTCCACGATAATGTTCGGTTACACGATAATGTTCTGTCTCTGGCCCACGATAATGTTCCGTCTCTGGTCCACGATAATGCTCCGTCTCTGGTCCACGATAATGTTCTGTCTCTGGTCCACGATAATGTTCCGTTTCTGGTCCACGATAATGTTCTGTTTCGGTTTCACGGTAATGTTCTGTCTCTGGTCCAAGATAATGTTCCGTTTCGGTTTCACGGTAATGTTCCGTCTCTGGTCCACGGTAATGTTCCGTCTCTGGTCCACAATAATGTTGTGTTTCTGTTTCACGGTAATGTTCCGTTTCTGGTCCATGATAATGTTCTGTTTCACGGAAATGTTCTGTCTCTGGTCCACGCTAATGTTCTGTTTCTGTTTCACGGTAATGTTCCGTTTCTGGTCCACGATAATGTTGTGTTTCTGTTTCACGGTAATGTTCCGTTTCTGGTCCATGATAATGTTCTGTTTCACGGAAATGTTCTGTCTCTGGTCCACGCTAATGTTCTGTTTCTGTTTCACGGTAATGTTCCGTTTCTGGTCCACGATAATGTTGTGTTTCTGTTTCACGGTAATGTTCCGTTTCTGGTCCACGATAATGTTGTGTTTCTGTTTTACGGTAATGTTCTGTTTCACAGTAATGTTCTGTCTCTGGTCCACGCTAATGTTCTGTTTCTGTTTCACGGTAATGTTCAGTTTCTGTTCCACGATAATGTTGTGTTTCTGTTTCACGGTAATGTTCCGTTTTTGGTCCATCATAATGTTCTGTTTCTGTTTCACGGTAATGTTCCGTTTCTGGTCCATGATAATGTTCTGTTTCACGGTAATGTTCTGTCTCTGGTCCATGGTAATGTTCTGTCTCTGGTCCACGGTGATGTTCGGTTTCAAGGTAAAGTTCGGTCTCTGGTCCACAGTAATGTTCTGTCTCTGGTCAACGGTAATGTTCTGTCTCTGGTCCACGGTAATGTTCTGTCTCTGGTCCACGGTAATGTTCCATTTCTGGTCCACAATAATGTTCTGTTTCATGATAATGTTCCGTTTCTGGTCCACAATAATGTTGTGTTTCTTTTTCACGGTAATGTTCCGTTTCTGGTCCACGATAATGTTGTTTTTCTGTTTCACGGTAATTTTCCGTTTCTGGTCCACGATAATGTTCTGTTTCGGTTTCACGGTAATGTTCCGTTTCTGGTCCACGATAATGTTCTGTTTCGGTTTCACGGTAATGTTCCGTCTCTGGTCCACGGTAATGTTCCGTCTCTGGTCCACGGTAATGTTCCGTCTCTGGTCCACAATAATGTTGTGTTTCTGTTTCACGGTAATGTTTCGTTTCTGGTCCACGATAATGTTCTGTTTCGGTTTCACGGTAATGTTCCGTTTCTGGTACACGATAATGTTCTGTTTCGGTTTCACGGTAATGTTCCGTCTCTGGTCCACGGTAATGTTCCGTCTCTGGTCCATGATAATGTTGTGTTTCGGTTTCACGGTAATGTTCCGTTTCTGGTACACGATAATGTTCTGTTTCGGTTTCACGGTAATGTTCCGTCTCTGGTCCACGGTAATGTTCCGTCTCTGGTCCACAATAATGTTGTGTTTCTGTTTCACGGTAATGTTCCGTTTCTGGTCCATGATAATGTTCTGTTTCACGGAAATGTTCTGTCTCTGGTCCACGCTAATGTTCTGTTTCTGTTTCACGGTAATGTTCCGTTTCTGGTCCACGATAATGTTGTGTTTCTGTTTCACGGTAATGTTCCGTTTCTTGTCCACGATAATGTTGTGTTTCTGTTTCACGGTAATGTTCTGTTTCACAGTAATGTTCTGTCTCTGGTCCACGCTAATGTTCTGTTTCTGTTTCACGGTAATGTTCAGTTTCTGTTCCACGATAATGTTGTGTTTCTGTTTCACGGTAATGTTCCGTTTTTGGTCCATCATAATGTTCTGTTTCTGTTTCACGGTAATGTTCCGTTTCTGGTCCATGATAATGTTCTGTTTCACGGTAATGTTCTGTCTCTGGTCCATGGTAATGTTCTGTCTCTGGTTCACGGTGATGTTCGGTTTCAAGGTAAAGTTCGGTCTCTGGTCCACAGTAATGTTCTGTCTCTGGTCAACGGTAATGTTCTGTCTCTGGTCCACGGTAATGTTCTGTCTCTGGTCCACGGTAATGTTCTGTCTCTGGTCCACGGTAATGTTCGATCTCTGGTCCACTATAATGTTCGGTTTCACGGTAATGTTCCGTCTCTGGTCCACGATAATGTTCTGTTTCGGTTTCACGGTAATGTTCCGTTTCTGGTACACGATAATGTTCTGTTTCGGTTTCACGGTAATGTTCCGTCTCTGGTCCACGGTAATGTTCCGTCTCTGGTCCATGATAATGTTGTGTTTCTGTTTCACGGTAAGGTTTCGTTTCTGGTCCACGATAATGTTCTGTTTCGGTTTCACGGTAATGTTCCGTTTCTGGTACACGATAATGTTCCGTCTCTGGTCCACGGTAATGTTCCGTCTCTGGTCCACGGTAATGTTCCGTCTCTGGTCCACAATAATGTTGTGTTTCTGTTTCACGGTAATGTTTCGTTTCTGGTCCACGATAATGTTCTGTTTCGGTTTCACGGTAATGTTCCGTTTCTGGTACACGATAATGTTCTGTTTCGGTTTCACGGTAATGTTCCGTTTCTGGTACACGATAATGTTCTGTTTCGGTTTCACGGTAATGTTCCGTCTCTGGTCCACGGTAATGTTCCGTCTCTGGTCCACAATAATGTTGTGTTTCTGTTTCACGGTAATGTTCCGTTTCTGGTCCATGATAATGTTCTGTTTCACGGAAATGTTCTGTCTCTGGTCCACGCTAATGTTCTGTTTCTGTTTCACGGTAATGTTCCGTTTCTGGTCCACGATAATGTTGTGTTTCTGTTTCACGGTAATGTTCCGTTTCTGGTCCACGATAATGTTGTGTTTCTGTTTCACGGTAATGTTCTGTTTCACAGTAATGTTCTGTCTCTGGTCCACGCTAATGTTCTGTTTCTGTTTCACGGTAATGTTCAGTTTCTGTTCCACGATAATGTTGTGTTTCTGTTTCACGGTAATGTTCCGTTTTTGGTCCATCATAATGTTCTGTTTCTGTTTCACGGTAATGTTCCGTTTCTGGTCCATGATAATGTTCTGTTTCACGGTAATGTTCTGTCTCTGGTCCATGGTAATGTTCTGTCTCTGGTCCACGGTGATGTTCGGTTTCAAGGTAAAGTTCGGTCTCTGGTCCACAGTAATGTTCTGTCTCTGGTCAACGGTAATGTTCAGTTTCTGTTCCACGATAATGTTGTGTTTCTGTTTCACGGTAATGTTCCGTTTTTGGTCCATGATAATGTTCTGTTTCGGTTTCACGGTAATGTTCCGTTTCTGGTCCACGATAATGTTCTGTTTCGGTTTCACGGTAATGTTCCGTCTCTGGTCCACGGTAATGTTCCGTCTCTGGTCCACGATAATGTTCTGTTTCTGTTTCATGGTAATGTTATGTTTCTGGTCCATGATAATTTTCTGTTTCACGGTAATGTTCTGTCTCTGGTCCACGCTAATGTTCTGTTTCTGTTTCACGGTAATGTTCTGTCTCTGGTCCACGCTAATGTTCTGTTTCTGTTTCACGGTAATGTTCTGTTTCTGGTCCACGGTAATGTTCTGTTTCTGTTTCACGGTAATGTTCTGTTTCTGGTCCACGATAATGTTGTGTTTCTGTTTCACGGTAATGTTCCGTTTCTGGTCCACGGTAATGTTGTGTTTCTGTTTCACGGTAATGTTCCATTTCTGGTCCACAATAATGTTCTGTTTCATGATAATGTTCCGTTTCTGGTCCACAATAATGTTGTGTTTCTTTTTCACGGTAATGTTCCGTTTCTGGTCCACGATAATGTTGTTTTTCTGTTTCACGGTAATTTTCCGTTTCTGGTCCACGATAATGTTCTGTTTCGGTTTCACGATAATGTTCTGTTTTGGTTTCACGGTAATGTTCCGTCTCTGGTCCACGGTAATGTTCCGTCTCTGGTCCACGGTAATGTTCCGTCTCTGGTCCACAATAATGTTGTGTTTCTGTTTCACGGTAATGTTTCGTTTCTGGTCCACGATAATGTTCTGTTTCGGTTTCACGGTAATGTTCCGTTTCTGGTACACGATAATGTTCTGTTTCGGTTTCACGGTAATGTTCCGTCTCTGGTCCACGGTAATGTTCCGTCTCTGGTCCATGATAATGTTGTGTTTCGGTTTCACGGTAATGTTCCGTTTCTGGTACACGATAATGTTCTGTTTCGGTTTCACGGTAATGTTCCGTCTCTGGTCCACGGTAATGTTCCGTCTCTGGTCCACAATAATGTTGTGTTTCTGTTTCACGGTAATGTTCCGTTTCTGGTCCATGATAATGTTCTGTTTCACGGAAATGTTCTGTCTCTGTACCACGCTAATGTTCTGTTTCTGTTTCACGGTAATGTTCCGTTTCTGGTCCACGATAATGTTGTGTTTCTGTTTCACGGTAATGTTCCGTTTCTGGTCCACGATAATGTTGTGTTTCTGTTTTACGGTAATGTTCTGTTTCACAGTAATGTTCTGTCTCTGGTCCACGCTAATGTTCTGTTTCTGTTTCACGGTAATGTTCAGTTTCTGTTCCACGATAATGTTGTGTTTCTGTTTCACGGTAATGTTCCGTTTTTGGTCCATCATAATGTTCTGTTTCTGTTTCACGGTAATGTTCCGTTTCTGGTCCATGATAATGTTCTGTTTCACGGTAATGTTCTGTCTCTGGTCCATGGTAATGTTCTGTCTCTGGTCCACGGTGATGTTCGGTTTCAAGGTAAAGTTCGGTCTCTGGTCCACAGTAATGTTCTGTCTCTGGTCAACGGTAATGTTCTGTCTCTGGTCCACGGTAATGTTCTGTCTCTGGTCCACGGTAATGTTCTGTCTCTGGTCCACGGTAATGTTCTGTCTCTGGTCCACGGTAATGTTCGATCTCTGGTCCACTATAATGTTCGGTTTCACGGTAATGTTCCGTCTCTGGTCCACGATAATGTTCTGTTTCTGTTTCACGGCTATGTTCCATTTCTGGTCCACGATAATTTTGTGTTTCTGTTTCACGGTAATGTTCCGTTTCTGGTCCACGATAATGTTCTGTTTCGGTTTCACGGTAATGTTCTGTCTCTGGTCCACGGTAATGTTCCGTCTCTGGTACACGATAATGTTCTCTTTTTGTAACACGGTAATGTTCCGTTTCTGGTCCACGATAATGTTGTGTTTCTGTTTCACGGTAATGTTCCGTCTCTGGTCCACGATAATGTTCGGTTACACGATAATGTTCTGTCTCTGGCCCACGATAATGTTCCGTCTCTGGTCCACGATAATGCTCCGTCTCTGGTCCACGATAATGTTCTGTCTCTGGTCCACGATAATGTTCCGTTTCTGGTCCACGATAATGTTCTGTTTCGGTTTCACGGTAATGTTCTGTCTCTGGTCCAAGATAATGTTCCGTTTCGGTTTCACGGTAATGTTCCGTCTCTGGTCCACGGTAATGTTCCGTCTCTGGTCCACAATAATGTTGTGTTTCTGTTTCACGGTAATGTTCCGTTTCTGGTCCATGATAATGTTCTGTTTCACGGAAATGTTCTGTCTCTGGTCCACGCTAATGTTCTGTTTCTGTTTCACGGTAATGTTCCGTTTCTGGTCCACGATAATGTTGTGTTTCTGTTTCACGGTAATGTTCCGTTTCTGGTCCATGATAATGTTCTGTTTCACGGAAATGTTCTGTCTCTGGTCCACGCTAATGTTCTGTTTCTGTTTCACGGTAATGTTCCGTTTCTGGTCCACGATAATGTTGTGTTTCTGTTTCACGGTAATGTTCCGTTTCTGGTCCACGATAATGTTGTGTTTCTGTTTTACGGTAATGTTCTGTTTCACAGTAATGTTCTGTCTCTGGTCCACGCTAATGTTCTGTTTCTGTTTCACGGTAATGTTCAGTTTCTGTTCCACGATAATGTTGTGTTTCTGTTTCACGGTAATGTTCCGTTTTTGGTCCATCATAATGTTCTGTTTCTGTTTCACGGTAATGTTCCGTTTCTGGTCCATGATAATGTTCTGTTTCACGGTAATGTTCTGTCTCTGGTCCATGGTAATGTTCTGTCTCTGGTCCACGGTGATGTTCGGTTTCAAGGTAAAGTTCGGTCTCTGGTCCACAGTAATGTTCTGTCTCTGGTCAACGGTAATGTTCTGTCTCTGGTCCACGGTAATGTTCTGTCTCTGGTCCACGGTAATGTTCCATTTCTGGTCCACAATAATGTTCTGTTTCATGATAATGTTCCGTTTCTGGTCCACAATAATGTTGTGTTTCTTTTTCACGGTAATGTTCCGTTTCTGGTCCACGATAATGTTGTTTTTCTGTTTCACGGTAATTTTCCGTTTCTGGTCCACGATAATGTTCTGTTTCGGTTTCACGGTAATGTTCCGTTTCTGGTCCACGATAATGTTCTGTTTCGGTTTCACGGTAATGTTCCGTCTCTGGTCCACGGTAATGTTCCGTCTCTGGTCCACGGTAATGTTCCGTCTCTGGTCCACAATAATGTTGTGTTTCTGTTTCACGGTAATGTTTCGTTTCTGGTCCACGATAATGTTCTGTTTCGGTTTCACGGTAATGTTCCGTTTCTGGTACACGATAATGTTCTGTTTCGGTTTCACGGTAATGTTCCGTCTCTGGTCCACGGTAATGTTCCGTCTCTGGTCCATGATAATGTTGTGTTTCGGTTTCACGGTAATGTTCCGTTTCTGGTACACGATAATGTTCTGTTTCGGTTTCACGGTAATGTTCCGTCTCTGGTCCACGGTAATGTTCCGTCTCTGGTCCACAATAATGTTGTGTTTCTGTTTCACGGTAATGTTCCGTTTCTGGTCCATGATAATGTTCTGTTTCACGGAAATGTTCTGTCTCTGGTCCACGCTAATGTTCTGTTTCTGTTTCACGGTAATGTTCCGTTTCTGGTCCACGATAATGTTGTGTTTCTGTTTCACGGTAATGTTCCGTTTCTTGTCCACGATAATGTTGTGTTTCTGTTTCACGGTAATGTTCTGTTTCACAGTAATGTTCTGTCTCTGGTCCACGCTAATGTTCTGTTTCTGTTTCACGGTAATGTTCAGTTTCTGTTCCACGATAATGTTGTGTTTCTGTTTCACGGTAATGTTCCGTTTTTGGTCCATCATAATGTTCTGTTTCTGTTTCACGGTAATGTTCCGTTTCTGGTCCATGATAATGTTCTGTTTCACGGTAATGTTCTGTCTCTGGTCCATGGTAATGTTCTGTCTCTGGTTCACGGTGATGTTCGGTTTCAAGGTAAAGTTCGGTCTCTGGTCCACAGTAATGTTCTGTCTCTGGTCAACGGTAATGTTCTGTCTCTGGTCCACGGTAATGTTCTGTCTCTGGTCCACGGTAATGTTCTGTCTCTGGTCCACGGTAATGTTCTGTCTCTGGTCCACGGTAATGTTCGATCTCTGGTCCACTATAATGTTCGGTTTCACGGTAATGTTCCGTCTCTGGTCCACGATAATGTTCTGTTTCTGTTTCACGGCTATGTTCCATTTCTGGTCCACGATAATTTTGTGTTTCTGTTTCACGGTAATGTTCCGTTTCTGGTCCACGATAATGTTCTGTTTCGGTTTCACGGTAATGTTCTGTCTCTGGTCCACGGTAATGTTCCGTCTCTGGTACACGATAATGTTCTCTTTTTGTAACACGGTAATGTTCCGTTTCTGGTCCACGATAATGTTGTGTTTCTGTTTCACGGTAATGTTCCGTCTCTGGTCCACGATAATGTTCGGTTACACGATAATGTTCTGTCTCTGGCCCACGATAATGTTCCGTCTCTGGTCCACGATAATGCTCCGTCTCTGGTCCACGATAATGTTCTGTCTCTGGTCCACGATAATGTTCCGTTTCTGGTCCACGATAATGTTCTGTTTCGGTTTCACGGTAATGTTCTGTCTCTGGTCCAAGATAATGTTCCGTTTCTGTTTCACGGTAATGTGCCGTTTCTGGTCCACTATAATGTTGTGTTTCTGTTTCACGGTAATGTTCTGTCTCTGGTCCACGGTAATGTTCTGTTTCTTTTTCACGGTAATGTTCTGTTTCTGGTCCACGATAATGTTGTGTTTCTGTTTCACGGTAATGTTCCGTTTCTGGTCCACGGTAATGTTGTGTTTCTGTTTCACGGTATTGTTTCATTTCTGGTCCACAATAATGTTCTGTTTCACGATAATGTTCCGTTTCTGGTCCACAATAATGTTGTGTTTCTTTTTCACGGTAATGTTCCGTTTCTGGTCCACGATAATGTTGTTTTTCTGTTTCACGGTAATTTTCCGTTTCTGGTCCACGATAATGTTCTGTTTCGGTTTCACGGTAATGTTCCGTTTCTGGTCCACGATAATGTTCTGTTTCGGTTTCACGGTAATGTTCCGTCTCTGGTCCACGGTAATGTTCCGTCTCTGGTCCACGATAATGTTCTGTTTCTGTTTCATGGTAATGTTATGTTTCTGGTCCATGATAATTTTCTGTTTCACGGTAATGTTCTGTCTCTGGTCCAAGCTAATGTTCTGTTTCTGTTTCACGGTAATGTTCTGTCTCTGGTCCACGCTAATGTTCTGTTTCTGTTTCACGGTAATGTTCTGTTTCTGGTCCACGATAATGTTGTGTTTCTGTTTCACGGTAATGTTTCGTTTCTGGTCCACGATAATGTTCTGTTTTGGTTTCACGGTAATGTTCCGTCTCTGGTCCATGGTAATGTTCCGTTTCTGGTCCACGATAATGTTCTGTTTCGGTTTCACGGTAATGTTCCGTTTCTGGTCCACGATAATGTTCTGTTTCGGTTTCACGGTAATGTTCCGTCTCTGGTCCACGGTAATGTTCCGTCTCTGGTCCACGATAATGTTCTGTTTCTGTTTCATGGTAATGTTATGTTTCTGGTCCATGATAATTTTCTGTTTCACGGTAATGTTCTGTCTCTGGTCCAAGCTAATGTTCTGTTTCTGTTTCACGGTAATGTTCTGTCTCTGGTCCACGCTAATGTTCTGTTTCTGTTTCACGGTAATGTTCTGTTTCTGGTCCACGATAATGTTGTGTTTCTGTTTCACGGTAATGTTTCGTTTCTGGTCCACGATAATGTTCTGTTTTGGTTTCACGGTAATGTTCCGTCTCTGGTCCATGGTAATGTTCCGTCTCTGGTCCACGAAAATGTTCTGTTTCAGTTTCACGGTAATGTTCCGTCTCTGGTCCACGGTAATGTTCCGTCTCTGGTCCACGAAAATGTTGTGTTTCTGTTTCACGGTAATGTTCCGTTTCCCGTCCATGATAATGTTGTGTTTCTGTTTCACGGTAATGTTCCGTTTCTGGTCCACGATAATGTTCCGTTTCTGGTCCATGATAATGTTGTGTTTCTGTTTCACGGTAATGTTCCGTTTCTGGTCCACGATAATGTTCTGTTTCGGTTTCATGGTCATGTTCCGTTTCTGGTCCACAATAATGTATTGTTTCTGTTTCATGGTAATGTTCCGTTTCTGGTCCACGATAATGTTGTGTTTCTGTTTCACGGTAATGTTCTGTTTCACGGTAATGTTCTGTCTCTGGTCCACGTTAATGTTCTGTTTCTGTTTCAAGGTAATGTTCCGTTTCTGGTCCACGATAATGTTGTGTTTCTGTTTCACGGTAATGTTTCGTTTCTGGTCCACGATAATGTTCTGTTTCGGTTTCACGGTAATGTTCCGTCTCTGGTCCACGGTAATGTTCCGTCTCTGGTCCACAATAATGTTGTGTTTCTGTTTCACGGTAATGTTCCGTTTCTGGTACACGATAATGTTCTGTTTTTGTTTCACGGTAATGTTCCGTTTCTGGTCCACGATAATGTTCTGTTTCACGGTAATGTTCTGTCTCTGGTCCATGGTAATGTTCTGTCTCTGGTCCACGGTAATGTTCGATCTCTGGTCCACGATAATGTTCGGTTTCACGGTAATGTTCCGTCTCTGGTCCAGGATAATGTTCTTTTTCTGTTTCACGGCTATGTTCCATTTCTGGTCCACGATAATTTTGTGTTTCTGTTTCACGGTAATGTTCCGTTTCTGGTCCACGATAATGTTCTGTTTCGGTTTCACGGTAATGTTCTGTCTATGTTCCACGGTAATGTTCCGTCTCTGGTACACGATAATGTTCTGTTTTTGTTTCACGGTAATGTTCCGTTTCTGGTCCACGATAATGTTGTGTTTCTGTTTCACGGTAATGTTCCGTCTCTGGTCCACGATAATGCTCCGTCTCTGGTCCACGATAATGCTCCGTCTCTGGTCCACGATAATGTTCTGTCTCTGGTCCACGATAATGTTCCGTTTCTGGTCCACGATAATGTTCTGTTTCGGTTTCACGGTAATGTTCTGTCTCTGGTCCAAGATAATGTTCCGTTTCTGGTCCACGATAATGTTGTGTTTCTGTTTCACGGTAATGTTCCGTTTCTGGTCCATGATAATTTTCTGTTTCACGGTAATGTTCTGTCTCTGGTCCACGCTAATGTTCTGTTTCTGTTTCACGGTAATGTGCCGTTTCTGGTCCACTATAATGTTGTGTTTCTGTTTCACGGTAATGTTCTGTCTCTGGTCCACGGTAATGTTCTGTTTCTTTTTCACGGTAATGTTCTCTTTCTGGTCCACGATAATGTTGTGTTTCTGTTTCACGGTAATGTTCCGTTTCTGGTCCACGGTAATGTTGTGTTTCTGTTTCACGGTAATGTTTCATTTCTGGTCCACAATAATGTTCTGTTTCACGATAATGTTCCGTTTCTGGTCCACAATAATGTTATGTTTCTTTTTCACGGTAATGTTCCGTTTCTGGTCCACGATAATGTTGTTTTTCTGTTTCACGGTAATTTTCCGTTTCTGGTCCACGATAATGTTCTGTTTTGGTTTCACGGTAATGTTCCGTTTCTGGTCCACGATAATGTTCTGTTTCGGTTTCACGGTAATGTTCCGTCTCTAGTCCACGGTAATTTTCCGTCTCTGGTCCACGATAATGTTCTGTTTCTGTTTCATGGTAATGTTATGTTTCTGGTTCATGATAATTTTCTGTTTCACGGTAATGTTCTGTCTCTGGTCCACGCTAATGTTCTGTTTCTGTTTCACGGTAATGTTCTGTCTCTGGTCCACGCTAATGTTCTGTTTCTGTTTCACGGTAATGTTCTGTTTCTGGTCCACGGTAATGTTCTGTTTCTGTTTCACGGTAATGTTCTGTTTCTGGTCCACGATAATGTTGTGTTTCTGTTTCACGGTAATGTTCCGTTTCTGGTCCACGGTAATGTTGTGTTTCTGTTTCACGGTAATGTTCCATTTCTGGTCCACAATAATGTTCTGTTTCATGATAATGTTCCGTTTCTGGTCCACAATAATGTTGTGTTTCTTTTTCACGGTAATGTTCCGTTTCTGGTCCACGATAATGTTCTGTTTCACGGTAATGTTCTGTCTCTGGTCCATGGTAATGTTCTGTCTCTGGTCCACGGTGATGTTCGGTTTCAAGGTAAAGTTCGGTCTCTGGTCCACAGTAATGTTCTGTCTCTGGTCAACGGTAATGTTCTGTCTCTGGTCCACGGTAATGTTCTGTCTCTGGTGCACGGTAATGTTCTGTCTCTGGTCCACGGTAATGTTCTGTCTCTGGTCCACGGTAATGTTCGATCTCTGGTCCACGATAATGTTCGGTTTCACGGTAATGTTCCGTCTCTGGTCCACAATAATGCTGTGTTTCTTTTTCACGGTAATGTTCCGTTTCTGGTCCATGATAATGTTCTGTTTCACGGTAATGTTCTGTCTCTGGTCCATGGTAATGTTCTGTCTCTGGTCCACGGTGATGTTCGGTTTCAAGGTAAAGTTCGGTCTCTGGTCCACAGTAATGTTCTGTCTCTGGTCAACGGTAATGTGCCGTTTCTGGTCCACTATAATGTTGTGTTTCTGTTTCACGGTAATGTTCTGTCTCTGGTCCACGGTAATGTTCTGTTTCTTTTTCACGGTAATGTTCTGTTTCTGGTCCACGATAATGTTCGGTTTCACGGTAATGTTCCGTCTCTGGTCCACGATAATGTTCTGTTTCTGTTTCACGGCTATGTTCCATTTCTGGTCCACGATAATTTTGTGTTTCTGTTTCACGGTAATGTTCCGTTTCTGGTCCACGATAATGTTCTGTTTCGGTTTCACGGTAATGTTCTGTCTCTGGTCCACGGTAATGTTCCGTCTCTGGTACACGATAATGTTCTGTTTTTGTTTCACGGTAATGTTCCGTTTCTGGTCCACGATAATGTTGTGTTTCTGTTTCACGGTAATGTTCCGTCTCTGGTCCACGATAATGTTGTGTTTCTGTTTCACGGTAATGTTCCGTCTCTGGTCCACGATAATGTTCGGTTACACGATAATGTTCTGTCTCTGGCCCACGATAATGTTCCGTCTCTGGTCCACGATAATGCTCCGTCTCTGGTCCACGATAATGTTCTGTCTCTGTTCCACGATAATGTTCCGTTTCTGGTCCACGATAATGTTCTGTTTCGGTTTCACGGTATTGTTCTGTCTCTGGTCCAAGATAATGTTCCGTTTCTGGTCCACGATAATGTTGTGTTTCTGTTTCACGGTAATGTTCCGTTTCTGGTCCATGATAATTTTCTGTTTCACGGTAATGTTCTGTCTCTGGTCCACGCTAATGTTCTGTTTCTGTTTCACGGTAATGTGCCGTTTCTGGTCCACTATAATGTTGTGTTTCTGTTTCACGGTAATGTTCTGTCTCTGGTCCACGGTAATGTTCTGTTTCTTTTTCACGGTAATGTTCTGTTTCTGGTCCACGATAATGTTGTGTTTCTGTTTCACGGTAATGTTCCATTTCTGGTCCACAATAATGTTCTGTTTCATGATAATGTTCCGTTTCTGGTCCACAATAATGTTGTGTTTCTTTTTCACGGTAATGTTCCGTTTCTGGTCCTCGATAATGTTTTTTTTCTGTTTCACGGTAATTTTCCGTTTCTGGTCCACGATAATGTTCTGTTTCGGTTTCACGGTAATGTTCCGTTTCTGGTCCACGATAATGTTCTGTTTCGGTTTCACGGTAATGTTCCGTCTCTGGTCCACTGTAATGTTCCGTCTCTGGTCCACAATAATGTTGTGTTTCTGTTTCACGGTAATGTTCCGTCTCTGGTCCACAATAATGTTGTGTTTCTGTTTCACGGTAATGTTCCGTTTCTGGTCCATGATAATGTTCTGTTTCACGGAAATGTTCTGTCTCTGGTCCACGCTAATGTTCTGTTTCTGTTTCACGGTAATGTTCCGTTTCTGGTCCACGATAATGTTGTGTTTCTGTTTCACGGTAATGTTCCGTTTCTGGTCCACGATAATGTTGTGTTTCTGTTTCACGGTAATGTTCTGTTTCACAGTAATGTTCTGTCTCTGGTCCACGCTAATGTTCTGTTTCTGTTTCACGGTAATGTTCAGTTTCTGTTCCACGATAATGTTGTGTTTCTGTTTCACGGTAATGTTCCGTTTTTGGTCCATCATAATGTTCTGTTTCTGTTTCACGGTAATGTTCCGTTTCTGGTCCATGATAATGTTCTGTTTCACGGTAATGTTCTGTCTCTGGTCCATGGTAATGTTCTGTCTCTGGTCCACGGTGATGTTCGGTTTCAAGGTAAAGTTCGGTCTCTGGTCCACAGTAATGTTCTGTCTCTGGTCAACGGTAATGTTCAGTTTCTGTTCCACGATAATGTTGTGTTTCTGTTTCACGGTAATGTTCCGTTTTTGGTCCATGATAATGTTCTGTTTCGGTTTCACGGTAATGTTCCGTTTCTGGTCCACGATAATGTTCTGTTTCGGTTTCACGGTAATGTTCCGTCTTTGGTCCACGGTAATGTTCCGTCTCTGGTCCACGATAATGTTCTGTTTCTGTTTCATGGTAATGTTATGTTTCTGGTCCATGATAATTTTCTGTTTCACGGTAATGTTCTGTCTCTGGTCCACGCTAATGTTCTGTTTCTGTTTCACGGTAATGTTCTGTCTCTGGTCCACGCTAATGTTCTGTTTCTGTTTCACGGTAATGTTCTGTTTCTGGTCCACGGTAATGTTCTGTTTCTGTTTCACGGTAATGTTGTGTTTCTGTTTCACGGTAATGTTCCGTTTCTGGTCCATGATAATGTTCTGTTTCACGGTAATGTTCTGTCTCTGGTCCATGGTAATGTTCTGTCTCTGGTCCACGGTGATGTTCGGTTTCAAGGTAAAGTTCGGTCTCTGGTCCACAGTAATGTTCTGTCTCTGGTCAACGGTAATGTTCTGTCTCTGGTCCACGGTAATGTTCTGTCTCTGGTCCACGGTAATGTTCCATTTCTGGTCCACAATAATGTTCTGTTTCATGATAATGTTCCGTTTCTGGTCCACAATAATGTTGTGTTTCTTTTTCACGGTAATGTTCCGTTTCTGGTCCACGATAATGTTGTTTTTCTGTTTCACGGTAATTTTCCGTTTCTGGTCCACGATAATGTTCTGTTTCGGTTTCACGGTAATGTTCCGTTTCTGGTCCACGATAATGTTCTGTTTCGGTTTCACGGTAATGTTCTGTCTCTGGTCCACGGTAATGTTCCGTCTCTGGTCCACGGTAATGTTCTGTCTCTGGTCCACGGTAATGTTCCATTTCTGGTCCACAATAATGTTCTGTTTCATGATAATGTTCCGTTTCTGGTCCACAATAATGTTGTGTTTCTTTTTCACGGTAATGTTCCGTTTCTGGTCCACGATAATGTTGTTTTTCTGTTTCACGGTAATTTTCCGTTTCTGGTCCACGATAATGTTCTGTTTCGGTTTCACGGTAATGTTCCGTTTCTGGTCCACGATAATGTTCTGTTTCGGTTTCACGGTAATGTTCCGTCTCTGGTCCACGGTAATGTTCCGTCTCTGGTCCACGGTAATGTTCCGTCTCTGGTCCACAATAATGTTGTGTTTCTGTTTCACGGTAATGTTTCGTTTCTGGTCCACGATAATGTTCTGTTTCGGTTTCACGGTAATGTTCCGTTTCTGGTACACGATAATGTTCTGTTTCGGTTTCACGGTAATGTTCCGTCTCTGGTCCACGGTAATGTTCCGTCTCTGGTCCATGATAATGTTGTGTTTCGGTTTCACGGTAATGTTCCGTTTCTGGTACACGATAATGTTCTGTTTCGGTTTCACGGTAATGTTCCGTCTCTGGTCCACGGTAATGTTCCGTCTCTGGTCCACAATAATGTTGTGTTTCTGTTTCACGGTAATGTTCCGTTTCTGGTCCATGATAATGTTCTGTTTCACGGAAATGTTCTGTCTCTGGTCCACGCTAATGTTCTGTTTCTGTTTCACGGTAATGTTCCGTTTCTGGTCCACGATAATGTTGTGTTTCTGTTTCACGGTAATGTTCCGTTTCTGGTCCACGATAATGTTGTGTTTCTGTTTCACGGTAATGTTCTGTTTCACAGTAATGTTCTGTCTCTGGTCCACGCTAATGTTCTGTTTCTGTTTCACGGTAATGTTCCGTTTTTGGTCCATCATAATGTTCTGTTTCTGTTTCACGGTAATGTTCCGTTTCTGGTCCATGATAATGTTCTGTTTCACGGTAATGTTCTGTCTCTGGTCCATGGTAATGTTCTGTCTCTGGTCCACGGTGATGTTCGGTTTCAAGGTAAAGTTCGGTCTCTGGTCCACAGTAATGTTCTGTCTCTGGTCAACGGTAATGTTCAGTTTCTGTTCCACGATAATGTTGTGTTTCTGTTTCACGGTAATGTTCCGTTTTTGGTCCATGATAATGTTCTGTTTCGGTTTCACGGTAATGTTCCGTTTCTGGTCCACGATAATGTTCTGTTTCTGTTTCACGGTAATGTTCCGACTCTGGTCCACGGTAATGTTCCGTCTCTGGTCCACGATAATGTTCTGTTTCTGTTTCATGGTAATGTTATGTTTCTGGTCCATGATAATTTTCTGTTTCACGGTAATGTTCTGTCTCTGGTCCACGCTAATGTTCTGTTTCTGTTTCATGATAATGTTCCGTTTCTGGTCCACAATAATGTTGTGTTTCTTTTTCACGGTAATGTTCCGTCTCTGGTCCACGGTAATGTTCCGTCTCTGGTCCACAATAATGTTGTGTTTCTGTTTCACGGTAATGTTCCGTTTCTGGTCCATGATAATGTTCTGTTTCACGGAAATGTTCTGTCTCTGGTCCACGCTAATGTTCTGTTTCTGTTTCACGGTAATGTTCCGTTTCTGGTCCACGATAATGTTGTGTTTCTGTTTCACGGTAATGTTCCGTTTCTGGTCCATGATAATGTTCTGTTTCACGGAAATGTTCTGTCTCTGGTCCACGCTAATGTTCTGTTTCTGTTTCACGGTAATGTTCCGTTTCTGGTCCACGATAATGTTGTGTTTCTGTTTCACGGTAATGTTCCGTTTCTGGTCCACGATAATGTTGTGTTTCTGTTTTACGGTAATGTTCTGTTTCACAGTAATGTTTTGTCTCTGGTCCACGCTAATGTTCTGTTTCTGTTTCACGGTAATGTTCAGTTTCTGTTCCACGATAATGTTGTGTTTCTGTTTCACGGTAATGTTCCGTTTTTGGTCCATCATAATGTTCTGTTTCTGTTTCACGGTAATGTTCCGTTTCTGGTCCATGATAATGTTCTGTTTCACGGTAATGTTCTGTCTCTGGTCCATGGTAATGTTCTGTCTCTGGTCCACGGTGATGTTCGGTTTCAAGGTAAAGTTCGGTCTCTGGTCCACAGTAATGTTCTGTCTCTGGTCAACGGTAATGTTCTGTCTCTGGTCCACGGTAATGTTCTGTCTCTGGTCCACGGTAATGTTCCATTTCTGGTCCACAATAATGTTCTGTTTCATGATAATGTTCCGTTTCTGGTCCACAATAATGTTGTGTTTCTTTTTCACGGTAATGTTCCGTTTCTGGTCCACGATAATGTTGTTTTTCTGTTTCACGGTAATTTTCCGTTTCTGGTCCACGATAATGTTCTGTTTCGGTTTCACGGTAATGTTCCGTTTCTGGTCCACGATAATGTTCTGTTTCGGTTTCACGGTAATGTTCCGTCTCTGGTCCACGGTAATGTTCCGTCTCTGGTCCACGGTAATGTTCCGTCTCTGGTCCACAATAATGTTGTGTTTCTGTTTCACGGTAATGTTTCGTTTCTGGTCCACGATAATGTTCTGTTTCGGTTTCACGGTAATGTTCCGTTTCTGGTACACGATAATGTTCTGTTTCGGTTTCACGGTAATGTTCCGTCTCTGGTCCACGGTAATGTTCCGTCTCTGGTCCATGATAATGTTGTGTTTCTGTTTCACGGTAATGTTTAGTTTCTGGTCCACGATAATGTTCTGTTTCGGTTTCATGGTAATGTTCCGTTTCTGGTACACGATAATGTTCCGTCTCTGGTCCACGGTAATGTTCCGTCTCTGGTCCACGGTAATGTTCCGTCTCTGGTCCACAATAATGTTGTGTTTCTGTTTCACGGTAATGTTTCGTTTCTGGTCCACGATAATGTTCTGTTTCGGTTTCACGGTAATGTTCCGTTTCTGGTACACGATAATGTTCTGTTTCGGTTTCACGGTAATGTTCCGTTTCTGGTACACGATAATGTTCTGTTTCGGTTTCACGGTAATGTTCCGTCTCTGGTCCACGGTAATGTTCCGTCTCTGGTCCACAATAATGTTGTGTTTCTGTTTCACGGTAATGTTCCGTTTCTGGTCCATGATAATGTTCTGTTTCACGGAAATGTTCTGTCTCTGGTCCACGCTAATGTTCTGTTTCTGTTTCACGGTAATGTTCCGTTTCTGGTCCACGATAATGTTGTGTTTCTGTTTCACGGTAATGTTCCGTTTCTGGTCCACGATAATGTTGTGTTTCTGTTTCACGGTAATGTTCTGTTTCACAGTAATGTTCTGTCTCTGGTCCACGCTAATGTTCTGTTTCTGTTTCACGGTAATGTTCAGTTTCTGTTCCACGATAATGTTGTGTTTCTGTTTCACGGTAATGTTCCGTTTTTGGTCCATCATAATGTTCTGTTTCTGTTTCACGGTAATGTTCCGTTTCTGGTCCATGATAATGTTCTGTTTCACGGTAATGTTCTGTCTCTGGTCCATGGTAATGTTCTGTCTCTGGTCCACGGTGATGTTCGGTTTCAAGGTAAAGTTCGGTCTCTGGTCCACAGTAATGTTCTGTCTCTGGTCAACGGTAATGTTCAGTTTCTGTTCCACGATAATGTTGTGTTTCTGTTTCACGGTAATGTTCCGTTTTTGGTCCATGATAATGTTCTGTTTCGGTTTCACGGTAATGTTCCGTTTCTGGTCCACGATAATGTTCTGTTTCGGTTTCACGGTAATGTTCCGTCTCTGGTCCACGGTAATGTTCCGTCTCTGGTCCACGATAATGTTCTGTTTCTGTTTCATGGTAATGTTATGTTTCTGGTCCATGATAATTTTCTGTTTCACGGTAATGTTCTGTCTCTGGTCCACGCTAATGTTCTGTTTCTGTTTCACGGTAATGTTCTGTCTCTGGTCCACGCTAATGTTCTGTTTCTGTTTCACGGTAATGTTCTGTTTCTGGTCCAAGGTAATGTTCTGTTTCGGTTTCACGGTAATGTTCCGTTCCTGGTACACGATAATGTTCTGTTTCGGTTTCACGGTAATGTTCTGTCTCTGGCCCACGATAATGTTCCGTCTCTGGTCCACGATAATGCTCCGTCTCTGGTCCACGATAATGTTCTGTCTCTGGTCCACGATAATGTTCCGTTTCTGGTCCACGATAATGTTCTGTTTCGGTTTCACGGTAATGTTCCGTTTCTGGTACACGATAATGTTCTGTTTCGGTTTCACGGTAATGTTCCGTCTCTGGTCCACGGTAATGTTCCGTCTCTGGTCCATGATAATGTTGTGTTTCTGTTTCACGGTAATGTTTCGTTTCTGGTCCACGATAATGTTCTGTTTCGGTTTCATGGTAATGTTCCGTTTCTGGTACACGATAATGTTCCGTCTCTGGTCCACGGTAATGTTCCGTCTCTGGTCCACGGTAATGTTCCGTCTCTGGTCCACAATAATGTTGTGTTTCTGTTTCACGGTAATGTTTCGTTTCTGGTCCACGATAATGTTCTGTTTCGGTTTCACGGTAATGTTCCGTTTCTGGTACACGATAATGTTCTGTTTCGGTTTCACGGTAATGTTCCGTTTCTGGTACACGATAATGTTCTGTTTCGGTTTCACGGTAATGTTCCGTCTCTGGTCCACGGTAATGTTCCGTCTCTGGTCCACAATAATGTTGTGTTTCTGTTTCACGGTAATGTTCCGTTTCTGGTCCATGATAATGTTCTGTTTCACGGAAATGTTCTGTCTCTGGTCCACGCTAATGTTCTGTTTCTGTTTCACGGTAATGTTCCGTTTCTGGTCCACGATAATGTTGTGTTTCTGATTCACGGTAATGTTCCGTTTCTGGTCCACGATAATGTTGTGTTTCTGTTTCACGGTAATGTTCTGTTTCACAGTAATGTTCTGTCTCTGGTCCACGCTAATGTTCTGTTTCTGTTTCACGGTAATGTTCAGTTTCTGTTCCACGATAATGTTGTGTTTCTGTTTCACGGTAATGTTCCGTTTTTGGTCCATCATAATGTTCTGTTTCTGTTTCACGGTAATGTTCCGTTTCTGGTCCATGATAATGTTCTGTTTCACGGTAATGTTCTGTCTCTGGTCCATGGTAATGTTCTGTCTCTGGTCCACGGTGATGTTCGGTTTCAAGGTAAAGTTCGGTCTCTGGTCCACAGTAATGTTCTGTCTCTGGTCAACGGTAATGTTCAGTTTCTGTTCCACGATAATGTTGTGTTTCTGTTTCACGGTAATGTTCCGTTTTTGGTCCATGATAATGTTCTGTTTCGGTTTCACGGTAATGTTCCGTTTCTGGTCCACGATAATGTTCTGTTTCGGTTTCACGGTAATGTTCCGTCTCTGGTCCACGGTAATGTTCCGTCTCTGGTCCACGATAATGTTCTGTTTCTGTTTCATGGTAATGTTATGTTTCTGGTCCATGATAATTTTCTGTTTCACGGTAATGTTCTGTCTCTGGTCCACGCTAATGTTCTGTTTCTGTTTCACGGTAATGTTCCATTTCTGGTCCACAATAATGTTCTGTTTCATGATAATGTTCCGTTTCTGGTCCACAATAATGTTGTGTTTCTTTTTCACGGTAATGTTCCGTTTCTGGTCCACGATAATGTTGTTTTTCTGTTTCACGGTAATTTTCCGTTTCTGGTCCACGATAATGTTCTGTTTCGGTTTCACGATAATGTTCTGTTTTGGTTTCACGGTAATGTTCCGTCTCTGGTCCACGGTAATGTTCCGTCTCTGGTCCACGGTAATGTTCCGTCTCTGGTCCACAATAATGTTGTGTTTCTGTTTCATGGTAATGTTTCGTTTCTGGTCCACGATAATGTTCTGTTTCGGTTTCACGGTAATGTTCCGTTTCTGGTACACGATAATGTTCTGTTTCGGTTTCACGGTAATGTTCCGTCTCTGGTCCACGGTAATGTTCCGTCTCTGGTCCATGATAATGTCGTGTTTCGGTTTCACGGTAATGTTCCGTTTCTGGTACACGATAATGTTCTGTTTCGGTTTCACGGTAATGTTCCGTCTCTGGTCCACGGTAATGTTCTGTCTCTGGTCCACAATAATGTTGTGTTTCTGTTTCACGGTAATGTTCCGTTTCTGGTCCATGATAATGTTCTGTTTCACGGAAATGTTCTGTCTCTGGTCCACGCTAATGTTCTGTTTCTGTTTCACGGTAATGTTCCGTTTCTGGTCCACGATAATGTTGTGTTTCTGTTTCACGGTAATGTTCCGTTTCTGGTCCACGATAATGTTGTGTTTCTGTTTTACGGTAATGTTCTGTTTCACAGTAATGTTCTGTCTCTGGTCCACGCTAATGTTCTGTTTCTGTTTCACGGTAATGTTCAGTTTCTGTTCTACGATAATGTTGTGTTTCTGTTTCACGGTAATGTTCCGTTTTTGGTCCATCATAATGTTCTGTTTCTGTTTCACGGTAATGTTCCGTTTCTGGTCCATGATAATGTTCTGTTTCACGGTAATGTTCTGTCTCTGGTCCATGGTAATGTTCTGTCTCTGGTCCACGGTGATGTTCGGTTTCAAGGTAAAGTTCGGTCTCTGGTCCACAGTAATGTTCTGTGTCTGGTCAACGGTAATGTTCTGTCTCTGGTCCACGGTAATGTTCTGTCTCTGGTCCACGGTAATGTTCTGTCTCTGGTCCACGGTAATGTTCTGTCTCTGGTCCACGGTAATGTTCGATCTCTGGTCCACTATAATGTTCGGTTTCACGGTAATGTTCCGTCTCTGGTCCACGATAATGTTCTGTTTCTGTTTCACGGCTATGTTCCATTTCTGGTCCACGATAATTTTGTGTTTCTGTTTCACGGTAATGTTCCGTTTCTGGTCCACGATAATGTTCTGTTTCGGTTTCACGGTAATGTTCTGTCTCTGGTCCACGGTAATGTTCCGTCTCTGGTACACGATAATGTTCTCTTTTTGTAACACGGTAATGTTCCGTTTCTGGTCCACGATAATGTTGTGTTTCTGTTTCACGGTAATGTTCCGTCTCTGGTCCACGATAATGTTCGGTTACACGATAATGTTCTGTCTCTGGCCCACGATAATGTTCCGTCTCTGGTCCACGATAATGCTCCGTCTCTGGTCCACGATAATGTTCTGTCTCTGGTCCACGATAATGTTCCGTTTCTGGTCCACGATAATGTTCTGTTTCGGTTTCACGGTAATGTTCTGTCTCTGGTCCAAGATAATGTTCCGTTTCGGTTTCACGGTAATGTTCCGTCTCTGGTCCACGGTAATGTTCCGTCTCTGGTCCACAATAATGTTGTGTTTCTGTTTCACGGTAATGTTCCGTTTCTGGTCCATGATAATGTTCTGTTTCACGGAAATGTTCTGTCTCTGGTCCACGCTAATGTTCTGTTTCTGTTTCACGGTAATGTTCCGTTTCTGGTCCACGATAATGTTGTGTTTCTGTTTCACGGTAATGTTCCGTTTCTGGTCCATGATAATGTTCTGTTTCACGGAAATGTTCTGTCTCTGGTCCACGCTAATGTTCTGTTTCTGTTTCACGGTAATGTTCCGTTTCTGGTCCACGATAATGTTGTGTTTCTGTTTCACGGTAATGTTCCGTTTCTGGTCCACGATAATGTTGTGTTTCTGTTTTACGGTAATGTTCTGTTTCACAGTAATGTTCTGTCTCTGGTCCACGCTAATGTTCTGTTTCTGTTTCACGGTAATGTTCAGTTTCTGTTCCACGATAATGTTGTGTTTCTGTTTCACGGTAATGTTCCGTTTTTGGTCCATCATAATGTTCTGTTTCTGTTTCACGGTAATGTTCCGTTTCTGGTCCATGATAATGTTCTGTTTCACGGTAATGTTCTGTCTCTGGTCCATGGTAATGTTCTGTCTCTGGTCCACGGTGATGTTCGGTTTCAAGGTAAAGTTCGGTCTCTGGTCCACAGTAATGTTCTGTCTCTGGTCAACGGTAATGTTCTGTCTCTGGTCCACGGTAATGTTCTGTCTCTGGTCCACGGTAATGTTCCATTTCTGGTCCACAATAATGTTCTGTTTCATGATAATGTTCCGTTTCTGGTCCACAATAATGTTGTGTTTCTTTTTCACGGTAATGTTCCGTTTCTGGTCCACGATAATGTTGTTTTTCTGTTTCACGGTAATTTTCCGTTTCTGGTCCACGATAATGTTCTGTTTCGGTTTCACGGTAATGTTCCGTTTCTGGTCCACGATAATGTTCTGTTTCGGTTTCACGGTAATGTTCCGTCTCTGGTCCACGGTAATGTTCCGTCTCTGGTCCACGGTAATGTTCCGTCTCTGGTCCACAATAATGTTGTGTTTCTGTTTCACGGTAATGTTTCGTTTCTGGTCCACGATAATGTTCTGTTTCGGTTTCACGGTAATGTTCCGTTTCTGGTACACGATAATGTTCTGTTTCGGTTTCACGGTAATGTTCCGTCTCTGGTCCACGGTAATGTTCCGTCTCTGGTCCATGATAATGTTGTGTTTCGGTTTCACGGTAATGTTCCGTTTCTGGTACACGATAATGTTCTGTTTCGGTTTCACGGTAATGTTCCGTCTCTGGTCCACGGTAATGTTCCGTCTCTGGTCCACAATAATGTTGTGTTTCTGTTTCACGGTAATGTTCCGTTTCTGGTCCATGATAATGTTCTGTTTCACGGAAATGTTCTGTCTCTGGTCCACGCTAATGTTCTGTTTCTGTTTCACGGTAATGTTCCGTTTCTGGTCCACGATAATGTTGTGTTTCTGTTTCACGGTAATGTTCCATTTCTTGTCCACGATAATGTTGTGTTTCTGTTTCACGGTAATGTTCTGTTTCACAGTAATGTTCTGTCTCTGGTCCACGCTAATGTTCTGTTTCTGTTTCACGGTAATGTTCAGTTTCTGTTCCACGATAATGTTGTGTTTCTGTTTCACGGTAATGTTCCGTTTTTGGTCCATCATAATGTTCTGTTTCTGTTTCACGGTAATGTTCCGTTTCTGGTCCATGATAATGTTCTGTTTCACGGTAATGTTCTGTCTCTGGTCCATGGTAATGTTCTGTCTCTGGTCCACGGTGATGTTCGGTTTCAAGGTAAAGTTCGGTCTCTGGTCCACAGTAATGTTCTGTCTCTGGTCAACGGTAATGTTCAGTTTCTGTTCCACGATAATGTTGTGTTTCTGTTTCACGGTAATGTTCCGTTTTTGGTCCATGATAATGTTCTGTTTCGGTTTCACGGTAATGTTCCGTTTCTGGTCCACGATAATGTTCTGTTTCGGTTTCACGGTAATGTTCCGTCTCTGGTCCACGGTAATGTTCCGTCTCTGGTCCACGATAATGTTCTGTTTCTGTTTCATGGTAATGTTATGTTTCTGGTCCATGATAATTTTCTGTTTCACGGTAATGTTCTGTCTCTGGTCCACGCTAATGTTCTGTTTCTGTTTCACGGTAATGTTCTGTCTCTGGTCCACGCTAATGTTCTGTTTCTGTTTCACGGTAATGTTCTGTTTCTGGTCCACGGTAATGTTCTGTTTCTGTTTCACGGTAATGTTCTGTTTCTGGTCCACGATAATGTTGTGTTTCTGTTTCACGGTAATGTTCCGTTTCTGGTCCACGGTAATGTTGTGTTTCTGTTTCACGGTAATGTTCCATTTCTGGTCCACAATAATGTTCTGTTTCATGATAATGTTCCGTTTCTGGTCCACAATAATGTTGTGTTTCTTTTTCACGGTAATGTTCCGTTTCTGGTCCACGATAATGTTGTTTTTCTGTTTCACGGTAATTTTCCGTTTCTGGTCCACGATAATGTTGTGTTTCTGTTTCACGGTAATGTTCCGTTTCTGGTCCACGATAATGTTGTGTTTCTGTTTTACGGTAATGTTCTGTTTCACAGTAATGTTCTGTCTCTGGTCCACGCTAATGTTCTGTTTCTGTTTCACGGTAATGTTCAGTTTCTGTTCTACGATAATGTTGTGTTTCTGTTTCACGGTAATGTTCCGTTTTTGGTCCATCATAATGTTCTGTTTCTGTTTCACGGTAATGTTCCGTTTCTGGTCCATGATAATGTTCTGTTTCACGGTAATGTTCTGTCTCTGGTCCATGGTAATGTTCTGTCTCTGGTCCACGGTGATGTTCGGTTTCAAGGTAAAGTTCGGTCTCTGGTCCACAGTAATGTTCTGTCTCTGGTCAACGGTAATGTTCTGTCTCTGGTCCACGGTAATGTTCTGTCTCTGGTCCACGGTAATGTTCTGTCTCTGGTCCACGGTAATGTTCTGTTTCTGTTTCACGGTAATGTTCCGTTTCTGGTCCACGATAATGTTGTGTTTCTGTTTCACGGTAATGTTCCGTTTCTGGTCCATGATAATGTTCTGTTTCACGGAAATGTTCTGTCTCTGGTCCACGCTAATGTTCTGTTTCTGTTTCACGGTAATGTTCCGTTTCTGGTCCACGATAATGTTGTGTTTCTGTTTCACGGTAATGTTCCGTTTCTGGTCCACGATAATGTTGTGTTTCTGTTTTACGGTAATGTTCTGTTTCACAGTAATGTTCTGTCTCTGGTCCACGCTAATGTTCTGTTTCTGTTTCACGGTAATGTTCAGTTTCTGTTCCACGATAATGTTGTGTTTCTGTTTCACGGTAATGTTCCGTTTTTGGTCCATCATAATGTTCTGTTTCTGTTTCACGGTAATGTTCCGTTTCTGGTCCATGATAATGTTCTGTTTCACGGTAATGTTCTGTCTCTGGTCCATGGTAATGTTCTGTCTCTGGTCCACGGTGATGTTCGGTTTCAAGGTAAAGTTCGGTCTCTGGTCCACAGTAATGTTCTGTCTCTGGTCAACGGTAATGTTCTGTCTCTGGTCCACGGTAATGTTCTGTCTCTGGTCCACGGTAATGTTCCATTTCTGGTCCACAATAATGTTCTGTTTCATGATAATGTTCCGTTTCTGGTCCACAATAATGTTGTGTTTCTTTTTCACGGTAATGTTCCGTTTCTGGTCCACGATAATGTTGTTTTTCTGTTTCACGGTAATTTTCCGTTTCTGGTCCACGATAATGTTCTGTTTCGGTTTCACGGTAATGTTCCGTTTCTGGTCCACGATAATGTTCTGTTTCGGTTTCACGGTAATGTTCCGTCTCTGGTCCACGGTAATGTTCCGTCTCTGGTCCACGGTAATGTTCCGTCTCTGGTCCACAATAATGTTGTGTTTCTGTTTCACGGTAATGTTTCGTTTCTGGTCCACGATAATGTTCTGTTTCGGTTTCACGGTAATGTTCCGTTCCTGGTACACGATAATGTTCTGTTTCGGTTTCACGGTAATGTTCTGTCTCTGGCCCACGATAATGTTCCGTCTCTGGTCCACGATAATGCTCCGTCTCTGGTCCACGATAATGTTCTGTCTCTGGTCCACGATAATGTTCCGTTTCTGGTCCACGATAATGTTCTGTTTCGGTTTCACGGTAATGTTCTGTCTCTGGTCCAAGATAATGTTCCGTTTCGGTTTCACGGTAATGTTCCGTCTCTGGTCCACGGTAATGTTCCGTCTCTGGTCCACAATAATGTTGTGTTTCTGTTTCACGGTAATGTTCCGTTTCTGGTCCATGATAATGTTCTGTTTCACGGAAATGTTCTGTCTCTGGTCCACGCTAATGTTCTGTTTCTGTTTCACGGTAATGTTCCGTTTCTGGTCCACGATAATGTTGTGTTTCTGTTTCACGGTAATGTTCCGTTTCTGGTCCATGATAATGTTCTGTTTCACGGAAATGTTCTGTCTCTGGTCCACGCTAATGTTCTGTTTCTGTTTCACGGTAATGTTCCGTTTCTGGTCCACGATAATGTTGTGTTTCTGTTTCACGGTAATGTTCCGTTTCTGGTCCACGATAATGTTGTGTTTCTGTTTTACGGTAATGTTCTGTTTCACAGTAATGTTCTGTCTCTGGTCCACGCTAATGTTCTGTTTCTGTTTCACGGTAATGTTCAGTTTCTGTTCCACGATAATGTTGTGTTTCTGTTTCACGGTAATGTTCCGTTTTTGGTCCATCATAATGTTCTGTTTCTGTTTCACGGTAATGTTCCGTTTCTGGTCCATGATAATGTTCTGTTTCACGGTAATGTTCTGTCTCTGGTCCATGGTAATGTTCTGTCTCTGGTCCACGGTGATGTTCGATTTCAAGGTAAAGTTCGGTCTCTGGTCCACAGTAATGTTCTGTCTCTGGTCAACGGTAATGTTCTGTCTCTGGTCCACGGTAATGTTCTGTCTCTGGTCCACGGTAATGTTCCATTTCTGGTCCACAATAATGTTCTGTTTCATGATAATGTTCCGTTTCTGGTCCACAATAATGTTGTGTTTCTTTTTCACGGTAATGTTCCGTTTCTGGTCCACGATAATGTTGTTTTTCTGTTTCACGGTAATTTTCCGTTTCTGGTCCACGATAATGTTCTGTTTCGGTTTCACGGTAATGTTCCGTTTCTGGTCCACGATAATGTTCTGTTTCGGTTTCACGGTAATGTTCCGTCTCTGGTCCACGGTAATGTTCCGTCTCTGGTCCACGGTAATGTTCCGTCTCTGGTCCACAATAATGTTGTGTTTCTGTTTCACGGTAATGTTTCGTTTCTGGTCCACGATAATGTTCTGTTTCGGTTTCACGGTAATGTTCCGTTTCTGGTACACGATAATGTTCTGTTTCGGTTTCACGGTAATGTTCCGTCTCTGGTCCACGGTAATGTTCCGTCTCTGGTCCATGATAATGTTGTGTTTCGGTTTCACGGTAATGTTCCGTTTCTGGTACACGATAATGTTCTGTTTCGGTTTCACGGTAATGTTCCGTCTCTGGTCCACGGTAATGTTCCGTCTCTGGTCCACAATAATGTTGTGTTTCTGTTTCACGGTAATGTTCCGTTTCTGGTCCATGATAATGTTCTGTTTCACGGAAATGTTCTGTCTCTGGTCCACACTAATGTTCTGTTTCTGTTTCACGGTAATGTTCCGTTTCTGGTCCACGATAATGTTGTGTTTCTGTTTCACGGTAATGTTCCATTTCTTGTCCACGATAATGTTGTGTTTCTGTTTCACGGTAATGTTCTGTTTCACAGTAATGTTCTGTCTCTGGTCCACGCTAATGTTCTGTTTCTGTTTCACGGTAATGTTCAGTTTCTGTTCCACGATAATGTTGTGTTTCTGTTTCACGGTAATGTTCCGTTTTTGGTCCATCATAATGTTCTGTTTCTGTTTCACGGTAATGTTCCGTTTCTGGTCCATGATAATGTTCTGTTTCACGGTAATGTTCTGTCTCTGGTCCATGGTAATGTTCTGTCTCTGGTCCACGGTGATGTTCGGTTTCAAGGTAAAGTTCGGTCTCTGGTCCACAGTAATGTTCTGTCTCTGGTCAACGGTAATGTTCAGTTTCTGTTCCACGATAATGTTGTGTTTCTGTTTCACGGTAATGTTCCGTTTTTGGTCCATGATAATGTTCTGTTTCGGTTTCGAGGTAATGTTCCGTTTCTGGTCCACGATAATGTTCTGTTTCGGTTTCACGGTAATGTTCCGTCTCTGGTCCACGGTAATGTTCCGTCTCTGGTCCACGATAATGTTCTGTTTCTGTTTCATGGTAATGTTATGTTTCTGGTCCATGATAATTTTCTGTTTCACGGTAATGTTCTGTCTCTGGTCCACGCTAATGTTCTGTTTCTGTTTCACGGTAATGTTCTGTCTCTGGTCCACGCTAATGTTCTGTTTCTGTTTCACGGTAATGTTCTGTTTCTGGTCCACGGTAATGTTCTGTTTCTGTTTCACGGTAATGTTCTCTTTCTGGTCCACGATAATGTTGTGTTTCTGTTTCACGGTAATGTTCCGTTTCTGGTCCACGGTAATGTTGTGTTTCTGTTTCACGGTAATGTTCCATTTCTGGTCCACAATAATGTTCTGTTTCATGATAATGTTCCGTTTCTGGTCCACAATAATGTTGTGTTTCTTTTTCACGGTAATGTTCCGTTTCTGGTCCACGATAATGTTGTTTTTCTGTTTCACGGTAATTTTCCGTTTCTGGTCCACGATAATGTTGTGTTTCTGTTTCACGGTAATGTTCCGTTTCTGGTCCACGATAATGTTGTGTTTCTGTTTTACGGTAATGTTCTGTTTCACAGTAATGTTCTGTCTCTGGTCCACGCTAATGTTCTGTTTCTGTTTCACGGTAATGTTCAGTTTCTGTTCTACGATAATGTTGTGTTTCTGTTTCACGGTAATGTTCCGTTTTTGGTCCATCATAATGTTCTGTTTCTGTTTCACGGTAATGTTCCGTTTCTGGTCCATGATAATGTTCTGTTTCACGGTAATGTTCTGTCTCTGGTCCATGGTAATGTTCTGTCTCTGGTCCACGGTGATGTTCGGTTTCAAGGTAAAGTTCGGTCTCTGGTCCACAGTAATGTTCTGTCTCTGGTCAACGGTAATGTTCTGTCTCTGGTCCACGGTAATGTTCTGTCTCTGGTCCACGGTAATGTTCTGTCTCTGGTCCACGGTAATGTTCTGTCTCTGGTCCACGGTAATGTTCGATCTCTGGTCCACTATAATGTTCGGTTTCACGGTAATGTTCCGTCTCTGGTCCACGATAATGTTCTGTTTCTGTTTCACGGCTATGTTCCATTTCTGGTCCACGATAATTTTGTGTTTCTGTTTCACGGTAATGTTCCGTTTCTGGTCCACGATAATGTTCTATTTCGGTTTCACGGTAATGTTCTGTCTCTGGTCCACGGTAATGTTCCGTCTCTGGTACACGATAATGTTCTCTTTTTGTAACACGGTAATGTTCCGTTTCTGGTCCACGATAATGTTGTGTTTCTGTTTCACGGTAATGTTCCGTCTCTGGTCCACGATAATGTTCGGTTACACGATAATGTTCTGTCTCTGGCCCACGATAATGTTCCGTCTCTGGTCCACGATAATGCTCCGTCTCTGGTCCACGATAATGTTCTGTCTCTGGTCCACGATAATGTTCCGTTTCTGGTCCACGATAATGTTCTGTTTCGGTTTCACGGTAATGTTCTGTCTCTGGTCCAAGATAATGTTCCGTTTCGGTTTCACGGTAATGTTCCGTCTCTGGTCCACGGTAATGTTCCGTCTCTGGTCCACAATAATGTTGTGTTTCTGTTTCACGGTAATGTTCCGTTTCTGGTCCATGATAATGTTCTGTTTCACGGAAATGTTCTGTCTCTGGTCCACGCTAATGTTCTGTTTCTGTTTCACGGTAATGTTCCGTTTCTGGTCCACGATAATGTTGTGTTTCTGTTTCACGGTAATGTTCCGTTTCTGGTCCATGATAATGTTCTGTTTCACGGAAATGTTCTGTCTCTGGTCCACGCTAATGTTCTGTTTCTGTTTCACGGTAATGTTCCGTTTCTGGTCCACGATAATGTTGTGTTTCTGTTTCACGGTAATGTTCCGTTTCTGGTCCACGATAATGTTGTGTTTCTGTTTTACGGTAATGTTCTGTTTCACAGTAATGTTCTGTCTCTGGTCCACGCTAATGTTCTGTTTCTGTTTCACGGTAATGTTCAGTTTCTGTTCCACGATAATGTTGTGTTTCTGTTTCACGGTAATGTTCCGTTTTTGGTCCATCATAATGTTCTGTTTCTGTTTCACGGTAATGTTCCGTTTCTGGTCCATGATAATGTTCTGTTTCACGGTAATGTTCTGTCTCTGGTCCATGGTAATGTTCTGTCTCTGGTCCACGGTGATGTTCGGTTTCAAGGTAAAGTTCGGTCTCTGGTCCACAGTAATGTTCTGTCTCTGGTCAACGGTAATGTTCTGTCTCTGGTCCACGGTAATGTTCTGTCTCTGGTCCACGGTAATGTTCCATTTCTGGTCCACAATAATGTTCTGTTTCATGATAATGTTCCGTTTCTGGTCCACAATAATGTTGTGTTTCTTTTTCACGGTAATGTTCCGTTTCTGGTCCACGATAATGTTGTTTTTCTGTTTCACGGTAATTTTCCGTTTCTGGTCCACGATAATGTTCTGTTTCGGTTTCACGGTAATGTTCCGTTTCTGGTCCACGATAATGTTCTGTTTCGGTTTCACGGTAATGTTCCGTCTCTGGTCCACGGTAATGTTCCGTCTCTGGTCCACGGTAATGTTCCGTCTCTGGTCCACAATAATGTTGTGTTTCTGTTTCACCGTAATGTTTCGTTTCTGGTCCACGATAATGTTCTGTTTCGGTTTCACGGTAATGTTCCGTTCCTGGTACACGATAATGTTCTGTTTCGGTTTCACGGTAATGTTCTGTCTCTGGCCCACGATAATGTTCCGTCTCTGGTCCACGATAATGCTCCGTCTCTGGTCCACGATAATGTTCTGTCTCTGGTCCACGATAATGTTCCGTTTCTGGTCCACGATAATGTTCTGTTTCGGTTTCACGGTAATGTTCTGTCTCTGGTCCAAGATAATGTTCCGTTTCGGTTTCACGGTAATGTTCCGTCTCTGGTCCACGGTAATGTTCCGTCTCTGGTCCACAATAATGTTGTGTTTCTGTTTCACGGTAATGTTCCGTTTCTGGTCCATGATAATGTTCTGTTTCACGGAAATGTTCTGTCTCTGGTCCACGCTAATGTTCTGTTTCTGTTTCACGGTAATGTTCCGTTTCTGGTCCACGATAATGTTGTGTTTCTGTTTCACGGTAATGTTCCGTTTCTGGTCCATGATAATGTTCTGTTTCACGGAAATGTTCTGTCTCTGGTCCACGCTAATGTTCTGTTTCTGTTTCACGGTAATGTTCCGTTTCTGGTCCACGATAATGTTGTGTTTCTGTTTCACGGTAATGTTCCGTTTCTGGTCCACGATAATGTTGTGTTTCTGTTTTACGGTAATGTTCTGTTTCACAGTAATGTTCTGTCTCTGGTCCACGCTAATGTTCTGTTTCTGTTTCACGGTAATGTTCAGTTTCTGTTCCACGATAATGTTGTGTTTCTGTTTCACGGTAATGTTCCGTTTTTGGTCCATCATAATGTTCTGTTTCTGTTTCACGGTAATGTTCCGTTTCTGGTCCATGATAATGTTCTGTTTCACGGTAATGTTCTGTCTCTGGTCCATGGTAATTTTCTGTCTCTGGTCCACGGTGATGTTCGATTTCAAGGTAAAGTTCGGTCTCTGGTCCACAGTAATGTTCTGTCTCTGGTCAACGGTAATGTTCTGTCTCTGGTCCACGGTAATGTTCTGTCTCTGGTCCACGGTAATGTTCCATTTCTGGTCCACAATAATGTTCTGTTTCATGATAATGTTCCGTTTCTGGTCCACAATAATGTTGTGTTTCTTTTTCACGGTAATGTTCCGTTTCTGGTCCACGATAATGTTGTTTTTCTGTTTCACGGTAATTTTCCGTTTCTGGTCCACGATAATGTTCTGTTTCGGTTTCACGGTAATGTTCCGTTTCTGGTCCACGATAATGTTCTGTTTCGGTTTCACGGTAATGTTCCGTCTCTGGTCCACGGTAATGTTCCGTCTCTGGTCCACAATAATGTTGTGTTTCTGTTTCACGGTAATGTTTCGTTTCTGGTCCACGATAATGTTCTGTTTCGGTTTCACGGTAATGTTCCGTTTCTGGTACACGATAATGTTCTGTTTCGGTTTCACGGTAATGTTCCGTCTCTGGTCCACGGTAATGTTCCGTCTCTGGTCCATGATAATGTTGTGTTTCGGTTTCACGGTAATGTTCCGTTTCTGGTACACGATAATGTTCTGTTTCGGTTTCACGGTAATGTTCCGTCTCTGGTCCACGGTAATGTTCCGTCTCTGGTCCACAATAATGTTGTGTTTCTGTTTCACGGTAATGTTCCGTTTCTGGTCCATGATAATGTTCTGTTTCACGGAAATGTTCTGTCTCTGGTCCACGCTAATGTTCTGTTTCTGTTTCACGGTAATGTTCCGTTTCTGGTCCACGATAATGTTGTGTTTCTGTTTCACGGTAATGTTCCATTTCTTGTCCACGATAATGTTGTGTTTCTGTTTCACGGTAATGTTCTGTTTCACAGTAATGTTCTGTCTCTGGTCCACGCTAATGTTCTGTTTCTGTTTCACGGTAATGTTCAGTTTCTGTTCCACGATAATGTTGTGTTTCTGTTTCACGGTAATGTTCCGTTTTTGGTCCATCATAATGTTCTGTTTCTGTTTCACGGTAATGTTCCGTTTCTGGTCCATGATAATGTTCTGTTTCACGGTAATGTTCTGTCTCTGGTCCATGGTAATGTTCTGTCTCTGGTCCACGGTGATGTTCGGTTTCAAGGTAAAGTTCGGTCTCTGGTCCACAGTAATGTTCTGTCTCTGGTCAACGGTAATGTTCAGTTTCTGTTCCACGATAATGTTGTGTTTCTGTTTCACGGTAATGTTCCGTTTTTGGTCCATGATAATGTTCTGTTTCGGTTTCACGGTAATGTTCCGTTTCTGGTCCACGATAATGTTCTGTTTCGGTTTCACGGTAATGTTCCGTCTCTGGTCCACGGTAATGTTCCGTCTCTGGTCCACGATAATGTTCTGTTTCTGTTTCATGGTAATGTTATGTTTCTGGTCCATGATAATTTTCTGTTTCACGGTAATGTTCTGTCTCTGGTCCACGCTAATGTTCTGTTTCTGTTTCACGGTAATGTTCTGTCTCTGGTCCACGCTAATGTTCTGTTTCTGTTTCACGGTAATGTTCCGTTTCTGGTCCACGATAATGTTGTGTTTCTGTTTCACGGTAATGTTCCGTCTCTGGTCCACGATAATGTTCGGTTACACGATAATGTTCTGTCTCTGGCCCACGATAATGTTCCGTCTCTGGTCCACGATAATGCTCCGTCTCTGGTCCACGATAATGTTCTGTCTCTGGTCCACGATAATGTTCCGTTTCTGGTCCACGATAATGTTCTGTTTCGGTTTCACGGTAATGTTCTGTCTCTGGTCCAAGATAATGTTCCGTTTCTGTTTCACGGTAATGTGCCGTTTCTGGTCCACTATAATGTTGTGTTTCTGTTTCACGGTAATGTTCTGTCTCTGGTCCACGGTAATGTTCTGTTTCTTTTTCACGGTAATGTTCTGTTTCTGGTCCACGATAATGTTGTGTTTCTGTTTCACGGTAATGTTCCGTTTCTGGTCCACGGTAATGTTGTGTTTCTGTTTCACGGTATTGTTTCATTTCTGGTCCACAATAATGTTCTGTTTCACGATAATGTTCCGTTTCTGGTCCACAATAATGTTGTGTTTCTTTTTCACGGTAATGTTCCGTTTCTGGTCCACGATAATGTTGTTTTTCTGTTTCACGGTAATTTTCCGTTTCTGGTCCACGATAATGTTCTGTTTCGGTTTCACGGTAATGTTCCGTTTCTGGTCCACGATAATGTTCTGTTTCGGTTTCACGGTAATGTTCCGTCTCTGGTCCACGGTAATGTTCCGTCTCTGGTCCACGATAATGTTCTGTTTCTGTTTCATGGTAATGTTATGTTTCTGGTCCATGATAATTTTCTGTTTCACGGTAATGTTCTGTCTCTGGTCCAAGCTAATGTTCTGTTTCTGTTTCACGGTAATGTTCTGTCTCTGGTCCACGCTAATGTTCTGTTTCTGTTTCACGGTAATGTTCTGTTTCTGGTCCACGATAATGTTGTGTTTCTGTTTCACGGTAATGTTTCGTTTCTGGTCCACGATAATGTTCTGTTTTGGTTTCACGGTAATGTTCCGTCTCTGGTCCATGGTAATGTTCCGTCTCTGGTCCACGAAAATGTTCTGTTTCAGTTTCACGGTAATGTTCCGTCTCTGGTCCACGGTAATGTTCCGTCTCTGGTCCACGAAAATGTTGTGTTTCTGTTTCACGGTAATGTTCCGTTTCCCGTCCATGATAATGTTGTGTTTCTGTTTCACGGTAATGTTCCGTTTCTGGTCCACGATAATGTTCCGTTTCTGGTCCATGATAATGTTGTGTTTCTGTTTCACGGTAATGTTCCGTTACTGGTCCACGATAATGTTCTGTTTCGGTTTCATGGTCATGTTCCGTTTCTGGTCCACAATAATGTATTGTTTCTGTTTCATGGTAATGTTCCGTTTCTGGTCCACGATAATGTTGTGTTTCTGTTTCACGGTAATGTTCTGTTTCACGGTAATGTTCTGTCTCTGGTCCACGTTAATGTTCTGTTTCTGTTTCACGGTAATGTTCCGTTTCTGGTCCACGATAATGTTGTGTTTCTGTTTCACGGTAATGTTTCGTTTCTGGTCCACGATAATGTTCTGTTTCGGTTTCACGGTAATGTTCCGTCTCTGGTCCACGGTAATGTTCCGTCTCTGGTCCACAATAATGTTGTGTTTCTGTTTCACGGTAATGTTCCGTTTCTGGTACACGATAATGTTCTGTTTTTGTTTCACGGTAATGTTCCGTTTCTGGTCCACGATAATGTTCTGTTTCACGGTAATGTTCTGTCTCTGGTCCATGGTAATGTTCTGTCTCTGGTCCACGGTAATGTTCGATCTCTGGTCCACGATAATGTTCGGTTTCACGGTAATGTTCCGTCTCTGGTCCAGGATAATGTTCTGTTTCTGTTTCACGGCTATGTTCCATTTCTGGTCCACGATAATTTTGTGTTTCTGTTTCACGGTAATGTTCCGTTTCTGGTCCACGATAATGTTCTGTTTCGGTTTCACGGTAATGTTCTGTCTATGTTCCACGGTAATGTTCCGTCTCTGGTACACGATAATGTTCTGTTTTTGTTTCACGGTAATGTTCCGTTTCTGGTCCACGATAATGTTGTGTTTCTGTTTCACGGTAATGTTCCGTCTCTGGTCCACGATAATGCTCCGTCTCTGGTCCACGATAATGCTCCGTCTCTGGTCCACGATAATGTTCTGTCTCTGGTCCACGATAATGTTCCGTTTCTGGTCCACGATAATGTTCTGTTTCGGTTTCACGGTAATGTTCTGTCTCTGGTCCAAGATAATGTTCCGTTTCTGGTCCACGATAATGTTGTGTTTCTGTTTCACGGTAATGTTCCGTTTCTGGTCCATGATAATTTTCTGTTTCACGGTAATGTTCTGTCTCTGGTCCACGCTAATGTTCTGTTTCTGTTTCACGGTAATGTGCCGTTTCTGGTCCACTATAATGTTGTGTTTCTGTTTCACGGTAATGTTCTGTCTCTGGTCCACGGTAATGTTCTGTTTCTTTTTCACGGTAATGTTCTCTTTCTGGTCCACGATAATGTTGTGTTTCTGTTTCACGGTAATGTTCCGTTTCTGGTCCACGGTAATGTTGTGTTTCTGTTTCACGGTAATGTTTCATTTCTGGTCCACAATAATGTTCTGTTTCACGATAATGTTCCGTTTCTGGTCCACAATAATGTTGTGTTTCTTTTTCACGGTAATGTTCCGTTTCTGGTCCACGATAATGTTGTTTTTCTGTTTCACGGTAATTTTCCGTTTCTGGTCCACGATAATGTTCTGTTTCGGTTTCACGGTAATGTTCCGTTTCTGGTCCACGATAATGTTCTGTTTCGGTTTCACGGTAATGTTCCGTCTCTAGTCCACGGTAATTTTCCGTCTCTGGTCCACGATAATGTTCTGTTTCTGTTTCATGGTAATGTTATGTTTCTGGTTCATGATAATTTTCTGTTTCACGGTAATGTTCTGTCTCTGGTCCACGCTAATGTTCTGTTTCTGTTTCACGGTAATGTTCTGTCTCTGGTCCACGCTAATGTTCTGTTTCTGTTTCAGGGTAATGTTCTGTTTCTGGTCCACGGTAATGTTCTGTTTCTGTTTCACGGTAATGTTCTGTTTCTGGTCCACGATAATGTTGTGTTTCTGTTTCACGGTAATGTTCCGTTTCTGGTCCACGGTAATGTTGTGTTTCTGTTTCACGGTAATGTTCCATTTCTGGTCCACAATAATGTTCTGTTTCATGATAATGTTCCGTTTCTGGTCCACAATAATGTTGTGTTTCTTTTTCACGGTAATGTTCCGTTTCTGGTCCACGATAATGTTCTGTTTCACGGTAATGTTCTGTCTCTGGTCCATGGTAATGTTCTGTCTCTTCTCCACGGTGATGTTCGGTTTCAAGGTAAAGTTCGGTCTCTGGTCCACAGTAATGTTCTGTCTCTGGTCAACGGTAATGTTCTGTCTCTGGTCCAAGATAATGTTCCGTTTCTGTTCCACGATAATGTTGTGTTTCTGTTTCACGGTAATGTTCCGTTTTTGGTCCATGATAATGTTCTGTTTCGGTTTCACGGTAATGTTCCGTTTCTGGTCCACGATAATGTTCTGTTTCGGTTTCACGGTAATGTTCCGTTTCTGGTCCACGGTAATGTTCCGTCTCTGGTCCACGATAATGTTCTGTTTCTGTTTCATGGTAATGTTATGTTTCTGGTCCATGATAATTTTCTGTTTCACGGTAATGTTCTGTCTCTGGTCCACGCTAATGTTCTGTTTCTGTTTCACGGTAATGTTCTGTCTCTGGTCCACGCTAATGTTCTGTTTCTGTTTCACGGTAATGTTCTGTTTCTGGTCCACGGTAATGTTCTGTTTCTGTTTCACGGTAATGTTCTGTTTCTGGTCCACGATAATGTTGTGTTTCTGTTTCACGGTAATGTTCCGTTTCTGGTCCACGGTAATGTTGTGTTTCTGTTTCACGGTAATGTTCCATTTCTGGTCCACAATAATGTTCTGTTTCATGATAATGTTCCGTTTCTGGTCCACAATAATGTTGTGTTTCTTTTTCACGGTAATGTTCCGTTTCTGGTCCACGATAATGTTGTTTTTCTGTTTCACGGTAATTTTCCGTTTCTGGTCCACGATAATGTTCTGTTTCGGTTTCACGATAATGTTCTGTTTTGGTTTCACGGTAATGTTCCGTCTCTGGTCCACGGTAATGTTCCGTCTCTGGTCCACGGTAATGTTCCGTCTCTGGTCCACAATAATGTTGTGTTTCTGTTTCACGGTAATGTTTCGTTTCTGGTCCACGATAATGTTCTGTTTCGGTTTCACGGTAATGTTCCGTTTCTGGTACACGATAATGTTCTGTTTCGGTTTCACGGTAATGTTCCGTCTCTGGTCCACGGTAATGTTCCGTCTCTGGTCCATGATAATGTTGTGTTTCGGTTTCACGGTAATGTTCCGTTTCTGGTACACGATAATGTTCTGTTTCGGTTTCACGGTAATGTTCCGTCTCTGGTCCACGGTAATGTTCCGTCTCTGGTCCACAATAATGTTGTGTTTCTGTTTCACGGTAATGTTCCGTTTCTGGTCCATGATAATGTTCTGTTTCACGGAAATGTTCTGTCTCTGGTCCACGCTAATGTTCTGTTTCTGTTTCACGGTAATGTTCCGTTTCTGGTCCACGATAATGTTGTGTTTCTGTTTCACGGTAATGTTCCGTTTCTGGTCCACGATAATGTTGTGTTTCTGTTTTACGGTAATGTTCTGTTTCACAGTAATGTTCTGTCTCTGGTCCACGCTAATGTTCTGTTTCTGTTTCACGGTAATGTTCAGTTTCTGTTCCACGATAATGTTGTGTTTCTGTTTCACGGTAATGTTCCGTTTTTGGTCCATCATAATGTTCTGTTTCTGTTTCACGGTAATGTTCCGTTTCTGGTCCATGATAATGTTCTGTTTCACGGTAATGTTCTGTCTCTGGTCCATGGTAATGTTCTGTCTCTGGTTCACGGTGATGTTCGGTTTCAAGGTAAAGTTCGGTCTCTGGTCCACAGTAATGTTCTGTCTCTGGTCAACGGTAATGTTCTGTCTCTGGTCCACGGTAATGTTCTGTCTCTGGTCCACGGTAATGTTCTGTCTCTGGTCCACGGTAATGTTCTGTCTCTGGTCCACGGTAATGTTCGATCTCTGGTCCACTATAATGTTCGGTTTCACGGTAATGTTCCGTCTCTGGTCCACGATAATGTTCTGTTTCTGTTTCACGGCTATGTTCCATTTCTGGTCCACGATAATTTTGTGTTTCTGTTTCACGGTAATGTTCCGTTTCTGGTCCACGATAATGTTCTGTTTCGGTTTCACGGTAATGTTCTGTCTCTGGTCCACGGTAATGTTCCGTCTCTGGTACACGATAATGTTCTCTTTTTGTAACACGGTAATGTTCCGTTTCTGGTCCACGATAATGTTGTGTTTCTGTTTCACGGTAATGTTCCGTCTCTGGTCCACGATAATGTTCGGTTACACGATAATGTTCTGTCTCTGGCCCACGATAATGTTCCGTCTCTGGTCCACAATAATGCTCCGTCTCTGGTCCACGATAATGTTCTGTCTCTGGTCCACGATAATGTTCCGTTTCTGGTCCACGATAATGTTCTGTTTCGGTTTCACGGTAATGTTCTGTCTCTGGTCCAAGATAATGTTCCGTTTCTGTTTCACGGTAATGTGCCGTTTCTGGTCCACTATAATGTTGTGTTTCTGTTTCACGGTAATGTTCTGTCTCTGGTCCACGGTAATGTTCTGTTTCTTTTTCACGGTAATGTTCTGTTTCTGGTCCACGATAATGTTGTGTTTCTGTTTCACGGTAATGTTCCGTTTCTGGTCCACGGTAATGTTGTGTTTCTGTTTCACGGTATTGTTTCATTTCTGGTCCACAATAATGTTCTGTTTCACGATAATGTTCCGTTTCTGGTCCACAATAATGTTGTGTTTCTTTTTCACGGTAATGTTCCGTTTCTGGTCCACGATAATGTTGTTTTTCTGTTTCACGGTAATTTTCCGTTTCTGGTCCACGATAATGTTCTGTTTCGGTTTCACGGTAATGTTCCGTTTCTGGTCCACGATAATGTTCTGTTTCGGTTTCACGGTAATGTTCCGTCTCTGGTCCACGGTAATGTTCCGTCTCTGGTCCACGATAATGTTCTGTTTCTGTTTCATGGTAATGTTATGTTTCTGGTCCATGATAATTTTCTGTTTCACGGTAATGTTCTGTCTCTGGTCCAAGCTAATGTTCTGTTTCTGTTTCACGGTAATGTTCTGTCTCTGGTCCACGCTAATGTTCTGTTTCTGTTTCACGGTAATGTTCTGTTTCTGGTCCACGATAATGTTGTGTTTCTGTTTCACGGTAATGTTTCGTTTCTGGTCCACGATAATGTTCTGTTTTGGTTTCACGGTAATGTTCCGTCTCTGGTCCATGGTAATGTTCCGTCTCTGGTCCACGAAAATGTTCTGTTTCAGTTTCACGGTAATGTTCCGTCTCTGGTCCACGGTAATGTTCCGTCTCTGGTCCACGAAAATGTTGTGTTTCTGTTTCACGGTAATGTTCCGTTTCCCGTCCATGATAATGTTGTGTTTCTGTTTCACGGTAATGTTCCGTTTCTGGTCCAAGATAATGTTCCGTTTCTGGTCCATGATAATGTTGTGTTTCTGTTTCACGGTAATGTTCTGTTACTGGTCCACGATAATGTTCTGTTTCGGTTTCATGGTCATGTTCCGTTTCTGGTCCACAATAATGTATTGTTTCTGTTTCATGGTAATGTTCCGTTTCTGGTCCACGATAATGTTGTGTTTCTGTTTCACGGTAATGTTCTGTTTCACGGTAATGTTCTGTCTCTGGTCCACGTTAATGTTCTGTTTCTGTTTCACGGTAATGTTCCGTTTCTGGTCCACGATAATGTTGTGTTTCTGTTTCACGGTAATGTTTCGTTTCTGGTCCACGATAATGTTCTGTTTCGGTTTCACGGTAATGTTCCGTCTCTGGTCCACGGTAATGTTCCGTCTCTGGTCCACAATAATGTTGTGTTTCTGTTTCACGGTAATGTTCCGTTTCTGGTACACGATAATGTTCTGTTTTTGTTTCACGGTAATGTTCCGTTTCTGGTCCACGATAATGTTCTGTTTCACGGTAATGTTCTGTCTCTGGTCCATGGTAATGTTCTGTCTCTGGTCCACGGTAATGTTCGATCTCTGGTCCACGATAATGTTCGGTTTCACGGTAATGTTCCGTCTCTGGTCCAGGATAATGTTCTGTTTCTGTTTCACGGCTATGTTCCATTTCTGGTCCACGATAATTTTGTGTTTCTGTTTCACGGTAATGTTCCGTTTCTGGTCCACGATAATGTTCTGTTTCGGTTTCACGGTAATGTTCTGTCTATGTTCCACGGTAATGTTCCGTCTCTGGTACACGATAATGTTCTGTTTTTGTTTCACGGTAATGTTCCGTTTCTGGTCCACGATAATGTTGTGTTTCTGTTTCACGGTAATGTTCCGTCTCTGGTCCACGATAATGCTCCGTCTCTGGTCCACGATAATGCTCCGTCTCTGGTCCACGATAATGTTCTGTCTCTGGTCCACGATAATGTTCCGTTTCTGGTCCACGATAATGTTCTGTTTCGGTTTCACGGTAATGTTCTGTCTCTGGTCCAAGATAATGTTCCGTTTCTGGTCCACGATAATGTTGTGTTTCTGTTTCACGGTAATGTTCCGTTTCTGGTCCATGATAATTTTCTGTTTCACGGTAATGTTCTGTCTCTGGTCCACGCTAATGTTCTGTTTCTGTTTCACGGTAATGTGCCGTTTCTGGTCCACTATAATGTTCTGTTTCTTTTTCACGGTAATATTCTGTCTCTGGTCCACGATAATGTTGTGTTTCTGTTTCACGGTAATGTTCCGTTTCTGGTCCACGGTAATGTTGTGTTTCTGTTTCACGGTAATGTTTCATTTCTGGTCCACAATAATGTTCTGTTTCACGATAATGTTCCGTTTCTGGTCCACAATAATGTTGTGTTTCTTTTTCACGGTAATGTTCCGTTTCTGGTCCACGATAATGTTGTTTTTCTGTTTCACGGTAATTTTCCGTTTCTGGTCCACGATAATGTTCTGTTTCGGTTTCACGGTAATGTTCCGTTTCTGGTCCACGATAATGTTCTGTTTCGGTTTCACGGTAATGTTCCGTCTCTAGTCCACGGTAATTTTCCGTCTCTGGTCCACGATAATGTTCTGTTTCTGTTTCATGGTAATGTTATGTTTCTGGTTCATGATAATTTTCTGTTTCACGGTAATGTTCTGTCTCTGGTCCACGCTAATGTTCTGTTTCTGTTTCACGGTAATGTTCTGTCTCTGGTCCACGCTAATGTTCTGTTTCTGTTTCACGGTAATGTTCTGTTTCTGGTCCACGGTAATGTTCTGTTTCTGTTTCACGGTAATGTTCTGTTTCTGGTCCACGATAATGTTGTGTTTCTGTTTCACGGTAATGTTCCGTTTCTGGTCCACGGTAATGTTGTGTTTCTGTTTCACGGTAATGTTCCATTTCTGGTCCACAATAATGTTCTGTTTCATGATAATGTTCCGTTTCTGGTCCACAATAATGTTGTGTTTCTTTTTCACGGTAATGTTCCGTTTCTGGTCCACGATAATGTTCTGTTTCACGGTAATGTTCTGTCTCTGGTCCATGGTAATGTTCTGTCTCTTCTCCACGGTGATGTTCGGTTTCAAGGTAAAGTTCGGTCTCTGGTCCACAGTAATGTTCTGTCTCTGGTCAACGGTAATGTTCTGTCTCTGGTCCACGGTAATGTTCTGTCTCTGGTGCACGGTAATGTTCTGTCTCTGGTCCACGGTAATGTTCTGTCTCTGGTCCACGGTAATGTTCGATCTCTGGTCCACGATAATGTTCGGTTTCACGGTAATGTTCCGTCTCTGGTCCACAATAATGCTGTGTTTCTTTTTCACGGTAATGTTCCGTTTCTGGTCCATGATAATGTTCTGTTTCACGGTAATGTTCTGTCTCTGGTCCATGGTAATGTTCTGTCTCTGGTCCACGGTGATGTTCGGTTTCAAGGTAAAGTTCGGTCTCTGGTCCACAGTAATGTTCTGTCTCTGGTCAACGGTAATGTTCTGTCTCTGGTCCACGGTAATGTTCTGTCTCTGGTCCACGGTAATGTTCCATTTCTGGTCCACAATAATGTTCTGTTTCATGATAATGTTCCGTTTCTGGTCCACAATAATGTTGTGTTTCTTTTTCACGGTAATGTTCCGTTTCTGGTCCACGATAATGTTGTGTTTCTGTTTCACGGTAATGTTTCGTTTCTGGTCCACGATAATGTTCTGTTTCGGTTTCACGGTAATGTTCCGTCTCTGGTCCACGGTAATGTTCCGTCTCTGGTCCACAATAATGTTGTGTTTCTGTTTCACGGTAATGTTCCGTTTCTGGTACACGATAATGTTCTGTTTTTGTTTCACGGTAATGTTCCGTTTCTGGTCCACGATAATGTTCTGTTTCACGGTAATGTTCTGTCTCTGGTCCATGGTAATGTTCTGTCTCTGGTCCACGGTAATGTTCGATCTCTGGTCCACGATAATGTTCGGTTTCACGGTAATGTTCCGTCTCTGGTCCAGGATAATGTTCTGTTTCTGTTTCACGGCTATGTTCCATTTCTGGTCCACGATAATTTTGTGTTTCTGTTTCACGGTAATGTTCCGTTTCTGGTCCACGATAATGTTCTGTTTCGGTTTCACGGTAATGTTCTGTCTATGTTCCACGGTAATGTTCCGTCTCTGGTACACGATAATGTTCTGTTTTTGTTTCACGGTAATGTTCCGTTTCTGGTCCACGATAATGTTGTGTTTCTGTTTCACGGTAATGTTCCGTCTCTGGTCCACGATAATGCTCCGTCTCTGGTCCACGATAATGCTCCGTCTCTGGTCCACGATAATGTTCTGTCTCTGGTCCACGATAATGTTCCGTTTCTGGTCCACGATAATGTTCTGTTTCGGTTTCACGGTAATGTTCTGTCTCTGGTCCAAGATAATGTTCCGTTTCTGGTCCACGATAATGTTGTGTTTCTGTTTCACGGTAATGTTCCGTTTCTGGTCCATGATAATTTTCTGTTTCACGGTAATGTTCTGTCTCTGGTCCACGCTAATGTTCTGTTTCTGTTTCACGGTAATGTGCCGTTTCTGGTCCACTATAATGTTCTGTTTCTTTTTCACGGTAATATTCTGTCTCTGGTCCACGATAATGTTGTGTTTCTGTTTCACGGTAATGTTCCGTTTCTGGTCCACGGTAATGTTGTGTTTCTGTTTCACGGTAATGTTTCATTTCTGGTCCACAATAATGTTCTGTTTCACGATAATGTTCCGTTTCTGGTCCACAATAATGTTGTGTTTCTTTTTCACGGTAATGTTCCGTTTCTGGTCCACGATAATGTTGTTTTTCTGTTTCACGGTAATTTTCCGTTTCTGGTCCACGATAATGTTCTGTTTCGGTTTCACGGTAATGTTCCGTTTCTGGTCCACGATAATGTTCTGTTTCGGTTTCACGGTAATGTTCCGTCTCTAGTCCACGGTAATTTTCCGTCTCTGGTCCACGATAATGTTCTGTTTCTGTTTCATGGTAATGTTATGTTTCTGGTTCATGATAATTTTCTGTTTCACGGTAATGTTCTGTCTCTGGTCCACGCTAATGTTCTGTTTCTGTTTCACGGTAATGTTCTGTCTCTGGTCCACGCTAATGTTCTGTTTCTGTTTCACGGTAATGTTCTGTTTCTGGTCCACGGTAATGTTCTGTTTCTGTTTCACGGTAATGTTCTGTTTCTGGTCCACGATAATGTTGTGTTTCTGTTTCACGGTAATGTTCCGTTTCTGGTCCACGGTAATGTTGTGTTTCTGTTTCACGGTAATGTTCCATTTCTGGTCCACAATAATGTTCTGTTTCATGATAATGTTCCGTTTCTGGTCCACAATAATGTTGTGTTTCTTTTTCACGGTAATGTTCCGTTTCTGGTCCACGATAATGTTCTGTTTCACGGTAATGTTCTGTCTCTGGTCCATGGTAATGTTCTGTCTCTTCTCCACGGTGATGTTCGGTTTCAAGGTAAAGTTCGGTCTCTGGTCCACAGTAATGTTCTGTCTCTGGTCAACGGTAATGTTCTGTCTCTGGTCCACGGTAATGTTCTGTCTCTGGTGCACGGTAATGTTCTGTCTCTGGTCCACGGTAATGTTCTGTCTCTGGTCCACGGTAATGTTCGATCTCTGGTCCACGATAATGTTCGGTTTCACGGTAATGTTCCGTCTCTGGTCCACAATAATGCTGTGTTTCTTTTTCACGGTAATGTTCCGTTTCTGGTCCATGATAATGTTCTGTTTCACGGTAATGTTCTGTCTCTGGTCCATGGTAATGTTCTGTCTCTGGTCCACGGTGATGTTCGGTTTCAAGGTAAAGTTCGGTCTCTGGTCCACAGTAATGTTCTGTCTCTGGTCAACAGTAATGTTCTGTCTCTGGTCCACGGTAATGTTCTGTCTCTGGTCCACGGTAATGTTCCATTTCTGGTCCACAATAATGTTCTGTTTCATGATAATGTTCCGTTTCTGGTCCACAATAATGTTGTGTTTCTTTTTCACGGTAATGTTCCGTTTCTGGTCCACGATAATGTTGTTTTTCTGTTTCACGGTAATTTTCCGTTTCTGGTCCACGATAATGTTGTTTTTCTGTTTCACGGTAATTTTCCGTTTCTGGTCCACGATAATGTTCTGTTTCGGTTTCACGGTAATGTTCCGTTTCTGGTCCACGATAATGTTCTGTTTCGGTTTCACGGTAATGTTCCGTCTCTGGTCCACGGTAATGTTCCGTCTCTGGTCCACGATAATGTTCTGTTTCTGTTTCATGGTAATGTTATGTTTCTGGTCCATGATAATTTTCTGTTTCACGGTAATGTTCTGTCTCTGGTCCAAGCTAATGTTCTGTTTCTGTTTCACGGTAATGTTCTGTCTCTGGTCCACGCTAATGTTCTGTTTCTGTTTCACGGTAATGTTCTGTTTCTGGTCCACGATAATGTTGTGTTTCTGTTTCACGGTAATGTTTCGTTTCTGGTCCACGATAATGTTCTGTTTTGGTTTCACGGTAATGTTCCGTCTCTGGTCCATGGTAATGTTCCGTCTCTGGTCCACGAAAATGTTCTGTTTCAGTTTCACGGTAATGTTCCGTCTCTGGTCCACGGTAATGTTCCGTCTCTGGTCCACGAAAATGTTGTGTTTCTGTTTCACGGTAATGTTCCGTTTCCCGTCCATGATAATGTTGTGTTTCTGTTTCACGGTAATGTTCCGTTTCTGGTCCACGATAATGTTCCGTTTCTGGTCCATGATAATGTTGTGTTTCTGTTTCACGGTAATGTTCCGTTACTGGTCCACGATAATGTTCTGTTTCGGTTTCATGGTCATGTTCCGTTTCTGGTCCACAATAATGTATTGTTTCTGTTTCATGGTAATGTTCCGTTTCTGGTCCACGATAATGTTGTGTTTCTGTTTCACGGTAATGTTCTGTTTCACGGTAATGTTCTGTCTCTGGTCCACGTTAATGTTCTGTTTCTGTTTCACGGTAATGTTCCGTTTCTGGTCCACGATAATGTTGTGTTTCTGTTTCACGGTAATGTTTCGTTTCTGGTCCACGATAATGTTCTGTTTCGGTTTCACGGTAATGTTCCGTCTCTGGTCCACGGTAATGTTCCGTCTCTGGTCCACAATAATGTTGTGTTTCTGTTTCACGGTAATGTTCCGTTTCTGGTACACGATAATGTTCTGTTTTTGTTTCACGTAATGTTCCGTTTCTGGTCCACGATAATGTTCTGTTTCACGGTAATGTTCTGTCTCTGGTCCATGGTAATGTTCTGTCTCTGGTCCACGGTAATGTTCGATCTCTGGTCCACGATAATGTTCGGTTTCACGGTAATGTTCCGTCTCTGGTCCAGGATAATGTTCTGTTTCTGTTTCACGGCTATGTTCCATTTCTGGTCCACGATAATTTTGTGTTTCTGTTTCACGGTAATGTTCCGTTTCTGGTCCACGATAATGTTCTGTTTCGGTTTCACGGTAATGTTCTGTCTATGTTCCACGGTAATGTTCCGTCTCTGGTACACGATAATGTTCTGTTTTTGTTTCACGGTAATGTTCCGTTTCTGGTCCACGATAATGTTGTGTTTCTGTTTCACGGTAATGTTCCGTCTCTGGTCCACGATAATGCTCCGTCTCTGGTCCACGATAATGCTCCGTCTCTGGTCCACGATAATGTTCTGTCTCTGGTCCACGATAATGTTCCGTTTCTGGTCCACGATAATGTTCTGTTTCGGTTTCACGGTAATGTTCTGTCTCTGGTCCAAGATAATGTTCCGTTTCTGGTCCACGATAATGTTGTGTTTCTGTTTCACGGTAATGTTCCGTTTCTGGTCCATGATAATTTTCTGTTTCACGGTAATGTTCTGTCTCTGGTCCACGCTAATGTTCTGTTTCTGTTTCACGGTAATGTGCCGTTTCTGGTCCACTATAATGTTGTGTTTCTGTTTCACGGTAATGTTCTGTCTCTGGTCCACGGTAATGTTCTCTTTCTGGTCCACGATAATGTTGTGTTTCTGTTTCACGGTAATGTTCCGTTTCTGGTCCACGGTAATGTTGTGTTTCTGTTTCACGGTAATGTTTCATTTCTGGTCCACAATAATGTTCTGTTTCACGATAATGTTCCGTTTCTGGTCCACAATAATGTTGTGTTTCTTTTTCACGGTAATGTTCCGTTTCTGGTCCACGATAATGTTGTTTTTCTGTTTCACGGTAATTTTCCGTTTCTGGTCCACGATAATGTTCTGTTTCGGTTTCACGGTAATGTTCCGTTTCTGGTCCACGATAATGTTCTGTTTCGGTTTCACGGTAATGTTCCGTCTCTAGTCCACGGTAATTTTCCGTCTCTGGTCCACGATAATGTTCTGTTTCTGTTTCATGGTAATGTTATGTTTCTGGTTCATGATAATTTTCTGTTTCACGGTAATGTTCTGTCTCTGGTCCACGCTAATGTTCTGTTTCTGTTTCACGGTAATGTTCTGTCTCTGGTCCACGCTAATGTTCTGTTTCTGTTTCACGGTAATGTTCTGTTTCTGGTCCACGGTAATGTTCTGTTTCTGTTTCACGGTAATGTTCTGTTTCTGGTCCACGATAATGTTGTGTTTCTGTTTCACGGTAATGTTCCGTTTCTGGTCCACGGTAATGTTGTGTTTCTGTTTCACGGTAATGTTCCATTTCTGGTCCACAATAATGTTCTGTTTCATGATAATGTTCCGTTTCTGGTCCACAATAATGTTGTGTTTCTTTTTCACGGTAATGTTCCGTTTCTGGTCCACGATAATGTTCTGTTTCACGGTAATGTTCTGTCTCTGGTCCATGGTAATGTTCTGTCTCTTCTCCACGGTGATGTTCGGTTTCAAGGTAAAGTTCGGTCTCTGGTCCACAGTAATGTTCTGTCTCTGGTCAACGGTAATGTTCTGTCTCTGGTCCACGGTAATGTTCTGTCTCTGGTGCACGGTAATGTTCTGTCTCTGGTCCACGGTAATGTTCTGTCTCTGGTCCACGGTAATGTTCGATCTCTGGTCCACGATAATGTTCGGTTTCACGGTAATGTTCCGTCTCTGGTCCACAATAATGCTGTGTTTCTTTTTCACGGTAATGTTCCGTTTCTGGTCCATGATAATGTTCTGTTTCACGGTAATGTTCTGTCTCTGGTCCATGGTAATGTTCTGTCTCTGGTCCACGGTGATGTTCGGTTTCAAGGTAAAGTTCGGTCTCTGGTCCACAGTAATGTTCTGTCTCTGGTCAACGGTAATGTTCTGTGTCTGGTCCACGGTAATGTTCTGTCTCTGGTGCACGGTAATGTTCTGTCTCTGGTCCACGGTAATGTTCTGTCTCTGGTCCACGGTAATGTTCAATCTCTGGTCCACGATAATGTTCGGTTTCACGGTAATGTTCCGTCTCTGGTCCACGATAATGTTCTGTTTCTGTTTCACGGCTATGTTCCATTTCTGGTCCACGATAATTTTGTGTTTCTGTTTCACGGTAATGTTCCGTTTCTGGTCCACGATAATGTTCTGTTTCGGTTTCACGGTAATGTTCCGTCTCTGGTCCACGATAATGTTCGGTTACACGATAATGTTCTGTCTCTGGCCCACGATAATGTTCCGTCTCTGGTCCACGATAATGCTCCGTCTCTGGTCCACGATAATGTTCTGTCTCTGTTCCACGATAATGTTCCGTTTCTGGTCCACGATAATGTTCTGTTTCGGTTTCACGGTATTGTTCTGTCTCTGGTCCAAGATAATGTTCCGTTTCTGGTCCACGATAATGTTGTGTTTCTGTTTCACGGTAATGTTCCGTTTCTGGTCCATGATAATTTTCTGTTTCACGGTAATGTTCTGTCTCTGGTCCACGCTAATGTTCTGTTTCTGTTTCACGGTAATGTGCCGTTTCTGGTCCACTATAATGTTGTGTTTCTGTTTCACGGTAATGTTCTGTCTCTGGTCCACGGTAATGTTCTGTTTCTTTTTCACGGTAATGTTCTGTTTCTGGTCCACGATAATGTTGTGTTTCTGTTTCACGGTAATGTTCCGTTTCTGGTCCACGGTAATGTTGTTTTTCTGTTTCACGGTAATTTTCCGTTTCTGGTCCACGGTAATGTTCCGTCTCTGGTCCACGATAATGTTCTGTTTCTGTTTCATGGTAATGTTATGTTTCTGGTCCATGATAATTTTCTGTTTCACGGTAATGTTCTGTCTCTGGTCCACGCTAATGTTCTGTTTCTGTTTCACGGTAATGTTCTGTCTCTGGTCCACGCTAATGTTCTGTTTCTGTTTCACGGTAATGTTCTGTTTCTGGTCCACGGTAATGTTCTGTTTCTGTTTCACGGTAATGTTCTGTCTCTGGTCCACGATAATGTTGTGTTTCTGTTTCACGGTAATGTTCCGTTTCTGGTCCACGGTAATGTTGTGTTTCTGTTTCACGGTAATGTTCCATTTCTGGTCCACAATAATGTTCTGTTTCATGATAATGTTCCGTTTCTGGTCCACAATAATGTTGTGTTTCTTTTTCACGGTAATGTTCCGTTTCTGGTCCTCGATAATGTTTTTTTTCTGTTTCACGGTAATTTTCCGTTTCTGGTCCACGATAATGTTCTGTTTCGGTTTCACGGTAATGTTCCGTTTCTGGTCCACGATAATGTTCTGTTTCGGTTTCACGGTAATGTTCCGTCTCTGGTCCACGGTAATGTTCCGTCTCTGGTCCACAATAATGTTGTGTTTCTGTTTCACGGTAATGTTCCGTCTCTGGTCCACAATAATGTTGTGTTTCTGTTTCACGGTAATGTTCCGTTTCTGGTCCATGATAATGTTGTGTTTCTGTTTCACGGTAATGTTTCGTTTCTGGTCCACAATAATGTTGTGTTTCTGTTTCACGGTAATGTTCCGTTTCTGGTCCATGATAATGTTCTGTTTCACGGTAATGTTCTGTCTCTGGTCCACGCTAATGTTCTGTTTCGGTTTCACGGTAATGTTCCGTTTCTGGTCCACGATAATGTTCTGTTTCGGTTTCACGGTAATGTTCTGTCTCTGGTCCACGTTAATGTTCTGTTTCTGTTTCATGATAATGTTCCGTTTCTGGTCCACAATAATGTTGTGTTTCTTTTTCACGGTAATGTTCCGTTTCTGGTCCACGATAATGTTGTTTTTCTGTTTCACGGTAATTTTCCGTTTCTGGTCCACGATAATGTTCTGTTTCGGTTTCACGATAATGTTCTGTTTTGGTTTCACGGTAATGTTCCGTCTCTGGTCCACGGTAATGTTCCGTCTCTGGTCCACGGTAATGTTCCGTCTCTGGTCCACAATAATGTTGTGTTTCTGTTTCACGGTAATGTTTCGTTTCTGGTCCACGATAATTTTCTGTTTCGGTTTCACGGTAATGTTCCGTTTCTGGTACACGATAATGTTCTGTTTCGGTTTCACGGTAATGTTCCGTCTCTTGTCCACGGTAATGTTCCGTCTCTGGTCCATGATAATGTTGTGTTTCGGTTTCACGGTAATGTTCCGTTTCTGGTACACGATAATGTTCTGTTTCGGTTTCACGGTAATGTTCCGTCTCTGGTCCACGGTAATGTTCCGTCTCTGGTCCACAATAATGTTGTGTTTCTGTTTCACGGTAATGTTCCGTTTCTGGTCCATGATAATGTTCTGTTTCACGGAAATGTTCTGTCTCTGGTCCACGCTAATGTTCTGTTTCTGTTTCACGGTAATGTTCCGTTTCTGGTCCACGATAATGTTGTGTTTCTGTTTCACGGTAATGTTCCGTTTCTGGTCCACGATAATGTTGTGTTTCTGTTTTACGGTAATGTTCTGTTTCACAGTAATGTTCTGTCTCTGGTCCACGCTAATGTTCTGTTTCTGTTTCACGGTAATGTTCAGTTTCTGTTCCACGATAATGTTGTGTTTCGGTTTCACGGTAATGTTCTGTCTCTGGTCCACGGTAATGTTCCGTCTCTGGTACACGATAATGTTCTCTTTTTGTAACACGGTAATGTTCCGTTTCTGGTCCACGATAATGTTGTGTTTCTGTTTCACGGTAATGTTCCGTCTCTGGTCCACGATAATGTTCGGTTACACGATAATGTTCTGTCTCTGGCCCACGATAATGTTCCGTCTCTGGTCCACGATAATGCTCCGTCTCTGGTCCACGATAATGTTCTGTCTCTGGTCCACGATAATGTTCCGTTTCTGGTCCACGATAATGTTCTGTTTCGGTTTCACGGTAATGTTCTGTCTCTGGTCCAAGATAATGTTCCGTTTCTGTTTCACGGTAATGTGCCGTTTCTGGTCCACTATAATGTTGTGTTTCTTTTTCACGGTAATGTTCTGTTTCTGGTCCACGATAATGTTGTGTTTCTGTTTCACGGTAATGTTCCGTTTCTGGTCCACGGTAATGTTGTGTTTCTGTTTCACGGTATTGTTTCATTTCTGGTCCACAATAATGTTCTGTTTCACGATAATGTTCCGTTTCTGGTCCACAATAATGTTGTGTTTCTTTTTCACGGTAATGTTCCGTTTCTGGTCCACGATAATGTTGTTTTTCTGTTTCACGGTAATTTTCCGTTTCTGGTCCACGATAATGTTCTGTTTCGGTTTCACGGTAATGTTCCGTTTCTGGTCCACGATAATGTTCTGTTTCGGTTTCACGGTAATGTTCCGTCTCTGGTCCACGGTAATGTTCCGTCTCTGGTCCACGATAATGTTCTGTTTCTGTTTCATGGTAATGTTATGTTTCTGGTCCATGATAATTTTCTGTTTCACGGTAATGTTCTGTCTCTGGTCCAAGCTAATGTTCTGTTTCTGTTTCACGGTAATGTTCTGTCTCTGGTCCACGCTAATGTTCTGTTTCTGTTTCACGGTAATGTTCTGTTTCTGGTCCACGATAATGTTGTGTTTCTGTTTCACGGTAATGTTTCGTTTCTGGTCCACGATAATGTTCTGTTTTGGTTTCACGGTAATGTTCCGTCTCTGGTCCATGGTAATGTTCCGTCTCTGGTCCACGAAAATGTTCTGTTTCAGTTTCACGGTAATGTTCCGTCTCTGGTCCACGGTAATGTTCCGTCTCTGGTCCACGAAAATGTTGTGTTTCTGTTTCACGGTAATGTTCCGTTTCCCGTCCATGATAATGTTGTGTTTCTGTTTCACGGTAATGTTCCGTTTCTGGTCCACGATAATGTTCCGTTTCTGGTCCATGATAATGTTGTGTTTCTGTTTCACGGTAATGTTCCGTTTCTGGTCCACGATAATGTTCTGTTTCGGTTTCATGGTCATGTTCCGTTTCTGGTCCACAATAATGTATTGTTTCTGTTTCATGGTAATGTTCCGTTTCTGGTCCACGATAATGTTGTGTTTCTGTTTCACGGTAATGTTCTGTTTCACGGTAATGTTCTGTCTCTGGTCCACGTTAATGTTCTGTTTCTGTTTCACGGTAATGTTCCGTTTCTGGTCCACGATAATGTTGTGTTTCTGTTTCACGGTAATGTTTCGTTTCTGGTCCACGATAATGTTCTGTTTCGGTTTCACGGTAATGTTCCGTCTCTGGTCCACGGTAATGTTCCGTCTCTGGTCCACAATAATGTTGTGTTTCTGTTTCACGGTAATGTTCCGTTTCTGGTACACGATAATGTTCTGTTTTTGTTTCACGGTAATGTTCCGTTTCTGGTCCACGATAATGTTCTGTTTCACGGTAATGTTCTGTCTCTGGTCCATGGTAATGTTCTGTCTCTGGTCCACGGTAATGTTCGATCTCTGGTCCACGATAATGTTCGGTTTCACGGTAATGTTCCGTCTCTGGTCCAGGATAATGTTCTGTTTCTGTTTCACGGCTATGTTCCATTTCTGGTCCACGATAATTTTGTGTTTCTGTTTCACGGTAATGTTCCGTTTCTGGTCCACGATAATGTTCTGTTTCGGTTTCACGGTAATGTTCTGTCTATGTTCCACGGTAATGTTCCGTCTCTGGTACACGATAATGTTCTGTTTTTGTTACACGGTAATGTTCCGTTTCTGGTCCACGATAATGTTGTGTTTCTGTTTCACGGTAATGTTCCGTCTCTGGTCCACGATAATGCTCCGTCTCTGGTCCACGATAATGCTCCGTCTCTGGTCCACGATAATGTTCTGTCTCTGGTCCACGATAATGTTCCGTTTCTGGTCCACGATAATGTTCTGTTTCGGTTTCACGGTAATGTTCTGTCTCTGGTCCAAGATAATGTTCCGTTTCTGGTCCACGATAATGTTGTGTTTCTGTTTCACGGTAATGTTCCGTTTCTGGTCCATGATAATTTTCTGTTTCACGGTAATGTTCTGTCTCTGGTCCACGCTAATGTTCTGTTTCTGTTTCACGGTAATGTGCCGTTTCTGGTCCACTATAATGTTGTGTTTCTGTTTCACGGTAATGTTCTGTCTCTGGTCCACGGTAATGTTCTGTTTCTTTTTCACGGTAATGTTCTCTTTCTGGTCCACGATAATGTTGTGTTTCTGTTTCACGGTAATGTTCCGTTTCTGGTCCACGGTAATGTTGTGTTTCTGTTTCACGGTAATGTTTCATTTCTGGTCCACAATAATGTTCTGTTTCACGATAATGTTCCGTTTCTGGTCCACAATAATGTTGTGTTTCTTTTTCACGGTAATGTTCCGTTTCTGGTCCACGATAATGTTGTTTTTCTGTTTCACGGTAATTTTCCGTTTCTGGTCCACGATAATGTTCTGTTTCGGTTTCACGGTAATGTTCCGTTTCTCGTCCACGATAATGTTCTGTTTCGGTTTCACGGTAATGTTCCGTCTCTAGTCCACGGTAATTTTCCGTCTCTGGTCCACGATAATGTTCTGTTTCTGTTTCATGGTAATGTTATGTTTCTGGTTCATGATAATTTTCTGTTTCACGGTAATGTTCTGTCTCTGGTCCACGCTAATGTTCTGTTTCTGTTTCACGGTAATGTTCTGTCTCTGGTCCACGCTAATGTTCTGTTTCTGTTTCACGGTAATGTTCTGTTTCTGGTCCACGGTAATGTTCTGTTTCTGTTTCACGGTAATGTTCTGTTTCTGGTCCACGATAATGTTGTGTTTCTGTTTCACGGTAATGTTCCGTTTCTGGTCCACGGTAATGTTGTGTTTCTGTTTCACGGTAATGTTCCATTTCTGGTCCACAATAATGTTCTGTTTCATGATAATGTTCCGTTTCTGGTCCACAATAATGTTGTGTTTCTTTTTCACGGTAATGTTCCGTTTCTGGTCCACGATAATGTTCTGTTTCACGGTAATGTTCTGTCTCTGGTCCATGGTAATGTTCTGTCTCTGGTCCACGGTGATGTTCGGTTTCAAGGTAAAGTTCGGTCTCTGGTCCACAGTAATGTTCTGTCTCTGGTCAACGGTAATGTTCTGTCTCTGGTCCACGGTAATGTTCTGTCTCTGGTGCACGGTAATGTTCTGTCTCTGGTCCACGGTAATGTTCTGTCTCTGGTCCACGGTAATGTTCGATCTCTGGTCCACGATAATGTTCGGTTTCACGGTAATGTTCCGTCTCTGGTCCACAATAATGCTGTGTTTCTTTTTCACGGTAATGTTCCGTTTCTGGTCCATGATAATGTTCTGTTTCACGGTAATGTTCTGTCTCTGGTCCATGGTAATGTTCTGTCTCTGGTCCACGGTGATGTTCGGTTTCAAGGTAAAGTTCGGTCTCTGGTCCACAGTAATGTTCTGTCTCTGGTCAACGGTAATGTTCTGTCTCTGGTCCACGGTAATGTTCTGTCTCTGGTGCACGGTAATGTTCTGTCTCTGGTCCACGGTAATGTTCTGTCTCTGGTCCACGGTAATGTTCGATCTCTGGTCCACGATAATGTTCGGTTTCACGGTAATGTTCCGTCTCTGGTCCACGATAATGTTCTGTTTCTGTTTCACGGCTATGTTCCATTTCTGGTCCACGATAATTTTGTGTTTCTGTTTCACGGTAATGTTCCGTTTCTGGTCCACGATAATGTTCTGTTTCGGTTTCACGGTAATGTTCTGTTTCGGTTTCACGGTAATGTTCCGTTTCTGGTCCACGATAATGTTCTGTTTCGGTTTCACGGTAATCTTCCGTCTCTGGTCCACGGTAATGTTCCGTCTCTGGTCCACAATAATGTTGTGTTTCTGTTTCACGGTAATGTTCCGTCTCTGGTCCACAATAATGTTGTGTTTCTGTTTCACGGTAATGTTCCGTTTCTGGTCCATGATAATGTTGTGTTTCTGTTTCACGGTAATGTTTCGTTTCTGGTCCACAATAATGTTGTGTTTCTGTTTCACGGTAATGTTCCGTTTCTGGTCCATGATAATGTTCTGTTTCACGGTAATGTTCTGTCTCTGGTCCACGCTAATGTTCTGTTTCGGTTTCACGGTAATGTTCCGTTTCTGGTCCACGATAATGTTCTGTTTCGGTTTCACGGTAATGTTCCGTCTCTGGTCCACGGTAATGTTCCGTCTCTGGTCCACGATAATGTTCTGTTTCTGTTTCATGGTAATGTTATGTTTCTGGTCCATGATAATTTTCTGTTTCACGGTAATGTTCTGTCTCTGGTCCACGCTAATGTTCTGTTTCTGTTTCACGGTAATGTTCTGTCTCTGGTCCACGCTAATGTTATGTTTCTGTTTCACGGTAATGTTCTGTCTCTGGTCCACGCTAATGTTCTGTTTCTGTTTCACGGTAATGTTCTGTCTCTGGTCCACGCTAATGTTCTGTTTCTGTTTCACGGTAATGTTCTGTTTCTGGTCCACGGTAATGTTCTGTTTCTGTTTCACGGTAATGTTCTGTTTCTGGTCCACGATAATGTTGTGTTTCTGTTTCACGGTAATGTTCCGTTTCTGGTCCACGGTAATGTTGTGTTTCTGTTTCACGGTAATGTTCCGTTTCTGGTCCACAATAATGTTTTGTTTCTTTTTCACGGTAATGTTCCGTTTCTGGTCCACGATAATGTTGTTTTTCTGTTTCACGGTAATTTTCCGTTTCTGGTCCACGATAATGTTCTGTTTCGGTTTCACGGTAATGTTCCGTTTCTGGTCCACGATAATGTTCTGTTTCTGTTTCACGGTAATGTTCTGTCTCTGGTCCACGCTAATGTTCTGTTTCTGTTTCACGGTAATGTTCTGTCTCTGGTCCACGCTAATGTTATGTTTCTGTTTCAGGTAATGTTCTGTCTCTGGTCCACGCTAATGTTCTGTTTCTGTTTCACGGTAATGTTCTGTCTCTGGTCCACGCTAATGTTCTGTTTCTGTTTCACGGTAATGTTCTGTTTCTGGTCCACGGTAATGTTCTGTTTCTGTTTCACGGTAATGTTCTGTTTCTGGTCCACGATAATGTTGTGTTTCTGTTTCACGGTAATGTTCCGTTTCTGGTCCACGATAATGTTCTGTTTCGGTTTCATGGTAATGTTCCGTTTCTGGTACACGATAATGTTCTGTTTCGGTTTCACGGTAATGTTCCGTCTCTGGTCCACGGTAATGTTCCGTCTCTGGTCCATGATAATGTTGTGTTTCGGTTTCACGGTAATGTTCCGTTTCTGGTACACGATAATGTTCTGTTTCGGTTTCACGGTAATGTTCCGTCTCTGGTCCACGGTAATGTTCCGTCTCTGGTCCACAATAATGTTGTGTTTCTGTTTCACGGTAATGTTCCGTTTCTGGTCCATGATAATGTTCTGTTTCACGGTAATGTTCTGTCTCTGGTCCACGCTAATGTTCTGTTTCTGTTTCACGGTAATGTTCCGTTTCTGGTCCACGATAATGTTGTGTTTCTGTTTCACGGTAATGTTCCGTTTCTGGTCCACGATAATGTTGTGTTTCTGTTTCACGGTAATGTTCTGTTTCACAGTAATGTTCTGTCTCTGGTCCACGCTAATGTTCTGTTTCTGTTTCACGGTAATGTTCAGTTTCTGTTCCACGATAATGTTGTGTTTCTGTTTCACAGTAATGTTCCGTTTTTGGTCCATCATAATGTTCTGTTTCTGTTTCACGGTAATGTTCCGTTTCTGGTCCATGATAATGTTCTGTTTCACGGTAATGTTCTGTCTCTGGTCCATGGTAATGTTCTGTGTCTGGTCCACGGTGATGTTCGGTTTCAAGGTAAAGTTCGGTCTCTGGTCCACAGTAATGTTCTGTCTCTGGTCAACGGTAATGTTCTGTCTCTGGTCCACGGTAATGTTCTGTCTCTGGTCCACGGTAATGTTCTGTCTCTGGTTCACGGTAATGTTCTGTCTCTGGTCCACGGTAATGTTCGATCTCTGGTCCACGATAATGTTCGGTTTCACGGTAATGTTCCGTCTCTGGTCCACGATAATGTTCTGTTTCTGTTTCACGGCTATTTTCCATTTCTGGTCCACGATAATTTTGTGTTTCTGTTTCACGGTAATGTTCCGTTTCTGGTCAACGATAATGTTCTGTTTCGGTTTCACGGTAATGTTCTGTCTCTGGTCCACGATAATGTTCGGTTACACGATAATGTTCTGTCTCTGGCCCACGATAATGTTCCGTCTCTGGTCCACGATAATGCTCCGTCTCTGGTCCACGATAATGTTCTGTCTCTGGTCCACGATAATGTTCCGTTTCTGGTCCACGATAATGTTCTGTTTCGGTTTCACGGTATTGTTCTGTCTCTGGTCCAAGATAATGTTCCGTTTCTGGTCCATGATAATTTTCTGTTTCACGGTAATGTTCTGTCTCTGGTCCATGCTAATGTTCTGTTTCTGTTTCACGGTAATGTGCCGTTTCTGGTCCACTATAATGTTGTGTTTCTGTTTCACGGTAATGTTCTGTCTCTGGTCCACGGTAATGTTCTGTTTCTTTTTCACGGTAATGTTCTGTTTCTGGTCCACGATAATGTTGTGTTTCTGTTTCACGGTAATGTTCCGTTTCTGGTCCACGGTAATGTTGTGTTTCTGTTTCACGGTAATTTTCCGTTTCTGGTCCACGGTAATGTTCCGTCTCTGGTCCACGATAATGTTCTGTTTCTGTTTCATGGTAATGTTATGTTTCTGGTCCATGATAATTTTCTGTTTCACGGTAATGTTCTGTCTCTGGTCCACGCTAATGTTCTGTTTCTGTTTCACGGTAATGTTCTGTCTCTGGTCCACGCTAATGTTCTGTTTCTGTTTCACGGTAATGTTCTGTTTCTGGTCCACGGTAATGTTCTGTTTCTGTTTCACGGTAATGTTCTGTTTCTGGTCCACGATAATGTTGTGTTTCTGTTTCACGGTAATGTTCCGTTTCTGGTCCACGGTAATGTTGTGTTTCTGTTTCACGGTAATGTTCCATTTCTGGTCCACAATAATGTTCTGTTTCATGATAATGTTCCGTTTCTGGTCCACAATAATGTTGTGTTTCTTTTTCACGGTAATGTTCCGTTTCTCGTCCACGATAATGTTTTTTTTCTGTTTCACGGTAATTTTCCGTTTCTGGTCCACGATAATGTTCTGTTTCGGTTTCACGGTAATGTTCCGTTTCTGGTCCACGATAATGTTCTGTTTCGGTTTCACGGTAATGTTCCGTCTCTGGTCCACGGTAATGTTCCGTCTCTGGTCCACAATAATGTTGTGTTTCTGTTTCACGGTAATGTTCCGTCTCTGGTCCACAATAATGTTGTGTTTCTGTTTCACGGTAATGTTCCGTTTCTGGTCCATGATAATGTTGTGTTTCTGTTTCACGGTAATGTTTCGTTTCTGGTCCACAATAATGTTGTGTTTCTGTTTCACGGTAATGTTCCGTTTCTGGTCCATGATAATGTTCTGTCTCTGGTCCACGATAATGTTCCGTTTCTGGTCCACGATAATGTTCTGTCTCTGGTCCACGATAATGTTCCGTTTCTGGTCCACGATAATGTTCTGTTTCGGTTTCACGGTATTGTTCTGTCTCTGGTCCAAGATAATGTTCCGTTTCTGGTCCACGATAATGTTGTGTTTCTGTTTCACGGTAATGTTCCGTTTCTGGTCCATGATAATTTTCTGTTTCACGGTAATGTTCTGTCTCTGGTCCACGCTAATGTTCTGTTTCTGTTTCACGGTAATTTTCCGTTTCTGGTCCACGATAATGTTCTGTTTCGGTTTCACGGTAATGTTCCGTTTCTGGTCCACGATAATGTTCTGTTTCGGTTTCACGGTAATGTTCCGTCTCTGGTCCACGGTAATGTTCCGTCTCTGGTCCACAATAATGTTGTGTTTCTGTTTCACGGTAATGTTCCGTCTCTGGTCCACAATAATGTTGTGTTTCTGTTTCACGGTAATGTTCCGTTTCTGGTCCATGATAATGTTGTGTTTCTGTTTCACGGTAATGTTTCGTTTCTGGTCCACAATAATGTTGTGTTTCTGTTTCACGGTAATGTTCCGTTTCTGGTCCATGATAATGTTCTGTTTCACGGTAATGTTCTGTCTCTGGTCCACGCTAATGTTCTGTTTCGGTTTCACGGTAATGTTCCGTTTCTGGTCCACGATAATGTTCTGTTTCGGTTTCACGGTAATGTTCCGTCTCTGGTCCACGGTAATGTTCCGTCTCTGGTCCACGATAATGTTCTGTTTCTGTTTCATGGTAATGTTATGTTTCTGGTCCATGATAATTTTCTGTTTCACGGTAATGTTCTGTCTCTGGTCCACGCTAATGTTCTGTTTCTGTTTCACGGTAATGTTCTGTCTCTGGTCCACGCTAATGTTCTGTTTCTGTTTCACGGTAATGTTCTGTTTCTGGTCCACGGTAATGTTCTGTTTCTGTTTCACGGTAATGTTCTGTTTCTGGTCCACGATAATGTTGTGTTTCTGTTTCACGGTAATGTTCCGTTTCTGGTCCACGGTAATGTTGTGTTTCTGTTTCACGGTAATGTTCCATTTCTGGTCCACAATAATGTTCTGTTTCATGATAATGTTCCGTTTCTGGTCCACAATAATGTTGTGTTTCTTTTTCACGGTAATGTTCCGTTTCTGGTCCACGATAATGTTGTTTTTCTGTTTCACGGTAATTTTCCGTTTCTGGTCCACGATAATGTTCTGTTTCGGTTTCACGGTAATGTTCCGTTTCTGGTCCACGATAATGTTCTGTTTCGGTTTCACGGTAATGTTCCGTCTCTGGTCCACGGTAATGTTCCGTCTCTGGTCCACGGTAATGTTCTGTTTCTGGTCCACGATAATGTTGTGTTTCTGTTTCACGGTAATGTTCCGTTTCTGGTCCACGGTAATGTTGTGTTTCTGTTTCACGGTAATGTTCCATTTCTGGTCCACAATAATGTTCTGTTTCATGATAATGTTCCGTTTCTGGTCCACAATAATGTTGTGTTTCTTTTTCACGGTAATGTTCCGTTTCTGGTCCACGATAATGTTTTTTTTCTGTTTCACGGTAATTTTCCGTTTCTGGTCCACGATAATGTTCTGTTTCGGTTTCACGGTAATGTTCCGTTTCTGGTCCACGATAATGTTCTGTTTCGGTTTCACGGTAATGTTCCGTCTCTGGTCCACGGTAATGTTCCGTCTCTGGTCCACAATAATGTTGTGTTTCTGTTTCACGGTAATGTTCCGTCTCTGGTCCACAATAATGTTGTGTTTCTGTTTCACGGTAATGTTCCGTTTCTGGTCCATGATAATGTTGTGTTTCTGTTTCACGGTAATGTTTCGTTTCTGGTCCACAATAATGTTGTGTTTCTGTTTCACGGTAATGTTCCGTTTCTGGTCCATGATAATGTTCTGTTTCACGGTAATGTTCTGTCTCTGGTCCACGCTAATGTTCTGTTTCGGTTTCACGGTAATGTTCCGTATCTGGTCCACGATAATGTTCTGTTTCGGTTTCACGGTAATGTTCCGTCTCTGGTCCACGGTAATGTTCCGTCTCTGGTCCACGATAATGTTCTGTTTCTGTTTCATGGTAATGTTATGTTTCTGGTCCATGATAATTTTCTGTTTCACGGTAATGTTCTGTCTCTGGTCCACGCTAATGTTCTGTTTCTGTTTCACGGTAATGTTCTGTCTCTGGTCCACGCTAATGTTATGTTTCTGTTTCACGGTAATGTTCTGTTTCTGGTCCACGGTAATGTTCTGTTTCTGTTTCACGGTAATGTTCTGTTTCTGGTCCACGATAATGTTGTGTTTCTGTTTCACGGTAATGTTCCGTTTCTGGTCCACGGTAATGTTGTGTTTCTGTTTCACGGTAATGTTCCATTTCTGGTCCACAATAATGTTCTGTTTCATGATAATGTTCCGTTTCTGGTCCACAATAATGTTGTGTTTCTGTTTCACGGTAATGTTTCGTTTCTGGTCCACGATAATGTTCTGTTTCGGTTTCACGGTAATGTTCCGTTTCTGGTACACGATAATGTTCTGTTTCGGTTTCACGGTAATGTTCCGTCTCTGGTCCACGGTAATGTTCCGTCTCTGGTCCATGATAATGTTGTGTTTCGGTTTCACGGTAATGTTCCGTTTCTGGTACACGATAATGTTCTGTTTCGGTTTCACGGTAATGTTCCGTCTCTGGTCCACGGTAATGTTCCGTCTCTGGTCCACAATAATGTTGTGTTTCTGTTTCACGGTAATGTTCCGTTTCTGGTCCATGATAATGTTCTGTTTCACGGTAATGTTCTGTCTCTGGTCCACGCTAATGTTCTGTTTCTGTTTCACGGTAATGTTCCGTTTCTGGTCCACGATAATGTTGTGTTTCTGTTTCACGGTAATGTTCCGTTTCTGGTCCACGATAATGTTGTGTTTCTGTTTCACGGTAATGTTCTGTTTCACAGTAATGTTCTGTCTCTGGTCCACGCTAATGTTCTGTTTCTGTTTCACGGTAATGTTCTGTTTCTGGTCCACGGTAATGTTCTGTTTCTGTTTCACGGTAATGTTCTGTTTCTGGTCCACGATAATGTTGTGTTTCTGTTTCACGGTAATGTTCCGTTTCTGGTCCACGATAATGTTCTGTTTCGGTTTCATGGTAATGTTCCGTTTCTGGTACACGATAATGTTCTGTTTCGGTTTCACGGTAATGTTCCGTCTCTGGTCCACGGTAATGTTCCGTCTCTGGTCCATGATAATGTTGTGTTTCGGTTTCACGGTAATGTTCCGTTTCTGGTACACGATAATGTTCTGTTTCGGTTTCACGGTAATGTTCCGTCTCTGGTCCACGGTAATGTTCCGTCTCTGGTCCACAATAATGTTGTGTTTCTGTTTCACGGTAATGTTCCGTTTCTGGTCCATGATAATGTTCTGTTTCACGGTAATGTTCTGTCTCTGGTCCACGCTAATGTTCTGTTTCTGTTTCACGGTAATGTTCCGTTTCTGGTCCACGATAATGTTGTGTTTCTGTTTCACGGTAATGTTCCGTTTCTGGTCCACGATAATGTTGTGTTTCTGTTTCACGGTAATGTTCTGTTTCACAGTAATGTTCTGTCTCTGGTCCACGCTAATGTTCTGTTTCTGTTTCACGGTAATGTTCAGTTTCTGTTCCACGATAATGTTGTGTTTCTGTTTCACAGTAATGTTCCGTTTTTGGTCCATCATAATGTTCTGTTTCTGTTTCACGGTAATGTTCCGTTTCTGGTCCATGATAATGTTCTGTTTCACGGTAATGTTCTGTCTCTGGTCCATGGTAATGTTCTGTGTCTGGTCCACGGTGATGTTCGGTTTCAAGGTAAAGTTCGGTCTCTGGTCCACAGTAATGTTCTGTCTCTGGTCAACGGTAATGTTCTGTCTCTGGTCCACGGTAATGTTCTGTCTCTGGTCCACGGTAATGTTCTGTCTCTGGTTCACGGTAATGTTCTGTCTCTGGTCCACGGTAATGTTCGATCTCTGGTCCACGATAATGTTCGGTTTCACGGTAATGTTCCGTCTCTGGTCCACGATAATGTTCTGTTTCTGTTTCACGGCTATTTTCCATTTCTGGTCCACGATAATTTTGTGTTTCTGTTTCACGGTAATGTTCCGTTTCTGGTCAACGATAATGTTCTGTTTCGGTTTCACGGTAATGTTCTGTCTCTGGTCCACGATAATGTTCGGTTACACGATAATGTTCTGTCTCTGGCCCACGATAATGTTCCGTCTCTGGTCCACGATAATGCTCCGTCTCTGGTCCACGATAATGTTCTGTCTCTGGTCCACGATAATGTTCCGTTTCTGGTCCACGATAATGTTCTGTTTCGGTTTCACGGTATTGTTCTGTCTCTGGTCCAAGATAATGTTCCGTTTCTGGTCCATGATAATTTTCTGTTTCACGGTAATGTTCTGTCTCTGGTCCACGCTAATGTTCTGTTTCTGTTTCACGGTAATGTGCCGTTTCTGGTCCACTATAATGTTGTGTTTCTGTTTCACGGTAATGTTCTGTCTCTGGTCCACGGTAATGTTCTGTTTCTTTTTCACGGTAATGTTCTGTTTCTGGTCCACGATAATGTTGTGTTTCTGTTTCACGGTAATGTTCCGTTTCTGGTCCACGGTAATGTTGTGTTTCTGTTTCACGGTAATTTTCCGTTTCTGGTCCACGGTAATGTTCCGTCTCTGGTCCACGATAATGTTCTGTTTCTGTTTCATGGTAATGTTATGTTTCTGGTCCATGATAATTTTCTGTTTCACGGTAATGTTCTGTCTCTGGTCCACGCTAATGTTCTGTTTCTGTTTCACGGTAATGTTCTGTCTCTGGTCCACGCTAATGTTCTGTTTCTGTTTCACGGTAATGTTCTGTTTCTGGTCCACGGTAATGTTCTGTTTCTGTTTCACGGTAATGTTCTGTTTCTGGTCCACGATAATGTTGTGTTTCTGTTTCACGGTAATGTTCCGTTTCTGGTCCACGGTAATGTTGTGTTTCTGTTTCACGGTAATGTTCCATTTCTGGTCCACAATAATGTTCTGTTTCATGATAATGTTCCGTTTCTGGTCCACAATAATGTTGTGTTTCTTTTTCACGGTAATGTTCCGTTTCTCGTCCACGATAATGTTTTTTTTCTGTTTCACGGTAATTTTCCGTTTCTGGTCCACGATAATGTTCTGTTTCGGTTTCACGGTAATGTTCCGTTTCTGGTCCACGATAATGTTCTGTTTCGGTTTCACGGTAATGTTCCGTCTCTGGTCCACGGTAATGTTCCGTCTCTGGTCCACAATAATGTTGTGTTTCTGTTTCACGGTAATGTTCCGTCTCTGGTCCACAATAATGTTGTGTTTCTGTTTCACGGTAATGTTCCGTTTCTGGTCCATGATAATGTTGTGTTTCTGTTTCACGGTAATGTTTCGTTTCTGGTCCACAATAATGTTGTGTTTCTGTTTCACGGTAATGTTCCGTTTCTGGTCCATGATAATGTTCTGTCTCTGGTCCACGATAATGTTCCGTTTCTGGTCCACGATAATGTTCTGTCTCTGGTCCACGATAATGTTCCGTTTCTGGTCCACGATAATGTTCTGTTTCGGTTTCACGGTATTGTTCTGTCTCTGGTCCAAGATAATGTTCCGTTTCTGGTCCACGATAATGTTGTGTTTCTGTTTCACGGTAATGTTCCGTTTCTGGTCCATGATAATTTTCTGTTTCACGGTAATGTTCTGTCTCTGGTCCACGCTAATGTTCTGTTTCTGTTTCACGGTAATTTTCCGTTTCTGGTCCACGATAATGTTCTGTTTCGGTTTCACGGTAATGTTCCGTTTCTGGTCCACGATAATGTTCTGTTTCGGTTTCACGGTAATGTTCCGTCTCTGGTCCACGGTAATGTTCCGTCTCTGGTCCACAATAATGTTGTGTTTCTGTTTCACGGTAATGTTCCGTCTCTGGTCCACAATAATGTTGTGTTTCTGTTTCACGGTAATGTTCCGTTTCTGGTCCATGATAATGTTGTGTTTCTGTTTCACGGTAATGTTTCGTTTCTGGTCCACAATAATGTTGTGTTTCTGTTTCACGGTAATGTTCCGTTTCTGGTCCATGATAATGTTCTGTTTCACGGTAATGTTCTGTCTCTGGTCCACGCTAATGTTCTGTTTCGGTTTCACGGTAATGTTCCGTTTCTGGTCCACGATAATGTTCTGTTTCGGTTTCACGGTAATGTTCCGTCTCTGGTCCACGGTAATGTTCCGTCTCTGGTCCACGATAATGTTCTGTTTCTGTTTCATGGTAATGTTATGTTTCTGGTCCATGATAATTTTCTGTTTCACGGTAATGTTCTGTCTCTGGTCCACGCTAATGTTCTGTTTCTGTTTCACGGTAATGTTCTGTCTCTGGTCCACGCTAATGTTCTGTTTCTGTTTCACGGTAATGTTCTGTTTCTGGTCCACGGTAATGTTCTGTTTCTGTTTCACGGTAATGTTCTGTTTCTGGTCCACGATAATGTTGTGTTTCTGTTTCACGGTAATGTTCCGTTTCTGGTCCACGGTAATGTTGTGTTTCTGTTCTACGGTAATGTTCCATTTCTGGTCCACAATAATGTTCTGTTTCATGATAATGTTCCGTTTCTGGTCCACAATAATGTTGTGTTTCTTTTTCACGGTAATGTTCCGTTTCTGGTCCACGATAATGTTGTTTTTCTGTTTCACGGTAATTTTCCGTTTCTGGTCCACGATAATGTTCTGTTTCACGGTAATGTTCTGTCTCTGGTCCACGCTAATGTTCTGTTTCTGTTTCACGGTAATGTTCCGTTTCTGGTCCACGATAATGTTGTGTTTCTGTTTCACGGTAATGTTCCGTTTCTGGTCCACGATAATGTTGTGTTTCTGTTTCACGGTAATGTTCTGTTTCACAGTAATGTTCTGTCTCTGGTCCACGCTAATGTTCTGTTTCTGTTTCACGGTAATGTTCAGTTTCTGTTCCACGATAATGTTGTGTTTCTGTTTCACAGTAATGTTCCGTTTTTGGTCCATCATAATGTTCTGTTTCTGTTTCACGGTAATGTTCCGTTTCTGGTCCATGATAATGTTCTGTTTCACGGTAATGTTCTGTCTCTGGTCCATGGTAATGTTCTGTGTCTGGTCCACGGTGATGTTCGGTTTCAAGGTAAAGTTCGGTCTCTGGTCCACAGTAATGTTCTGTCTCTGGTCAACGGTAATGTTCTGTCTCTGGTCCACGGTAATGTTCTGTCTCTGGTCCACGGTAATGTTCTGTCTCTGGTTCACGGTAATGTTCTGTCTCTGGTCCACGGTAATGTTCGATCTCTGGTCCACGATAATGTTCGGTTTCACGGTAATGTTCCGTCTCTGGTCCACGATAATGTTCTGTTTCTGTTTCACGGCTATTTTCCATTTCTGGTCCACGATAATTTTGTGTTTCTGTTTCACGGTAATGTTCCGTTTCTGGTCAACGATAATGTTCTGTTTCGGTTTCACGGTAATGTTCTGTCTCTGGTCCACGATAATGTTCGGTTACACGATAATGTTCTGTCTCTGGCCCACGATAATGTTCCGTCTCTGGTCCACGATAATGCTCCGTCTCTGGTCCACGATAATGTTCTGTCTCTGGTCCACGATAATGTTCCGTTTCTGGTCCACGATAATGTTCTGTTTCGGTTTCACGGTATTGTTCTGTCTCTGGTCCAAGATAATGTTCCGTTTCTGGTCCATGATAATTTTCTGTTTCACGGTAATGTTCTGTCTCTGGTCCACGCTAATGTTCTGTTTCTGTTTCACGGTAATGTGCCGTTTCTGGTCCACTATAATGTTGTGTTTCTGTTTCACGGTAATGTTCTGTCTCTGGTCCACGGTAATGTTCTGTTTCTTTTTCACGGTAATGTTCTGTTTCTGGTCCACGATAATGTTGTGTTTCTGTTTCACGGTAATGTTCCGTTTCTGGTCCACGGTAATGTTGTGTTTCTGTTTCACGGTAATTTTCCGTTTCTGGTCCACGGTAATGTTCCGTCTCTGGTCCACGATAATGTTCTGTTTCTGTTTCATGGTAATGTTATGTTTCTGGTCCATGATAATTTTCTGTTTCACGGTAATGTTCTGTCTCTGGTCCACGCTAATGTTCTGTTTCTGTTTCACGGTAATGTTCTGTCTCTGGTCCACGCTAATGTTCTGTTTCTGTTTCACGGTAATGTTCTGTTTCTGGTCCACGGTAATGTTCTGTTTCTGTTTCACGGTAATGTTCTGTTTCTGGTCCACGATAATGTTGTGTTTCTGTTTCACGGTAATGTTCCGTTTCTGGTCCACGGTAATGTTGTGTTTCTGTTTCACGGTAATGTTCCATTTCTGGTCCACAATAATGTTCTGTTTCATGATAATGTTCCGTTTCTGGTCCACAATAATGTTGTGTTTCTTTTTCACGGTAATGTTCCGTTTCTCGTCCACGATAATGTTTTTTTTCTGTTTCACGGTAATTTTCCGTTTCTGGTCCACGATAATGTTCTGTTTCGGTTTCACGGTAATGTTCCGTTTCTGGTCCACGATAATGTTCTGTTTCGGTTTCACGGTAATGTTCCGTCTCTGGTCCACGGTAATGTTCCGTCTCTGGTCCACAATAATGTTGTGTTTCTGTTTCACGGTAATGTTCCGTCTCTGGTCCACAATAATGTTGTGTTTCTGTTTCACGGTAATGTTCCGTTTCTGGTCCATGATAATGTTGTGTTTCTGTTTCACGGTAATGTTTCGTTTCTGGTCCACAATAATGTTGTGTTTCTGTTTCACGGTAATGTTCCGTTTCTGGTCCATGATAATGTTCTGTCTCTGGTCCACGATAATGTTCCGTTTCTGGTCCACGATAATGTTCTGTCTCTGGTCCACGATAATGTTCCGTTTCTGGTCCACGATAATGTTCTGTTTCGGTTTCACGGTATTGTTCTGTCTCTGGTCCAAGATAATGTTCCGTTTCTGGTCCACGATAATGTTGTGTTTCTGTTTCACGGTAATGTTCCGTTTCTGGTCCATGATAATTTTCTGTTTCACGGTAATGTTCTGTCTCTGGTCCACGCTAATGTTCTGTTTCTGTTTCACGGTAATTTTCCGTTTCTGGTCCACGATAATGTTCTGTTTCGGTTTCACGGTAATGTTCCGTTTCTGGTCCACGATAATGTTCTGTTTCGGTTTCACGGTAATGTTCCGTCTCTGGTCCACGGTAATGTTCCGTCTCTGGTCCACAATAATGTTGTATTTCTGTTTCACGGTAATGTTCCGTCTCTGGTCCACAATAATGTTGTGTTTCTGTTTCACGGTAATGTTCCGTTTCTGGTCCATGATAATGTTGTGTTTCTGTTTCACGGTAATGTTTCGTTTCTGGTCCACAATAATGTTGTGTTTCTGTTTCACGGTAATGTTCCGTTTCTGGTCCATGATAATGTTCTGTTTCACGGTAATGTTCTGTCTCTGGTCCACGCTAATGTTCTGTTTCGGTTTCACGGTAATGTTCCGTTTCTGGTCCACGATAATGTTCTGTTTCGGTTTCACGGTAATGTTCCGTCTCTGGTCCACGGTAATGTTCCGTCTCTGGTCCACGATAATGTTCTGTTTCTGTTTCATGGTAATGTTATGTTTCTGGTCCATGATAATTTTCTGTTTCACGGTAATGTTCTGTCTCTGGTCCACGCTAATGTTCTGTTTCTGTTTCACGGTAATGTTCTGTCTCTGGTCCACGCTAATGTTCTGTTTCTGTTTCACGGTAATGTTCTGTTTCTGGTCCACGGTAATGTTCTGTTTCTGTTTCACGGTAATGTTCTGTTTCTGGTCCACGATAATGTTGTGTTTCTGTTTCACGGTAATGTTCCGTTTCTGGTCCACGGTAATGTTGTGTTTCTGTTCTACGGTAATGTTCCATTTCTGGTCCACAATAATGTTCTGTTTCATGATAATGTTCCGTTTCTGGTCCACAATAATGTTGTGTTTCTTTTTCACGGTAATGTTCCGTTTCTGGTCCACGATAATGTTGTTTTTCTGTTTCACGGTAATTTTCCGTTTCTGGTCCACGATAATGTTCTGTTTCGGTTTCACGGTAATGTTCCGTTTCTGGTCCACGATAATGTTCTGTTTCGGTTTCACGGTAATGTTCCGTCTCTGGTCCACGGTAATGTTCCGTCTCTGGTCCACGGTAATGTTCTGTTTCTGGTCCACGATAATGTTGTGTTTCTGTTTCACGGTAATGTTCCGTTTCTGGTCCACGGTAATGTTGTGTTTCTGTTTCACGGTAATGTTCCATTTCTGGTCCACAATAATGTTCTGTTTCATGATAATGTTCCGTTTCTGGTCCACAATAATGTTGTGTTTCTTTTTCACGGTAATGTTCCGTTTCTGGTCCACGATAATGTTTTTTTTCTGTTTCACGGTAATTTTCCGTTTCTGGTCCACGATAATGTTCTGTTTCGGTTTCACGGTAATGTTCCGTTTCTGGTCCACGATAATGTTCTGTTTCGGTTTCACGGTAATGTTCCGTCTCTGGTCCACGGTAATGTTCCGTCTCTGGTCCACAATAATGTTGTGTTTCTGTTTCACGGTAATGTTCCGTCTCTGGTCCACAATAATGTTGTGTTTCTGTTTCACGGTAATGTTCCGTTTCTGGTCCATGATAATGTTGTGTTTCTGTTTCACGGTAATGTTTCGTTTCTGGTCCACAATAATGTTGTGTTTCTGTTTCACGGTAATGTTCCGTTTCTGGTCCATGATAATGTTCTGTTTCACGGTAATGTTCTGTCTCTGGTCCACGCTAATGTTCTGTTTCGGTTTCACGGTAATGTTCCGTTTCTGGTCCATGATAATGTTCTGTTTCGGTTTCACGGTAATGTTCCGTCTCTGGTCCATGGTAATGTTCCGTCTCTGGTCCACGATAATGTTCTGTTTCTGTTTCATGGTAATGTTATGTTTCTGGTCCATGATAATTTTCTGTTTCACGGTAATGTTCTGTCTCTGGTCCACGCTAATGTTCTGTTTCTGTTTCACGGTAATGTTCTGTCTCTGGTCCACGCTAATGTTATGTTTCTGTTTCACGGTAATGTTCTGTTTCTGGTCCACGGTAATGTTCTGTTTCTGTTTCACGGTAATGTTCCGTTTCTGGTCCACGGTAATGTTGTGTTTCTGTTTCACGGTAATGTTCCATTTCTGGTCCACAATAATGTTCTGTTTCATGATAATGTTCCGTTTCTGGTCCACAATAATGTTGTGTTTCTGTTTCACGGTAATGTTTCGTTTCTGGTCCACGATAATGTTCTGTTTCGGTTTCACGGTAATGTTCCGTTTCTGGTACACGATAATGTTCTGTTTCGGTTTCACGGTAATGTTCCGTCTCTGGTCCACGGTAATGTTCCGTCTCTGGTCCATGATAATGTTGTGTTTCGGTTTCACGGTAATGTTCCGTTTCTGGTACACGATAATGTTCTGTTTCGGTTTCACGGTAATGTTCCGTCTCTGGTCCACGGTAATGTTCCGTCTCTGGTCCACAATAATGTTGTGTTTCTGTTTCACGGTAATGTTCCGTTTCTGGTCCATGATAATGTTCTGTTTCACGGTAATGTTCTGTCTCTGGTCCACGCTAATGTTCTGTTTCTGTTTCACGGTAATGTTCTGTTTCTGGTCCACGATAATGTTGTGTTTCTGTTTCACGGTAATGTTCCGTTTCTGGTCCACGATAATGTTGTGTTTCTGTTTCACGGTAATGTTCTGTTTCACAGTAATGTTCTGTCTCTGGTCCACGCTAATGTTCTGTTTCTGTTTCACGGTAATGTTCAGTTTCTGTTCCACGATAATGTTGTGTTTCTGTTTCACGGTAATGTTCCGTTTTTGGTCCATCATAATGTTCTGTTTCTGTTTCACGGTAATGTTCCGTTTCTGGTCCATGATAATGTTCTGTTTCACGGTAATGTTCTGTCTCTGGTCCATGGTAATGTTCTGTCTCTGGTCCACGGTGATGTTCGGTTTCAAGGTAAAGTTCGGTCTCTGGTCCACAGTAATGTTCTGTCTCTGGTCAACGGTAATGTTCTGTCTCTGGTCCACGGTAATGTTCTGTCTCTGGTCCACGGTAATGTTCTGTCTCTGGTTCACGGTAATGTTCTGTCTCTGGTCCACGGTAATGTTCGATCTCTGGTCCACGATAATGTTCGGTTTCACGGTAATGTTCCGTCTCTGGTCCACGATAATTTTGTGTTTCTGTTTCACGGTAATGTTCCGTTTCTGTTCAACGATAATGTTCTGTTTCGGTTTCACGGTAATGTTCTGTCTCTGGTCCACGATAATGTTCGGTTACACGATAATGTTCTGTCTCTGGCCCACGATAATGTTCCGTCTCTGGTCCACGATAATGCTCCGTCTCTGGTCCACGATAATGTTCTGTCTCTGGTCCACGATAATGTTCTGTTTCGGTTTCACGGTATTGTTCTGTCTCTGGTCCAAGATAATGTTCCGTTTCTGGTCCACGATAATGTTGTGTTTCTGTTTCACGGTAATGTTCCGTTTCTGGTCCATGATAATTTTCTGTTTCACGGTAATGTTCTGTCTCTGGTCCACGCTAATGTTCTGTTTCTGTTTCACGGTAATGTGCCGTTTCTGGTCCACTATAATGTTGTGTTTCTGTTTCAAGGTAATGTTCTGTCTCTGGTCCACGGTAATGTTCTGTTTCTTTTTCACGGTAATGTTCTGTTTCTGGTCCACGATAATGTTGTGTTTCTGTTTCACGGTAATGTTCCGTCTCTGGTCCACGATAATGTTCTGTTTCTGTTTCATGGTAATGTTATGTTTCTGGTCCATGATAATTTTCTGTTTCACGGTAATGTTCTGTCTCTGGTCCACGCTAATGTTCTGTTTCTGTTTCACGGTAATGTTCTGTCTCTGGTCCACGCTAATGTTCTGTTTCTGTTTCACGGTAATGTTCTGTTTCTGGTCCACGGTAATGTTCTGTTTCTGTTTCACGGTAATGTTCTGTTTCTGGTCCACGATAATGTTGTGTTTCTGTTTCACGGTAATGTTCCGTTTCTGGTCCACGGTAATGTTGTGTTTCTGTTTCACGGTAATGTTCCATTTCTGGTCCACAATAATGTTCTGTTTCATGATAATGTTCCGTTTCTGGTCCACAATAATGTTGTGTTTTTTTTTCACGGTAATGTTCCGTTTCTCGTCCACGATAATGTTTTTTTTCTGTTTCACGGTAATTTTCCGTTTCTGGTCCACGATAATGTTCTGTTTCGGTTTCACGGTAATGTTCCGTTTCTGGTCCACGATAATGTTCTGTTTCGGTTTCACGGTAATGTTCCGTCTCTGGTCCACGGTAATGTTCCGTCTCTGGTCCACAATAATGTTGTGTTTCTGTTTCACGGTAATGTTCCGTCTCTGGTCCACAATAATGTTGTGTTTCTGTTTCACGGTAATGTTCCGTTTCTGGTCCATGATAATGTTGTGTTTCTGTTTCACGGTAATGTTTCGTTTCTGGTCTACAATAATGTTGTGTTTCTGTTTCACGGTAATGTTCCGTTTCTGGTCCATGATAATGTTCTGTTTCACGGTAATGTTCTGTCTCTGGTCCACGCTAATGTTCTGTTTCGGTTTCACGGTAATGTTCCGTTTCTGGTCCACGATAATGTTCTGTTTCGGTTTCACGGTAATGTTCCGTCTCTGGTCCACGGTAATGTTCCGTCTGTGGTCCACGATAATGTTCTGTTTCTGTTTCATGGTAATGTTATGTTTCTGGTCCATGATAATTTTCTGTTTCACGGTAATGTTCTGTCTCTGGTCCACGCTAATGTTCTGTTTCTGTTTCACGGTAATGTTCTTTCTCTGGTCCACGCTAATGTTCTGTTTCTGTTTCACGGTAATGTTCTGTTTCTGGTCCACGGTAATGTTCTGTTTCTGTTTCACGGTAATGTTCTGTTTCTGGTCCACGATAATGTTGTGTTTCTGTTTCACGGTAATGTTCCGTTTCTGGTCCACGGTAATGTTGTGTTTCTGTTTCACGGTAATGTTCCATTTCTGGTCCACAATAATGTTCTGTTTCATGATAATGTTCCGTTTCTGGTCCACAATAATGTTGTGTTTCTTTTTCACGGTAATGTTCCGTTTCTGGTCCACGATAATGTTGTTTTTCTGTTTCACGGTAATTTTCCGTTTCTGGTCCACGATAATGTTCTGTTTCGGTTTCACGGTAATGTTCCGTTTCTGGTCCACGATAATGTTCTGTTTCGGTTTCACGGTAATGTTCCGTCTCTGGTCCACGGTAATGTTCCGTCTCTGGTCCACGGTAATGTTCCGTCTCTGGTCCACAATAATGTTGTGTTTCTGTTTCACGGTAATGTTTCGTTTCTGGTCCACGATAATGTTCTGTTTCGGTTTCACGGTAATGTTCCTTTTCTGGTACACGATAATGTTCTGTTTCGGTTTCAAGGTAATGTTCCGTCTCTGGTCCACGGTAATGTTCCGTCTCTGGTCCATGATAATGTTGTGTTTCGGTTTCACGGTAATGTTCCGTTTCTGGTACACGATAATGTTCTGTTTCGGTTTCACGGTAATGTTCCGTCTCTGGTCCACGGTAATGTTCCGTCTCTGGTCCACGATAATGTTCTGTTTCTGTTTCATGGTAATGTTATGTTTCTGGTCCATGATAATTTTCTGTTTCACGGTAATGTTCTGTCTCTGGTCCACGCTAATGTTCTGTTTCTGTTTCACGGTAATGTTCTGTCTCTGGTCCACGCTAATGTTCTGTTTCTGTTTCACGGTAATGTTCTGTTTCTGGTCCACGGTAATGTTCTGTTTCTGTTTCACGGTATTGTTCTGTTTCTGGTCCACGATAATGTTGTGTTTCTGTTTCACGGTAATGTTCCGTTTCTGGTCCACGGTAATGTTGTGTTTCTGTTTCACGGTAATGTTCCATTTCTGGTCCACAATAATGTTCTGTTTCATGATAATGTTCCGTTTCTGGTCCACAATAATGTTGTGTTTCTTTTTCACGGTAATGTTCCGTTTCTGGTCCACGATAATGTTGTTTTTCTGTTTCACGGTAATTTTCCGTTTCTGGTCCACGATAATGTTCTGTTTCGGTTTCACGGTAATGTTCCGTTTCTGGTCCACGATAATGTTCTGTTTCGGTTTCACGGTAATGTTCCGTCTCTGGTCCACGGTAATGTTCCGTCTCTGGTCCACGGTAATGTTCCGTCTCTGGTCCACAATAATGTTGTGTTTCTGTTTCACGGTAATGTTTCGTTTCTGGTCCACGATAATGTTCTGTTTCGGTTTCACGGTAATGTTCCGTTTCTGGTACACGATAATGTTCTGTTTCGGTTTCACGGTAATGTTCCGTCTCTGGTCCACGGTAATGTTCCGTCTCTGGTCCATGATAATGTTGTGTTTCGGTTTCACGGTAATGTTTCGTTTCTGGTCCACGGTAATGTTCCGTCTCTGGTCCACAATAATGTTGTGTTTCTGTTTCACGGTAATGTTCCGTTTCTGGTCCATGATAATGTTCTGTTTCACGGTAATGTTCTGTCTCTGGTCCACGCTAATGTTCTGTTTCTGTTTCACGGTAATGTTCCGTTTCTGGTCCACGATAATGTTGTGTTTCTGTTTCACGGTAATGTTCCGTTTCTGGTCCACGATAATGTTGTGTTTCTGTTTCACGGTAATGTTCCGTTTCTGGTCCATGATAATGTTGTGTTTCTGTTTCACGGTAATGTTTCGTTTCTGGTCCACAATAATGTTGTGTTTCTGTTTCACGGTAATGTTCCGTTTCTGGTCCATGATAATGTTCTGTTTCACGGTAATGTTCTGTCTCTGGTCCACGCTAATGTTCTGTTTCGGTTTCACGGTAATGTTCCGTTTCTGGTCCACGATAATGTTCTGTTTCGGTTTCACGGTAATGTTCCGTCTCTGGTCCACGGTAATGTTCCGTCTGTGGTCCACGATAATGTTCTGTTTCTGTTTCATGGTAATGTTATGTTTCTGGTCCATGATAATTTTCTGTTTCACGGTAATGTTCTGTCTCTGGTCCACGCTAATGTTCTGTTTCTGTTTCACGGTAATGTTCTTTCTCTGGTCCACGCTAATGTTCTGTTTCTGTTTCACGGTAATGTTCTGTTTCTGGTCCACGGTAATGTTCTGTTTCTGTTTCACGGTAATGTTCTGTTTCTGGTCCACGATAATGTTGTGTTTCTGTTTCACGGTAATGTTCCGTTTCTGGTCCACGGTAATGTTGTGTTTCTGTTTCACGGTAATGTTCCATTTCTGGTCCACAATAATGTTCTGTTTCATGATAATGTTCCGTTTCTGGTCCACAATAATGTTGTGTTTCTTTTTCACGGTAATGTTCCGTTTCTGGTCCACGATAATGTTGTTTTTCTGTTTCACGGTAATTTTCCGTTTCTGGTCCACGATAATGTTCTGTTTCGGTTTCACGGTAATGTTCCGTTTCTGGTCCACGATAATGTTCTGTTTCGGTTTCACGGTAATGTTCCGTCTCTGGTCCACGGTAATGTTCCGTCTCTGGTCCACGGTAATGTTCCGTCTCTGGTCCACAATAATGTTGTGTTTCTGTTTCACGGTAATGTTTCGTTTCTGGTCCACGATAATGTTCTGTTTCGGTTTCACGGTAATGTTCCTTTTCTGGTACACGATAATGTTCTGTTTCGGTTTCAAGGTAATGTTCCGTCTCTGGTCCACGGTAATGTTCCGTCTCTGGTCCATGATAATGTTGTGTTTCGGTTTCACGGTAATGTTCCGTTTCTGGTACACGATAATGTTCTGTTTCGGTTTCACGGTAATGTTCCGTCTCTGGTCCACGGTAATGTTCCGTCTCTGGTCCACGATAATGTTCTGTTTCTGTTTCATGGTAATGTTATGTTTCTGGTCCATGATAATTTTCTGTTTCACGGTAATGTTCTGTCTCTGGTCCACGCTAATGTTCTGTTTCTGTTTCACGGTAATGTTCTGTCTCTGGTCCACGCTAATGTTCTGTTTCTGTTTCACGGTAATGTTCTGTTTCTGGTCCACGGTAATGTTCTGTTTCTGTTTCACGGTATTGTTCTGTTTCTGGTCCACGATAATGTTGTGTTTCTGTTTCACGGTAATGTTCCGTTTCTGGTCCACGGTAATGTTGTGTTTCTGTTTCACGGTAATGTTCCATTTCTGGTCCACAATAATGTTCTGTTTCATGATAATGTTCCGTTTCTGGTCCACAATAATGTTGTGTTTCTTTTTCACGGTAATGTTCCGTTTCTGGTCCACGATAATGTTGTTTTTCTGTTTCACGGTAATTTTCCGTTTCTGGTCCACGATAATGTTCTGTTTCGGTTTCACGGTAATGTTCCGTTTCTGGTCCACGATAATGTTCTGTTTCGGTTTCACGGTAATGTTCCGTCTCTGGTCCACGGTAATGTTCCGTCTCTGGTCCACGGTAATGTTCCGTCTCTGGTCCACAATAATGTTGTGTTTCTGTTTCACGGTAATGTTTCGTTTCTGGTCCACGATAATGTTCTGTTTCGGTTTCACGGTAATGTTCCGTTTCTGGTACACGATAATGTTCTGTTTCGGTTTCACGGTAATGTTCCGTCTCTGGTCCACGGTAATGTTCCGTCTCTGGTCCATGATAATGTTGTGTTTCGGTTTCACGGTAATGTTCCGTTTCTGGTACACGATAATGTTCTGTTTCGGTTTCACGGTAATGTTCCGTCTCTGGTCCACGGTAATGTTCCGTCTCTGGTCCACAATAATGTTGTGTTTCTGTTTCACGGTAATGTTCCGTTTCTGGTCCATGATAATGTTCTGTTTCACGGTAATGTTCTGTCTCTGGTCCACGCTAATGTTCTGTTTCTGTTTCACGGTAATGTTCCGTTTCTGGTCCACGATAATGTTGTGTTTCTGTTTCACGGTAATGTTCCGTTTCTGGTCCACGATAATGTTGTGTTTCTGTTTCACGGTAATGTTCTGTTTCACAGTAATGTTCTGTCTCTGGTCCACGCTAATGTTCTGTTTCTGTTTCACGGTAATGTTCAGTTTCTGTTCCACGATAATGTTGTGTTTCTGTTTCACGGTAATGTTCCGTTTTTGGTCCATCATAATGTTCTGTTTCTGTTTCACGGTAATGTTCCTTTTCTGGTCCATGATAATGTTCTGTTTCACGGTAATGTTCTGTCTCTGGTCCATGGTAATGTTCTGTCTCTGGTCCACGGTGATGTTCGGTTTCAAGGTAAAGTTCGGTCTCTGGTCCACAGTAATGTTCTGTCTCTGGTCAACGGTAATGTTCTGTCTCTGGTCCACGGTAATGTTCTGTCTCTGGTCCACGGTAATGTTCTGTCTCTGGTTCACGGTAATGTTCTGTCTCTGGTCCACGGTAATGTTCGATCTCTGGTCCACGGTAATGTTCTGTTTCTGTTTCACGGTAATGTTCTGTTTCTGGTCCACGGTAATGTTCTGTTTCTGTTTCACGGTAATGTTCTGTTTCTGGTCCACGATAATGTTGTGTTTCTGTTTCACGGTAATGTTCCGTTTCTGGTCCACGGTAATGTTGTGTTTCTGTTTCACGGTAATGTTCCATTTCTGGTCCACAATAATGTTCTGTTTCATGATAATGTTCCGTTTCTGGTCCACAATAATGTTGTGTTTCTTTTTCACGGTAATGTTCCGTTTCTGGTCCACGATAATGTTGTTTTTCTGTTTCACGGTAATTTTCCGTTTCTGGTCCACGATAATGTTCTGTTTCGGTTTCACGGTAATGTTCCGTTTCTGGTCCACGATAATGTTCTGTTTCGGTTTCACGGTAATGTTCCGTCTCTGGTCCACGGTAAAGTTCCGTCTCTGGTCCACGGTAATGTTCCGTCTCTGGTCCACAATAATGTTGTGTTTCTGTTTCACGGTAATGTTTCGTTTCTGGTCCACGATAATGTTCTGTTTCGGTTTCACGGTAATGTTCCTTTTCTGGTACACGATAATGTTCTGTTTCGGTTTCAAGGTAATGTTCCGTCTCTGGTCCACGGTAATGTTCCGTCTCTGGTCCATGATAATGTTGTGTTTCGGTTTCACGGTAATGTTCCGTTTCTGGTACACGATAATGTTCTGTTTCGGTTTCACGGTAATGTTCCGTCTCTGGTCCACGGTAATGTTCCGTCTCTGGTCCACGATAATGTTCTGTTTCTGTTTCATGGTAATGTTATGTTTCTGGTCCATGATAATTTTCTGTTTCACGGTAATGTTCTGTCTCTGGTCCACGCTAATGTTCTGTTTCTGTTTCACGGTAATGTTCTGTCTCTGGTCCACGCTAATGTTCTGTTTCTGTTTCACGGTAATGTTCTGTTTCTGGTCCACGGTAATGTTCTGTTTCTGTTTCACGGTATTGTTCTGTTTCTGGTCCACGATAATGTTGTGTTTCTGTTTCACGGTAATGTTCCGTTTCTGGTCCACGGTAATGTTGTGTTTCTGTTTCACGGTAATGTTCCATTTCTGGTCCACAATAATGTTCTGTTTCATGATAATGTTCCGTTTCTGGTCCACAATAATGTTGTGTTTCTTTTTCACGGTAATGTTCCGTTTCTGGTCCACGATAATGTTGTTTTTCTGTTTCACGGTAATTTTCCGTTTCTGGTCCACGATAATGTTCTGTTTCGGTTTCACGGTAATGTTCCGTTTCTGGTCCACGATAATGTTCTGTTTCGGTTTCACGGTAATGTTCCGTCTCTGGTCCACGGTAATGTTCCGTCTCTGGTCCACGGTAATGTTCCGTCTCTGGTCCACAATAATGTTGTGTTTCTGTTTCACGGTAATGTTTCGTTTCTGGTCCACGATAATGTTCTGTTTCGGTTTCACGGTAATGTTCCGTTTCTGGTACACGATAATGTTCTGTTTCGGTTTCACGGTAATGTTCCGTCTCTGGTCCACGGTAATGTTCCGTCTCTGGTCCATGATAATGTTGTGTTTCGGTTTCACGGTAATGTTCCGTTTCTGGTACACGATAATGTTCTGTTTCGGTTTCACGGTAATGTTCCGTCTCTGGTCCACGGTAATGTTCCGTCTCTGGTCCACAATAATGTTGTGTTTCTGTTTCACGGTAATGTTCCGTTTCTGGTCCATGATAATGTTCTGTTTCACGGTAATGTTCTGTCTCTGGTCCACGCTAATGTTCTGTTTCTGTTTCACGGTAATGTTCCGTTTCTGGTCCACGATAATGTTGTGTTTCTGTTTCACGGTAATGTTCCGTTTCTGGTCCACGATAATGTTGTGTTTCTGTTTCACGGTAATGTTCTGTTTCACAGTAATGTTCTGTCTCTGGTCCACGCTAATGTTCTGTTTCTGTTTCACGGTAATGTTCAGTTTCTGTTCCACGATAATGTTGTGTTTCTGTTTCACGGTAATGTTCCGTTTTTGGTCCATCATAATGTTCTGTTTCTGTTTCACGGTAATGTTCCTTTTCTGGTCCATGATAATGTTCTGTTTCACGGTAATGTTCTGTCTCTGGTCCATGGTAATGTTCTGTCTCTGGTCCACGGTGATGTTCGGTTTCAAGGTAAAGTTCGGTCTCTGGTCCACAGTAATGTTCTGTCTCTGGTCAACGGTAATGTTCTGTCTCTGGTCCACGGTAATGTTCTGTCTCTGGTCCACGGTAATGTTCTGTCTCTGGTTCACGGTAATGTTCTGTCTCTGGTCCACGGTAATGTTCGATCTCTGGTCCACGATAATGTTCGGTTTCACGGTAATGTTCCGTCTCTGGTCCACGATAATGTTCTGTTTCTGTTTCAGGGCTATGTTCCATTTCTGGTCCACGATAATTTTGTGTTTCTGTTTCACGGTAATGTTCCGTTTCTGGTCAACGATAATGTTCTGTTTCGGTTTCACGGTAATGTTCTGTCTCTGGTCCACGGTAATGTTCCGTCTCTGGTACACGATAATGTTCTGTTTTTGTTTCACGGTAATGTTCCGTTTCTGGTCCACGATAATGTTGTGTTTCTGTTTCACGGTAATGTTCCGTCTCTGGTCCACGATAATGTTCGGTTACACGATAATGTTCTGTCTCTGGCCCACGATAATGTTCCGTCTCTGGTCCACGATAATGCTCCGTCTCTGGTCCACGGTATTGTTCTGTCTCTGTTCCATGATAATGTTCGGTTTCACGATAATATTCGGTCTCTGGTCCACGATAATGTTCCTTTTTCTGTTTCACGGTAATGTTCCGTTTCTGGTCCACGATAATGTTCTGTTTCGGTTTAACGGTAATGTTCGGTCTCTGGTCCACAGTAATGTTCTGTCTCTGTTCCATGATAATGTTCGGTTTCACGATAATGTTCGGTCTCTGGTCCACGATAATGATCTGTTTCTGTTTCACGGTATTGTTCGGTCTCTGGTCCACGATAATGTTCCTTTTTCTGTTTCACGGTAATGTTCCTTTTCTGGTCCACAGTAATGTTCTATCTCTGTTCCACGATAATGTTCTTTTTCTGTTTCATGGTAATGTTCTGTTTCGGTTTAACGGTAATGTTCGGTCTCTGGTCCACAGTAATGTTCTGTCTCTGTTCCATGATAATGTTCGGTCTCTGGTTCAAGATAATGTTCTTTTTCTGTTTCACGGTAATGTTCTGTTTCGGTTTAACGGTAATGTTCGGTCTCTGGTCCACAGTAATGTTCTGTTTCGGTTTCACGATAATGTTCCGTTTCTGGTCCACGATAATGTTCTGTTTCGGTTTCACGGTAATGTTCCGTCTCTGGTCCACGGTAATGTTCCGTCTCTGGTCCAAGATAATGTTGTGTTTCTGTTTCACGGTAATATTCCGTTTCTGGTCCATGATAATGTTCTGTTTCACGGTAATGTTCTGTCTCTGGTCCATGGTAATGTTCTGTCTCTGGTCCACGGTGATGTTCGGTTTCAAGGTAAAGTTCTGTCTCTGGTCCACAGTAATGTTCTGTCTCTGGTCCACGGTAATGTTCTGTCTCTGGTCCACGGTAATGTTCTGTCTCTGGTCCACGGTAATGTTCTGTCTCTGGTCCACGGTAATGCTCTCTCTCTGGTCCATGGTAATGTTCGATCTCTGGTCCACGATAATGTTCTGTTTTGGTTTCACGGTAATGTTCTGTCTCTGGTCCACGGTAATGTTCTGTGTCTGGTCCACGATAATGTTCGGTTTCACGGTAATGTTCCGTCTCTGGTCCACGATAATGTTCCATCTTTGGTCCACGATAATGTTCTGTCTATGGTTCATGATAATGTTCCGTTTCTGGTACACGATAATGTTCTGTTTCGGTTTCACGGTAATGTTCTGTTTCCGTTTCACGGTAATGTTCTGTCTCTGGTCCACGGTAATGTTGTGTTTCTGTTTCACGGTAATGTTCTGTCTCTGGTTCACGGTAATGTTCTGTCTCTGGTCCACGCTAATGTTCTGTTTCTGTTTCACGGTAATGTTCCGTTTCTGGTCAACGATAATGTTGTGTTTCTGTTTCACAGTAATGTTCCATTTCTGGTCCACGATAATGTTGTGTTTCTGTTCCACGATAATGTTCTGTTTCGGTTTCACGGTAATGTTCCGTCTCTGGTCCACGGTAATGTTCCGTCTCTGGTCCAAGATAATGTTGTGTTTCTGTTTCACGGTAATATTCCGTTTCTGGTCCATGATAATGTTCTGTTTCACGGTAATGTTCTGTCTCTGGTCCAGGGTAATGTTCTGTCTCTGGTCCACGGTGATGTTCGGTTTCAAGGTAAAGTTCTGTCTCTGGTCCACAGTAATGTTCTGTCTCTGGTCCACGGTAATGTTCTGTCTCTGGTCCACGGTAATGTTCTGTCTCTGGTCCACGGTAATGTTCTGTCTCTGGTCCACGGTAATGCTCTCTCTCTGGTCCATGGTAATGTTCGATCTCTGGTCCACGATAATGTTCTGTTTAGGTTTCACGGTAATGTTCTGTCTCTGGTCCACGGTAATGTTCTGTGTCTGGTCCACGATAATGTTCGGTTTCACGGTAATGTTCCGTCTCTGGTCCACGATAATGTTCCATCTTTGGTCCACGATAATGTTCTGTCTATGGTCCATGATAATGTTCCGTTTCTGGTACACGATAATGTTCTGTTTCGGTTTCACGGTAATGTTCTGTTTCCGTTTCACGGTAATGTTCTGTCTCTGGTCCACGGTAATGTTGTGTTTCTGTTTCACGGTAATGTTCTGTCTCTGGTTCACGGTAATGTTCTGTCTCTGGTCCACGCTAATGTTCTGTTTCTGTTTCACGGTAATGTTCCGTTTCTGGTCAACGATAATGTTGTGTTTCTGTTTCACGGTAATGTTCCATTTCTGGTCCACGATAATGTTGTGTTTCTGTTCCATGATAATGTTCGGTTTCACGATAATGTTCGGTTTCTGGTCCACGATAATGATCTGTTTCTGTTTCACGGTAATGTTCGGTCTCTGGTCCACGATAATGTTCCTTTTTCTGTTTCACGGTAATGTTCCGTTTCTGGTCCACAGTAATGTTCTGTCTCTGTTCCATGATAATGTTCGGTCTCTGGTCCACGATAATGTTCTTTTTCTGTTTCACGGTAATGTTCTGTTTCGGTTTAACGGTAATGTTCGGTCTCTGGTCCACAGTAATGTTCTGTCTCTGTTCCATGATAATGTTCCGTCTCTGGTCCACGATAATGTTCTTTTTCTGTTTCACGGTAATGTTCTGTTTCGGTTTAACGGCAATGTTCGGTCTCTGGTCCACAGTAATGTTCTGTCTCTGTTCCATGATAATGTTCGGTTTCATGAAAATGTTCCGTTTCTGGTCCACGATAATGTTCTGTTTCGGTTCCACGGTAATGTTCCGTCTCTGGTCCACGGTAATGTTCCGTCTCTTGTCCACGATAATGTTGTGTTTCTGTTTCACGGTAATGTTCTGTCTCTGGTCCATGGTAATGTTCTGTCTCTGGTCCACGGTGATGTTCGGTTTCAAGGTAAAGTTCTGTCTCTGGTCCACGGTAATGTTCTGTCTCTGGTCCACGGTAATGTTCTGTCTCTGGTCCACGGTAATGTTCGATCTCTGGTCCACGATAATGTTCGGTTTCACGGTAATGTTCCGTCTCTGGTCCACGCTAATATTCTGTTTCTGTTTCACGGTAATGTTCCTTTTCTGGTCCACGATAATGTTGTGTTTCTGTTTCACGGTAATGTTTTGTTTCTGGTCCACGATAATGTTCTGTTTCAGTTTCACGGTAATGTTCTGTCTCTTGTCCACGGTAATGTTCTGTTTCTGTTTCACGGTAATGTTCCGTTTCTGGTCCACGAAAATGTTGTGTTTCTTTTTCACGGTAATGTTCCGTTTCTAGTCCATGATAATGTTCTGTTTCACGGTAATATTCTGTCTCTGGTCCACGCTAATGTTCTGTTTCTGTTTCACGGTAATGTTCTGTTTCTGGTCCACGATAATGTTGTGTTTCTGTTTCACGGTAATGTTCCGTTTCTGGTTCACAATAATGTTCTTTTTCGGTTTCACGGTAATGATCTGTCTCTGGTCCATGGTAATGTTCGGTTTCACGGTAATGTCCGGTCTCTGGTCCACGGTAATGTTCGGTTTCACGGTAATGTTCGGTCTCTGGTCCACGATAATGTCCGGTTTCACGGTAATGTTCTGGTCCACGGTAATGTTCCGTCTCTGGTCCACAGTAATGTTCCGTTTCACGGTAATGTTCCATTTTTGGTCCACGGTAATGTTCTGTCTCTGGTCCACGATAATGTTCGATCTCTGGTCCACGATAATGTTCGGTTTCACGCTAATGTTCCGTCTCTGGTCCAAGATAATGTTGTGTTTCTATTTCACGGTAATGTTCCGTTTCTGGTCAGAGATAATGTTGTGTTTTTGTTTCACGGTTTTGTTCCGTTTCTGGTCCACGATAATGTTCTTTTTCAGTTTCACGGTAATGTTCTGTCTCTTGTCGACGGTAATGTTCTGTTTCTGTTTCACGGTAATGTTCCGTTTCTGGTCCACGAAAATGTTGTGTTTCTGTTTCACGGTAATGTTCCGTTTCTGGTCCACGAAAATGTTGTGTTTCTGTTTCACGGTAATGTTCCGTTTCTGGTCCACGGTAATGTTCTGTCTCTGGTCCACGGTAATGTTCTGTTTCTGTTTCACGGTAATGTTCCGTCTCTGGTCCACAATAATGTTCGGTTTCACGGTAATGTTCGGTTTCACGGTAATGTTCTGGTCCACGGTAATGTTCTGGTCCACGGTAATGTTTTGTCTCTGTTCCATGATAATGTTCGGTTTCACGGTAATATTCGGTCTCTGGTCCACGATAATGTTCCTTTTTCTGGTCCACGATAATGTTCTGTTTCGGTTTAACGGTAATGTTCGGTCTCTGGTCCACAGTAATGTTCTGTCTCTGTTCCATGATAATGTTCGGTTTCACGATAATGTTCGGTCTCTGGTCCACGATAATGATCTGTTTCTGTTTCACGGTAATGTTCGGTCTCTGGTCCACGATAATTTTCCTTTTTCTGTTTCACGGTAATGTTCCGTTTCTGGTCCAGAGTAATGTTCTGTCTCTGTTCCATGTTAATGTTCGGTCTCTGGTCCACGATAATGTTCTTTTTCTTTTTCACGGTAATGTTCTGTTTCGGTTTAACGGTAATGTTCGGTCTCTGGTCCACAGTAATGTTCTGTCTCTGTTCCATGATAATGTTCGGTCTCTGGTCCACGATAATGTTCTTTTTCTGTTTCACGGTAATGTTCTGTTTCGGTTTAACGGTAATGTTCGGTCTCTGGTCCACGGTAATGTTCTGTCTCTGGTCCACGGTAATGTTCTGTCTCTGGTCCACGGTAATGTTCGATCTCTGGTCCATGATAATGTTCGGTTTAACGGTAATGTTCCGTCTCTGGTCCATGATAATGTTCTGTTTCTGTTTCACGGTAATGTTCCATTTCTGGTCCATGATAATTTTGTGTTTCTGTTTCACGGTAATGTTCCGTTTCTGGTCCACGATAATGTTCTGTTTCGGTTTCACGGTAATGTTCTGTCTCTGGTCCACGGTAATGTTCTGTCTCTGGTCCACGATAATATTCGGTTTCACGATAAAGTTCCGTTTCTGGTCCACGATAATGTTCTGTTTCGGTTTCACGGTAATGTTCCGTCTCTGGTCCACGGTAATGTCTCGTCTCTGGTCCACGATAATGTTGTGTTTCTGTTTCACGGTAATGTTCCGTTTCTGGTCCATGATAATGTTCTGTTTCACGGTAATGTTCTGTCTCTGGTCCATGGTAATATTCTGTCTCTGGTCCACGGTGATGTTCGGTTTCAAGGTAAAGTTCGGTCTCTGGTCAACAGTAATGTTCTGTCTCTGGTCCACGGTAATGTTCTGTTTCTGTTTCACGGTAATGTTCTGTCTCTGGTCCACGATAATGTTCGGTTTCACGGTAATGTTCGGTTTCACGGTAATGTTCTGGTCCACGGTAATGTTCTGGTCCACAGTAATGTTCTGTCTCTGTTCCATGATAATGTTCGGTTTCACGATAATATTCGGTCTCTGGTGCACGATAATGTTCCTTTTTCTGTTTCACGGTAATGTTCCGTTTCTGGTCCACAGTAATGTTCTGTCTCTGTTCCATAATAATGTTCGGTCTCTGGTCCACGATAATGTTCTTTTTCTGTTTCACGGTAATGTTCTGTTTCGGTTTAACGGTAATGTTCGGTCTCTGGTCCACAGTAATGTTCTGTCTCTGTTCCATGATAATGTTCGGTTTCACGATAATGTTCCGTTTCTGGTCCACGATAATGTTCTGTTTCGGTTTCACGGTAATGTTCCATTTCTGGTCCACGATAATTTTGTGTTTCTGTTTCACGGTAATGTTCCGTCTCTGGTCCACGGTAATGTTCCGTCTCTGGTCCACGATAATGTTCGGTTTCTGTTTCACGGTAATGTTCCGTTTCTGGTCCATGATAATTTTCTGTTTCACGGTAATGTTCTGTTTCTGGTCCACGCTAATGTTTTGTTTCTGTTTCACGGTAATGTTCTGTCTCTGGTCCACGGTAATGTTCGATCTCTGGTCCATGATAATGTTCGGTTTCACTGTAATGTTCCGTCTCTGGTCCATGATAATGTTCTGTTTCTGTTTCACGGTAATGTTCCATTTCTGGTCCACGATAATTTTGTGTTTCTGTTTCACGGTAATGTTCCGTTTCTGGTCCACGATAATGTTCTGTTTCGGTTTCACGGTAATGTTCTGTCTCTGGTCCACGGTAATGTTCTGTCTCTGGTCCACGGTAATGTTCCGTTTCACGCTAATGTTCCGTCTCTGGTCCACGATAATGTTGTGTTTCTGTTTCACGGTTTTGTTCCGTTTCTTGTCCATGATAATGTTCTGTTTAGGTTTCACGGTAATGTTCTGTCTCTGGTCAACGATAATGTTCCGTCTCTGGTCAACGATAATGTTCTGTCTCTGGTCCATGATAATGTTCTGTTTCTGTTTCACGGTAATGTTCTGTCTCTGGTCCACGATAATGTTCGGTTTCACGGTAATGTTCGGTTTCACGGTAATGTTCTGGTCCACGGTAATGTTCTGGTCCACAGTAATGTTCTGTCTCTGTTCCATGATAATGTTCGGTTTCACGATAATATTCGGTCTCTGGTCCACGATAATGTTCCTTTTTCTGTTTCACGGTAATGTTCCGTTTCTGGTCCACAGTAATATTCTGTCTCTGTTCCATAATAATGTTCGGTCTCTGGTCCACGATAATGTTCTTTTTCTGTTTCACGGTAATGTTCTGTTTCGGTTTAACGGTAATGTTCGGTCTCTGGTCCACAGTAATGTTCTGTCTCTGTTCCATGATAATGTTCGGTTTCACGATAATGTTCCGTTTCTGGTCCACGATAATGTTCTGTTTCGGTTTCACGGTAATGTTCCATTTCTGGTCCACGATAATTTTGTGTTTCTGTTTCACGGTAATGTTCCGTCTCTGGTCCACGGTAATGTTCCGTCTCTGGTCCACGATAATGTTCGGTTTCTGTTTCACGGTAATGTTCCGTTTCTGGTCCATGATAATTTTCTGTTTCACGGTAATGTTCTGTTTCTGGTCCACGCTAATGTTTTGTTTCTGTTTCACGGTAATGTTCTGTCTCTGGTCCACGGTAATGTTCGATCTCTGGTCCATGATAATGTTCGGTTTCACTGTAATGTTCCGTCTCTGGTCCATGATAATGTTCTGTTTCTGTTTCACGGTAATGTTCCATTTCTGGTCCACGATAATTTTGTGTTTCTGTTTCACGGTAATGTTCCGTTTCTGGTCCACGATAATGTTCTGTTTCGGTTTCACGGTAATGTTCTGTCTCTGGTCCACGGTAATGTTCTGTCTCTGGTCCACGGTAATGTTCCGTTTCACGCTAATGTTCCGTCTCTGGTCCACGATAATGTTGTGTTTCTGTTTCACGGTTTTGTTCCGTTTCTTGTCCATGATAATGTTCTGTTTAGGTTTCACGGTAATGTTCTGTCTCTGGTCAACGATAATGTTCCGTCTCTGGTCAACGATAATGTTCTGTCTCTGGTCCATGATAATGTTCTGTTTCTGTTTCACGGTAATGTTCTGTCTCTGGTCCACGATAATGTTCGGTTTCACGGTAATGTTCGGTTTCACGGTAATGTTCTGGTCCACGGTAATGTTCTGGTCCACAGTAATGTTCTGTCTCTGTTCCATGATAATGTTCGGTTTCACGATAATATTCGGTCTCTGGTCCACGATAATGTTCCTTTTTCTGTTTCACGGTAATGTTCCGTTTCTGGTCCACAGTAATGTTCTGTCTCTGTTCCATAATAATGTTCGGTCTCTGGTCCACGATAATGTTCTTTTTCTGTTTCACGGTAATGTTCTGTTTCGGTTTAACGGTAATGTTCGGTCTCTGGTCCACAGTAATGTTCTGTCTCTGTTCCATGATAATGTTCGGTTTCACGATAATGTTCCGTTTCTGGTCCACGATAATGTTCTGTTTCGGTTTCACGGTAATGTTCCATTTCTGGTCCACGATAATTTTGTGTTTCTGTTTCACGGTAATGTTCCGTCTCTGGTCCACGGTAATGTTCCGTCTCTGGTCCACGATAATGTTCGGTTTCTGTTTCACGGTAATGTTCCGTTTCTGGTCCATGATAATTTTCTGTTTCACGGTAATGTTCTGTTTCTGGTCCACGCTAATGTTTTGTTTCTGTTTCACGGTAATGTTCTGTCTCTGGTCCACGGTAATGTTCGATCTCTGGTCCATGATAATGTTCGGTTTCACGGTAATGTTCCGTCTCTGGTCCATGATAATGTTCTGTTTCTGTTTCACGGTAATGTTCGATCTCTGGTCCATGATAATGTTCGGTTTCACGGTAATGTTCCGTCTCTGGTCCATGATAATGTTCTGTTTCTGTTTCACGGTAATGTTCCATTTCTGGTCCACGATAATTTTGTGTTTCTGTTTCACGGTAATGTTCCGTTTCTGGTCCACGATAATGTTCTGTTTCGGTTTCACGGTAATGTTCTGTCTCTGGTCCACGGTAATGTTCTGTCTCTGGTCCACGATAATGTTCGGTTTCACGGTAATGTTCCGTCTCTGGTCCACGATAATGTTCCGTCTTTGGTCCACTATAATGTTCTGTCTCTGGTCCATGATAATGGTCCGTTTCTGGTCCACGATAATGTTCTGTTTCGGTTTCACGGTAATGTTCTGTCTCTGGTCCACGGTAATGTTCTGTCTCTGGTCCACGGTAATGTTCCGTTTCACGCTAATGTTCCGTCTCTGGTCCACGATAATGTTGTGTTTCTGTTTCACGGTTTTGTTCCGTTTCTGGTCCATGATAATGTTCTGTTTAGGTTTCACGGTAATGTTCTGTCTCTGGTCAACGATAATGTTCCGTCTCTGGTCAACGATAATGTTCTGTCTCTGGTCCACGATAATGTTCCGTTTCTGGTCCACGATAATGTTCTGTTTCGGTTTCACAGTAATGTTCTGTCTCTGGTCAACCATAATGTTCCGTCTCTGGTCAACGATAATGTTCTGTCTCTGGTCCACGGTAATGTTCTGTTTCTGTTTCACGGTAATGTTCCGTTTCTGGTCCACGATAATGTTGTGTTTCTGTTTCACGGTAATGTTCTTTCTCTGGTCCACGCTAATGTTCTGTTTCTGTTTCACGGTAATGTTCCGTTTCGGTTTCACGGTAATGTTCCGTCTCTGGTCCACTGTAATGTTCCGTTTCTGGTCCACGCTAATTTTCCGTTTCTGTTTCACGGTAATGTTCCGTTTCTGGTCCACGATAATGTTGTGTTTCTGTTTCACGGTAATGTTCTGTTTCACGGTAATGTTCTGTCTCTGGTCCACGCTAATGTTCTGTTTCTGTTTCACGGTAATGTTCCGTTTCTTGTCCACAATAAAGTTGTTTTTCTGTTTCACGGTAATGTTCCGTTTCTGGTCCACAATAATGTTGTGTTTCTGTTTCACGCTAATGTTTTGTTTCTGGTCCACGATAATGTTCTGTTTCGGTTTCACGATAATGTTCCGTTTCTGGTACACGATAATGTTCTGTTTCGGTTTCACGGTAATGTTCCGTCTCTGGTCCATGGTAATGTTCCGTCTCTGATCCACGATAATGTTGTGTTTCTGTTTCACGGTAATGTTCCGTTTCTGGTCCATGATAATGTTCTGTTTCACTGTAATGTTCTGTCTCTGGTCCATGCTAATGTTCTGTTTCTGTTTCACGGTAATGTTCCGTTTCTGGTCCACGATAATGTTGTGTTTCTGTTTCACGGTAATGTTCCGTTTCTGGTCCACAATAATGTTCTGTTTCGGTTTCACATTAATGTTCTGTCTCTGGTCCACGCTAATGTTCTGTTTCTGTTTCACGGTAATGTTCCGTTTCTGGTCCACGATAATGTTGTGTTTCTGTTTCACGGTAATGTTCAGTTTCTGGTCCACAATAATGTTCTGTTTCTGTTTCACGGTAATGTTCCATTTCTGGTCCATGATAATGTTCTGTTTCACGGTAATGTTCTGTCTCTGGTCCATGGTAATGTTCTGTCTCTGGTCCACGGTGATGTTCGGTTTCAAGGTAAAGTTCGGTCTCTGGTCCACAGTAATGTTCTGTCTCTGGTCAACGGTAATGTTCCGTTTCTGGTCCACGATAATGTTTTGTTTCTGTTTCACGGTAATGTTCAGTTTCTGGTCCACAATAATGTTCTGTTTCTGTTTCACGGTAATGTTCCATTTCTGGTCCATGATAATGTTCTGTTTCACGGTAATGTTCTGTCTCTGGTCCATGGTAATGTTCTGTCTCTGGTCCACGGTGATGTTCGGTTTCAAGGTAAAGTTCGGTCTCTGGTCCACAGTAATGTTCTGTCTCTGGTCAACGGTAATGTTCTGTCTCTGGTCCACGGTAATGTTCTGTCTCTGGTCCACGGTAATGTTCTGTCTCTGGTTCACGGTAATGTTCTGTCTCTGGTCCACGGTAATGTTCGATCTCTGGTCCACGATAATGTTCGGTTTCACGGTAATGTTCCGTCTCTGGTCCACGATAATGTTCTGTTTCTGTTTCACGGCTATGTTCCATTTCTGGTCCACGATAATTTTGTGTTTCTGTTTCACGGTAATGTTCCGTTTCTGGTCAACGATAATGTTCTGTTTCGGTTTCACGGTAATGTTCTGTCTCTGGTCCACGATAATGTTCGGTTACACGATAATGTTCTGTCTCTGGCCCACGATAATGTTCCGTCTCTGGTCCACGATAATGCTCCGTCTCTGGTCCACGATAATGTTCTGTCTCTGGTCCACGATAATGTTCCGTTTCTGGTCCACGATAATGTTCTGATTCGGTTTCACGGTATTGTTCTGTCTCTGGTCCAAGATAATGTTCCGTTTCTGGTCCACGATAATGTTGTGTTTCTGTTTCACGGTAATGTTCCGTTTCTGGTCCATGATAATTTTCTGTTTCACGGTAATGTTCTGTCTCTGGTCCACGCTAATGTTCTGTTTCTGTTTCACGGTAATGTGCCGTTTCTGGTCCACTATAATGTTGTGTTTCTGTTTCACGGTAATGTTCTGTCTCTGGTCCACGGTAATGTTCTGTTTCTTTTTCACGGTAATGTTCTGTTTCTGGTCCACGATAATGTTGTGTTTCTGTTTCACGGTAATGTTCCGTTTCTGGTCCACGGTAATGTTGTGTTTCTGTTTCACGGTAATTTTCCGTTTCTGGTCCACGGTAATGTTCCGTCTCTGGTCCACGATAATGTTCTGTTTCTGTTTCATGGTAATGTTATGTTTCTGGTCCATGATAATTTTCTGTTTCACGGTAATGTTCTGTCTCTGGTCCACGCTAATGTTCTGTTTCTGTTTCACGGTAATGTTCTGTCTCTGGTCCACGCTAATGTTCTGTTTCTGTTTCACGGTAATGTTCTGTTTCTGGTCCACGGTAATGTTCTGTTTCTGTTTCACGGTAATGTTCTGTTTCTGGTCCACGATAATGTTGTGTTGCTGTTTCACGGTAATGTTCCGTTTCTGGTCCACGGTAATGTTGTGTTTCTGTTTCACGGTAATGTTCCATTTCTGGTCCACAATAATGTTCTGTTTCATGATAATGTTCCGTTTCTGGTCCACAATAATGTTGTGTTTCTTTTTCACGGTAATGTTCCGTTTCTGGTCCACGATAATGTTTTTTTTCTGTTTCACGGTAATTTTCCGTTTCTGGTCCACGATAATGTTCTGTTTCGGTTTCACGGTAATGTTCCGTTTCTGGTCCACGATAATGTTCTGTTTCGGTTTCACGGTAATGTTCCGTCTCTGGTCCACGGTAATGTTCCGTCTCTGGTCCACAATAATGTTGTGTTTCTGTTTCACGGTAATGTTCCGTCTCTGGTCCACAATAATGTTGTGTTTCTGTTTCACGGTAATGTTCCGTTTCTGGTCCATGATAATGTTGTGTTTCTGTTTCACGGTAATGTTTCGTTTCTGGTCCACAATAATGTTGTGTTTCTGTTTCACGGTAATGTTCCGTTTCTGGTCCATGATAATGTTGTGTTTCACGGTAATGTTCTGTCTCTGGTCCACGCTAATGTTCTGTTTCGGTTTCACGGTAATGTTCCGTTTCTGGTCCACGATAATGTTCTGTTTCGGTTTCACGGTAATGTTCCGTCTCTGGTCCACGGTAATGTTCCGTCTCTGGTCCACGATAATGTTCTGTTTCTGTTTCATGGTAATGTTATGTTTCTGGTCCATGATAATTTTCTGTTTCACGGTAATGTTCTGTCTCTGGTCCACGCTAATGTTCTGTTTCTGTTTCACGGTAATGTTCTGTCTCTGGTCCACGCTAATGTTCTGTTTCTGTTTCACGGTAATGTTCTGTTTCTGGTCCACGGTAATGTTCTGTTTCTGTTTCACGGTAATGTTCTGTTTCTGGTCCACGATAATGTTGTGTTTCTGTTTCACGGTAATGTTCCGTTTCTGTTCCACGATAATGTTGTGTTTCTGTTTCACGGTAATGTTCCGTTTTTGGTCCATCATAATGTTCTGTTTCTGTTTCACGGTAATGTTCCGTTTCTGGTCCATGATAATGTTCTGTTTCACGGTAATGTTCTGTCTCTGGTCCATGGTAATGTTCTGTGTCTGGTCCACGGTGATGTTCGGTTTCAAGGTAAAGTTCGGTCTCTGGTCCACAGTAATGTTCTGTCTCTGGTCAACGGTAATGTTCTGTCTCTGGTCCACGGTAATGTTCTGTCTCTGGTCCACGGTAATGTTCTGTCTCTGGTTCACGGTAATGTTCTGTCTCTGGTCTACGGTAATGTTCGATCTCTGGTCCACGATAATGTTCGGTTTCACGGTAATGTTCCGTCTCTGGTCCACGATAATGTTCTGTTTCTGTTTCACGGCTATTTTCCATTTCTGGTCCACGATAATTTTGTGTTTCTGTTTCACGGTAATGTTCCGTTTCTGGTCAACGATAATGTTCTGTTTCGGTTTCACGGTAATGTTCTGTCTCTGGTCCACGATAATGTTCGGTTACACGATAATGTTCTGTCTCTGGCCCACGATAATGTTCCGTCTCTGGTCCACGATAATGCTCCGTCTCTGGTCCACGATAATGTTCTGTCTCTGGTCCACGATAATGTTCCGTTTCTGGTCCACGATAATGTTCTGTTTCGGTTTCACGGTATTGTTCTGTCTCTGGTCCAAGATAATGTTCCGTTTCTGGTTCATGATAATTTTCTGTTTCACGGTAATGTTCTGTCTCTGGTCCACGCTAATGTTCTGTTTCTGTTTCACGGTAATGTGCCGTTTCTGGTCCACTATAATGTTGTGTTTCTGTTTCACGGTAATGTTCTGTCTCTGGTCCACGGTAATGTTCTGTTTCTTTTTCACGGTAATGTTCTGTTTCTGGTCCACGATAATGTTGTGTTTCTGTTTCACGGTAATGTTCCGTTTCTGGTCCACGGTAATGTTGTGTTTCTGTTTCACGGTAATTTTCCGTTTCTGGTCCACGGTAATGTTCCGTCTCTGGTCCACGATAATGTTCTGTTTCTGTTTCATGGTAATGTTATGTTTCTGGTCCATGATAATTTTCTGTTTCACGGTAATGTTCTGTCTCTGGTCCACGCTAATGTTCTGTTTCTGTTTCACGGTAATGTTCTGTCTCTGGTCCACGCTAATGTTCTGTTTCTGTTTCACGGTAATGTTCTGTTTCTGGTCCACGGTAATGTTCTGTTTCTGTTTCACGGTAATGTTCTGTTTCTGGTCCACGATAATGTTGTGTTTCTGTTTCACGGTAATGTTCCGTTTCTGGTCCACGGTAATGTTGTGTTTCTGTTTCACGGTAATGTTCCATTTCTGGTCCACAATAATGTTCTGTTTCATGATAATGTTCCGTTTCTGGTCCACAATAATGTTGTGTTTCTTTTTCACGGTAATGTTCCGTTTCTCGTCCACGATAATGTTTTTTTTCTGTTTCACGGTAATTTTCCGTTTCTGGTCCACGATAATGTTCTGTTTCGGTTTCACGGTAATGTTCCGTTTCTGGTCCACGATAATGTTCTGTTTCGGTTTCACGGTAATGTTCTGTTTCTGGTCCACGGTAATGTTCTGTTTCTGTTTCACGGTAATGTTCTGTTTCTGGTCCACGATAATGTTGTGTTGCTGTTTCACGGTAATGTTCCGTTTCTGGTCCACGGTAATGTTGTGTTTCTGTTTCACGGTAATGTTCCATTTCTGGTCCACAATAATGTTCTGTTTCATGATAATGTTCCGTTTCTGGTCCACAATAATGTTGTGTTTCTTTTTCACGGTAATGTTCCGTTTCTGGTCCACGATAATGTTTTTTTTCTGTTTCACGGTAATTTTCCGTTTCTGGTCCACGATAATGTTCTGTTTCGGTTTCACGGTAATGTTCCGTTTCTGGTCCACGATAATGTTCTGTTTCGGTTTCACGGTAATGTTCCGTCTCTGGTCCACGGTAATGTTCCGTCTCTGGTCCACAATAATGTTGTGTTTCTGTTTCACGGTAATGTTCCGTCTCTGGTCCACAATAATGTTGTGTTTCTGTTTCACGGTAATGTTCCGTTTCTGGTCCATGATAATGTTGTGTTTCTGTTTCACGGTAATGTTTCGTTTCTGGTCCACAATAATGTTGTGTTTCTGTTTCACGGTAATGTTCCGTTTCTGGTCCATGATAATGTTGTGTTTCACGGTAATGTTCTGTCTCTGGTCCACGCTAATGTTCTGTTTCGGTTTCACGGTAATGTTCCGTTTCTGGTCCACGATAATGTTCTGTTTCGGTTTCACGGTAATGTTCCGTCTCTGGTCCACGGTAATGTTCCGTCTCTGGTCCACGATAATGTTCTGTTTCTGTTTCATGGTAATGTTATGTTTCTGGTCCATGATAATTTTCTGTTTCACGGTAATGTTCTGTCTCTGGTCCACGCTAATGTTCTGTTTCTGTTTCACGGTAATGTTCTGTCTCTGGTCCACGCTAATGTTCTGTTTCTGTTTCACGGTAATGTTCTGTTTCTGGTCCACGGTAATGTTCTGTTTCTGTTTCACGGTAATGTTCTGTTTCTGGTCCACGATAATGTTGTGTTTCTGTTTCACGGTAATGTTCCGTTTCTGGTCCACGGTAATGTTGTGTTTCTGTTTCACGGTAATGTTCCGTTTCTGGTCCACAATAATGTTTTGTTTCTTTTTCACGGTAATGTTCCGTTTCTGGTCCACGATAATGTTGTTTTTCTGTTTCACGGTAATTTTCCGTTTCTGGTCCACGATAATGTTCTGTTTCGGTTTCACGGTAATGTTCCGTTTCTGGTCCACGATAATGTTCTGTTTCGGTTTCACGGTAATGTTCCGTCTCTGGTCCACAATAATGTTGTGTTTCTGTTTCACGGTAATGTTTCGTTTCTGGTCCACGATAATGTTCTGTTTCGGTTTCACGGTAATGTTCCGTTTCTGGTACACGATAATGTTCTGTTTCGGTTTCACGGTAATGTTCCGTCTCTGGTCCACGGTAATGTTCCGTCTCTGGTCCATGATAATGTTGTGTTTCGGTTTCACGGTAATGTTCCGTTTCTGGTACACGATAATGTTCTGTTTCGGTTTCACGGTAATGTTCCGTCTCTGGTCCACGGTAATGTTCCGTCTCTGGTCCACAATAATGTTGTGTTTCTGTTTCACGGTAATGTTCCGTTTCTGGTCCATGATAATGTTCTGTTTCACGGTAATGTTCTGTCTCTGGTCCACGCTAATGTTCTGTTTCTGTTTCACGGTAATGTTCCGTTTCTGGTCCACGATAATGTTGTGTTTCTGTTTCACGGTAATGTTCCGTTTCTGGTCCACGATAATGTTGTGTTTCTGTTTCACGGTAATGTTCTGTTTCACAGTAATGTTCTGTCTCTGGTCCACGCTAATGTTCTGTTTCTGTTTCACGGTAATGTTCAGTTTCTGTTCCACGATAATGTTGTGTTTCTGTTTCACGGTAATGTTCCGTTTTTGGTCCATCATAATGTTCTGTTTCTGTTTCACGGTAATGTTCCGTTTCTGGTCCATGATAATGTTCTGTTTCACGGTAATGTTCTGTCTCTGGTCCATGGTAATGTTCTGTGTCTGGTCCACGGTGATGTTCGGTTTCAAGGTAAAGTTCGGTCTCTGGTCCACAGTAATGTTCTGTCTCTGGTCAACGGTAATGTTCTGTCTCTGGTCCACGGTAATGTTCTGTCTCTGGTCCACGGTAATGTTCTGTCTCTGGTTCACGGTAATGTTCTGTCTCTGGTCCACGGTAATGTTCGATCTCTGGTCCACGATAATGTTCGGTTTCACGGTAATGTTCCGTCTCTGGTCCACGATAATGTTCTGTTTCTGTTTCACGGCTATTTTCCATTTCTGGTCCACGATAATTTTGTGTTTCTGTTTCACGGTAATGTTCCGTTTCTGGTCAACGATAATGTTCTGTTTCGGTTTCACGGTAATGTTCTGTCTCTGGTCCACGATAATGTTCGGTTACACGATAATGTTCTGTCTCTGGCCCACGATAATGTTCCGTCTCTGGTCCACGATAATGCTCCGTCTCTGGTCCACGATAATGTTCTGTCTCTGGTCCACGATAATGTTCCGTTTCTGGTCCACGATAATGTTCTGTTTCGGTTTCACGGTATTGTTCTGTCTCTGGTCCAAGATAATGTTCCGTTTCTGGTCCATGATAATTTTCTGTTTCACGGTAATGTTCTGTCTCTGGTCCACGCTAATGTTCTGTTTCTGTTTCACGGTAATGTGCCGTTTCTGGTCCACTATAATGTTGTGTTTCTGTTTCACGGTAATGTTCTGTCTCTGGTCCACGGTAATGTTCTGTTTCTTTTTCACGGTAATGTTCTGTTTCTGGTCCACGATAATGTTGTGTTTCTGTTTCACGGTAATGTTCCGTTTCTGGTCCACGGTAATGTTGTGTTTCTGTTTCACGGTAATTTTCCGTTTCTGGTCCACGGTAATGTTCCGTCTCTGGTCCACGATAATGTTCTGTTTCTGTTTCATGGTAATGTTATGTTTCTGGTCCATGATAATTTTCTGTTTCACGGTAATGTTCTGTCTCTGGTCCACGCTAATGTTCTGTTTCTGTTTCACGGTAATGTTCTGTCTCTGGTCCACGCTAATGTTCTGTTTCTGTTTCACGGTAATGTTCTGTTTCTGGTCCACGGTAATGTTCTGTTTCTGTTTCACGGTAATGTTCTGTTTCTGGTCCACGATAATGTTGTGTTTCTGTTTCACGGTAATGTTCCGTTTCTGGTCCACGGTAATGTTGTGTTTCTGTTTCACGGTAATGTTCCATTTCTGGTCCACAATAATGTTCTGTTTCATGATAATGTTCCGTTTCTGGTCCACAATAATGTTGTGTTTCTTTTTCACGGTAATGTTCCGTTTCTCGTCCACGATAATGTTTTTTTTCTGTTTCACGGTAATTTTCCGTTTCTGGTCCACGATAATGTTCTGTTTCGGTTTCACGGTAATGTTCCGTTTCTGGTCCACGATAATGTTCTGTTTCGGTTTCACGGTAATGTTCCGTCTCTGGTCCACGGTAATGTTCCGTCTCTGGTCCACAATAATGTTGTGTTTCTGTTTCACGGTAATGTTCCGTCTCTGGTCCACAATAATGTTGTGTTTCTGTTTCACGGTAATGTTCCGTTTCTGGTCCATGATAATGTTGTGTTTCTGTTTCACGGTAATGTTTCGTTTCTGGTCCACAATAATGTTGTGTTTCTGTTTCACGGTAATGTTCCGTTTCTGGTCCATGATAATGTTCTGTCTCTGGTCCACGATAATGTTCCGTTTCTGGTCCACGATAATGTTCTGTCTCTGGTCCACGATAATGTTCCGTTTCTGGTCCACGATAATGTTCTGTTTCGGTTTCACGGTATTGTTCTGTTTCTGGTCCACGATAATGTTCTGTTTCTGTTTCACGGTAATGTTCCGTTTCTGGTCCATGATAATTTTCTGTTTCACGGTAATGTTCTGTCTCTGGTCCACGCTAATGTTCTGTTTCTGTTTCACGGTAATTTTCCGTTTCTGGTCCACGATAATGTTCTGTTTCGGTTTCACGGTAATGTTCCGTTTCTGGTCCACGATAATGTTCTGTTTCGGTTTCACGGTAATGTTCCGTCTCTGGTCCACGGTAATGTTCCGTCTCTGGTCCACAATAATGTTGTGTTTCTGTTTCACGGTAATGTTCCGTCTCTGGTCCACAATAATGTTGTGTTTCTGTTTCACGGTAATGTTCCGTTTCTGGTCCATGATAATGTTGTGTTTCTGTTTCACGGTAATGTTCCGTTTCTGGTCCATGATAATGTTCTGTTTCACGGTAATGTTCTGTCTCTGGTCCACAATAATGTTGTGTTTCTGTTTCACGGTAATGTTTCGTTTCTGGTCCACGATAATGTTCTGTTTCGGTTTCACGGTAATGTTCCGTCTCTGGTCCACAATAATGTTGTGTTTCTGTTTCACGGTAATGTTTCGTTTCTGGTCCACGATAATGTTCTGTTTCGGTTTCACGGTAATGTTCCGTTTCTGGTACACGATAATGTTCTGTTTCGGTTTCACGGTAATGTTCCGTCTCTGGTCCACGGTAATGTTCCGTCTCTGGTCCATGATAATGTTGTGTTTCGGTTTCACGGTAATGTTCCGTTTCTGGTACACGATAATGTTCTGTTTCGGTTTCACGGTAATGTTCCGTCTCTGGTCCACGGTAATGTTCCGTCTCTGGTCCACAATAATGTTGTGTTTCTGTTTCACGGTAATGTTCCGTTTCTGGTCCATGATAATGTTCTGTTTCTGTTTCACGGTAATGTTCCGTTTCTGGTCCACGATAATGTTGTGTTTCTGTTTCACGGTAATGTTCCGTTTCTGGTCCACGATAATGTTGTGTTTCTGTTTCACGGTAATGTTCCGTCTCTGGTCCACAATAATGTTGTGTTTCTGTTTCACGGTAATGTTCCGTTTCTGGTCCATGATAATGTTGTGTTTCTGTTTCACGGTAATGTTCCGTTTCTGGTCCATGATAATGTTCTGTTTCACGGTAATGTTCTGTCTCTGGTCCACGCTAATGTTCTGTTTCGGTTTCACGGTAATGTTCCGTTTCTGGTCCACGATAATGTTCTGTTTCGGTTTCACGGTAATGTTCCGTCTCTGGTCCACGGTAATGTTCCGTCTCTGGTCCACGATAATGTTCTGTTTCTGTTTCATGGTAATGTTATGTTTCTGGTCCATGATAATTTTCTGTTTCACGGTAATGTTCTGTCTCTGGTCCACGCTAATGTTCTGTTTCTGTTTCACGGTAATGTTCTGTCTCTGGTCCACGCTAATGTTCTGTTTCTGTTTCACGGTAATGTTCTGTTTCTGGTCCACGGTAATGTTCTGTTTCTGTTTCACGGTAATGTTCTGTTTCTGGTCCACGATAATGTTGTGTTTCTGTTTCACGGTAATGTTCCGTTTCTGGTCCACGGTAATGTTGTGTTTCTGTTTCACGGTAATGTTCCATTTCTGGTCCACAATAATGTTCTGTTTCATGATAATGTTCCGTTTCTGGTCCACAATAATGTTGTGTTTCTTTTTCACGGTAATGTTCCGTTTCTGGTCCACGATAATGTTGTTTTTCTGTTTCACGGTAATTTTCCGTTTCTGGTCCACGATAATGTTCTGTTTCGGTTTCACGGTAATGTTCCGTATCTGGTCCACGATAATGTTCTGTTTCGGTTTCACGGTAATGTTCCGTCTCTGGTCCACGGTAATGTTCCGTCTCTGGTCCACGGTAATGTTCTGTTTCTGGTCCACGATAATGTTGTGTTTCTGTTTCACGGTAATGTTCCGTTTCTGGTCCACGGTAATGTTGTGTTTCTGTTTCACGGTAATGTTCCATTTCTGGTCCACAATAATGTTCTGTTTCATGATAATGTTCCGTTTCTGGTCCACAATAATGTTGTGTTTCTTTTTCACGGTAATGTTCCGTTTCTGGTCCACGATAATGTTTTTTTTCTGTTTCACGGTAATTTTCCGTTTCTGGTCCACGATAATGTTCTGTTTCGGTTTCACGGTAATGTTCCGTTTCTGGTCCACGATAATGTTCTGTTTCGGTTTCACGGTAATCTTCCGTCTCTGGTCCACGGTAATGTTCCGTCTCTGGTCCACAATAATGTTGTGTTTCTGTTTCACGGTAATGTTCCGTCTCTGGTCCACAATAATGTTGTGTTTCTGTTTCACGGTAATGTTCCGTTTCTGGTCCATGATAATGTTGTGTTTCTGTTTCACGGTAATGTTTCGTTTCTGGTCCACAATAATGTTGTGTTTCTGTTTCACGGTAATGTTCCGTTTCTGGTCCATGATAATGTTCTGTTTCACGGTAATGTTCTGTCTCTGGTCCACGCTAATGTTCTGTTTCGGTTTCACGGTAATGTTCCGTTTCTGGTCCACGATAATGTTCTGTTTCGGTTTCACGGTAATGTTCCGTCTCTGGTCCACGGTAATGTTCCGTCTCTGGTCCACGATAATGTTCTGTTTCTGTTTCATGGTAATGTTATGTTTCTGGTCCATGATAATTTTCTGTTTCACGGTAATGTTCTGTCTCTGGTCCACGCTAATGTTCTGTTTCTGTTTCACGGTAATGTTCTGTCTCTGGTCCACGCTAATGTTATGTTTCTGTTTCACGGTAATGTTCTGTCTCCGGTCCACGCTAATGTTCTGTTTCTGTTTCACGGTAATGTTCTGTCTCTGGTCCACGCTAATGTTCTGTTTCTGTTTCACGGTAATGTTCTGTTTCTGGTCCACGGTAATGTTCTGTTTCTGTTTCACGGTAATGTTCTGTTTCTGGTCCACGATAATGTTGTGTTTCTGTTTCACGGTAATGTTCCGTTTCTGGTCCACGGTAATGTTGTGTTTCTGTTTCACGGTAATGTTCCGTTTCTGGTCCACAATAATGTTTTGTTTCTTTTTCACGGTAATGTTCCGTTTCTGGTCCACGATAATGTTGTTTTTCTGTTTCACGGTAATTTTCCGTTTCTGGTCCACGATAATGTTCTGTTTCGGTTTCACGGTAATGTTCCGTTTCTGGTCCACGATAATGTTCTGTTTCTGTTTCACGGTAATGTTCTGTCTCTGGTCCACGCTAATGTTCTGTTTCTGTTTCACGGTAATGTTCTGTCTCTGGTCCACGCTAATGTTATGTTTCTGTTTCACGGTAATGTTCTGTCTCTGGTCCACGCTAATGTTCTGTTTCTGTTTCACGGTAATGTTCTGTCTCTGGTCCACGCTAATGTTCTGTTTCTGTTTCACGGTAATGTTCTGTTTCTGGTCCACGGTAATGTTCTGTTTCTGTTTCACGGTAATGTTCTGTTTCTGGTCCACGATAATGTTGTGTTTCTGTTTCACGGTAATGTTCCGTTTCTGGTCCACGATAATGTTCTGTTTCGGTTTCATGGTAATGTTCCGTTTCTGGTACACGATAATGTTCTGTTTCGGTTTCACGGTAATGTTCCGTCTCTGGTCCACGGTAATGTTCCGTCTCTGGTCCATGATAATGTTGTGTTTCGGTTTCACGGTAATGTTCCGTTTCTGGTACACGATAATGTTCTGTTTCGGTTTCACGGTAATGTTCCGTCTCTGGTCCACGGTAATGTTCCGTCTCTGGTCCACAATAATGTTGTGTTTCTGTTTCACGGTAATGTTCCGTTTCTGGTCCATGATAATGTTCTGTTTCACGGTAATGTTCTGTCTCTGGTCCACGCTAATGTTCTGTTTCTGTTTCACGGTAATGTTCCGTTTCTGGTCCACGATAATGTTGTGTTTCTGTTTCACGGTAATGTTCCGTTTCTGGTCCACGATAATGTTGTGTTTCTGTTTCACGGTAATGTTCTGTTTCACAGTAATGTTCTGTCTCTGGTCCACGCTAATGTTCTGTTTCTGTTTCACGGTAATGTTCAGTTTCTGTTCCACGATAATGTTGTGTTTCTGTTTCACAGTAATGTTCCGTTTTTGGTCCATCATAATGTTCTGTTTCTGTTTCACGGTAATGTTCCGTTTCTGGTCCATGATAATGTTCTGTTTCACGGTAATGTTCTGTCTCTGGTCCATGGTAATGTTCTGTGTCTGGTCCACGGTGATGTTCGGTTTCAAGGTAAAGTTCGGTCTCTGGTCCACAGTAATGTTCTGTCTCTGGTCAACGGTAATGTTCTGTCTCTGGTCCACGGTAATGTTCTGTCTGTGGTCCACGGTAATGTTCTGTCTCTGGTTCACGGTAATGTTCTGTCTCTGGTCCACGGTAATGTTCGATCTCTGGTCCACGATAATGTTCGGTTTCACGGTAATGTTCCGTCTCTGGTCCACGGTAATGTTCCGTCTCTGGTCCACGCTAATGTTCTGTTTCTGTTTCACGGTAATGTTCTGTCTCTGGTCCACGCTAATGTTCTGTTTCTGTTTCACGGTAATGTTCTGTTTCTGGTCCACGGTAATGTTCTGTTTCTGTTTCACGGTAATGTTCTGTTTCTGGTCCACGATAATGTTGTGTTTCTGTTTCACGGTAATGTTCCGTTTCTGGTCCACGGTAATGTTGTGTTTCTGTTTCACGGTAATGTTCCATTTCTGGTCCACAATAATGTTCTGTTTCATGATAATGTTCCGTTTCTGGTCCACAATAATGTTGTGTTTCTTTTTCACGGTAATGTTCCGTTTCTGGTCCACGATAATGTTGTTTTTCTGTTTCACGGTAATTTTCCGTTTCTGGTCCACGCTAATGTTCTGTTTCGGTTTCACGGTAATGTTCCGTTTCTGGTCCACGATAATGTTCTGTTTCGGTTTCACGGTAATGTTCCGTCTCTGGTCCACGGTAATGTTCCGTCTCTGGTCCACGATAATGTTCTGTTTCTGTTTCATGGTAATGTTATGTTTCTGGTCCATGATAATTTTCTGTTTCACGGTAATGTTCTGTCTCTGGTCCACGCTAATGTTCTGTTTCTGTTTCACGGTAATGTTCTGTCTCTGGTCCACGCTAATGTTATGTTTCTGTTTCACGGTAATGTTCTGTTTCTGGTCCACGGTAATGTTCTGTTTCTGTTTCACGGTAATGTTCTGTTTCTGGTCCACGATAATGTTGTGTTTCTGTTTCACGGTAATGTTCCGTTTCTGGTCCACGGTAATGTTGTGTTTCTGTTTCACGGTAATGTTCCATTTCTGGTCCACAATAATGTTCTGTTTCATGATAATGTTCCGTTTCTGGTCCACAATAATGTTGTGTTTCTGTTTCACGGTAATGTTTCGTTTCTGGTCCACGATAATGTTCTGTTTCGGTTTCACGGTAATGTTCCGTTTCTGGTACACGATAATGTTCTGTTTCGGTTTCACGGTAATGTTCCGTCTCTGGTCCACGGTAATGTTCCGTCTCTGGTCCATGATAATGTTGTGTTTCGGTTTCACGGTAATGTTCCGTTTCTGGTACACGATAATGTTCTGTTTCGGTTTCACGGTAATGTTCCGTCTCTGGTCCACGGTAATGTTCCGTCTCTGGTCCACAATAATGTTGTGTTTCTGTTTCACGGTAATGTTCCGTTTCTGGTCCATGATAATGTTCTGTTTCACGGTAATGTTCTGTCTCTGGTCCACGCTAATGTTCTGTTTCTGTTTCACGGTAATGTTCCGTTTCTGGTCCACGATAATGTTGTGTTTCTGTTTCACGGTAATGTTCCGTTTCTGGTCCACGATAATGTTGTGTTTCTGTTTCACGGTAATGTTCTGTTTCACAGTAATGTTCTGTCTCTGGTCCACGCTAATGTTCTGTTTCTGTTTCACGGTAATGTTCTGTTTCTGGTCCACGGTAATGTTCTGTTTCTGTTTCACGGTAATGTTCTGTTTCTGGTCCACGATAATGTTGTGTTTCTGTTTCACGGTAATGTTCCGTTTCTGGTCCACGATAATGTTCTGTTTCGGTTTCATGGTAATGTTCCGTTTCTGGTACACGATAATGTTCTGTTTCGGTTTCACGGTAATGTTCCGTCTCTGGTCCACGGTAATGTTCCGTCTCTGGTCCATGATAATGTTGTGTTTCGGTTTCACGGTAATGTTCCGTTTCTGGTACACGATAATGTTCTGTTTCGGTTTCACGGTAATGTTCCGTCTCTGGTCCACGGTAATGTTCCGTCTCTGGTCCACAATAATGTTGTGTTTCTGTTTCACGGTAATGTTCCGTTTCTGGTCCATGATAATGTTCTGTTTCACGGTAATGTTCTGTCTCTGGTCCACGCTAATGTTCTGTTTCTGTTTCACGGTAATGTTCCGTTTCTGGTCCACGATAATGTTGTGTTTCTGTTTCACGGTAATGTTCCGTTTCTGGTCCACGATAATGTTGTGTTTCTGTTTCACGGTAATGTTCTGTTTCACAGTAATGTTCTGTCTCTGGTCCACGCTAATGTTCTGTTTCTGTTTCACGGTAATGTTCAGTTTCTGTTCCACGATAATGTTGTGTTTCTGTTTCACAGTAATGTTCCGTTTTTGGTCCATCATAATGTTCTGTTTCTGTTTCACGGTAATGTTCCGTTTCTGGTCCATGATAATGTTCTGTTTCACGGTAATGTTCTGTCTCTGGTCCATGGTAATGTTCTGTGTCTGGTCCACGGTGATGTTCGGTTTCAAGGTAAAGTTCGGTCTCTGGTCCACAGTAATGTTCTGTCTCTGGTCCACGGTAATGTTCTGTCTCTGGTCCACGGTAATGTTCTGTCTCTGGTTCACGGTAATGTTCTGTCTCTGGTCCACGGTAATGTTCGATCTCTGGTCCACGATAATGTTCGGTTTCACGGTAATGTTCCGTCTCTGGTCCACGATAATGTTCTGTTTCTGTTTCACGGCTATTTTCCATTTCTGGTCCACGATAATTTTGTGTTTCTGTTTCACGGTAATGTTCCGTTTCTGGTCAACGATAATGTTCTGTTTCGGTTTCACGGTAATGTTCTGTCTCTGGTTCACGGTAATGTTCTGTCTCTGGTCCACGGTAATGTTCGATCTCTGGTCCACGATAATGTTCGGTTTCACGGTAATGTTCCGTCTCTGGTCCACGATAATGTTCTGTTTCTGTTTCACGGCTATTTTCCATTTCTGGTCCACGATAATTTTGTGTTTCTGTTTCACGGTAATGTTCCGTTTCTGGTCAACGATAATGTTCTGTTTCGGTTTCACGGTAATGTTCTGTCTCTGGTCCACGATAATGTTCGGTTACACGATAATGTTCTGTCTCTGGCCCACGATAATGTTCCGTCTCTGGTCCACGATAATGCTCCGTCTCTGGTCCACGATAATGTTCTGTCTCTGGTCCACGATAATGTTCCGTTTCTGGTCCACGATAATGTTCTGTTTCGGTTTCACGGTATTGTTCTGTCTCTGGTCCAAGATAATGTTCCGTTTCTGGTCCATGATAATTTTCTGTTTCACGGTAATGTTCTGTCTCTGGTCCACGCTAATGTTCTGTTTCTGTTTCACGGTAATGTGCCGTTTCTGGTCCACTATAATGTTGTGTTTCTGTTTCACGGTAATGTTCTGTCTCTGGTCCACGGTAATGTTCTGTTTCTTTTTCACGGTAATGTTCTGTTTCTGGTCCACGATAATGTTGTGTTTCTGTTTCACGGTAATGTTCCGTTTCTGGTCCACGGTAATGTTGTGTTTCTGTTTCACGGTAATTTTCCGTTTCTGGTCCACGGTAATGTTCCGTCTCTGGTCCACGATAATGTTCTGTTTCTGTTTCATGGTAATGTTATGTTTCTGGTCCATGATAATTTTCTGTTTCACGGTAATGTTCTGTCTCTGGTCCACGCTAATGTTCTGTTTCTGTTTCACGGTAATGTTCTGTCTCTGGTCCACGCTAATGTTCTGTTTCTGTTTCACGGTAATGTTCTGTTTCTGGTCCACGGTAATGTTCTGTTTCTGTTTCACGGTAATGTTCTGTTTCTGGTCCACGATAATGTTGTGTTTCTGTTTCACGGTAATGTTCCGTTTCTGGTCCACGGTAATGTTGTGTTTCTGTTTCACGGTAATGTTCCATTTCTGGTCCACAATAATGTTCTGTTTCATGATAATGTTCCGTTTCTGGTCCACAATAATGTTGTGTTTCTTTTTCACGGTAATGTTCCGTTTCTCGTCCACGATAATGTTTTTTTTCTGTTTCACGGTAATTTTCCGTTTCTGGTCCACGATAATGTTCTGTTTCGGTTTCACGGTAATGTTCCGTTTCTGGTCCACGATAATGTTCTGTTTCGGTTTCACGGTAATGTTCCGTCTCTGGTCCACGGTAATGTTCCGTCTCTGGTCCACAATAATGTTGTGTTTCTGTTTCACGGTAATGTTCCGTCTCTGGTCCACAATAATGTTGTGTTTCTGTTTCACGGTAATGTTCCGTTTCTGGTCCATGATAATGTTGTGTTTCTGTTTCACGGTAATGTTTCGTTTCTGGTCCACAATAATGTTGTGTTTCTGTTTCACGGTAATGTTCCGTTTCTGGTCCATGATAATGTTCTGTCTCTGGTCCACGATAATGTTCCGTTTCTGGTCCACGATAATGTTCTGTCTCTGGTCCACGATAATGTTCCGTTTCTGGTCCACGATAATGTTCTGTTTCGGTTTCACGGTATTGTTCTGTCTCTGGTCCAATATAATGTTCCGTTTCTGGTCCACGATAATGTTGTGTTTCTGTTTCACGGTAATGTTCCGTTTCTGGTCCATGATAATTTTCTGTTTCACGGTAATGTTCTGTCTCTGGTCCACGCTAATGTTCTGTTTCTGTTTCACGGTAATTTTCCGTTTCTGGTCCACGATAATGTTCTGTTTCGGTTTCACGGTAATGTTCCGTTTCTGGTCCACGATAATGTTCTGTTTCGGTTTCACGGTAATGTTCCGTCTCTGGTCCACGGTAATGTTCCGTCTCTGGTCCACAATAATGTTGTGTTTCTGTTTCACGGTAATGTTCCGTCTCTGGTCCACAATAATGTTGTGTTTCTGTTTCACGGTAATGTTCCGTTTCTGGTCCATGATAATGTTGTGTTTCTGTTTCACGGTAATGTTTCGTTTCTGGTCCACAATAATGTTGTGTTTCTGTTTCACGGTAATGTTCCGTTTCTGGTCCATGATAATGTTCTGTTTCACGGTAATGTTCTGTCTCTGGTCCACGCTAATGTTCTGTTTCGGTTTCACGGTAATGTTCCGTTTCTGGTCCACGATAATGTTCTGTTTCGGTTTCACGGTAATGTTCCGTCTCTGGTCCACGGTAATGTTCCGTCTCTGGTCCACGATAATGTTCTGTTTCTGTTTCATGGTAATGTTATGTTTCTGGTCCATGATAATTTTCTGTTTCACGGTAATGTTCTGTCTCTGGTCCACGCTAATGTTCTGTTTCTGTTTCACGGTAATGTTCTGTCTCTGGTCCACGCTAATGTTCTGTTTCTGTTTCACGGTAATGTTCTGTTTCTGGTCCACGGTAATGTTCTGTTTCTGTTTCACGGTAATGTTCTGTTTCTGGTCCACGATAATGTTGTGTTTCTGTTTCACGGTAATGTTCCGTTTCTGGTCCACGGTAATGTTGTGTTTCTGTTTCACGGTAATGTTCCATTTCTGGTCCACAATAATGTTCTGTTTCATGATAATGTTCCGTTTCTGGTCCACAATAATGTTGTGTTTCTTTTTCACGGTAATGTTCCGTTTCTGGTCCACGATAATGTTGTTTTTCTGTTTCACGGTAATTTTCCGTTTCTGGTCCACGCTAATGTTCTGTTTCGGTTTCACGGTAATGTTCCGTTTCTGGTCCACGATAATGTTCTGTTTCGGTTTCACGGTAATGTTCCGTCTCTGGTCCACGGTAATGTTCCGTCTCTGGTCCACGATAATGTTCTGTTTCTGTTTCATGGTAATGTTATGTTTCTGGTCCATGATAATTTTCTGTTTCACGGTAATGTTCTGTCTCTGGTCCACGCTAATGTTCTGTTTCTGTTTCACGGTAATGTTCTGTCTCTGGTCCACGCTAATGTTATGTTTCTGTTTCACGGTAATGTTCTGTTTCTGGTCCACGGTAATGTTCTGTTTCTGTTTCACGGTAATGTTCTGTTTCTGGTCCACGATAATGTTGTGTTTCTGTTTCACGGTAATGTTCCGTTTCTGGTCCACGGTAATGTTGTGTTTCTGTTTCACGGTAATGTTCCATTTCTGGTCCACAATAATGTTCTGTTTCATGATAATGTTCCGTTTCTGGTCCACATTAATGTTGTGTTTCTGTTTCACGGTAATGTTTCGTTTCTGGTCCACGATAATGTTCTGTTTCGGTTTCACGGTAATGTTCCGTTTCTGGTACACGATAATGTTCTGTTTCGGTTTCACGGTAATGTTCCGTCTCTGGTCCACGGTAATGTTCCGTCTCTGGTCCATGATAATGTTGTGTTTCGGTTTCACGGTAATGTTCCGTTTCTGGTACACGATAATGTTCTGTTTCGGTTTCACGGTAATGTTCCGTCTCTGGTCCACGGTAATGTTCCGTCTCTGGTCCACAATAATGTTGTGTTTCTGTTTCACGGTAATGTTCCGTTTCTGGTCCATGATAATGTTCTGTTTCACGGTAATGTTCTGTCTCTGGTCCACGCTAATGTTCTGTTTCTGTTTCACGGTAATGTTCCGTTTCTGGTCCACGATAATGTTGTGTTTCTGTTTCACGGTAATGTTCCGTTTCTGGTCCACGATAATGTTGTGTTTCTGTTTCACGGTAATGTTCTGTTTCACAGTAATGTTCTGTCTCTGGTCCACGCTAATGTTCTGTTTCTCTTTCACGGTAATGTTCTGTTTCTGGTCCACGGTAATGTTCTGTTTCTGTTTCACGGTAATGTTCTGTTTCTGGTCCACGATAATGTTGTGTTTCTGTTTCACGGTAATGTTCCGTTTCTGGTCCACGATAATGTTCTGTTTCGGTTTCATGGTAATGTTCCGTTTCTGGTACACGATAATGTTCTGTTTCGGTTTCACGGTAATGTTCCGTCTCTGGTCCACGGTAATGTTCCGTCTCTGGTCCATGATAATGTTGTGTTTCGGTTTCACGGTAATGTTCCGTTTCTGGTACACGATAATGTTCTGTTTCGGTTTCACGGTAATGTTCCGTCTCTGGTCCACGGTAATGTTCCGTCTCTGGTCCACAATAATGTTGTGTTTCTGTTTCACGGTAATGTTCCGTTTCTGGTCCATGATAATGTTCTGTTTCACGGTAATGTTCTGTCTCTGGTCCACGCTAATGTTCTGTTTCTGTTTCACGGTAATGTTCCGTTTCTGGTCCACGATAATGTTGTGTTTCTGTTTCACGGTAATGTTCCGTTTCTGGTCCACGATAATGTTGTGTTTCTGTTTCACGGTAATGTTCTGTTTCACAGTAATGTTCTGTCTCTGGTCCACGCTAATGTTCTGTTTCTGTTTCACGGTAATGTTCAGTTTCTGTTCCACGATAATGTTGTGTTTCTGTTTCACAGTAATGTTCCGTTTTTGGTCCATCATAATGTTCTGTTTCTGTTTCACGGTAATGTTCCGTTTCTGGTCCATGATAATGTTCTGTTTCACGGTAATGTTCTGTCTCTGGTCCATGGTAATGTTCTGTGTCTGGTCCACGGTGATGTTCGGTTTCAAGGTAAAGTTCGGTCTCTGGTCCACAGTAATGTTCTGTCTCTGGTCCACGGTAATGTTCTGTCTCTGGTCCACGGTAATGTTCTGTCTCTGGTTCACGGTAATGTTCTGTCTCTGGTCCACGGTAATGTTCGATCTCTGGTCCACGATAATGTTCGGTTTCACGGTAATGTTCCGTCTCTGGTCCACGATAATGTTCTGTTTCTGTTTCACGGCTATTTTCCATATCTGGTCCACGATAATTTTGTGTTTCTGTTTCACGGTAATGTTCCGTTTCTGGTCAACGATAATGTTCTGTTTCGGTTTCACGGTAATGTTCTGTCTCTGGTTCACGGTAATGTTCTGTCTCTGGTCCACGGTAATGTTCGATCTCTGGTCCACGATAATGTTCGGTTTCACGGTAATGTTCCGTCTCTGGTCCACGATAATGTTCTGTTTCTGTTTCACGGCTATTTTCCATTTCTGGTCCACGATAATTTTGTGTTTCTGTTTCACGGTAATGTTCCGTTTCTGGTCAACGATAATGTTCTGTTTCGGTTTCACGGTAATGTTCTGTCTCTGGTCCACGATAATGTTCGGTTACACGATAATGTTCTGTCTCTGGCCCACGATAATGTTCCGTCTCTGGTCCACGATAATGCTCCGTCTCTGGTCCACGATAATGTTCTGTCTCTGGTCCACGATAATGTTCCGTTTCTGGTCCACGATAATGTTCTGTTTCGGTTTCACGGTATTGTTCTGTCTCTGGTCCAAGATAATGTTCCGTTTCTGGTCCATGATAATTTTCTGTTTCACGGTAATGTTCTGTCTCTGGTCCACGCTAATGTTCTGTTTCTGTTTCACGGTAATGTGCCGTTTCTGGTCCACTATAATGTTGTGTTTCTGTTTCACGGTAATGTTCTGTCTCTGGTCCACGGTAATGTTCTGTTTCTTTTTCACGGTAATGTTCTGTTTCTGGTCCACGATAATGTTGTGTTTCTGTTTCACGGTAATGTTCCGTTTCTGGTCCACGGTAATGTTGTGTTTCTGTTTCACGGTAATTTTCCGTTTCTGGTCCACGGTAATGTTCCGTCTCTGGTCCACGATAATGTTCTGTTTCTGTTTCATGGTAATGTTATGTTTCTGGTCCATGATAATTTTCTGTTTCACGGTAATGTTCTGTCTCTGGTCCACGCTAATGTTCTGTTTCTGTTTCACGGTAATGTTCTGTCTCTGGTCCACGCTAATGTTCTGTTTCTGTTTCACGGTAATGTTCTGTTTCTGGTCCACGGTAATGTTCTGTTTCTGTTTCACGGTAATGTTCTGTTTCTGGTCCACGATAATGTTGTGTTTCTGTTTCACGGTAATGTTCCGTTTCTGGTCCACGGTAATGTTGTGTTTCTGTTTCACGGTAATGTTCCATTTCTGGTCCACAATAATGTTCTGTTTCATGATAATGTTCCGTTTCTGGTCCACAATAATGTTGTGTTTCTTTTTCACGGTAATGTTCCGTTTCTCGTCCACGATAATGTTTTTTTTCTGTTTCACGGTAATTTTCCGTTTCTGGTCCACGATAATGTTCTGTTTCGGTTTCACGGTAATGTTCCGTTTCTGGTCCACGATAATGTTCTGTTTCGGTTTCACGGTAATGTTCCGTCTCTGGTCCACGGTAATGTTCCGTCTCTGGTCCACAATAATGTTGTGTTTCTGTTTCACGGTAATGTTCCGTCTCTGGTCCACAATAATGTTGTGTTTCTGTTTCACGGTAATGTTCCGTTTCTGGTCCATGATAATGTTGTGTTTCTGTTTCACGGTAATGTTTCGTTTCTGGTCCACAATAATGTTGTGTTTCTGTTTCACGGTAATGTTCCGTTTCTGGTCCATGATAATGTTCTGTCTCTGGTCCACGATAATGTTCCGTTTCTGGTCCACGATAATGTTCTGTCTCTGGTCCACGATAATGTTCCGTTTCTGGTCCACGATAATGTTCTGTTTCGGTTTCACGGTATTGTTCTGTCTCTGGTCCAAGATAATGTTCCGTTTCTGGTCCACGATAATGTTGTGTTTCTGTTTCACGGTAATGTTCCGTTTCTGGTCCATGATAATTTTCTGTTTCACGGTAATGTTCTGTCTCTGGTCCACGCTAATGTTCTGTTTCTGTTTCACGGTAATTTTCCGTTTCTGGTCCACGATAATGTTCTGTTTCGGTTTCACGGTAATGTTCCGTTTCTGGTCCACGATAATGTTCTGTTTCGGTTTCACGGTAATGTTCCGTCTCTGGTCCACGGTAATGTTCCGTCTCTGGTCCACAATAATGTTGTGTTTCTGTTTCACGGTAATGTTCCGTCTCTGGTCCACAATAATGTTGTGTTTCTGTTTCACGGTAATGTTCCGTTTCTGGTCCATGATAATGTTGTGTTTCTGTTTCACGGTAATGTTTCGTTTCTGGTCCACAATAATGTTGTGTTTCTGTTTCACGGTAATGTTCCGTTTCTGGTCCATGATAATGTTCTGTTTCACGGTAATGTTCTGTCTCTGGTCCACGCTAATGTTCTGTTTCGGTTTCACGGTAATGTTCCGTTTCTGGTCCACGATAATGTTCTGTTTCGGTTTCACGGTAATGTTCCGTCTCTGGTCCACGGTAATGTTCCGTCTCTGGTCCACGATAATGTTCTGTTTCTGTTTCATGGTAATGTTATGTTTCTGGTCCATGATAATTTTCTGTTTCACGGTAATGTTCTGTCTCTGGTCCACGCTAATGTTCTGTTTCTGTTTCAAGGTAATGTTCTGTCTCTGGTCCACGCTAATGTTCTGTTTCTGTTTCACGGTAATGTTCTGTTTCTGGTCCACGGTAATGTTCTGTTTCTGTTTCACGGTAATGTTCTGTTTCTGGTCCACGATAATGTTGTGTTTCTGTTTCACGGTAATGTTCCGTTTCTGGTCCACGGTAATGTTGTGTTTCTGTTTCACGGTAATGTTCCATTTCTGGTCCACAATAATGTTCTGTTTCATGATAATGTTCCGTTTCTGGTCCACAATAATGTTGTGTTTCTTTTTCACGGTAATGTTCCGTTTCTGGTCCACGATAATGTTGTTTTTCTGTTTCACGGTAATTTTCCGTTTCTGGTCCACGCTAATGTTCTGTTTCGGTTTCACGGTAATGTTCCGTTTCTGGTCCACGATAATGTTCTGTTTCGGTTTCACGGTAATGTTCCGTCTCTGGTCCACGGTAATGTTCCGTCTCTGGTCCACGATAATGTTCTGTTTCTGTTTCATGGTAATGTTATGTTTCTGGTCCATGATAATTTTCTGTTTCACGGTAATGTTCTGTCTCTGGTCCACGCTAATGTTCTGTTTCTGTTTCACGGTAATGTTCTGTCTCTGGTCCACGCTAATGTTATGTTTCTGTTTCACGGTAATGTTCTGTTTCTGGTCCACGGTAATGTTCTGTTTCTGTTTCACGGTAATGTTCTGTTTCTGGTCCACGATAATGTTGTGTTTCTGTTTCACGGTAATGTTCCGTTTCTGGTCCACGGTAATGTTGTGTTTCTGTTTCACGGTAATGTTCCATTTCTGGTCCACAATAATGTTCTGTTTCATGATAATGTTCCGTTTCTGGTCCACAATAATGTTGTGTTTCTGTTTCACGGTAATGTTTCGTTTCTGGTCCACGATAATGTTCTGTTTCGGTTTCACGGTAATGTTCCGTTTCTGGTACACGATAATGTTCTGTTTCGGTTTCACGGTAATGTTCCGTCTCTGGTCCACGGTAATGTTCCGTCTCTGGTCCATGATAATGTTGTGTTTCGGTTTCACGGTAATGTTCCGTTTCTGGTACACGATAATGTTCTGTTTCGGTTTCACGGTAATGTTCCGTCTCTGGTCCACGGTAATGTTCCGTCTCTGGTCCACAATAATGTTGTGTTTCTGTTTCACGGTAATGTTCCGTTTCTGGTCCATGATAATGTTCTGTTTCACGGTAATGTTCTGTCTCTGGTCCACGCTAATGTTCTGTTTCTGTTTCACGGTAATGTTCCGTTTCTGGTCCACGATAATGTTGTGTTTCTGTTTCACGGTAATGTTCCGTTTCTGGTCCACGATAATGTTGTGTTTCTGTTTCACGGTAATGTTCTGTTTCACAGTAATGTTCTGTCTCTGGTCCACGCTAATGTTCTGTTTCTGTTTCACGGTAATGTTCTGTTTCTGGTCCACGGTAATGTTCTGTTTCTGTTTCACGGTAATGTTCTGTTTCTGGTCCACGATAATGTTGTGTTTCTGTTTCACGGTAATGTTCCGTTTCTGGTCCACGATAATGTTCTGTTTCGGTTTCATGGTAATGTTCCGTTTCTGGTACACGATAATGTTCTGTTTCGGTTTCACGGTAATGTTCCGTCTCTGGTCCACGGTAATGTTCCGTCTCTGGTCCATGATAATGTTGTGTTTCGGTTTCACGGTAATGTTCCGTTTCTGGTACACGATAATGTTCTGTTTCGGTTTCACGGTAATGTTCCGTCTCTGGTCCACGGTAATGTTCCGTCTCTGGTCCACAATAATGTTGTGTTTCTGTTTCACGGTAATGTTCCGTTTCTGGTCCATGATAATGTTCTGTTTCACGGTAATGTTCTGTCTCTGGTCCACGCTAATGTTCTGTTTCTGTTTCACGGTAATGTTCCGTTTCTGGTCCACGATAATGTTGTGTTTCTGTTTCACGGTAATGTTCCGTTTCTGGTCCACGATAATGTTGTGTTTCTGTTTCACGGTAATGTTCTGTTTCACAGTAATGTTCTGTCTCTGGTCCACGCTAATGTTCTGTTTCTGTTTCACGGTAATGTTCAGTTTCTGTTCCACGATAATGTTGTGTTTCTGTTTCACAGTAATGTTCCGTTTTTGGTCCATCATAATGTTCTGTTTCTGTTTCACGGTAATGTTCCGTTTCTGGTCCATGATAATGTTCTGTTTCACGGTAATGTTCTGTCTCTGGTCCATGGTAATGTTCTGTGTCTGGTCCACGGTGATGTTCGGTTTCAAGGTAAAGTTCGGTCTCTGGTCCACAGTAATGTTCTGTCTCTGGTCCACGGTAATGTTCTGTCTCTGGTCCACGGTAATGTTCTGTCTCTGGTTCACGGTAATGTTCTGTCTCTGGTCCACGGTAATGTTCGATCTCTGGTCCACGATAATGTTCGGTTTCACGGTAATGTTCCGTCTCTGGTCCACGATAATGTTCTGTTTCTGTTTCACGGCTATTTTCCATTTCTGGTCCACGATAATTTTGTGTTTCTGTTTCACGGTAATGTTCCGTTTCTGGTCAACGATAATGTTCTGTTTCGGTTTCACGGTAATGTTCTGTCTCTGGTCCACGATAATGTTCGGTTACACGATAATGTTCTGTCTCTGGCCCACGATAATGTTCCGTCTCTGGTCCACGATAATGCTCCGTCTCTGGTCCACGATAATGTTCTGTCTCTGGTCCACGATAATGTTCCGTTTCTGGTCCACGATAATGTTCTGTTTCGGTTTCACGGTATTGTTCTGTCTCTGGTCCAAGATAATGTTCCGTTTCTGGTCCATGATAATTTTCTGTTTCACGGTAATGTTCTGTCTCTGGTCCACGCTAATGTTCTGTTTCTGTTTCACGGTAATGTGCCGTTTCTGGTCCACTATAATGTTGTGTTTCTGTTTCACGGTAATGTTCTGTCTCTGGTCCACGGTAATGTTCTGTTTCTTTTTCACGGTAATGTTCTGTTTCTGGTCCACGATAATGTTGTGTTTCTGTTTCACGGTAATGTTCCGTTTCTGGTCCACGGTAATGTTGTGTTTCTGTTTCACGGTAATTTTCCGTTTCTGGTCCACGGTAATGTTCCGTCTCTGGTCCACGATAATGTTCTGTTTCTGTTTCATGGTAATGTTATGTTTCTGGTCCATGATAATTTTCTGTTTCACGGTAATGTTCTGTCTCTGGTCCACGCTAATGTTCTGTTTCTGTTTCACGGTAATGTTCTGTCTCTGGTCCACGCTAATGTTCTGTTTCTGTTTCACGGTAATGTTCTGTTTCTGGTCCACGGTAATGTTCTGTTTCTGTTTCACGGTAATGTTCTGTTTCTGGTCCACGATAATGTTGTGTTTCTGTTTCACGGTAATGTTCCGTTTCTGGTCCACGGTAATGTTGTGTTTCTGTTTCACGGTAATGTTCCATTTCTGGTCCACAATAATGTTCTGTTTCATGATAATGTTCCGTTTCTGGTCCACAATAATGTTGTGTTTCTTTTTCACGGTAATGTTCCGTTTCTCGTCCACGATAATGTTTTTTTTCTGTTTCACGGTAATTTTCCGTTTCTGGTCCACGATAATGTTCTGTTTCGGTTTCACGGTAATGTTCCGTTTCTGGTCCACGATAATGTTCTGTTTCGGTTTCACGGTAATGTTCCGTCTCTGGTCCACGGTAATGTTCCGTCTCTGGTACACAATAATGTTGTGTTTCTGTTTCACGGTAATGTTCCGTCTCTGGTCCACAATAATGTTGTGTTTCTGTTTCACGGTAATGTTCCGTTTCTGGTCCATGATAATGTTGTGTTTCTGTTTCACGGTAATGTTTCGTTTCTGGTCCACAATAATGTTGTGTTTCTGTTTCACGGTAATGTTCCGTTTCTGGTCCATGATAATGTTCTGTCTCTGGTCCACGATAATGTTCCGTTTCTGGTCCACGATAATGTTCTGTCTCTGGTCCACGATAATGTTCCGTTTCTGGTCCACGATAATGTTCTGTTTCGGTTTCACGGTATTGTTCTGTCTCTGGTCCAAGATAATGTTCCGTTTCTGGTCCACGATAATGTTGTGTTTCTGTTTCACGGTAATGTTCCGTTTCTGGTCCATGATAATTTTCTGTTTCACGGTAATGTTCTGTCTCTGGTCCACGCTAATGTTCTGTTTCTGTTTCACGGTAATTTTCCGTTTCTGGTCCACGATAATGTTCTGTTTCGGTTTCACGGTAATGTTCCGTTTCTGGTCCACGATAATGTTCTGTTTCGGTTTCACGGTAATGTTCCGTCTCTGGTCCACGGTAATGTTCCGTCTCTGGTCCACAATAATGTTGTGTTTCTGTTTCACGGTAATGTTCCGTCTCTGGTCCACAATAATGTTGTGTTTCTGTTTCACGGTAATGTTCCGTTTCTGGTCCATGATAATGTTGTGTTTCTGTTTCACGGTAATGTTTCGTTTCTGGTCCACAATAATGTTGTGTTTCTGTTTCACGGTAATGTTCCGTTTCTGGTCCATGATAATGTTCTGTTTCACGGTAATGTTCTGTCTCTGGTCCACGCTAATGTTCTGTTTCGGTTTCACGGTAATGTTCCGTTTCTGGTCCACGATAATGTTCTGTTTCGGTTTCACGGTAATGTTCCGTCTCTGGTCCACGGTAATGTTCCGTCTCTGGTCCACGATAATGTTCTGTTTCTGTTTCATGGTAATGTTATGTTTCTGGTCCATGATAATTTTCTGTTTCACGGTAATGTTCTGTCTCTGGTCCACGCTAATGTTCTGTTTCTGTTTCACGGTAATGTTCTGTCTCTGGTCCACGCTAATGTTCTGTTTCTGTTTCACGGTAATGTTCTGTTTCTGGTCCACGGTAATGTTCTGTTTCTGTTTCACGGTAATGTTCTGTTTCTGGTCCACGATAATGTTGTGTTTCTGTTTCACGGTAATGTTCCGTTTCTGGTCCACGGTAATGTTGTGTTTCTGTTTCACGGTAATGTTCCATTTCTGGTCCACAATAATGTTCTGTTTCATGATAATGTTCCGTTTCTGGTCCACAATAATGTTGTGTTTCTTTTTCACGGTAATGTTCCGTTTCTGGTCCACGATAATGTTTTTTTTCTGTTTCACGGTAATTTTCCGTTTCTGGTCCACGATAATGTTCTGTTTCGGTTTCACGGTAATGTTCCGTTTCTGGTCCACGATAATGTTCTGTTTCGGTTTCACGGTAATGTTCCGTCTCTGGTCCACGGTAATGTTCCGTCTCTGGTCCACGGTAATGTTCTGTTTCTGGTCCACGATAATGTTGTGTTTCTGTTTCACGGTAATGTTCCGTTTCTGGTCCACGGTAATGTTGTGTTTCTGTTTCACGGTAATGTTCCATTTCTGGTCCACAATAATGTTCTGTTTCATGATAATGTTCCGTTTCTGGTCCACAATAATGTTGTGTTTCTTTTTCACGGTAATGTTCCGTTTCTGGTCCACGATAATGTTTTTTTTCTGTTTCACGGTAATTTTCCGTTTCTGGTCCACGATAATGTTCTGTTTCGGTTTCACGGTAATGTTCCGTTTCTGGTCCACGATAATGTTCTGTTTCGGTTTCACGGTAATGTTCCGTCTCTGGTCCACGGTAATGTTCCGTCTCTGGTCCACAATAATGTTGTGTTTCTGTTTCACGGTAATGTTCCGTCTCTGGTCCACAATAATGTTGTGTTTCTGTTTCACGGTAATGTTCCGTTTCTGGTCCATGATAATGTTGTGTTTCTGTTTCACGGTAATGTTTCGTTTCTGGTCCACAATAATGTTGTGTTTCTGTTTCACGGTAATGTTCCGTTTCTGGTCCATGATAATGTTCTGTTTCACGGTAATGTTCTGTCTCTGGTCCACGCTAATGTTCTGTTTCGGTTTCACGGTAATGTTCCGTTTCTGGTCCACGATAATGTTCTGTTTCGGTTTCACGGTAATGTTCCGTCTCTGGTCCACGGTAATGTTCCGTCTCTGGTCCACGATAATGTTCTGTTTCTGTTTCATGGTAATGTTATGTTTCTGGTCCATGATAATTTTCTGTTTCACGGTAATGTTCTGTCTCTGGTCCACGCTAATGTTCTGTTTCTGTTTCACGGTAATGTTCTGTCTCTGGTCCACGCTAATGTTATGTTTCTGTTTCACGGTAATGTTCTGTTTCTGGTCCACGGTAATGTTCTGTTTCTGTTTCACGGTAATGTTCTGTTTCTGGTCCACGATAATGTTGTGTTTCTGTTTCACGGTAATGTTCCGTTTCTGGTCCACGGTAATGTTGTGTTTCTGTTTCACGGTAATGTTCCATTTCTGGTCCACAATAATGTTCTGTTTCATGATAATGTTCCGTTTCTGGTCCACAATAATGTTGTGTTTCTGTTTCACGGTAATGTTTCGTTTCTGGTCCACGATAATGTTCTGTTTCGGTTTCACGGTAATGTTCCGTTTCTGGTACACGATAATGTTCTGTTTCGGTTTCACGGTAATGTTCCGTCTCTGGTCCACGGTAATGTTCCGTCTCTGGTCCATGATAATGTTGTGTTTCGGTTTCACGGTAATGTTCCGTTTCTGGTACACGATAATGTTCTGTTTCGGTTTCACGGTAATGTTCCGTCTCTGGTCCACGGTAATGTTCCGTCTCTGGTCCACAATAATGTTGTGTTTCTGTTTCACGGTAATGTTCCGTTTCTGGTCCATGATAATGTTCTGTTTCACGGTAATGTTCTGTCTCTGGTCCACGCTAATGTTCTGTTTCTGTTTCACGGTAATGTTCCGTTTCTGGTCCACGATAATGTTGTGTTTCTGTTTCACGGTAATGTTCCGTTTCTGGTCCACGATAATGTTGTGTTTCTGTTTCACGGTAATGTTCTGTTTCACAGTAATGTTCTGTCTCTGGTCCACGCTAATGTTCTGTTTCTGTTTCACGGTAATGTTCAGTTTCTGTTCCACGATAATGTTGTGTTTCTGTTTCACGGTAATGTTCCGTTTTTGGTCCATCATAATGTTCTGTTTCTGTTTCACGGTAATGTTCCGTTTCTGGTCCATGATAATGTTCTGTTTCACGGTAATGTTCTGTCTCTGGTCCATGGTAATGTTCTGTCTCTGGTCCACGGTGATGTTCGGTTTCAAGGTAAAGTTCGGTCTCTGGTCCACAGTAATGTTCTGTCTCTGGTCAACGGTAATGTTCTGTCTCTGGTCCACGGTAATGTTCTGTCTCTGGTCCACGGTAATGTTCTGTCTCTGGTTCACGGTAATGTTCTGTCTCTGGTCCACGGTAATGTTGTGTTTCTGTTTCACGGTAATGTTCCGTCTCTGGTCCACAATAATGTTGTGTTTCTGTTTCACGGTAATGTTCCGTTTCTGGTCCATGATAATGTTGTGTTTCTGTTTCACGGTAATGTTTCGTTTCTGGTCCACAATAATGTTGTGTTTCTGTTTCACGGTAATGTTCCGTTTCTGGTCCATGATAATGTTCTGTTTCACGGTAATGTTCTGTCTCTGGTCCACGCTAATGTTCTGTTTCGGTTTCACGGTAATGTTCCGTTTCTGGTCCACGATAATGTTCTGTTTCGGTTTCACGGTAATGTTCCGTCTCTGGTCCACGGTAATGTTCCGTCTCTGGTCCACGATAATGTTCTGTTTCTGTTTCATGGTAATGTTATGTTTCTGGTCCATGATAATTTTCTGTTTCACGGTAATGTTCTGTCTCTGGTCCACGCTAATGTTCTGTTTCTGTTTCACGGTAATGTTCTGTCTCTGGTCCACGCTAATGTTATGTTTCTGTTTCACGGTAATGTTCTGTTTCTGGTCCACGGTAATGTTCTGTTTCTGTTTCACGGTAATGTTCTGTTTCTGGTCCACGATAATGTTGTGTTTCTGTTTCACGGTAATGTTCCGTTTCTGGTCCACGGTAATGTTGTGTTTCTGTTTCACGGTAATGTTCCATTTCTGGTCCACAATAATGTTCTGTTTCATGATAATGTTCCGTTTCTGGTCCACAATAATGTTGTGTTTCTGTTTCACGGTAATGTTTCGTTTCTGGTCCACGATAATGTTCTGTTTCGGTTTCACGGTAATGTTCCGTTTCTGGTACACGATAATGTTCTGTTTCGGTTTCACGGTAATGTTCCGTCTCTGGTCCACGGTAATGTTCCGTCTCTGGTCCATGATAATGTTGTGTTTCGGTTTCACGGTAATGTTCCGTTTCTGGTACACGATAATGTTCTGTTTCGGTTTCACGGTAATGTTCCGTCTCTGGTCCACGGTAATGTTCCGTCTCTGGTCCACAATAATGTTGTGTTTCTGTTTCACGGTAATGTTCCGTTTCTGGTCCATGATAATGTTCTGTTTCACGGTAATGTTCTGTCTCTGGTCCACGCTAATGTTCTGTTTCTGTTTCACGGTAATGTTCCGTTTCTGGTCCACGATAATGTTGTGTTTCTGTTTCACGGTAATGTTCCGTTTCTGGTCCACGATAATGTTGTGTTTCTGTTTCACGGTAATGTTCTGTTTCACAGTAATGTTCTGTCTCTGGTCCACGCTAATGTTCTGTTTCTGTTTCACGGTAATGTTCAGTTTCTGTTCCACGATAATGTTGTGTTTCTGTTTCACGGTAATGTTCCGTTTTTGGTCCATCATAATGTTCTGTTTCTGTTTCACGGTAATGTTCCGTTTCTGGTCCATGATAATGTTCTGTTTCACGGTAATGTTCTGTCTCTGGTCCATGGTAATGTTCTGTCTCTGGTCCACGGTGATGTTCGGTTTCAAGGTAAAGTTCGGTCTCTGGTCCACAGTAATGTTCTGTCTCTGGTCAACGGTAATGTTCTGTCTCTGGTCCACGGTAATGTTCTGTCTCTGGTCCACGGTAATGTTCTGTCTCTGGTTCACGGTAATGTTCTGTCTCTGGTCCACGGTAATGTTCGATCTCTGGTCCACGATAATGTTCGGTTTCACGGTAATGTTCCGTCTCTGGTCCACGATAATTTTGTGTTTCTGTTTCACGGTAATGTTCCGTTTCTGTTCAACGATAATGTTCTGTTTCGGTTTCACGGTAATGTTCTGTCTCTGGTCCACGATAATGTTCGGTTACACGATAATGTTCTGTCTCTGGCCCACGATAATGTTCCGTCTCTGGTCCACGATAATGCTCCGTCTCTGGTCCACGATAATGTTCTGTCTCTGGTCCACGATAATGTTCCGTTTCTGGTCCACGATAATGTTCTGTTTCGGTTTCAGGGTATTGTTCTGTCTCTGGTCCAAGATAATGTTCCGTTTCTGGTCCATGATAATTTTCTGTTTCACGGTAATGTTCTGTCTCTGGTCCACGCTAATGTTCTGTTTCTGTTTCACGGTAATGTGCCGTTTCTGGTCCACTATAATGTTGTGTTTCTGTTTCACGGTAATGTTCTGTCTCTGGTCCACGGTAATGTTCTGTTTCTTTTTCACGGTAATGTTCTGTTTCTGGTCCACGATAATGTTGTGTTTCTGTTTCACGGTAATGTTCCGTTTCTGGTCCACGGTAATGTTGTGTTTCTGTTTCACGGTAATTTTCCGTTTCTGGTCCACGGTAATGTTCCGTCTCTGGTCCACGATAATGTTCTGTTTCTGTTTCATGGTAATGTTATGTTTCTGGTCCATGATAATTTTCTGTTTCACGGTAATGTTCTGTCTCTGGTCCACGCTAATGTTCTGTTTCTGTTTCACGGTAATGTTCTGTCTCTGGTCCACGCTAATGTTCTGTTTCTGTTTCACGGTAATGTTCTGTTTCTGGTCCACGGTAATGTTCTGTTTCTGTTTCACGGTAATGTTCTGTTTCTGGTCCACGATAATGTTGTGTTTCTGTTTCACGGTAATGTTCCGTTTCTGGTCCACGGTAATGTTGTGTTTCTGTTTCACGGTAATGTTCCATTTCTGGTCCACAATAATGTTCTGTTTCATGATAATGTTCCGTTTCTGGTCCACAATAATGTTGTGTTTCTTTTTCACGGTAATGTTCCGTTTCTCGTCCACGATAATGTTTTTTTTCTGTTTCACGGTAATTTTCCGTTTCTGGTCCACGATAATGTTCTGTTTCGGTTTCACGGTAATGTTCCGTTTCTGGTCCACGATAATGTTCTGTTTCGGTTTCACGGTAATGTTCCGTCTCTGGTCCACGGTAATGTTCCGTCTCTGGTACACAATAATGTTGTGTTTCTGTTTCACGGTAATGTTCCGTCTCTGGTCCACAATAATGTTGTGTTTCTGTTTCACGGTAATGTTCCGTTTCTGGTCCATGATAATGTTGTGTTTCTGTTTCACGGTAATGTTTCGTTTCTGGTCCACAATAATGTTGTGTTTCTGTTTCACGGTAATGTTCCGTTTCTGGTCCATGATAATGTTCTGTCTCTGGTCCACGATAATGTTCCGTTTCTGGTCCACGATAATGTTCTGTCTCTGGTCCACGATAATGTTCCGTTTCTGGTCCACGATAATGTTCTGTTTCGGTTTCACGGTATTGTTCTGTCTCTGGTCCAAGATAATGTTCCGTTTCTGGTCCACGATAATGTTGTGTTTCTGTTTCACGGTAATGTTCCGTTTCTGGTCCACGATAATGTTGTGTTTCTGTTTCACGGTAATGTTCCGTTTCTGGTCCATGATAATTTTCTGTTTCACGGTAATGTTCTGTCTCTGGTCCACGCTAATGTTCTGTTTCTGTTTCACGGTAATTTTCCGTTTCTGGTCCACGATAATGTTCTGTTTCGGTTTCACGGTAATGTTCCGTTTCTGGTCCACGATAATGTTCTGTTTCGGTTTCACGGTAATGTTCCGTCTCTGGTCCACGGTAATGTTCCGTCTCTGGTCCACAATAATGTTGTGTTTCTGTTTCACGGTAATGTTCCGTCTCTGGTCCACAATAATGTTGTGTTTCTGTTTCACGGTAATGTTCCGTTTCTGGTCCATGATAATGTTGTGTTTCTGTTTCACGGTAATGTTTCGTTTCTGGTCCACAATAATGTTGTGTTTCTGTTTCACGGTAATGTTCCGTTTCTGGTCCATGATAATGTTCTGTTTCACGGTAATGTTCTGTCTCTGGTCCACGCTAATGTTCTGTTTCGGTTTCACGGTAATGTTCCGTTTCTGGTCCACGATAATGTTCTGTTTCGGTTTCACGGTAATGTTCCGTCTCTGGTCCACGGTAATGTTCCGTCTCTGGTCCACGATAATGTTCTGTTTCTGTTTCATGGTAATGTTATGTTTCTGGTCCATGATAATTTTCTGTTTCACGGTAATGTTCTGTCTCTGGTCCACGCTAATGTTCTGTTTCTGTTTCACGGTAATGTTCTGTCTCTGGTCCACGCTAATGTTCTGTTTCTGTTTCACGGTAATGTTCTGTTTCTGGTCCACGGTAATGTTCTGTTTCTGTTTCACGGTAATGTTCTGTTTCTGGTCCACGATAATGTTGTGTTTCTGTTTCACGGTAATGTTCCGTTTCTGGTCCACGGTAATGTTGTGTTTCTGTTTCACGGTAATGTTCCATTTCTGGTCCACAATAATGTTCTGTTTCATGATAATGTTCCGTTTCTGGTCCACAATAATGTTGTGTTTCTTTTTCACGGTAATGTTCCGTTTCTGGTCCACGATAATGTTTTTTTTCTGTTTCACGGTAATTTTCCGTTTCTGGTCCACGATAATGTTCTGTTTCGGTTTCACGGTAATGTTCCGTTTCTGGTCCACGATAATGTTCTGTTTCGGTTTCACGGTAATGTTCCGTCTCTGGTCCACGGTAATGTTCCGTCTCTGGTCCACGGTAATGTTCTGTTTCTGGTCCACGATAATGTTGTGTTTCTGTTTCACGGTAATGTTCCGTTTCTGGTCCACGGTAATGTTGTGTTTCTGTTTCACGGTAATGTTCCATTTCTGGTCCACAATAATGTTCTGTTTCATGATAATGTTCCGTTTCTGGTCCACAATAATGTTGTGTTTCTTTTTCACGGTAATGTTCCGTTTCTGGTCCACGATAATGTTTTTTTTCTGTTTCACGGTAATTTTCCGTTTCTGGTCCACGATAATGTTCTGTTTCGGTTTCACGGTAATGTTCCGTTTCTGGTCCACGATAATGTTCTGTTTCGGTTTCACGGTAATGTTCCGTCTCTGGTCCACGGTAATGTTCCGTCTCTGGTCCACAATAATGTTGTGTTTCTGTTTCACGGTAATGTTCCGTCTCTGGTCCACAATAATGTTGTGTTTCTGTTTCACGGTAATGTTCCGTTTCTGGTCCATGATAATGTTGTGTTTCTGTTTCACGGTAATGTTTCGTTTCTGGTCCACAATAATGTTGTGTTTCTGTTTCACGGTAATGTTCCGTTTCTGGTCCATGATAATGTTCTGTTTCACGGTAATGTTCTGTCTCTGGTCCACGCTAATGTTCTGTTTCGGTTTCACGGTAATGTTCCGTTTCTGGTCCACGATAATGTTCTGTTTCGGTTTCACGGTAATGTTCCGTCTCTGGTCCACGGTAATGTTCCGTCTCTGGTCCACGATAATGTTCTGTTTCTGTTTCATGGTAATGTTATGTTTCTGGTCCATGATAATTTTCTGTTTCACGGTAATGTTCTGTCTCTGGTCCACGCTAATGTTCTGTTTCTGTTTCACGGTAATGTTCTGTCTCTGGTCCACGCTAATGTTATGTTTCTGTTTCACGGTAATGTTCTGTTTCTGGTCCACGGTAATGTTCTGTTTCTGTTTCACGGTAATGTTCTGTTTCTGGTCCACGATAATGTTGTGTTTCTGTTTCACGGTAATGTTCCGTTTCTGGTCCACGGTAATGTTGTGTTTCTGTTTCACGGTAATGTTCCATTTCTGGTCCACAATAATGTTCTGTTTCATGATAATGTTCCGTTTCTGGTCCACAATAATGTTGTGTTTCTGTTTCACGGTAATGTTTCGTTTCTGGTCCACGATAATGTTCTGTTTCGGTTTCACGGTAATGTTCCGTTTCTGGTACACGATAATGTTCTGTTTCGGTTTCACGGTAATGTTCCGTCTCTGGTCCACGGTAATGTTCCGTCTCTGGTCCATGATAATGTTGTGTTTCGGTTTCACGGTAATGTTCCGTTTCTGGTACACGATAATGTTCTGTTTCGGTTTCACGGTAATGTTCCGTCTCTGGTCCACGGTAATGTTCCGTCTCTGGTCCACAATAATGTTGTGTTTCTGTTTCACGGTAATGTTCCGTTTCTGGTCCATGATAATGTTCTGTTTCACGGTAATGTTCTGTCTCTGGTCCACGCTAATGTTCTGTTTCTGTTTCACGGTAATGTTCCGTTTCTGGTCCACGATAATGTTGTGTTTCTGTTTCACGGTAATGTTCCGTTTCTGGTCCACGATAATGTTGTGTTTCTGTTTCACGGTAATGTTCTGTTTCACAGTAATGTTCTGTCTCTGGTCCACGCTAATGTTCTGTTTCTGTTTCACGGTAATGTTCAGTTTCTGTTCCACGATAATGTTGTGTTTCTGTTTCACGGTAATGTTCCGTTTTTGGTCCATCATAATGTTCTGTTTCTGTTTCACGGTAATGTTCCGTTTCTGGTCCATGATAATGTTCTGTTTCACGGTAATGTTCTGTCTCTGGTCCATGGTAATGTTCTGTCTCTGGTCCACGGTGATGTTCGGTTTCAAGGTAAAGTTCGGTCTCTGGTCCACAGTAATGTTCTGTCTCTGGTCAACGGTAATGTTCTGTCTCTGGTCCACGGTAATGTTCTGTCTCTGGTCCACGGTAATGTTCTGTCTCTGGTTCACGGTAATGTTCTGTCTCTGGTCCACGGTAATGTTCGATCTCTGGTCCACGATAATGTTCGGTTTCACGGTAATGTTCCGTCTCTGGTCCACGATAATTTTGTGTTTCTGTTTCACGGTAATGTTCCGTTTCTGTTCAACGATAATGTTATGTTTCGGTTTCACGGTAATGTTCTGTCTCTGGTCCACGATAATGTTCGGTTACACGATAATGTTCTGTCTCTGGCCCACGATAATGTTCCGTCTCTGGTCCACGATAATGCTCCGTCTCTGGTCCACGATAATGTTCTGTCTCTGGTCCACGATAATGTTCCGTTTCTGGTCCACGATAATGTTCTGTTTCGGTTTCACGGTATTGTTCTGTCTCTGGTCCAAGATAATGTTCCGTTTCTGGTCCACGATAATGTTGTGTTTCTGTTTCACGGTAATGTTCCGTTTCTGGTCCACGCTAATGTTCTGTTTCTGTTTCACGGTAATGTTGTGTTTCTGTTTCACGGTAATGTTCCGTCTCTGGTCCACGATAATGTTCTGTTTCTGTTTCATGGTAATGTTATGTTTCTGGTCCATGATAATTTTCTGTTTCACGGTAATGTTCTGTCTCTGGTCCACGGTAATGTTCTGTTTCTTTTTCACGGTAATGTTCTGTTTCTGGTCCACGATAATGTTGTGTTTCTGTTTCACGGTAATGTTCCGTCTCTGGTCCACGATAATGTTCTGTTTCTGTTTCATGGTAATGTTATGTTTCTGGTCCATGATAATTTTCTGTTTCACGGTAATGTTCTGTCTCTGGTCCACGCTAATGTTCTGTTTCTGTTTCACGGTAATGTTCTGTCTCTGGTCCACGCTAATGTTCTGTTTCTGTTTCACGGTAATGTTCTGTTTCTGGTCCACGGTAATGTTCTGTTTCTGTTTCACGGTAATGTTCTGTTTCTGGTCCACGATAATGTTGTGTTTCTGTTTCACGGTAATGTTCCGTTTCTGGTCCACGGTAATGTTGTGTTTCTGTTTCACGGTAATGTTCCATTTCTGGTCCACAATAATGTTCTGTTTCATGATAATGTTCCGTTTCTGGTCCACAATAATGTTGTGTTTTTTTTTCACGGTAATGTTCCGTTTCTCGTCCACGATAATGTTTTTTTTCTGTTTCACGGTAATTTTCCGTTTCTGGTCCACGATAATGTTCTGTTTCGGTTTCACGGTAATGTTCCGTTTCTGGTCCACGATAATGTTCTGTTTCGGTTTCACGGTAATGGACCGTCTCTGGTCCACGGTAATGTTCCGTCTCTGGTCCACAATAATGTTGTGTTTCTGTTTCACGGTAATGTTCCGTCTCTGGTCCACAATAATGTTGTGTTTCTGTTTCACGGTAATGTTCCGTTTCTGGTCCATGATAATGTTGTGTTTCTGTTTCACGGTAATGTTTCGTTTCTGGTCCACAATAATGTTGTGTTTCTGTTTCACGGTAATGTTCCGTTTCTGGTCCATGATAATGTTCTGTTTCACGGTAATGTTCTGTCTCTGGTCCACGCTAATGTTCTGTTTCGGTTTCACGGTAATGTTCCGTTTCTGGTCCACGATAATGTTCTGTTTCGGTTTCACGGTAATGTTCCGTCTCTGGTCCACGGTAATGTTCCGTCTCTGGTCCACGATAATGTTCTGTTTCTGTTTCATGGTAATGTTATGTTTCTGGTCCATGATAATTTTCTGTTTCACGGTAATGTTCTGTCTCTGGTCCACGCTAATGTTCTGTTTCTGTTTCACGGTAATGTTCTGTCTCTGGTCCACGCTAATGTTCTGTTTCTGTTTCACGGTAATGTTCTGTTTCTGGTCCACGGTAATGTTCTGTTTCTGTTTCACGGTAATGTTCTGTTTCTGGTCCACGATAATGTTGTGTTTCTGTTTCACGGTAATGTTCCGTTTCTGGTCCACGGTAATGTTGTGTTTCTGTTTCACGGTAATGTTCCATTTCTGGTCCACAATAATGTTCTGTTTCATGATAATGTTCCGTTTCTGGTCCACAATAATGTTGTGTTTCTTTTTCACGGTAATGTTCCGTTTCTGGTCCACGATAATGTTGTTTTTCTGTTTCACGGTAATTTTCCGTTTCTGGTCCACGATAATGTTCTGTTTCGGTTTCACGGTAATGTTCCGTTTCTGGTCCACGATAATGTTCTGTTTCGGTTTCACGGTAATGTTCCGTCTCTGGTCCACGGTAATGTTCCGTCTCTGGTCCACGGTAATGTTCCGTCTCTGGTCCACAATAATGTTGTGTTTCTGTTTCACGGTAATGTTTCGTTTCTGGTCCACGATAATGTTCTGTTTCGGTTTCACGGTAATGTTCCTTTTCTGGTACACGATAATGTTCTGTTTCGGTTTCAAGGTAATGTTCCGTCTCTGGTCCACGGTAATGTTCCGTCTCTGGTCCATGATAATGTTGTGTTTCGGTTTCACGGTAATGTTCCGTTTCTGGTACACGATAATGTTCTGTTTCGGTTTCACGGTAATGTTCCGTCTCTGGTCCACGGTAATGTTCCGTCTCTGGTCCACGATAATGTTCTGTTTCTGTTTCATGGTAATGTTATGTTTCTGGTCCATGATAATTTTCTGTTTCACGGTAATGTTCTGTCTCTGGTCCACGCTAATGTTCTGTTTCTGTTTCACGGTAATGTTCTGTCTCTGGTCCACGCTAATGTTCTGTTTCTGTTTCACGGTAATGTTCTGTTTCTGGTCCACGGTAATGTTCTGTTTCTGTTTCACGGTAATGTTCTGTTTCTGGTCCACGATAATGTTGTGTTTCTGTTTCACGGTAATGTTCCGTTTCTGGTCCACGGTAATGTTGTGTTTCTGTTTCACGGTAATGTTCCATTTCTGGTCCACAATAATGTTCTGTTTCATGATAATGTTCCGTTTCTGGTCCACAATAATGTTGTGTTTCTTTTTCACGGTAATGTTCCGTTTCTGGTCCACGATAATGTTGTTTTTCTGTTTCACGGTAATTTTCCGTTTCTGGTCCACGATAATGTTCTGTTTCGGTTTCACGGTAATGTTCCGTTTCTGGTCCACGATAATGTTCTGTTTCGGTTTCACGGTAATGTTCCGTCTCTGGTCCACGGTAATGTTCCGTCTCTGGTCCACGGTAATGTTCCGTCTCTGGTCCACAATAATGTTGTGTTTCTGTTTCACGGTAATGTTTCGTTTCTGGTCCACGATAATGTTCTGTTTCGGTTTCACGGTAATGTTCCGTTTCTGGTACACGATAATGTTCTGTTTCGGTTTCACGGTAATGTTCCGTCTCTGGTCCACGGTAATGTTCCGTCTCTGGTCCATGATAATGTTGTGTTTCGGTTTCACGGTAATGTTCCGTTTCTGGTACACGATAATGTTCTGTTTCGGTTTCACGGTAATGTTCCGTCTCTGGTCCACGGTAATGTTCCGTCTCTGGTCCACAATAATGTTGTGTTTCTGTTTCACGGTAATGTTCCGTTTCTGGTCCATGATAATGTTCTGTTTCACGGTAATGTTCTGTCTCTGGTCCACGCTAATGTTCTGTTTCTGTTTCACGGTAATATTCCGTTTCTGGTCCACGATAATGTTGTGTTTCTGTTTCACGGTAATGTTCCGTTTCTGGTCCACGATAATGTTGTGTTTCTGTTTCACGGTAATGTTCTGTTTCACAGTAATGTTCTGTCTCTGGTCCACGCTAATGTTCTGTTTCTGTTTCACGGTAATGTTCAGTTTCTGTTCCACGATAATGTTGTGTTTCTGTTTCACGGTAATGTTCCGTTTTTGGTCCATCATAATGTTCTGTTTCTGTTTCACGGTAATGTTCCTTTTCTGGTCCATGATAATGTTCTGTTTCACGGTAATGTTCTGTCTCTGGTCCATGGTAATGTTCTGTCTCTGGTCCACGGTGATGTTCGGTTTCAAGGTAAAGTTCGGTCTCTGGTCCACAGTAATGTTCTGTCTCTGGTCAACGGTAATGTTCTGTCTCTGGTCCACGGTAATGTTCTGTCTCTGGTCCACGGTAATGTTCTGTCTCTGGTTCACGGTAATGTTCTGTCTCTGGCCCACGGTAATGTTCGATCTCTGGTCCACGATAATGTTCTGTTTCATGATAATGTTCCGTTTCTGGTCCACAATAATGTTGTGTTTCTTTTTCACGGTAATGTTCCGTTTCTGGTCCACGATAATGTTGTTTTTCTGTTTCACGGTAATTTTCCGTTTCTGGTCCACGATAATGTTCTGTTTCGGTTTCACGGTAATGTTCCGTTTCTGGTCCACGATAATGTTCTGTTTCGGTTTCACGGTAATGTTCCGTCTCTGGTCCACGGTAATGTTCCGTCTCTGGTCCACGGTAATGTTCCGTCTCTGGTCCACAATAATGTTGTGTTTCTGTTTCACGGTAATGTTTCGTTTCTGGTCCACGATAATGTTCTGTTTCGGTTTCACGGTAATGTTCCTTTTCTGGTACACGATAATGTTCTGTTTCGGTTTCAAGGTAATGTTCCGTCTCTGGTCCACGGTAATGTTCCGTCTCTGGTCCATGATAATGTTGTGTTTCGGTTTCACGGTAATGTTCCGTTTCTGGTACACGATAATGTTCTGTTTCGGTTTCACGGTAATGTTCCGTCTCTGGTCCACGGTAATGTTCCGTCTCTGGTCCACGATAATGTTCTGTTTCTGTTTCATGGTAATGTTATGTTTCTGGTCCATGATAATTTTCTGTTTCACGGTAATGTTCTGTCTCTGGTCCACGCTAATGTTCTGTTTCTGTTTCACGGTAATGTTCTGTCTCTGGTCCACGCTAATGTTCTGTTTCTGTTTCACGGTAATGTTCTGTTTCTGGTCCACGGTAATGTTCTGTTTCTGTTTCACGGTAATGTTCTGTTTCTGGTCCACGATAATGTTGTGTTTCTGTTTCACGGTAATGTTCCGTTTCTGGTCCACGGTAATGTTGTGTTTCTGTTTCACGGTAATGTTCCATTTCTGGTCCACAATAATGTTCTGTTTCATGATAATGTTCCGTTTCTGGTCCACAATAATGTTGTGTTTCTTTTTCACGGTAATGTTCCGTTTCTGGTCCACGATAATGTTGTTTTTCTGTTTCACGGTAATTTTCCGTTTCTGGTCCACGATAATGTTCTGTTTCGGTTTCACGGTAATGTTCCGTTTCTGGTCCACGATAATGTTCTGTTTCGGTTTCACGGTAATGTTCCGTCTCTGGTCCACGGTAATGTTCCGTCTCTGGTCCACGGTAATGTTCCGTCTCTGGTCCACAATAATGTTGTGTTTCTGTTTCACGGTAATGTTTCGTTTCTGGTCCACGATAATGTTCTGTTTCGGTTTCACGGTAATGTTCCGTTTCTGGTACACGATAATGTTCTGTTTCGGTTTCACGGTAATGTTCCGTCTCTGGTCCACGGTAATGTTCCGTCTCTGGTCCATGATAATGTTGTGTTTCGGTTTCACGGTAATGTTCCGTTTCTGGTACACGATAATGTTCTGTTTCGGTTTCACGGTAATGTTCCGTCTCTGGTCCACGGTAATGTTCCGTCTCTGGTCCACAATAATGTTGTGTTTCTGTTTCACGGTAATGTTCCGTTTCTGGTCCATGATAATGTTCTGTTTCACGGTAATGTTCTGTCTCTGGTCCACGCTAATGTTCTGTTTCTGTTTCACGGTAATATTCCGTTTCTGGTCCACGATAATGTTGTGTTTCTGTTTCACGGTAATGTTCCGTTTCTGGTCCACGATAATGTTGTGTTTCTGTTTCACGGTAATGTTCTGTTTCACAGTAATGTTCTGTCTCTGGTCCACGCTAATGTTCTGTTTCTGTTTCACGGTAATGTTCAGTTTCTGTTCCACGATAATGTTGTGTTTCTGTTTCACGGTAATGTTCCGTTTTTGGTCCATCATAATGTTCTGTTTCTGTTTCACGGTAATGTTCCTTTTCTGGTCCATGATAATGTTCTGTTTCACGGTAATGTTCTGTCTCTGGTCCATGGTAATGTTCTGTCTCTGGTCCACGGTGATGTTCGGTTTCAAGGTAAAGTTCGGTCTCTGGTCCACAGTAATGTTCTGTCTCTGGTCAACGGTAATGTTCTGTCTCTGGTCCACGGTAATGTTCTGTCTCTGGTCCACGGTAATGTTCTGTCTCTGGTTCACGGTAATGTTCTGTCTCTGGCCCACGGTAATGTTCGATCTCTGGTCCACGATAATGTTCGGTTTCACGGTAATGTTCCGTCTCTGGTCCACGATAATGTTCTGTTTCTGTTTCAGGGCTATGTTCCATTTATGGTCCACGATAATTTTGTGTTTCTGTTTCACGGTAATGTTCCGTTTCTGGTCAACGATAATGTTCTGTTTCGGTTTCACGGTAATGTTCTGTCTCTGGTCCACGGTAATGTTCCGTCTCTGGTACACGATAATGTTCTGTTTTTGTTTCACGGTAATGTTCCGTTTCTGGTCCACGATAATGTTGTGTTTCTGTTTCACGGTAATGTTCCGTCTCTGGTCCACGATAATGTTCGGTTACACGATAATGTTCTGTCTCTGGCCCACGATAATGTTCCGTCTCTGGTCCACGATAATGCTCCGTCTCTGGTCCACGATAATGTTCTGTCTCTGGTCCACGATAATGTTCCGTTTCTGGTCCACGATAATGTTCTGTTTCGGTTTCACGGTAATGTTCTGTCTCTGGTCCAAGATAATGTTCCGTTTCTGTTTCACGGTAATGTGCCGTTTCTGGTCCACTATAATGTTGTGTTTCTGTTTCACGGTAATGTTCTGTCTCTGGTCCACGGTAATGTTCTGTTTCTTTTTCACGGTAATGTTTCGTTTCTGGTCCACGATAATGTTCTGTTTCGGTTTCACGGTAATGTTCCGTTTCTGGTACACGATAATGTTCTGTTTCGGTTTCACGGTAATGTTCCGTCTCTGGTCCACGGTAATGTTCCGTCTCTGGTCCATGATAATGTTGTGTTTCGGTTTCACGGTAATGTTCCGTTTCTGGTACACGATAATGTTCTGTTTCGGTTTCACGGTAATGTTCCGTCTCTGGTCCACGGTAATGTTCCGTCTCTGGTCCACAATAATGTTGTGTTTCTGTTTCACGGTAATGTTCCGTTTCTGGTCCATGATAATGTTCTGTTTCACGGTAATGTTCTGTCTCTGGTCCACGCTAATGTTCTGTTTCTGTTTCACGGTAATATTCCGTTTCTGGTCCACGATAATGTTGTGTTTCTGTTTCACGGTAATGTTCCGTTTCTGGTCCACGATAATGTTGTGTTTCTGTTTCACGGTAATGTTCTGTTTCACAGTAATGTTCTGTCTCTGGTCCACGCTAATGTTCTGTTTCTGTTTCACGGTAATGTTCAGTTTCTGTTCCACGATAATGTTGTGTTTCTGTTTCACGGTAATGTTCCGTTTTTGGTCCATCATAATGTTCTGTTTCTGTTTCACGGTAATGTTCCTTTTCTGGTCCATGATAATGTTCTGTTTCACGGTAATGTTCTGTCTCTGGTCCATGGTAATGTTCTGTCTCTGGTCCACGGTGATGTTCGGTTTCAAGGTAAAGTTCGGTCTCTGGTCCACAGTAATGTTCTGTCTCTGGTCAACGGTAATGTTCTGTCTCTGGTCCACGGTAATGTTCTGTCTCTGGTCCACGGTAATGTTCTGTCTCTGGTTCACGGTAATGTTCTGTCTCTGGCCCACGGTAATGTTCGATCTCTGGTCCACGATAATGTTCTGTTTCATGATAATGTTCCGTTTCTGGTCCACAATAATGTTGTGTTTCTTTTTCACGGTAATGTTCCGTTTCTGGTCCACGATAATGTTGTTTTTCTGTTTCACGGTAATTTTCCGTTTCTGGTCCACGATAATGTTCTGTTTCGGTTTCACGGTAATGTTCCGTTTCTGGTCCACGATAATGTTCTGTTTCGGTTTCACGGTAATGTTCCGTCTCTGGTCCACGGTAATGTTCCGTCTCTGGTCCACGGTAATGTTCCGTCTCTGGTCCACAATAATGTTGTGTTTCTGTTTCACGGTAATGTTTCGTTTCTGGTCCACGATAATGTTCTGTTTCGGTTTCACGGTAATGTTCCTTTTCTGGTACACGATAATGTTCTGTTTCGGTTTCAAGGTAATGTTCCGTCTCTGGTCCACGGTAATGTTCCGTCTCTGGTCCATGATAATGTTGTGTTTCGGTTTCACGGTAATGTTCCGTTTCTGGTACACGATAATGTTCTGTTTCGGTTTCACGGTAATGTTCCGTCTCTGGTCCACGGTAATGTTCCGTCTCTGGTCCACGATAATGTTCTGTTTCTGTTTCATGGTAATGTTATGTTTCTGGTCCATGATAATTTTCTGTTTCACGGTAATGTTCTGTCTCTGGTCCACGCTAATGTTCTGTTTCTGTTTCACGGTAATGTTCTGTCTCTGGTCCACGCTAATGTTCTGTTTCTGTTTCACGGTAATGTTCTGTTTCTGGTCCACGGTAATGTTCTGTTTCTGTTTCACGGTAATGTTCTGTTTCTGGTCCACGATAATGTTGTGTTTCTGTTTCACGGTAATGTTCCGTTTCTGGTCCACGGTAATGTTGTGTTTCTGTTTCACGGTAATGTTCCATTTCTGGTCCACAATAATGTTCTGTTTCATGATAATGTTCCGTTTCTGGTCCACAATAATGTTGTGTTTCTTTTTCACGGTAATGTTCCGTTTCTGGTCCACGATAATGTTGTTTTTCTGTTTCACGGTAATTTTCCGTTTCTGGTCCACGATAATGTTCTGTTTCGGTTTCACGGTAATGTTCCGTTTCTGGTCCACGATAATGTTCTGTTTCGGTTTCACGGTAATGTTCCGTCTCTGGTCCACGGTAATGTTCCGTCTCTGGTCCACGGTAATGTTCCGTCTCTGGTCCACAATAATGTTGTGTTTCTGTTTCACGGTAATGTTTCGTTTCTGGTCCACGATAATGTTCTGTTTCGGTTTCACGGTAATGTTCCGTTTCTGGTACACGATAATGTTCTGTTTCGGTTTCACGGTAATGTTCCGTCTCTGGTCCACGGTAATGTTCCGTCTCTGGTCCATGATAATGTTGTGTTTCGGTTTCACGGTAATGTTCCGTTTCTGGTACACGATAATGTTCTGTTTCGGTTTCACGGTAATGTTCCGTCTCTGGTCCACGGTAATGTTCCGTCTCTGGTCCACAATAATGTTGTGTTTCTGTTTCACGGTAATGTTCCGTTTCTGGTCCATGATAATGTTCTGTTTCACGGTAATGTTCTGTCTCTGGTCCACGCTAATGTTCTGTTTCTGTTTCACGGTAATATTCCGTTTCTGGTCCACGATAATGTTGTGTTTCTGTTTCACGGTAATGTTCCGTTTCTGGTCCACGATAATGTTGTGTTTCTGTTTCACGGTAATGTTCTGTTTCACAGTAATGTTCTGTCTCTGGTCCACGCTAATGTTCTGTTTCTGTTTCACGGTAATGTTCAGTTTCTGTTCCACGATAATGTTGTGTTTCTGTTTCACGGTAATGTTCCGTTTTTGGTCCATCATAATGTTCTGTTTCTGTTTCACGGTAATGTTCCTTTTCTGGTCCATGATAATGTTCTGTTTCACGGTAATGTTCTGTCTCTGGTCCATGGTAATGTTCTGTCTCTGGTCCACGGTGATGTTCGGTTTCAAGGTAAAGTTCGGTCTCTGGTCCACAGTAATGTTCTGTCTCTGGTCAACGGTAATGTTCTGTCTCTGGTCCACGGTAATGTTCTGTCTCTGGTCCACGGTAATGTTCTGTCTCTGGTTCACGGTAATGTTCTGTCTCTGGCCCACGGTAATGTTCGATCTCTGGTCCACGATAATGTTCGGTTTCACGGTAATGTTCCGTCTCTGGTCCACGATAATGTTCTGTTTCTGTTTCAGGGCTATGTTCCATTTATGGTCCACGATAATTTTGTGTTTCTGTTTCACGGTAATGTTCCGTTTCTGGTCAACGATAATGTTCTGTTTCGGTTTCACGGTAATGTTCTGTCTCTGGTCCACGGTAATGTTCCGTCTCTGGTACACGATAATGTTCTGTTTTTGTTTCACGGTAATGTTCCGTTTCTGGTCCACGATAATGTTGTGTTTCTGTTTCACGGTAATGTTCCGTCTCTGGTCCACGATAATGTTCGGTTACACGATAATGTTCTGTCTCTGGCCCACGATAATGTTCCGTCTCTGGTCCACGATAATGCTCCGTCTCTGGTCCACGATAATGTTCTGTCTCTGGTCCACGATAATGTTCCGTTTCTGGTCCACGATAATGTTCTGTTTCGGTTTCACGGTAATGTTCTGTCTCTGGTCCAAGATAATGTTCCGTTTCTGTTTCACGGTAATGTGCCGTTTCTGGTCCACTATAATGTTGTGTTTCTGTTTCACGGTAATGTTCTGTCTCTGGTCCACGGTAATGTTCTGTTTCTTTTTCACGGTAATGTTCTGTCTCTGGTCCACGATAATGTTCCGTTTCTGGTCCACGATAATGTTCTGTCTCTGGTCCACGATAATGTTCCGTTTCTGGTCCACGATAATGTTCTGTTTCGGTTTCACGGTATTGTTCTGTCTCTGGTCCAAGATAATGTTCCGTTTCTGGTCCACGATAATGTTGTGTTTCTGTTTCACGGTAATGTTCCGTTTCTGGTCCATGATAATTTTCTGTTTCACGGTAATGTTCTGTCTCTGGTCCACGCTAATGTTCTGTTTCTGTTTCACGGTAATTTTCCGTTTCTGGTCCACGATAATGTTCTGTTTCGGTTTCACGGTAATGTTCCGTTTCTGGTCCACGATAATGTTCTGTTTCGGTTTCACGGTAATGTTCCGTCTCTGGTCCACGGTAATGTTCCGTCTCTGGTCCACAATAATGTTGTGTTTCTGTTTCACGGTAATGTTCCGTCTCTGGTCCACAATAATGTTGTGTTTCTGTTTCACGGTAATGTTCCGTTTCTGGTCCATGATAATGTTGTGTTTCTGTTTCACGGTAATGTTTCGTTTCTGGTCCACAATAATGTTGTGTTTCTGTTTCACGGTAATGTTCCGTTTCTGGTCCATGATAATGTTCTGTTTCACGGTAATGTTCTGTCTCTGGTCCACGCTAATGTTCTGTTTCGGTTTCACGGTAATGTTCCGTTTCTGGTCCACGATAATGTTCTGTTTCGGTTTCACGGTAATGTTCCGTCTCTGGTCCACGGTAATGTTCCGTCTCTGGTCCACGATAATGTTCTGTTTCTGTTTCATGGTAATGTTATGTTTCTGGTCCATGATAATTTTCTGTTTCACGGTAATGTTCTGTCTCTGGTCCACGCTAATGTTCTGTTTCTGTTTCACGGTAATGTTCTGTCTCTGGTCCACGCTAATGTTCTGTTTCTGTTTCACGGTAATGTTCTGTTTCTGGTCCACGGTAATGTTCTGTTTCTGTTTCACGGTAATGTTCTGTTTCTGGTCCACGATAATGTTGTGTTTCTGTTTCACGGTAATGTTCCGTTTCTGGTCCACGGTAATGTTGTGTTTCTGTTTCACGGTAATGTTCCATTTCTGGTCCACAATAATGTTCTGTTTCATGATAATGTTCCGTTTCTGGTCCACAATAATGTTGTGTTTCTTTTTCACGGTAATGTTCCGTTTCTGGTCCACGATAATGTTGTTTTTCTGTTTCACGGTAATTTTCCGTTTCTGGTCCACAATAATGTTCTGTTTCGGTTTCACGGTAATGTTCCGTTTCTGGTCCACGATAATGTTCTGTTTCGGTTTCACGGTAATGTTCCGTCTCTGGTCCACGGTAATGTTCCGTCTCTGGTCCACGGTAATGTTCTGTTTCTGGTCCACGATAATGTTGTGTTTCTGTTTCACGGTAATGTTCCGTTTCTGGTCCACGGTAATGTTGTGTTTCTGTTTCACGGTAATGTTCCATTTCTGGTCCACAATAATGTTCTGTTTCATGATAATGTTCCGTTTCTGGTCCACAATAATGTTGTGTTTCTTTTTCACGGTAATGTTCCGTTTCTGGTCCACGATAATGTTTTTTTTCTGTTTCACGGTAATTTTCCGTTTCTGGTCCACGATAATGTTCTGTTTCGGTTTCACGGTAATGTTCCGTTTCTGGTCCACGATAATGTTCTGTTTCGGTTTCACGGTAATGTTCCGTCTCTGGTCCACGGTAATGTTCCGTCTCTGGTCCACAATAATGTTGTGTTTCTGTTTCACGGTAATGTTCCGTCTCTGGTCCACAATAATGTTGTGTTTCTGTTTCACGGTAATGTTCCGTTTCTGGTCCATGATAATGTTGTGTTTCTGTTTCACGGTAATGTTTCGTTTCTGGTCCACAATAATGTTGTGTTTCTGTTTCACGGTAATGTTCCGTTTCTGGTCCATGATAATGTTCTGTTTCACGGTAATGTTCTGTCTCTGGTCCACGCTAATGTTCTGTTTCGGTTTCACGGTAATGTTCCGTTTCTGGTCCACGATAATGTTCTGTTTCGGTTTCACGGTAATGTTCCGTCTCTGGTCCACGGTAATGTTCCGTCTCTGGTCCACGATAATGTTCTGTTTCTGTTTCATGGTAATGTTATGTTTCTGGTCCATGATAATTTTCTGTTTCACGGTAATGTTCTGTCTCTGGTCCACGCTAATGTTCTGTTTCTGTTTCACGGTAATGTTCTGTCTCTGGTCCACGCTAATGTTATGTTTCTGTTTCACGGTAATGTTCTGTTTCTGGTCCACGGTAATGTTCTGTTTCTGTTTCACGGTAATGTTCTGTTTCTGGTCCACGATAATGTTGTGTTTCTGTTTCACGGTAATGTTCCGTTTCTGGTCCACGGTAATGTTGTGTTTCTGTTTCACGGTAATGTTCCATTTCTGGTCCACAATAATGTTCTGTTTCATGATAATGTTCCGTTTCTGGTCCACAATAATGTTGTGTTTCTGTTTCACGGTAATGTTTCGTTTCTGGTCCACGATAATGTTCTGTTTCGGTTTCACGGTAATGTTCCGTTTCTGGTACACGATAATGTTCTGTTTCGGTTTCACGGTAATGTTCCGTCTCTGGTCCACGGTAATGTTCCGTCTCTGGTCCATGATAATGTTGTGTTTCGGTTTCACGGTAATGTTCCGTTTCTGGTACACGATAATGTTCTGTTTCGGTTTCACGGTAATGTTCCGTCTCTGGTCCACGGTAATGTTCCGTCTCTGGTCCACAATAATGTTGTGTTTCTGTTTCACGGTAATGTTCCGTTTCTGGTCCATGATAATGTTCTGTTTCACGGTAATGTTCTGTCTCTGGTCCACGCTAATGTTCTGTTTCTGTTTCACGGTAATGTTCCGTTTCTGGTCCACGATAATGTTGTGTTTCTGTTTCACGGTAATGTTCCGTTTCTGGTCCACGATAATGTTGTGTTTCTGTTTCACGGTAATGTTCTGTTTCACAGTAATGTTCTGTCTCTGGTCCACGCTAATGTTCTGTTTCTGTTTCACGGTAATGTTCAGTTTCTGTTCCACGATAATGTTGTGTTTCTGTTTCACGGTAATGTTCCGTTTTTGGTCCATCATAATGTTCTGTTTCTGTTTCACGGTAATGTTCCGTTTCTGGTCCATGATAATGTTCTGTTTCACGGTAATGTTCTGTCTCTGGTCCATGGTAATGTTCTGTCTCTGGTCCACGGTGATGTTCGGTTTCAAGGTAAAGTTCGGTCTCTGGTCCACAGTAATGTTCTGTCTCTGGTCAACGGTAATGTTCTGTCTCTGGTCCACGGTAATGTTCTGTCTCTGGTCCACGGTAATGTTCTGTCTCTGGTTCACGGTAATGTTCTGTCTCTGGTCCACGGTAATGTTCGATCTCTGGTCCACGATAATGTTCGGTTTCACGGTAATGTTCCGTCTCTGGTCCACGATAATTTTGTGTTTCTGTTTCACGGTAATGTTCCGTTTCTGTTCAACGATAATGTTCTGTTTCGGTTTCACGGTAATGTTCTGTCTCTGGTCCACGATAATGTTCGGTTACACGATAATGTTCTGTCTCTGGCCCACGATAATGTTCCGTCTCTGGTCCACGATAATGCTCCGTCTCTGGTCCACGATAATGTTCTGTCTCTGGTCCACGATAATGTTCCGTTTCTGGTCCACGATAATGTTCTGTTTCGGTTTCACGGTATTGTTTTGTCTCTGGTCCAAGATAATGTTCCGTTTCTGGTCCACGATAATGTTGTGTTTCTGTTTCACGGTAATGTTCCGTTTCTGGTCCATGATAATTTTCTGTTTCACGGTAATGTTCTGTCTCTGGTCCACGCTAATGTTCTGTTTCTGTTTCACGGTAATGTGCCGTTTCTGGTCCACTATAATGTTGTGTTTCTGTTTCACGGTAATGTTCTGTCTCTGGTCCACGGTAATGTTCTGTTTCTTTTTCACGGTAATGTTCTGTTTCTGGTCCACGATAATGTTGTGTTTCTGTTTCACGGTAATGTTCCGTCTCTGGTCCACGATAATGTTCTGTTTCTGTTTCATGGTAATGTTATGTTTCTGGTCCATGATAATTTTCTGTTTCACGGTAATGTTCTGTCTCTGGTCCACGCTAATGTTCTGTTTCTGTTTCACGGTAATGTTCTGTCTCTGGTCCACGCTAATGTTCTGTTTCTGTTTCACGGTAATGTTCTGTTTCTGGTCCACGGTAATGTTCTGTTTCTGTTTCACGGTAATGTTCTGTTTCTGGTCCACGATAATGTTGTGTTTCTGTTTCACGGTAATGTTCCGTTTCTGGTCCACGGTAATGTTGTGTTTCTGTTTCACGGTAATGTTCCATTTCTGGTCCACAATAATGTTCTGTTTCATGATAATGTTCCGTTTCTGGTCCACAATAATGTTGTGTTTTTTTTTCACGGTAATGTTCCGTTTCTCGTCCACGATAATGTTTTTTTTCTGTTTCACGGTAATTTTCCGTTTCTGGTCCACGATAATGTTCTGTTTCGGTTTCACGGTAATGTTCCGTTTCTGGTCCACGATAATGTTCTGTTTCGGTTTCACGGTAATGTTCCGTCTCTGGTCCACGGTAATGTTCCGTCTCTGGTCCACAATAATGTTGTGTTTCTGTTTCACGGTAATGTTCCGTCTCTGGTCCACAATAATGTTGTGTTTCTGTTTCACGGTAATGTTCCGTTTCTGGTCCATGATAATGTTCTGTTTCACGGTAATGTTCTGTCTCTGGTCCACGCTAATGTTCTGTTTCGGTTTCACGGTAATGTTCCGTTTCTGGTCCACGATAATGTTCTGTTTCGGTTTCACGGTAATGTTCCGTCTCTGGTCCACGGTAATGTTCCGTCTCTGGTCCACGATAATGTTCTGTTTCTGTTTCATGGTAATGTTATGTTTCTGGTCCATGATAATTTTCTGTTTCACGGTAATGTTCTGTCTCTGGTCCACGCTAATGTTCTGTTTCTGTTTCACGGTAATGTTCTGTCTCTGGTCCACGCTAATGTTCTGTTTCTGTTTCACGGTAATGTTCTGTTTCTGGTCCACGGTAATGTTCTGTTTCTGTTTCACGGTAATGTTCTGTTTCTGGTCCACGATAATGTTGTGTTTCTGTTTCACGGTAATGTTCCGTTTCTGGTCCACGGTAATGTTGTGTTTCTGTTTCACGGTAATGTTCCATTTCTGGTCCACAATAATGTTCTGTTTCATGATAATGTTCCGTTTCTGGTCCACAATAATGTTGTGTTTCTTTTTCACGGTAATGTTCCGTTTCTGGTCCACGATAATGTTGTTTTTCTGTTTCACGGTAATTTTCCGTTTCTGGTCCACGATAATGTTCTGTTTCGGTTTCACGGTAATGTTCCGTTTCTGGTCCACGATAATGTTCTGTTTCGGTTTCACGGTAATGTTCCGTCTCTGGTCCACGGTAATGTTCCGTCTCTGGTCCACGGTAATGTTCTGTTTCTGGTCCACGATAATGTTGTGTTTCTGTTTCACGGTAATGTTCCGTTTCTGGTCCACGGTAATGTTGTGTTTCTGTTTCACGGTAATGTTCCATTTCTGGTCCACAATAATGTTCTGTTTCATGATAATGTTCCGTTTCTGGTCCACAATAATGTTGTGTTTCTTTTTCACGGTAATGTTCCGTTTCTGGTCCACGATAATGTTTTTTTTCTGTTTCACGGTAATTTTCCGTTTCTGGTCCACGATAATGTTCTGTTTCGGTTTCACGGTAATGTTCCGTTTCTGGTCCACGATAATGTTCTGTTTCGGTTTCACGGTAATGTTCCGTCTCTGGTCCACGGTAATGTTCCGTCTCTGGTCCACAATAATGTTGTGTTTCTGTTTCACGGTAATGTTCCGTCTCTGGTCCACAATAATGTTGTGTTTCTGTTTCACGGTAATGTTCCGTTTCTGGTCCATGATAATGTTGTGTTTCTGTTTCACGGTAATGTTTCGTTTCTGGTCCACAATAATGTTGTGTTTCTGTTTCACGGTAATGTTCCGTTTCTGGTCCATGATAATGTTCTGTTTCACGGTAATGTTCTGTCTCTGGTCCACGCTAATGTTCTGTTTCGGTTTCACGGTAATGTTCCGTTTCTGGTCCACGATAATGTTCTGTTTCGGTTTCACGGTAATGTTCCGTCTCTGGTCCACGGTAATGTTCCGTCTCTGGTCCACGATAATGTTCTGTTTCTGTTTCATGGTAATGTTATGTTTCTGGTCCATGATAATTTTCTGTTTCACGGTAATGTTCTGTTTCTGGTCCACGGTAATGTTCTGTTTCTGTTTCACGGTAATGTTCTGTTTCTGGTCCACGATAATGTTGTGTTTCTGTTTCACGGTAATGTTCCGTTTCTGGTCCACGGTAATGTTGTGTTTCTGTTTCACGGTAATGTTCCATTTCTGGTCCACAATAATGTTCTGTTTCATGATAATGTTCCGTTTCTGGTCCACAATAATGTTGTGTTTCTGTTTCACGGTAATGTTTCGTTTCTGGTCCACGATAATGTTCTGTTTCGGTTTCACGGTAATGTTCCGTTTCTGGTACACGATAATGTTCTGTTTCGGTTTCACGGTAATGTTCCGTCTCTGGTCCACGGTAATGTTCCGTCTCTGGTCCATGATAATGTTGTGTTTCGGTTTCACGGTAATGTTCCGTTTCTGGTACACGATAATGTTCTGTTTCGGTTTCACGGTAATGTTCCGTCTCTGGTCCACGGTAATGTTCCGTCTCTGGTCCACAATAATGTTGTGTTTCTGTTTCACGGTAATGTTCCGTTTCTGGTCCATGATAATGTTCTGTTTCACGGTAATGTTCTGTCTCTGGTCCACGCTAATGTTCTGTTTCTGTTTCACGGTAATGTTCCGTTTCTGGTCCACGATAATGTTGTGTTTCTGTTTCACGGTAATGTTCCGTTTCTGGTCCACGATAATGTTGTGTTTCTGTTTCACGGTAATGTTCTGTTTCACAGTAATGTTCTGTCTCTGGTCCACGCTAATGTTCTGTTTCTGTTTCACGGTAATGTTCTGTTTCTGGTCCACGGTAATGTTCTGTTTCTGTTTCACGGTAATGTTCTGTTTCTGGTCCACGATAATGTTGTGTTTCTGTTTCACGGTAATGTTCCGTTTCTGGTCCACGATAATGTTCTGTTTCGGTTTCATGGTAATGTTCCGTTTCTGGTACACGATAATGTTCTGTTTCGGTTTCACGGTAATGTTCCGTCTCTGGTCCACGGTAATGTTCCGTCTCTGGTCCATGATAATGTTGTGTTTCGGTTTCACGGTAATGTTCCGTTTCTGGTACACGATAATGTTCTGTTTCGGTTTCACGGTAATGTTCCGTCTCTGGTCCACGGTAATGTTCCGTCTCTGGTCCACAATAATGTTGTGTTTCTGTTTCACGGTAATGTTCCGTTTCTGGTCCATGATAATGTTCTGTTTCACGGTAATGTTCTGTCTCTGGTCCACGCTAATGTTCTGTTTCTGTTTCACGGTAATGTTCCGTTTCTGGTCCACGATAATGTTGTGTTTCTGTTTCACGGTAATGTTCCGTTTCTGGTCCACGATAATGTTGTGTTTCTGTTTCACGGTAATGTTCTGTTTCACAGTAATGTTCTGTCTCTGGTCCACGCTAATGTTCTGTTTCTGTTTCACGGTAATGTTCAGTTTCTGTTCCACGATAATGTTGTGTTTCTGTTTCACAGTAATGTTCCGTTTTTGGTCCATCATAATGTTCTGTTTCTGTTTCACGGTAATGTTCCGTTTCTGGTCCATGATAATGTTCTGTTTCACGGTAATGTTCTGTCTCTGGTCCATGGTAATGTTCTGTGTCTGGTCCACGGTGATGTTCGGTTTCAAGGTAAAGTTCGGTCTCTGGTCCACAGTAATGTTCTGTCTCTGGTCAACGGTAATGTTCTGTCTCTGGTCCACGGTAATGTTCTGTCTCTGGTCCACGGTAATGTTCTGTCTCTGGTTCACGGTAATGTTCTGTCTCTGGTCCACGGTAATGTTCGATCTCTGGTCCACGATAATGTTCGGTTTCACGGTAATGTTCCGTCTCTGGTCCACGATAATGTTCTGTTTCTGTTTCACGGCTATTTTCCATTTCTGGTCCACGATAATTTTGTGTTTCTGTTTCACGGTAATGTTCCGTTTCTGGTCAACGATAATGTTCTGTTTCGGTTTCACGGTAATGTTCTGTCTCTGGTCCACGATAATGTTCGGTTACACGATAATGTTCTGTCTCTGGCCCACGATAATGTTCCGTCTCTGGTCCACGATAATGCTCCGTCTCTGGTCCACGATAATGTTCTGTCTCTGGTCCACGATAATGTTCCGTTTCTGGTCCACGATAATGTTCTGTTTCGGTTTCACGGTATTGTTCTGTCTCTGGTCCAAGATAATGTTCCGTTTCTGGTCCATGATAATTTTCTGTTTCACGGTAATGTTCTGTCTCTGGTCCACGCTAATGTTCTGTTTCTGTTTCACGGTAATGTGCCGTTTCTGGTCCACTATAATGTTGTGTTTCTGTTTCACGGTAATGTTCTGTCTCTGGTCCACGGTAATGTTCTGTTTCTTTTTCACGGTAATGTTCTGTTTCTGGTCCACGATAATGTTGTGTTTCTGTTTCACGGTAATGTTCCGTTTCTGGTCCACGGTAATGTTGTGTTTCTGTTTCACGGTAATTTTCCGTTTCTGGTCCACGGTAATGTTCCGTCTCTGGTCCACGATAATGTTCTGTTTCTGTTTCATGGTAATGTTATGTTTCTGGTCCATGATAATTTTCTGTTTCACGGTAATGTTCTGTCTCTGGTCCACGCTAATGTTCTGTTTCTGTTTCACGGTAATGTTCTGTCTCTAGTCCACGCTAATGTTCTGTTTCTGTTTCACGGTAATGTTCTGTTTCTGGTCCACGGTAATGTTCTGTTTCTGTTTCACGGTAATGTTCTGTTTCTGGTCCACGATAATGTTGTGTTTCTGTTTCACGGTAATGTTCCGTTTCTGGTCCACGGTAATGTTGTGTTTCTGTTTCACGGTAATGTTCCATTTCTGGTCCACAATAATGTTCTGTTTCATGATAATGTTCCGTTTCTGGTCCACAATAATGTTGTGTTTCTTTTTCACGGTAATGTTCCGTTTCTCGTCCACGATAATGTTTTTTTTCTGTTTCACGGTAATTTTCCGTTTCTGGTCCACGATAATGTTCTGTTTCGGTTTCACGGTAATGTTCCGTTTCTGGTCCACGATAATGTTCTGTTTCGGTTTCACGGTAATGTTCCGTCTCTGGTCCACGGTAATGTTCCGTCTCTGGTCCACAATAATGTTGTGTTTCTGTTTCACGGTAATGTTCCGTCTCTGGTCCACAATAATGTTGTGTTTCTGTTTCACGGTAATGTTCCGTTTCTGGTCCATGATAATGTTGTGTTTCTGTTTCACGGTAATGTTTCGTTTCTGGTCCACAATAATGTTGTGTTTCTGTTTCACGGTAATGTTCCGTTTCTGGTCCATGATAATGTTCTGTCTCTGGTCCACGATAATGTTCCGTTTCTGGTCCACGATAATGTTCTGTCTCTGGTCCACGATAATGTTCCGTTTCTGGTCCACGATAATGTTCTGTTTCGGTTTCACGGTATTGTTCTGTCTCTGGTCCAAGATAATGTTCCGTTTCTGGTCCACGATAATGTTGTGTTTCTGTTTCACGGTAATGTTCCGTTTCTGGTCCATGATAATTTTCTGTTTCACGGTAATGTTCTGTCTCTGGTCCACGCTAATGTTCTGTTTCTGTTTCACGGTAATTTTCCGTTTCTGGTCCACGATAATGTTCTGTTTCGGTTTCACGGTAATGTTCCGTTTCTGGTCCACGATAATGTTCTGTTTCGGTTTCACGGTAATGTTCCGTCTCTGGTCCACGGTAATGTTCCGTCTCTGGTCCACAATAATGTTGTGTTTCTGTTTCACGGTAATGTTCCGTCTCTGGTCCACAATAATGTTGTGTTTCTGTTTCACGGTAATGTTCCGTTTCTGGTCCATGATAATGTTGTGTTTCTGTTTCACGGTAATGTTTCGTTTCTGGTCCACAATAATGTTGTGTTTCTGTTTCACGGTAATGTTCCGTTTCTGGTCCATGATAATGTTCTGTTTCACGGTAATGTTCTGTCTCTGGTCCACGCTAATGTTCTGTTTCGGTTTCACGGTAATGTTCCGTTTCTGGTCCACGATAATGTTCTGTTTCGGTTTCACGGTAATGTTCCGTCTCTGGTCCACGGTAATGTTCCGTCTCTGGTCCACGATAATGTTCTGTTTCTGTTTCATGGTAATGTTATGTTTCTGGTCCATGATAATTTTCTGTTTCACGGTAATGTTCTGTCTCTGGTCCACGCTAATGTTCTGTTTCTGTTTCACGGTAATGTTCTGTCTCTGGTCCACGCTAATGTTCTGTTTCTGTTTCACGGTAATGTTCTGTTTCTGGTCCACGGTAATGTTCTGTTTCTGTTTCACGGTAATGTTCTGTTTCTGGTCCACGATAATGTTGTGTTTCTGTTTCACGGTAATGTTCCGTTTCTGGTCCACGGTAATGTTGTGTTTCTGTTCTACGGTAATGTTCCATTTCTGGTCCACAATAATGTTCTGTTTCATGATAATGTTCCGTTTCTGGTCCACAATAATGTTGTGTTTCTTTTTCACAGTAATGTTCCGTTTCTGGTCCACGATAATGTTGTTTTTCTGTTTCACGGTAATTTTCCGTTTCTGGTCCACGATAATGTTCTGTTTCACGGTAATGTTCTGTCTCTGGTCCACGCTAATGTTCTGTTTCTGTTTCACGGTAATGTTCCGTTTCTGGTCCACGATAATGTTGTGTTTCTGTTTCACGGTAATGTTCCGTTTCTGGTCCACGATAATGTTGTGTTTCTGTTTCACGGTAATGTTCTGTTTCACAGTAATGTTCTGTCTCTGGTCCACGCTAATGTTCTGTTTCTGTTTCACGGTAATGTTCAGTTTCTGTTCCACGATAATGTTGTGTTTCTGTTTCACAGTAATGTTCCGTTTTTGGTCCATCATAATGTTCTGTTTCTGTTTCACGGTAATGTTCCGTTTCTGGTCCATGATAATGTTCTGTTTCACGGTAATGTTCTGTCTCTGGTCCATGGTAATGTTCTGTGTCTGGTCCACGGTGATGTTCGGTTTCAAGGTAAAGTTCGGTCTCTGGTCCACAGTAATGTTCTGTCTCTGGTCAACGGTAATGTTCTGTCTCTGGTCCACGGTAATGTTCTGTCTCTGGTCCACGGTAATGTTCTGTCTCTGGTTCACGGTAATGTTCTGTCTCTGGTCCACGGTAATGTTCGATCTCTGGTCCACGATAATGTTCGGTTTCACGGTAATGTTCCGTCTCTGGTCCACGATAATGTTCTGTTTCTGTTTCACGGCTATTTTCCATTTCTGGTCCACGATAATTTTGTGTTTCTGTTTCACGGTAATGTTCCGTTTCTGGTCAACGATAATGTTCTGTTTCGGTTTCACGGTAATGTTCTGTCTCTGGTCCACGATAATGTTCGGTTACACGATAATGTTCTGTCTCTGGCCCACGATAATGTTCCGTCTCTGGTCCACGATAATGCTCCGTCTCTGGTCCACGATAATGTTCTGTCTCTGGTCCACGATAATGTTCCGTTTCTGGTCCACGATAATGTTCTGTTTCGGTTTCACGGTATTGTTCTGTCTCTGGTCCAAGATAATGTTCCGTTTCTGGTCCATGATAATTTTCTGTTTCACGGTAATGTTCTGTCTCTGGTCCACGCTAATGTTCTGTTTCTGTTTCACGGTAATGTGCCGTTTCTGGTCCACTATAATGTTGTGTTTCTGTTTCACGGTAATGTTCTGTCTCTGGTCCACGGTAATGTTCTGTTTCTTTTTCACGGTAATGTTCTGTTTCTGGTCCACGATAATGTTGTGTTTCTGTTTCACGGTAATGTTCCGTTTCTGGTCCACGGTAATGTTGTGTTTCTGTTTCACGGTAATTTTCCGTTTCTGGTCCACGGTAATGTTCCGTCTCTGGTCCACGATAATGTTCTGTTTCTGTTTCATGGTAATGTTATGTTTCTGGTCCATGATAATTTTCTGTTTCACGGTAATGTTCTGTCTCTGGTCCACGCTAATGTTCTGTTTCTGTTTCACGGTAATGTTCTGTCTCTGGTCCACGCTAATGTTCTGTTTCTGTTTCACGGTAATGTTCTGTTTCTGGTCCACGGTAATGTTCTGTTTCTGTTTCACGGTAATGTTCTGTTTCTGGTCCACGATAATGTTGTGTTTCTGTTTCACGGTAATGTTCCGTTTCTGGTCCACGGTAATGTTGTGTTTCTGTTTCACGGTAATGTTCCATTTCTGGTCCACAATAATGTTCTGTTTCATGATAATGTTCCGTTTCTGGTCCACAATAATGTTGTGTTTCTTTTTCACGGTAATGTTCCGTTTCTCGTCCACGATAATGTTTTTTTTCTGTTTCACGGTAATTTTCCGTTTCTGGTCCACGATAATGTTCTGTTTCGGTTTCACGGTAATGTTCCGTTTCTGGTCCACGATAATGTTCTGTTTCGGTTTCACGGTAATGTTCCGTCTCTGGTCCACGGTAATGTTCCGTCTCTGGTCCACAATAATGTTGTGTTTCTGTTTCACGGTAATGTTCCGTCTCTGGTCCACAATAATGTTGTGTTTCTGTTTCACGGTAATGTTCCGTTTCTGGTCCATGATAATGTTGTGTTTCTGTTTCACGGTAATGTTTCGTTTCTGGTCCACAATAATGTTGTGTTTCTGTTTCACGGTAATGTTCCGTTTCTGGTCCATGATAATGTTCTGTCTCTGGTCCACGATAATGTTCCGTTTCTGGTCCACGATAATGTTCTGTCTCTGGTCCACGATAATGTTCCGTTTCTGGTCCACGATAATGTTCTGTTTCGGTTTCACGGTATTGTTCTGTCTCTGGTCCAAGATAATGTTCCGTTTCTGGTCCACGATAATGTTGTGTTTCTGTTTCACGGTAATGTTCCGTTTCTGGTCCATGATAATTTTCTGTTTCACGGTAATGTTCTGTCTCTGGTCCACGCTAATGTTCTGTTTCTGTTTCACGGTAATTTTCCGTTTCTGGTCCACGATAATGTTCTGTTTCGGTTTCACGGTAATGTTCCGTTTCTGGTCCACGATAATGTTCTGTTTCGGTTTCACGGTAATGTTCCGTCTCTGGTCCACGGTAATGTTCCGTCTCTGGTCCACAATAATGTTGTGTTTCTGTTTCACGGTAATGTTCCGTCTCTGGTCCACAATAATGTTGTGTTTCTGTTTCACGGTAATGTTCCGTTTCTGGTCCATGATAATGTTGTGTTTCTGTTTCACGGTAATGTTTCGTTTCTGGTCCACAATAATGTTGTGTTTCTGTTTCACGGTAATGTTCCGTTTCTGGTCCATGATAATGTTCTGTTTCACGGTAATGTTCTGTCTCTGGTCCACGCTAATGTTCTGTTTCGGTTTCACGGTAATGTTCCGTTTCTGGTCCACGATAATGTTCTGTTTCGGTTTCACGGTAATGTTCCGTCTCTGGTCCACGGTAATGTTCCGTCTCTGGTCCACGATAATGTTCTGTTTCTGTTTCATGGTAATGTTATGTTTCTGGTCCATGATAATTTTCTGTTTCACGGTAATGTTCTGTCTCTGGTCCACGCTAATGTTCTGTTTCTGTTTCACGGTAATGTTCTGTCTCTGGTCCACGCTAATGTTCTGTTTCTGTTTCACGGTAATGTTCTGTTTCTGGTCCACGGTAATGTTCTGTTTCTGTTTCACGGTAATGTTCTGTTTCTGGTCCACGATAATGTTGTGTTTCTGTTTCACGGTAATGTTCCGTTTCTGGTCCACGGTAATGTTGTGTTTCTGTTCTACGGTAATGTTCCATTTCTGGTCCACAATAATGTTCTGTTTCATGATAATGTTCCGTTTCTGGTCCACAATAATGTTGTGTTTCTTTTTCACGGTAATGTTCCGTTTCTGGTCCACGATAATGTTGTTTTTCTGTTTCACGGTAATTTTCCGTTTCTGGTCCACGATAATGTTCTGTTTCGGTTTCACGGTAATGTTCCGTTTCTGGTCCACGATAATGTTCTGTTTCGGTTTCACGGTAATGTTCCGTCTCTGGTCCACGGTAATGTTCCGTCTCTGGTCCACGGTAATGTTCTGTTTCTGGTCCACGATAATGTTGTGTTTCTGTTTCACGGTAATGTTCCGTTTCTGGTCCACGGTAATGTTGTGTTTCTGTTTCACGGTAATGTTCCATTTCTGGTCCACAATAATGTTCTGTTTCATGATAATGTTCCGTTTCTGGTCCACAATAATGTTGTGTTTCTTTTTCACGGTAATGTTCCGTTTCTGGTCCACGATAATGTTTTTTTTCTGTTTCACGGTAATTTTCCGTTTCTGGTCCACGATAATGTTCTGTTTCGGTTTCACGGTAATGTTCCGTTTCTGGTCCACGATAATGTTCTGTTTCGGTTTCACGGTAATGTTCCGTCTCTGGTCCACGGTAATGTTCCGTCTCTGGTCCACAATAATGTTGTGTTTCTGTTTCACGGTAATGTTCCGTCTCTGGTCCACAATAATGTTGTGTTTCTGTTTCACGGTAATGTTCCGTTTCTGGTCCATGATAATGTTGTGTTTCTGTTTCACGGTAATGTTTCGTTTCTGGTCCACAATAATGTTGTGTTTCTGTTTCACGGTAATGTTCCGTTTCTGGTCCATGATAATGTTCTGTTTCACGGTAATGTTCTGTCTCTGGTCCACGCTAATGTTCTGTTTCGGTTTCACGGTAATGTTCCGTTTCTGGTCCATGATAATGTTCTGTTTCGGTTTCACGGTAATGTTCCGTCTCTGGTCCATGGTAATGTTCCGTCTCTGGTCCACGATAATGTTCTGTTTCTGTTTCATGGTAATGTTATGTTTCTGGTCCATGATAATTTTCTGTTTCACGGTAATGTTCTGTCTCTGGTCCACGCTAATGTTCTGTTTCTGTTTCACGGTAATGTTCTGTCTCTGGTCCACGCTAATGTTATGTTTCTGTTTCACGGTAATGTTCTGTTTCTGGTCCACGGTAATGTTCTGTTTCTGTTTCACGGTAATGTTCTGTTTCTGGTCCACGATAATGTTGTGTTTCTGTTTCACGGTAATGTTCCGTTTCTGGTCCACGGTAATGTTGTGTTTCTGTTTCACGGTAATGTTCCATTTCTGGTCCACAATAATGTTCTGTTTCATGATAATGTTCCGTTTCTGGTCCACAATAATGTTGTGTTTCTGTTTCACGGTAATGTTTCGTTTCTGGTCCACGATAATGTTCTGTTTCGGTTTCACGGTAATGTTCCGTTTCTGGTACACGATAATGTTCTGTTTCGGTTTCACGGTAATGTTCCGTCTCTGGTCCACGGTAATGTTCCGTCTCTGGTCCATGATAATGTTGTGTTTCGGTTTCACGGTAATGTTCCGTTTCTGGTACACGATAATGTTCTGTTTCGGTTTCACGGTAATGTTCCGTCTCTGGTCCACGGTAATGTTCCGTCTCTGGTCCACAATAATGTTGTGTTTCTGTTTCACGGTAATGTTCCGTTTCTGGTCCATGATAATGTTCTGTTTCACGGTAATGTTCTGTCTCTGGTCCACGCTAATGTTCTGTTTCTGTTTCACGGTAATGTTCTGTTTCTGGTCCACGATAATGTTGTGTTTTTGTTTCACGGTAATGTTCCGTTTCTGGTCCACGATAATGTTGTGTTTCTGTTTCACGGTAATGTTCTGTTTCACAGTAATGTTCTGTCTCTGGTCCACGCTAATGTTCTGTTTCTGTTTCACGGTAATGTTCAGTTTCTGTTCCACGATAATGTTGTGTTTCTGTTTCACGGTAATGTTCCGTTTTTGGTCCATCATAATGTTCTGTTTCTGTTTCACGGTAATGTTCCGTTTCTGGTCCATGATAATGTTCTGTTTCACGGTAATGTTCTGTCTCTGGTCCATGGTAATGTTCTGTCTCTGGTCCACGGTGATGTTCGGTTTCAAGGTAAAGTTCGGTCTCTGGTCCACAGTAATGTTCTGTCTCTGGTCAACGGTAATGTTCTGTCTCTGGTCCACGGTAATGTTCTGTCTCTGGTCCACGGTAATGTTCTGTCTCTGGTTCACGGTAATGTTCTGTCTCTGGTCCACGGTAATGTTCGATCTCTGGTCCACGATAATGTTCGGTTTCACGGTAATGTTCCGTCTCTGGTCCACGATAATTTTGTGTTTCTGTTTCACGGTAATGTTCCGTTTCTGTTCAACGATAATGTTCTGTTTCGGTTTCACGGTAATGTTCTGTCTCTGGTCCACGATAATGTTCGGTTACACGATAATGTTCTGTCTCTGGCCCACGATAATGTTCCGTCTCTGGTCCACGATAATGCTCCGTCTCTGGTCCACGATAATGTTCTGTCTCTGGTCCACGATAATGTTCCGTTTCTGGTCCACGATAATGTTCTGTTTCGGTTTCACGGTATTGTTCTGTCTCTGGTCCAAGATAATGTTCCGTTTCTGGTCCACGATAATGTTGTGTTTCTGTTTCACGGTAATGTTCCGTTTCTGGTCCATGATAATTTTCTGTTTCACGGTAATGTTCTGTCTCTGGTCCACGCTAATGTTCTGTTTCTGTTTCACGGTAATGTGCCGTTTCTGGTCCACTATAATGTTGTGTTTCTGTTTCAAGGTAATGTTCTGTCTCTGGTCCACGGTAATGTTCTGTTTCTTTTTCACGGTAATGTTCTGTTTCTGGTCCACGATAATGTTGTGTTTCTGTTTCACGGTAATGTTCCGTCTCTGGTCCACGATAATGTTCTGTTTCTGTTTCATGGTAATGTTATGTTTCTGGTCCATGATAATTTTCTGTTTCACGGTAATGTTCTGTCTCTGGTCCACGCTAATGTTCTGTTTCTGTTTCACGGTAATGTTCTGTCTCTGGTCCACGCTAATGTTCTGTTTCTGTTTCACGGTAATGTTCTGTTTCTGGTCCACGGTAATGTTCTGTTTCTGTTTCACGGTAATGTTCTGTTTCTGGTCCACGATAATGTTGTGTTTCTGTTTCACGGTAATGTTCCGTTTCTGGTCCACGGTAATGTTGTGTTTCTGTTTCACGGTAATGTTCCATTTCTGGTCCACAATAATGTTCTGTTTCATGATAATGTTCCGTTTCTGGTCCACAATAATGTTGTGTTTTTTTTTCACGGTAATGTTCCGTTTCTCGTCCACGATAATGTTTTTTTTCTGTTTCACGGTAATTTTCCGTTTCTGGTCCACGATAATGTTCTGTTTCGGTTTCACGGTAATGTTCCGTTTCTGGTCCACGATAATGTTCTGTTTCGGTTTCACGGTAATGTTCCGTCTCTGGTCCACGGTAATGTTCCGTCTCTGGTCCACAATAATGTTGTGTTTCTGTTTCACGGTAATGTTCCGTCTCTGGTCCACAATAATGTTGTGTTTCTGTTTCACGGTAATGTTCCGTTTCTGGTCCATGATAATGTTGTGTTTCTGTTTCACGGTAATGTTTCGTTTCTGGTCCACAATAATGTTGTGTTTCTGTTTCACGGTAATGTTCCGTTTCTGGTCCATGATAATGTTCTGTTTCACGGTAATGTTCTGTCTCTGGTCCACGCTAATGTTCTGTTTCGGTTTCACGGTAATGTTCCGTTTCTGGTCCACGATAATGTTCTGTTTCGGTTTCACGGTAATGTTCCGTCTCTGGTCCACGGTAATGTTCCGTCTCTGGTCCACGATAATGTTCTGTTTCTGTTTCATGGTAATGTTATGTTTCTGGTCCATGATAATTTTCTGTTTCACGGTAATGTTCTGTCTCTGGTCCACGCTAATGTTCTGTTTCTGTTTCACGGTAATGTTCTGTCTCTGGTCCACGCTAATGTTCTGTTTCTGTTTCACGGTAATGTTCTGTTTCTGGTCCACGGTAATGTTCTGTTTCTGTTTCACGGTAATGTTCTGTTTCTGGTCCACGATAATGTTGTGTTTCTGTTTCACGGTAATGTTCCGTTTCTGGTCCACGGTAATGTTGTGTTTCTGTTTCACGGTAATGTTCCATTTCTGGTCCACAATAATGTTCTGTTTCATGATAATGTTCCGTTTCTGGTCCACAATAATGTTGTGTTTCTTTTTCACGGTAATGTTCCGTTTCTGGTCCACGATAATGTTGTTTTTCTGTTTCACGGTAATTTTCCGTTTCTGGTCCACGATAATGTTCTGTTTCGGTTTCACGGTAATGTTCCGTTTCTGGTCCACGATAATGTTCTGTTTCGGTTTCACGGTAATGTTCCGTCTCTGGTCCACGGTAATGTTCCGTCTCTGGTCCACGGTAATGTTCCGTCTCTGGTCCACAATAATGTTGTGTTTCTGTTTCACGGTAATGTTTCGTTTCTGGTCCACGATAATGTTCTGTTTCGGTTTCACGGTAATGTTCCTTTTCTGGTACACGATAATGTTCTGTTTCGGTTTCAAGGTAATGTTCCGTCTCTGGTCCACGGTAATGTTCCGTCTCTGGTCCATGATAATGTTGTGTTTCGGTTTCACGGTAATGTTCCGTTTCTGGTACACGATAATGTTCTGTTTCGGTTTCACGGTAATGTTCCGTCTCTGGTCCACGGTAATGTTCCGTCTCTGGTCCACGATAATGTTCTGTTTCTGTTTCATGGTAATGTTATGTTTCTGGTCCATGATAATTTTCTGTTTCACGGTAATGTTCTGTCTCTGGTCCACGCTAATGTTCTGTTTCTGTTTCACGGTAATGTTCTGTCTCTGGTCCACGCTAATGTTCTGTTTCTGTTTCACGGTAATGTTCTGTTTCTGGTCCACGGTAATGTTCTGTTTCTGTTTCACGGTAATGTTCTGTTTCTGGTCCACGATAATGTTGTGTTTCTGTTTCACGGTAATGTTCCGTTTCTGGTCCACGGTAATGTTGTGTTTCTGTTTCACGGTAATGTTCCATTTCTGGTCCACAATAATGTTCTGTTTCATGATAATGTTCCGTTTCTGGTCCACAATAATGTTGTGTTTCTTTTTCACGGTAATGTTCCGTTTCTGGTCCACGATAATGTTCCGTTTCTGGTCCACGATAATGTTGTGTTTCTGTTTCACGGTAATGTTCCGTTTCTGGTCCATGATAATTTTCTGTTTCACGGTAATGTTCTGTCTCTGGTCCACGCTAATGTTCTGTTTCTGTTTCACGGTAATTTTCCGTTTCTGGTCCACGATAATGTTCTGTTTCGGTTTCACGGTAATGTTCCGTTTCTGGTCCACGATAATGTTCTGTTTCGGTTTCACGGTAATGTTCCGTCTCTGGTCCACGGTAATGTTCCGTCTCTGGTCCACAATAATGTTGTGTTTCTGTTTCACGGTAATGTTCCGTCTCTGGTCCACAATAATGTTGTGTTTCTGTTTCACGGTAATGTTCCGTTTCTGGTCCATGATAATGTTGTGTTTCTGTTTCACGGTAATGTTTCGTTTCTGGTCCACAATAATGTTGTGTTTCTGTTTCACGGTAATGTTCCGTTTCTGGTCCATGATAATGTTCTGTTTCACGGTAATGTTCTGTCTCTGGTCCACGCTAATGTTCTGTTTCGGTTTCACGGTAATGTTCCGTTTCTGGTCCACGATAATGTTCTGTTTCGGTTTCACGGTAATGTTCCGTCTCTGGTCCACGGTAATGTTCCGTCTCTGGTCCACGATAATGTTCTGTTTCTGTTTCATGGTAATGTTATGTTTCTGGTCCATGATAATTTTCTGTTTCACGGTAATGTTCTGTCTCTGGTCCACGCTAATGTTCTGTTTCTGTTTCACGGTAATGTTCTGTCTCTGGTCCACGGTAATGTTCCGTCTCTGGTCCACAATAATGTTGTGTTTCTGTTTCACGGTAATGTTCCGTCTCTGGTCCACAATAATGTTGTGTTTCTGTTTCACGGTAATGTTCCGTTTCTGGTCCATGATAATGTTGTGTTTCTGTTTCACGGTAATGTTTCGTTTCTGGTCCACAATAATGTTGTGTTTCTGTTTCACGGTAATGTTCCGTTTCTGGTCCATGATAATGTTCTGTTTCACGGTAATGTTCTGTCTCTGGTCCACGCTAATGTTCTGTTTCGGTTTCACGGTAATGTTCCGTTTCTGGTCCATGATAATGTTCTGTTTCGGTTTCACGGTAATGTTCCGTCTCTGGTCCATGGTAATGTTGTGTTTCTGTTTCACGGTAATGTTCTGTTTCTGGTCCACGGTAATGTTCTGTTTCTGTTTCACGGTAATGTTCTGTTTCTGGTCCACGATAATGTTGTGTTTCTGTTTCACGGTAATGTTCCGTTTCTGGTCCACGGTAATGTTGTGTTTCTGTTTCACGGTAATGTTCCATTTCTGGTCCACAATAATGTTCTGTTTCATGATAATGTTCCGTTTCTGGTCCACAATAATGTTGTGTTTTTTTTTCACGGTAATGTTCCGTTTCTCGTCCACGATAATGTTTTTTTTCTGTTTCACGGTAATTTTCCGTTTCTGGTCCACGATAATGTTCTGTTTCGGTTTCACGGTAATGTTCCGTTTCTGGTCCACGATAATGTTCTGTTTCGGTTTCACGGTAATGTTCCGTCTCTGGTCCACGGTAACGTTCCGTCTCTGGTCCACAATAATGTTGTGTTTCTGTTTCACGGTAATGTTCCGTCTCTGGTCCACAATAATGTTGTGTTTCTGTTTCACGGTAATGTTCCGTTTCTGGTCCATGATAATGTTGTGTTTCTGTTTCACGGTAATGTTTCGTTTCTGGTCCACAATAATGTTGTGTTTCTGTTTCACGGTAATGTTCCGTTTCTGGTCCATGATAATGTTCTGTTTCACGGTAATGTTCTGTCTCTGGTCCACGCTAATGTTCTGTTTCGGTTTCACGGTAATGTTCCGTTTCTGGTCCACGATAATGTTCTGTTTCGGTTTCACGGTAATGTTCCGTCTCTGGTCCACGGTAATGTTCCGTCTCTGGTCCACGATAATGTTCTGTTTCTGTTTCATGGTAATGTTATGTTTCTGGTCCATGATAATTTTCTGTTTCACGGTAATGTTCTGTCTCTGGTCCACGCTAATGTTCTGTTTCTGTTTCACGGTAATGTTCTGTCTCTGGTCCACGCTAATGTTCTGTTTCTGTTTCACGGTAATGTTCTGTTTCTGGTCCACGGTAATGTTCTGTTTCTGTTTCACGGTAATGTTCTGTTTCTGGTCCACGATAATGTTGTGTTTCTGTTTCACGGTAATGTTCCGTTTCTGGTCCACGGTAATGTTGTGTTTCTGTTTCACGGTAATGTTCCATTTCTGGTCCACAATAATGTTCTGTTTCATGATAATGTTCCGTTTCTGGTCCACAATAATGTTGTGTTTCTTTTTCACGGTAATGTTCCGTTTCTGGTCCACGATAATGTTGTTTTTCTGTTTCACGGTAATTTTCCGTTTCTGGTCCACGATAATGTTCTGTTTCGGTTTCACGGTAATGTTCCGTTTCTGGTCCACGATAATGTTCTGTTTCGGTTTCACGGTAATGTTCCGTCTCTGGTCCACGGTAATGTTCCGTCTCTGGTCCACGGTAATGTTCCGTCTCTGGTCCACAATAATGTTGTGTTTCTGTTTCACGGTAATGTTTCGTTTCTGGTCCACGATAATGTTCTGTTTCGGTTTCACGGTAATGTTCCTTTTCTGGTACACGATAATGTTCTGTTTCGGTTTCAAGGTAATGTTCCGTCTCTGGTCCACGGTAATGTTCCGTCTCTGGTCCATGATAATGTTGTGTTTCGGTTTCACGGTAATGTTCCGTTTCTGGTACACGATAATGTTCTGTTTCGGTTTCACGGTAATGTTCCGTCTCTGGTCCACGGTAATGTTCCGTCTCTGGTCCACGATAATGTTCTGTTTCTGTTTCATGGTAATGTTATGTTTCTGGTCCATGATAATTTTCTGTTTCACGGTAATGTTCTGTCTCTGGTCCACGCTAATGTTCTGTTTCTGTTTCACGGTAATGTTCTGTCTCTGGTCCACGCTAATGTTCTGTTTCTGTTTCACGGTAATGTTCTGTTTCTGGTCCACGGTAATGTTCTGTTTCTGTTTCACGGTAATGTTCTGTTTCTGGTCCACGATAATGTTGTGTTTCTGTTTCACGGTAATGTTCCGTTTCTGGTCCACGGTAATGTTGTGTTTCTGTTTCACGGTAATGTTCCATTTCTGGTCCACAATAATGTTCTGTTTCATGATAATGTTCCGTTTCTGGTCCACAATAATGTTGTGTTTCTTTTTCACGGTAATGTTCCGTTTCTGGTCCACGATAATGTTCCGTTTCTGGTCCACGATAATGTTGTGTTTCTGTTTCACGGTAATGTTCCGTTTCTGGTCCATGATAATTTTCTGTTTCACGGTAATGTTCTGTCTCTGGTCCACGCTAATGTTCTGTTTCTGTTTCACGGTAATTTTCCGTTTCTGGTCCACGATAATGTTCTGTTTCGGTTTCACGGTAATGTTCCGTTTCTGGTCCACGATAATGTTCTGTTTCGGTTTCACGGTAATGTTCCGTCTCTGGTCCACGGTAATGTTCCGTCTCTGGTCCACAATAATGTTGTGTTTCTGTTTCACGGTAATGTTCCGTCTCTGGTCCACAATAATGTTGTGTTTCTGTTTCACGGTAATGTTCCGTTTCTGGTCCATGATAATGTTGTGTTTCTGTTTCACGGTAATGTTTCGTTTCTGGTCCACAATAATGTTGTGTTTCTGTTTCACGGTAATGTTCCGTTTCTGGTCCATGATAATGTTCTGTTTCACGGTAATGTTCTGTCTCTGGTCCACGCTAATGTTCTGTTTCGGTTTCACGGTAATGTTCCGTTTCTGGTCCACGATAATGTTCTGTTTCGGTTTCACGGTAATGTTCCGTCTCTGGTCCACGGTAATGTTCCGTCTCTGGTCCACGATAATGTTCTGTTTCTGTTTCATGGTAATGTTATGTTTCTGGTCCATGATAATTTTCTGTTTCACGGTAATGTTCTGTCTCTGGTCCACGCTAATGTTCTGTTTCTGTTTCACGGTAATGTTCTGTCTCTGGTCCACGCTAATGTTCTGTTTCTGTTTCACGGTAATGTTCTGTTTCTGGTCCACGGTAATGTTCTGTTTCTGTTTCACGGTAATGTTCTGTTTCTGGTCCACGATAATGTTGTGTTTCTGTTTCACGGTAATGTTCCGTTTCTGGTCCACGGTAATGTTGTGTTTCTGTTCTACGGTAATGTTCCATTTCTGGTCCACAATAATGTTCTGTTTCATGATAATGTTCCGTTTCTGGTCCACAATAATGTTGTGTTTCTTTTTCACGGTAATGTTCCGTTTCTGGTCCACGATAATGTTGTTTTTCTGTTTCACGGTAATTTTCCGTTTCTGGTCCACGATAATGTTCTGTTTCGGTTTCACGGTAATGTTCCGTTTCTGGTCCACGATAATGTTCTGTTTCGGTTTCACGGTAATGTTCCGTCTCTGGTCCACGGTAATGTTCCGTCTCTGGTCCACGGTAATGTTCTGTTTCTGGTCCACGATAATGTTGTGTTTCTGTTTCACGGTAATGTTCCGTTTCTGGTCCACGGTAATGTTGTGTTTCTGTTTCACGGTAATGTTCCATTTCTGGTCCACAATAATGTTCTGTTTCATGATAATGTTCCGTTTCTGGTCCACAATAATGTTGTGTTTCTTTTTCACGGTAATGTTCCGTTTCTGGTCCACGATAATGTTTTTTTTCTTTTTCACGGTAATTTTCCGTTTCTGGTCCACGATAATGTTCTGTTTCGGTTTCACGGTAATGTTCCGTTTCTGGTCCACGATAATGTTCTGTTTCGGTTTCACGGTAATGTTCCGTCTCTGGTCCACGGTAATGTTCCGTCTCTGGTCCACAATAATGTTGTGTTTCTGTTTCACGGTAATGTTCCGTCTCTGGTCCACAATAATGTTGTGTTTCTGTTTCACGGTAATGTTCCGTTTCTGGTCCATGATAATGTTGTGTTTCTGTTTCACGGTAATGTTTCGTTTCTGGTCCACAATAATGTTGTGTTTCTGTTTCACGGTAATGTTCCGTTTCTGGTCCATGATAATGTTCTGTTTCACGGTAATGTTCTGTCTCTGGTCCACGCTAATGTTCTGTTTCGGTTTCACGGTAATGTTCCGTTTCTGGTCCATGATAATGTTCTGTTTCGGTTTCACGGTAATGTTCCGTCTCTGGTCCATGGTAATGTTCCGTCTCTGGTCCACGATAATGTTCTGTTTCTGTTTCATGGTAATGTTATGTTTCTGGTCCATGATAATTTTCTGTTTCACGGTAATGTTCTGTCTCTGGTCCACGCTAATGTTCTGTTTCTGTTTCACGGTAATGTTCTGTCTCTGGTCCACGCTAATGTTATGTTTCTGTTTCACGGTAATGTTCTGTTTCTGGTCCACGGTAATGTTCTGTTTCTGTTTCACGGTAATGTTCTGTTTCTGGTCCACGATAATGTTGTGTTTCTGTTTCACGGTAATGTTCCGTTTCTGGTCCACGGTAATGTTGTGTTTCTGTTTCACGGTAATGTTCCATTTCTGGTCCACAATAATGTTCTGTTTCATGATAATGTTCCGTTTCTGGTCCACAATAATGTTGTGTTTCTGTTTCACGGTAATGTTTCGTTTCTGGTCCACGATAATGTTCTGTTTCGGTTTCACGGTAATGTTCCGTTTCTGGTACACGATAATGTTCTGTTTCGGTTTCACGGTAATGTTCCGTCTCTGGTCCACGGTAATGTTCCGTCTCTGGTCCATGATAATGTTGTGTTTCGGTTTCACGGTAATGTTCCGTTTCTGGTACACGATAATGTTCTGTTTCGGTTTCACGGTAATGTTCCGTCTCTGGTCCACGGTAATGTTCCGTCTCTGGTCCACAATAATGTTGTGTTTCTGTTTCACGGTAATGTTCCGTTTCTGGTCCATGATAATGTTCTGTTTCACGGTAATGTTCTGTCTCTGGTCCACGCTAATGTTCTGTTTCTGTTTCACGGTAATGTTCTGTTTCTGGTCCACGATAATGTTGTGTTTTTGTTTCACGGTAATGTTCCGTTTCTGGTCCACGATAATGTTGTGTTTCTGTTTCACGGTAATGTTCTGTTTCACAGTAATGTTCTGTCTCTGGTCCACGCTAATGTTCTGTTTCTGTTTCACGGTAATGTTCAGTTTCTGTTCCACGATAATGTTGTGTTTCTGTTTCACGGTAATGTTCCGTTTTTGGTCCATCATAATGTTCTGTTTCTGTTTCACGGTAATGTTCCGTTTCTGGTCCATGATAATGTTCTGTTTCACGGTAATGTTCTGTCTCTGGTCCATGGTAATGTTCTGTCTCTGGTCCACGGTGATGTTCGGTTTCAAGGTAAAGTTCGGTCTCTGGTCCACAGTAATGTTCTGTCTCTGGTCAACGGTAATGTTCTGTCTCTGGTCCACGGTAATGTTCTGTCTCTGGTCCACGGTAATGTTCTGTCTCTGGTTCACGGTAATGTTCTGTCTCTGGTCCACGGTAATGTTCGATCTCTGGTCCACGATAATGTTCGGTTTCACGGTAATGTTCCGTCTCTGGTCCACGATAATTTTGTGTTTCTGTTTCACGGTAATGTTCCGTTTCTGTTCAACGATAATGTTCTGTTTCGGTTTCACGGTAATGTTCTGTCTCTGGTCCACGATAATGTTCGGTTACACGATAATGTTCTGTCTCTGGCCCACGATAATGTTCCGTCTCTGGTCCACGATAATGCTCCGTCTCTGGTCCACGATAATGTTCTGTCTCTGGTCCACGATAATGTTCCGTTTCTGGTCCACGATAATGTTCTGTTTCGGTTTCACGGTATTGTTCTGTCTCTGGTCCAAGATAATGTTCCGTTTCTGGTCCACGATAATGTTGTGTTTCTGTTTCACGGTAATGTTCCGTTTCTGGTCCATGATAATTTTCTGTTTCACGGTAATGTTCTGTCTCTGGTCCACGCTAATGTTCTGTTTCTGTTTCACGGTAATGTGCCGTTTCTGGTCCACTATAATGTTGTGTTTCTGTTTCAAGGTAATGTTCTGTCTCTGGTCCACGGTAATGTTCTGTTTCTTTTTCACGGTAATGTTCTGTTTCTGGTCCACGATAATGTTGTGTTTCTGTTTCACGGTAATGTTCCGTCTCTGGTCCACGATAATGTTCTGTTTCTGTTTCATGGTAATGTTATGTTTCTGGTCCATGATAATTTTCTGTTTCACGGTAATGTTCTGTCTCTGGTCCACGCTAATGTTCTGTTTCTGTTTCACGGTAATGTTCTGTCTCTGGTCCACGCTAATGTTCTGTTTCTGTTTCACGGTAATGTTCTGTTTCTGGTCCACGGTAATGTTCTGTTTCTGTTTCACGGTAATGTTCTGTTTCTGGTCCACGATAATGTTGTGTTTCTGTTTCACGGTAATGTTCCGTTTCTGGTCCACGGTAATGTTGTGTTTCTGTTTCACGGTAATGTTCCATTTCTGGTCCACAATAATGTTCTGTTTCATGATAATGTTCCGTTTCTGGTCCACAATAATGTTGTGTTTTTTTTTCACGGTAATGTTCCGTTTCTCGTCCACGATAATGTTTTTTTTCTGTTTCACGGTAATTTTCCGTTTCTGGTCCACGATAATGTTCTGTTTCGGTTTCACGGTAATGTTCCGTTTCTGGTCCACGATAATGTTCTGTTTCGGTTTCACGGTAATGTTCCGTCTCTGGTCCACGGTAATGTTCCGTCTCTGGTCCACAATAATGTTGTGTTTCTGTTTCACGGTAATGTTCCGTCTCTGGTCCACAATAATGTTGTGTTTCTGTTTCACGGTAATGTTCCGTTTCTGGTCCATGATAATGTTGTGTTTCTGTTTCACGGTAATGTTTCGTTTCTGGTCCACAATAATGTTGTGTTTCTGTTTCACGGTAATGTTCCGTTTCTGGTCCATGATAATGTTCTGTTTCACGGTAATGTTCTGTCTCTGGTCCACGCTAATGTTCTGTTTCGGTTTCACGGTAATGTTCCGTTTCTGGTCCACGATAATGTTCTGTTTCGGTTTCACGGTAATGTTCCGTCTCTGGTCCACGGTAATGTTCCGTCTCTGGTCCACGATAATGTTCTGTTTCTGTTTCATGGTAATGTTATGTTTCTGGTCCATGATAATTTTCTGTTTCACGGTAATGTTCTGTCTCTGGTCCACGCTAATGTTCTGTTTCTGTTTCACGGTAATGTTCTGTCTCTGGTCCACGCTAATGTTCTGTTTCTGTTTCACGGTAATGTTCTGTTTCTGGTCCACGGTAATGTTCTGTTTCTGTTTCACGGTAATGTTCTGTTTCTGGTCCACGATAATGTTGTGTTTCTGTTTCACGGTAATGTTCCGTTTCTGGTCCACGGTAATGTTGTGTTTCTGTTTCACGGTAATGTTCCATTTCTGGTCCACAATAATGTTCTGTTTCATGATAATGTTCCGTTTCTGGTCCACAATAATGTTGTGTTTCTTTTTCACGGTAATGTTCCGTTTCTGGTCCACGATAATGTTGTTTTTCTGTTTCACGGTAATTTTCCGTTTCTGGTCCACGATAATGTTCTGTTTCGGTTTCACGGTAATGTTCCGTTTCTGGTCCACGATAATGTTCTGTTTCGGTTTCACGGTAATGTTCCGTCTCTGGTCCACGGTAATGTTCCGTCTCTGGTCCACGGTAATGTTCCGTCTCTGGTCCACAATAATGTTGTGTTTCTGTTTCACGGTAATGTTTCGTTTCTGGTCCACGATAATGTTCTGTTTCGGTTTCACGGTAATGTTCCTTTTCTGGTACACGATAATGTTCTGTTTCGGTTTCAAGGTAATGTTCCGTCTCTGGTCCACGGTAATGTTCCGTCTCTGGTCCATGATAATGTTGTGTTTCGGTTTCACGGTAATGTTCCGTTTCTGGTACACGATAATGTTCTGTTTCGGTTTCACGGTAATGTTCCGTCTCTGGTCCACGGTAATGTTCCGTCTCTGGTCCACGATAATGTTCTGTTTCTGTTTCATGGTAATGTTATGTTTCTGGTCCATGATAATTTTCTGTTTCACGGTAATGTTCTGTCTCTGGTCCACGCTAATGTTCTGTTTCTGTTTCACGGTAATGTTCTGTCTCTGGTCCACGCTAATGTTCTGTTTCTGTTTCACGGTAATGTTCTGTTTCTGGTCCACGGTAATGTTCTGTTTCTGTTTCACGGTAATGTTCTGTTTCTGGTCCACGATAATGTTGTGTTTCTGTTTCACGGTAATGTTCCGTTTCTGGTCCACGGTAATGTTGTGTTTCTGTTTCACGGTAATGTTCCATTTCTGGTCCACAATAATGTTCTGTTTCATGATAATGTTCCGTTTCTGGTCCACAATAATGTTGTGTTTCTTTTTCACGGTAATGTTCCGTTTCTGGTCCACGATAATGTTGTTTTTCTGTTTCACGGTAATTTTCCGTTTCTGGTCCACGATAATGTTCTGTTTCGGTTTCACGGTAATGTTCCGTTTCTGGTCCACGATAATGTTCTGTTTCGGTTTCACGGTAATGTTCCGTCTCTGGTCCACGGTAATGTTCCGTCTCTGGTCCACGGTAATGTTCCGTCTCTGGTCCACAATAATGTTGTGTTTCTGTTTCACGGTAATGTTTCGTTTCTGGTCCACGATAATGTTCTGTTTCGGTTTCACGGTAATGTTCCGTTTCTGGTACACGATAATGTTCTGTTTCGGTTTCACGGTAATGTTCCGTCTCTGGTCCACGGTAATGTTCCGTCTCTGGTCCATGATAATGTTGTGTTTCGGTTTCACGGTAATGTTCCGTTTCTGGTACACGATAATGTTCTGTTTCGGTTTCACGGTAATGTTCCGTCTCTGGTCCACGGTAATGTTCCGTCTCTGGTCCACAATAATGTTGTGTTTCTGTTTCACGGTAATGTTCCGTTTCTGGTCCATGATAATGTTCTGTTTCACGGTAATGTTCTGTCTCTGGTCCACGCTAATGTTCTGTTTCTGTTTCACGGTAATGTTCCGTTTCTGGTCCACGATAATGTTGTGTTTCTGTTTCACGGTAATGTTCCGTTTCTGGTCCACGATAATGTTGTGTTTCTGTTTCACGGTAATGTTCTGTTTCACAGTAATGTTCTGTCTCTGGTCCACGCTAATGTTCTGTTTCTGTTTCACGGTAATGTTCAGTTTCTGTTCCACGATAATGTTGTGTTTCTGTTTCACGGTAATGTTCCGTTTTTGGTCCATCATAATGTTCTGTTTCTGTTTCACGGTAATGTTCCTTTTCTGGTCCATGATAATGTTCTGTTTCACGGTAATGTTCTGTCTCTGGTCCATGGTAATGTTCTGTCTCTGGTCCACGGTGATGTTCGGTTTCAAGGTAAAGTTCGGTCTCTGGTCCACAGTAATGTTCTGTCTCTGGTCAACGGTAATGTTCTGTCTCTGGTCCACGGTAATGTTCTGTCTCTGGTCCACGGTAATGTTCTGTCTCTGGTTCACGGTAATGTTCTGTCTCTGGTCCACGGTAATGTTCGATCTCTGGTCCACGATAATGTTCGGTTTCACGGTAATGTTCCGTCTCTGGTCCACGATAATGTTCTGTTTCTGTTTCAGGGCTATGTTCCATTTCTGGTCCACGATAATTTTGTGTTTCTGTTTCACGGTAATGTTCCGTTTCTGGTCAACGATAATGTTCTGTTTCGGTTTCACGGTAATGTTCTGTCTCTGGTCCACGGTAATGTTCCGTCTCTGGTACACGATAATGTTCTGTTTTTGTTTCACGGTAATGTTCCGTTTCTGGTCCACGATAATGTTGTGTTTCTGTTTCACGGTAATGTTCCGTCTCTGGTCCACGATAATGTTCGGTTACACGATAATGTTCTGTCTCTGGCCCACGATAATGTTCCGTCTCTGGTCCACGATAATGCTCCGTCTCTGGTCCACGGTATTGTTCTGTCTCTGTTCCATGATAATGTTCGGTTTCACGATAATATTCGGTCTCTGGTCCACGATAATGTTCCTTTTTCTGTTTCACGGTAATGTTCCGTTTCTGGTCCACGATAATGTTCTGTTTCGGTTTAACGGTAATGTTCGGTCTCTGGTCCACAGTAATGTTCTGTCTCTGTTCCATGATAATGTTCGGTTTCACGATAATGTTCGGTCTCTGGTCCACGATAATGATCTGTTTCTGTTTCACGGTATTGTTCGGTCTCTGGTCCACGATAATGTTCCTTTTTCTGTTTCACGGTAATGTTCCTTTTCTGGTCCACAGTAATGTTCTATCTCTGTTCCACGATAATGTTCTTTTTCTGTTTCATGGTAATGTTCTGTTTCGGTTTAACGGTAATGTTCGGTCTCTGGTCCACAGTAATGTTCTGTCTCTGTTCCATGATAATGTTCGGTCTCTGGTTCAAGATAATGTTCTTTTTCTGTTTCACGGTAATGTTCTGTTTCGGTTTAACGGTAATGTTCGGTCTCTGGTCCACAGTAATGTTCTGTTTCGGTTTCACGATAATGTTCCGTTTCTGGTCCACGATAATGTTCTGTTTCGGTTTCACGGTAATGTTCCGTCTCTGGTCCACGGTAATGTTCCGTCTCTGGTCCAAGATAATGTTGTGTTTCTGTTTCACGGTAATATTCCGTTTCTGGTCCATGATAATGTTCTGTTTCACGGTAATGTTCTGTCTCTGGTCCATGGTAATGTTCTGTCTCTGGTCCACGGTGATGTTCGGTTTCAAGGTAAAGTTCTGTCTCTGGTCCACAGTAATGTTCTGTCTCTGGTCCACGGTAATGTTCTGTCTCTGGTCCACGGTAATGTTCTGTCTCTGGTCCACGGTAATGTTCTGTCTCTGGTCCACGGTAATGCTCTCTCTCTGGTCCATGGTAATGTTCGATCTCTGGTCCACGATAATGTTCTGTTTTGGTTTCACGGTAATGTTCTGTCTCTGGTCCACGGTAATGTTCTGTGTCTGGTCCACGATAATGTTCGGTTTCACGGTAATGTTCCGTCTCTGGTCCACGATAATGTTCCATCTTTGGTCCACGATAATGTTCTGTCTATGGTTCATGATAATGTTCCGTTTCTGGTACACGATAATGTTCTGTTTCGGTTTCACGGTAATGTTCTGTTTCCGTTTCACGGTAATGTTCTGTCTCTGGTCCACGGTAATGTTGTGTTTCTGTTTCACGGTAATGTTCTGTCTCTGATTCACGGTAATGTTCTGTCTCTGGTCCACGCTAATGTTCTGTTTCTGTTTCACGGTAATGTTCCGTTTCTGGTCAACGATAATGTTGTGTTTCTGTTTCACAGTAATGTTCCATTTCTGGTCCACGATAATGTTGTGTTTCTGTTCCACGATAATGTTCTGTTTCGGTTTCACGGTAATGTTCCGTCTCTGGTCCACGGTAATGTTCCGTCTCTGGTCCAAGATAATGTTGTGTTTCTGTTTCACGGTAATATTCCGTTTCTGGTCCATGATAATGTTCTGTTTCACGGTAATGTTCTGTCTCTGGTCCAGGGTAATGTTCTGTCTCTGGTCCACGGTGATGTTCGGTTTCAAGGTAAAGTTCTGTCTCTGGTCCACAGTAATGTTCTGTCTCTGGTCCACGGTAATGTTCTGTCTCTGGTCCACGGTAATGTTCTGTCTCTGGTCCACGGTAATGTTCTGTCTCTGGTCCACGGTAATGCTCTCTCTCTGGTCCATGGTAATGTTCGATCTCTGGTCCACGATAATGTTCTGTTTTGGTTTCACGGTAATGTTCTGTCTCTGGTCCACGGTAATGTTCTGTGTCTGGTCCACGATAATGTTCGGTTTCACGGTAATGTTCCGTCTCTGGTCCACGATAATGTTCCATCTTTGGTCCACGATAATGTTCTGTCTATGGTCCATGATAATGTTCCGTTTCTGGTACACGATAATGTTCTGTTTCGGTTTCACGGTAATGTTCTGTTTCCGTTTCACGGTAATGTTCTGTCTCTGGTCCACGGTAATGTTGTGTTTCTGTTTCACGGTAATGTTCTGTCTCTGGTTCACGGTAATGTTCTGTCTCTGGTCCACGCTAATGTTCTGTTTCTGTTTCACGGTAATGTTCCGTTTCTGGTCAACGATAATGTTGTGTTTCTGTTTCACGGTAATGTTCCATTTCTGGTCCACGATAATGTTGTGTTTCTGTTCCATGATAATGTTCGGTTTCACGATAATGTTCGGTTTCTGGTCCACGATAATGATCTGTTTCTGTTTCACGGTAATGTTCGGTCTCTGGTCCACGATAATGTTCCTTTTTCTGTTTCACGGTAATGTTCCGTTTCTGGTCCACAGTAATGTTCTGTCTCTGTTCCATGATAATGTTCGGTCTCTGGTCCACGATAATGTTCTTTTTCTGTTTCACGGTAATGTTCTGTTTCGGTTTAACGGTAATGTTCGGTCTCTGGTCCACAGTAATGTTCTGTCTCTGTTCCATGATAATGTTCCGTCTCTGGTCCACGATAATGTTCTTTTTCTGTTTCACGGTAATGTTCTGTTTCGGTTTAACGGCAATGTTCGGTCTCTGGTCCACAGTAATGTTCTGTCTCTGTTCCATGATAATGTTCGGTTTCATGAAAATGTTCCGTTTCTGGTCCACGATAATGTTCTGTTTCGGTTCCACGGTAATGTTCCGTCTCTGGTCCACGGTAATGTTCCGTCTCTTGTCCACGATAATGTTGTGTTTCTGTTTCACGGTAATGTTCTGTCTCTGGTCCATGGTAATGTTCTGTCTCTGGTCCACGGTGATGTTCGGTTTCAAGGTAAAGTTCTGTCTCTGGTCCACGGTAATGTTCTGTCTCTGGTCCACGGTAATGTTCTGTCTCTGGTCCACGGTAATGTTCGATCTCTGGTCCACGATAATGTTCGGTTTCACGGTAATGTTCCGTCTCTGGTCCACGCTAATGTTCTGTTTCTGTTTCACGGTAATGTTCCTTTTCTGGTCCACGATAATGTTGTGTTTCTGTTTCACGGTAATGTTTTGTTTCTGGTCCACGATAATGTTCTGTTTCAGTTTCACGGTAATGTTCTGTCTCTTGTCCACGGTAATGTTCTGTTTCTGTTTCACGGTAATGTTCCGTTTCTGGTCCACGAAAATGTTGTGTTTCTTTTTCACGGTAATGTTCCGTTTCTAGTCCATGATAATGTTCTGTTTCACGGTAATATTCTGTCTCTGGTCCACGCTAATGTTCTGTTTCTGTTTCACGGTAATGTTCTGTTTCTGGTCCACGATAATGTTGTGTTTCTGTTTCACGGTAATGTTCCGTTTCTGGTTCACAATAATGTTCTTTTTCGGTTTCACGGTAATGATCTGTCTCTGGTCCATGGTAATGTTCGGTTTCACGGTAATGTCCGGTCTCTGGTCCACGGTAATGTTCGGTTTCACGGTAATGTTCGGTCTCTGGTCCACGATAATGTCCGGTTTCACGGTAATGTTCTGGTCCACGGTAATGTTCCGTCTCTGGTCCACAGTAATGTTCCGTTTCACGGTAATGTTCCATTTTTGGTCCACGGTAATGTTCTGTCTCTGGTCCACGATAATGTTCGATCTCTGGTCCACGATAATGTTCGGTTTCACGCTAATGTTCCGTCTCTGGTCCAAGATAATGTTGTGTTTCTATTTCACGGTAATGTTCCGTTTCTGGTCAGAGATAATGTTGTGTTTTTGTTTCACGGTTTTGTTCCGTTTCTGGTCCACGATAATGTTCTTTTTCAGTTTCACGGTAATGTTCTGTCTCTTGTCGACGGTAATGTTCTGTTTCTGTTTCACGGTAATGTTCCGTTTCTGGTCCACGAAAATGTTGTGTTTCTGTTTCACGGTAATGTTCCGTTTCTGGTCCACGAAAATGTTGTGTTTCTGTTTCACGGTAATGTTCCGTTTCTGGTCCACGGTAATGTTCTGTCTCTGGTCCACGGTAATGTTCTGTTTCTGTTTCACGGTAATGTTCCGTCTCTGGTCCACAATAATGTTCGGTTTCACGGTAATGTTCGGTTTCACGGTAATGTTCTGGTCCACGGTAATGTTCTGGTCCACGGTAATGTTTTGTCTCTGTTCCATGATAATGTTCGGTTTCACGGTAATATTCGGTCTCTGGTCCACGATAATGTTCCTTTTTCTGGTCCACGATAATGTTCTGTTTCGGTTTAACGGTAATGTTCGGTCTCTGGTCCACAGTAATGTTCTGTCTCTGTTCCATGATAATGTTCGGTTTCACGATAATGTTCGGTCTCTGGTCCACGATAATGATCTGTTTCTGTTTCACGGTAATGTTCGGTCTCTGGTCCACGATAATTTTCCTTTTTCTGTTTCACGGTAATGTTCCGTTTCTGGTCCAGAGTAATGTTCTGTCTCTGTTCCATGTTAATGTTCGGTCTCTGGTCCACGATAATGTTCTTTTTCTTTTTCACGGTAATGTTCTGTTTCGGTTTAACGGTAATGTTCGGTCTCTGGTCCACAGTAATGTTCTGTCTCTGTTCCATGATAATGTTCGGTCTCTGGTCCACGATAATGTTCTTTTTCTGTTTCACGGTAATGTTCTGTTTCGGTTTAACGGTAATGTTCGGTCTCTGGTCCACGGTAATGTTCTGTCTCTGGTCCACGGTAATGTTCTGTCTCTGGTCCACGGTAATGTTCGATCTCTGGTCCATGATAATGTTCGGTTTAACGGTAATGTTCCGTCTCTGGTCCATGATAATGTTCTGTTTCTGTTTCACGGTAATGTTCCATTTCTGGTCCATGATAATTTTGTGTTTCTGTTTCACGGTAATGTTCCGTTTCTGGTCCACGATAATGTTCTGTTTCGGTTTCACGGTAATGTTCTGTCTCTGGTCCACGGTAATGTTCTGTCTCTGGTCCACGATAATATTCGGTTTCACGATAAAGTTCCGTTTCTGGTCCACGATAATGTTCTGTTTCGGTTTCACGGTAATGTTCCGTCTCTGGTCCACGGTAATGTCTCGTCTCTGGTCCACGATAATGTTGTGTTTCTGTTTCACGGTAATGTTCCGTTTCTGGTCCATGATAATGTTCTGTTTCACGGTAATGTTCTGTCTCTGGTCCATGGTAATATTCTGTCTCTGGTCCACGGTGATGTTCGGTTTCAAGGTAAAGTTCGGTCTCTGGTCAACAGTAATGTTCTGTCTCTGGTCCACGGTAATGTTCTGTTTCTGTTTCACGGTAATGTTCTGTCTCTGGTCCACGATAATGTTCGGTTTCACGGTAATGTTCGGTTTCACGGTAATGTTCTGGTCCACGGTAATGTTCTGGTCCACAGTAATGTTCTGTCTCTGTTCCATGATAATGTTCGGTTTCACGATAATATTCGGTCTCTGGTGCACGATAATGTTCCTTTTTCTGTTTCACGGTAATGTTCCGTTTCTGGTCCACAGTAATGTTCTGTCTCTGTTCCATAATAATGTTCGGTCTCTGGTCCACGATAATGTTCTTTTTCTGTTTCACGGTAATGTTCTGTTTCGGTTTAACGGTAATGTTCGGTCTCTGGTCCACAGTAATGTTCTGTCTCTGTTCCATGATAATGTTCGGTTTCACGATAATGTTCCGTTTCTGGTCCACGATAATGTTCTGTTTCGGTTTCACGGTAATGTTCCATTTCTGGTCCACGATAATTTTGTGTTTCTGTTTCACGGTAATGTTCCGTCTCTGGTCCACGGTAATGTTCCGTCTCTGGTCCACGATAATGTTCGGTTTCTGTTTCACGGTAATGTTCCGTTTCTGGTCCATGATAATTTTCTGTTTCACGGTAATGTTCTGTTTCTGGTCCACGCTAATGTTTTGTTTCTGTTTCACGGTAATGTTCTGTCTCTGGTCCACGGTAATGTTCGATCTCTGGTCCATGATAATGTTCGGTTTCACTGTAATGTTCCGTCTCTGGTCCATGATAATGTTCTGTTTCTGTTTCACGGTAATGTTCCATTTCTGGTCCACGATAATTTTGTGTTTCTGTTTCACGGTAATGTTCCGTTTCTGGTCCACGATAATGTTCTGTTTCGGTTTCACGGTAATGTTCTGTCTCTGGTCCACGGTAATGTTCTGTCTCTGGTCCACGGTAATGTTCCGTTTCACGCTAATGTTCCGTCTCTGGTCCACGATAATGTTGTGTTTCTGTTTCACGGTTTTGTTCCGTTTCTTGTCCATGATAATGTTCTGTTTAGGTTTCACGGTAATGTTCTGTCTCTGGTCAACGATAATGTTCCGTCTCTGGTCAACGATAATGTTCTGTCTCTGGTCCACGATAATGTTCTGTTTCTGTTTCACGGTAATGTTCTGTCTCTGGTCCACGATAATGTTCGGTTTCACGGTAATGTTCGGTTTCACGGTAATGTTCTGGTCCACGGTAATGTTCTGGTCCACAGTAATGTTCTGTCTCTGTTCCATGATAATGTTCGGTTTCACGATAATATTCGGTCTCTGGTCCACGATAATGTTCCTTTTTCTGTTTCACGGTAATGTTCCGTTTCTGGTCCACAGTAATGTTCTGTCTCTGTTCCATAATAATGTTCGGTCTCTGGTCCACGATAATGTTCTTTTTCTGTTTCACGGTAATGTTCTGTTTCGGTTTAACGGTAATGTTCGGTCTCTGGTCCACAGTAATGTTCTGTCTCTGTTCCATGATAATGTTCGGTTTCACGATAATGTTCCGTTTCTGGTCCACGATAATGTTCTGTTTCGGTTTCACGGTAATGTTCCATTTCTGGTCCACGATAATTTTGTGTTTCTGTTTCACGGTAATGTTCCGTCTCTGGTCCACGGTAATGTTCCGTCTCTGGTCCACGATAATGTTCGGTTTCTGTTTCACGGTAATGTTCCGTTTCTGGTCCATGATAATTTTCTGTTTCACGGTAATGTTCTGTTTCTGGTCCACGCTAATGTTTTGTTTCTGTTTCACGGTAATGTTCTGTCTCTGGTCCACGGTAATGTTCGATCTCTGGTCCATGATAATGTTCGGTTTCACGGTAATGTTCCGTCTCTGGTCCATGATAATGTTCTGTTTCTGTTTCACGGTAATGTTCGATCTCTGGTCCATGATAATGTTCGGTTTCACGGTAATGTTCCGTCTCTGGTCCATGATAATGTTCTGTTTCTGTTTCACGGTAATGTTCCATTTCTGGTCCACGATAATTTTGTGTTTCTGTTTCACGGTAATGTTCCGTTTCTGGTCCACGATAATGTTCTGTTTCGGTTTCACGGTAATGTTCTGTCTCTGGTCCACGGTAATGTTCTGTCTCTGGTCCACGATAATGTTCGGTTTCACGGTAATGTTCCGTCTCTGGTCCACGATAATGTTCCGTCTTTGGTCCACTATAATGTTCTGTCTCTGGTCCATGATAATGGTCCGTTTCTGGTCCACGATAATGTTCTGTTTCGGTTTCACGGTAATGTTCTGTCTCTGGTCCACGGTAATGTTCTGTCTCTGGTCCACGGTAATGTTCCGTTTCACGCTAATGTTCCGTCTCTGGTCCACGATAATGTTGTGTTTCTGTTTCACGGTTTTGTTCCGTTTCTGGTCCATGATAATGTTCTGTTTAGGTTTCACGGTAATGTTCTGTCTCTGGTCAACGATAATGTTCCGTCTCTGGTCAACGATAATGTTCTGTCTCTGGTCCACGATAATGTTCCGTTTCTGGTCCACGATAATGTTCTGTTTCGGTTTCACAGTAATGTTCTGTCTCTGGTCAACCATAATGTTCCGTCTCTGGTCAACGATAATGTTCTGTCTCTGGTCCACGGTAATGTTCTGTTTCTGTTTCACGGTAATGTTCCGTTTCTGGTCCACGATAATGTTGTGTTTCTGTTTCACGGTAATGTTCTTTCTCTGGTCCACGCTAATGTTCTGTTTCTGTTTCACGGTAATGTTCCGTTTCGGTTTCACGGTAATGTTCCGTCTCTGGTCCACTGTAATGTTCCGTTTCTGGTCCACGCTAATTTTCCGTTTCTGTTTCACGGTAATGTTCCGTTTCTGGTCCACGATAATGTTGTGTTTCTGTTTCACGGTAATGTTCTGTTTCACGGTAATGTTCTGTCTCTGGTCCACGCTAATGTTCTGTTTCTGTTTCACGGTAATGTTCCGTTTCTTGTCCACAATAAAGTTGTTTTTCTGTTTCACGGTAATGTTCCGTTTCTGGTCCACAATAATGTTGTGTTTCTGTTTCACGCTAATGTTTTGTTTCTGGTCCACGATAATGTTCTGTTTCGGTTTCACGATAATGTTCCGTTTCTGGTACACGATAATGTTCTGTTTCGGTTTCACGGTAATGTTCCGTCTCTGGTCCATGGTAATGTTCCGTCTCTGATCCACGATAATGTTGTGTTTCTGTTTCACGGTAATGTTCCGTTTCTGGTCCATGATAATGTTCTGTTTCACTGTAATGTTCTGTCTCTGGTCCATGCTAATGTTCTGTTTCTGTTTCACGGTAATGTTCCGTTTCTGGTCCACGATAATGTTGTGTTTCTGTTTCACGGTAATGTTCCGTTTCTGGTCCACAATAATGTTCTGTTTCGGTTTCACATTAATGTTCTGTCTCTGGTCCACGCTAATGTTCTGTTTCTGTTTCACGGTAATGTTCCGTTTCTGGTCCACGATAATGTTGTGTTTCTGTTTCACGGTAATGTTCAGTTTCTGGTCCACAATAATGTTCTGTTTCTGTTTCACGGTAATGTTCCATTTCTGGTCCATGATAATGTTCTGTTTCACGGTAATGTTCTGTCTCTGGTCCATGGTAATGTTCTGTCTCTGGTCCACGGTGATGTTCGGTTTCAAGGTAAAGTTCGGTCTCTGGTCCACAGTAATGTTCTGTCTCTGGTCAACGGTAATGTTCCGTTTCTGGTCCACGATAATGTTTTGTTTCTGTTTCACGGTAATGTTCAGTTTCTGGTCCACAATAATGTTCTGTTTCTGTTTCACGGTAATGTTCCATTTCTGGTCCATGATAATGTTCTGTTTCACGGTAATGTTCTGTCTCTGGTCCATGGTAATGTTCTGTCTCTGGTCCACGGTGATGTTCGGTTTCAAGGTAAAGTTCGGTCTCTGGTCCACAGTAATGTTCTGTCTCTGGTCAACGGTAATGTTCTGTCTCTGGTCCACGGTAATGTTCTGTCTCTGGTCCACGGTAATGTTCTGTCTCTGGTTCACGGTAATGTTCTGTCTCTGGTCCACGGTAATGTTCGATCTCTGGTCCACGATAATGTTCGGTTTCACGGTAATGTTCCGTCTCTGGTCCACGATAATGTTCTGTTTCTGTTTCACGGCTATGTTCCATTTCTGGTCCACGATAATTTTGTGTTTCTGTTTCACGGTAATGTTCCGTTTCTGGTCAACGATAATGTTCTGTTTCGGTTTCACGGTAATGTTCTGTCTCTGGTCCACGATAATGTTCGGTTACACGATAATGTTCTGTCTCTGGCCCACGATAATGTTCCGTCTCTGGTCCACGATAATGCTCCGTCTCTGGTCCACGATAATGTTCTGTCTCTGGTCCACGATAATGTTCCGTTTCTGGTCCACGATAATGTTCTGATTCGGTTTCACGGTATTGTTCTGTCTCTGGTCCAAGATAATGTTCCGTTTCTGGTCCACGATAATGTTGTGTTTCTGTTTCACGGTAATGTTCCGTTTCTGGTCCATGATAATTTTCTGTTTCACGGTAATGTTCTGTCTCTGGTCCACGCTAATGTTCTGTTTCTGTTTCACGGTAATGTGCCGTTTCTGGTCCACTATAATGTTGTGTTTCTGTTTCACGGTAATGTTCTGTCTCTGGTCCACGGTAATGTTCTGTTTCTTTTTCACGGTAATGTTCTGTTTCTGGTCCACGATAATGTTGTGTTTCTGTTTCACGGTAATGTTCCGTTTCTGGTCCACGGTAATGTTGTGTTTCTGTTTCACGGTAATTTTCCGTTTCTGGTCCACGGTAATGTTCCGTCTCTGGTCCACGATAATGTTCTGTTTCTGTTTCATGGTAATGTTATGTTTCTGGTCCATGATAATTTTCTGTTTCACGGTAATGTTCTGTCTCTGGTCCACGCTAATGTTCTGTTTCTGTTTCACGGTAATGTTCTGTCTCTGGTCCACGCTAATGTTCTGTTTCTGTTTCACGGTAATGTTCTGTTTCTGGTCCACGGTAATGTTCTGTTTCTGTTTCACGGTAATGTTCTGTTTCTGGTCCACGATAATGTTGTGTTGCTGTTTCACGGTAATGTTCCGTTTCTGGTCCACGGTAATGTTGTGTTTCTGTTTCACGGTAATGTTCCATTTCTGGTCCACAATAATGTTCTGTTTCATGATAATGTTCCGTTTCTGGTCCACAATAATGTTGTGTTTCTTTTTCACGGTAATGTTCCGTTTCTGGTCCACGATAATGTTTTTTTTCTGTTTCACGGTAATTTTCCGTTTCTGGTCCACGATAATGTTCTGTTTCGGTTTCACGGTAATGTTCCGTTTCTGGTCCACGATAATGTTCTGTTTCGGTTTCACGGTAATGTTCCGTCTCTGGTCCACGGTAATGTTCCGTCTCTGGTCCACAATAATGTTGTGTTTCTGTTTCACGGTAATGTTCCGTCTCTGGTCCACAATAATGTTGTGTTTCTGTTTCACGGTAATGTTCCGTTTCTGGTCCATGATAATGTTGTGTTTCTGTTTCACGGTAATGTTTCGTTTCTGGTCCACAATAATGTTGTGTTTCTGTTTCACGGTAATGTTCCGTTTCTGGTCCATGATAATGTTGTGTTTCACGGTAATGTTCTGTCTCTGGTCCACGCTAATGTTCTGTTTCGGTTTCACGGTAATGTTCCGTTTCTGGTCCACGATAATGTTCTGTTTCGGTTTCACGGTAATGTTCCGTCTCTGGTCCACGGTAATGTTCCGTCTCTGGTCCACGATAATGTTCTGTTTCTGTTTCATGGTAATGTTATGTTTCTGGTCCATGATAATTTTCTGTTTCACGGTAATGTTCTGTCTCTGGTCCACGCTAATGTTCTGTTTCTGTTTCACGGTAATGTTCTGTCTCTGGTCCACGCTAATGTTCTGTTTCTGTTTCACGGTAATGTTCTGTTTCTGGTCCACGGTAATGTTCTGTTTCTGTTTCACGGTAATGTTCTGTTTCTGGTCCACGATAATGTTGTGTTTCTGTTTCACGGTAATGTTCCGTTTCTGGTCCACGGTAATGTTGTGTTTCTGTTTCACGGTAATGTTCCGTTTCTGGTCCACAATAATGTTTTGTTTCTTTTTCACGGTAATGTTCCGTTTCTGGTCCACGATAATGTTGTTTTTCTGTTTCACGGTAATTTTCCGTTTCTGGTCCACGATAATGTTCTGTTTCGGTTTCACGGTAATGTTCCGTTTCTGGTCCACGATAATGTTCTGTTTCGGTTTCACGGTAATGTTCCGTCTCTGGTCCACAATAATGTTGTGTTTCTGTTTCACGGTAATGTTTCGTTTCTGGTCCACGATAATGTTCTGTTTCGGTTTCACGGTAATGTTCCGTTTCTGGTACACGATAATGTTCTGTTTCGGTTTCACGGTAATGTTCCGTCTCTGGTCCACGGTAATGTTCCGTCTCTGGTCCATGATAATGTTGTGTTTCGGTTTCACGGTAATGTTCCGTTTCTGGTACACGATAATGTTCTGTTTCGGTTTCACGGTAATGTTCCGTCTCTGGTCCACGGTAATGTTCCGTCTCTGGTCCACAATAATGTTGTGTTTCTGTTTCACGGTAATGTTCCGTTTCTGGTCCATGATAATGTTCTGTTTCACGGTAATGTTCTGTCTCTGGTCCACGCTAATGTTCTGTTTCTGTTTCACGGTAATGTTCCGTTTCTGGTCCACGATAATGTTGTGTTTCTGTTTCACGGTAATGTTCCGTTTCTGGTCCACGATAATGTTGTGTTTCTGTTTCACGGTAATGTTCTGTTTCACAGTAATGTTCTGTCTCTGGTCCACGCTAATGTTCTGTTTCTGTTTCACGGTAATGTTCAGTTTCTGTTCCACGATAATGTTGTGTTTCTGTTTCACGGTAATGTTCCGTTTTTGGTCCATCATAATGTTCTGTTTCTGTTTCACGGTAATGTTCCGTTTCTGGTCCATGATAATGTTCTGTTTCACGGTAATGTTCTGTCTCTGGTCCATGGTAATGTTCTGTGTCTGGTCCACGGTGATGTTCGGTTTCAAGGTAAAGTTCGGTCTCTGGTCCACAGTAATGTTCTGTCTCTGGTCAACGGTAATGTTCTGTCTCTGGTCCACGGTAATGTTCTGTCTCTGGTCCACGGTAATGTTCTGTCTCTGGTTCACGGTAATGTTCTGTCTCTGGTCTACGGTAATGTTCGATCTCTGGTCCACGATAATGTTCGGTTTCACGGTAATGTTCCGTCTCTGGTCCACGATAATGTTCTGTTTCTGTTTCACGGCTATTTTCCATTTCTGGTCCACGATAATTTTGTGTTTCTGTTTCACGGTAATGTTCCGTTTCTGGTCAACGATAATGTTCTGTTTCGGTTTCACGGTAATGTTCTGTCTCTGGTCCACGATAATGTTCGGTTACACGATAATGTTCTGTCTCTGGCCCACGATAATGTTCCGTCTCTGGTCCACGATAATGCTCCGTCTCTGGTCCACGATAATGTTCTGTCTCTGGTCCACGATAATGTTCCGTTTCTGGTCCACGATAATGTTCTGTTTCGGTTTCACGGTATTGTTCTGTCTCTGGTCCAAGATAATGTTCCGTTTCTGGTCCATGATAATTTTCTGTTTCACGGTAATGTTCTGTCTCTGGTCCACGCTAATGTTCTGTTTCTGTTTCACGGTAATGTGCCGTTTCTGGTCCACTATAATGTTGTGTTTCTGTTTCACGGTAATGTTCTGTCTCTGGTCCACGGTAATGTTCTGTTTCTTTTTCACGGTAATGTTCTGTTTCTGGTCCACGATAATGTTGTGTTTCTGTTTCACGGTAATGTTCCGTTTCTGGTCCACGGTAATGTTGTGTTTCTGTTTCACGGTAATTTTCCGTTTCTGGTCCACGGTAATGTTCCGTCTCTGGTCCACGATAATGTTCTGTTTCTGTTTCATGGTAATGTTATGTTTCTGGTCCATGATAATTTTCTGTTTCACGGTAATGTTCTGTCTCTGGTCCACGCTAATGTTCTGTTTCTGTTTCACGGTAATGTTCTGTCTCTGGTCCACGCTAATGTTCTGTTTCTGTTTCACGGTAATGTTCTGTTTCTGGTCCACGGTAATGTTCTGTTTCTGTTTCACGGTAATGTTCTGTTTCTGGTCCACGATAATGTTGTGTTTCTGTTTCACGGTAATGTTCCGTTTCTGGTCCACGGTAATGTTGTGTTTCTGTTTCACGGTAATGTTCCATTTCTGGTCCACAATAATGTTCTGTTTCATGATAATGTTCCGTTTCTGGTCCACAATAATGTTGTGTTTCTTTTTCACGGTAATGTTCCGTTTCTCGTCCACGATAATGTTTTTTTTCTGTTTCACGGTAATTTTCCGTTTCTGGTCCACGATAATGTTCTGTTTCGGTTTCACGGTAATGTTCCGTTTCTGGTCCACGATAATGTTCTGTTTCGGTTTCACGGTAATGTTCTGTTTCTGGTCCACGGTAATGTTCTGTTTCTGTTTCACGGTAATGTTCTGTTTCTGGTCCACGATAATGTTGTGTTGCTGTTTCACGGTAATGTTCCGTTTCTGGTCCACGGTAATGTTGTGTTTCTGTTTCACGGTAATGTTCCATTTCTGGTCCACAATAATGTTCTGTTTCATGATAATGTTCCGTTTCTGGTCCACAATAATGTTGTGTTTCTTTTTCACGGTAATGTTCCGTTTCTGGTCCACGATAATGTTTTTTTTCTGTTTCACGGTAATTTTCCGTTTCTGGTCCACGATAATGTTCTGTTTCGGTTTCACGGTAATGTTCCGTTTCTGGTCCACGATAATGTTCTGTTTCGGTTTCACGGTAATGTTCCGTCTCTGGTCCACGGTAATGTTCCGTCTCTGGTCCACAATAATGTTGTGTTTCTGTTTCACGGTAATGTTCCGTCTCTGGTCCACAATAATGTTGTGTTTCTGTTTCACGGTAATGTTCCGTTTCTGGTCCATGATAATGTTGTGTTTCTGTTTCACGGTAATGTTTCGTTTCTGGTCCACAATAATGTTGTGTTTCTGTTTCACGGTAATGTTCCGTTTCTGGTCCATGATAATGTTGTGTTTCACGGTAATGTTCTGTCTCTGGTCCACGCTAATGTTCTGTTTCGGTTTCACGGTAATGTTCCGTTTCTGGTCCACGATAATGTTCTGTTTCGGTTTCACGGTAATGTTTCGTCTCTGGTCCACGGTAATGTTCCGTCTCTGGTCCACGATAATGTTCTGTTTCTGTTTCATGGTAATGTTATGTTTCTGGTCCATGATAATTTTCTGTTTCACGGTAATGTTCTGTCTCTGGTCCACGCTAATGTTCTGTTTCTGTTTCACGGTAATGTTCTGTCTCTGGTCCACGCTAATGTTCTGTTTCTGTTTCACGGTAATGTTCTGTTTCTGGTCCACGGTAATGTTCTGTTTCTGTTTCACGGTAATGTTCTGTTTCTGGTCCACGATAATGTTGTGTTTCTGTTTCACGGTAATGTTCCGTTTCTGGTCCACGGTAATGTTGTGTTTCTGTTTCACGGTAATGTTCCGTTTCTGGTCCACAATAATGTTTTGTTTCTTTTTCACGGTAATGTTCCGTTTCTGGTCCACGATAATGTTGTTTTTCTGTTTCACGGTAATTTTCCGTTTCTGGTCCACGATAATGTTCTGTTTCGGTTTCACGGTAATGTTCCGTTTCTGGTCCACGATAATGTTCTGTTTCGGTTTCACGGTAATGTTCCGTCTCTGGTCCACAATAATGTTGTGTTTCTGTTTCACGGTAATGTTTCGTTTCTGGTCCACGATAATGTTCTGTTTCGGTTTCACGGTAATGTTCCGTTTCTGGTACACGATAATGTTCTGTTTCGGTTTCACGGTAATGTTCCGTCTCTGGTCCACGGTAATGTTCCGTCTCTGGTCCATGATAATGTTGTGTTTCGGTTTCACGGTAATGTTCCGTTTCTGGTACACGATAATGTTCTGTTTCGGTTTCACGGTAATGTTCCGTCTCTGGTCCACGGTAATGTTCCGTCTCTGGTCCACAATAATGTTGTGTTTCTGTTTCACGGTAATGTTCCGTTTCTGGTCCATGATAATGTTCTGTTTCACGGTAATGTTCTGTCTCTGGTCCACGCTAATGTTCTGTTTCTGTTTCACGGTAATGTTCCGTTTCTGGTCCACGATAATGTTGTGTTTCTGTTTCACGGTAATGTTCTGTTTCACAGTAATGTTCTGTCTCTGGTCCACGCTAATGTTCTGTTTCTGTTTCACGGTAATGTTCAGTTTCTGTTCCACGATAATGTTGTGTTTCTGTTTCACGGTAATGTTCCGTTTTTGGTCCATCATAATGTTCTGTTTCTGTTTCACGGTAATGTTCCGTTTCTGGTCCATGATAATGTTCTGTTTCACGGTAATGTTCTGTCTCTGGTCCATGGTAATGTTCTGTGTCTGGTCCACGGTGATGTTCGGTTTCAAGGTAAAGTTCGGTCTCTGGTCCACAGTAATGTTCTGTCTCTGGTCAACGGTAATGTTCTGTCTCTGGTCCACGGTAATGTTCTGTCTCTGGTCCACGGTAATGTTCTGTCTCTGGTTCACGGTAATGTTCTGTCTCTGGTCCACGGTAATGTTCGATCTCTGGTCCACGATAATGTTCGGTTTCACGGTAATGTTCCGTCTCTGGTCCACGATAATGTTCTGTTTCTGTTTCACGGCTATTTTCCATTTCTGGTCCACGATAATTTTGTGTTTCTGTTTCACGGTAATGTTCCGTTTCTGGTCAACGATAATGTTCTGTTTCGGTTTCACGGTAATGTTCTGTCTCTGGTCCACGATAATGTTCGGTTACACGATAATGTTCTGTCTCTGGCCCACGATAATGTTCCGTCTCTGGTCCACGATAATGCTCCGTCTCTGGTCCACGATAATGTTCTGTCTCTGGTCCACGATAATGTTCCGTTTCTGGTCCACGATAATGTTCTGTTTCGGTTTCACGGTATTGTTCTGTCTCTGGTCCAAGATAATGTTCCGTTTCTGGTCCATGATAATTTTCTGTTTCACGGTAATGTTCTGTCTCTGGTCCACGCTAATGTTCTGTTTCTGTTTCACGGTAATGTGCCGTTTCTGGTCCACTATAATGTTGTGTTTCTGTTTCACGGTAATGTTCTGTCTCTGGTCCACGGTAATGTTCTGTTTCTTTTTCACGGTAATGTTCTGTTTCTGGTCCACGATAATGTTGTGTTTCTGTTTCACGGTAATGTTCCGTTTCTGGTCCACGGTAATGTTGTGTTTCTGTTTCACGGTAATTTTCCGTTTCTGGTCCACGGTAATGTTCCGTCTCTGGTCCACGATAATGTTCTGTTTCTGTTTCATGGTAATGTTATGTTTCTGGTCCATGATAATTTTCTGTTTCACGGTAATGTTCTGTCTCTGGTCCACGCTAATGTTCTGTTTCTGTTTCACGGTAATGTTCTGTCTCTGGTCCACGCTAATGTTCTGTTTCTGTTTCACGGTAATGTTCTGTTTCTGGTCCACGGTAATGTTCTGTTTCTGTTTCACGGTAATGTTCTGTTTCTGGTCCACGATAATGTTGTGTTTCTGTTTCACGGTAATGTTCCGTTTCTGGTCCACGGTAATGTTGTGTTTCTGTTTCACGGTAATGTTCCATTTCTGGTCCACAATAATGTTCTGTTTCATGATAATGTTCCGTTTCTGGTCCACAATAATGTTGTGTTTCTTTTTCACGGTAATGTTCCGTTTCTCGTCCACGATAATGTTTTTTTTCTGTTTCACGGTAATTTTCCGTTTCTGGTCCACGATAATGTTCTGTTTCGGTTTCACGGTAATGTTCCGTTTCTGGTCCACGATAATGTTCTGTTTCGGTTTCACGGTAATGTTCCGTCTCTGGTCCACGGTAATGTTCCGTCTCTGGTCCACAATAATGTTGTGTTTCTGTTTCACGGTAATGTTCCGTCTCTGGTCCACAATAATGTTGTGTTTCTGTTTCACGGTAATGTTCCGTTTCTGGTCCATGATAATGTTGTGTTTCTGTTTCACGGTAATGTTTCGTTTCTGGTCCACAATAATGTTGTGTTTCTGTTTCACGGTAATGTTCCGTTTCTGGTCCATGATAATGTTCTGTCTCTGGTCCACGATAATGTTCCGTTTCTGGTCCACGATAATGTTCTGTCTCTGGTCCACGATAATGTTCCGTTTCTGGTCCACGATAATGTTCTGTTTCGGTTTCACGGTATTGTTCTGTCTCTGGTCCAAGATAATGTTCCGTTTCTGGTCCACGATAATGTTGTGTTTCTGTTTCACGGTAATGTTCCGTTTCTGGTCCATGATAATTTTCTGTTTCACGGTAATGTTCTGTCTCTGGTCCACGCTAATGTTCTGTTTCTGTTTCACGGTAATTTTCCGTTTCTGGTCCACGATAATGTTCTGTTTCGGTTTCACGGTAATGTTCCGTTTCTGGTCCACGATAATGTTCTGTTTCGGTTTCACGGTAATGTTCCGTCTCTGGTCCACGGTAATGTTCCGTCTCTGGTCCACAATAATGTTGTGTTTCTGTTTCACGGTAATGTTCCGTCTCTGGTCCACAATAATGTTGTGTTTCTGTTTCACGGTAATGTTCCGTTTCTGGTCCATGATAATGTTGTGTTTCTGTTTCACGGTAATGTTTCGTTTCTGGTCCACAATAATGTTGTGTTTCTGTTTCACGGTAATGTTCCGTTTCTGGTCCATGATAATGTTCTGTTTCACGGTAATGTTCTGTCTCTGGTCCACGCTAATGTTCTGTTTCGGTTTCACGGTAATGTTCCGTTTCTGGTCCACGATAATGTTCTGTTTCGGTTTCACGGTAATGTTCCGTCTCTGGTCCACGGTAATGTTCCGTCTCTGGTCCACGATAATGTTCTGTTTCTGTTTCATGGTAATGTTATGTTTCTGGTCCATGATAATTTTCTGTTTCACGGTAATGTTCTGTCTCTGGTCCACGCTAATGTTCTGTTTCTGTTTCACGGTAATGTTCTGTCTCTGGTCCACGCTAATGTTCTGTTTCTGTTTCACGGTAATGTTCTGTTTCTGGTCCACGGTAATGTTCTGTTTCTGTTTCACGGTAATGTTCTGTTTCTGGTCCACGATAATGTTGTGTTTCTGTTTCACGGTAATGTTCCGTTTCTGGTCCACGGTAATGTTGTGTTTCTGTTTCACGGTAATGTTCCATTTCTGGTCCACAATAATGTTCTGTTTCATGATAATGTTCCGTTTCTGGTCCACAATAATGTTGTGTTTCTTTTTCACGGTAATGTTCCGTTTCTGGTCCACGATAATGTTGTTTTTCTGTTTCACGGTAATTTTCCGTTTCTGGTCCACGCTAATGTTCTGTTTCGGTTTCACGGTAATGTTCCGTTTCTGGTCCACGATAATGTTCTGTTTCGGTTTCACGGTAATGTTCCGTCTCTGGTCCACGGTAATGTTCCGTCTCTGGTCCACGATAATGTTCTGTTTCTGTTTCATGGTAATGTTATGTTTCTGGTCCATGATAATTTTCTGTTTCACGGTAATGTTCTGTCTCTGGTCCACGCTAATGTTCTGTTTCTGTTTCACGGTAATGTTCTGTCTCTGGTCCACGCTAATGTTATGTTTCTGTTTCACGGTAATGTTCTGTTTCTGGTCCACGGTAATGTTCTGTTTCTGTTTCACGGTAATGTTCTGTTTCTGGTCCACGATAATGTTGTGTTTCTGTTTCACGGTAATGTTCCGTTTCTGGTCCACGGTAATGTTGTGTTTCTGTTTCACGGTAATGTTCCATTTCTGGTCCACAATAATGTTCTGTTTCATGATAATGTTCCGTTTCTGGTCCACAATAATGTTGTGTTTCTGTTTCACGGTAATGTTTCGTTTCTGGTCCACGATAATGTTCTGTTTCGGTTTCACGGTAATGTTCCGTTTCTGGTACACGATAATGTTCTGTTTCGGTTTCACGGTAATGTTCCGTCTCTGGTCCACGGTAATGTTCCGTCTCTGGTCCATGATAATGTTGTGTTTCGGTTTCACGGTAATGTTCCGTTTCTGGTACACGATAATGTTCTGTTTCGGTTTCACGGTAATGTTCCGTCTCTGGTCCACGGTAATGTTCCGTCTCTGGTCCACAATAATGTTGTGTTTCTGTTTCACGGTAATGTTCCGTTTCTGGTCCATGATAATGTTCTGTTTCACGGTAATGTTCTGTCTCTGGTCCACGCTAATGTTCTGTTTCTGTTTCACGGTAATGTTCCGTTTCTGGTCCACGATAATGTTGTGTTTCTGTTTCACGGTAATGTTCCGTTTCTGGTCCACGATAATGTTGTGTTTCTGTTTCACGGTAATGTTCTGTTTCACAGTAATGTTCTGTCTCTGGTCCACGCTAATGTTCTGTTTCTGTTTCACGGTAATGTTCTGTTTCTGGTCCACGGTAATGTTCTGTTTCTGTTTCACGGTAATGTTCTGTTTCTGGTCCACGATAATGTTGTGTTTCTGTTTCACGGTAATGTTCCGTTTCTGGTCCACGATAATGTTCTGTTTCGGTTTCATGGTAATGTTCCGTTTCTGGTACACGATAATGTTCTGTTTCGGTTTCACGGTAATGTTCCGTCTCTGGTCCACGGTAATGTTCCGTCTCTGGTCCATGATAATGTTGTGTTTCGGTTTCACGGTAATGTTCCGTTTCTGGTACACGATAATGTTCTGTTTCGGTTTCACGGTAATGTTCCGTCTCTGGTCCACGGTAATGTTCCGTCTCTGGTCCACAATAATGTTGTGTTTCTGTTTCACGGTAATGTTCCGTTTCTGGTCCATGATAATGTTCTGTTTCACGGTAATGTTCTGTCTCTGGTCCACGCTAATGTTCTGTTTCTGTTTCACGGTAATGTTCCGTTTCTGGTCCACGATAATGTTGTGTTTCTGTTTCACGGTAATGTTCCGTTTCTGGTCCACGATAATGTTGTGTTTCTGTTTCACGGTAATGTTCTGTTTCACAGTAATGTTCTGTCTCTGGTCCACGCTAATGTTCTGTTTCTGTTTCACGGTAATGTTCAGTTTCTGTTCCACGATAATGTTGTGTTTCTGTTTCACAGTAATGTTCCGTTTTTGGTCCATCATAATGTTCTGTTTCTGTTTCACGGTAATGTTCCGTTTCTGGTCCATGATAATGTTCTGTTTCACGGTAATGTTCTGTCTCTGGTCCATGGTAATGTTCTGTGTCTGGTCCACGGTGATGTTCGGTTTCAAGGTAAAGTTCGGTCTCTGGTCCACAGTAATGTTCTGTCTCTGGTCCACGGTAATGTTCTGTCTCTGGTCCACGGTAATGTTCTGTCTCTGGTTCACGGTAATGTTCTGTCTCTGGTCCACGGTAATGTTCGATCTCTGGTCCACGATAATGTTCGGTTTCACGGTAATGTTCCGTCTCTGGTCCACGATAATGTTCTGTTTCTGTTTCACGGCTATTTTCCATTTCTGGTCCACGATAATTTTGTGTTTCTGTTTCACGGTAATGTTCCGTTTCTGGTCAACGATAATGTTCTGTTTCGGTTTCACGGTAATGTTCTGTCTCTGGTTCACGGTAATGTTCTGTCTCTGGTCCACGGTAATGTTCGATCTCTGGTCCACGATAATGTTCGGTTTCACGGTAATGTTCCGTCTCTGGTCCACGATAATGTTCTGTTTCTGTTTCACGGCTATTTTCCATTTCTGGTCCACGATAATTTTGTGTTTCTGTTTCACGGTAATGTTCCGTTTCTGGTCAACGATAATGTTCTGTTTCGGTTTCACGGTAATGTTCTGTCTCTGGTCCACGATAATGTTCGGTTACACGATAATGTTCTGTCTCTGGCCCACGATAATGTTCCGTCTCTGGTCCACGATAATGCTCCGTCTCTGGTCCACGATAATGTTCTGTCTCTGGTCCACGATAATGTTCCGTTTCTGGTCCACGATAATGTTCTGTTTCGGTTTCACGGTATTGTTCTGTCTCTGGTCCAAGATAATGTTCCGTTTCTGGTCCATGATAATTTTCTGTTTCACGGTAATGTTCTGTCTCTGGTCCACGCTAATGTTCTGTTTCTGTTTCACGGTAATGTGCCGTTTCTGGTCCACTATAATGTTGTGTTTCTGTTTCACGGTAATGTTCTGTCTCTGGTCCACGGTAATGTTCTGTTTCTTTTTCACGGTAATGTTCTGTTTCTGGTCCACGATAATGTTGTGTTTCTGTTTCACGGTAATGTTCCGTTTCTGGTCCACGGTAATGTTGTGTTTCTGTTTCACGGTAATTTTCCGTTTCTGGTCCACGGTAATGTTCCGTCTCTGGTCCACGATAATGTTCTGTTTCTGTTTCATGGTAATGTTATGTTTCTGGTCCATGATAATTTTCTGTTTCACGGTAATGTTCTGTCTCTGGTCCACGCTAATGTTCTGTTTCTGTTTCACGGTAATGTTCTGTCTCTGGTCCACGCTAATGTTCTGTTTCTGTTTCACGGTAATGTTCTGTTTCTGGTCCACGGTAATGTTCTGTTTCTGTTTCACGGTAATGTTCTGTTTCTGGTCCACGATAATGTTGTGTTTCTGTTTCACGGTAATGTTCCGTTTCTGGTCCACGGTAATGTTGTGTTTCTGTTTCACGGTAATGTTCCATTTCTGGTCCACAATAATGTTCTGTTTCATGATAATGTTCCGTTTCTGGTCCACAATAATGTTGTGTTTCTTTTTCACGGTAATGTTCCGTTTCTCGTCCACGATAATGTTTTTTTTCTGTTTCACGGTAATTTTCCGTTTCTGGTCCACGATAATGTTCTGTTTCGGTTTCACGGTAATGTTCCGTTTCTGGTCCACGATAATGTTCTGTTTCGGTTTCACGGTAATGTTCCGTCTCTGGTCCACGGTAATGTTCCCTCTCTGGTCCACAATAATGTTGTGTTTCTGTTTCACGGTAATGTTCCGTCTCTGGTCCACAATAATGTTGTGTTTCTGTTTCACGGTAATGTTCCGTTTCTGGTCCATGATAATGTTGTGTTTCTGTTTCACGGTAATGTTTCGTTTCTGGTCCACAATAATGTTGTGTTTCTGTTTCACGGTAATGTTCCGTTTCTGGTCCATGATAATGTTCTGTCTCTGGTCCACGATAATGTTCCGTTTCTGGTCCACGATAATGTTCTGTCTCTGGTCCACGATAATGTTCCGTTTCTGGTCCACGATAATGTTCTGTTTCGGTTTCACGGTATTGTTCTGTCTCTGGTCCAAGATAATGTTCCGTTTCTGGTCCACGATAATGTTGTGTTTCTGTTTCACGGTAATGTTCCGTTTCTGGTCCATGATAATTTTCTGTTTCACGGTAATGTTCTGTCTCTGGTCCACGCTAATGTTCTGTTTCTGTTTCACGGTAATTTTCCGTTTCTGGTCCACGATAATGTTCTGTTTCGGTTTCACGGTAATGTTCCGTTTCTGGTCCACGATAATGTTCTGTTTCGGTTTCACGGTAATGTTCCGTCTCTGGTCCACGGTAATGTTCCGTCTCTGGTCCACAATAATGTTGTGTTTCTGTTTCACGGTAATGTTCCGTCTCTGGTCCACAATAATGTTGTGTTTCTGTTTCACGGTAATGTTCCGTTTCTGGTCCATGATAATGTTGTGTTTCTGTTTCACGGTAATGTTTCGTTTCTGGTCCACAATAATGTTGTGTTTCTGTTTCACGGTAATGTTCCGTTTCTGGTCCATGATAATGTTCTGTTTCACGGTAATGTTCTGTCTCTGGTCCACGCTAATGTTCTGTTTCGGTTTCACGGTAATGTTCCGTTTCTGGTCCACGATAATGTTCTGTTTCGGTTTCACGGTAATGTTCCGTCTCTGGTCCACGGTAATGTTCCGTCTCTGGTCCACGATAATGTTCTGTTTCTGTTTCATGGTAATGTTATGTTTCTGGTCCATGATAATTTTCTGTTTCACGGTAATGTTCTGTCTCTGGTCCACGCTAATGTTCTGTTTCTGTTTCACGGTAATGTTCTGTCTCTGGTCCACGCTAATGTTCTGTTTCTGTTTCACGGTAATGTTCTGTTTCTGGTCCACGGTAATGTTCTGTTTCTGTTTCACGGTAATGTTCTGTTTCTGGTCCACGATAATGTTGTGTTTCTGTTTCACGGTAATGTTCCGTTTCTGGTCCACGGTAATGTTGTGTTTCTGTTTCACGGTAATGTTCCATTTCTGGTCCACAATAATGTTCTGTTTCATGATAATGTTCCGTTTCTGGTCCACAATAATGTTGTGTTTCTTTTTCACGGTAATGTTCCGTTTCTGGTCCACGATAATGTTGTTTTTCTGTTTCACGGTAATTTTCCGTTTCTGGTCCACGCTAATGTTCTGTTTCGGTTTCACGGTAATGTTCCGTTTCTGGTCCACGATAATGTTCTGTTTCGGTTTCACGGTAATGTTCCGTCTCTGGTCCACGGTAATGTTCCGTCTCTGGTCCACGATAATGTTCTGTTTCTGTTTCATGGTAATGTTATGTTTCTGGTCCATGATAATTTTCTGTTTCACGGTAATGTTCTGTCTCTGGTCCACGCTAATGTTCTGTTTCTGTTTCACGGTAATGTTCTGTCTCTGGTCCACGCTAATGTTATGTTTCTGTTTCACGGTAATGTTCTGTTTCTGGTCCACGGTAATGTTCTGTTTCTGTTTCACGGTAATGTTCTGTTTCTGGTCCACGATAATGTTGTGTTTCTGTTTCACGGTAATGTTCCGTTTCTGGTCCACGGTAATGTTGTGTTTCTGTTTCACGGTAATGTTCCATTTCTGGTCCACAATAATGTTCTGTTTCATGATAATGTTCCGTTTCTGGTCCACAATAATGTTGTGTTTCTGTTTCACGGTAATGTTTCGTTTCTGGTCCACGATAATGTTCTGTTTCGGTTTCACGGTAATGTTCCGTTTCTGGTACACGATAATGTTCTGTTTCGGTTTCACGGTAATGTTCCGTCTCTGGTCCACGGTAATGTTCCGTCTCTGGTCCATGATAATGTTGTGTTTCGGTTTCACGGTAATGTTCCGTTTCTGGTACACGATAATGTTCTGTTTCGGTTTCACGGTAATGTTCCGTCTCTGGTCCACGGTAATGTTCCGTCTCTGGTCCACAATAATGTTGTGTTTCTGTTTCACGGTAATGTTCCGTTTCTGGTCCATGATAATGTTCTGTTTCACGGTAATGTTCTGTCTCTGGTCCACGCTAATGTTCTGTTTCTGTTTCACGGTAATGTTCCGTTTCTGGTCCACGATAATGTTGTGTTTCTGTTTCACGGTAATGTTCCGTTTCTGGTCCACGATAATGTTGTGTTTCTGTTTCACGGTAATGTTCTGTTTCACAGTAATGTTCTGTCTCTGGTCCACGCTAATGTTCTGTTTCTGTTTCACGGTAATGTTCTGTTTCTGGTCCACGGTAATGTTCTGTTTCTGTTTCACGGTAATGTTCTGTTTCTGGTCCACGATAATGTTGTGTTTCTGTTTCACGGTAATGTTCCGTTTCTGGTCCACGATAATGTTCTGTTTCGGTTTCATGGTAATGTTCCGTTTCTGGTACACGATAATGTTCTGTTTCGGTTTCACGGTAATGTTCCGTCTCTGGTCCACGGTAATGTTCCGTCTCTGGTCCATGATAATGTTGTGTTTCGGTTTCACGGTAATGTTCCGTTTCTGGTACACGATAATGTTCTGTTTCGGTTTCACGGTAATGTTCCGTCTCTGGTCCACGGTAATGTTCCGTCTCTGGTCCACAATAATGTTGTGTTTCTGTTTCACGGTAATGTTCCGTTTCTGGTCCATGATAATGTTCTGTTTCACGGTAATGTTCTGTCTCTGGTCCACGCTAATGTTCTGTTTCTGTTTCACGGTAATGTTCCGTTTCTGGTCCACGATAATGTTGTGTTTCTGTTTCACGGTAATGTTCCGTTTCTGGTCCACGATAATGTTGTGTTTCTGTTTCACGGTAATGTTCTGTTTCACAGTAATGTTCTGTCTCTGGTCCACGCTAATGTTCTGTTTCTGTTTCACGGTAATGTTCAGTTTCTGTTCCACGATAATGTTGTGTTTCTGTTTCACAGTAATGTTCCGTTTTTGGTCCATCATAATGTTCTGTTTCTGTTTCACGGTAATGTTCCGTTTCTGGTCCATGATAATGTTCTGTTTCACGGTAATGTTCTGTCTCTGGTCCATGGTAATGTTCTGTGTCTGGTCCACGGTGATGTTCGGTTTCAAGGTAAAGTTCGGTCTCTGGTCCACAGTAATGTTCTGTCTCTGGTCCACGGTAATGTTCTGTCTCTGGTCCACGGTAATGTTCTGTCTCTGGTTCACGGTAATGTTCTGTCTCTGGTCCACGGTAATGTTCGATCTCTGGTCCACGATAATGTTCGGTTTCACGGTAATGTTCCGTCTCTGGTCCACGATAATGTTCTGTTTCTGTTTCACGGCTATTTTCCATTTCTGGTCCACGATAATTTTGTGTTTCTGTTTCACGGTAATGTTCCGTTTCTGGTCAACGATAATGTTCTGTTTCGGTTTCACGGTAATGTTCTGTCTCTGGTTCACGGTAATGTTCTGTCTCTGGTCCACGGTAATGTTCGATCTCTGGTCCACGATAATGTTCGGTTTCACGGTAATGTTCCGTCTCTGCTCCACGATAATGTTCTGTTTCTGTTTCACGGCTATTTTCCATTTCTGGTCCACGATAATTTTGTGTTTCTGTTTCACGGTAATGTTCCGTTTCTGGTCAACGATAATGTTCTGTTTCGGTTTCACGGTAATGTTCTGTCTCTGGTCCACGATAATGTTCGGTTACACGATAATGTTCTGTCTCTGGCCCACGATAATGTTCCGTCTCTGGTCCACGATAATGCTCCGTCTCTGGTCCACGATAATGTTCTGTCTCTGGTCCACGATAATGTTCCGTTTCTGGTCCACGATAATGTTCTGTTTCGGTTTCACGGTATTGTTCTGTCTCTGGTCCAAGATAATGTTCCGTTTCTGGTCCATGATAATTTTCTGTTTCACGGTAATGTTCTGTCTCTGGTCCACGCTAATGTTCTGTTTCTGTTTCACGGTAATGTGCCGTTTCTGGTCCACTATAATGTTGTGTTTCTGTTTCACGGTAATGTTCTGTCTCTGGTCCACGGTAATGTTCTGTTTCTTTTTCACGGTAATGTTCTGTTTCTGGTCCACGATAATGTTGTGTTTCTGTTTCACGGTAATGTTCCGTTTCTGGTCCACGGTAATGTTGTGTTTCTGTTTCACGGTAATTTTCCGTTTCTGGTCCACGGTAATGTTCCGTCTCTGGTCCACGATAATGTTCTGTTTCTGTTTCATGGTAATGTTATGTTTCTGGTCCATGATAATTTTCTGTTTCACGGTAATGTTCTGTCTCTGGTCCACGCTAATGTTCTGTTTCTGTTTCACGGTAATGTTCTGTCTCTGGTCCACGCTAATGTTCTGTTTCTGTTTCACGGTAATGTTCTGTTTCTGGTCCACGGTAATGTTCTGTTTCTGTTTCACGGTAATGTTCTGTTTCTGGTCCACGATAATGTTGTGTTTCTGTTTCACGGTAATGTTCCGTTTCTGGTCCACGGTAATGTTGTGTTTCTGTTTCACGGTAATGTTCCATTTCTGGTCCACAATAATGTTCTGTTTCATGATAATGTTCCGTTTCTGGTCCACAATAATGTTGTGTTTCTTTTTCACGGTAATGTTCCGTTTCTCGTCCACGATAATGTTTTTTTTCTGTTTCACGGTAATTTTCCGTTTCTGGTCCACGATAATGTTCTGTTTCGGTTTCACGGTAATGTTCCGTTTCTGGTCCACGATAATGTTCTGTTTCGGTTTCACGGTAATGTTCCGTCTCTGGTCCACGGTAATGTTCCGTCTCTGGTCCACAATAATGTTGTGTTTCTGTTTCACGGTAATGTTCCGTCTCTGGTCCACAATAATGTTGTGTTTCTGTTTCACGGTAATGTTCCGTTTCTGGTCCATGATAATGTTGTGTTTCTGTTTCACGGTAATGTTTCGTTTCTGGTCCACAATAATGTTGTGTTTCTGTTTCACGGTAATGTTCCGTTTCTGGTCCATGATAATGTTCTGTCTCTGGTCCACGATAATGTTCCGTTTCTGGTCCACGATAATGTTCTGTCTCTGGTCCACGATAATGTTCCGTTTCTGGTCCACGATAATGTTCTGTTTCGGTTTCACGGTATTGTTCTGTCTCTGGTCCAAGATAATGTTCCGTTTCTGGTCCACGATAATGTTGTGTTTCTGTTTCACGGTAATGTTCCGTTTCTGGTCCATGATAATTTTCTGTTTCACGGTAATGTTCTGTCTCTGGTCCACGCTAATGTTCTGTTTCTGTTTCACGGTAATTTTCCGTTTCTGGTCCACGATAATGTTCTGTTTCGGTTTCACGGTAATGTTCCGTTTCTGGTCCACGATAATGTTCTGTTTCGGTTTCACGGTAATGTTCCGTCTCTGGTCCACGGTAATGTTCCGTCTCTGGTCCACAATAATGTTGTGTTTCTGTTTCACGGTAATGTTCCGTCTCTGGTCCACAATAATGTTGTGTTTCTGTTTCACGGTAATGTTCCGTTTCTGGTCCATGATAATGTTGTGTTTCTGTTTCACGGTAATGTTTCGTTTCTGGTCCACAATAATGTTGTGTTTCTGTTTCACGGTAATGTTCCGTTTCTGGTCCATGATAATGTTCTGTTTCACGGTAATGTTCTGTCTCTGGTCCACGCTAATGTTCTGTTTCGGTTTCACGGTAATGTTCCGTTTCTGGTCCACGATAATGTTCTGTTTCGGTTTCACGGTAATGTTCCGTCTCTGGTCCACGGTAATGTTCCGTCTCTGGTCCACGATAATGTTCTGTTTCTGTTTCATGGTAATGTTATGTTTCTGGTCCATGATAATTTTCTGTTTCACGGTAATGTTCTGTCTCTGGTCCACGCTAATGTTCTGTTTCTGTTTCACGGTAATGTTCTGTCTCTGGTCCACGCTAATGTTCTGTTTCTGTTTCACGGTAATGTTCTGTTTCTGGTCCACGGTAATGTTCTGTTTCTGTTTCACGGTAATGTTCTGTTTCTGGTCCACGATAATGTTGTGTTTCTGTTTCACGGTAATGTTCCGTTTCTGGTCCACGGTAATGTTGTGTTTCTGTTTCACGGTAATGTTCCATTTCTGGTCCACAATAATGTTCTGTTTCATGATAATGTTCCGTTTCTGGTCCACAATAATGTTGTGTTTCTTTTTCACGGTAATGTTCCGTTTCTGGTCCACGATAATGTTGTTTTTCTGTTTCACGGTAATTTTCCGTTTCTGGTCCACGCTAATGTTCTGTTTCGGTTTCACGGTAATGTTCCGTTTCTGGTCCACGATAATGTTCTGTTTCGGTTTCACGGTAATGTTCCGTCTCTGGTCCACGGTAATGTTCCGTCTCTGGTCCACGATAATGTTCTGTTTCTGTTTCATGGTAATGTTATGTTTCTGGTCCATGATAATTTTCTGTTTCACGGTAATGTTCTGTCTCTGGTCCACGCTAATGTTCTGTTTCTGTTTCACGGTAATGTTCTGTCTCTGGTCCACGCTAATGTTATGTTTCTGTTTCACGGTAATGTTCTGTTTCTGGTCCACGGTAATGTTCTGTTTCTGTTTCACGGTAATGTTCTGTTTCTGGTCCACGATAATGTTGTGTTTCTGTTTCACGGTAATGTTCCGTTTCTGGTCCACGGTAATGTTGTGTTTCTGTTTCACGGTAATGTTCCATTTCTGGTCCACAATAATGTTCTGTTTCATGATAATGTTCCGTTTCTGGTCCACAATAATGTTGTGTTTCTGTTTCACGGTAATGTTTCGTTTCTGGTCCACGATAATGTTCTGTTTCGGTTTCACGGTAATGTTCCGTTTCTGGTACACGATAATGTTCTGTTTCGGTTTCACGGTAATGTTCCGTCTCTGGTCCACGGTAATGTTCCGTCTCTGGTCCATGATAATGTTGTGTTTCGGTTTCACGGTAATGTTCCGTTTCTGGTACACGATAATGTTCTGTTTCGGTTTCACGGTAATGTTCCGTCTCTGGTCCACGGTAATGTTCCGTCTCTGGTCCACAATAATGTTGTGTTTCTGTTTCACGGTAATGTTCCGTTTCTGGTCCATGATAATGTTCTGTTTCACGGTAATGTTCTGTCTCTGGTCCACGCTAATGTTCTGTTTCTGTTTCACGGTAATGTTCCGTTTCTGGTCCACGATAATGTTGTGTTTCTGTTTCACGGTAATGTTCCGTTTCTGGTCCACGATAATGTTGTGTTTCTGTTTCACGGTAATGTTCTGTTTCACAGTAATGTTCTGTCTCTGGTCCACGCTAATGTTCTGTTTCTGTTTCACGGTAATGTTCTGTTTCTGGTCCACGGTAATGTTCTGTTTCTGTTTCACGGTAATGTTCTGTTTCTGGTCCACGATAATGTTGTGTTTCTGTTTCACGGTAATGTTCCGTTTCTGGTCCACGATAATGTTCTGTTTCGGTTTCATGGTAATGTTCCGTTTCTGGTACACGATAATGTTCTGTTTCGGTTTCACGGTAATGTTCCGTCTCTGGTCCACGGTAATGTTCCGTCTCTGGTCCATGATAATGTTGTGTTTCGGTTTCACGGTAATGTTCCGTTTCTGGTACACGATAATGTTCTGTTTCGGTTTCACGGTAATGTTCCGTCTCTGGTCCACGGTAATGTTCCGTCTCTGGTCCACAATAATGTTGTGTTTCTGTTTCACGGTAATGTTCCGTTTCTGGTCCATGATAATGTTCTGTTTCACGGTAATGTTCTGTCTCTGGTCCACGCTAATGTTCTGTTTCTGTTTCACGGTAATGTTCCGTTTCTGGTCCACGATAATGTTGTGTTTCTGTTTCACGGTAATGTTCCGTTTCTGGTCCACGATAATGTTGTGTTTCTGTTTCACGGTAATGTTCTGTTTCACAGTAATGTTCTGTCTCTGGTCCACGCTAATGTTCTGTTTCTGTTTCACGGTAATGTTCAGTTTCTGTTCCACGATAATGTTGTGTTTCTGTTTCACAGTAATGTTCCGTTTTTGGTCCATCATAATGTTCTGTTTCTGTTTCACGGTAATGTTCCGTTTCTGGTCCATGATAATGTTCTGTTTCACGGTAATGTTCTGTCTCTGGTCCATGGTAATGTTCTGTGTCTGGTCCACGGTGATGTTCGGTTTCAAGGTAAAGTTCGGTCTCTGGTCCACAGTAATGTTCTGTCTCTGGTCCACGGTAATGTTCTGTCTCTGGTCCACGGTAATGTTCTGTCTCTGGTTCACGGTAATGTTCTGTCTCTGGTCCACGGTAATGTTCGATCTCTGGTCCACGATAATGTTCGGTTTCACGGTAATGTTCCGTCTCTGGTCCACGATAATGTTCTGTTTCTGTTTCACGGCTATTTTCCATTTCTGGTCCACGATAATTTTGTGTTTCTGTTTCACGGTAATGTTCCGTTTCTGGTCAACGATAATGTTCTGTTTCGGTTTCACGGTAATGTTCTGTCTCTGGTCCACGATAATGTTCGGTTACACGATAATGTTCTGTCTCTGGCCCACGATAATGTTCCGTCTCTGGTCCACGATAATGCTCCGTCTCTGGTCCACGATAATGTTCTGTCTCTGGTCCACGATAATGTTCCGTTTCTGGTCCACGATAATGTTCTGTTTCGGTTTCACGGTATTGTTCTGTCTCTGGTCCAAGATAATGTTCCGTTTCTGGTCCATGATAATTTTCTGTTTCACGGTAATGTTCTGTTTCTGTTTCACGGTAATGTTCTGTCTCTGGTCCACGATAATGTTGTGTTTCTGTTTCACGGTAATGTTCCGTTTCTGGTCCACGATAATGTTCTGTTTCGGTTTCATGGTAATGTTCCGTTTCTGGTACACGATAATGTTCTGTTTCGGTTTCACGGTAATGTTCCGTCTCTGGTCCACGGTAATGTTCCGTCTCTGGTCCATGATAATGTTGTGTTTCGGTTTCACGGTAATGTTCCGTTTCTGGTACACGATAATGTTCTGTTTCTGTTTCACAGTAATGTTCCGTTTTTGGTCCATCATAATGTTCTGTTTCTGTTTCACGGTAATGTTCCGTTTCTGGTCCATGATAATGTTCTGTTTCACGGTAATGTTCTGTCTCTGGTCCATGGTAATGTTCTGTGTCTGGTCCACGGTGATGTTCGGTTTCAAGGTAAAGTTCGGTCTCTGGTCCACAGTAATGTTCTGTCTCTGGTCCACGGTAATGTTCTGTCTCTGGTCCACGGTAATGTTCTGTCTCTGGTTCACGGTAATGTTCTGTCTCTGGTCCACGGTAATGTTCGATCTCTGGTCCACGATAATGTTCGGTTTCACGGTAATGTTCCGTCTCTGGTCCACGATAATGTTCTGTTTCTGTTTCACGGCTATTTTCCATTTCTGGTCCACGATAATTTTGTGTTTCTGTTTCACGGTAATGTTCCGTTTCTGGTCAACGATAATGTTCTGTTTCGGTTTCACGGTAATGTTCTGTCTCTGGTCCACGATAATGTTCGGTTACACGATAATGTTCTGTCTCTGGCCCACGATAATGTTCCGTCTCTGGTCCACGATAATGCTCCGTCTCTGGTCCACGATAATGTTCTGTCTCTGGTCCACGATAATGTTCCGTTTCTGGTCCACGATAATGTTCTGTTTCGGTTTCACGGTATTGTTCTGTCTCTGGTCCAAGATAATGTTCCGTTTCTGGTCCATGATAATTTTCTGTTTCACGGTAATGTTCTGTTTCTGTTTCACGGTAATGTTCTGTTTCTGGTCCACGATAATGTTGTGTTTCTGTTTCACGGTAATGTTCCGTTTCTGGTCCACGATAATGTTCTGTTTCGGTTTCATGGTAATGTTCCGTTTCTGGTACACGATAATGTTCTGTTTCGGTTTCACGGTAATGTTCCGTCTCTGGTCCACGGTAATGTTCCGTCTCTGGTCCATGATAATGTTGTGTTTCGGTTTCACGGTAATGTTCCGTTTCTGGTACACGATAATGTTCTGTTTCGGTTTCACGGTAATGTTCCGTCTCTGGTCCACGGTAATGTTCCGTCTCTGGTCCACAATAATGTTGTGTTTCTGTTTCACGGTAATGTTCCGTTTCTGGTCCATGATAATGTTCTGTTTCACGGTAATGTTCTGTCTCTGGTCCACGCTAATGTTCTGTTTCTGTTTCACGGTAATGTTCCGTTTCTGGTCCACGATAATGTTGTGTTTCTGTTTCACGGTAATGTTCCGTTTCTGGTCCACGATAATGTTGTGTTTCTGTTTCACGGTAATGTTCTGTTTCACAGTAATGTTCTGTCTCTGGTCCACGCTAATGTTCTGTTTCTGTTTCACGGTAATGTTCAGTTTCTGTTCCACGATAATGTTGTGTTTCTGTTTCACAGTAATGTTCCGTTTTTGGTCCATCATAATGTTCTGTTTCTGTTTCACGGTAATGTTCCGTTTCTGGTCCATGATAATGTTCTGTTTCACGGTAATGTTCTGTCTCTGGTCCATGGTAATGTTCTGTGTCTGGTCCACGGTGATGTTCGGTTTCAAGGTAAAGTTCGGTCTCTGGTCCACAGTAATGTTCTGTCTCTGGTCCACGGTAATGTTCTGTCTCTGGTCCACGGTAATGTTCTGTCTCTGGTTCACGGTAATGTTCTGTCTCTGGTCCACGGTAATGTTCGATCTCTGGTCCACGATAATGTTCGGTTTCACGGTAATGTTCCGTCTCTGGTCCACGATAATGTTCTGTTTCTGTTTCACGGCTATTTTCCATTTCTGGTCCACGATAATTTTGTGTTTCTGTTTCACGGTAATGTTCCGTTTCTGGTCAACGATAATGTTCTGTTTCGGTTTCACGGTAATGTTCTGTCTCTGGTCCACGATAATGTTCGGTTACACGATAATGTTCTGTCTCTGGCCCACGATAATGTTCCGTCTCTGGTCCACGATAATGCTCCGTCTCTGGTCCACGATAATGTTCTGTCTCTGGTCCACGATAATGTTCCGTTTCTGGTCCACGATAATGTTCTGTTTCGGTTTCACGGTATTGTTCTGTCTCTGGTCCAAGATAATGTTCCGTTTCTGGTCCATGATAATTTTCTGTTTCACGGTAATGTTCTGTCTCTGGTCCACGCTAATGTTCTGTTTCTGTTTCACGGTAATGTGCCGTTTCTGGTCCACTATAATGTTGTGTTTCTGTTTCACGGTAATGTTCTGTCTCTGGTCCACGGTAATGTTCTGTTTCTTTTTCACGGTAATGTTCTGTTTCTGGTCCACGATAATGTTGTGTTTCTGTTTCACGGTAATGTTCCGTTTCTGGTCCACGGTAATGTTGTGTTTCTGTTTCACGGTAATTTTCCGTTTCTGGTCCACGGTAATGTTCCGTCTCTGGTCCACGATAATGTTCTGTTTCTGTTTCATGGTAATGTTATGTTTCTGGTCCATGATAATTTTCTGTTTCACGGTAATGTTCTGTCTCTGGTCCACGCTAATGTTCTGTTTCTGTTTCACGGTAATGTTCTGTCTCTGGTCCACGCTAATGTTCTGTTTCTGTTTCACGGTAATGTTCTGTTTCTGGTCCACGGTAATGTTCTGTTTCTGTTTCACGGTAATGTTCTGTTTCTGGTCCACGATAATGTTGTGTTTCTGTTTCACGGTAATGTTCCGTTTCTGGTCCACGGTAATGTTGTGTTTCTGTTTCACGGTAATGTTCCATTTCTGGTCCACAATAATGTTCTGTTTCATGATAATGTTCCGTTTCTGGTCCACAATAATGTTGTGTTTCTTTTTCACGGTAATGTTCCGTTTCTCGTCCACGATAATGTTTTTTTTCTGTTTCACGGTAATTTTCCGTTTCTGGTCCACGATAATGTTCTGTTTCGGTTTCACGGTAATGTTCCGTTTCTGGTCCACGATAATGTTCTGTTTCGGTTTCACGGTAATGTTCCGTCTCTGGTCCACGGTAATGTTCCGTCTCTGGTCCACAATAATGTTGTGTTTCTGTTTCACGGTAATGTTCCGTCTCTGGTCCACAATAATGTTGTGTTTCTGTTTCACGGTAATGTTCCGTTTCTGGTCCATGATAATGTTGTGTTTCTGTTTCACGGTAATGTTTCGTTTCTGGTCCACAATAATGTTGTGTTTCTGTTTCACGGTAATGTTCCGTTTCTGGTCCATGATAATGTTCTGTCTCTGGTCCACGATAATGTTCCGTTTCTGGTCCACGATAATGTTCTGTCTCTGGTCCACGATAATGTTCCGTTTCTGGTCCACGATAATGTTCTGTTTCGGTTTCACGGTATTGTTCTGTCTCTGGTCCAAGATAATGTTCCGTTTCTGGTCCACGATAATGTTGTGTTTCTGTTTCACGGTAATGTTCCGTTTCTGGTCCATGATAATTTTCTGTTTCACGGTAATGTTCTGTCTCTGGTCCACGCTAATGTTCTGTTTCTGTTTCACGGTAATGTTCTGTTTCTGGTCCACGGTAATGTTCTGTTTCTGTTTCACGGTAATGTTCTGTTTCTGGTCCACGATAATGTTGTGTTTCTGTTTCACGGTAATGTTCCGTTTCTGGTCCACGGTAATGTTGTGTTTCTGTTTCACGGTAATGTTCCATTTCTGGTCCACAATAATGTTCTGTTTCATGATAATGTTCCGTTTCTGGTCCACAATAATGTTGTGTTTCTTTTTCACGGTAATGTTCCGTTTCTCGTCCACGATAATGTTTTTTTTCTGTTTCACGGTAATTTTCCGTTTCTGGTCCACGATAATGTTCTGTTTCGGTTTCACGGTAATGTTCCGTCTCTGGTCCACGGTAATGTTCCGTCTCTGGTCCACAATAATGTTGTGTTTCTGTTTCACGGTAATGTTCCGTCTCTGGTCCACAATAATGTTGTGTTTCTGTTTCACGGTAATGTTCCGTTTCTGGTCCATGATAATGTTCTGTTTCACGGTAATGTTCTGTCTCTGGTCCACGCTAATGTTCTGTTTCGGTTTCACGGTAATGTTCCGTTTCTGGTCCACGATAATGTTCTGTTTCGGTTTCACGGTAATGTTCCGTCTCTGGTCCACGGTAATGTTCCGTCTCTGGTCCACGATAATGTTCTGTTTCTGTTTCATGGTAATGTTATGTTTCTGGTCCATGATAATTTTCTGTTTCACGGTAATGTTCTGTCTCTGGTCCACGCTAATGTTCTGTTTCTGTTTCACAGTAATGTTCTGTCTCTGGTCCACGCTAATGTTCTGTTTCTGTTTCACGGTAATGTTCTGTTTCTGGTCCACGGTAATGTTCTGTTTCTGTTTCACGGTAATGTTCTGTTTCTGGTCCACGATAATGTTGTGTTTCTGTTTCACGGTAATGTTCCGTTTCTGGTCCACGGTAATGTTGTGTTTCTGTTTCACGGTAATGTTCCATTTCTGGTCCACAATAATGTTCTGTTTCATGATAATGTTCCGTTTCTGGTCCACAATAATGTTGTGTTTCTTTTTCACGGTAATGTTCCGTTTCTGGTCCACGATAATGTTTTTTTTCTGTTTCACGGTAATTTTCCGTTTCTGGTCCACGATAATGTTCTGTTTCGGTTTCACGGTAATGTTCCGTTTCTGGTCCACGATAATGTTCTGTTTCGGTTTCACGGTAATGTTCCGTCTCTGGTCCACGGTAATGTTCCGTCTCTGGTCCACGGTAATGTTCTGTTTCTGGTCCACGATAATGTTGTGTTTCTGTTTCACGGTAATGTTCCGTTTCTGGTCCACGGTAATGTTGTGTTTCTGTTTCACGGTAATGTTCCATTTCTGGTCCACAATAATGTTCTGTTTCATGATAATGTTCCGTTTCTGGTCCACAATAATGTTGTGTTTCTTTTTCACGGTAATGTTCCGTTTCTGGTCCACGATAATGTTTTTTTTCTGTTTCACGGTAATTTTCCGTTTCTGGTCCACGATAATGTTCTGTTTCGGTTTCACGGTAATGTTCCGTTTCTGGTCCACGATAATGTTCTGTTTCGGTTTCACGGTAATGTTCCGTCTCTGGTCCACGGTAATGTTCCGTCTCTGGTCCACAATAATGTTGTGTTTCTGTTTCACGGTAATGTTCCGTCTCTGGTCCACAATAATGTTGTGTTTCTGTTTCACGGTAATGTTCCGTTTCTGGTCCATGATAATGTTGTGTTTCTGTTTCACGGTAATGTTTCGTTTCTGGTCCACAATAATGTTGTGTTTCTGTTTCACGGTAATGTTCCGTTTCTGGTCCATGATAATGTTCTGTTTCACGGTAATGTTCTGTCTCTGGTCCACGCTAATGTTCTGTTTCGGTTTCACGGTAATGTTCCGTTTCTGGTCCACGATAATGTTCTGTTTCGGTTTCACGGTAATGTTCCGTCTCTGGTCCACGGTAATGTTCCGTCTCTGGTCCACGATAATGTTCTGTTTCTGTTTCATGGTAATGTTATGTTTCTGGTCCATGATAATTTTCTGTTTCACGGTAATGTTCTGTCTCTGGTCCACGCTAATGTTCTGTTTCTGTTTCACGGTAATGTTCTGTCTCTGGTCCACGCTAATGTTATGTTTCTGTTTCACGGTAATGTTCTGTTTCTGGTCCACGGTAATGTTCTGTTTCTGTTTCACGGTAATGTTCTGTTTCTGGTCCACGATAATGTTGTGTTTCTGTTTCACGGTAATGTTCCGTTTCTGGTCCACGGTAATGTTGTGTTTCTGTTTCACGGTAATGTTCCATTTCTGGTCCACAATAATGTTCTGTTTCATGATAATGTTCCGTTTCTGGTCCACAATAATGTTGTGTTTCTGTTTCACGGTAATGTTTCGTTTCTGGTCCACGATAATGTTCTGTTTCGGTTTCACGGTAATGTTCCGTTTCTGGTACACGATAATGTTCTGTTTCGGTTTCACGGTAATGTTCCGTCTCTGGTCCACGGTAATGTTCCGTCTCTGGTCCATGATAATGTTGTGTTTCGGTTTCACGGTAATGTTCCGTTTCTGGTACACGATAATGTTCTGTTTCGGTTTCACGGTAATGTTCCGTCTCTGGTCCACGGTAATGTTCCGTCTCTGGTCCACAATAATGTTGTGTTTCTGTTTCACGGTAATGTTCCGTTTCTGGTCCATGATAATGTTCTGTTTCACGGTAATGTTCTGTCTCTGGTCCACGCTAATGTTCTGTTTCTGTTTCACGGTAATGTTCCGTTTCTGGTCCACGATAATGTTGTGTTTCTGTTTCACGGTAATGTTCCGTTTCTGGTCCACGATAATGTTGTGTTTCTGTTTCACGGTAATGTTCTGTTTCACAGTAATGTTCTGTCTCTGGTCCACGCTAATGTTCTGTTTCTGTTTCACGGTAATGTTCAGTTTCTGTTCCACGATAATGTTGTGTTTCTGTTTCACGGTAATGTTCCGTTTTTGGTCCATCATAATGTTCTGTTTCTGTTTCACGGTAATGTTCCGTTTCTGGTCCATGATAATGTTCTGTTTCACGGTAATGTTCTGTCTCTGGTCCATGGTAATGTTCTGTCTCTGGTCCACGGTGATGTTCGGTTTCAAGGTAAAGTTCGGTCTCTGGTCCACAGTAATGTTCTGTCTCTGGTCAACGGTAATGTTCTGTCTCTGGTCCACGGTAATGTTCTGTCTCTGGTCCACGGTAATGTTCTGTCTCTGGTTCACGGTAATGTTCTGTCTCTGTTCCACGGTAATGTTCGATCTCTGGTCCACGATAATGTTCGGTTTCACGGTAATGTTCCGTCTCTGGTCCACGATAATTTTGTGTTTCTGTTTCACGGTAATGTTCCGTTTCTGTTCAACGATAATGTTATGTTTCGGTTTCACGGTAATGTTCTGTCTCTGGTCCACGATAATGTTCGGTTACACGATAATGTTCTGTCTCTGGCCCACGATAATGTTCCGTCTCTGGTCCACGATAATGCTCCGTCTCTGGTCCACGATAATGTTCTGTCTCTGGTCCACGATAATGTTCCGTTTCTGGTCCACGATAATGTTCTGTTTCGGTTTCACGGTATTGTTCTGTCTCTGGTCCAAGATAATGTTCCGTTTCTGGTCCACGATAATGTTGTGTTTCTGTTTCACGGTAATGTTCCGTTTCTGGTCCATGATAATTTTCTGTTTCACGGTAATGTTCTGTCTCTGGTCCACGCTAATGTTCTGTTTCTGTTTCACGGTAATGTGCCGTTTCTGGTCCACTATAATGTTGTGTTTCTGTTTCACGGTAATGTTCTGTCTCTGGTCCACGGTAATGTTCTGTTTCTTTTTCACGGTAATGTTCTGTTTCTGGTCCACGATAATGTTGTGTTTCTGTTTCACGGTAATGTTCCGTCTCTGGTCCACGATAATGTTCTGTTTCTGTTTCATGGTAATGTTATGTTTCTGGTCCATGATAATTTTCTGTTTCACGGTAATGTTCTGTCTCTGGTCCACGCTAATGTTCTGTTTCTGTTTCACGGTAATGTTCTGTCTCTGGTCCACGCTAATGTTCTGTTTCTGTTTCACGGTAATGTTCTGTTTCTGGTCCACGGTAATGTTCTGTTTCTGTTTCACGGTAATGTTCTGTTTCTGGTCCACGATAATGTTGTGTTTCTGTTTCACGGTAATGTTCCGTTTCTGGTCCACGGTAATGTTGTGTTTCTGTTTCACGGTAATGTTCCATTTCTGGTCCACAATAATGTTCTGTTTCATGATAATGTTCCGTTTCTGGTCCACCATAATGTTGTGTTTTTTTTTCACGGTAATGTTCCGTTTCTCGTCCACGATAATGTTTTTTTTCTGTTTCACGGTAATTTTCCGTTTCTGGTCCGCGATAATGTTCTGTTTCGGTTTCACGGTAATGTTCCGTTTCTGGTCCACGATAATGTTCTGTTTCGGTTTCACGGTAATGTTCCGTCTCTGGTCCACGGTAATGTTCCGTCTCTGGTCCACAATAATGTTGTGTTTCTGTTTCACGGTAATGTTCCGTCTCTGGTCCACAATAATGTTGTGTTTCTGTTTCACGGTAATGTTCCGTTTCTGGTCCATGATAATGTTGTGTTTCTGTTTCACGGTAATGTTTCGTTTCTGGTCCACAATAATGTTGTGTTTCTGTTTCACGGTAATGTTCCGTTTCTGGTCCATGATAATGTTCTGTTTCACGGTAATGTTCTGTCTCTGGTCCACGCTAATGTTCTGTTTCGGTTTCACGGTAATGTTCCGTTTCTGGTCCACGATAATGTTCTGTTTCGGTTTCACGGTAATGTTCCGTCTCTGGTCCACGGTAATGTTCCGTCTCTGGTCCACGATAATGTTCTGTTTCTGTTTCATGGTAATGTTATGTTTCTGGTCCATGATAATTTTCTGTTTCACGGTAATGTTCTGTCTCTGGTCCACGCTAATGTTCTGTTTCTGTTTCACGGTAATGTTCTGTCTCAGGTCCACGCTAATGTTCTGTTTCTGTTTCACGGTAATGTTCTGTTTCTGGTCCACGGTAATGTTCTGTTTCTGTTTCACGGTAATGTTCTGTTTCTGGTCCACGATAATGTTGTGTTTCTGTTTCACGGTAATGTTCCGTTTCTGGTCCACGGTAATGTTGTGTTTCTGTTTCACGGTAATGTTCCATTTCTGGTCCACAATAATGTTCTGTTTCATGATAATGTTCCGTTTCTGGTCCACAATAATGTTGTGTTTCTTTTTCACGGTAATGTTCCGTTTCTGGTCCACGATAATGTTGTTTTTCTGTTTCACGGTAATTTTCCGTTTCTGGTCCACGATAATGTTCTGTTTCGGTTTCACGGTAATGTTCCGTTTCTGGTCCACGATAATGTTCTGTTTCGGTTTCACGGTAATGTTCCGTCTCTGGTCCACGGTAATGTTCCGTCTCTGGTCCACGGTAATGTTCCGTCTCTGGTCCACAATAATGTTGTGTTTCTGTTTCACGGTAATGTTTCGTTTCTGGTCCACGATAATGTTCTGTTTCGGTTTCACGGTAATGTTCCTTTTCTGGTACACGATAATGTTCTGTTTCGGTTTCAAGGTAATGTTCCGTCTCTGGTCCACGGTAATGTTCCGTCTCTGGTCCATGATAATGTTGTGTTTCGGTTTCACGGTAATGTTCCGTTTCTGGTACACGATAATGTTCTGTTTCGGTTTCACGGTAATGTTCCGTCTCTGGTCCACGGTAATGTTCCGTCTCTGGTCCACGATAATGTTCTGTTTCTGTTTCATGGTAATGTTATGTTTCTGGTCCATGATAATTTTCTGTTTCACGGTAATGTTCTGTCTCTGGTCCACGCTAATGTTCTGTTTCTGTTTCACGGTAATGTTCTGTCTCTGGTCCACGCTAATGTTCTGTTTCTGTTTCACGGTAATGTTCTGTTTCTGGTCCACGGTAATGTTCTGTTTCTGTTTCACGGTAATGTTCTGTTTCTGGTCCACGATAATGTTGTGTTTCTGTTTCACGGTAATGTTCCGTTTCTGGTCCACGGTAATGTTGTGTTTCTGTTTCACGGTAATGTTCCATTTCTGGTCCACAATAATGTTCTGTTTCATGATAATGTTCCGTTTCTGGTCCACAATAATGTTGTGTTTCTTTTTCACGGTAATGTTCCGTTTCTGGTCCACGATAATGTTGTTTTTCTGTTTCACGGTAATTTTCCGTTTCTGGTCCACGATAATGTTCTGTTTCGGTTTCACGGTAATGTTCCGTTTCTGGTCCACGATAATGTTCTGTTTCGGTTTCACGGTAATGTTCCGTCTCTGGTCCACGGTAATGTTCCGTCTCTGGTCCACGGTAATGTTCCGTCTCTGGTCCACAATAATGTTGTGTTTCTGTTTCACGGTAATGTTTCGTTTCTGGTCCACGATAATGTTCTGTTTCGGTTTCACGGTAATGTTCCGTTTCTGGTACACGATAATGTTCTGTTTTGGTTTCACGGTAATGTTCCGTCTCTGGTCCACGGTAATGTTCCGTCTCTGGTCCATGATAATGTTGTGTTTCGGTTTCACGGTAATGTTCCGTTTCTGGTACACGATAATGTTCTGTTTCGGTTTCACGGTAATGTTCCGTCTCTGGTCCACGGTAATGTTCCGTCTCTGGTCCACAATAATGTTGTGTTTCTGTTTCACGGTAATGTTCCGTTTCTGGTCCATGATAATGTTCTGTTTCACGGTAATGTTCTGTCTCTGGTCCACGCTAATGTTCTGTTTCTGTTTCACGGTAATATTCCGTTTCTGGTCCACGATAATGTTGTGTTTCTGTTTCACGGTAATGTTCCGTTTCTGGTCCACGATAATGTTGTGTTTCTGTTTCACGGTAATGTTCTGTTTCACAGTAATGTTCTGTCTCTGGTCCACGCTAATGTTCTGTTTCTGTTTCACGGTAATGTTCAGTTTCTGTTCCACGATAATGTTGTGTTTCTGTTTCACGGTAATGTTCCGTTTTTGGTCCATCATAATGTTCTGTTTCTGTTTCACGGTAATGTTCCTTTTCTGGTCCATGATAATGTTCTGTTTCACGGTAATGTTCTGTCTCTGGTCCATGGTAATGTTCTGTCTCTGGTCCACGGTGATGTTCGGTTTCAAGGTAAAGTTCGGTCTCTGGTCCACAGTAATGTTCTGTCTCTGGTCAACGGTAATGTTCTGTCTCTGGTCCACGGTAATGTTCTGTCTCTGGTCCACGGTAATGTTCTGTCTCTGGTTCACGGTAATGTTCTGTCTCTGGCCCACGGTAATGTTCGATCTCTGGTCCACGATAATGTTCTGTTTCATGATAATGTTCCGTTTCTGGTCCACAATAATGTTGTGTTTCTTTTTCACGGTAATGTTCCGTTTCTGGTCCACGATAATGTTGTTTTTCTGTTTCACGGTAATTTTCCGTTTCTGGTCCACGATAATGTTCTGTTTCGGTTTCACGGTAATGTTCCGTTTCTGGTCCACGATAATGTTCTGTTTCGGTTTCACGGTAATGTTCCGTCTCTGGTCCACGGTAATGTTCCGTCTCTGGTCCACGGTAATGTTCCGTCTCTGGTCCACAATAATGTTGTGTTTCTGTTTCACGGTAATGTTTCGTTTCTGGTCCACGATAATGTTCTGTTTCGGTTTCACGGTAATGTTCCTTTTCTGGTACACGATAATGTTCTGTTTCGGTTTCAAGGTAATGTTCCGTCTCTGGTCCACGGTAATGTTCCGTCTCTGGTCCATGATAATGTTGTGTTTCGGTTTCACGGTAATGTTCCGTTTCTGGTACACGATAATGTTCTGTTTCGGTTTCACGGTAATGTTCCGTCTCTGGTCCACGGTAATGTTCCGTCTCTGGTCCACGATAATGTTCTGTTTCTGTTTCATGGTAATGTTATGTTTCTGGTCCATGATAATTTTCTGTTTCACGGTAATGTTCTGTCTCTGGTCCACGCTAATGTTCTGTTTCTGTTTCACGGTAATGTTCTGTCTCTGGTCCACGCTAATGTTCTGTTTCTGTTTCACGGTAATGTTCTGTTTCTGGTCCACGGTAATGTTCTGTTTCTGTTTCACGGTAATGTTCTGTTTCTGGTCCACGATAATGTTGTGTTTCTGTTTCACGGTAATGTTCCGTTTCTGGTCCACGGTAATGTTGTGTTTCTGTTTCACGGTAATGTTCCATTTCTGGTCCACAATAATGTTCTGTTTCATGATAATGTTCCGTTTCTGGTCCACAATAATGTTGTGTTTCTTTTTCACGGTAATGTTCCGTTTCTGGTCCACGATAATGTTGTTTTTCTGTTTCACGGTAATTTTCCGTTTCTGGTCCACGATAATGTTCTGTTTCGGTTTCACGGTAATGTTCCGTTTCTGGTCCACGATAATGTTCTGTTTCGGTTTCACGGTAATGTTCCGTCTCTGGTCCACGGTAATGTTCCGTCTCTGGTCCACGGTAATGTTCCGTCTCTGGTCCACAATAATGTTGTGTTTCTGTTTCACGGTAATGTTTCGTTTCTGGTCCACGATAATGTTCTGTTTCGGTTTCACGGTAATGTTCCGTTTCTGGTACACGATAATGTTCTGTTTCGGTTTCACGGTAATGTTCCGTCTCTGGTCCACGGTAATGTTCCGTCTCTGGTCCATGATAATGTTGTGTTTCGGTTTCACGGTAATGTTCCGTTTCTGGTACACGATAATGTTCTGTTTCGGTTTCACGGTAATGTTCCGTCTCTGGTCCACGGTAATGTTCCGTCTCTGGTCCACAATAATGTTGTGTTTCTGTTTCACGGTAATGTTCCGTTTCTGGTCCATGATAATGTTCTGTTTCACGGTAATGTTCTGTCTCTGGTCCACGCTAATGTTCTGTTTCTGTTTCACGGTAATATTCCGTTTCTGGTCCACGATAATGTTGTGTTTCTGTTTCACGGTAATGTTCCGTTTCTGGTCCACGATAATGTTGTGTTTCTGTTTCACGGTAATGTTCTGTTTCACAGTAATGTTCTGTCTCTGGTCCACGCTAATGTTCTGTTTCTGTTTCACGGTAATGTTCAGTTTCTGTTCCACGATAATGTTGTGTTTCTGTTTCACGGTAATGTTCCGTTTTTGGTCCATCATAATGTTCTGTTTCTGTTTCACGGTAATGTTCCTTTTCTGGTCCATGATAATGTTCTGTTTCACGGTAATGTTCTGTCTCTGGTCCATGGTAATGTTCTGTCTCTGGTCCACGGTGATGTTCGGTTTCAAGGTAAAGTTCGGTCTCTGGTCCACAGTAATGTTCTGTCTCTGGTCAACGGTAATGTTCTGTCTCTGGTCCACGGTAATGTTCTGTCTCTGGTCCACGGTAATGTTCTGTCTCTGGTTCACGGTAATGTTCTGTCTCTGGCCCACGGTAATGTTCGATCTCTGGTCCACGATAATGTTCGGTTTCACGGTAATGTTCCGTCTCTGGTCCACGATAATGTTCTGTTTCTGTTTCAGGGCTATGTTCCATTTATGGTCCACGATAATTTTGTGTTTCTGTTTCACGGTAATGTTCCGTTTCTGGTCAACGATAATGTTCTGTTTCGGTTTCACGGTAATGTTCTGTCTCTGGTCCACGGTAATGTTCCGTCTCTGGTACACGATAATGTTCTGTTTTTGTTTCACGGTAATGTTCCGTTTCTGGTCCACGATAATGTTGTGTTTCTGTTTCACGGTAATGTTCCGTCTCTGGTCCACGATAATGTTCGGTTACACGATAATGTTCTGTCTCTGGCCCACGATAATGTTCCGTCTCTGGTCCACGATAATGCTCCGTCTCTGGTCCACGATAATGTTCTGTCTCTGGTCCACGATAATGTTCCGTTTCTGGTCCACGATAATGTTCTGTTTCGGTTTCACGGTAATGTTCTGTCTCTGGTCCAAGATAATGTTCCGTTTCTGTTTCACGGTAATGTGCCGTTTCTGGTCCACTATAATGTTGTGTTTCTGTTTCACGGTAATGTTCTGTCTCTGGTCCACGGTAATGTTCTGTTTCTTTTTCACGGTAATGTTCTGTCTCTGGTCCACGATAATGTTCCGTTTCTGGTCCACGATAATGTTCTGTCTCTGGTCCACGATAATGTTCCGTTTCTGGTCCACGATAATGTTCTGTTTCGGTTTCACGGTATTGTTCTGTCTCTGGTCCAAGATAATGTTCCGTTTCTGGTCCACGATAATGTTGTGTTTCTGTTTCACGGTAATGTTCCGTTTCTGGTCCATGATAATTTTCTGTTTCACGGTAATGTTCTGTCTCTGGTCCACGCTAATGTTCTGTTTCTGTTTCACGGTAATTTTCCGTTTCTGGTCCACGATAATGTTCTGTTTCGGTTTCACGGTAATGTTCCGTTTCTGGTCCACGATAATGTTCTGTTTCGGTTTCACGGTAATGTTCCGTCTCTGGTCCACGGTAATGTTCCGTCTCTGGTCCACAATAATGTTGTGTTTCTGTTTCACGGTAATGTTCCGTCTCTGGTCCACAATAATGTTGTGTTTCTGTTTCACGGTAATGTTCCGTTTCTGGTCCATGATAATGTTGTGTTTCTGTTTCACGGTAATGTTTCGTTTCTGGTCCACAATAATGTTGTGTTTCTGTTTCACGGTAATGTTCCGTTTCTGGTCCATGATAATGTTCTGTTTCACGGTAATGTTCTGTCTCTGGTCCACGCTAATGTTCTGTTTCGGTTTCACGGTAATGTTCCGTTTCTGGTCCACGATAATGTTCTGTTTCGGTTTCACGGTAATGTTCCGTCTCTGGTCCACGGTAATGTTCCGTCTCTGGTCCACGATAATGTTCTGTTTCTGTTTCATGGTAATGTTATGTTTCTGGTCCATGATAATTTTCTGTTTCACGGTAATGTTCTGTCTCTGGTCCACGCTAATGTTCTGTTTCTGTTTCACGGTAATGTTCTGTCTCTGGTCCACGCTAATGTTCTGTTTCTGTTTCACGGTAATGTTCTGTTTCTGGTCCACGGTAATGTTCTGTTTCTGTTTCACGGTAATGTTCTGTTTCTGGTCCACGATAATGTTGTGTTTCTGTTTCACGGTAATGTTCCGTTTCTGGTCCACGGTAATGTTGTGTTTCTGTTTCACGGTAATGTTCCATTTCTGGTCCACAATAATGTTCTGTTTCATGATAATGTTCCGTTTCTGGTCCACAATAATGTTGTGTTTCTTTTTCACGGTAATGTTCCGTTTCTGGTCCACGATAATGTTGTTTTTCTGTTTCACGGTAATTTTCCGTTTCTGGTCCACGATAATGTTCTGTTTCGGTTTCACGGTAATGTTCCGTTTCTGGTCCACGATAATGTTCTGTTTCGGTTTCACGGTAATGTTCCGTCTCTGGTCCACGGTAATGTTCCGTCTCTGGTCCACGGTAATGTTGTGTTTCTGGTCCACGATAATGTTGTGTTTCTGTTTCACGGTAATGTTCCGTTTCTGGTCCACGGTAATGTTGTGTTTCTGTTTCACGGTAATGTTCCATTTCTGGTCCACAATAATGTTCTGTTTCATGATAATGTTCCGTTTCTGGTCCACAATAATGTTGTGTTTCTTTTTCACGGTAATGTTCCGTTTCTGGTCCACGATAATGTTTTTTTTCTGTTTCACGGTAATTTTCCGTTTCTGGTCCACGATAATGTTCTGTTTCGGTTTCACGGTAATGTTCCGTTTCTGGTCCACGATAATGTTCTGTTTCGGTTTCACGGTAATGTTCCGTCTCTGGTCCACGGTAATGTTCCGTCTCTGGTCCACAATAATGTTGTGTTTCTGTTTCACGGTAATGTTCCGTCTCTGGTCCACAATAATGTTGTGTTTCTGTTTCACGGTAATGTTCCGTTTCTGGTCCATGATAATGTTGTGTTTCTGTTTCACGGTAATGTTTCGTTTCTGGTCCACAATAATGTTGTGTTTCTGTTTCACGGTAATGTTCCGTTTCTGGTCCATGATAATGTTCTGTTTCACGGTAATGTTCTGTCTCTGGTCCACGCTAATGTTCTGTTTCGGTTTCACGGTAATGTTCCGTTTCTGGTCCACGATAATGTTCTGTTTCGGTTTCACGGTAATGTTCCGTCTCTGGTCCACGGTAATGTTCCGTCTCTGGTCCACGATAATGTTCTGTTTCTGTTTCATGGTAATGTTATGTTTCTGGTCCATGATAATTTTCTGTTTCACGGTAATGTTCTGTCTCTGGTCCACGCTAATGTTCTGTTTCTGTTTCACGGTAATGTTCTGTCTCTGGTCCACGCTAATGTTCTGTTTCTGTTTCACGGTAATGTTCTGTTTCTGGTCCACGGTAATGTTCTGTTTCTGTTTCACGGTAATGTTCTGTTTCTGGTCCACGATAATGTTGTGTTTCTGTTTCACGGTAATGTTCCGTTTCTGGTCCACGGTAATGTTGTGTTTCTGTTTCACGGTAATGTTCCATTTCTGGTCCACAATAATGTTCTGTTTCATGATAATGTTCCGTTTCTGGTCCACAATAATGTTGTGTTTCTTTTTCACGGTAATGTTCCGTTTCTGGTCCACGATAATGTTGTTTTTCTGTTTCACGGTAATTTTCCGTTTCTGGTCCACGATAATGTTCTGTTTCGGTTTCACGGTAATGTTCCGTTTCTGGTCCACGATAATGTTCTGTTTCGGTTTCACGGTAATGTTCCGTCTCTGGTCCACGGTAATGTTCCGTCTCTGGTCCACGGTAATGTTGTGTTTCTGGTCCACGATAATGTTGTGTTTCTGTTTCACGGTAATGTTCCGTTTCTGGTCCACGGTAATGTTGTGTTTCTGTTTCACGGTAATGTTCCATTTCTGGTCCACAATAATGTTCTGTTTCATGATAATGTTCCGTTTCTGGTCCACAATAATGTTGTGTTTCTTTTTCACGGTAATGTTCCGTTTCTGGTCCACGATAATGTTTTTTTTCTGTTTCACGGTAATTTTCCGTTTCTGGTCCACGATAATGTTCTGTTTCGGTTTCACGGTAATGTTCCGTTTCTGGTCCACGATAATGTTCTGTTTCGGTTTCACGGTAATGTTCCGTCTCTGGTCCACGGTAATGTTCCGTCTCTGGTCCACAATAATGTTGTGTTTCTGTTTCACGGTAATGTTCCGTCTCTGGTCCACAATAATGTTGTGTTTCTGTTTCACGGTAATGTTCCGTTTCTGGTCCATGATAATGTTGTGTTTCTGTTTCACGGTAATGTTTCGTTTCTGGTCCACAATAATGTTGTGTTTCTGTTTCACGGTAATGTTCCGTTTCTGGTCCATGATAATGTTCTGTTTCACGGTAATGTTCTGTCTCTGGTCCACGCTAATGTTCTGTTTCGGTTTCACGGTAATGTTCCGTTTCTGGTCCACGATAATGTTCTGTTTCGGTTTCACGGTAATGTTCCGTCTCTGGTCCACGGTAATGTTCCGTCTCTGGTCCACGATAATGTTCTGTTTCTGTTTCATGGTAATGTTATGTTTCTGGTCCATGATAATTTTCTGTTTCACGGTAATGTTCTGTCTCTGGTCCACGCTAATGTTCTGTTTCTGTTTCACGGTAATGTTCTGTCTCTGGTCCACGCTAATGTTATGTTTCTGTTTCACGGTAATGTTCTGTTTCTGGTCCACGGTAATGTTCTGTTTCTGTTTCACGGTAATGTTCTGTTTCTGGTCCACGATAATGTTGTGTTTCTGTTTCACGGTAATGTTCCGTTTCTGGTCCACGGTAATGTTGTGTTTCTGTTTCACGGTAATGTTCCATTTCTGGTCCACAATAATGTTCTGTTTCATGATAATGTTCCGTTTCTGGTCCACAATAATGTTGTGTTTCTGTTTCACGGTAATGTTTCGTTTCTGGTCCACGATAATGTTCTGTTTCGGTTTCACGGTAATGTTCCGTTTCTGGTACACGATAATGTTCTGTTTCGGTTTCACGGTAATGTTCCGTCTCTGGTCCACGGTAATGTTCCGTCTCTGGTCCATGATAATGTTGTGTTTCGGTTTCACGGTAATGTTCCGTTTCTGGTACACGATAATGTTCTGTTTCGGTTTCACGGTAATGTTCCGTCTCTGGTCCACGGTAATGTTCTGTCTCTGGTCCACAATAATGTTGTGTTTCTGTTTCACGGTAATGTTCCGTTTCTGGTCCATGATAATGTTCTGTTTCACGGTAATGTTCTGTCTCTGGTCCACGCTAATGTTCTGTTTCTGTTTCACGGTAATGTTCCGTTTCTGGTCCACGATAATGTTGTGTTTCTGTTTCACGGTAATGTTCCGTTTCTGGTCCACGATAATGTTGTGTTTCTGTTTCACGGTAATGTTCTGTTTCACAGTAATGTTCTGTCTCTGGTCCACGCTAATGTTCTGTTTCTGTTTCACGGTAATGTTCAGTTTCTGTTCCACGATAATGTTGTGTTTCTGTTTCACGGTAATGTTCCGTTTTTGGTCCATCATAATGTTCTGTTTCTGTTTCACGGTAATGTTCCGTTTCTGGTCCATGATAATGTTCTGTTTCACGGTAATGTTCTGTCTCTGGTCCATGGTAATGTTCTGTCTCTGGTCCACGGTGATGTTCGGTTTCAAGGTAAAGTTCGGTCTCTGGTCCACAGTAATGTTCTGTCTCTGGTCAACGGTAATGTTCTGTCTCTGGTCCACGGTAATGTTCTGTCTCTGGTCCACGGTAATGTTCTGTCTCTGGTTCACGGTAATGTTCTGTCTCTGGTCCACGGTAATGTTCGATCTCTGGTCCACGATAATGTTCGGTTTCACGGTAATGTTCCGTCTCTGGTCCACGATAATTTTGTGTTTCTGTTTCACGGTAATGTTCCGTTTCTGTTCAACGATAATGTTCTGTTTCGGTTTCACGGTAATGTTCTGTCTCTGGTCCACGATAATGTTCGGTTACACGATAATGTTCTGTCTCTGGCCCACGATAATGTTCCGTCTCTGGTCCACGATAATGCTCCGTCTCTGGTCCACGATAATGTTCTGTCTCTGGTCCACGATAATGTTCCGTTTCTGGTCCACGATAATGTTCTGTTTCGGTTTCACGGTATTGTTCTGTCTCTGGTCCAAGATAATGTTCCGTTTCTGGTCCACGATAATGTTGTGTTTCTGTTTCACGGTAATGTTCCGTTTCTGGTCCATGATAATTTTCTGTTTCACGGTAATGTTCTGTCTCTGGTCCACGCTAATGTTCTGTTTCTGTTTCACGGTAATGTGCCGTTTCTGGTCCACTATAATGTTGTGTTTCTGTTTCACGGTAATGTTCTGTCTCTGGTCCACGGTAATGTTCTGTTTCTTTTTCACGGTAATGTTCTGTTTCTGGTCCACGATAATGTTGTGTTTCTGTTTCACGGTAATGTTCCGTCTCTGGTCCACGATAATGTTCTGTTTCTGTTTCATGGTAATGTTATGTTTCTGGTCCATGATAATTTTCTGTTTCACGGTAATGTTCTGTCTCTGGTCCACGCTAATGTTCTGTTTCTGTTTCACGGTAATGTTCTGTCTCTGGTCCACGCTAATGTTCTGTTTCTGTTTCACGGTAATGTTCTGTTTCTGGTCCACGGTAATGTTCTGTTTCTGTTTCACGGTAATGTTCTGTTTCTGGTCCACGATAATGTTGTGTTTCTGTTTCACGGTAATGTTCCGTTTCTGGTCCACGGTAATGTTGTGTTTCTGTTCCACGGTAATGTTCGATCTCTGGTCCACGATAATGTTCGGTTTCACGGTAATGTTCCGTCTCTGGTCCACGATAATGTTCTGTTTCTGTTTCAGGGCTATGTTCCATTTATGGTCCACGATAATTTTGTGTTTCTGTTTCACGGTAATGTTCCGTTTCTGGTCAACGATAATGTTCTGTTTCGGTTTCACGGTAATGTTCTGTCTCTGGTCCACGGTAATGTTCCGTCTCTGGTACACGATAATGTTCTGTTTTTGTTTCACGGTAATGTTCCGTTTCTGGTCCACGATAATGTTGTGTTTCTGTTTCACGGTAATGTTCCGTCTCTGGTCCACGATAATGTTCGGTTACACGATAATGTTCTGTCTCTGGCCCACGATAATGTTCCGTCTCTGGTCCACGATAATGCTCCGTCTCTGGTCCACGATAATGTTCTGTCTCTGGTCCACGATAATGTTCCGTTTCTGGTCCACGATAATGTTCTGTTTCGGTTTCACGGTAATGTTCTGTCTCTGGTCCAAGATAATGTTCCGTTTCTGTTTCACGGTAATGTGCCGTTTCTGGTCCACTATAATGTTGTGTTTCTGTTTCACGGTAATGTTCTGTCTCTGGTCCACGGTAATGTTCTGTTTCTTTTTCACGGTAATGTTCTGTCTCTGGTCCACGATAATGTTCCGTTTCTGGTCCACGATAATGTTCTGTCTCTGGTCCACGATAATGTTCCGTTTCTGGTCCACGATAATGTTCTGTTTCGGTTTCACGGTATTGTTCTGTCTCTGGTCCAAGATAATGTTCCGTTTCTGGTCCACGATAATGTTGTGTTTCTGTTTCACGGTAATGTTCCGTTTCTGGTCCATGATAATTTTCTGTTTCACGGTAATGTTCTGTCTCTGGTCCACGCTAATGTTCTGTTTCTGTTTCACGGTAATTTTCCGTTTCTGGTCCACGATAATGTTCTGTTTCGGTTTCACGGTAATGTTCCGTTTCTGGTCCACGATAATGTTCTGTTTCGGTTTCACGGTAATGTTCCGTCTCTGGTCCACGGTAATGTTCCGTCTCTGGTCCACAATAATGTTGTGTTTCTGTTTCACGGTAATGTTCCGTCTCTGGTCCACAATAATGTTGTGTTTCTGTTTCACGGTAATGTTCCGTTTCTGGTCCATGATAATGTTGTGTTTCTGTTTCACGGTAATGTTTCGTTTCTGGTCCACAATAATGTTGTGTTTCTGTTTCACGGTAATGTTCCGTTTCTGGTCCATGATAATGTTCTGTTTCACGGTAATGTTCTGTCTCTGGTCCACGCTAATGTTCTGTTTCGGTTTCACGGTAATGTTCCGTTTCTGGTCCACGATAATGTTCTGTTTCGGTTTCACGGTAATGTTCCGTCTCTGGTCCACGGTAATGTTCCGTCTCTGGTCCACGATAATGTTCTGTTTCTGTTTCATGGTAATGTTATGTTTCTGGTCCATGATAATTTTCTGTTTCACGGTAATGTTCTGTCTCTGGTCCACGCTAATGTTCTGTTTCTGTTTCACGGTAATGTTCTGTCTCTGGTCCACGCTAATGTTCTGTTTCTGTTTCACGGTAATGTTCTGTTTCTGGTCCACGGTAATGTTCTGTTTCTGTTTCACGGTAATGTTCTGTTTCTGGTCCACGATAATGTTGTGTTTCTGTTTCACGGTAATGTTCCGTTTCTGGTCCACGGTAATGTTGTGTTTCTGTTTCACGGTAATGTTCCATTTCTGGTCCACAATAATGTTCTGTTTCATGATAATGTTCCGTTTCTGGTCCACAATAATGTTGTGTTTCTTTTTCACGGTAATGTTCCGTTTCTGGTCCACGATAATGTTGTTTTTCTGTTTCACGGTAATTTTCCGTTTCTGGTCCACGATAATGTTCTGTTTCGGTTTCACGGTAATGTTCCGTTTCTGGTCCACGATAATGTTCTGTTTCGGTTTCACGGTAATGTTCCGTCTCTGGTCCACGGTAATGTTCCGTCTCTGGTCCACGGTAATGTTGTGTTTCTGGTCCACGATAATGTTGTGTTTCTGTTTCACGGTAATGTTCCGTTTCTGGTCCACGGTAATGTTGTGTTTCTGTTTCACGGTAATGTTCCATTTCTGGTCCACAATAATGTTCTGTTTCATGATAATGTTCCGTTTCTGGTCCACAATAATGTTGTGTTTCTTTTTCACGGTAATGTTCCGTTTCTGGTCCACGATAATGTTTTTTTTCTGTTTCACGGTAATTTTCCGTTTCTGGTCCACGATAATGTTCTGTTTCGGTTTCACGGTAATGTTCCGTTTCTGGTCCACGATAATGTTCTGTTTCGGTTTCACGGTAATGTTCCGTCTCTGGTCCACGGTAATGTTCCGTCTCTGGTCCACAATAATGTTGTGTTTCTGTTTCACGGTAATGTTCCGTCTCTGGTCCACAATAATGTTGTGTTTCTGTTTCACGGTAATGTTCCGTTTCTGGTCCATGATAATGTTGTGTTTCTGTTTCACGGTAATGTTTCGTTTCTGGTCCACAATAATGTTGTGTTTCTGTTTCACGGTAATGTTCCATTTCTGGTCCATGATAATGTTCTGTTTCACGGTAATGTTCTGTCTCTGGTCCACGCTAATGTTCTGTTTCGGTTTCACGGTAATGTTCCGTTTCTGGTCCACGATAATGTTCTGTTTCGGTTTCACGGTAATGTTCCGTCTCTGGTCCACGGTAATGTTCCGTCTCTGGTCCACGATAATGTTCTGTTTCTGTTTCATGGTAATGTTATGTTTCTGGTCCATGATAATTTTCTGTTTCACGGTAATGTTCTGTCTCTGGTCCACGCTAATGTTCTGTTTCTGTTTCACGGTAATGTTCTGTCTCTGGTCCACGCTAATGTTATGTTTCTGTTTCACGGTAATGTTCTGTTTCTGGTCCACGGTAATGTTCTGTTTCTGTTTCACGGTAATGTTCTGTTTCTGGTCCACGATAATGTTGTGTTTCTGTTTCACGGTAATGTTCCGTTTCTGGTCCACGGTAATGTTGTGTTTCTGTTTCACGGTAATGTTCCATTTCTGGTCCACAATAATGTTCTGTTTCATGATAATGTTCCGTTTCTGGTCCACAATAATGTTGTGTTTCTGTTTCACGGTAATGTTTCGTTTCTGGTCCACGATAATGTTCTGTTTCGGTTTCACGGTAATGTTCCGTTTCTGGTACACGATAATGTTCTGTTTCGGTTTCACGGTAATGTTCCGTCTCTGGTCCACGGTAATGTTCCGTCTCTGGTCCATGATAATGTTGTGTTTCGGTTTCACGGTAATGTTCCGTTTCTGGTACACGATAATGTTCTGTTTCGGTTTCACGGTAATGTTCCGTCTCTGGTCCACGGTAATGTTCCGTCTCTGGTCCACAATAATGTTGTGTTTCTGTTTCACGGTAATGTTCCGTTTCTGGTCCATGATAATGTTCTGTTTCACGGTAATGTTCTGTCTCTGGTCCACGCTAATGTTCTGTTTCTGTTTCACGGTAATGTTCCGTTTCTGGTCCACGATAATGTTGTGTTTCTGTTTCACGGTAATGTTCCGTTTCTGGTCCACGATAATGTTGTGTTTCTGTTTCACGGTAATGTTCTGTTTCACAGTAATGTTCTGTCTCTGGTCCACGCTAATGTTCTGTTTCTGTTTCACGGTAATGTTCAGTTTCTGTTCCACGATAATGTTGTGTTTCTGTTTCACGGTAATGTTCCGTTTTTGGTCCATCATAATGTTCTGTTTCTGTTTCACGGTAATGTTCCGTTTCTGGTCCATGATAATGTTCTGTTTCACGGTAATGTTCTGTCTCTGGTCCATGGTAATGTTCTGTCTCTGGTCCACGGTGATGTTCGGTTTCAAGGTAAAGTTCGGTCTCTGGTCCACAGTAATGTTCTGTCTCTGGTCAACGGTAATGTTCTGTCTCTGGTCCACGGTAATGTTCTGTCTCTGGTCCACGGTAATGTTCTGTCTCTGGTTCACGGTAATGTTCTGTCTCTGGTCCACGGTAATGTTCGATCTCTGGTCCACGATAATGTTCGGTTTCACGGTAATGTTCCGTCTCTGGTCCACGATAATTTTGTGTTTCTGTTTCACGGTAATGTTCCGTTTCTGTTCAACGATAATGTTCTGTTTCGGTTTCACGGTAATGTTCTGTCTCTGGTCCACGATAATGTTCGGTTACACGATAATGTTCTGTCTCTGGCCCACGATAATGTTCCGTCTCTGGTCCACGATAATGCTCCGTCTCTGGTCCACGATAATGTTCTGTCTCTGGTCCACGATAATGTTCCGTTTCTGGTCCACGATAATGTTCTGTTTCGGTTTCACGGTATTGTTCTGTCTCTGGTCCAAGATAATGTTCCGTTTCTGGTCCACGATAATGTTGTGTTTCTGTTTCACGGTAATGTTCCGTTTCTGGTCCATGATAATTTTCTGTTTCACGGTAATGTTCTGTCTCTGGTCCACGCTAATGTTCTGTTTCTGTTTCACGGTAATGTGCCGTTTCTGGTCCACTATAATGTTGTGTTTCTGTTTCACGGTAATGTTCTGTCTCTGGTCCACGGTAATGTTCTGTTTCTTTTTCACGGTAATGTTCTGTTTCTGGTCCACGATAATGTTGTGTTTCTGTTTCACGGTAATGTTCCGTCTCTGGTCCACGATAATGTTCTGTTTCTGTTTCATGGTAATGTTATGTTTCTGGTCCATGATAATTTTCTGTTTCACGGTAATGTTCTGTCTCTGGTCCACGCTAATGTTCTGTTTCTGTTTCACGGTAATGTTCTGTCTCTGGTCCACGCTAATGTTCTGTTTCTGTTTCACGGTAATGTTCTGTTTCTGGTCCACGGTAATGTTCTGTTTCTGTTTCACGGTAATGTTCTGTTTCTGGTCCACGATAATGTTGTGTTTCTGTTTCACGGTAATGTTCCGTTTCTGGTCCACGGTAATGTTGTGTTTCTGTTTCACGGTAATGTTCCATTTCTGGTCCACAATAATGTTCTGTTTCATGATAATGTTCCGTTTCTGGTCCACAATAATGTTGTGTTTTTTTTTCACGGTAATGTTCCGTTTCTCGTCCACGATAATGTTTTTTTTCTGTTTCACGGTAATTTTCCGTTTCTGGTCCACGATAATGTTCTGTTTCGGTTTCACGGTAATGTTCCGTTTCTGGTCCACGATAATGTTCTGTTTCGGTTTCACGGTAATGTTCCGTCTCTGGTCCACGGTAATGTTCCGTCTCTGGTCCACAATAATGTTGTGTTTCTGTTTCACGGTAATGTTCCGTCTCTGGTCCACAATAATGTTGTGTTTCTGTTTCACGGTAATGTTCCGTTTCTGGTCCATGATAATGTTCTGTTTCACGGTAATGTTCTGTCTCTGGTCCACGCTAATGTTCTGTTTCGGTTTCACGGTAATGTTCCGTTTCTGGTCCACGATAATGTTCTGTTTCGGTTTCACGGTAATGTTCCGTCTCTGGTCCACGGTAATGTTCCGTCTCTGGTCCACGATAATGTTCTGTTTCTGTTTCATGGTAATGTTATGTTTCTGGTCCATGATAATTTTCTGTTTCACGGTAATGTTCTGTCTCTGGTCCACGCTAATGTTCTGTTTCTGTTTCACGGTAATGTTCTGTCTCTGGTCCACGCTAATGTTCTGTTTCTGTTTCACGGTAATGTTCTGTTTCTGGTCCACGGTAATGTTCTGTTTCTGTTTCACGGTAATGTTCTGTTTCTGGTCCACGATAATGTTGTGTTTCTGTTTCACGGTAATGTTCCGTTTCTGGTCCACGGTAATGTTGTGTTTCTGTTTCACGGTAATGTTCCATTTCTGGTCCACAATAATGTTCTGTTTCATGATAATGTTCCGTTTCTGGTCCACAATAATGTTGTGTTTCTTTTTCACGGTAATGTTCCGTTTCTGGTCCACGATAATGTTGTTTTTCTGTTTCACGGTAATTTTCCGTTTCTGGTCCACGATAATGTTCTGTTTCGGTTTCACGGTAATGTTCCGTTTCTGGTCCACGATAATGTTCTGTTTCGGTTTCACGGTAATGTTCCGTCTCTGGTCCACGGTAATGTTCCGTCTCTGGTCCACGGTAATGTTCTGTTTCTGGTCCACGATAATGTTGTGTTTCTGTTTCACGGTAATGTTCCGTTTCTGGTCCACGGTAATGTTGTGTTTCTGTTTCACGGTAATGTTCCATTTCTGGTCCACAATAATGTTCTGTTTCATGATAATGTTCCGTTTCTGGTCCACAATAATGTTGTGTTTCTTTTTCACGGTAATGTTCCGTTTCTGGTCCACGATAATGTTTTTTTTCTGTTTCACGGTAATTTTCCGTTTCTGGTCCACGATAATGTTCTGTTTCGGTTTCACGGTAATGTTCCGTTTCTGGTCCACGATAATGTTCTGTTTCGGTTTCACGGTAATGTTCCGTCTCTGGTCCACGGTAATGTTCCGTCTCTGGTCCACAATAATGTTGTGTTTCTGTTTCACGGTAATGTTCCGTCTCTGGTCCACAATAATGTTGTGTTTCTGTTTCACGGTAATGTTCCGTTTCTGGTCCATGATAATGTTGTGTTTCTGTTTCACGGTAATGTTTCGTTTCTGGTCCACAATAATGTTGTGTTTCTGTTTCACGGTAATGTTCCGTTTCTGGTCCATGATAATGTTCTGTTTCACGGTAATGTTCTGTCTCTGGTCCACGCTAATGTTCTGTTTCGGTTTCACGGTAATGTTCCGTTTCTGGTCCACGATAATGTTCTGTTTCGGTTTCACGGTAATGTTCCGTCTCTGGTCCACGGTAATGTTCCGTCTCTGGTCCACGATAATGTTCTGTTTCTGTTTCATGGTAATGTTATGTTTCTGGTCCATGATAATTTTCTGTTTCACGGTAATGTTCTGTCTCTGGTCCACGCTAATGTTCTGTTTCTGTTTCACGGTAATGTTCTGTCTCTGGTCCACGCTAATGTTATGTTTCTGTTTCACGGTAATGTTCTGTTTCTGGTCCACGGTAATGTTCTGTTTCTGTTTCACGGTAATGTTCTGTTTCTGGTCCACGATAATGTTGTGTTTCTGTTTCACGGTAATGTTCCGTTTCTGGTCCACGGTAATGTTGTGTTTCTGTTTCACGGTAATGTTCCATTTCTGGTCCACAATAATGTTCTGTTTCATGATAATGTTCCGTTTCTGGTCCACAATAATGTTGTGTTTCTGTTTCACGGTAATGTTTCGTTTCTGGTCCACGATAATGTTCTGTTTCGGTTTCACGGTAATGTTCCGTTTCTGGTACACGATAATGTTCTGTTTCGGTTTCACGGTAATGTTCCGTCTCTGGTCCACGGTAATGTTCCGTCTCTGGTCCATGATAATGTTGTGTTTCGGTTTCACGGTAATATTCCGTTTCTGGTACACGATAATGTTCTGTTTCGGTTTCACGGTAATGTTCCGTCTCTGGTCCACGGTAATGTTCCGTCTCTGGTCCACAATAATGTTGTGTTTCTGTTTCACGGTAATGTTCCGTTTCTGGTCCATGATAATGTTCTGTTTCACGGTAATGTTCTGTCTCTGGTCCACGCTAATGTTCTGTTTCTGTTTCACGGTAATGTTCCGTTTCTGGTCCACGATAATGTTGTGTTTCTGTTTCACGGTAATGTTCCGTTTCTGGTCCACGATAATGTTGTGTTTCTGTTTCACGGTAATGTTCTGTTTCACAGTAATGTTCTGTCTCTGGTCCACGCTAATGTTCTGTTTCTGTTTCACGGTAATGTTCAGTTTCTGTTCCACGATAATGTTGTGTTTCTGTTTCACGGTAATGTTCCGTTTTTGGTCCATCATAATGTTCTGTTTCTGTTTCACGGTAATGTTCCGTTTCTGGTCCATGATAATGTTCTGTTTCACGGTAATGTTCTGTCTCTGGTCCATGGTAATGTTCTGTCTCTGGTCCACGGTGATGTTCGGTTTCAAGGTAAAGTTCGGTCTCTGGTCCACAGTAATGTTCTGTCTCTGGTCAACGGTAATGTTCTGTCTCTGGTCCACGGTAATGTTCTGTCTCTGGTCCACGGTAATGTTCTGTCTCTGGTTCACGGTAATGTTCTGTCTCTGGTCCACGGTAATGTTCGATCTCTGGTCCACGATAATGTTCGGTTTCACGGTAATGTTCCGTCTCTGGTCCACGATAATTTTGTGTTTCTGTTTCACGGTAATGTTCCGTTTCTGTTCAACGATAATGTTCTGTTTCGGTTTCACGGTAATTTTCTGTCTCTGGTCCACGATAATGTTCGGTTACACGATAATGTTCTGTCTCTGGCCCACGATAATGTTCCGTCTCTGGTCCACGATAATGCTCCGTCTCTGGTCCACGATAATGTTCTGTCTCTGGTCCACGATAATGTTCCGTTTCTGGTCCACGATAATGTTCTGTTTCGGTTTCACGGTATTGTTCTGTCTCTGGTCCAAGATAATGTTCCGTTTCTGGTCCACGATAATGTTGTGTTTCTGTTTCACGGTAATGTTCAGTTTCTGGTCCATGATAATTTTCTGTTTCACGGTAATGTTCTGTCTCTGGTCCACGCTAATGTTCTGTTTCTGTTTCACGGTAATGTGCCGTTTCTGGTCCACTATAATGTTGTGTTTCTGTTTCACGGTAATGTTCTGTCTCTGGTCCACGGTAATGTTCTGTTTCTTTTTCACGGTAATGTTCTGTTTCTGGTCCACGATAATGTTGTGTTTCTGTTTCACGGTAATGTTCCGTCTCTGGTCCACGATAATGTTCTGTTTCTGTTTCATGGTAATGTTATGTTTCTGGTCCATGATAATTTTCTGTTTCACGGTAATGTTCTGTCTCTGGTCCACGCTAATGTTCTGTTTCTGTTTCACGGTAATGTTCTGTCTCTGGTCCACGCTAATGTTCTGTTTCTGTTTCACGGTAATGTTCTGTTTCTGGTCCACGGTAATGTTCTGTTTCTGTTTCACGGTAATGTTCTGTTTCTGGTCCACGATAATGTTGTGTTTCTGTTTCACGGTAATGTTCCGTTTCTGGTCCACGGTAATGTTGTGTTTCTGTTTCACGGTAATGTTCCATTTCTGGTCCACAATAATGTTCTGTTTCATGATAATGTTCCGTTTCTGGTCCACAATAATGTTGTGTTTTTTTTTCACGGTAATGTTCCGTTTCTCGTCCACGATAATGTTTTTTTTCTGTTTCACGGTAATTTTCCGTTTCTGGTCCACGATAATGTTCTGTTTCGGTTTCACGGTAATGTTCCGTTTCTGGTCCACGATAATGTTCTGTTTCGGTTTCACGGTAATGTTCCGTCTCTGGTCCACGGTAATGTTCCGTCTCTGGTCCACAATAATGTTGTGTTTCTGTTTCACGGTAATGTTCCGTCTCTGGTCCACAATAATGTTGTGTTTCTGTTTCACGGTAATGTTCCGTTTCTGGTCCATGATAATGTTCTGTTTCACGGTAATGTTCTGTCTCTGGTCCACGCTAATGTTCTGTTTCGGTTTCACGGTAATGTTCCGTTTCTGGTCCACGATAATGTTCTGTTTCGGTTTCACGGTAATGTTCCGTCTCTGGTCCACGGTAATGTTCCGTCTCTGGTCCACGATAATGTTCTGTTTCTGTTTCATGGTAATGTTATGTTTCTGGTCCATGATAATTTTCTGTTTCACGGTAATGTTCTGTCTCTGGTCCACGCTAATGTTCTGTTTCTGTTTCACGGTAATGTTCTGTCTCTGGTCCACGCTAATGTTCTGTTTCTGTTTCACGGTAATGTTCTGTTTCTGGTCCACGGTAATGTTCTGTTTCTGTTTCACGGTAATGTTCTGTTTCTGGTCCACGATAATGTTGTGTTTCTGTTTCACGGTAATGTTCCGTTTCTGGTCCACGGTAATGTTGTGTTTCTGTTTCACGGTAATGTTCCATTTCTGGTCCACAATAATGTTCTGTTTCATGATAATGTTCCGTTTCTGGTCCACAATAATGTTGTGTTTCTTTTTCACGGTAATGTTCCGTTTCTGGTCCACGATAATGTTGTTTTTCTGTTTCACGGTAATTTTCCGTTTCTGGTCCACGATAATGTTCTGTTTCGGTTTCACGGTAATGTTCCGTTTCTGGTCCACGATAATGTTCTGTTTCGGTTTCACGGTAATGTTCCGTCTCTGGTCCACGGTAATGTTCCGTCTCTGGTCCACGGTAATGTTCTGTTTCTGGTCCACGATAATGTTGTGTTTCTGTTTCACGGTAATGTTCCGTTTCTGGTCCACGGTAATGTTGTGTTTCTGTTTCACGGTAATGTTCCATTTCTGGTCCACAATAATGTTCTGTTTCATGATAATGTTCCGTTTCTGGTCCACAATAATGTTGTGTTTCTTTTTCACGGTAATGTTCCGTTTCTGGTCCACGATAATGTTTTTTTTCTGTTTCACGGTAATTTTCCGTTTCTGGTCCACGATAATGTTCTGTTTCGGTTTCACGGTAATGTTCCGTTTCTGGTCCACGATAATGTTCTGTTTCGGTTTCACGGTAATGTTCCGTCTCTGGTCCACGGTAATGTTCCGTCTCTGGTCCACAATAATGTTGTGTTTCTGTTTCACGGTAATGTTCCGTCTCTGGTCCACAATAATGTTGTGTTTCTGTTTCACGGTAATGTTCCGTTTCTGGTCCATGATAATGTTGTGTTTCTGTTTCACGGTAATGTTTCGTTTCTGGTCCACAATAATGTTGTGTTTCTGTTTCACGGTAATGTTCCGTTTCTGGTCCATGATAATGTTCTGTTTCACGGTAATGTTCTGTCTCTGGTCCACGCTAATGTTCTGTTTCGGTTTCACGGTAATGTTCCGTTTCTGGTCCACGATAATGTTCTGTTTCGGTTTCACGGTAATGTTCCGTCTCTGGTCCACGGTAATGTTCCGTCTCTGGTCCACGATAATGTTCTGTTTCTGTTTCATGGTAATGTTATGTTTCTGGTCCATGATAATTTTCTGTTTCACGGTAATGTTCTGTCTCTGGTCCACGCTAATGTTCTGTTTCTGTTTCACGGTAATGTTCTGTCTCTGGTCCACGCTAATGTTATGTTTCTGTTTCACGGTAATGTTCTGTTTCTGGTCCACGGTAATGTTCTGTTTCTGTTTCACGGTAATGTTCTGTTTCTGGTCCACGATAATGTTGTGTTTCTGTTTCACGGTAATGTTCCGTTTCTGGTCCACGGTAATGTTGTGTTTCTGTTTCACGGTAATGTTCCATTTCTGGTCCACAATAATGTTCTGTTTCATGATAATGTTCCGTTTCTGGTCCACAATAATGTTGTGTTTCTGTTTCACGGTAATGTTTCGTTTCTGGTCCACGATAATGTTCTGTTTCGGTTTCACGGTAATGTTCCGTTTCTGGTACACGATAATGTTCTGTTTCGGTTTCACGGTAATGTTCCGTCTCTGGTCCACGGTAATGTTCCGTCTCTGGTCCATGATAATGTTGTGTTTCGGTTTCACGGTAATATTCCGTTTCTGGTACACGATAATGTTCTGTTTCGGTTTCACGGTAATGTTCCGTCTCTGGTCCACGGTAATGTTCCGTCTCTGGTCCACAATAATGTTGTGTTTCTGTTTCACGGTAATGTTCCGTTTCTGGTCCATGATAATGTTCTGTTTCACGGTAATGTTCTGTCTCTGGTCCACGCTAATGTTCTGTTTCTGTTTCACGGTAATGTTCCGTTTCTGGTCCACGATAATGTTGTGTTTCTGTTTCACGGTAATGTTCCGTTTCTGGTCCACGATAATGTTGTGTTTCTGTTTCACGGTAATGTTCTGTTTCACAGTAATGTTCTGTCTCTGGTCCACGCTAATGTTCTGTTTCTGTTTCACGGTAATGTTCAGTTTCTGTTCCACGATAATGTTGTGTTTCTGTTTCACGGTAATGTTCCGTTTTTGGTCCATCATAATGTTCTGTTTCTGTTTCACGGTAATGTTCCGTTTCTGGTCCATGATAATGTTCTGTTTCACGGTAATGTTCTGTCTCTGGTCCATGGTAATGTTCTGTCTCTGGTCCACGGTGATGTTCGGTTTCAAGGTAAAGTTCGGTCTCTGGTCCACAGTAATGTTCTGTCTCTGGTCAACGGTAATGTTCTGTCTCTGGTCCACGGTAATGTTCTGTCTCTGGTCCACGGTAATGTTCTGTCTCTGGTTCACGGTAATGTTCTGTCTCTGGTCCACGGTAATGTTCGATCTCTGGTCCACGATAATGTTCGGTTTCACGGTAATGTTCCGTCTCTGGTCCACGATAATTTTGTGTTTCTGTTTCACGGTAATGTTCCGTTTCTGTTCAACGATAATGTTCTGTTTCGGTTTCACGGTAATGTTCTGTCTCTGGTCCACGATAATGTTCGGTTACACGATAATGTTCTGTCTCTGGCCCACGATAATGTTCCGTCTCTGGTCCACGATAATGCTCCGTCTCTGGTCCACGATAATGTTCTGTCTCTGGTCCACGATAATGTTCCGTTTCTGGTCCACGATAATGTTCTGTTTCGGTTTCACGGTATTGTTCTGTCTCTGGTCCAAGATAATGTTCCGTTTCTGGTCCACGATAATGTTGTGTTTCTGTTTCACGGTAATGTTCCGTTTCTGGTCCATGATAATTTTCTGTTTCACGGTAATGTTCTGTCTCTGGTCCACGCTAATGTTCTGTTTCTGTTTCACGGTAATGTGCCGTTTCTGGTCCACTATAATGTTGTGTTTCTGTTTCACGGTAATGTTCTGTCTCTGGTCCACGGTAATGTTCTGTTTCTTTTTCACGGTAATGTTCTGTTTCTGGTCCACGATAATGTTGTGTTTCTGTTTCACGGTAATGTTCCGTCTCTGGTCCACGATAATGTTCTGTTTCTGTTTCATGGTAATGTTATGTTTCTGGTCCATGATAATTTTCTGTTTCACGGTAATGTTCTGTCTCTGGTCCACGCTAATGTTCTGTTTCTGTTTCACGGTAATGTTCTGTCTCTGGTCCACGCTAATGTTCTGTTTCTGTTTCACGGTAATGTTCTGTTTCTGGTCCACGGTAATGTTCTGTTTCTGTTTCACGGTAATGTTCTGTTTCTGGTCCACGATAATGTTGTGTTTCTGTTTCACGGTAATGTTCCGTTTCTGGTCCACGGTAATATTGTGTTTCTGTTTCACGGTAATGTTCCATTTCTGGTCCACAATAATGTTCTGTTTCATGATAATGTTCCGTTTCTGGTCCACAATAATGTTGTGTTTTTTTTTCACGGTAATGTTCCGTTTCTCGTCCACGATAATGTTTTTTTTCTGTTTCACGGTAATTTTCCGTTTCTGGTCCACGATAATGTTCTGTTTCGGTTTCACGGTAATGTTCCGTTTCTGGTCCACGATAATGTTCTGTTTCGGTTTCACGGTAATGTTCCGTCTCTGGTCCACGGTAATGTTCCGTCTCTGGTCCACAATAATGTTGTGTTTCTGTTTCACGGTAATGTTCCGTCTCTGGTCCACAATAATGTTGTGTTTCTGTTTCACGGTAATGTTCCGTTTCTGGTCCATGATAATGTTGTGTTTCTGTTTCACGGTAATGTTTCGTTTCTGGTCCACAATAATGTTGTGTTTCTGTTTCACGGTAATGTTCCATTTCTGGTCCATGATAATGTTCTGTTTCACGGTAATGTTCTGTCTCTGGTCCACGCTAATGTTCTGTTTCGGTTTCACGGTAATGTTCCGTTTCTGGTCCACGATAATGTTCTGTTTCGGTTTCACGGTAATGTTCCGTCTCTGGTCCACGGTAATGTTCCGTCTCTGGTCCACGATAATGTTCTGTTTCTGTTTCATGGTAATGTTATGTTTCTGGTCCATGATAATTTTCTGTTTCACGGTAATGTTCTGTCTCTGGTCCACGCTAATGTTCTGTTTCTGTTTCACGGTAATGTTCTGTCTCTGGTCCACGCTAATGTTCTGTTTCTGTTTCACGGTAATGTTCTGTTTCTGGTCCACGGTAATGTTCTGTTTCTGTTTCACGGTAATGTTCTGTTTCTGGTCCACGATAATGTTGTGTTTCTGTTTCACGGTAATGTTCCGTTTCTGGTCCACGGTAATGTTGTGTTTCTGTTTCACGGTAATGTTCCATTTCTGGTCCACAATAATGTTCTGTTTCATGATAATGTTCCGTTTCTGGTCCACAATAATGTTGTGTTTCTTTTTCACGGTAATGTTCCGTTTCTGGTCCACGATAATGTTGTTTTTCTGTTTCACGGTAATTTTCCGTTTCTGGTCCACGATAATGTTCTGTTTCGGTTTCACGGTAATGTTCCGTTTCTGGTCCACGATAATGTTCTGTTTCGGTTTCACGGTAATGTTCCGTCTCTGGTCCACGGTAATGTTCCGTCTCTGGTCCACGGTAATGTTCCGTCTCTGGTCCACAATAATGTTGTGTTTCTGTTTCACGGTAATGTTTCGTTTCTGGTCCACGATAATGTTCTGTTTCGGTTTCACGGTAATGTTCCTTTTCTGGTACACGATAATGTTCTGTTTCGGTTTCAAGGTAATGTTCCGTCTCTGGTCCACGGTAATGTTCCGTCTCTGGTCCATGATAATGTTGTGTTTCGGTTTCACGGTAATGTTCCGTTTCTGGTACACGATAATGTTCTGTTTCGGTTTCACGGTAATGTTCCGTCTCTGGTCCACGGTAATGTTCCGTCTCTGGTCCACGATAATGTTCTGTTTCTGTTTCATGGTAATGTTATGTTTCTGGTCCATGATAATTTTCTGTTTCACGGTAATGTTCTGTCTCTGGTCCACGCTAATGTTCTGTTTCTGTTTCACGGTAATGTTCTGTCTCTGGTCCACGCTAATGTTCTGTTTCTGTTTCACGGTAATGTTCTGTTTCTGGTCCACGGTAATGTTCTGTTTCTGTTTCACGGTAATGTTCTGTTTCTGGTCCACGATAATGTTGTGTTTCTGTTTCACGGTAATGTTCCGTTTCTGGTCCACGGTAATGTTGTGTTTCTGTTTCACGGTAATGTTCCATTTCTGGTCCACAATAATGTTCTGTTTCATGATAATGTTCCGTTTCTGGTCCACAATAATGTTGTGTTTCTTTTTCACGGTAATGTTCCGTTTCTGGTCCACGATAATGTTGTTTTTCTGTTTCACGGTAATTTTCCGTTTCTGGTCCACGATAATGTTCTGTTTCGGTTTCACGGTAATGTTCCGTTTCTGGTCCACGATAATGTTCTGTTTCGGTTTCACGGTAATGTTCCGTCTCTGGTCCACGGTAATGTTCCGTCTCTGGTCCACGGTAATGTTCCGTCTCTGGTCCACAATAATGTTGTGTTTCTGTTTCACGGTAATGTTTCGTTTCTGGTCCACGATAATGTTCTGTTTCGGTTTCACGGTAATGTTCCGTTTCTGGTACACGATAATGTTCTGTTTCGGTTTCACGGTAATGTTCCGTCTCTGGTCCACGGTAATGTTCCGTCTCTGGTCCATGATAATGTTGTGTTTCGGTTTCACGGTAATGTTCCGTTTCTGGTACACGATAATGTTCTGTTTCGGTTTCACGGTAATGTTCCGTCTCTGGTCCACGGTAATGTTCCGTCTCTGGTCCACAATAATGTTGTGTTTCTGTTTCACGGTAATGTTCCGTTTCTGGTCCATGATAATGTTCTGTTTCACGGTAATGTTCTGTCTCTGGTCCACGCTAATGTTCTGTTTCTGTTTCACGGTAATGTTCCGTTTCTGGTCCACGATAATGTTGTGTTTCTGTTTCACGGTAATGTTCCGTTTCTGGTCCACGATAATGTTGTGTTTCTGTTTCACGGTAATGTTCTGTTTCACAGTAATGTTCTGTCTCTGGTCCACGCTAATGTTCTGTTTCTGTTTCACGGTAATGTTCAGTTTCTGTTCCACGATAATGTTGTGTTTCTGTTTCACGGTAATGTTCCGTTTTTGGTCCATCATAATGTTCTGTTTCTGTTTCACGGTAATGTTCCTTTTCTGGTCCATGATAATGTTCTGTTTCACGGTAATGTTCTGTCTCTGGTCCATGGTAATGTTCTGTCTCTGGTCCACGGTGATGTTCGGTTTCAAGGTAAAGTTCGGTCTCTGGTCCACAGTAATGTTCTGTCTCTGGTCAACGGTAATGTTCTGTCTCTGGTCCACGGTAATGTTCTGTCTCTGGTCCACGGTAATGTTCTGTCTCTGGTTCACGGTAATGTTCTGTCTCTGGTCCACGGTAATGTTCGATCTCTGGTCCACGATAATGTTCGGTTTCACGGTAATGTTCCGTCTCTGGTCCACGATAATGTTCTGTTTCTGTTTCAGGGCTATGTTCCATTTCTGGTCCACGATAATTTTGTGTTTCTGTTTCACGGTAATGTTCCGTTTCTGGTCAACGATAATGTTCTGTTTCGGTTTCACGGTAATGTTCTGTCTCTGGTCCACGGTAATGTTCCGTCTCTGGTACACGATAATGTTCTGTTTTTGTTTCACGGTAATGTTCCGTTTCTGGTCCACGATAATGTTGTGTTTCTGTTTCACGGTAATGTTCCGTCTCTGGTCCACGATAATGTTCGGTTACACGATAATGTTCTGTCTCTGGCCCACGATAATGTTCCGTCTCTGGTCCACGATAATGCTCCGTCTCTGGTCCACGATAATGTTCTGTCTCTGGTCCACGATAATGTTCCGTTTCTGGTCCACGATAATGTTCTGTTTCGGTTTCACGGTAATGTTCTGTCTCTGGTCCAAGATAATGTTCCGTTTCTGTTTCACGGTAATGTGCCGTTTCTGGTCCACTATAATGTTGTGTTTCTGTTTCACGGTAATGTTCTGTCTCTGGTCCACGGTAATGTTCTGTTTCTTTTTCACGGTAATGTTCTGTTTCTGGTCCACGATAATGTTGTGTTTCTATTTCACGGTAATGTTCCGTTTCTGGTCCACGGTAATGTTTTGTTTCTGTTTCACGGTATTGTTTCATTTCTGGTCCACAATAATGTTCTGTTTCACGATAATGTTCCGTTTCTGGTCCACAATAATGTTGTGTTTCTTTTTCACGGTAATGTTCCGTTTCTGGTCCACGATAATGTTGTTTTTCTGTTTCACGGTAATTTTCCGTTTCTGGTCCACGATAATGTTCTGTTTCGGTTTCACGGTAATGTTCCGTTTCTGGTCCACGATAATGTTCTGTTTCGGTTTCACGGTAATGTTCCGTCTCTGGTCCACGGTAATGTTCCGTCTCTGGTCCACGATAATGTTCTGTTTCTGTTTCATGGTAATGTTATGTTTCTGGTCCATGATAATTTTCTGTTTCACGGTAATGTTCTGTCTCTGGTCCACGCTAATGTTCTGTTTCTGTTTCACGGTAATGTTCTGTCTCTGGTCCACGCTAATGTTCTGTTTCTGTTTCACGGTAATGTTCTGTTTGTGGTCCACGATAATGTTGTGTTTCTGTTTCACGGTAATGTTTCGTTTCTGGTCCACGATAATGTTCTGTTTTGGTTTCACGGTAATGTTCCGTCTCTGGTCCATGGTAATGTTCCGTCTCTGGTCCACGAAAATGTTCTGTTTCAGTTTCACGGTAATGTTCCGTCTCTGGTCCACGGTAATGTTCCGTCTCTGGTCCACGAAAATGTTGTGTTTCTGTTTCACGGTAATGTTCCGTTTCCCGTCCATGATAATGTTGTGTTTCTGTTTCACGGTAATGTTCCGTTTCTGGTCCACGATAATGTTCCGTTTCTGGTCCATGATAATGTTGTGTTTCTGTTTCACGGTAATGTTCCGTTTCTGGTCCACGATAATGTTCTGTTTCGGTTTCATGGTCATGTTCCGTTTCTGGTCCACAATAATGTATTGTTTCTGTTTCATGGTAATGTTCCATTTCTGGTCCACGATAATGTTGTGTTTCTGTTTCACGGTAATGTTCTGTTTCACGGTAATGTTCTGTCTCTGGTCCACGTTAATGTTCTGTTTCTGTTTCACGGTAATGTTCTGTCTCTGGTCCACGTTAATGTTCTGTTTCTGTTTCACGGTAATGTTCCGTTTCTGGTCCACGATAATGTTGTGTTTCTGTTTCACGGTAATGTTTCGTTTCTGGTCCACGATAATGTTCTGTTTCGGTTTCACGGTAATGTTCCGTCTCTGGTCCACGGTAATGTTCCGTCTCTGGTCCACAATAATGTTGTGTTTCTGTTTCACGGTAATGTTCCGTTTCTGGTACACGATAATGTTCTGTTTTTGTTTCACGGTAATGTTCCGTTTCTGGTCCACGATAATGTTCTGTTTCACGGTAATGTTCTGTCTCTGGTCCATGGTAATGTTCTGTCTCTGGTCCACGGTAATGTTCGATCTCTAGTCCACGATAATGTTCGGTTTCACGGTAATGTTCCGTCTCTGGTCCACGATAATGTTCTGTTTCTGTTTCACGGCTATGTTCCATTTCTGGTCCACGATAATTTTGTGTTTCTGTTTCACGGTAATGTTCCGTTTCTGGTCCACGATAATTTTCGGTTTCACGGTAATGTTCTGTCTATGTTCCACGGTAATGTTCCGTCTCTGGTACACGATAATGTTCTGTTTTTGTTTCACGGTAATGTTCCGTTTCTGGTCCACGATAATGTTGTGTTTCTGTTTCACGGTAATGTTCCGTCTCTGGTCCACGATAATGCTCCGTCTCTGGTCCACGATAATGCTCCGTCTCTGGTCCACGATAATGTTCTGTCTCTGGTCCACGATAATGTTCCGTTTCTGGTCCACGATAATGTTCTGTTTCGGTTTCACGGTAATGTTCTGTCTCTGGTCCAAGATAATGTTCCGTTTCTGGTCCACGATAATGTTGTGTTTCTGTTTCACGGTAATGTTCCGTTTCTGGTCCATGATAATTTTCTGTTTCACGGTAATGTTCTGTCTCTGGTCCACGCTAATGTTCTGTTTCTGTTTCACGGTAATGTGCCGTTTCTGGTCCACTATAATGTTGTGTTTCTGTTTCACGGTAATGTTCTGTCTCTGGTCCACGGTAATGTTCTGTTTCTTTTTCACGGTAATGTTCTCTTTCTGGTCCACGATAATGTTGTGTTTCTGTTTCACGGTAATGTTCCGTTTCTGGTCCACGGTAATGTTGTGTTTGTGTTTCACGGTAATGTTTCATTTCTGGTCCACAATAATGTTCTGTTTCACGATAATGTTCCGTTTCTGGTCCACAATAATGTTGTGTTTCTTTTTCACGGTAATGTTCCGTTTCTGGTCCACGATAATGTTGTTTTTCTGTTTCACGGTAATTTTCCGTTTCTGGTCCACGATAATGTTCTGTTTCGGTTTCACGGTAATGTTCCGTTTCTGGTCCACGATAATGTTCTGTTTCGGTTTCACGGTAATGTTCCGTCTCTAGTCCACGGTAATGTTCCGTCTCTGGTCCACGATAATGTTCTGTTTCTGTTTCATGGTAATGTTATGTTTCTGGTCCATGATAATTTTCTGTTTCACGGTAATGTTCTGTCTCTGGTCCACGCTAATGTTCTGTTTCTGTTTCACGGTAATGTTCTGTCTCTGGTCCACGCTAATGTTCTGTTTCTGTTTCACGGTAATGTTCTGTTTCTGGTCCACGGTAATGTTCTGTTTCTGTTTCACGGTAATGTTCTGTTTCTGGTCCACGATAATGTTGTGTTTCTGTTTCACGGTAATGTTCCGTTTCTGGTCCACGGTAATGTTGTGTTTCTGTTTCACGGTAATGTTCCATTTCTGGTCCACAATAATGTTCTGTTTAATGATAATGTTCCGTTTCTGGTCCACAATAATGTTGTGTTTCTTTTTCACGGTAATGTTCCGTTTCTGGTCCACGATAATCTTCTGTTTCACGGTAATGTTCTGTCTCTGGTCCATGGTAATGTTCTGTCTCTGGTCCACGGTGATGTTCGGTTTCAAGGTAAAGTTCGGTCTCTGGTCCACAGTAATGTTCTGTCTCTGGTCCACGGTAATGTTCTGTCTCTGGTGCACGGTAATGTTCTGTCTCTGGTCCACGGTAATGTTCTGTCTCTGGTCCACGGTAATGTTCGATCTCTGGTCCACGATAATGTTCGGTTTCACGGTAATGTTCCGTCTCTGGTCCACAATAATGTTGTGTTTCTTTTTCACGGTAATGTTCCGTTTCTGGTCCATGATAATGTTCTGTTTCACTTTAATGTTCTGTCTCTGGTCCATGGTAATGTTCTGTCTCTGGTCCACGGTGATGTTCGGTTTCAAGGTAAAGTTCGGTCTCTGGTCCACAGTAATGTTCTGTCTCTGGTCAACGGTAATGTTCTGTCTCTGGTCCACGGTAATGTTCTGTCTCTGGTGCACGGTAATGTTCTGTCTCTGGTCCACGGTAATGTTCTGTCTCTGGTCCACGGTAATGTTCGATCTCTGGTCCATGATAATGTTCGGTTTCACGGTAATGTTCCGTCTCTGGTCCACGATAATGTTCTGTTTCTGTTTCACGGCTATGTTCCATTTCTGGTCCACGATAATTTTGTGTTTCTGTTTCACGGTAATGTTCCGTTTCTGGTCCACGATAATGTTCTGTTTCGGTTTCACGGTAATGTTCTGTCTCTGGTCCACGGTAATGTTCCGTCTCTGGTACACGATAATGTTCTGTTTTTGTTTCACGGTAATGTTCCGTTTCTGGTCCACGATAATGTTGTGTTTCTGTTTCACGGTAATGTTCCGTCTCTGGTCCACGATGATGTTGTGTTTCTGTTTCACGGTAATGTTCCGTCTCTGGTCCACGATAATGTTCGGTTACACGATAATGTTCTGTCTCTGGCCCACGATAATGTTCCGTCTCTGGTCCACGATAATGCTCCGTCTCTGGTCCACGATAATGTTCTGTCTCTGGTCCACGATAATGTTCCGTTTCTGGTCCACGATAATGTTCTGTTTCGGTTTCACGGTAATGTTCTGTCTCTGGTCCAAGATAATGTTCCGTTTCTGGTCCACGATAATGTTGTGTTTCTGTTTCACGGTAATGTTCCGTTTCTGGTCCATGATAATTTTCTGTTTCACGGTAATGTTCTGTCTCTGGTCCACGCTAATGTTCTGTTTCTGTTTCACGGTAATGTGCCGTTTCTGGTCCACTATAATGTTGTGTTTCTGTTTCACGGTAATGTTCTGTCTCTGGTCCACGGTAATGTTCTGTTTCTTTTTCACGGTAATGTTCTCTTTCTGGTCCACGATAATGTTGTGTTTCTGTTTCACGGTAATGTTCCGTTTCTGGTCCACGGTAATGTTGTGTTTGTGTTTCACGGTAATGTTTCATTTCTGGTCCACAATAATGTTCTGTTTCACGATAATGTTCCGTTTCTGGTCCACAATAATGTTGTGTTTCTTTTTCACGGTAATGTTCCGTTTCTGGTCCACGATAATGTTGTTTTTCTGTTTCACGGTAATTTTCCGTTTCTGGTCCACGATAATGTTCTGTTTCGGTTTCACGGTAATGTTCCGTTTCTGGTCCACGATAATGTTCTGTTTCGGTTTCACGGTAATGTTCCGTCTCTGGTCCATGGTAATGTTCCGTCTCTGGTCCACGGTAATGTTCCGTCTCTGGTCCACAATAATGTTGTGTTTCTGTTTCACAGTAATGTTTCGTTTCTGGTCCACGATAATGTTCTGTTTCGGTTTCACGGTAATGTTCCGTTTCTGGTACACGATAATGTTCTGTTTCAGTTTCACGGTAATGTTCCGTCTCTGGTCCACGGTAATGTTCCGTCTCTGGTCCATGATAATGTTGTGTTTCGGTTTCACGGTAATGTTCCGTTTCTGGTACACGATAATGTTCTGTTTCGGTTTCACGGTAATGTTCCTTCTCTGGTCCACGGTAATGTTCCGTCTCTGGTCCACAATAATGTTGTGTTTCTGTTTCACGGTAATGTTCCGTTTCTGGTCCATGATAATGTTCTGTTTCACGGTAATGTTCTGTCTCTGGTCCACGCTAATGTTCTGTTTCTGTTTCACGGTAATGTTCCGTTTCTGGTCCACGATAATGTTGTGTTTCTGTTTCACGGTAATGTTCCGTTTCTGGTCCACGATAATGTTGTGTTTCTGTTTCACGGTAATGTTCTGTTTCACAGTAATGTTCTGTCTCTGGTCCACGCTAATGTTCTGTTTCTGTTTCACGGTAATGTTCAGTTTCTGTTCCACGATAATGTTGTGTTTCTGTTTCACGGTAATGTTCCGTTTTTGGTCCATCATAATGTTCTGTTTCTGTTTCACGGTAATGTTCCGTTTCTGGTCCATGATAATGTTCTGTTTCACGGTAATGTTCTGTCTCTGGTCCATGGTAATGTTCTGTCTCTGGTCCACGGTGATGTTCGGTTTCAAGGTAAAGTTCGGTCTCTGGTCCACAGTAATGTTCTGTCTCTGGTCCACGATAATGCTCCGTCTCTGGTCCACGATAATGCTCCGTCTCTGGTCCACGATAATGTTCTGTCTCTGGTCCACGGTAATGTTCTGTCTCTGGTGCACGGTAATGTTCTGTCTCTGGTCCACGGTAATGTTCTGTCTCTGGTCCACGGTAATGTTCGATCTCTGGTCCACGATAATGTTCGGTTTCACGGTAATGTTCCGTCTCTGGTCCACGATAATGTTCTGTTTCTGTTTCACGGCTATGTTCCATTTCTGGTCCACGATAATTTTGTGTTTCTGTTTCACGGTAATGTTCCGTTTCTGGTCCACGATAATGTTCTGTTTCGGTTTCACGGTAATGTTCTGTCTCTGGTCCACGGTAATGTTCCGTCTCTGGTACACGATAATGTTCTGTTTTTGTTTCACGGTAATGTTCCGTTTCTGGTCCACGATAATGTTGTGTTTCTGTTTCACGGTAATGTTCCGTCTCTGGTCCACGATAATGTTGTGTTTCTGTTTCACGGTAATGTTCCGTCTCTGGTCCTCGATAATGTTCGGTTACACGATAATGTTCTGTCTCTGGCCCACGATAATGTTCCGTCTCTGGTCCACGATAATGCTCCGTCTCTGGTCCACGATAATGTTCTGTTTCGGTTTCACGGTAATGTTCTGTCTCTGGTCCAAGATAATGTTCCGTTTCTGTTTCACGGTAATGTGCCGTTTCTGGTCCACTATAATGTTGTATTTCTGTTTCACGGTAATGTTCTGTCTCTGGTCCACGGTAATGTTCTGTTTCTTTTTCACGGTAATTTTCTGTTTCTGGTCCACGATAATGTTGTGTTTCTGTTTCACGGTAATGTTCCGTTTCTGGTCCACGGTAATGTTGTGTTTCTGTTTCACGGTATTGTTTCATTTCTGGTCCACAATAATGTTCTGTTTCACGATAATGTTCCGTTTCTGGTCCACAATAATGTTGTGTTTCTTTTTCACGGTAATGTTCCGTTTCTGGTCCACGATAATGTTCTGTTTCGGTTTCACGGTAATGTTCCGTCTCTGGTCCACGGTAATGTTCCGTCTCTGGTCCACGATAATGTTCTGTTTCTGTTTCATGGTAATGTTATGTTTCTGGTCCATGATAATTTTCTGTTTCACGGTAATGTTCTGTCTCTGGTCCACGCTAATGTTCTGTTTCTGTTTCACGGTAATGTTCTGTCTCTGGTCCACGCTAATGTTCTGTTTCTGTTTCACGGTAATGTTCTGTTTCTGGTCCACGATAATGTTGTGTTTCTGTTTCACGGTAATGTTTCGTTTCTGGTCCACGATAATGTTGTGTTTCTGTTTCACGGTAATGTTCCGTTTCTGGTCCATGATAATTTTCTGTTTCACGGTAATGTTCTGTCTCTGGTCCACGCTAATGTTCTGTTTCTGTTTCACGGTAATGTTCTGTCTCTGGTCCACGCTAATGTTCTGTTTCTGTTTCACGGTAATGTTCTGTTTCTGGTCCACGGTAATGTTCTGTTTCTGTTTCACGGTAATGTTCTGTTTCTGGTCCACGATAATGTTGTGTTTCTGTTTCACGGTAATGTTCCGTTTCTGGTCCACGGTAATGTTGTGTTTCTGTTTCACGGTAATGTTCCATTTCTGGTCCACAATAATGTTCTGTTTCATGATAATGTTCCGTTTCTGGTCCACAATAATGTTGTGTTTCTTTTTCACGGTAATGTTCCGTTTCTGGTCCACGATAATGTTGTTTTTCTGTTTCACGGTAATTTTCTGTTTCTGGTCCACGATAATGTTCTGTTTCGGTTTCACGGTAATGTTCCGTTTCTGGTCCACGATAATGTTCTGTTTCGGTTTCACGGTAATGTTCCGTCTCTGGTCCATGGTAATGTTCCGTCTCTGGTCCACGGTAATGTTCCGTCTCTGGTCCACAATAATGTTGTGTTTCTGTTTCACGGTAATGTTTCGTTTCTGGTCCACGATAACGTTCTGTTTCGGTTTCACGGTAATGTTCCGTTTCTGGTACACGATAATGTTCTGTTTCGGTTTCACGGTAATGTTCCGTCTCTGGTCCACGGTAATGTTCCGTCTCTGGTCCATGATAATGTTGTGTTTCGGTTTCACGGTAATGTTCCGTTTCTGGTACACGATAATGTTCTGTTTCGGTTTCACGGTAATGTTCCGTCTCTGGTCCACGGTAATGTTCCGTCTCTGGTCCACAATAATGTTGTGTTTCTGTTTCACGGTAATGTTCCGTTTCTGGTCCATGATAATGTTCTGTTTCACGGTAATGTTCTGTCTCTGGTCCACGCTAATGTTCTGTTTCTGTTTCACGGTAATGTTCCGTTTCTGGTCCACGATAATGTTGTGTTTCTGTTTCACGGTAATGTTCCGTTTCTGGTCCACGATAATGTTGTGTTTCTGTTTCACGGTAATGTTCTGTTTCACAGTAATGTTCTGTCTCTGGTCCACGCTAATGTTCTGTTTCTGTTTCACGGTAATGTTCAGTTTCTGTTCCACGATAATGTTGTGTTTCTGTTTCACGGTAATGTTCCGTTTTTGGTCCATCATAATGTTCTGTTTCTGTTTCACGGTAATGTTCCGTTTCTGGTCCATGATAATGTTCTGTTTCACGGTAATGTTCTGTCTCTGGTCCATGGTAATGTTCTGTCTCTGGTCCACGGTGATGTTCGGTTTCAAGGTAAAGTTCGGTCTCTGGTCCACAGTAATGTTCTGTCTCTGGTCCACGATAATGCTCCGTCTCTGGTCCACGATAATGCTCCGTCTCTGGTCCACGATAATGTTCTGTCTCTGGTCCACGGTAATGTTCTGTCTCTGGTGCACGGTAATGTTCTGTCTCTGGTCCACGGTAATGTTCTGTCTCTGGTCCACGGTAATGTTCGATCTCTGGTCCACGATAATGTTCGGTTTCACGGTAATGTTCCGTCTCTGGTCCACGATAATGTTCTGTTTCTGTTTCACGGCTATGTTCCATTTCTGGTCCACGATAATTTTGTGTTTCTGTTTCACGGTAATGTTCCGTTTCTGGTCCACGATAATGTTCTGTTTCGGTTTCACGGTAATGTTCTGTCTCTGGTCCACGGTAATGTTCCGTCTCTGGTACACGATAATGTTCTGTTTTTGTTTCACGGTAATGTTCCGTTTCTGGTCCACGATAATGTTGTGTTTCTGTTTCACGGTAATGTTCCGTCTCTGGTCCACGATAATGTTGTGTTTCTGTTTCACGGTAATGTTCCGTCTCTGGTCCACGATAATGTTCGGTTACACGATAATGTTCTGTCTCTGGCCCACTATAATGTTCCGTCTCTGGTCCACGATAATGCTCCGTCTCTGGTCCACGATAATGTTCTGTTTCGGTTTCACGGTAATGTTCTGTCTCTGGTCCAAGATAATGTTCCGTTTCTGTTTCACGGTAATGTGCCGTTTCTGGTCCACTATAATGTTGTATTTCTGTTTCACGGTAATGTTCTGTCTCTGGTCCACGGTAATGTTCTGTTTCTTTTTCACGGTAATTTTCTGTTTCTGGTCCACGATAATGTTGTGTTTCTGTTTCACGGTAATGTTCCGTTTCTGGTCCACGGTAATGTTGTGTTTCTGTTTTACGGTATTGTTTCATTTCTGGTCCACAATAATGTTCTGTTTCACGATAATGTTCCGTTTCTGGTCCACAATAATGTTGTGTTTCTTTTTCACGGTAATGTTCCGTTTCTGGTCCACGATAATGTTGTTTTTCTGTTTCACGGTAATTTTCCGTTTCTGGTCGACGATAATGTTCTGTTTCGGTTTCACGGTAATGTTCCGTTTCTGGTCCACGATAATGTTCTGTTTCGGTTTCACGGTAATGTTCCGTCTCTGGTCCACGGTAATGTTCCGTCTCTGGTCCACGATAATGTTCTGTTTCTGTTTCATGGTAATGTTATGTTTCTGGTCCATGATAATTTTCTGTTTCACGGTAATGTTCCGTTTCTGGTCCACGCTAATGTTCTGTTTCTGTTTCACGGTAATGTTCTGTCTCTGGTCCACGCTAATGTTCTGTTTCTGTTTCACGGTAATGTTCTGTTTCTGGTCCACGATAATGTTGTGTTTCTGTTTCACGGTAATGTTTCGTTTCTGGTCCACGATAATGTTGTGTTTCTGTTTCACGGTAATGTTCCGTTTCTGGTCCATGATAATTTTCTGTTTCACGGTAATGTTCTGTCTCTGGTCCACGCTAATGTTCTGTTTCTGTTTCACGGTAATGTGCCGTTTCTGGTCCACTATAATGTTGTGTTTCTGTTTCACGGTAATGTTCTGTCTCTGGTCCACGGTAATGTTCTGTTTCTTTTTCACGGTAATGTTCTCTTTCTGGTCCACGATAATGTTGTGTTTCTGTTTCACGGTAATGTTCCGTTTCTGGTCCACGGTAATGTTGTGTTTCTGTTTCACGGTAATGTTTCATTTCTGGTCCACAATAATGTTCTGTTTCACGATAATGTTCCGTTTCTGGTCCACAATAATGTTGTGTTTCTTTTTCACGGTAATGTTCCGTTTCTGGTCCACGATAATGTTGTTTTTCTGTTTCACGGTAATGTTCCGTTTCTGGTCCACGATAATGTTCTGTTTCGGTTTCACGGTAATGTTCCGTTTCTGGTCCACGATAATGTTCTGTTTCGGTTTCACGGTAATGTTCCGTCTCTAGTCCACGGTAATGTTCCGTCTCTGGTCCACGATAATGTTCTGTTTCTGTTTCATGGTAATGTTATGTTTCTGGTCCATGATAATTTTCTGTTTCACGGTAATGTTCTGTCTCTGGTCCACGCTAATGTTCTGTTTCTGTTTCACGGTAATGTTCTGTCTCTGGTCCACGCTAATGTTCTGTTTCTGTTTCACGGTAATGTTCTGTTTCTGGTCCACGGTAATGTTCTGTGTCTGTTTCACGGTAATGTTCTGTTTCTGGTCCACGATAATGTTGTGTTTCTGTTTCACGGTAATGTTCCGTTTCTGGTCCACGGTAATGTTGTGTTTCTGTTTCACGGTAATGTTCCATTTCTGGTCCACAATAATGTTCTGTTTCATGATAATGTTCCGTTTCTGGTCCACAATAATGTTGTGTTTCTTTTTCACGGTAATGTTCCGTTTCTTGTCCACGATAATGTTCTGTTTCACGGTAATGTTCTGTCTCTGGTCCATGGTAATGTTCTGTCTCTGGTCCACGGTGATGTTCGGTTTCAAGGTAAAGTTCGGTCTCTGGTCCACAGTAATGTTCTGTCTCTGGTCAACGGTAATGTTCTGTCTCTGGTCCACGGTAATGTTCTGTCTCTGGTGCACGGTAATGTTCTGTCTCTGGTCCACGGTAATGTTCTGTCTCTGGTCCACGGTAATGTTCGATCTCTGGTCCACGATAATGTTCGGTTTCACGGTAATGTTCCGTCTCTGGTCCACAATAATGTTGTGTTTCTTTTTCACGGTAATGTTCCGTTTCTGGTCCATGATAATGTTCTGTTTCACGGTAATGTTCTGTCTCTGGTCCATGGTAATGTTCTGTCTCTGGTCCACGGTGATGTTCGGTTTCAAGGTAAAGTTCGGTCTCTGGTCCACAGTAATGTTCTGTCTCTGGTCAACGGTAATGTTCTGTCTCTGGTCCACGGTAATGTTCTGTCTCTGGTGCACGGTAATGTTCTGTCTCTGGTCCACGGTAATGTTCTGTCTCTGGTCCACGGTAATGTTCGATCTCTGGTCCACGATAATGTTCGGTTTCACGGTAATGTTTTGTCTCTGGTCCACGATAATGTTCTGTTTCTGTTTCACGGCTATGTTCCATTTCTGGTCCACGATAATTTTGTGTTTCTGTTTCACGGTAATGTTCCGTTTCTGGTCCACGATAATGTTCTGTTTCGGTTTCACGGTAATGTTCTGTCTCTGGTCCACGGTAATGTTCCGTCTCTGGTACACGATAATGTTCTGTTTTTGTTTCACGGTAATGTTCCGTTTCTGGTCCACGATAATGTTGTGTTTCTGTTTCACGGTAATGTTCCGTCTCTGGTCCACGATGATTTTGTGTTTCTGTTTCACGGTAATGTTCCGTCTCTGGTCCACGATAATGTTCGGTTACACGATAATGTTCTGTCTCTGGCCCACGATAATGTTCCGTCTCTGGTCCACGATAATGCTCCGTCTCATGTGCACGATAATGTTCTGTCTCTGGTCCAGGATAATGTTCCGTTTCTGGTCCACGATAATGTTCTGTTTCGGTTTCACGGTAATGTTCTGTCTCTGGTCCAAGATAATGTTCCGTTTCTGGTCCACGATAATGTTGTGTTTCTGTTTCACGGTAATGTTCCGTTTCTGGTCCATGATAATTTTCTGTTTCACGGTAATGTTCTGTCTCTGGTCCACGCTAATGTTCTGTTTCTGTTTCACGGTAATGTTCTGTCTCTGGTCCACGCTAATGTTCTGTTTCTGTTTCACGGTAATGTTCTGTTTCTGGTCCACGGTAATGTTCTGTTTCTGTTTCACGGTAATGTTCTGTTTCTGGTCCACGATAATGTTGTGTTTCTGTTTCACGGTAATGTTCCGTTTCTGGTCCACGGTAATGTTGTGTTTCTGTTTCACGGTAATGTTCCATTTCTGGTCCACAATAATGTTCTGTTTCATGATAATGTTCCGTTTCTGGTCCACAATAATGTTGTGTTTCTTTTTCACGGTAATGTTCCGTTTCTGGTCCACGATAATGTTTTTTTTCTGTTTCACGGTAATTTTCCGTTTCTGGTCCACGATAATGTTCTGTTTCGGTTTCACGGTAATGTTCCGTTTCTGGTCCACGATAATGTTCTGTTTCGGTTTCACGGTAATGTTCCGTCTCTGGTCCACGGTAATGTTCCGTCTCTGGTCCACAATAATGTTGTGTTTCTGTTTCACGGTAATGTTCCGTTTCTGGTCCATGATAATGTTGTGTTTCTGTTTCACGGTAATGTTTCGTTTCTGGTCCACGATAATGTTCTGTTTCTGTATCACGGTAATGTTCCGTTTCTGGTACACGATAATGTTCTGTTTCGGTTTCACGGTAATGTTCCGTCTCTGGTCCACGGTAATGTTCCGTCTCTGGTCCACAATAATGTTGTGTTTCTGTTTCACGGTAATGTTCCGTTTCTGGTCCATGATAATGTTCTGTTTCACGGTAATGTTCTGTCTCTGGTCCACGATAATGTTCTGTTTCTGTTTCACGGTAATGTTCCGTTTCTGGTCCACGATAATGTTGTGTTTCTGTTTCACGGTAATGTTCCGTTTCAGGTCCACGATAATGTTGTGTTTCTGTTTCACGGTAATGTTCTGTTTCACAGTAATGTTCTGTCTCTGGTCCACGCTAATGTTCTGTTTCTGTTTCACGGTAATGTTCAGTTTCTGTTCCACGATAATGTTGTGTTTCTGTTTCATGGTAATGTTCCGTTTTTGGTCCATGATAATGTTCTGTTTCTGTTTCACGGTAATGTTCCGTTTCTGGTCCATGATAATGTTCTGTTTCACGGTAATTTTCTGTCTCTGGTCCATGGTAATGTTCTGTCTCTGGTCCACGGTGATGTTCGGTTTCAAGGTAAAGTTCGGTCTCTGGTCCACAGTAATGTTCTGTCTCTGGTCAACGGTAATGTTCTGTCTCTGGTCCACGGTAATGTTCTGTCTCTGGTGCACGGTAATGTTCTGTCTCTGGTCCACGGTAATGTTCGATCTCTGGTCCACGATAATGTTCGGTTTCACGGTAATGTTCCGTCTCTGGTCCACGATAATGTTCTGTTTCTGTTTCATGGTAATGTTATGTTTCTGGTCCATGATAATTTTCTGTTTCACGGTAATGTTCTGTCTCTGGTCCACGCTAATGTTCCGTCTCTGGTCCACGATAATGTTCTGTTTCGGTTTCACGGTAATGTTCTGTCTCTGGTCCACGGTAATGTTCCGTCTCTGGTCCACGAAAATGTTGTGTTTCACGGTAATGTTCCGTCTCTGGTCCACGATAATGTTGTGTTTCTGTTTCACGGTTTTGTTCCGTTTCTGGTCCACGATAATGTTCTGTTTCAGTTTCACGGTAATGTTCTGTCTCTTGTCCACGGTAATGTTCTGTTTCTGTTTCACAGTAATGTTCCGTATCTGGTCCACGAAAATGTTGTGTTTCTGTTTCACGGTGATGTTCCGTATCTGGTCCACTGTAATGTTCTGTCTCTGGTCCACGGTAATGTTCTGTTTCTGTTTCACGGTAATGTTCCGTCTCTGGTCCACGATAATGTTCGGTTTCACGGTAATGTTCGGTTTCACGGTAATGTTCTGGTCCACGGTATTGTTCTGTCTCTGTTCCATGATAATGTTCGGTTTCACGATAATATTCGGTCTCTGGTCCACGATAATGTTCCTTTTTCTGTTTCACGGTAATGTTCCGTTTCTGGTCCACGATAATGTTCTGTTTCGGTTTAACGGTAATGTTCGGTCTCTGGTCCACAGTAATGTTCTGTCTCTGTTCCATGATAATGTTCGGTTTCACGATAATGTTCGGTCTCTGGTCCACGATAATGATCTGTTTCTGTTTCACGGTATTGTTCGGTCTCTGGTCCACGATAATGTTCCTTTTTCTGTTTCACGGTAATGTTCCTTTTCTGGTCCACAGTAATGTTCTATCTCTGTTCCACGATAATGTTCTTTTTCTGTTTCATGGTAATGTTCTGTTTCGGTTTAACGGTAATGTTCGGTCTCTGGTCCACAGTAATGTTCTGTCTCTGTTCCATGATAATGTTCGGTCTCTGGTTCAAGATAATGTTCTTTTTCTGTTTCACGGTAATGTTCTGTTTCGGTTTAACGGTAATGTTCGGTCTCTGGTCCACAGTAATGTTCTGTTTCGGTTTCACGATAATGTTCCGTTTCTGGTCCACGATAATGTTCTGTTTCGGTTTCACGGTAATGTTCCGTCTCTGGTCCACGGTAATGTTCCGTCTCTGGTCCAAGATAATGTTGTGTTTCTGTTTCACGGTAATATTCCGTTTCTGGTCCATGATAATGTTCTGTTTCACGGTAATGTTCTGTCTCTGGTCCATGGTAATGTTCTGTCTCTGGTCCACGGTGATGTTCGGTTTCAAGGTAAAGTTCTGTCTCTGGTCCACAGTAATGTTCTGTCTCTGGTCCACGGTAATGTTCTGTCTCTGGTCCACGGTAATGTTCTGTCTCTGGTCCACGGTAATGTTCTGTCTCTGGTCCACGGTAATGCTCTCTCTCTGGTCCATGGTAATGTTCGATCTCTGGTCCACGATAATGTTCTGTTTTGGTTTCACGGTAATGTTCTGTCTCTGGTCCACGGTAATGTTCTGTGTCTGGTCCACGATAATGTTCGGTTTCACGGTAATGTTCCGTCTCTGGTCCACGATAATGTTCCATCTTTGGTCCACGATAATGTTCTGTCTATGGTCCATGATAATGTTCCGTTTCTGGTACACGATAATGTTCTGTTTCGGTTTCACGGTAATGTTCTGTTTCCGTTTCACGGTAATGTTCTGTCTCTGGTCCACGGTAATGTTGTGTTTCTGTTTCACGGTAATGTTCTGTCTCTGGTTCACGGTAATGTTCTGTCTCTGGTCCACGCTAATGTTCTGTTTCTGTTTCACGGTAATGTTCCGTTTCTGGTCAACGATAATGTTGTGTTTCTGTTTCACGGTAATGTTCCATTTCTGGTCCACGATAATGTTGTGTTTCTGTTCCACGATAATGTTCTGTTTCGGTTTCACGGTAATGTTCCGTCTCTGGTCCACGGTAATGTTCCGTCTCTGGTCCAAGATAATGTTGTGTTTCTGTTTCACGGTAATATTCCGTTTCTGGTCCATGATAATATTCTGTTTCACGGTAATGTTCTGTCTCTGGTCCAGGGTAATGTTCTGTCTCTGGTCCACGGTGATGTTCGGTTTCAAGGTAAAGTTCTGTCTCTGGTCCACAGTAATGTTCTGTCTCTGGTCCACGGTAATGTTCTGTCTCTGGTCCACGGTAATGTTCTGTCTCTGGTCCACGGTAATGTTCTGTCTCTGGTCCACGGTAATGCTCTCTCTCTGGTCCATGGTAATGTTCGATCTCTGGTCCACGATAATGTTCTGTTTTGGTTTCACGGTAATGTTCTGTCTCTGGTCCACGGTAATGTTCTGTGTCTGGTCCACGATAATGTTCGGTTTCACGGTAATGTTCCGTCTCTGGTCCACGATAATGTTCCATCTTTGGACCACGATAATGTTCTGTCTATGGTCCATGATAATGTTCCGTTTCTGGTACACGATAATGTTCTGTTTCGCTTTCACGGTAATGTTCTGTTTCCGTTTCACGGTAATGTTCTGTCTCTGGTCCACGGTAATGTTGTGTTTCTGTTTCACGGTAATGTTCTGTCTCTGGTTCACGGTAATGTTCTGTCTCTGGTCCACGCTAATGTTCTGTTTCTGTTTCACGGTAATGTTCCGTTTCTGGTCAACGATAATGTTGTGTTTCTGTTTCACGGTAATGTTCCATTTCTGGTCCACGATAATGTTGTGTTTCTGTTCCATGATAATGTTCGGTTTCACGATAATGTTCGGTTTCTGGTCCACGATAATGATCTGTTTCTGTTTCACGGTAATGTTCGGTCTCTGGTCCACGATAATGTTCCTTTTTCTGTTTCACGGTAATGTTCCGTTTCTGGTCCACAGTAATGTTCTGTCTCTGTTCCATGATAATGTTCGGTCTCTGGTCCACGATAATGTTCTTTTTCTGTTTCACGGTAATGTTCTGTTTCGGTTTAACGGTAATGTTCGGTCTCTGGTCCACAGTAATGTTCTGTCTCTGTTCCATGATAATGTTCCGTCTCTGGTCCACGATAATGTTCTTTTTCTGTTTCACGGTAATGTTCTGTTTCGGTTTAACGGTAATGTTCGGTCTCTGGTCCACAGTAATGTTCTGTCTCTGTTCCATGATAATGTTCGGTTTCATGAAAATGTTCCGTTTCTGGTCCACGATAATGTTCTGTTTCGGTTCCACGGTAATGTTCCGTCTCTGGTCCACGGTAATGTTCCGTCTCTTGTCCACGATAATGTTGTGTTTCTGTTTCACGGTAATGTTCTGTCTCTGGTCCATGGTAATGTTCTGTCTCTGGTCCACGGTGATGTTCGGTTTCAAGGTAAAGTTCTGTCTCTGGTCCACGGTAATGTTCTGTCTCTGGTCCACGGTAATGTTCTGTCTCTGGTCCACGGTAATGTTCGATCTCTGGTCCACGATAATGTTCGGTTTCACGGTAATGTTCCGTCTCTGGTCCACGCTAATGTTCTGTTTCTGTTTCACGGTAATGTTCCTTTTCTGGTCCACGATAATGTTGTGTTTCTGTTTCACGGTAATGTTTTGTTTCTGGTCCACGATAATGTTCTGTTTCAGTTTCACGGTAATGTTCTGTCTCTTGTCCACGGTAATGTTCTGTTTCTGTTTCACGGTAATGTTCCGTTTCTGGTCCACGAAAATGTTGTGTTTCTTTTTCACGGTAATGTTCCGTTTCTAGTCCATGATAATGTTCTGTTTCACGGTAATATTCTGTCTCTGGTCCACGCTAATGTTCTGTTTCTGTTTCACGGTAATGTTCTGTTTCTGGTCCACGATAATGTTGTGTTTCTGTTTCACGGTAATGTTCCGTTTCTGGTTCACAATAATGTTCTTTTTCGGTTTCACGGTAATGATCTGTCTCTGGTCCATGGTAATGTTCGGTTTCACGGTAATGTCCGGTCTCTGGTCCACGGTAATGTTCGGTTTCACGGTAATGTTCGGTCTCTGGTCCACGATAATGTCCGGTTTCACGGTAATGTTCTGGTCCACGGTAATTTTCCGTCTCTGGTCCACAGTAATGTTCCGTTTCACGGTAATGTTCCATTTTTGGTCCACGGTAATGTTCTGTCTCTGGTCCACGATAATGTTCGATCTCTGGTCCACGATAATGTTCGGTTTCACGCTAATGTTCTGTCTCTGGTCCAAGATAATGTTGTGTTTCTATTTCACGGTAATGTTCCGTTTCTGGTCAGAGATAATGTTGTGTTTTTGTTTCACGGTTTTGTTCCGTTTCTGGTCCACGATAATGTTCTTTTTCTGTTTCACGGTAATGTTCCGTTTCTGGTCCAAGAAAATGTTGTGTTTCTGTTTCACGGTAATGTTCCGTTTCAGGTCCACGAAAATGTTGTGTTTCTGTTTCACGGTAATGTTCCGTTTCTGGTCCACGGTAATGTTCTGTCTCTGGTCCACGGTAATGTTCTGTTTCTGTTTCACGGTAATGTTCCGTCTCTGGTCCACAATAATGTTCGGTTTCACGGTAATGTTCGGTTTCACGGTAATGTTCTGGTCCACGGTAATGTTCTGGTCCACGGTAATGTTTTGTCTCTGTTCCATGATAATGTTCGGTTTCACGGTAATATTCGGTCTCTGGTCCACGATAATGTTCCTTTTTCTGGTCCACGATAATGTTCTGTTTCGGTTTAACGGTAATGTTCGGTCTCTGGTCCACAGTAATGTTCCGTCTCTGGTCCATGATAATGTTCTGTTTCTGTTTCACGGTAATGTTCCATTTCTGGTCCATGATAATTTTGTGTTTCTGTTTCACGGTAATGTTCCGTTTCTGGTCCACGATAATGTTGTGTTTCTGTTTCACGGTAATGTTCCGTTTCTGGTCCACGATAATGTTGTGTTTCTGTTTCACGGTAATGTTCTGTTTCACAGTAATGTTCTGTCTCTGGTCCACGCTAATGTTCTGTTTCTGTTTCACGGTAATGTTCAGTTTCTGTTCCACGATAATGTTGTGTTTCTGTTTCATGGTAATGTTCCGTTTTTGGTCCATGATAATGTTCTGTTTCTGTTTCACGGTAATGTTCCGTTTCTGGTCCATGATAATGTTCTGTTTCACGGTAATATTCTGTCTCTGGTCCACGCTAATGTTCTGTTTCTGTTTCACGGTAATGTTCTGTTTCTGGTCCACGATAATGTTGTGTTTCTGTTTCACGGTAATGTTCCGTTTCTGGTTCACAATAATGTTCTTTTTCGGTTTCACGGTAATGATCTGTCTCTGGTCCATGGTAATGTTCGGTTTCACGGTAATGTCCGGTCTCTGGTCCACGGTAATGTTCGGTTTCACGGTAATGTTCGGTCTCTGGTCCACGATAATGTCCGGTTTCACGGTAATGTTCTGGTCCACGGTAATTTTCCGTCTCTGGTCCACAGTAATGTTCCGTTTCACGGTAATGTTCCATTTTTGGTCCACGGTAATGTTCTGTCTCTGGTCCACGATAATGTTCGATCTCTGGTCCACGATAATGTTCGGTTTCACGCTAATGTTCCGTCTCTGGTCCAAGATAATGTTGTGTTTCTATTTCACGGTAATGTTCCGTTTCTGGTCAGAGATAATGTTGTGTTTTTGTTTCACGGTTTTGTTCCGTTTCTGGTCCACGATAATGTTCTTTTTCTGTTTCACGGTAATGTTCCGTTTCTGGTCCAAGAAAATGTTGTGTTTCTGTTTCACGGTAATGTTCCGTTTCAGGTCCACGAAAATGTTGTGTTTCTGTTTCACGGTAATGTTCCGTTTCTGGTCCACGGTAATGTTCTGTCTCTGGTCCACGGTAATGTTCTGTTTCTGTTTCACGGTAATGTTCCGTCTCTGGTCCACAATAATGTTCGGTTTCACGGTAATGTTCGGTTTCACGGTAATGTTCTGGTCCACGGTAATGTTCTGGTCCACGGTAATGTTTTGTCTCTGTTCCATGATAATGTTCGGTTTCACGGTAATATTCGGTCTCTGGTCCACGATAATGTTCCTTTTTCTGGTCCACGATAATGTTCTGTTTCGGTTTAACGGTAATGTTCGGTCTCTGGTCCACAGTAATGTTCCGTCTCTGGTCCATGATAATGTTCTGTTTCTGTTTCACGGTAATGTTCCATTTCTGGTCCATGATAATTTTGTGTTTCTGTTTCACGGTAATGTTCCGTTTCTGGTCCACGATAATGTTGTGTTTCTGTTTCACGGTAATGTTCCGTTTCTGGTCCACGATAATGTTGTGTTTCTGTTTCACGGTAATGTTCTGTTTCACAGTAATGTTCTGTCTCTGGTCCACGCTAATGTTCTGTTTCTGTTTCACGGTAATGTTCAGTTTCTGTTCCACGATAATGTTGTGTTTCTGTTTCATGGTAATGTTCCGTTTTTGGTCCATGATAATGTTCTGTTTCTGTTTCACGGTAATGTTCCGTTTCTGGTCCATGATAATGTTCTGTTTCACGGTAATTTTCTGTCTCTGGTCCATGGTAATGTTCTGTCTCTGGTCCACGGTGATGTTCGGTTTCAAGGTAAAGTTCGGTCTCTGGTCCACAGTAATGTTCTGTCTCTGGTCAACGGTAATGTTCTGTCTCTGGTCCACGGTAATGTTCTGTCTCTGGTGCACGGTAATGTTCTGTCTCTGGTCCACGGTAATGTTCGATCTCTGGTCCACGATAATGTTCGGTTTCACGGTAATGTTCCGTCTCTGGTCCACGATAATGTTCTGTTTCTGTTTCATGGTAATGTTATGTTTCTGGTCCATGATAATTTTCTGTTTCACGGTAATGTTCTGTCTCTGGTCCACGCTAATGTTCCGTCTCTGGTCCACGATAATGTTCTGTTTCGGTTTCACGGTAATGTTCTGTCTCTGGTCCACGGTAATGTTCCGTCTCTGGTCCACGAAAATGTTGTGTTTCACGGTAATGTTCCGTCTCTGGTCCACGATAATGTTGTGTTTCTGTTTCACGGTTTTGTTCCGTTTCTGGTCCACGATAATGTTCTGTTTCAGTTTCACGGTAATGTTCTGTCTCTTGTCCACGGTAATGTTCTGTTTCTGTTTCACAGTAATGTTCCGTATCTGGTCCACGAAAATGTTGTGTTTCTGTTTCACGGTGATGTTCCGTATCTGGTCCACGGTAATGTTCTGTCTCTGGTCCACGGTAATGTTCTGTTTCTGTTTCACGGTAATGTTCCGTCTCTGGTCCACGATAATGTTCGGTTTCACGGTAATGTTCGGTTTCACGGTAATGTTCTGGTCCACGGTATTGTTCTGTCTCTGTTCCATGATAATGTTCGGTTTCACGATAATATTCGGTCTCTGGTCCACGATAATGTTCCTTTTTCTGTTTCACGGTAATGTTCCGTTTCTGGTCCACGATAATGTTCTGTTTCGGTTTAACGGTAATGTTCGGTCTCTGGTCCACAGTAATGTTCTGTCTCTGTTCCATGATAATGTTCGGTTTCACGATAATGTTCGGTCTCTGGTCCACGATAATGATCTGTTTCTGTTTCACGGTATTGTTCGGTCTCTGGTCCACGATAATGTTCCTTTTTCTGTTTCACGGTAATGTTCCTTTTCTGGTCCACAGTAATGTTCTATCTCTGTTCCACGATAATGTTCTTTTTCTGTTTCATGGTAATGTTCTGTTTCGGTTTAACGGTAATGTTCGGTCTCTGGTCCACAGTAATGTTCTGTCTCTGTTCCATGATAATGTTCGGTCTCTGGTTCAAGATAATGTTCTTTTTCTGTTTCACGGTAATGTTCTGTTTCGGTTTAACGGTAATGTTCGGTCTCTGGTCCACAGTAATGTTCTGTTTCGGTTTCACGATAATGTTCCGTTTCTGGTCCACGATAATGTTCTGTTTCGGTTTCACGGTAATGTTCCGTCTCTGGTCCACGGTAATGTTCCGTCTCTGGTCCAAGATAATGTTGTGTTTCTGTTTCACGGTAATATTCCGTTTCTGGTCCATGATAATGTTCTGTTTCACGGTAATGTTCTGTCTCTGGTCCATGGTAATGTTCTGTCTCTGGTCCACGGTGATGTTCGGTTTCAAGGTAAAGTTCTGTCTCTGGTCCACAGTAATGTTCTGTCTCTGGTCCACGGTAATGTTCTGTCTCTGGTCCACGGTAATGTTCTGTCTCTGGTCCACGGTAATGTTCTGTCTCTGGTCCACGGTAATGCTCTCTCTCTGGTCCATGGTAATGTTCGATCTCTGGTCCACGATAATGTTCTGTTTTGGTTTCACGGTAATGTTCTGTCTCTGGTCCACGGTAATGTTCTGTGTCTGGTCCACGATAATGTTCGGTTTCACGGTAATGTTCCGTCTCTGGTCCACGATAATGTTCCATCTTTGGTCCACGATAATGTTCTGTCTATGGTCCATGATAATGTTCCGTTTCTGGTACACGATAATGTTCTGTTTCGGTTTCACGGTAATGTTCTGTTTCCGTTTCACGGTAATGTTCTGTCTCTGGTCCACGGTAATGTTGTGTTTCTGTTTCACGGTAATGTTCTGTCTCTGGTTCACGGTAATGTTCTGTCTCTGGTCCACGCTAATGTTCTGTTTCTGTTTCACGGTAATGTTCCGTTTCTGGTCAACGATAATGTTGTGTTTCTGTTTCACGGTAATGTTCCATTTCTGGTCCACGATAATGTTGTGTTTCTGTTCCACGATAATGTTCTGTTTCGGTTTCACGGTAATGTTCCGTCTCTGGTCCACGGTAATGTTCCGTCTCTGGTCCAAGATAATGTTGTGTTTCTGTTTCACGGTAATATTCCGTTTCTGGTCCATGATAATGTTCTGTTTCACGGTAATGTTCTGTCTCTGGTCCAGGGTAATGTTCTGTCTCTGGTCCACGGTGATGTTCGGTTTCAAGGTAAAGTTCTGTCTCTGGTCCACAGTAATGTTCTGTCTCTGGTCCACGGTAATGTTCTGTCTCTGGTCCACGGTAATGTTCTGTCTCTGGTCCACGGTAATGTTCTGTCTCTGGTCCACGGTAATGCTCTCTCTCTGGTCCATGGTAATGTTCGATCTCTGGTCCACGATAATGTTCTGTTTTGGTTTCACGGTAATGTTCTGTCTCTGGTCCACGGTAATGTTCTGTGTCTGGTCCACGATAATGTTCGGTTTCACGGTAATGTTTTGTTTCTGGTCCACGATAATGTTCCATCTTTGGACCACGATAATGTTCTGTCTATGGTCCATGATAATGTTCCGTTTCTGGTACACGATAATGTTCTGTTTCGGTTTCACGGTAATGTTCTGTTTCCGTTTCACGGTAATGTTCTGTCTCTGGTCCACGGTAATGTTGTGTTTCTGTTTCACGGTAATGTTCTGTCTCTGGTTCACGGTAATGTTCTGTCTCTGGTCCACGCTAATGTTCTGTTTCTGTTTCACGGTAATGTTCCGTTTCTGGTCAACGATAATGTTGTGTTTCTGTTTCACGGTAATGTTCCATTTCTGGTCCACGATAATGTTGTGTTTCTGTTCCATGATAATGTTCGGATTCACGATAATGTTCGGTTTCTGGTCCACGATAATGATCTGTTTCTGTTTCACGGTAATGTTCGGTCTCTGGTCCACGATAATGTTCCTTTTTCTGTTTCACGGTAATGTTCCGTTTCTGGTCCACAGTAATGTTCTGTCTCTGTTCCATGATAATGTTCGGTCTCTGGTCCACGATAATGTTCTTTTTCTGTTTCACGGTAATGTTCTGTTTCGGTTTAACGGTAATGTTCGGTCTCTGGTCCACAGTAATGTTCTGTCTCTGTTCCATGATAATGTTCCGTCTCTGGTCCACGATAATGTTCTTTTTCTGTTTCACGGTAATGTTCTGTTTCGGTTTAACGGTAATGTTCGGTCTCTGGTCCACAGTAATGTTCTGTCTCTGTTCCATGATAATGTTCGGTTTCATGAAAATGTTCCGTTTCTGGTCCACGATAATGTTCTGTTTCGGTTCCACGGTAATGTTCCGTCTCTGGTCCACGGTAATGTTCCGTCTCTTGTCCACGATAATGTTGTGTTTCTGTTTCACGGTAATGTTCTGTCTCTGGTCCATGGTAATGTTCTGTCTCTGGTCCACGGTGATGTTCGGTTTCAAGGTAAAGTTCTGTCTCTGGTCCACGGTAATGTTCTGTCTCTGGTCCACGGTAATGTTCTGTCTCTGGTCCACGGTAATGTTCGATCTCTGGTCCACGATAATGTTCGGTTTCACGGTAATGTTCCGTCTCTGGTCCACGCTAATGTTCTGTTTCTGTTTCACGGTAATGTTCCTTTTCTGGTCCACGATAATGTTGTGTTTCTGTTTCACGGTAATGTTTTGTTTCTGGTCCACGATAATGTTCTGTTTCAGTTTCACGGTAATGTTCTGTCTCTTGTCCACGGTAATGTTCTGTTTCTGTTTCACGGTAATGTTCCGTTTCTGGTCCACGAAAATGTTGTGTTTCTTTTTCACGGTAATGTTCCGTTTCTAGTCCATGATAATGTTCTGTTTCACGGTAATATTCTGTCTCTGGTCCACGCTAATGTTCTGTTTCTGTTTCACGGTAATGTTCTGTTTCTGGTCCACGATAATGTTGTGTTTCTGTTTCACGGTAATGTTCCGTTTCTGGTTCACAATAATGTTCTTTTTCGGTTTCACGGTAATGATCTGTCTCTGGTCCATGGTAATGTTCGGTTTCACGGTAATGTCCGGTCTCTGGTCCACGGTAATGTTCGGTTTCACAGTAATGTTCGGTCTCTGGTCCACGATAATGTCCGGTTTCACGGTAATGTTCTGGTCCACGGTAATTTTCCGTCTCTGGTCCACAGTAATGTTCCGTTTCACGGTAATGTTCCATTTTTGGTCCACGGTAATGTTCTGTCTCTGGTCCACGATAATGTTCGATCTCTGGTCCACGATAATGTTCGGTTTCACGCTAATGTTCCGTCTCTGGTCCAAGATAATGTTGTGTTTCTATTTCACGGTAATGTTCCGTTTCTGGTCAGAGATAATGTTGTGTTTTTGTTTCACGGTTTTGTTCCGTTTCTGGTCCACGATAATGTTCTTTTTCAGTTTCACGGTAATGTTCTGTCTCTTGTCGACGGTAATGTTCTGTTTCTGTTTCACGGTAATGTTCCGTTTCTGGTCCAAGAAAATGTTGTGTTTCTGTTTCACGGTAATGTTCCGTTTCTGGTCCACGAAAATGTTGTGTTTCTGTTTCACGGTAATGTTCCGTTTCTGGTCCACGGTAATGTTCTGTCTCTGGTCCACGGTAATGTTCTGTTTCTGTTTCACGGTAATGTTCCGTCTCTGGTCCACAATAATGTTCGGTTTCACGGTAATGTTCGGTTTCACGGTAATGTTCTGGTCCACGGTAATGTTCTGGTCCACGGTAATGTTTTGTCTCTGTTCCATGATAATGTTCGGTTTCACGGTAATATTCGGTCTCTGGTCCACGATAATGTTCCTTTTTCTGGTCCACGATAATGTTCTGTTTCGGTTTAACGGTAATGTTCGGTCTCTGGTCCACAGTAATGTTCTGTCTCTGTTCCATGATAATGTTCGGTTTCACGATAATGTTCGGTCTCTGGTCCACGATAATGATCTGTTTCTGTTTCACGGTAATGTTCGGTCTCTGGTCCACGATAATTTTCCTTTTTCTGTTTCACGGTAATGTTCCGTTTCTGGTCCAGAGTAATGTTCTGTCTCTGTTCCATGTTAATGTTCGGTCTCTGGTCCACGATAATGTTCTTTTTCTTTTTCACGGTAATGTTCTGTTTCGGTTTAACGGTAATGTTCGGTCTCTGGTCCACAGTAATGTTCTGTCTCTGTTCCATGATAATGTTCGGTCTCTGGTCCACGATAATGTTCTTTTTCTGTTTCACGGTAATGTTCTGTTTCGGTTTAACGGTAATGTTCGGTCTCTGGTCCACGGTAATGTTCTGTCTCTGGTCCACGGTAATGTTCTGTCTCTGGTCCACGGTAATGTTCGATCTCTGGTCCATGATAATGTTCGGTTTCACGGTAATGTTCCGTCTCTGGTCCATGATAATGTTCTGTTTCTGTTTCACGGTAATGTTCCATTTCTGGTCCATGATAATTTTGTGTTTCTGTTTCACGGTAATGTTCCGTTTCTGGTCCACGATAATGTTCTGTTTCGGTTTCACGGTAATGTTCTGTCTCTGGTCCACGGTAATGTTCTGTCTCTGGTCCACGATAATATTCGGTTTCACGATAAAGTTCCGTTTCTGGTCCACGATAATGTTCTGTTTCGGTTTCACGGTAATGTTCCGTCTCTGGTCCACGGTAATGTTCCTTTTTCTGTTTCACGGTAATGTTCCGTTTCTGGTCCACGATAATGTTCTGTTTCGGTTTAACGGTAATGTTCGGTCTCTGGTCCACAGTAATGATCTGTTTCTGTTTCACGGTATTGTTCGGTCTCTGGTCCACGATAATGTTCCTTTTTCTGTTTCACGGTAATGTTCCTTTTCTGGTCCACAGTAATGTTCTATCTCTGTTCCACGATAATGTTCTTTTTCTGTTTCATGGTAATGTTCTGTTTCGGTTTAACGGTAATGTTCGGTCTCTGGTCCACAGTAATGTTCTGTCTCTGTTCCATGATAATGTTCGGTCTCTGGTTCAAGATAATGTTCTTTTTCTGTTTCACGGTAATGTTCTGTTTCGGTTTAACGGTAATGTTCGGTCTCTGGTCCACAGTAATGTTCTGTTTCGGTTTCACGATAATGTTCCGTTTCTGGTCCACGATAATGTTCTGTTTCGGTTTCACGGTAATGTTCCGTCTCTGGTCCACGGTAATGTTCCGTCTCTGGTCCAAGATAATGTTGTGTTTCTGTTTCACGGTAATATTCCGTTTCTGGTCCATGATAATGTTCTGTTTCACGGTAATGTTCTGTCTCTGGTCCATGGTAATGTTCTGTCTCTGGTCCACGGTGATGTTCGGTTTCAAGGTAAAGTTCTGTCTCTGGTCCACAGTAATGTTCTGTCTCTGGTCCACGGTAATGTTCTGTCTCTGGTCCACGGTAATGTTCTGTCTCTGGTCCACGGTAATGTTCTGTCTCTGGTCCACGGTAATGCTCTCTCTCTGGTCCATGGTAATGTTCGATCTCTGGTCCACGATAATGTTCTGTTTTGGTTTCACGGTAATGTTCTGTCTCTGGTCCACGGTAATGTTCTGTGTCTGGTCCACGATAATGTTCGGTTTCACGGTAATGTTCCGTCTCTGGTCCACGATAATGTTCCATCTTTGGTCCACGATAATGTTCTGTCTATGGTCCATGATAATGTTCCGTTTCTGGTACACGATAATGTTCTGTTTCGGTTTCACGGTAATGTTCTGTTTCCGTTTCACGGTAATGTTCTGTCTCTGGTCCACGGTAATGTTGTGTTTCTGTTTCACGGTAATGTTCTGTCTCTGGTTCACGGTAATGTTCTGTCTCTGGTCCACGCTAATGTTCTGTTTCTGTTTCACGGTAATGTTCCGTTTCTGGTCAACGATAATGTTGTGTTTCTGTTTCACGGTAATGTTCCATTTCTGGTCCACGATAATGTTGTGTTTCTGTTCCACGATAATGTTCTGTTTCGGTTTCACGGTAATGTTCCGTCTCTGGTCCACGGTAATGTTCCGTCTCTGGTCCAAGATAATGTTGTGTTTCTGTTTCACGGTAATATTCCGTTTCTGGTCCATGATAATGTTCTGTTTCACGGTAATGTTCTGTCTCTGGTCCAGGGTAATGTTCTGTCTCTGGTCCACGGTGATGTTCGGTTTCAAGGTAAAGTTCTGTCTCTGGTCCACAGTAATGTTCTGTCTCTGGTCCACGGTAATGTTCTGTCTCTGGTCCACGGTAATGTTCTGTCTCTGGTCCACGGTAATGTTCTGTCTCTGGTCCACGGTAATGCTCTCTCTCTGGTCCATGGTAATGTTCGATCTCTGGTCCACGATAATGTTCTGTTTTGGTTTCACGGTAATGTTCTGTCTCTGGTCCACGGTAATGTTCTGTGTCTGGTCCACGATAATGTTCGGTTTCACGGTAATGTTCCGTCTCTGGTCCACGATAATGTTCCATCTTTGGACCACGATAATGTTCTGTCTATGGTCCATGATAATGTTCCGTTTCTGGTACACGATAATGTTCTGTTTCGGTTTCACGGTAATGTTCTGTTTCCGTTTCACGGTAATGTTCTGTCTCTGGTCCACGGTAATGTTGTGTTTCTGTTTCACGGTAATGTTCTGTCTCTGGTTCACGGTAATGTTCTGTCTCTGGTCCACGCTAATGTTCTGTTTCTGTTTCACGGTAATGTTCCGTTTCTGGTCAACGATAATGTTGTGTTTCTGTTTCACGGTAATGTTCCATTTCTGGTCCACGATAATGTTGTGTTTCTGTTCCATGATAATGTTCGGTTTCACGATAATGTTCGGTTTCTGGTCCACGATAATGATCTGTTTCTGTTTCACGGTAATGTTCGGTCTCTGGTCCACGATAATGTTCCTTTTTCTGTTTCACGGTAATGTTCCGTTTCTGGTCCACAGTAATGTTCTGTCTCTGTTCCATGATAATGTTCGGTCTCTGGTCCACGATAATGTTCTTTTTCTGTTTCACGGTAATGTTCTGTTTCGGTTTAACGGTAATGTTCGGTCTCTGGTCCACAGTAATGTTCTGTCTCTGTTCCATGATAATGTTCCGTCTCTGGTCCACGATAATGTTCTTTTTCTGTTTCACGGTAATGTTCTGTTTCGGTTTAACGGTAATGTTCGGTCTCTGGTCCACAGTAATGTTCTGTCTCTGTTCCATGATAATGTTCGGTTTCATGAAAATGTTCCGTTTCTGGTCCACGATAATGTTCTGTTTCGGTTCCACGGTAATGTTCCGTCTCTGGTCCACGGTAATGTTCCGTCTCTTGTCCACGATAATGTTGTGTTTCTGTTTCACGGTAATGTTCTGTCTCTGGTCCATGGTAATGTTCTGTCTCTGGTCCACGGTGATGTTCGGTTTCAAGGTAAAGTTCTGTCTCTGGTCCACGGTAATGTTCTGTCTCTGGTCCACGGTAATGTTCTGTCTCTGGTCCACGGTAATGTTCGATCTCTGGTCCACGATAATGTTCGGTTTCACGGTAATGTTCCGTCTCTGGTCCACGCTAATGTTCTGTTTCTGTTTCACGGTAATGTTCCTTTTCTGGTCCACGATAATGTTGTGTTTCTGTTTCACGGTAATGTTTTGTTTCTGGTCCACGATAATGTTCTGTTTCAGTTTCACGGTAATGTTCTGTCTCTTGTCCACGGTAATGTTCTGTTTCTGTTTCACGGTAATGTTCCGTTTCTGGTCCACGAAAATGTTGTGTTTCTTTTTCACGGTAATGTTCCGTTTCTAGTCCATGATAATGTTCTGTTTCACGGTAATATTCTGTCTCTGGTCCACGCTAATGTTCTGTTTCTGTTTCACGGTAATGTTCTGTTTCTGGTCCACGATAATGTTGTGTTTCTGTTTCACGGTAATGTTCCGTTTCTGGTTCACAATAATGTTCTTTTTCGGTTTCACGGTAATGATCTGTCTCTGGTCCATGGTAATGTTCGGTTTCACGGTAATGTCCGGTCTCTGGTCCACGGTAATGTTCGGTTTCACGGTAATGTTCGGTCTCTGGTCCACGATAATGTCCGGTTTCACGGTAATGTTCTGGTCCACGGTAATTTTCCGTCTCTGGTCCACAGTAATGTTCCGTTTCACGGTAATGTTCCATTTTTGGTCCACGGTAATGTTCTGTCTCTGGTCCACGATAATGTTCGATCTCTGGTCCACGATAATGTTCGGTTTCACGCTAATGTTCCGTCTCTGGTCCAAGATAATGTTGTGTTTCTATTTCACGGTAATGTTCCGTTTCTGGTCAGAGATAATGTTGTGTTTTTGTTTCACGGTTTTGTTCCGTTTCTGGTCCACGATAATGTTCTTTTTCAGTTTCACGGTAATGTTCTGTCTCTTGTCGACGGTAATGTTCTGTTTCTGTTTCACGGTAATGTTCCGTTTCTGGTCCAAGAAAATGTTGTGTTTCTGTTTCACGGTAATGTTCCGTTTCTGGTCCACGAAAATGTTGTGTTTCTGTTTCACGGTAATGTTCCGTTTCTGGTCCACGGTAATGTTCTGTCTCTGGTCCACGGTAATGTTCTGTTTCTGTTTCACGGTAATGTTCCGTCTCTGGTCCACAATAATGTTCGGTTTCACGGTAATGTTCGGTTTCACGGTAATGTTCTGGTCCACGGTAATGTTCTGGTCCACGGTAATATTTTGTCTCTGTTCCATGATAATGTTCGGTTTCACGGTAATATTCGGTCTCTGGTCCACGATAATGTTCCTTTTTCTGGTCCACGATAATGTTCTGTTTCGGTTTAACGGTAATGTTCGGTCTCTGGTCCACAGTAATGTTCTGTCTCTGTTCCATGATAATGTTCGGTTTCACGATAATGTTCGGTCTCTGGTCCACGATAATGATCTGTTTCTGTTTCACGGTAATGTTCGGTCTCTGGTCCACGATAATTTTCCTTTTTCTGTTTCACGGTAATGTTCCGTTTCTGGTCCAGAGTAATGTTCTGTCTCTGTTCCATGTTAATGTTCGGTCTCTGGTCCACGATAATGTTCTTTTTCTTTTTCACGGTAATGTTCTGTTTCGGTTTAACGGTAATGTTCGGTCTCTGGTCCACAGTAATGTTCTGTCTCTGTTCCATGATAATGTTCGGTCTCTGGTCCACGATAATGTTCTTTTTCTGTTTCACGGTAATGTTCTGTTTCGGTTTAACGGTAATGTTCGGTCTCTGGTCCACGGTAATGTTCTGTCTCTGGTCCACGGTAATGTTCTGTCTCTGGTCCACGGTAATGTTCGATCTCTGGTCCATGATAATGTTCGGTTTCACGGTAATGTTCCGTCTCTGGTCCATGATAATGTTCTGTTTCTGTTTCACGGTAATGTTCCATTTCTGGTCCATGATAATTTTGTGTTTCTGTTTCACGGTAATGTTCCGTTTCTGGTCCACGATAATGTTCTGTTTCGGTTTCACGGTAATGTTCTGTCTCTGGTCCACGGTAATGTTCTGTCTCTGGTCCACGATAATATTCGGTTTCACGATAAAGTTCCGTTTCTGGTCCACGATAATGTTCTGTTTCGGTTTCACGGTAATGTTCCGTCTCTGGTCCACGGTAATGTCTCGTCTCTGGTCCACGATAATGTTGTGTTTCTGTTTCACGGTAATGTTCCGTTTCTGGTCCATGATAATGTTCTGTTTCACGGTAATGTTCTGTCTCTGGTCCATGGTAATATTCTGTCTCTGGTCCACGGTGATGTTCGGTTTCAAGGTAAAGTTCGGTCTCTGGTCAACAGTAATGTTCTGTCTCTGGTCCACGGTAATGTTCTGTTTCTGTTTCACGGTAATGTTCTGTCTCTGGTCCACGATAATGTTCGGTTTCACGGTAATGTTCGGTTTCACGGTAATGTTCTGGTCCACGGTAATGTTCTGGTCCACAGTAATGTTCTGTCTCTGTTCCATGATAATGTTCGGTTTCACGATAATATTCGGTCTCTGGTGCACGATAATGTTCCTTTTTCTGTTTCACGGTAATGTTCCGTTTCTGGTCCACAGTAATGTTCTGTCTCTGTTCCATAATAATGTTCGGTCTCTGGTCCACGATAATGTTCTTTTTCTGTTTCACGGTAATGTTCTGTTTCGGTTTAACGGTAATGTTCGGTCTCTGGTCCACAGTAATGTTCTGTCTCTGTTCCATGATAATGTTCGGTTTCACGATAATGTTCCGTTTCTGGTCCACGATAATGTTCTGTTTCGGTTTCACGGCAATGTTCCATTTCTGGTCCACGATAATTTTGTGTTTCTGTTTCACGGTAATGTTCCGTCTCTGGTCCACGGTAATGTTCCGTCTCTGGTCCACGATAATGTTCGGTTTCTGTTTCACGGTAATGTTCCGTTTCTGGTCCATGATAATTTTCTGTTTCACGGTAATGTTCTGTTTCTGGTCCACGCTAATGTTTTGTTTCTGTTTCACGGTAATGTTCTGTCTCTGGTCCACGGTAATGTTCGATCTCTGGTCCATGATAATGTTCGGTTTCACGGTAATGTTCCGTCTCTGGTCCATGATAATGTTCTGTTTCTGTTTCACGGTAATGTTCCATTTCTGGTCCACGATAATTTTGTGTTTCTGTTTCACGGTAATGTTCCGTTTCTGGTCCACGATAATGTTCTGTTTCGGTTTCACGGTAATGTTCTGTCTCTGGTCCACGGTAATGTTCTGTCTCTGGTCCACGGTAATGTTCCGTTTCACGCTAATGTTCCGTCTCTGGTCCACGATAATGTTGTGTTTCTGTTTCACGGTTTTGTTCCGTTTCTGGTCCATGATAATGTTCAGTTTAGGTTTCACGGTAATGTTCTGTCTCTGGTCAACGATAATGTTCCGTCTCTGGTCAACGATAATGTTCTGTCTCTGGTCCACGATAATGTTCTGTTTCTGTTTCACGGTAATGTTCTGTCTCTGGTCCACGATAATGTTCGGTTTCACGGTAATGTTCGGTTTCACGGTAATGTTCTGGTCCACGGTAATGTTCTGGTCCACAGTAATGTTCTGTCTCTGTTCCATGATAATGTTCGGTTTCACGATAATATTCGGTCTCTGGTCCACGATAATGTTCCTTTTTCTGTTTCACGGTAATGTTCCGTTTCTGGTCCACAGTAATGTTCTGTCTCTGTTCCATAATAATGTTCGGTCTCTGGTCCACGATAATGTTCTTTTTCTGTTTCACGGTAATGTTCTGTTTCGGTTTAACGGTAATGTTCGGTCTCTGGTCCACAGTAATGTTCTGTCTCTGTTCCATGATAATGTTCGGTTTCACGATAATGTTCCGTTTCTGGTCCACGATAATGTTCTGTTTCGGTTTCACGGTAATGTTCCATTTCTGGTCCACGATAATTTTGTGTTTCTGTTTCACGGTAATGTTCCGTCTCTGGTCCACGGTAATGTTCCGTCTCTGGTCCACGATAATGTTCGGTTTCTGTTTCACGGTAATGTTCCGTTTCTGGTCCATGATAATTTTCTGTTTCACGGTAATGTTCTGTTTCTGGTCCACGCTAATGTTTTGTTTCTGTTTCACGGTAATGTTCTGTCTCTGGTCCACGGTAATGTTCGATCTCTGGTCCATGATAATGTTCGGTTTCACGGTAATGTTCCGTCTCTGGTCCATGATAATGTTCTGTTTCTGTTTCACGGTAATGTTCGATCTCTGGTCCATGATAATGTTCGGTTTCACGGTAATGTTCCGTCTCTGGTCCATGATAATGTTCTGTTTCTGTTTCACGGTAATGTTCCATTTCTGGTCCACGATAATTTTGTGTTTCTGTTTCACGGTAATGTTCCGTTTCTGGTCCACGATAATGTTCTGTTTCGGTTTCACGGTAATGTTCTGTCTCTGGTCCACGGTAATGTTCTGTCTCTGGTCCACGATAATGTTCGGTTTCACGGTAATGTTCCGTCTCTGGTCCACGATAATGTTCCGTCTTTGGTCCACTATAATGTTCTGTCTCTGGTCCATGATAATGGTCCGTTTCTGGTCCACGATAATGTTCTGTTTCGGTTTCACGGTAATGTTCTGTCTCTGGTCCACGGTAATGTTCTGTCTCTGGTCCACGGTAATGTTCCGTTTCACGCTAATGTTCCGTCTCTGGTCCACGATAATGTTGTGTTTCTGTTTCACGGTTTTGTTCCGTTTCTGGTCCATGATAATGTTCTGTTTAGGTTTCACGGTAATGTTCTGTCTCTGGTCAACGATAATGTTCCGTCTCTGGTCAACGATAATGTTCTGTCTCTGGTCCACGATAATGTTCCGTTTCTGGTCCACGATAATGTTCTGTTTCGGTTTCACAGTAATGTTCTGTCTCTGGTCAACCATAATGTTCCGTCTCTGGTCAACGATAATGTTCTGTCTCTGGTCCACGGTAATGTTCTGTTTCTGTTTCACGGTAATGTTCCGTTTCTGGTCCACGATAATGTTGTGTTTCTGTTTCACGGTAATGTTCTTTCTCTGGTCCACGCTAATGTTCTGTTTCTGTTTCACGGTAATGTTCCGTTTCGGTTTCACGGTAATGTTCCGTCTCTGGTCCACTGTAATGTTCCGTTTCTGGTCCACGCTAATTTTCTGTTTCTGTTTCACGGTAATGTTCCGTTTCTGGTCCACGATAATGTTGTGTTTCTGTTTCACGGTAATGTTCTGTTTCACGGTAATGTTCTGTCTCTGGTCCACGCTAATGTTCTGTTTCTGTTTCACGGTAATGTTCCGTTTCTTGTCCACAATAAAGTTGTTTTTCTGTTTCACGGTAATGTTCCGTTTCTGGTCCACAATAATGTTGTGTTTCTGTTTCACGCTAATGTTTTGTTTCTGGTCCACGATAATGTTCTGTTTCGGTTTCACGATAATGTTCCGTTTCTGGTACACGATAATGTTCTGTTTCGGTTTCACGGTAATGTTCCGTCTCTGGTCCATGGTAATGTTCCGTCTCTGGTCCACGATAATGTTGTGTTTCTGTTTCACGTAATGTTCCGTTTCTGGTCCATGATAATGTTCTGTTTCACTGTAATGTTCTGTCTCTGGTCCATGCTAATGTTCTGTTTCTGTTTCACGGTAATGTTCCGTTTCTGGTCCACGATAATGTTGTGTTTCTGTTTCACGGTAATGTTCCGTTTCTGGTCCACAATAATGTTCTGTTTCGGTTTCACATTAATGTTCTGTCTCTGGTCCACGCTAATGTTCTGTTTCTGTTTCACGGTAATGTTCCGTTTCTGGTCCACGATAATGTTGTGTTTCTGTTTCACGGTAATGTTCAGTTTCTGGTCCACAATAATGTTCTGTTTCGGTTTCACGGTAATGTTCCGTCTCTGGTCCACAGTAATGTTCCGTTTCACGGTAATGTTCCATTTTTGGTCCACGGTAATGTTCTGTCTCTGGTCCACGATAATGTTCGGTTTCACGGTAATGTTCCGTCTCTGGTCCAAGATAATGTTGTGTTTCTGTTTCACGGTAATGTTCCGTTTCTGGTCCACGATAATGTTCTGTTTCGGTTTCACGGTAATGTTCTGTCTCTGGTCCACGGTAATGTTCTGTCTCTGGTCCACGGTAATGTTCCGTTTCACGGTAATGTTCCGTCTCTGGTCCATGATAATGTTGTGTTTCTGTTTCACGGTTTTGTTCCGTTTCTGGTCCACGATAATGTTCCGTCTCTGGTCCACGGTAATGTTCCGTCTCTGGTCCACGATAATGTTGTGTTTCTGTTTCACGGTAATGTTCCGTTTCTGGTCCACGATAATGTTCTGTTTCCGTTTCACGGTAATGTTCTGTCTCTGGTCCACGGTAATGTTCTGTCTCTGGTCCACGGTAATGTTCTGTCTCTGGTCCACGGTAATGTTCTGTTTCTGTTTCACGGTAATGTTCCATCTCTGGTCCACGATAATGTTCGGTTTCACGGTAATGTTCGGTTTCACGGTAATGTTCTGGTCCACGGTAATGTTCTGTCTCTGTTCCATGATAATGTTCCTTCTTCTGTTTCACGGTAATGTTCCGTTTCTGGTCCACGATAATGTTCTGTTTTGGTTTAACGGTAATGTTCGGTCTCTGGTCCACAGTAATGTTCTGTCTCTGTTCCATGATAATGTTCGGTTTCACGATAATGTTCGGTCTCTGGTCCACGATAATGTTCCTTTTTCTGTTTCACGGTAATGTTCTGTTTCGGTTTAACGGTAATGTTCGGTCTCTGGTCCACAGTATTGTTCTGTCTCTGTTCCATGATAATGTTCGGTTTCACGATAATGTTCCGTTTCTGGTCCACGATAATGTTCTGTTTCGGTTTCACGGTAATGTTCCGTCTCTGGTCCACGGTAATGTCTCGTCTCTGGTCCACGATAATGTTGTGTTTCTGTTTCACGGTAATGTTCCGTTTCTGGTCCATGATAATGTTCTGTTTCACGGTAATGTTCTGTCTCTGGTCCATGGTAATGTTCTGTCTCTGGTCCACGGTGATGTTCGGTTTCAAGGTAAAGTTCGGTCTCTGGTCCACAGTAATGTTCTGTCTCTGGTCCACGGTAATGTTCTGTTTCTCTTTCACGGTAATGTTCTGTCTCTGGTCCACGATAATGTTCGGTTTCACGGTAATGTTCGGTTTCACGGTAATGTTCTGGTCCACGGTAATGTTCTGGTCCACAGTAATGTTCTGTCTCTGTTCCATGATAATGTTCGGTTTCACGATAATGTTCCGTTTCTGGTCCACGATAATGTTCTGTTTCGGTTTCACGGTAATGTTCCATTTCTGGTCCACGATAATTTTGTGTTTCTGTTTCACGGTAATGTTCCGTCTCTGGTCCACGGTAATGTTCCGTCTCTGGTCCACGATAATGTTCGGTTTCTGTTTCACGGTAATGTTCCGTTTCTGGTCCATGATAATTTTCTGTTTCACGGTAATGTTCTGTTTCTGGTCCACGCTAATGTTTTGTTTCTGTTTCACGGTAATGTTCTGTCTCTGGTCCACGGTAATGTTCGATCTCTGGTCCATGATAATGTTCGGTTTCACGGTAATGTTCCGTCTCTGGTCCATGATAATGTTCTGTTTCTGTTTCACGGTAATGTTCCATTTCTGGTCCACGATAATTTTGTGTTTCTGTTTCACGGTAATGTTCCGTTTCTGGTCCACGATAATGTTCTGTTTCGGTTTCACGGTAATGTTCTGTCTCTGGTCCACGATAATGTTCGGTTTCACGGTAATGTTCCGTCTCTGGTCCACGATAATGTTCCGTCTTTGGTCCACGATAATGTTCTGTCTCTGGTCCATGATAATGGTCCGTTTCTGGTCCACGATAATGTTCTGTTTCGGTTTCACGGTAATGTTCTGTCTCTGGTCCACGGTAATGTTCTGTCTCTGGTCCACGGTAATGTTCTGTTTCCGTTTCACGGTAATGTTCTGTCTCTGGTCCACGGTAATGTTCTGTCTCTGGTCCACGGTAATGTTCTGTTTCTGTTTCACGGTAATGTTCCATCTCTGGTCCACGATAATGTTCGGTTTCACGGTAATGTTCGGTTTCACGGTAATGTTCTGGTCCACGGTAATGTTCTGTCTCTGTTCCATGATAATGTTCCTTCTTCTGTTTCACGGTAATGTTCCGTTTCTGGTCCACGATAATGTTCTGTTTTGGTTTAACGGTAATGTTCGGTCTCTGGTCCACAGTAATGTTCTGTCTCTGTTCCATGATAATGTTCGGTTTCACGATAATGTTCGGTCTCTGGTCCACGATAATGTTCCTTTTTCTGTTTCACGGTAATGTTCTGTTTCGGTTTAACGGTAATGTTCGGTCTCTGGTCCACAGTATTGTTCTGTCTCTGTTCCATGATAATGTTCGGTTTCACGATAATGTTCCGTTTCTGGTCCACGATAATGTTCTGTTTCGGTTTCACGGTAATGTTCCGTCTCTGGTCCACGGTAATGTCTCGTCTCTGGTCCACGATAATGTTGTGTTTCTGTTTCACGGTAATGTTCCGTTTCTGGTCCATGATAATGTTCTGTTTCACGGTAATGTTCTGTCTCTGGTCCATGGTAATGTTCTGTCTCTGGTCCACGGTGATGTTCGGTTTCAAGGTAAAGTTCGGTCTCTGGTCCACAGTAATGTTCTGTCTCTGGTCCACGGTAATGTTCTGTTTCTGTTTCACGGTAATGTTCTGTCTCTTGTCCACGATAATGTTCGGTTTCACGGTAATGTTCGGTTTCACGGTAATGTTCTGGTCCACGGTAATGTTCTGGTCCACAGTAATGTTCTGTCTCTGTTCCATGATAATGTTCGGTTTCACGATAATGTTCCGTTTCTGGTCCACGATAATGTTCTGTTTCGGTTTCACGGTAATGTTCCATTTCTGGTCCACGGTAATGTTCCGTCTCTGGTCCACGATAATGTTCGGTTTCTGTTTCACGGTAATGTTCCGTTTCTGGTCCATGATAATTTTCTGTTTCACGGTAATGTTCTGTTTCTGGTCCACGCTAATGTTTTGTTTCTGTTTCACGGTAATGTTCTGTCTCTGGTCCACGGTAATGTTCGATCTCTGGTCCATGATAATGTTCGGTTTCACGGTAATGTTCCGTCTCTGGTCCATGATAATGTTCTGTTTCTGTTTCACGGTAATGTTCCATTTCTGGTCCACGATAATTTTGTGTTTCTGTTTCACGGTAATGTTCCGTTTCTGGTCCACGATAATGTTCTGTTTCGGTGTCACGGTAATGTTCTGTCTCTGGTCCACGGTAATGTTCTGTCTCTGGTCCACGATAATGTTCGGTTTCACGGTAATGTTCCGTCTCTGGTCCACGATAATGTTCCGTCTTTGGTCCACGATAATGTTCTGTCTCTGGTCCATGATAATGGTCCGTTTCTGGTCCACGATAATGTTCTGTTTCGGTTTCACGGTAATGTTCTGTCTCTGGTCCACGGTAATGTTCTGTCTCTGGTCCACGGTAATGTTCCGTTTCACGCTAATGTTCCGTCTCTGGTCCACGATAATGTTGTGTTTCTGTTTCACGGTTTTGTTCCGTTTCTGGTCAACGATAATGTTCCGTCTCTGGTCAACGATAATGTTCTGTCTCTGGTCCACGATAATGTTCCGTTTCTGGTCCACGATAATGTTCTGTTTCGGTTTCACGGTAATGTTCTGTCTCTGGTCCACGATAATGTTCTGTCTCTGGTCCACGGTAATGTTCTGTTTCTGTTTCACGGTAATGTTCCGTTTCTGGTCCACGATAATGTTGTGTTTCTGTTTCACGGTAATGTTCCGTTTCTGGTCCACGATAATGTTGTGTTTCTGTTTCACGGTAATGTTCAGTTTCTGGTCCACAATAATGTTCTGTTTCGGATTCACGGTAATGTTTTGTCTCTGGTCCACGGTAATGTTCGGTTTCACGGTAATGTTCTGGTTCACGGTAGAGTTCCGTCTCTGGTCCACAGTAATGTTCCGTTTCACGGTAATGTTCCATCTTTGGTCCACGGTAATGTTCTGTCTCTGGTCCACGATAATGTTCTGTCTCTGGTCCACGATAATGTTCCGTTTCTGGTCCACGATAATGTTCTGTTTCGGTTTCACGGTAATGTTCTGTCTCTGGTCCACGATAATGTTCTGTCTCTGGTCCACGGTAATGTTCTGTTTCTGTTTCACGGTAATGTTCCGTTTCTGGTCCACGATAATGTTGTGTTTCTGTTTCACGGTAATGTTCCGTTTCTGGTCCACGATAATGTTGTGTTTCTGTTTCACGGTAATGTTCAGTTTCTGGTCCACAATAATGTTCTGTTTCGGATTCACGGTAATGTTTTGTCTCTGGTCCACGGTAATGTTCGGTTTCACAGTAATGTTCTGGTTCACGGTAGAGTTCCGTCTCTGGTCCACGGTAATGTTGTGTTTCTGTTTCATGGTAATGTTCTGTCTCTGGTCCACGGTAATGTTCTGTTTCTGTTTCACGGTAATGTTCCGTTTCTGGTCCACGATAATGTTGTGTTTCTGTTTCACGGTAATGTTCTTTCTCTGGTCCACGCTAATGTTCTGTTTCTGTTTCACGGTAATGTTCCGTTTCGGTTTCACGGTAATGTTCCGTCTCTGGTCCACTGTAATGTTCCGTTTCTGGTCCACGCTAATTTTCTGTTTCTGTTTCACGGTAATGTTCCGTTTCTGGTCCACGATAATGTTGTGTTTCTGTTTCACGGTAATGTTCTGTTTCACGGTAATGTTCTGTCTCTGGTCCACGCTAATGTTCTGTTTCTGTTTCACGGTAATGTTCCGTTTCTTGTCCACAATAAAGTTGTTTTTCTGTTTCACGGTAATGTTCCGTTTCTGGTCCACAATAATGTTGTGTTTCTGTTTCACGCTAATGTTTTGTTTCTGGTCCACGATAATGTTCTGTTTCGGTTTCACGATAATGTTCCGTTTCTGGTACACGATAATGTTCTGTTTCGGTTTCACGGTAATGTTCCGTCTCTGGTCCATGGTAATGTTCCGTCTCTGGTCCACGATAATGTTGTGTTTCTGTTTCACGGTAATGTTCCGTTTCTGGTCCATGATAATGTTCTGTTTCACTGTAATGTTCTGTCTCTGGTCCATGCTAATGTTCTGTTTCTGTTTCACGGTAATGTTCCGTTTCTGGTCCACGATAATGTTGTGTTTCTGTTTCACGGTAATGTTCCGTTTCTGGTCCACAATAATGTTCTGTTTCGGTTTCACATTAATGTTCTGTCTCTGGTCCACGCTAATGTTCTGTTTCTGTTTCACGGTAATGTTCCGTTTCTGGTCCACGATAATGTTGTGTTTCTGTTTCACGGTAATGTTCAGTTTCTGGTCCACAATAATGTTCTGTTTCGGTTTCACGGTAATGTTCCGTCTCTGGTCCACAGTAATGTTCCGTTTCACGGTAATGTTCCATTTTTGGTCCACGGTAATGTTCTGTCTCTGGTCCACGATAATGTTCGGTTTCACGGTAATGTTCCGTCTCTGGTCCAAGATAATGTTGTGTTTCTGTTTCACGGTAATGTTCCGTTTCTGGTCCACGATAATGTTCTGTTTCGGTTTCACGGTAATGTTCTGTCTCTGGTCCACGGTAATGTTCTGTCTCTGGTCCACGGTAATGTTCCGTTTCACGGTAATGTTCCGTCTCTGGTCCATGATAATGTTGTGTTTCTGTTTCACGGTTTTGTTCCGTTTCTGGTCCACGATAATGTTCCGTCTCTGGTCCACGGTAATGTTCCGTCTCTGGTCAACGATAATGTTGTGTTTCTGTTTCACGGTAATGTTCCGTTTCTGGTCCACGATAATGTTCTGTTTCCGTTTCACGGTAATGTTCTGTCTCTGGTCCACGGTAATGTTCTGTCTCTGGTCCACGGTAATGTTCTGTCTCTGGTCCACGGTAATGTTCTGTTTCTGTTTCACGGTAATGTTCCATCTCTGGTCCACGATAATGTTCGGTTTCACGGTAATGTTCGGTTTCACGGTAATGTTCTGGTCCACGGTAATGTTCTGTCTCTGTTCCATGATAATGTTCCTTCTTCTGTTTCACGGTAATGTTCCGTTTCTGGTCCACGATAATGTTCTGTTTTGGTTTAACGGTAATGTTCGGTCTCTGGTCCACAGTAATGTTCTGTCTCTGTTCCATGATAATGTTCGGTTTCACGATAATGTTCGGTCTCTGGTCCACGATAATGTTCCTTTTTCTGTTTCACGGTAATGTTCTGTTTCGGTTTAACGGTAATGTTCGGTCTCTGGTCCACAGTATTGTTCTGTCTCTGTTCCATGATAATGTTCGGTTTCACGATAATGTTCCGTTTCTGGTCCACGATAATGTTCTGTTTCGGTTTCACGGTAATGTTCCGTCTCTGGTCCACGGTAATGTCTCGTCTCTGGTCCACGATAATGTTGTGTTTCTGTTTCACGGTAATGTTCCGTTTCTGGTCCATGATAATGTTCTGTTTCACGGTAATGTTCTGTCTCTGGTCCATGGTAATGTTCTGTCTCTGGTCCACGGTGATGTTCGGTTTCAAGGTAAAGTTCGGTCTCTGGTCCACAGTAATGTTCTGTCTCTGGTCCACGGTAATGTTCTGTTTCTCTTTCACGGTAATGTTCTGTCTCTGGTCCACGATAATGTTCGGTTTCACGGTAATGTTCGGTTTCACGGTAATGTTCTGGTCCACGGTAATGTTCTGGTCCACAGTAATGTTCTGTCTCTGTTCCATGATAATGTTCGGTTTCACGATAATGTTCCGTTTCTGGTCCACGATAATGTTCTGTTTCGGTTTCACGGTAATGTTCCATTTCTGGTCCACGATAATTTTGTGTTTCTGTTTCACGGTAATGTTCCGTCTCTGGTCCACGGTAATGTTCCGTCTCTGGTCCACGATAATGTTCGGTTTCTGTTTCACGGTAATGTTCCGTTTCTGGTCCATGATAATTTTCTGTTTCACGGTAATGTTCTGTTTCTGGTCCACGCTAATGTTTTGTTTCTGTTTCACGGTAATGTTCTGTCTCTGGTCCACGGTAATGTTCGATCTCTGGTCCATGATAATGTTCGGTTTCTCGGTAATGTTCCGTCTCTGGTCCATGATAATGTTCTGTTTCTGTTTCACGGTAATGTTCCATTTCTGGTCCACGATAATTTTGTGTTTCTGTTTCACGGTAATGTTCCGTTTCTGGTCCACGATAATGTTCTGTTTCGGTTTCACGGTAATGTTCTGTCTCTGGTCCACGGTAATGTTCTGTCTCTGGTCCACGATAATGTTCGGTTTCACGGTAATGTTCCGTCTCTGGTCCACGATAATGTTCCGTCTTTGGTCCACGATAATGTTCTGTCTCTGGTCCATGATAATGGTCCGTTTCTGGTCCACGATAATGTTCTGTTTCGGTTTCACGGTAATGTTCTGTCTCTGGTCCACGGTAATGTTCTGTCTCTGGTCCACGGTAATGTTCCGTTTCACGCTAATGGTCCGTTTCTGGTCCACGATAATGTTCTGTTTCCGTTTCACGGTAATGTTCTGTCTCTGGTCCACGGTAATGTTCTGTCTCTGGTCCACGGTAATGTTCTGTCTCTGGTCCACGGTAATGTTCTGTTTCTGTTTCACGGTAATGTTCCATCTCTGGTCCACGATAATGTTCGGTTTCACGGTAATGTTCGGTTTCACGGTAATGTTCTGGTCCACGGTAATGTTCTGTCTCTGTTCCATGATAATGTTCCTTCTTCTGTTTCACGGTAATGTTCCGTTTCTGGTCCACGATAATGTTCTGTTTTGGTTTAACGGTAATGTTCGGTCTCTGGTCCACAGTAATGTTCTGTCTCTGTTTCATGATAATGTTCGGTTTCACGATAATGTTCGGTCTCTGGTCCACGATAATGTTCCTTTTTCTGTTTCACGGTAATGTTCTGTTTCGGTTTAACGGTAATGTTCGGTCTCTGGTCCACAGTATTGTTCTGTCTCTGTTCCATGATAATGTTCGGTTTCACGATAATGTTCCGTTTCTGGTCCACGATAATGTTCTGTTTCGGTTTCACGGTAATGTTCCGTCTCTGGTCCACGGTAATGTCTCGTCTCTGGTCCACGATAATGTTGTGTTTCTGTTTCACGGTAATGTTCCGTTTCTGGTCCATGATAATGTTCTGTTTCACGGTAATGTTCTGTCTCTGGTCCATGGTAATGTTCTGTCTCTGGTCCACGGTGATGTTCGGTTTCAAGGTAAAGTTCGGTCTCTGGTCCACAGTAATGTTCTGTCTCTGGTCCACGGTAATGTTCTGTTTCTGTTTCACGGTAATGTTCTGTCTCTTGTCCACGATAATGTTCGGTTTCACGGTAATGTTCGGTTTCACGGTAATGTTCTGGTCCACGGTAATGTTCTGGTCCACAGTAATGTTCTGTCTCTGTTCCATGATAATGTTCGGTTTCACGATAATGTTCCGTTTCTGGTCCACGATAATGTTCTGTTTCGGTTTCACGGTAATGTTCCATTTCTGGTCCACGGTAATGTTCCGTCTCTGGTCCACGATAATGTTCGGTTTCTGTTTCACGGTAATGTTCCGTTTCTGGTCCATGATAATTTTCTGTTTCACGGTAATGTTCTGTTTCTGGTCCACGCTAATGTTTTGTTTCTGTTTCACGGTAATGTTCTGTCTCTGGTCCACGGTAATGTTCGATCTCTGGTCCATGATAATGTTCGGTTTCACGGTAATGTTCCGTCTCTGGTCCATGATAATGTTCTGTTTCTGTTTCACGGTAATGTTCCATTTCTGGTCCACGATAATTTTGTGTTTCTGTTTCACGGTAATGTTCCGTTTCTGGTCCACGATAATGTTCTGTTTCGGTGTCACGGTAATGTTCTGTCTCTGGTCCACGGTAATGTTCTGTCTCTGGTCCACGATAATGTTCGGTTTCACGGTAATGTTCCGTCTCTGGTCCACGATAATGTTCCGTCTTTGGTCCACGATAATGTTCTGTCTCTGGTCCATGATAATGGTCCGTTTCTGGTCCACGATAATGTTCTGTTTCGGTTTCACGGTAATGTTCTGTCTCTGGTCCACGGTAATGTTCTGTCTCTGGTCCACGGTAATGTTCCGTTTCACGCTAATGTTCCGTCTCTGGTCCACGATAATGTTGTGTTTCTGTTTCACGGTTTTGTTCCGTTTCTGGTCCATGATAATGTTCTGTTTAGGTTTCACGGTAATGTTCTGTCTCTGGTCAACGATAATGTTCCGTCTCTGGTCAACGATAATGTTCTGTCTCTGGTCCACGATAATGTTCCGTTTCTGGTCCACGATAATGTTCTGTTTCGGTTTCACGGTAATGTTCTGTCTCTGGTCCACAATAATGTTCTGTCTCTGGTCCACGGTAATGTTCTGTTTCTGTTTCACGGTAATGTTCCGTTTCTGGTCCACGATAATGTTGTGTTTCTGTTTCACGGTAATGTTCCGTTTCTGGTCCACGATAATGTTGTGTTTCTGTTTCACGGTAATGTTCAGTTTCTGGTCCACAATAATGTTCTGTTTCGGATTCACGGTAATGTTTTGTCTCTGGTCCACGGTAATGTTCGGTTTCACGGTAATGTTCTGGTTCACGGTAGAGTTCCGTCTCTGGTCCACAGTAATGTTCCGTTTCACGGTAATGTTCCATCTTTGGTCCACGGTAATGTTCTGTCTCTGGTCCACGATAATGTTCGGTTTCAGGGTAATGTTCCGTCTCTGGTCCAAGATAATGTTGTGTTTCTGTTTCACGGTAATATTCCGTTTCTGGTCCACGATAATGTTCTGTTTCGGTTTCACGGTAATGTTCTGTCTCTGGTCCACGGTAATGTTCTGTCTCTGGTCCACGGTAATGTTCCGTTTCACGGTAATGTTCTGTCTCTGGTCCATGATAATTTTGTGTTTCTGTTTCACGGTTTTGTTCTGTTTCCTGTCCACGATAATGTTCTGTTTCTGTTTCACGGTAATGTTCCGTTTCTGGTCCACGAAAATGTTGTGTTTTTGTTTCACGGTAATGTTCCGTTTCTGGTCCACGATAATGTTCTGTTTCCGTTTCACGGTAATGTTATGTCTCTGGTCCACGGTAATGTTCTGTCTCTGGTCCACGGTAATGTTCTGTTTCTGTTTCACGGTAATGTTCCGTCTCTGGTCCACGATAATGTTCGGTTTCACGGTAATGTTCTGTTTCACGGTAATGTTCTGGTCCACGGTAATGTTCTGTCTCTGTTCCATGATAATGTTCGGTTTCAGGATAATATTCGGTCTCTGGTCCACGATAATGTTCCGTCTTCTGTTTCACGGTAATGTTCCGTTTCTGGTCCACGATAATGTTCTGTTTTGGTTTAACGGTAATGTTCGGTCTCTGGTCCACAGTAATGTTCTGTCTCTGTTCCATGATAATGTTCGGTTTCACGATAATGTTCGGTCTCTTGTCCACGATAATGTTCCTTTTTCTGTTTCACGTAATGTTCTGTTTCGGTTTAACGGTAATGTTCGGTCTCTGGTCCACAGTATTGTTCTGTCTCTGTTCCATGATAATGTTCGGTTTCACGATAATGTTCCGTTTCTGGTCCACGATAATGTTCTGTTTCGGTTTCACGGTAATGTTCCGTCTCTGGTCCACGGTAATGTTCCGTCTCTGGTCCACGATAACGTTGTGTTTCTGTTTCACGGTAATGTTCTGTCTCTGGTCCATGGTAATGTTCTGTCTCTGGTCCACGGTGATGTTCGGTTTCAAGGTAAAGTTCAGTCTCTGGTCCACAGTAATGTTCTGTCTCTGGTCCACGGTAATGTTCTGTCTCTGGTCCACGGTAATGTTCTGTTTCTGTTTCACGGTAATGTTCTGTCTCTGTTCCATGATAATGTTGGGTTTCACGATAATATTCGGTCTCTGGTCCACGATAATGTTCCTTTTTCTGTTTCACGGTAATGTTCCTTTTCTGGTCCACAGTAATGTTCTGTCTCTGTTCCATGATAATGTTCGGTCTCTGGTCCACGATAATGTTCTTTTTCTGTTTCACGGTAATGTTCTGTTTCGGTTTAACGGTAATGTTCGGTCTCTGGTCCACAGTAATGTTCTGTCTCTGTTCCATGATAATGTTCGGTTTCACGATAATGTTCCGTTTCTGGTCCACGATAATGTTCTGTTTCGGTTTCACGGTAATGTTCCATTTCTGGTCCACGATAATTTTGTGTTTCTGTTTCACGGTAATGTTCCGTCTCTGGTCCACGATAATGTTCTGTTTCTGTTTCACGGTAATGTTCCGTTTCTGGTCCATGATAATTTTCTGTTTCACGGTAATGTTCTGTTTCTGGTCCACGCTAATATTTTGTTTCTGTTTCACGGTAATGTTCTGTTTCTGGTCCACGATAATGTTGTGTTTCTGTTTCACGGTAATGTTCTGTTTCACAGTAATGTTCTGTCTCTGGTCCACGCTAATGTTCTGTTTCTGTTTCACGGTAATGTTCCGTTTCTGGTCCACGATAATGTTGTGTTTCTGTTTCACGGTAATGTTCCGTTTCTTGTCCATGATAATGTTCTGTTTCACGGTAATGTTCTGTCTCTGGTCCACGGTGATGTTCGGTTTCAAGGTAAAGTTCGGTCTCTGGTACACATTAATGTTCTGTCTCTGGTCCATGGTAATGTTCTGTCTCTGGTCCACGGTAATGTTCTGTCTCTGGTCCACGGTAATGTTCTGTCTCTGGTCCACGGTAATGTTCGATCTCTGGTCCATGATAATGTTCGGTTTCACGGTAATGTTCCGTCTCTGGTCCATGATAATGTTCTGTTTCTGTTTCACGGTAATGTTCCATTTCTGGTCCATGATAATTTTGTGTTTCTGTTTCACGGTAATGTTCCGTTTCTGGTCCACGATAATGTTCTGTTTCGGTTTCACGGTAATGTTCTGTCTCTGGTCCACGGTAATGTTCTGTCTCTGGTCCACGATAATATTCGGTTTCACGATAAAGTTCCGTTTTTGGTCCACGATAATGTTCTGTTTCGGTTTCACGGTAATGTTCCGTCTCTGGTCCACGGTAATGTTCCGTCTCTGGTCCACGATGATGTTGTGTTTCTGTTTCACGGTAATGTTCCGTTTCTGGTCCAAGATAATGTTCTGTTTCACGGTAATGTTCTGTCTCTGGTCCATGGTAATGTTCTGTCTCTGGTCCACGGTGATATTCGGTTTCAAGGTAAAGTTCGGTCTCTGGTCCACAGTAATGTTCTGTCTCTGGTCCACGGTAATGTTCTGTTTCTGTTTCACGGTAATGTTCTGTTTCGGTTTAACGGTAATGTTCGGTCTCTGGTCCACAGTATTGTTCTGTCTCTGTTCCTTGATAATGTTCGGTTTCACGATAATGTTCCGTTTCTGGTCCACGATAATGTTCTGTTTCGGTTTCACGGTAATGTTCCATTTCTGGTCCACGACAATTTTGTGTTTCTGTTTCACGGTAATGTTCCGTCTCTGGTCCACGATAATGTTCCGTCTCTGGTCCACGATAATGTTCTGTTTCTGTTTCACGGTAATGTTCCGTTTCTGGTCCATGATAATTTTCTGTTTCACGGTAATGTTCCGTTTCTGGTCCATGATAATTTTCTGTTTCACGGTAATGTTCTGTCTCTGGTCCACGCTAATGTTTTGTTTCTGTTTCACGGTAATGTTCCGTTTCTGGTCCGCGATAATGTTGTGTTTCTGTTTCACGGTAATGTTCTGTTTCACAGTAATGTTCTGTCTCTGGTCCACGCTAATGTTCTGTTTCTGTTTCACGGTAATGTTCCGTTTCTGTTTCACGGTAATGTTCCGTTTCTGGTCCACAATAATGTTATGTTTCGGTTTCACGGTAATGTTCTGTTTCGGTTTAACGGTAATGTTCGGTCTCTGGTCCACAGTAATGTTCTCTCTCTGTTCCATGATAATGTTCGGTTTCACGATAATGTTCCGTTTCTGGTCCACGATAATGTTCTGTTTCGGTTTCACGGTAATGTTCCATTTCTGGTCCACGATAATTTTGTGTTTCTGTTTCACGGTAATGTTCCGTCTCTGGTCCACGGTAATGTTCCATTTCTGGTCCACGATAATTTTGTGTTTCTGTTTCACGATAATGTTCGGTTTCTGTTTCACGGTAATGTTCCGTTTCTGGTCCATGATAATTTTCTGTTTCACGGTAATGTTCCGTTTCTGGTCCATGATAATGTTCTGTTTAGGTTTCACGGTAATGTTCTGTCTCTGGTCAACGATAATGTTCCGTCTCTGGTCAACGATAATGTTCTGTCTCTGGTTCACGATAATGTTCCGTTTCTGGTCCACGATAATGTTCTGTTTCGGTTTCACAGTAATGTTCTGTCTCTGGTCAACCATAATGTTCCGTCTCTGGTCAACGATAATGTTCTGTCTCTGGTCCACGGTAATGTTCTGTTTCTGTTTCACGGTAATGTTCTGTCTCTGGTCCACGGTGATGTTCTGTTTCACGGTAATGTTCTGTCTCTGGTCCATGGTAATGTTCTGTCTCTGGTCCACGGTGATGTTCGGTTTCAAGGTAAAGTTCGGTCTCTGGTCCACAGTAATGTTCTGTCTCTGGTCCACGGTAATGTTCTGTTTCTGTTTCACGGTAATGTTCTGTCTCTTGTCCACGATAATGTTCGGTTTCACGGTAATGTTCGGTTTCACGGTAATGTTCTGGTCCACGGTAATGTTCTGGTCCACAGTAATGTTCTGTCTCTGTTCCATGATAATGTTCGGTTTCACGATAATGTTCCGTTTCTGGTCCACGATAATGTTCTGTTTCGGTTTCACGGTAATGTTCCATTTCTGGTCCACGGTAATGTTCCGTCTCTGGTCCACGATAATGTTCGGTTTCTGTTTCACGGTAATGTTCCGTTTCTGGTCCATGATAATTTTCTGTTTCACGGTAATGTTCTGTTTCTGGTCCACGCTAATGTTTTGTTTCTGTTTCACGGTAATGTTCTGTCTCTGGTCCACGGTAATGTTCGATCTCTGGTCCATGATAATGTTCGGTTTCACGGTAATGTTCCGTCTCTGGTCCATGATAATGTTCTGTTTCTGTTTCACGGTAATGTTCCATTTCTGGTCCACGATAATTTTGTGTTTCTGTTTCACGGTAATGTTCCGTTTCTGGTCCACGATAATGTTCTGTTTCGGTGTCACGGTAATGTTCTGTCTCTGGTCCACGGTAATGTTCTGTCTCTGGTCCACGATAATGTTCGGTTTCACGGTAATGTTCCGTCTCTGGTCCACGATAATGTTCCGTCTTTGGTCCACGATAATGTTCTGTCTCTGGTCCATGATAATGGTCCGTTTCTGGTCCACGATAATGTTCTGTTTCGGTTTCACGGTAATGTTCTGTCTCTGGTCCACGGTAATGTTCTGTCTCTGGTCCACGGTAATGTTCCGTTTCACGCTAATGTTCCGTCTCTGGTCCACGATAATGTTGTGTTTCTGTTTCACGGTTTTGTTCCGTTTCTGGTCCATGATAATGTTCTGTTTAGGTTTCACGGTAATGTTCTGTCTCTGGTCAACGATAATGTTCCGTCTCTGGTCAACGATAATGTTCTGTCTCTGGTCCACGATAATGTTCCGTTTCTGGTCCACGATAATGTTCTGTTTCGGTTTCACGGTAATGTTCTGTCTCTGGTCCACAATAATGTTCTGTCTCTGGTCCACGGTAATGTTCTGTTTCTGTTTCACGGTAATGTTCCGTTTCTGGTCCACGATAATGTTGTGTTTCTGTTTCACGGTAATGTTCCGTTTCTGGTCCACGATAATGTTGTGTTTCTGTTTCACGGTAATGTTCAGTTTCTGGTCCACAATAATGTTCTGTTTCGGATTCACGGTAATGTTTTGTCTCTGGTCCACGGTAATGTTCGGTTTCACGGTAATGTTCTGGTTCACGGTAGAGTTCCGTCTCTGGTCCACAGTAATGTTCCGTTTCACGGTAATGTTCCATCTTTGGTCCACGGTAATGTTCTGTCTCTGGTCCACGATAATGTTCGGTTTCAGGGTAATGTTCCGTCTCTGGTCCAAGATAATGTTGTGTTTCTGTTTCACGGTAATATTCCGTTTCTGGTCCACGATAATGTTCTGTTTCGGTTTCACGGTAATGTTCTGTCTCTGGTCCACGGTAATGTTCTGTCTCTGGTCCACGGTAATGTTCCGTTTCACGGTAATGTTCTGTCTCTGGTCCATGATAATTTTGTGTTTCTGTTTCACGGTTTTGTTCTGTTTCCTGTCCACGATAATGTTCTGTTTCTGTTTCACGGTAATGTTCCGTTTCTGGTCCACGAAAATGTTGTGTTTTTGTTTCACGGTAATGTTCCGTTTCTGGTCCACGATAATGTTCTGTTTCCGTTTCACGGTAATGTTATGTCTCTGGTCCACGGTAATGTTCTGTCTCTGGTCCACGGTAATGTTCTGTTTCTGTTTCACGGTAATGTTCCGTCTCTGGTCCACGATAATGTTCGGTTTCACGGTAATGTTCTGTTTCACGGTAATGTTCTGGTCCACGGTAATGTTCTGTCTCTGTTCCATGATAATGTTCGGTTTCAGGATAATATTCGGTCTCTGGTCCACGATAATGTTCCGTCTTCTGTTTCACGGTAATGTTCCGTTTCTGGTCCACGATAATGTTCTGTTTTGGTTTAACGGTAATGTTCGGTCTCTGGTCCACAGTAATGTTCTGTCTCTGTTCCATGATAATGTTCGGTTTCACGATAATGTTCGGTCTCTTGTCCACGATAATGTTCCTTTTTCTGTTTCACGTAATGTTCTGTTTCGGTTTAACGGTAATGTTCGGTCTCTGGTCCACAGTATTGTTCTGTCTCTGTTCCATGATAATGTTCGGTTTCACGATAATGTTCCGTTTCTGGTCCACGATAATGTTCTGTTTCGGTTTCACGGTAATGTTCCGTCTCTGGTCCACGGTAATGTTCCGTCTCTGGTCCACGATAACGTTGTGTTTCTGTTTCACGGTAATGTTCTGTCTCTGGTCCATGGTAATGTTCTGTCTCTGGTCCACGGTGATGTTCGGTTTCAAGGTAAAGTTCAGTCTCTGGTCCACAGTAATGTTCTGTCTCTGGTCCACGGTAATGTTCTGTCTCTGGTCCACGGTAATGTTCTGTTTCTGTTTCACGGTAATGTTCTGTCTCTGTTCCATGATAATGTTGGGTTTCACGATAATATTCGGTCTCTGGTCCACGATAATGTTCCTTTTTCTGTTTCACGGTAATGTTCCTTTTCTGGTCCACAGTAATGTTCTGTCTCTGTTCCATGATAATGTTCGGTCTCTGGTCCACGATAATGTTCTTTTTCTGTTTCACGGTAATGTTCTGTTTCGGTTTAACGGTAATGTTCGGTCTCTGGTCCACAGTAATGTTCTGTCTCTGTTCCATGATAATGTTCGGTTTCACGATAATGTTCCGTTTCTGGTCCACGATAATGTTCTGTTTCGGTTTCACGGTAATGTTCCATTTCTGGTCCACGATAATTTTGTGTTTCTGTTTCACGGTAATGTTCCGTCTCTGGTCCACGATAATGTTCTGTTTCTGTTTCACGGTAATGTTCCGTTTCTGGTCCATGATAATTTTCTGTTTCACGGTAATGTTCTGTTTCTGGTCCACGCTAATATTTTGTTTCTGTTTCACGGTAATGTTCTGTTTCTGGTCCACGATAATGTTGTGTTTCTGTTTCACGGTAATGTTCTGTTTCACAGTAATGTTCTGTCTCTGGTCCACGCTAATGTTCTGTTTCTGTTTCACGGTAATGTTCCGTTTCTGGTCCACGATAATGTTGTGTTTCTGTTTCACGGTAATGTTCCGTTTCTTGTCCATGATAATGTTCTGTTTCACGGTAATGTTCTGTCTCTGGTCCACGGTGATGTTCGGTTTCAAGGTAAAGTTCGGTCTCTGGTACACATTAATGTTCTGTCTCTGGTCCATGGTAATGTTCTGTCTCTGGTCCACGGTAATGTTCTGTCTCTGGTCCACGGTAATGTTCTGTCTCTGGTCCACGGTAATGTTCGATCTCTGGTCCATGATAATGTTCGGTTTCACGGTAATGTTCCGTCTCTGGTCCATGATAATGTTCTGTTTCTGTTTCACGGTAATGTTCCATTTCTGGTCCATGATAATTTTGTGTTTCTGTTTCACGGTAATGTTCCGTTTCTGGTCCACGATAATGTTCTGTTTCGGTTTCACGGTAATTTTCTGTCTCTGGTCCACGGTAATGTTCTGTCTCTGGTCCACGATAATATTCGGTTTCACGATAAAGTTCCGTTTTTGGTCCACGATAATGTTCTGTTTCGGTTTCACGGTAATGTTCCGTCTCTGGTCCACGGTAATGTTCCGTCTCTGGTCCACGATGATGTTGTGTTTCTGTTTCACGGTAATGTTCCGTTTCTGGTCCAAGATAATGTTCTGTTTCACGGTAATGTTCTGTCTCTGGTCCATGGTAATGTTCTGTCTCTGGTCCACGGTGATATTCGGTTTCAAGGTAAAGTTCGGTCTCTGGTCCACAGTAATGTTCTGTCTCTGGTCCACGGTAATGTTCTGTTTCTGTTTCACGGTAATGTTCTGTTTCGGTTTAACGGTAATGTTCGGTCTCTGGTCCACAGTATTGTTCTGTCTCTGTTCCTTGATAATGTTCGGTTTCACGATAATGTTCCGTTTCTGGTCCACGATAATGTTCTGTTTCGGTTTCACGGTAATGTTCCATTTCTGGTCCACGACAATTTTGTGTTTCTGTTTCACGGTAATGTTCCGTCTCTGGTCCACGATAATGTTCCGTCTCTGGTCCACGATAATGTTCTGTTTCTGTTTCACGGTAATGTTCCGTTTCTGGTCCATGATAATTTTCTGTTTCACGGTAATGTTCCGTTTCTGGTCCATGATAATTTTCTGTTTCACGGTAATGTTCTGTCTCTGGTCCACGCTAATGTTTTGTTTCTGTTTCACGGTAATGTTCCGTTTCTGGTCCGCGATAATGTTGTGTTTCTGTTTCACGGTAATGTTCTGTTTCACAGTAATGTTCTGTCTCTGGTCCACGCTAATGTTCTGTTTCTGTTTCACGGTAATGTTCCGTTTCTGTTTCACGGTAATGTTCCGTTTCTGGTCCACAATAATGTTATGTTTCGGTTTCACGGTAATGTTCTGTTTCGGTTTAACGGTAATGTTCGGTCTCTGGTCCACAGTAATGTTCTCTCTCTGTTCCATGATAATGTTCGGTTTCACGATAATGTTCCGTTTCTGGTCCACGATAATGTTCTGTTTCGGTTTCACGGTAATGTTCCATTTCTGGTCCACGATAATTTTGTGTTTCTGTTTCACGGTAATGTTCCGTCTCTGGTCCACGGTAATGTTCCATTTCTGGTCCACGATAATTTTGTGTTTCTGTTTCACGATAATGTTCGGTTTCTGTTTCACGGTAATGTTCCGTTTCTGGTCCATGATAATTTTCTGTTTCACGGTAATGTTCCGTTTCTGGTCCATGATAATGTTCTGTTTAGGTTTCACGGTAATGTTCTGTCTCTGGTCAACGATAATGTTCCGTCTCTGGTCAACGATAATGTTCTGTCTCTGGTTCACGATAATGTTCCGTTTCTGGTCCACGATAATGTTCTGTTTCGGTTTCACAGTAATGTTCTGTCTCTGGTCAACCATAATGTTCCGTCTCTGGTCAACGATAATGTTCTGTCTCTGGTCCACGGTAATGTTCTGTTTCTGTTTCACGGTAATGTTCCGTTTCTGGTCCACGATAATGTTGTGTTTCTGTTTCACGGTAATGTTCTGTCTCTGGTCCACGCTAATGTTCTGTTTCTGTTTCACGGTACTGTTCCGTTTTGGTTTCACGGTAATGTTCCGTCTCTGGTCCATGGTAATGTTCCGTTTCTGGTCCACGCTAATGTTCTGTTTCTGTTAAACGGTAATGTTCCGTTTCTGGTCCACGATAATGTTGTGTTTCTGTTTCACGGTAATGTTCTGTTTCACGGTAATGTTCTGTCTCTGGTCCACGCTAATGTTCTGTTTCTTTTTCACGGTAATGTTCCGTTTCTTGTCCACGATAAAGTTGTTTTTCTGTTTCACGGTAATGTTCCGTTTCTGGTCCACAATAATGTTGTGTTTCTGTTTCACGCTAATGTTTTGTTTCTGGTCCACGATAATGTTCTGTTTCGGTTTCACGGTAATGTTCCGTTTCTGGTACACGATAATGTTCTGTTTCGGTTTCACGGTAATGTTCCGTCTCTGGTCCATGGTAATGTTCCGTCTCTGGTCCACGATAATGTTCTGTTTCTGTTTCACGGTAATGTTCCGTTTCTGGTCCATGATAATGTTCTGTTTCACTGTAATGTTCTGTCTCTGGTCCATGCTAATGTTCTGTTTCTGTTTCACGGTAATGTTCCGTTTCTGGTCCACGATAATGTTGTGTTTCTGTTTCACGGTAATGTTCCGTTTCTGGTCCACAATAATGTTCTGTTTCGGTTTCACATTAATGTTCTGTCTCTGGTCCACGCTAATGTTCTGTTTCTGTTTCACGGTAATGTTCCGTTTCTGGTCCACGATAATGTTGTGTTTCTGTTTCACGGTAATGTTCAGTTTCTGGTCCACAATAATGTTCTGTTTCGGTTTCACGGTAATGTTCCGTCTCTGGTCCACAGTAATGTTCCGTTTCACGGTAATGTTCCATTTTTGGTCCACGGTAATGTTCTGTCTCTGGTCCACGATAATGTTCGGTTTCACGGTAATGTTCCGTCTCTGGTCCAAGATAATGTTGTGTTTCTGTTTCACGGTAATGTTCCGTTTCTGGTCCACGATAATGTTCTTTTTCGGTTTCACGGTAATGTTCTGTCTCTGGTCCACGGTAATGTTCCGTTTCACGGTAATGTTCCGTCTCTGGTCCATGATAATGTTGTGTTTCTGTTTCACGGTTTTGTTCCGTTTCTGGTCCACGATAATGTTCTGTTTCTGTTTCACGGTAATGTTCCATTTCTGGTCCACGAAAATGTTGTGTTTCTGTTTCACGGTAATGTTCCGTTTCTGGTCCACGATAATGTTCTGTTTCCGTTTCACGGTAATGTTCTGTCTCTGGTCCACGCTAATGTTCTGTTTCTGTTTCACGGTAATGTTCCGTTTCTGGTCCACGATAATGTTGTGTTTCTGTTTCACGGTAATGTTCAGTTTCTGGTCCACAATAATGTTCTGTTTCGGTTTCACGGTAATGTTCCGTCTCTGGTCCACAGTAATGTTCCGTTTCACGGTAATGTTCCATTTTTGGTCCACGGTAATGTTCCGTTTCTGGTCCATGATAATTTTCTGTTTCACGGTAATGTTCCGTTTCTGGTCCATGATAATTTTCTGTTTCACGGTAATGTTCTGTCTCTGGTCCACGCTAATGTTTTGTTTCTGTTTCACGGTAATGTTCCGTTTCTGGTCCGCGATAATGTTGTGTTTCTGTTTCACGGTAATGTTCTGTTTCACAGTAATGTTCTGTCTCTGGTCCACGCTAATGTTCTGTTTCTGTTTCACGGTAATGTTCCGTTTCTGTTTCACGGTAATGTTCCGTTTCTGGTTCACGATAATGTTGTGTTTCTGTTTCACGGTAAGGTTCCGTTTCTGGTCCACAATAATGTTATGTTTCGGTTTCACGGTAATGTTCTGTTTCGGTTTAACGGTAATGTTCGGTCTCTGGTCCACAGTAATGTTCTCTCTCTGTTCCATGATAATGTTCGGTTTCACGATAATGTTCCGTTTCTGGTCCACGATAATGTTCTGTTTCGGTTTCACGGTAATGTTCCATTTCTGGTCCACGATAATTTTGTGTTTCTGTTTCACGGTAATGTTCCGTCTCTGGTCCACGGTAATGTTCCATTTCTGGTCCACGATAATTTTGTGTTTCTGTTTCACGATAATGTTCGGTTTCTGTTTCACGGTAATGTTCCGTTTCTGGTCCATGATAATTTTCTGTTTCACGGTAATGTTCCGTTTCTGGTCCATGATAATGTTCTGTTTAGGTTTCACGGTAATGTTCTGTCTCTGGTCAACGATAATGTTCCGTCTCTGGTCAACGATAATGTTCTGTCTCTGGTTCACGATAATGTTCCGTTTCTGGTCCACGATAATGTTTTGTTTCGGTTTCACAGTAATGTTCTGTCTCTGGTCAACCATAATGTTCCGTCTCTGGTCAACGATAATGTTCTGTCTCTGGTCCACGGTAATGTTCTGTTTCTGTTTCACGGTAATGTTCCGTTTCTGGTCCACGATAATGTTGTGTTTCTGTTTCACGGTAATGTTCTGTCTCTGGTCCACGCTAATGTTCTGTTTCTGTTTCACGGTACTGTTCCGTTTTGGTTTCACGGTAATGTTCCGTCTCTGGTCCATGGTAATGTTCCGTTTCTGGTCCACGCTAATGTTCTGTTTCTGTTAAACGGTAATGTTCCGTTTCTGGTCCACGATAATGTTGTGTTTCTGTTTCACGGTAATGTTCTGTTTCACGGTAATGTTCTGTCTCTGGTCCACGCTAATGTTCTGTTTCTTTTTCACGGTAATGTTCCGTTTCTTGTCCACGATAAAGTTGTTTTTCTGTTTCACGGTAATGTTCCGTTTCTGGTCCACAATAATGTTGTGTTTCTGTTTCACGCTAATGTTTTGTTTCTGGTCCACGATAATGTTCTGTTTCGGTTTCACGGTAATGTTCCGTTTCTGGTACACGATAATGTTCTGTTTCGGTTTCACGGTAATGTTCCGTCTCTGGTCCATGGTAATGTTCCGTCTCTGGTCCACGATAATGTTGTGTTTCTGTTTCACGGTAATGTTCCGTTTCTGGTCCATGATAATGTTCTGTTTCACTGTAATGTTCTGTCTCTGGTCCATGCTAATGTTCTGTTTCTGTTTCACGGTAATGTTCCGTTTCTGGTCCACGATAATGTTGTGTTTCTGTTTCACGGTAATGTTCCGTTTCTGGTCCACAATAATGTTCTGTTTCGGTTTCACATTAATGTTCTGTCTCTGGTCCACGCTAATGTTCTGTTTCTGTTTCACGGTAATGTTCCGTTTCTGGTCCACGATAATGTTGTGTTTCTGTTTCACGGTAATGTTCAGTTTCTGGTCCACAATAATGTTCTGTTTCGGTTTCACGGTAATGTTCCGTCTCTGGTCCACAGTAATGTTCCGTTTCACGGTAATGTTCCATTTTTGGTCCACGGTAATGTTCTGTCTCTGGTCCACGATAATGTTCGGTTTCACGGTAATGTTCCGTCTCTGGTCCAAGATAATGTTGTGTTTCTGTTTCACGGTAATGTTCCGTTTCTGGTCCACGATAATGTTCTTTTTCGGTTTCACGGTAATGTTCTGTCTCTGGTCCACGGTAATGTTCTGTCTCTGGTCCACGGTAATGTTCCGTTTCACGGTAATGTTCCGTCTCTGGTCCATGATAATGTTGTGTTTCTGTTTCACGGTTTTGTTCCGTTTCTGGTCCACGATAATGTTCTGTTTCTGTTTCACGGTAATGTTCCATTTCTGGTCCACGAAAATGTTGTGTTTCTGTTTCACGGTAATGTTCCGTTTCTGGTCCACGATAATGTTCTGTTTCCGTTTCACGGTAATGTTCTGTCTCTGGTCCACGGTAATGTTCTGTCTCTGGTCCACGGTAATGTTCTGTCTCTGGTCCACGGTAATGTTCTGTTTCTGTTTCACGGTAATGTTCCATCTCTGGTCCACGATAATGTTCGGTTTCACGGTAATGTTCGGTTTCACGGTAATGTTCTGGTCCACGGTAATGTTCTGTCTCTGTTCCATGATAATGTTCCTTCTTCTGTTTCACGGTAATGTTCCGTTTCTGGTCCACGATAATGTTCTGTTTTGGTTTAACGGTAATGTTCGGTCTCTGGTCCACAGTAATGTTCTGTCTCTGTTCCATGATAATGTTCGGTTTCACGATAATGTTCGGTCTCTGGTCCACGATAATGTTCCTTTTTCTGTTTCACGGTAATGTTCTGTTTCGGTTTAACGGTAATGTTCGGTCTCTGGTCCACAGTATTGTTCTGTCTCTGTTCCATGATAATGTTCGGTTTCACGATAATGTTCCGTTTCTGGTCCACGATAATGTTCTGTTTCGGTTTCACGGTAATGTTCCGTCTCTGGTCCACGGTAATGTCTCGTCTCTGGTCCACGATAATGTTGTGTTTCTGTTTCACGGTAATGTTCCGTTTCTGGTCCATGATAATGTTCTGTTTCACGGTAATGTTCTGTCTCTGGTCCATGGTAATGTTCTGTCTCTGGTCCACGGTGATGTTCGGTTTCAAGGTAAAGTTCGGTCTCTGGTCCACAGTAATGTTCTGTCTCTGGTCCACGGTAATGTTCTGTTTCTGTTTCACGGTAATGTTCTGTCTCTTGTCCACGATAATGTTCGGTTTCACGGTAATGTTCGGTTTCACGGTAATGTTCTGGTCCACGGTAATGTTCTGTACCACAGTAATGTTCTGTCTCTGTTCCATGATAATGTTCGGTTTCACGATAATGTTCCGTTTCTGGTCCACGATAATGTTCTGTTTCGGTTTCACGGTAATGTTCCATTTCTGGTCCACGATAATTTTGTGTTTCTGTTTCACGGTAATGTTCCGTCTCTGGTCCACGGTAATGTTCCGTCTCTGGTCCACGATAATGTTCGGTTTCTGTTTCACGGTAATGTTCCGTTTCTGGTCCATGATAATTTTCTGTTTCACGGTAATGTTCTGTTTCTGGTCCACGCTAATGTTTTGTTTCTGTTTCACGGTAATGTTCTGTCTCTGGTCCATGGTAATGTTCGATCTCTGGTCCATGATAATGTTCGGTTTCACGGTAATGTTCCGTCTCTGGTCCATGATAATGTTCTGTTTCTGTTTCACGGTAATGTTCCATTTCTGGTCCACGATAATTTTGTGTTTCTGTTTCACGGTAATGTTCCGTTTCTGGTCCACGATAATGTTCTGTTTCGGTTTCACGGTAATGTTCTGTCTCTGGTCCACGGTAATGTTCTGTCTCTGGTCCAAGATAATGTTCGGTTTCACGGTAATGTTCCGTCTCTGGTCCACGATAATGTTCCGTCTTTGGTCCACGATAATGTTCTGTCTCTGGTCCATGATAATGGTCCGTTTCTGGTCCACGATAATGTTCTGTTTCGGTTTCACGGTAATGTTCTGTCTCTGGTCCACGGTAATGTTCTGTCTCTGGTCCACGGTAATGTTCCGTTTCACGCTAATGTTCCGTCTCTGGTCCACGATAATGTTGTGTTTCTGTTTCACGGTTTTGTTCCGTTTCTGGTCCATGATAATGTTCTGTTTAGGTTTCACGGTAATGTTCTGTCTCTGGTCAACGATAATGTTCCGTCTCTGGTCAACGATAATGTTCTGTCTCTGGTCCACGATAATGTTCCGTTTCTGGTCCACGATAATGTTCTGTTTCGGTTTCACGGTAATGTTCTGTCTCTGGTCCACGATAATGTTCTGTCTCTGGTCCACGGTAATGTTCTGTTTCTGTTTCACGGTAATGTTACGTTTCTGGTCCACGATAATGTTGTGTTTCTGTTTCACGGTAATGTTCCGTTTCTGGTCCACGATAATGTTGTGTTTCTGTTTCACGGTAATGTTCAGTTTCTGGTCCACAATAATGTTCTGTTTCGGATTCACGGTAATGTTTTGTCTCTGGTCCACGGTAATGTTCGGTTTCACGGTAATGTTCTGGTTCACGGTAGAGTTCCGTCTCTGGTCCACAGTAATGTTCCGTTTCACGGTAATGTTCCATCTTTGGTCCACGGTAATGTTCTGTCTCTGGTCCACGATAATGTTCGGTTTCAGGGTAATGTTCCGTCTCTGGTCCAAGATAATGTTGTGTTTCTGTTTCACGGTAATATTCCGTTTCTGGTCCACGATAATGTTCTGTTTCGGTTTCACGGTAATGTTCTGTCTCTGGTCCACGGTAATGTTCTGTCTCTGGTCCACGGTAATGTTCCGTTTCACGGTAATGTTCTGTCTCTGGTCCATGATAATTTTGTGTTTCTGTTTCACGGTTTTGTTCTGTTTCCTGTCCACGATAATGTTCTGTTTCTGTTTCACGGTAATGTTCCGTTTCTGGTCCACGAAAATGTTGTGTTTTTGTTTCACGGTAATGTTCCGTTTCTGGTCCACGATAATGTTCTGTTTCCGTTTCACGGTAATGTTATGTCTCTGGTCCACGGTAATGTTCTGTCTCTGGTCCACGGTAATGTTCTGTTTCTGTTTCACGGTAATGTTCCGTCTCTGGTCCACGATAATGTTCGGTTTCACGGTAATGTTCTGTTTCACGGTAATGTTCTGGTCCACGGTAATGTTCTGTCTCTGTTCCATGATAATGTTCGGTTTCAGGATAATATTCGGTCTCTGGTCCACGATAATGTTCCGTCTTCTGTTTCACGGTAATGTTCCGTTTCTGGTCCACGATAATGTTCTGTTTTGGTTTAACGGTAATGTTCGGTCTCTGGTCCACAGTAATGTTCTGTCTCTGTTCCATGATAATGTTCGGTTTCACGATAATGTTCGGTCTCTGGTCCACGATAATGTTCCTTTTTCTGTTTCACGTAATGTTCTGTTTCGGTTTAACGGTAATGTTCGGTCTCTGGTCCACAGTATTGTTCTGTCTCTGTTCCATGATAATGTTCGGTTTCACGATAATGTTCCGTTTCTGGTCCACGATAATGTTCTGTTTCGGTTTCACGGTAATGTTCCGTCTCTGGTCCACGGTAATGTTCCGTCTCTGGTCCACGATAACGTTGTGTTTCTGTTTCACGGTAATGTTCTGTCTCTGGTCCATGGTAATGTTCTGTCTCTGGTCCACGGTGATGTTCGGTTTCAAGGTAAAGTTCGGTCTCTGGTCCACAGTAATGTTCTGTCTCTGGTCCACGGTAATGTTCTGTCTCTGGTCCACGGTAATGTTCTGTTTCTGTTTCACGGTAATGTTCTGTCTCTGTTCCATGATAATGTTGGGTTTCACGATAATATTCGGTCTCTGGTCCACGATAATGTTCCTTTTTCTGTTTCACGGTAATGTTCCTTTTCTGGTCCACAGTAATGTTCTGTCTCTGTTCCATGATAATGTTCGGTCTCTGGTCCACGATAATGTTCTTTTTCTGTTTCACGGTAATGTTCTGTTTCGGTTTAACGGTAATGTTCGGTCTCTGGTCCACAGTAATGTTCTGTCTCTGTTCCATGATAATGTTCGGTTTCACGATAATGTTCCGTTTCTGGTCCACGATAATGTTCTGTTTCGGTTTCACGGTAATGTTCCATTTCTGGTCCACGATAATGTTCTGTTTCGGTTTCACGGTAATGTTCCATTTCTGGTCCACGATAATTTTGTGTTTCTGTTTCACGGTAATGTTCCGTCTCTGGTCCACGGTAATGTTCCGTCTCTGGTCCACGATAATGTTCGGTTTCTGTTTCACGGTAATGTTCCGTTTCTGGTCCATGATAATTTTCTGTTTCACGGTAATGTTCTGTTTCTGGTCCACGCTAATTTTTTGTTTCTGTTTCACGGTAATGTTCTGTCTCTGGTCCACGGTAATGTTCGATCTCTGGTCCATGATAATGTTCGGTTTCACGGTAATGTTCCGTCTCTGGTCCATGATAATGTTCTGTTTCTGTTTCACGGTAATGTTCCATTTCTGGTCCACGATAATTTTGTGTTTCTGTTTCACGGTAATGTTCCGTTTCTGGTCCACGATAATGTTCTGTTTCGGTTTCACGGTAATGTTCTGTCTCTGGTCCACGGTAATGTTCTGTCTCTGGTCCAAGATAATGTTCGGTTTCACGGTAATGTTCCGTCTCTGGTCCACGATAATGTTCCGTCTTTGGTCCACGATAATGTTCTGTCTCTGGTCCATGATAATGGTCCGTTTCTGGTCCACGATAATGTTCTGTTTCGGTTTCACGGTAATGTTCTGTCTCTGGTCCACGGTAATGTTCTGTCTCTGGTCCACGGTAATGTTCCGTTTCACGCTAATGTTCCGTCTCTGGTCCACGATAATGTTGTGTTTCTGTTTCACGGTTTTGTTCCGTTTCTGGTCCATGATAATGTTCTGTTTAGGTTTCACGGTAATGTTCTGTCTCTGGTCAACGATAATGTTCCGTCTCTGGTCAACGATAATGTTCTGTCTCTGGTCCACGATAATGTTCCGTTTCTGGTCCACGATAATGTTCTGTTTCGGTTTCACGGTAATGTTCTGTCTCTGGTCCACGATAATGTTCTGTCTCTGGTCCACGGTAATGTTCTGTTTCTGTTTCACGGTAATGTTCTGTTTCGGTTTCACGGTAATGTTCTGTCTCTGGTCCACGATAATGTTCTGTCTCTGGTCCACGGTAATGTTCTGTTTCTGTTTCACGGTAATGTTACGTTTCTGGTCCACGATAATGTTGTGTTTCTGTTTCACGGTAATGTTCCGTTTCTGGTCCACGATAATGTTGTGTTTCTGTTTCACGGTAATGTTCAGTTTCTGGTCCACAATAATGTTCTGTTTCGGATTCACGGTAATGTTTTGTCTCTGGTCCACGGTAATGTTCGGTTTCACGGTAATGTTCTGGTTCACGGTAGAGTTCCGTCTCTGGTCCACAGTAATGTTCCGTTTCACGGTAATGTTCCATCTTTGGTCCACGGTAATGTTCTGTCTCTGGTCCACGATAATGTTCGGTTTCAGGGTAATGTTCCGTCTCTGGTCCAAGATAATGTTGTGTTTCTGTTTCACGGTAATATTCCGTTTCTGGTCCACGATAATGTTCTGTTTCGGTTTCACGGTAATGTTCTGTCTCTGGTCCACGGTAATGTTCTGTCTCTGGTCCACGGTAATGTTCCGTTTCACGGTAATGTTCTGTCTCTGGTCCATGATAATTTTGTGTTTCTGTTTCACGGTTTTGTTCTGTTTCCTGTCCACGATAATGTTCTGTTTCTGTTTCACGGTAATGTTCCGTTTCTGGTCCACGAAAATGTTGTGTTTTTGTTTCACGGTAATGTTCCGTTTCTGGTCCACGATAATGTTCTGTTTCCGTTTCACGGTAATGTTATGTCTCTGGTCCACGGTAATGTTCTGTCTCTGGTCCACGGTAATGTTCTGTTTCTGTTTCACGGTAATGTTCCGTCTCTGGTCCACGATAATGTTCTGTTTCACGGTAATGTTCTGTTTCACGGTAATGTTCTGGTCCACGGTAATGTTCTGTCTCTGTTCCATGATAATGTTCGGTTTCAGGATAATATTCGGTCTCTGGTCCACGATAATGTTCCGTCTTCTGTTTCACGGTAATGTTCCGTTTCTGGTCCACGATAATGTTCTGTTTTGGTTTAACGGTAATGTTCGGTCTCTGGTCCACAGTAATGTTCTGTCTCTGTTCCATGATAATGTTCGGTTTCACGATAATGTTCGGTCTCTGGTCCACGATAATGTTCCTTTTTCTGTTTCACGTAATGTTCTGTTTCGGTTTAACGGTAATGTTCGGTCTCTGGTCCACAGTATTGTTCTGTCTCTGTTCCATGATAATGTTCGGTTTCACGATAATGTTCCGTTTCTGGTCCACGATAATGTTCTGTTTCGGTTTCACGGTAATGTTCCGTCTCTGGTCCACGGTAATGTTCCGTCTCTGGTCCACGATAACGTTGTGTTTCTGTTTCACGGTAATGTTCTGTCTCTGGTCCATGGTAATGTTCTGTCTCTGGTCCACGGTGATGTTCGGTTTCAAGGTAAAGTTCGGTCTCTGGTCCACAGTAATGTTCTGTCTCTGGTCCACGGTAATGTTCTGTCTCTGGTCCACGGTAATGTTCTGTTTCTGTTTCACGGTAATGTTCTGTCTCTGTTCCATGATAATGTTGGGTTTCACGATAATATTCGGTCTCTGGTCCACGATAATGTTCCTTTTTCTGTTTCACGGTAATGTTCCTTTTCTGGTCCACAGTAATGTTCTGTCTCTGTTCCATGATAATGTTCGGTCTCTGGTCCACGATAATGTTCTTTTTCTGTTTCACGGTAATGTTCTGTTTCGGTTTAACGGTAATGTTCGGTCTCTGGTCCACAGTAATGTTCTGTCTCTGTTCCATGATAATGTTCGGTTTCACGATAATGTTCCGTTTCTGGTCCACGATAATGTTCTGTTTCGGTTTCACGGTAATGTTCCATTTCTGGTCCACGATAATGTTCTGTTTCGGTTTCACGGTAATGTTCCATTTCTGGTCCACGATAATTTTGTGTTTCTGTTTCACGGTAATGTTCCGTCTCTGGTCCACGGTAATGTTCCGTCTCTGGTCCACGATAATGTTCGGTTTCTGTTTCACGGTAATGTTCCGTTTCTGGTCCATGATAATTTTCTGTTTCACGGTAATGTTCTGTTTCTGGTCCACGCTAATGTTTTGTTTCTGTTTCACGGTAATGTTCTGTCTCTGGTCCACGGTAATGTTCGATCTCTGGTCCATGATAATGTTCGGTTTCACGGTAATGTTCCGTCTCTGGTCCATGATAATGTTCTGTTTCTGTTTCACGGTAATGTTCCATTTCTGGTCCACGATAATTTTGTGTTTCTGTTTCACGGTAATGTTCCGTTTCTGGTCCACGATAATGTTCTGTTTCGGTTTCACGGTAATGTTCTGTCTCTGGTCCACGGTAATGTTCTGTCTCTGGTCCAAGATAATGTTCGGTTTCACGGTAATGTTCCGTCTCTGGTCCACGATAATGTTCCGTCTTTGGTCCACGATAATGTTCTGTCTCTGGTCCATGATAATGGTCCGTTTCTGGTCCACGATAATGTTCTGTTTCGGTTTCACGGTAATGTTCTGTCTCTGGTCCACGGTAATGTTCTGTCTCTGGTCCACGGTAATGTTCCGTTTCACGCTAATGTTCCGTCTCTGGTCCACGATAATGTTGTGTTTCTGTTTCACGGTTTTGTTCCGTTTCTGGTCCATGATAATGTTCTGTTTAGGTTTCACGGTAATGTTCTGTCTCTGGTCAACGATAATGTTCCGTCTCTGGTCAACGATAATGTTCTGTCTCTGGTCCACGATAATGTTCCGTTTCTGGTCCACGATAATGTTCTGTTTCGGTTTCACGGTAATGTTCTGTCTCTGGTCCACGATAATGTTCTGTCTCTGGTCCACGGTAATGTTCTGTTTCTGTTTCACGGTAATGTTACGTTTCTGGTCCACGATAATGTTGTGTTTCTGTTTCACGGTAATGTTCCGTTTCTGGTCCACGATAATGTTGTGTTTCTGTTTCACGGTAATGTTCAGTTTCTGGTCCACAATAATGTTCTGTTTCGGATTCACGGTAATGTTTTGTCTCTGGTCCACGGTAATGTTCGGTTTCACGGTAATGTTCTGGTTCACGGTAGAGTTCCGTCTCTGGTCCACAGTAATGTTCCGTTTCACGGTAATGTTCCATCTTTGGTCCACGGTAATGTTCTGTCTCTGGTCCACGATAATGTTCTGTTTCAGGGTAATGTTCCGTCTCTGGTCCAAGATAATGTTGTGTTTCTGTTTCACGGTAATATTCCGTTTCTGGTCCACGATAATGTTCTGTTTCGGTTTCACGGTAATGTTCTGTCTCTGGTCCACGGTAATGTTCTGTCTCTGGTCCACGGTAATGTTCCGTTTCACGGTAATGTTCTGTCTCTGGTCCATGATAATTTTGTGTTTCTGTTTCACGGTTTTGTTCTGTTTCCTGTCCACGATAATGTTCTGTTTCTGTTTCACGGTAATGTTCCGTTTCTGGTCCACGAAAATGTTGTGTTTTTGTTTCACGGTAATGTTCCGTTTCTGGTCCACGATAATGTTCTGTTTCCGTTTCACGGTAATGTTATGTCTCTGGTCCACGGTAATGTTCTGTCTCTGGTCCACGGTAATGTTCTGTTTCTGTTTCACGGTAATGTTCCGTCTCTGGTCCACGATAATGTTCGGTTTCACGGTAATGTTCTGTTTCACGGTAATGTTCTGGTCCACGGTAATGTTCTGTCTCTGTTCCATGATAATGTTCGGTTTCAGGATAATATTCGGTCTCTGGTCCACGATAATGTTCCGTCTTCTGTTTCACGGTAATGTTCCGTTTCTGGTCCACGATAATGTTCTGTTTTGGTTTAACGGTAATGTTCGGTCTCTGGTCCACAGTAATGTTCTGTCTCTGTTCCATGATAATGTTCGGTTTCACGATAATGTTCGGTCTCTGGTCCACGATAATGTTCCTTTTTCTGTTTCACGTAATGTTCTGTTTCGGTTTAACGGTAATGTTCGGTCTCTGGTCCACAGTATTGTTCTGTCTCTGTTCCATGATAATGTTCGGTTTCACGATAATGTTCCGTTTCTGGTCCACGATAATGTTCTGTTTCGGTTTCACGGTAATGTTCCCTCTCTGGTCCACGGTAATGTTCCGTCTCTGGTCCACGATAACGTTGTGTTTCTGTTTCACGGTAATGTTCTGTCTCTGGTCCATGGTAATGTTCTGTCTCTGGTCCACTGTGATGTTCGGTTTCAAGGTAAAGTTCGGTCTCTGGTCCACAGTAATGTTCTGTCTCTGGTCCACGGTAATGTTCTGTCTCTGGTCCACGGTAATGTTCTGTTTCTGTTTCACGGTAATGTTCTGTCTCTGTTCCATGATAATGTTGGGTTTCACGATAATATTCGGTCTCTGGTCCACGATAATGTTCCTTTTTCTGTTTCACGGTAATGTTCCTTTTCTGGTCCACAGTAATGTTCTGTCTCTGTTCCATGATAATGTTCGGTCTCTGGTCCACGATAATGTTCTTTTTCTGTTTCACGGTAATGTTCTGTTTCGGTTTAACGGTAATGTTCGGTCTCTGGTCCACAGTAATGTTCTGTCTCTGTTCCATGATAATGTTCGGTTTCACGATAATGTTCCGTTTCTGGTCCACGATAATGTTCTGTTTCGGTTTCACGGTAATGTTCCATTTCTGGTCCACGATAATTTTGTGTTTCTGTTTCACGGTAATGTTCCGTCTCTGGTCCACGATAATGTTCTGTTTCTGTTTCACGGTAATGTTCCGTTTCTGGTCCATGATAATTTTCTGTTTCACGGTAATGTTCTGTTTCTGGTCCACGCTAATATTTTGTTTCTGTTTCACGGTAATGTTCTGTTTCTGGTCCACGATAATGTTGTGTTTCTGTTTCACGGTAATGTTCTGTTTCACAGTAATGTTCTGTCTCTGGTCCACGCTAATGTTCTGTTTCTGTTTCACGGTAATGTTCCGTTTCTGGTCCACGATAATGTTGTGTTTCTGTTTCACGGTAATGTTCCGTTTCTTGTCCATGATAATGTTCTGTTTCACGGTAATGTTCTATCTCTGGTCCACGGTGATGTTCGGTTTCAAGGTAAAGTTCGGTCTCTGGTACACATTAATGTTCTGTCTCTGGTCCATGGTAATGTTCTGTCTCTGGTCCACGGTAATGTTCTGTCTCTGGTCCACGGTAATGTTCTGTCTCTGGTCCACGGTAATGTTCGATCTCTGGTCCATGATAATGTTCGGTTTCACGGTAATGTTCCGTCTCTGGTCCATGATAATGTTCTGTTTCTGTTTCACGGTAATGTTCCATTTCTGGTCCATGATAATTTTGTGTTTCTGTTTCACGGTAATGTTCCGTTTCTGGTCCACGATAATGTTCTGTTTCGGTTTCACGGTAATGTTCTGTCTCTGGTCCACGGTAATGTTCTGTCTCTGGTCCACGATAATATTCGGTTTCACGATAAAGTTCCGTTTTTGGTCCACGATATTGTTCTGTTTCGGTTTCACGGTAATGTTCCGTCTCTGGTCCACGGTAATGTTCCGTCTCTGGTCCACGATGATGTTGTGTTTCTGTTTCACGGTAATGTTCCGTTTCTGGTCCAAGATAATGTTCTGTTTCACGGTAATGTTCTGTCTCTGGTCCATGGTAATGTTCTGTCTCTGGTCCACGGTGATATTCGGTTTCAAGGTAAAGTTCGGTCTCTGGTCCACAGTAATGTTCTGTCTCTGGTCCACGGTAATGTTCTGTTTCTGTTTCACGGTAATGTTCTGTCTCTGGTGCACGATAATGTTTGGTTTCACGGTAATGTTCGGTTTCACGGTAATGTTCTGGTCCACGGTAATGTTCTGTCTCTGGTCCACGGTGATGTTCGGTTTCAAGGTAAAGTTCGGTCTCTGGTCCACAGTAATGTTCTGTCTCTGGTCCACGGTAATGTTCTGTTTCTGTTTCACGGTAATGTTCTGTCTCTGTTCCATGATAATGTTGGGTTTCACGATAATATTCGGTCTCTGGTCCACGATAATGTTCCTTTTTCTGTTTCACGGTAATGTTCCGTTTCTGGTCCACAGTAATGTTCTGTCTCTGTTCCATGATAATGTTCGGTCTCTGGTCCACGATAATGTTCTTTTTCTGTTTCACGGTAATGTTCTGTTTCGGTTTAACGGTAATGTTCGGTCTCTGGTCCACAGTAATGTTCTCTCTCTGTTCCATGATAATGTTCGGTTTCACGATAATGTTCCGTTTCTGGTTCACGATAATGTTCTGTTTCGGTTTCACGGTAATGTTCCATTTCTGGTCCACGATAATTTTGTGTTTCTGTTTCACGGTAATGTTCCGTCTCTGGTCCACGGTAATGTTCCGTCTCTGGTCCACGATAATGTTCTGTTTCTGTTTCACGGTAATGTTCCGTTTCTGGTCCATGATAATTTTCTGTTTCACGGTAATGTTCTGTTTCTGGTCCACGCTAATGTTTTGTTTCTGTTTCACGGTAATGTTCTGTCTCTGGTCCACGGTAATGTTCGATCTCTGGTCCATGATAATGTTCGGTTTCACGGTAATGTTCCGTCTCTGGTCCATGATAATGTTCTGTTTCTGTTTCACGGTAATGTTCCATTTCTGGTCCACGATAATTTTGTGTTTCTGTTTCACGGTAATGTTCCGTTTCTGGTCCACGATAATGTTCTGTTTCGGTTTCACGGTAATGTTCTGTCTCTGGTCCACGGTAATGTTCTGTCTCTGGTCCAAGATAATGTTCGGTTTCACGGTAATGTTCCGTCTCTGGTCCACGATAATGTTCCGTCTTTGGTCCACGATAATGTTCTGTCTCTGGTCCATGATAATGGTCCGTTTCTGGTCCACGATAATGTTCTGTTTCGGTTTCACGGTAATGTTCTGTCTCTGGTCCACGGTAATGTTCTGTCTCTGGTCCACGGTAATGTTCCGTTTCACGCTAATGTTCCGTCTCTGGTCCACGATAATGTTGTGTTTCTGTTTCACGGTTTTGTTCCGTTTCTGGTCCATGATAATGTTCTGTTTAGGTTTCACGGTAATGTTCTGTCTCTGGTCAACGATAATGTTCCGTCTCTGGTCAACGATAATGTTCTGTCTCTGGTCCACGATAATGTTCCGTTTCTGGTCCACGATAATGTTCTGTTTCGGTTTCACGGTAATGTTCTGTCTCTGGTCCACGATAATGTTCTGTCTCTGGTCCACGGTAATGTTCTGTTTCTGTTTCACGGTAATGTTACGTTTCTGGTCCACGATAATGTTGTGTTTCTGTTTCACGGTAATGTTCCGTTTCTGGTCCACGATAATGTTGTGTTTCTGTTTCACGGTAATGTTCAGTTTCTGGTCCACAATAATGTTCTGTTTCGGATTCACGGTAATGTTTTGTCTCTGGTCCACGGTAATGTTCGGTTTCACGGTAATGTTCTGGTTCACGGTAGAGTTCCGTCTCTGGTCCACAGTAATGTTCCGTTTCACGGTAATGTTCCATCTTTGGTCCACGGTAATGTTCTGTCTCTGGTCCACGATAATGTTCTGTTTCAGGGTAATGTTCCGTCTCTGGTCCAAGATAATGTTGTGTTTCTGTTTCACGGTAATATTCCGTTTCTGGTCCACGATAATGTTCTGTTTCGGTTTCACGGTAATGTTCTGTCTCTGGTCCACGGTAATGTTCTGTCTCTGGTCCACGGTAATGTTCCGTTTCACGGTAATGTTCTGTCTCTGGTCCATGATAATTTTGTGTTTCTGTTTCACGGTTTTGTTCTGTTTCCTGTCCACGATAATGTTCTGTTTCTGTTTCACGGTAATGTTCCGTTTCTGGTCCACGAAAATGTTGTGTTTTTGTTTCACGGTAATGTTCCGTTTCTGGTCCACGATAATGTTCTGTTTCCGTTTCACGGTAATGTTATGTCTCTGGTCCACGGTAATGTTCTGTCTCTGGTCCACGGTAATGTTCTGTTTCTGTTTCACGGTAATGTTCCGTCTCTGGTCCACGATAATGTTCGGTTTCACGGTAATGTTCTGTTTCACGGTAATGTTCTGGTCCACGGTAATGTTCTGTCTCTGTTCCATGATAATGTTCGGTTTCAGGATAATATTCGGTCTCTGGTCCACGATAATGTTCCGTCTTCTGTTTCACGGTAATGTTCCGTTTCTGGTCCACGATAATGTTCTGTTTTGGTTTAACGGTAATGTTCGGTCTCTGGTCCACAGTAATGTTCTGTCTCTGTTCCATGATAATGTTCGGTTTCACGATAATGTTCGGTCTCTGGTCCACGATAATGTTCCTTTTTCTGTTTCACGTAATGTTCTGTTTCGGTTTAACGGTAATGTTCGGTCTCTGGTCCACAGTATTGTTCTGTCTCTGTTCCATGATAATGTTCGGTTTCACGATAATGTTCCGTTTCTGGTCCACGATAATGTTCTGTTTCGGTTTCACGGTAATGTTCCGTCTCTGGTCCACGGTAATGTTCCGTCTCTGGTCCACGATAACGTTGTGTTTCTGTTTCACGGTAATGTTCTGTCTCTGGTCCATGGTAATGTTCTGTCTCTGGTCCACGGTGATGTTCGGTTTCAAGGTAAAGTTCGGTCTCTGGTCCACAGTAATGTTCTGTCTCTGGTCCACGGTAATGTTCTGTCTCTGGTCCACGGTAATGTTCTGTTTCTGTTTCACGGTAATGTTCTGTCTCTGTTCCATGATAATGTTGGGTTTCACGATAATATTCGGTCTCTGGTCCACGATAATGTTCCTTTTTCTGTTTCACGGTAATGTTCCTTTTCTGGTCCACAGTAATGTTCTGTCTCTGTTCCATGATAATGTTCGGTCTCTGGTCCACGATAATGTTCTTTTTCTGTTTCACGGTAATGTTCTGTTTCGGTTTAACGGTAATGTTCGGTCTCTGGTCCACAGTAATGTTCTGTCTCTGTTCCATGATAATGTTCGGTTTCACGATAATGTTCCGTTTCTGGTCCACGATAATGTTCTGTTTCGGTTTCACGGTAATGTTCCATTTCTGGTCCACGATAATTTTGTGTTTCTGTTTCACGGTAATGTTCCGTCTCTGGTCCACGATAATGTTCTGTTTCTGTTTCACGGTAATGTTCCGTTTCTGGTCCATGATAATTTTCTGTTTCACGGTAATGTTCTGTTTCTGGTCCACGCTAATATTTTGTTTCTGTTTCACGGTAATGTTCTGTTTCTGGTCCACGATAATGTTGTGTTTCTGTTTCACGGTAATGTTCTGTTTCACAGTAATGTTCTGTCTCTGGTCCACGCTAATGTTCTGTTTCTGTTTCACGGTAATGTTCCGTTTCTGGTCCACGATAATGTTGTGTTTCTGTTTCACGGTAATGTTCCGTTTCTTGTCCATGATAATGTTCTGTTTCACGGTAATGTTCTATCTCTGGTCCACGGTGATGTTCGGTTTCAAGGTAAAGTTCGGTCTCTGGTACACATTAATGTTCTGTCTCTGGTCCATGGTAATGTTCTGTCTCTGGTCCACGGTGATGTTCGGTTTCAAGGTAAAGTTCGGTCTCTGGTACACATTAATGTTCTGTCTCTGGTCCATGGTAATGTTCTGTCTCTGGTCCACGGTAATGTTCTGTCTCTGGTCCACGGTAATGTTCTGTCTCTGGTCCACGGTAATGTTCGATCTCTGGTCCATGATAATGTTCGGTTTCACGGTAATGTTCCGTCTCTGGTCCATGATAATGTTCTGTTTCTGTTTCACGGTAATGTTCCATTTCTGGTCCATGATAATTTTGTGTTTCTGTTTCACGGTAATGTTCCGTTTCTGGTCCACGATAATGTTCTGTTTCGGTTTCACGGTAATGTTCTGTCTCTGGTCCACGGTAATGTTCTGTCTCTGGTCCACGATAATATTCGGTTTCACGATAAAGTTCCGTTTTTGGTCCACGATATTGTTCTGTTTCGGTTTCACGGTAATGTTCCGTCTCTGGTCCACGGTAATGTTCCGTCTCTGGTCCACGATGATGTTGTGTTTCTGTTTCACGGTAATGTTCCGTTTCTGGTCCAAGATAATGTTCTGTTTCACGGTAATGTTCTGTCTCTGGTCCATGGTAATGTTCTGTCTCTGGTCCACGGTGATATTCGGTTTCAAGGTAAAGTTCGGTCTCTGGTCCACAGTAATGTTCTGTCTCTGGTCCACGGTAATGTTCTGTTTCTGTTTCACGGTAATGTTCTGTCTCTGGTCCACGATAATGTTTGGTTTCACGGTAATGTTCGGTTTCACGGTAATGTTCTGGTCCACGGTAATGTTCTGTCTCTGGTCCACGGTGATGTTCGGTTTCAAGGTAAAGTTCGGTCTCTGGTCCACAGTAATGTTCTGTCTCTGGTCCACGGTAATGTTCTGTTTCTGTTTCACGGTAATGTTCTGTCTCTGTTCCATGATAATGTTGGGTTTCACGATAATATTCGGTCTCTGGTCCACGATAATGTTCCTTTTTCTGTTTCACGGTAATGTTCCGTTTCTGGTCCACAGTAATGTTCTGTCTCTGTTCCATGATAATGTTCGGTCTCTGGTCCACGATAATGTTCTTTTTCTGTTTCACGGTAATGTTCTGTTTCGGTTTAACGGTAATGTTCGGTCTCTGGTCCACAGTAATGTTCTCTCTCTGTTCCATGATAATGTTCGGTTTCACGATAATGTTCCGTTTCTGGTTCACGATAATGTTCTGTTTCGGTTTCACGGTAATGTTCCATTTCTGGTCCACGATAATTTTGTGTTTCTGTTTCACGGTAATGTTCCGTCTCTGGTCCACGGTAATGTTCCGTCTCTGGTCCACGATAATGTTCTGTTTCTGTTTCACGGTAATGTTCCGTTTCTGGTCCATGATAATTTTCTGTTTCACGGTAATGTTCTGTTTCTGGTCCACGCTAATGTTTTGTTTCTGTTTCACGGTAATGTTCTGTTTCTGGTCCACGATAATGTTCCGTTTCTGGTCCACGATAATGTTGTGTTTCTGTTTCACGGTAATGTTCCGTTTCTGGTCCACAATAATGTTCTGTTTCGGTTTCACGGTAATGTTCCGTTTCTGGTCCATGATAATGTTCTGTTTCTGTTTCACGGTAATGTTCCGTTTCTGGTCCATGATAATGTTCTGTTTCACGGTAATGTTCTGTCTCTGGTCCACGGTGATGTTCGGTTTCAAGGTAAAGTTCGGTCTCTGGTCCACAGTAATGTTCTGTCTCTGGTCCACGGTAATGTTCTGTTTCTGTTTCAAGGTAATGTTCTGTCTCTGGTCCACGATAATGTTCGGTTTCACGGTAATGTTCGGTTTCACGGTAATGTTCTGGTCCACGGTAATGTTCTGGTCCACAGTAATGTTCTGTCTCTGTTCCATGATAATGTTCGGTTTCACGATAATGTTCCGTTTCTGGTCCACGATAATGTTCTGTTTCGGTTTCACGGTAATGTTCCATTTCTGGTCCACGATAATTTTGTGTTTCTGTTTCACGGTAATGTTCCGTCTCTGGTCCACGGTAATGTTCCGTCTCTGGTCCACGATAATGTTCGGTTTCTGTTTCACGGTAATGTTCCGTTTCTGGTCCATGATAATTTTCTGTTTCACGGTAATGTTCTGTTTCTGGTCCACGCTAATGTTTTGTTTCTGTTTCACGGTAATGTTCTGTCTCTGGTCCACGGTAATGTTCGATCTCTGGTCCATGATAATGTTCGGTTTCACGGTAATGTTCCGTCTCTGGTCCATGATAATGTTCTGTTTCTGTTTCACGGTAATGTTCCATTTCTGGTCCACGATAATTTTGTGTTTCTGTTTCACGGTAATGTTCCGTTTCTGGTCCACGATAATGTTCTGTTTCGGTTTCACGGTAATGTTCTGTCTCTGGTCCACGGTAATGTTCTGTCTCTGGTCCACGATAATGTTCGGTTTCACGGTAATGTTCCGTCTCTGGTCCACGATAATGTTCCGTCTTTGGTCCACGATAATGTTCTGTCTCTGGTCAATGATAATGGTCCGTTTCTGGTCCACGATAATGTTCTGTTTCGGTTTCACGGTATTGTTCTGTCTCTGGTCCACGGTAATGTTCTGTCTCTGGTCCACGGTAATGTTCCGTTTCACGCTAATGGTCCGTTTCTGGTCCACGATAATGTTCTGTTTCCGTTTCACGGTAATGTTCTGTCTCTGGTCCACGGTAATGTTCTGTCTCTGGTCCACGGTAATGTTCTGTCTCTGGTCCACGGTAATGTTCTGTTTCTGTTTCACGGTAATGTTCCATCTCTGGTCCACGATAATGTTCGGTTTCACGGTAATGTTCGGTTTCACGGTAATGTTCTGGTCCACGGTAATGTTCTGTCTCTGTTCCATGATAATGTTCCTTCTTCTGTTTCACGGTAATGTTCCGTTTCTGGTCCACGATAATGTTCTGTTTTGGTTTAACGGTAATGTTCGGTCTCTGGTCCACAGTAATGTTTTGTCTCTGTTCCATGATAATGTTCGGTTTCACGATAATGTTCGGTCTCTGGTCCACGATAATGTTCCTTTTTCTGTTTCACGGTAATGTTCTGTTTCGGTTTAACGGTAATGTTCGGTCTCTGGTCCACAGTATTGTTCTGTCTCTGTTCCATGATAATGTTCGGTTTCACGATAATGTTCCGTTTCTGGTCCACGATAATGTTCTGTTTCGGTTTCACGGTAATGTTCCGTCTCTGGTCCACGGTAATGTCTCGTCTCTGGTCCACGATAATGTTGTGTTTCTGTTTCACGGTAATGTTCCGTTTCTGGTCCATGATAATGTTCTGTTTCACGGTAATGTTCTGTCTCTGGTCCATGGTAATATTCTGTCTCTGGTCCACGGTGATGTTCGGTTTCAAGGTAAAGTTCGGTCTCTGGTCCACAGTAATGTTCTGTCTCTGGTCCACGGTAATGTTCTGTTTCTGTTTCACGGTAATGTTCTGTCTCTTGTCCACGATAATGTTCGGTTTCACGGTAATGTTCGGTTTCACGGTAATGTTCTGGTCCACGGTAATGTTCTGTACCACAGTAATGTTCTGTCTCTGTTCCATGATAATGTTCGGTTTCACGATAATGTTCCGTTTCTGGTCCACGATAATGTTCCTTTTTCTGTTTCACGGTAATGTTCCGTTTCTGGTCCACAGTAATGTTCTGTCTCTGTTCCATGATAATGTTCGGTCTCTGGTCCACGATAATGTTCTTTTTCTGTTTCACGGTAATGTTCTGTTTCGGTTTAACGGTAATGTTCGGTCTCTGGTCCACAGTAATGTTCTCTCTCTGTTCCATGATAATGTTCGGTTTCACGATAATGTTCCGTTTCTGGTTCACGATAATGTTCTGTTTCGGTTTCACGGTAATGTTCCATTTCTGGTCCACGATAATTTTGTGTTTCTGTTTCACGGTAATGTTCCGTCTCTGGTCCACGGTAATGTTCCGTCTCTGGTCCACGATAATGTTCTGTTTCTGTTTCACGGTAATGTTCCGTTTCTGGTCCATGATAATTTTCTGTTTCACGGTAATGTTCTGTTTCTGGTCCACGCTAATGTTTTGTTTCTGTTTCACGGTAATGTTCTGTTTCTGGTCCACGATAATGTTCCGTTTCTGGTCCACGATAATGTTGTGTTTCTGTTTCACGGTAATGTTCCGTTTCTGGTCCACAATAATGTTCTGTTTCGGTTTCACGGTAATGTTCCGTTTCTGGTCCATGATAATGTTCTGTTTCTGTTTCACGGTAATGTTCCGTTTCTGGTCCATGATAATGTTCTGTTTCACGGTAATGTTCTGTCTCTGGTCCACGGTGATGTTCGGTTTCAAGGTAAAGTTCGGTCTCTGGTCCACAGTAATGTTCTGTCTCTGGTCCACGGTAATGTTCTGTTTCTGTTTCAAGGTAATGTTCTGTCTCTGGTCCACGATAATGTTCGGTTTCACGGTAATGTTCGGTTTCACGGTAATGTTCTGGTCCACGGTAATGTTCTGGTCCACAGTAATGTTCTGTCTCTGTTCCATGATAATGTTCGGTTTCACGATAATGTTCCGTTTCTGGTCCACGATAATGTTCTGTTTCGGTTTCACGGTAATGTTCCATTTCTGGTCCACGATAATTTTGTGTTTCTGTTTCACGGTAATGTTCCGTCTCTGGTCCACGGTAATGTTCCGTCTCTGGTCCACGATAATGTTCGGTTTCTGTTTCACGGTAATGTTCCGTTTCTGGTCCATGATAATTTTCTGTTTCACGGTAATGTTCTGTTTCTGGTCCACGCTAATGTTTTGTTTCTGTTTCACGGTAATGTTCTGTCTCTGGTCCACGGTAATGTTCGATCTCTGGTCCATGATAATGTTCGGTTTCACGGTAATGTTCCGTCTCTGGTCCATGATAATGTTCTGTTTCTGTTTCACGGTAATGTTCCATTTCTGGTCCACGATAATTTTGTGTTTCTGTTTCACGGTAATGTTCCGTTTCTGGTCCACGATAATGTTCTGTTTCGGTTTCACGGTAATGTTCTGTCTCTGGTCCACGGTAATGTTCTGTCTCTGGTCCACGATAATGTTCGGTTTCACGGTAATGTTCCGTCTCTGGTCCACGATAATGTTCCGTCTTTGGTCCACGATAATGTTCTGTCTCTGGTCAATGATAATGGTCCGTTTCTGGTCCACGATAATGTTCTGTTTCGGTTTCACGGTATTGTTCTGTCTCTGGTCCACGGTAATGTTCTGTCTCTGGTCCACGGTAATGTTCCGTTTCACGCTAATGGTCCGTTTCTGGTCCACGATAATGTTCTGTTTCCGTTTCACGGTAATGTTCTGTCTCTGGTCCACGGTAATGTTCTGTCTCTGGTCCACGGTAATGTTCTGTCTCTGGTCCACGGTAATGTTCTGTTTCTGTTTCACGGTAATGTTCCATCTCTGGTCCACGATAATGTTCGGTTTCACGGTAATATTCGGTTTCACGGTAATGTTCTGGTCCACGGTAATGTTCTGTCTCTGTTCCATGATAATGTTCCTTCTTCTGTTTCACGGTAATGTTCCGTTTCTGGTCCACGATAATGTTCTGTTTTGGTTTAACGGTAATGTTCGGTCTCTGGTCCACAGTAATGTTTTGTCTCTGTTCCATGATAATGTTCGGTTTCACGATAATGTTCGGTCTCTGGTCCACGATAATGTTCCTTTTTCTGTTTCACGGTAATGTTCTGTTTCGGTTTAAAGGTAATGTTCGGTCTCTGGTCCACAGTATTGTTCTGTCTCTGTTCCATGATAATGTTCGGTTTCACGATAATGTTCCGTTTCTGGTCCACGATAATGTTCTGTTTCGGTTTCACGGTAATGTTCCGTCTCTGGTCCACGGTAATGTCTCGTCTCTGGTCCACGATAATGTTGTGTTTCTGTTTCACGGTAATGTTCCGTTTCTGGTCCATGATAATGTTCTGTTTCACGGTAATGTTCTGTCTCTGGTCCATGGTAATATTCTGTCTCTGGTCCACGGTGATGTTCGGTTTCAAGGTAAAGTTCGGTCTCTGGTCCACAGTAATGTTCTGTCTCTGGTCCACGGTAATGTTCTGTTTCTGTTTCACGGTAATGTTCTGTCTCTTGTCCACGATAATGTTCGGTTTCACGGTAATGTTCGGTTTCACGGTAATGTTCTGGTCCACGGTAATGTTCTGTACCACAGTAATGTTCTGTCTCTGTTCCATGATAATGTTCGGTTTCACGATAATGTTCCGTTTCTGGTCCACGATAATGTTCTGTTTCGGTTTCACGGTAATGTTCCATTTCTGGTCCACGATAATTTTGTGTTTCTGTTTCACGGTAATGTTCCGTCTCTGGTCCACGGTAATGTTCCGTCTCTGGTCCACGATAATGTTCGGTTTCTGTTTCACGGTAATGTTCCGTTTCTGGTCCATGATAATTTTCTGTTTCACGGTAATGTTCTGTTTCTGGTCCACGCTAATGTTTTGTTTCTGTTTCACGGTAATGTTCTGTCTCTGGTCCACGGTAATGTTCGATCTCTGGTCCATGATAATGTTCGGTTTCACGGTAATGTTCCGTCTCTGGTCCATGATAATGTTCTGTTTCTGTTTCACGGTAATGTTCCATTTCTGGTCCACGATAATTTTGTGTTTCTGTTTCACGGTAATGTTCCGTTTCTGGTCCACGATAATGTTCTGTTTCGGTTTCACGGTAATGTTCTGTCTCTGGTCCACGGTAATGTTCTGTCTCTGGTCCACGATAATGTTCGGTTTCACGGTAATGTTCCGTCTCTGGTCCACGATAATGTTCTGTTTAGGTTTCACGGTAATGTTCTGTCTCTGGTCAACGATAATGTTCCGTCTCTGGTCAACGATAATGTTCTGTCTCTGGTCCACGATAATGTTCCGTTTCTGGTCCACGATAATGTTCTGTTTCGGTTTCACGGTAATGTTCTGTCTCTGGTCCACGATAATGTTCTGTCTCTGGTCCACGGTAATGTTCTGTTTCTGTTTCACGGTAATGTTCCGTTTCTGGTCCACGATAATGTTGTGTTTCTGTTTCACGGTAATGTTCCGTTTCTGGTCCACGATAATGTTGTGTTTCTGTTTCACGGTAATGTTCAGTTTCTGGTCCACAATAATGTTCTGTTTCGGATTCACGGTAATGTTTTGTCTCTGGTCCACGGTAATGTTCGGTTTCACGGTAATGTTCTGGTTCACGGTAGAGTTCCGTCTCTGGTCCACAGTAATGTTCCGTTTCACGGTAATGTTCCATCTTTGGTCCACGGTAATGTTCTGTCTCTGGTCCACGATAATGTTCGGTTTCAGGGTAATGTTCCGTCTCTGGTCCAAGATAACGTTGTGTTTCTGTTTCACGGTAATATTCCGTTTCTGGTCCACGATAATGTTCTGTTTCGGTTTCACGGTAATGTTCTGTCTCTGGTCCACGGTAATGTTCTGTCTCTGGTCCACGGTAATGTTCCGTTTCACGGTAATGTTCTGTCTCTGGTCCATGATAATTTTGTGTTTCTGTTTCACGGTTTTGTTCTGTTTCCTGTCCACGATAATGTTCTGTTTCTGTTTCACGGTAATGTTCCGTTTCTGGTCCACGAAAATGTTGTGTTTTTGTTTCACGGTAATGTTCCGTTTCTGGTCCACGATAATGTTCTGTTTCCGTTTCACGGTAATGTTATGTCTCTGGTCCACGGTAATGTTCTGTCTCTGGTCCACGGTAATGTTCTGTTTCTGTTTCACGGTAATGTTCCGTCTCTGGTCCACGATAATGTTCGGTTTCACGGTAATGTTCTGTTTCACGGTAATGTTCTGGTCCACGGTAATGTTCTGTCTCTGTTCCATGATAATGTTCGGTTTCAGGATAATATTCGGTCTCTGGTCCACGATAATGTTCCGTCTTCTGTTTCACGGTAATGTTCCGTTTCTGGTCCACGATAATGTTCTGTTTTGGTTTCACGTAATGTTCTGTTTCGGTTTAACGGTAATGTTCGGTCTCTGGTCCACAGTATTGTTCTGTCTCTGTTCCATGATAATGTTCGGTTTCACGATAATGTTCCGTTTCTGGTCCACGATAATGTTCTGTTTCGGTTTCACGGTAATGTTCCGTCTCTGGTCCACGGTAATGTTCCGTCTCTGGTCCACGATAACGTTGTGTTTCTGTTTCACGGTAATGTTCTGTCTCTGGTCCATGGTAATGTTCTGTTTCTGGTCCACGGTGATGTTCGGTTTCAAGGTAAAGTTCGGTCTCTGGTCCACAGTAATGTTCTGTCTCTGGTCCACGGTAATGTTCTGTCTCTGGTCCACAGTAATGTTCTGTTTCTGTTTCACGGTAATGTTCTGTCTCTGTTCCATGATAATGTTGGGTTTCACGATAATATTCGGTCTCTGGTCCACGATAATGTTCCTTTTTCTGTTTCACGGTAATGTTCCTTTTCTGGTCCACAGTAATGTTCTGTCTCTGTTCCATGATAATGTTCGGTCTCTGGTCCACGATAATGTTCTTTTTCTGTTTCACGGTAATGTTCTGTTTCGGTTTAACGGTAATGTTCGGTCTCTGGTCCACAGTAATGTTCTGTCTCTGTTCCATGATAATGTTCGGTTTCACGATAATGTTCCGTTTCTGGTCCACGATAATGTTCTGTTTCGGTTTCACGGTAATGTTCCATTTCTGGTCCACGATAATTTTGTGTTTCTGTTTCACGGTAATGTTCCGTCTCTGGTCCACGATAATGTTCTGTTTCTGTTTCACGGTAATGTTCCGTTTCTGGTCCATGATAATTTTCTGTTTCACGGTAATGTTCTGTTTCTGGTCCACGCTAATATTTTGTTTCTGTTTCACGGTAATGTTCTGTTTCTGGTCCACGATAATGTTGTGTTTCTGTTTCACGGTAATGTTCTGTTTCACAGTAATGTTCTGTCTCTGGTCCATGCTAATGTTCTGTTTCTGTTTCACGGTAATGTTCCGTTTCTGGTCCACGATAATGTTGTGTTTCTGTTTCACGGTAATGTTCCGTTTCTTGTCCATGATAATGTTCTGTTTCACGGTAATGTTCTGTCTCTGGTCCACGGTGATGTTCGGTTTCAAGGTAAAGTTCGGTCTCTGGTACACATTAATGTTCTGTCTCTGGTCCATGGTAATGTTCTGTCTCTGGTCCACGGTAATGTTCTGTCTCTGGTCCACGGTAATGTTCTGTCTCTGGTCCACGGTAATGTTCGATCTCTGGTCCATGATAATGTTCGGTTTCACAGTAATGTTCCGTCTCTGGTCCATGATAATGTTCTGTTTCTGTTTCACGGTAATGTTCCATTTCTGGTCCATGATAATTTTGTGTTTCTGTTTCACGGTAATGTTCCGTTTCTGGTCCACGATAATGTTCTGTTTCGGTTTCACGGTAATGTTCTGTCTCTGGTCCACGGTAATGTTCTGTCTCTGGTCCACGATAATATTCGGTTTCACGATAAAGTTCCGTTTTTGGTCCACGATAATGTTCTGTTTCGGTTTCACGGTAATGTTCCGTCTCTGGTCCACGGTAATGTTCCGTCTCTGGTCCACGATGATGTTCTGTTTCTGTTTCACGGTAATGTTCCGTTTCTGGTCCACGATAATGTTGTGTTTCTGTTTCACGGTAATGTTCCGTTTCTTGTCCATGATAATGTTCTGTTTCACGGTAATGTTCTGTCTCTGGTCCACGGTGATGTTCGGTTTCAAGGTAAAGTTCGGTCTCTGGTACACATTAATGTTCTGTCTCTGGTCCATGGTAATGTTCTGTCTCTGGTCCACGGTAATGTTCCGTCTCTGGTCCATGATAATGTTCTGTTTCTGTTTCACGGTAATGTTCCATTTCTGGTCCATGATAATTTTGTGTTTCTGTTTCACGGTAATGTTCCGTTTCTGGTCCACGATAATGTTCTGTTTCGGTTTCACGGTAATGTTCCGTCTCTGGTCCACGGTAATGTTCCGTCTCTGGTCCACGATGATGTTGTGTTTCTGTTTCACGGTAATGTTCCGTTTCTGGTCCAAGATAATGTTCTGTTTCACGGTAATGTTCTGTCTCTGGTCCATGGTAATGTTCTGTCTCTGGTCCACGGTGATATTCGGTTTCAAGGTAAAGTTCGGTCTCTGGTCCACAGTAATGTTCTGTCTCTGGTCCACGGTAATGTTCTGTTTCTGTTTCACGGTAATGTTCTGTCTCTGGTCCACGATAATGTTTGGTTTCACGGTAATGTTCGGTTTCACGGTAATGTTCTGGTCCACGGTAATGTTCTGTCTCTGGTCCACGGTGATGTTCGGTTTCAAGGTAAAGTTCGGTCTCTGGTCCACAGTAATGTTCTGTCTCTGGTCCACGGTAATGTTCTGTTTCTGTTTCACGGTAATGTTCTGTCTCTGTTCCATGATAATGTTGGGTTTCACGATAATATTCGGTCTCTGGTCCACGATAATGTTCCTTTTTCTGTTTCACGGTAATGTTCCGTTTCTGGTCCACAGTAATGTTCTGTCTCTGTTCCATGATAATGTTCGGTCTCTGGTCCACGATAATGTTCTTTTTCTGTTTCACGGTAATGTTCTGTTTCGGTTTAACGGTAATGTTCGGTCTCTGGTCCACAGTAATGTTCTCTCTCTGTTCCATGATAATGTTCGGTTTCACGATAATGTTCCGTTTCTGGTTCACGATAATGTTCTGTTTCGGTTTCACGGTAATGTTCGATTACTGGTCCACGATAATTTTGTGTTTCTGTTTCACGGTAATGTTCCGTCTCTGGTCCACGGTAATGTTCCGTCTCTGGTCCACGATAATGTTCTGTTTCTGTTTCACGGTAATGTTCCGTTTCTGGTCCATGATAATTTTCTGTTTCACGGTAATGTTCTGTTTCTGGTCCACGCTAATGTTTTGTTTCTGTTTCACGGTAATGTTCTGTTTCTGGTCCACGATAATGTTCCGTTTCTGGTCCACGATAATGTTGTGTTTCTGTTTCACGGTAATGTTCCGTTTCTAGTCCACAATAATGTTCTGTTTCGGTTTCACGGTAATGTTCCGTTTCTGGTCCATGATAATGTTCTGTTTCTGTTTCACGGTAATGTTCCGTTTCTGGTCCATGATAATGTTCTGTTTCACGGTAATGTTCTGTCTCTGGTCCACGGTGATGTTCGGTTTCAAGGTAAAGTTCGGTCTCTGGTCCACATTAATGTTCTGTCTCTGGTCCATGGTAATGTTCTGTCTCTGGTCCACGGTAATGTTCTGTCTCTGGTCCACGGTAATGTTCTGTCTCTGGTCCACGGTAATGTTCGATCTCTGGTCCATGATAATGTTCGGTTTCACGGTAATGTTCCGTCTCTGGTCCATGATAATGTTCTGTTTCTGTTTCACGGTAATGTTCCGTCTCTGGTCCACGATAATGTTCCGTCTTTGGTCCACGATAATGTTCTGTCTCTGGTCCATGATAATGGTCCGTTTCTGGTCCACGATAATGTTCTGTTTCGGTTTCACGGTAATGTTCTGTCTCTGGTCCACGGTAATGTTCTGTCTCTGGTCCACGGTAATGTTCCGTTTCACGGTAATGTTCCGTCTCTGGTCCACGATAATGTTGTGTTTCTGTTTCACGGTTTTGTTCCGTTTCTGGTCCATGATAATGTTCTGTTTAGGTTTCACGGTAATGTTCTGTCTCTGGTCAACGATAATTTTCCGTCTCTGGTCAACGATAATGTTCTGTCTCTGGTCCACGATAATGTTCCGTTTCTGGTCCACGATAATGTTCCGTTTCTGGTCCACGATAATGTTCTGTTTCGGTTTCACGGTAATGTTCTGTCTCTGGTCCACAATAATGTTCTGTCTCTGGTCCACGGTAATGTTCTGTTTCTGTTTCACGGTAATGTTCCGTTTCTGGTCCACGATAATGTTGTGTTTCTGTTTCACGGTAATGTTCCGTTTCTGGTCCACGATAATGTTCTGTTTCGGTTTCACGGTAATGTTCCGTTTCTGGTCCACGATAATGTTCTGTTTCGGTTTCACGGTAATGTTCCGTCTATGGTCCACTGTAATGTTCCGTTTCTGGTCCACGCTAATGTTCTTTTTCTGTTTCACGGTAATGTTCCGTTTCTGGTCCATGATAATGTTGTGTTTCTGTTTCACGGTAATGTTCTGTTTCTGGTCCATGATAATGTTCTGTTTCACGGTAATGTTCTGTCTCTGGTCCATGGTAATGTTCTGTCTCTGGTCCACGGTGATGTTCGGTTTCAAGGTAAAGTTCGGTCTCTGGTCCACAGTAATGTTCTGTCTCTGGTCCACGGTAATGTTCTGTGTCTGTTTCACGGTAATGTTCTGTCTCTGTTCCATGATAATGTTGGGTTTCACGATAATATTCGGTCTCTGGTCCACGATAATGTTCCTTTTTCTGTTTCACGGTAATGTTCCGTTTCTGGTCCACAGTAATGTTCTGTCTCTGTTCCATGATAATGTTCGGTCTCTGGTCAACGATAATGTTCTTTTTCTGTTTCACGGTAATGTTCTGTTTCGGTTTAACGGTAATGTTCGGTCTCTGGTCCACATAAATGTTCTGTCTCTGTTCCATGATAATGTTCGGTTTCACGATAATGTTCCGTTTCTGGTTCACGATAATGTTCTGTTTCGGTTTCACGGTAATGTTCCGTTTCTGGTCCACGATAATTTTGTGTTTCTGTTTCACGGTAATGTTCCGTCTCTGGTCCACGGTAATGTTCCGTCTCTGGTCCACGATAATGTTCTGTTTCTGTTTCACGGTAATGTTCCGTTTCTGGTCCATGATAATTTTCTGTTTCACGGTAATGTTCTGTTTCTGGTCCACGCTAAATTTTTGTTTCTGTTTCACGGTAATGTTCTGTTTCTGGTCCACGATAATGTTGTGTTTCTGTTTCACGGTAATGTTCTGTTTCACAGTAATGTTCTGTCTCTGGTCCACGCTAATGTTCTGTTTCTGTTTCACGGTAATGTTCCGTTTCTTTTTCACGGTAATGTTCCGTTTCTGGTCCACGATAATGTTGTGTTTCTGTTTCACGGTAATGTTCCGTTTCTGGTCCACAATAATGTTCTGTTTCGGTTTCACGGTAATGTTCCGTTTCTGGTCCATGATAATGTTCTGTTTCTGTTTCACGGTAATGTTCCGTTTCTGGTCCATGATAATGTTCTGTTTCACGGTAATGTTCTGTCTCTGGTCCACGGTGATGTTCGGTTTCAAGGTAAAGTTCGGTCTCTGGTCCACATTAATGTTCTGTCTCTGGTCCATGGTAATGTTCTGTCTCTGGTCCACGGTAATGTTCTGTCTCTGGTCCACGGTAATGTTCTGTCTCTGGTCCACGGTAATGTTCGATCTCTGGTCCATGATAATGTTCGGTTTCACGGTAATGTTCCGTCTCTGGTCCATGATAATGTTCTGTTTCTGTTTCACGGTAATGTTCCGTCTCTGGTCCACGATAATGTTCCGTCTTTGGTCCACGATAATGTTCTGTCTCTGGTCCATGATAATGGTCCGTTTCTGGTTCACGATAATGTTCTGTTTCGGTTTCACGGTAATGTTCTGTCTCTGGTCCACGGTAATGTTCTGTCTCTGGTCCACGGTAATGTTCCGTTTCACGGTAATGTTCCGTCTCTGGTCCACGATAATGTTGTGTTTCTGTTTCACGGTTTTGTTCCGTTTCTGGTCCATGATAATGTTCTGTTTAGGTTTCACGGTAATGTTCTGTCTCTGGTCAACGATAATTTTCCGTCTCTGGTCAACGATAATGTTCTGTCTCTGGTCCACGATAATGTTCCGTTTCTGGTCCACGATAATGTTCCGTTTCTGGTCCACGATAATGTTCTGTTTCGGTTTCACGGTAATGTTCTGTCTCTGGTCCACAATAATGTTCTGTCTCTGGTCCACGGTAATGTTCTGTTTCTGTTTCACGGTAATGTTCCGTTTCTGGTCCACGATAATGTTGTGTTTCTGTTTCACGGTAATATTCCGTTTCTGGTCCACGATAATGTTCTGTTTCGGTTTCACGGTAATGTTCCGTTTCTGGTCCACGATAATGTTCTGTTTCGGTTTCACGGTAATGTTCCGTCTCTGGTCCACTGTAATGTTCCGTTTCTGGTCCACGCTAATGTTCTTTTTCTGTTTCACGGTAATGTTCCGTTTCTGGTCCATGATAATGTTGTGTTTCTGTTTCACGGTAATGTTCTGTTTCTGGTCCATGATAATGTTCTGTTTCACGGTAATGTTCTGTCTCTGGTCCATGGTAATGTTCTGTCTCTGGTCCACGGTGATGTTCGGTTTCAAGGTAAAGCTCGGTCTCTGGTCCACATTAATGTTCTGTCTCTGGTCCACGGTAATGTTCTGTCTCTGGTCCACGGTAATGTTCTGTCTCTGGTCCATGGTAATGTTCTTTTTCTGTTTCACGGTAATGTTCTGTTTCTGGTCCACGCTAATATTTTGTTTCTGTTTCACGGTAATGTTCTGTTTCTGGTCCACGATAATGTTGTGTTTCTGTTTCACGGTAATGTTCTGTTTCACAGTAATGTTCTGTCTCTGGTCCATGCTAATGTTCTGTTTCTGTTTCACGGTAATGTTCCGTTTCTGGTCCACGATAATGTTGTGTTTCTGTTTCACGGTAATGTTCCGTTTCTTGTCCATGATAATGTTCTGTTTCGGTTTCACGGTAATGTTCCGTTTCTGGTCCATGATAATGTTCTGTTTCTGTTTCACGGTAATGTTCCGTTTCTGGTCCATGATAATGTTCTGTTTCACGGTAATGTTCTGTCTCTGGTCCACGGTGATGTTCGGTTTCAAGGTAAAGTTCGGTCTCTGGTCCACATTAATGTTCTGTCTCTGGTCCATGGTAATGTTCTGTCTCTGGTCCACGGTAATGTTCTGTCTCTGGTCCACGGTAATGTTCTGTCTCTGGTCCACGGTAATGTTCGATCTCTGGTCCATGATAATGTTCGGTTTCACGGTAATGTTCCGTCTCTGGTCCATGATAATGTTCTGTTTCTGTTTCACGGTAATGTTCCGTCTCTGGTCCACGATAATGTTCCGTCTTTGGTCCACGATAATGTTCTGTCTCTGGTCCATGATAATGGTCCGTTTCTGGTTCACGATAATGTTCTGTTTCGGTTTCACGGTAATGTTCTGTCTCTGGTCCACGGTAATGTTCTGTCTCTGGTCCACGGTAATGTTCCGTTTCACGGTAATGTTCCGTCTCTGGTCCACGATAATGTTGTGTTTCTGTTTCACGGTTTTGTTCCGTTTCTGGTCCATGATAATGTTCTGTTTAGGTTTCACGGTAATGTTCTGTCTCTGGTCAACGATAATTTTCCGTCTCTGGTCAACGATAATGTTCTGTCTCTGGTCCACGATAATGTTCCGTTTCTGGTCCACGATAATGTTCCGTTTCTGGTCCACGATAATGTTCTGTTTCGGTTTCACGGTAATGTTCTGTCTCTGGTCCACAATAATGTTCTGTCTCTGGTCCACGGTAATGTTCTGTTTCTGTTTCACGGTAATGTTCCGTTTCTGGTCCACGATAATGTTGTGTTTCTGTTTCACGGTAATATTCCGTTTCTGGTCCACGATAATGTTCTGTTTCGGTTTCACGGTAATGTTCCGTTTCTGGTCCACGATAATGTTCTGTTTCGGTTTCACGGTAATGTTCCGTCTCTGGTCCACTGTAATGTTCCGTTTCTGGTCCACGCTAATGTTCTTTTTCTGTTTCACGGTAATGTTCCGTTTCTGGTCCATGATAATGTTGTGTTTCTGTTTCACGGTAATGTTCTGTTTCTGGTCCATGATAATGTTCTGTTTCACGGTAATGTTCTGTCTCTGGTCCATGGTAATGTTCTGTCTCTGGTCCACGGTGATGTTCGGTTTCAAGGTAAAGCTCGGTCTCTGGTCCACATTAATGTTCTGTCTCTGGTCCACGGTAATGTTCTGTCTCTGGTCCACGGTAATGTTCTGTCTCTGGTCCATGGTAATGTTCTTTTTCTGTTTCACGGTAATGTTCTGTTTCTGGTCCACGCTAATATTTTGTTTCTGTTTCACGGTAATGTTCTGTTTCTGGTCAACGATAATGTTGTGTTTCTGTTTCACGGTAATGTTCTGTTTCACAGTAATGTTCTGTCTCTGGTCCATGCTAATGTTCTGTTTCTGTTTCACGGTAATGTTCCGTTTCTGGTCCACGATAATGTTGTGTTACTGTTTCACGGTAATGTTCCGTTTCTTGTCCATGATAATGTTCTGTTTCGGTTTCACGGTAATGTTCCGTTTCTGGTCCATGATAATGTTCTGTTTCTGTTTCACGGTAATGTTCCGTTTCTGGTCCATGATAATGTTCTGTTTCACGGTAATGTTCTGTCTCTGGTCCACGGTGATGTTCGGTTTCAAGGTAAAGTTCGGTCTCTGGTCCACATTAATGTTCTGTCTCTGGTCCATGGTAATGTTCTGTCTCTGGTCCACGGTAATGTTCTGTCTCTGGTCCACGGTAATGTTCTGTCTCTGGTCCACGGTAATGTTCGATCTCTGGTCCATGATAATGTTCGGTTTCACGGTAATGTTCCGTCTCTGGTCCATGATAATGTTCTGTTTCTGTTTCACGGTAATGTTCCGTCTCTGGTCCACGATAATGTTCCGTCTTTGGTCCACGATAATGTTCTGTCTCTGGTCCATGATAATGGTCCGTTTCTGGTTCACGATAATGTTCTGTTTCGGTTTCACGGTAATGTTCTGTCTCTGGTCCACGGTAATGTTCTGTCTCTGGTCCACGGTAATGTTCCGTTTCACGGTAATGTTCCGTCTCTGGTCCACGATAATGTTGTGTTTCTGTTTCACGGTTTTGTTCCGTTTCTGGTCCATGATAATGTTCTGTTTAGGTTTCACGGTAATGTTCTGTCTCTGGTCAACGATAATTTTCCGTCTCTGGTCAACGATAATGTTCTGTCTCTGGTCCACGATAATGTTCCGTTTCTGGTCCACGATAATGTTCCGTTTCTGGTCCACGATAATGTTCTGTTTCGGTTTCACGGTAATGTTCTGTCTCTGGTCCACAATAATGTTCTGTCTCTGGTCCACGGTAATGTTCTGTTTCTGTTTCACGGTAATGTTCCGTTTCTGGTCCACGATAATGTTGTGTTTCTGTTTCACGGTAATGTTCCGTTTCTGGTCCACGATAATGTTCTGTTTCGGTTTCACGGTAATGTTCCGTTTCTGGTCCACGATAATGTTCTGTTTCGGTTTCACGGTAATGTTCCGTCTATGGTCCACTGTAATGTTCCGTTTCTGGTCCACGCTAATGTTCTTTTTCTGTTTCACGGTAATGTTCCGTTTCTGGTCCATGATAATGTTGTGTTTCTGTTTCACGGTAATGTTCTGTTTCTGGTCCATGATAATGTTCTGTTTCACGGTAATGTTCTGTCTCTGGTCCATGGTAATGTTCTGTCTCTGGTCCACGGTGATGTTCGGTTTCAAGGTAAAGTTCGGTCTCTGGTCCACAGTAATGTTCTGTCTCTGGTCCACGGTAATGTTCTGTGTCTGTTTCACGGTAATGTTCTGTCTCTGTTCCATGATAATGTTGGGTTTCACGATAATATTCGGTCTCTGGTCCACGATAATGTTCCTTTTTCTGTTTCACGGTAATGTTCCGTTTCTGGTCCACAGTAATGTTCTGTCTCTGTTCCATGATAATGTTCGGTCTCTGGTCAACGATAATGTTCTTTTTCTGTTTCACGGTAATGTTCTGTTTCGGTTTAACGGTAATGTTCGGTCTCTGGTCCACATAAATGTTCTGTCTCTGTTCCATGATAATGTTCGGTTTCACGATAATGTTCCGTTTCTGGTTCACGATAATGTTCTGTTTCGGTTTCACGGTAATGTTCCGTTTCTGGTCCACGATAATTTTGTGTTTCTGTTTCACGGTAATGTTCCGTCTCTGGTCCACGGTAATGTTCCGTCTCTGGTCCACGATAATGTTCTGTTTCTGTTTCACGGTAATGTTCCGTTTCTGGTCCATGATAATTTTCTGTTTCACGGTAATGTTCTGTTTCTGGTCCACGCTAAATTTTTGTTTCTGTTTCACGGTAATGTTCTGTTTCTGGTCCACGATAATGTTGTGTTTCTGTTTCACGGTAATGTTCTGTTTCACAGTAATGTTCTGTCTCTGGTCCACGCTAATGTTCTGTTTCTGTTTCACGGTAATGTTCCGTTTCTTTTTCACGGTAATGTTCCGTTTCTGGTCCACGATAATGTTGTGTTTCTGTTTCACGGTAATGTTCCGTTTCTGGTCCACAATAATGTTCTGTTTCGGTTTCACGGTAATGTTCCGTTTCTGGTCCATGATAATGTTCTGTTTCTGTTTCACGGTAATGTTCCGTTTCTGGTCCATGATAATGTTCTGTTTCACGGTAATGTTCTGTCTCTGGTCCACGGTGATGTTCGGTTTCAAGGTAAAGTTCGGTCTCTGGTCCACATTAATGTTCTGTCTCTGGTCCATGGTAATGTTCTGTCTCTGGTCCACGGTAATGTTCTGTCTCTGGTCCACGGTAATGTTCTGTCTCTGGTCCACGGTAATGTTCGATCTCTGGTCCATGATAATGTTCGGTTTCACGGTAATGTTCCGTCTCTGGTCCATGATAATGTTCTGTTTCTGTTTCACGGTAATGTTCCGTCTCTGGTCCACGATAATGTTCCGTCTTTGGTCCACGATAATGTTCTGTCTCTGGTCCATGATAATGGTCCGTTTCTGGTTCACGATAATGTTCTGTTTCGGTTTCACGGTAATGTTCTGTCTCTGGTCCACGGTAATGTTCTGTCTCTGGTCCACGGTAATGTTCCGTTTCACGGTAATGTTCCGTCTCTGGTCCACGATAATGTTGTGTTTCTGTTTCACGGTTTTGTTCCGTTTCTGGTCCATGATAATGTTCTGTTTAGGTTTCACGGTAATGTTCTGTCTCTGGTCAACGATAATTTTCCGTCTCTGGTCAACGATAATGTTCTCTCTCTGGTCCACGATAATGTTCCGTTTCTGGTCCACGATAATGTTCCGTTTCTGGTCCACGATAATGTTCTGTTTCGGTTTCACGGTAATGTTCTGTCTCTGGTCCACAATAATGTTCTGTCTCTGGTCCACGGTAATGTTCTGTTTCTGTTTCACGGTAATGTTCCGTTTCTGGTCCACGATAATGTTGTGTTTCTGTTTCACGGTAATATTCCGTTTCTGGTCCACGATAATGTTCTGTTTCGGTTTCACGGTAATGTTCCGTTTCTGGTCCACGATAATGTTCTGTTTCGGTTTCACGGTAATGTTCCGTCTCTGGTCCACTGTAATGTTCCGTTTCTGGTCCACGCTAATGTTCTTTTTCTGTTTCACGGTAATGTTCCGTTTCTGGTCCATGATAATGTTGTGTTTCTGTTTCACGGTAATGTTCTGTTTCTGGTCCATGATAATGTTCTGTTTCACGGTAATGTTCTGTCTCTGGTCCATGGTAATGTTCTGTCTCTGGTCCACGGTGATGTTCGGTTTCAAGGTAAAGCTCGGTCTCTGGTCCACATTAATGTTCTGTCTCTGGTCCACGGTAATGTTCTGTCTCTGGTCCACGGTAATGTTCTGTCTCTGGTCCATGGTAATGTTCTTTTTCTGTTTCACGGTAATGTTCTGTTTCTGGTCCACGCTAATATTTTGTTTCTGTTTCACGGTAATGTTCTGTTTCTGGTCCACGATAATGTTGTGTTTCTGTTTCACGGTAATGTTCTGTTTCACAGTAATGTTCTGTCTCTGGTCCATGCTAATGTTCTGTTTCTGTTTCACGGTAATGTTCCGTTTCTGGTCCACGATAATGTTGTGTTTCTGTTTCACGGTAATGTTCCGTTTCTTGTCCATGATAATGTTCTGTTTCACGGTAATGTTCTGTCTCTGGTCCACGGTGATGTTCGGTTTCAAGGTAAAGTTCGGTCTCTGGTACACATTAATGTTCTGTCTCTGGTCCATGGTAATGTTCTGTCTCTGGTCCACGGTAATGTTCTGTCTCTGGTCCACGGTAATGTTCTGTCTCTGGTCCACGGTAATGTTCGATCTCTGGTCCATGATAATGTTCGGTTTCACGGTAATGTTCCGTCTCTGGTCCATGATAATGTTCTGTTTCTGTTTCACGGTAATGTTCCATTTCTGGTCCATGATAATTTTGTGTTTCTGTTTCACGGTAATGTTCCGTTTCTGGTCCACGATAATGTTCTGTTTCGGTTTCACGGTAATGTTCTGTCTCTGGTCCACGGTAATGTTCTGTCTCTGGTCCACGATAATATTCGGTTTCACGATAAAGTTCCGTTTTTGGTCCACGATAATGTTCTGTTTCGGTTTCACGGTAATGTTCCGTCTCTGGTCCACGGTAATGTTCCGTCTCTGGTCCACGATGATGTTCTGTTTCTGTTTCACGGTAATGTTCCGTTTCTGGTCCACGATAATGTTGTGTTTCTGTTTCACGGTAATGTTCCGTTTCTTGTCCATGATAATGTTCTGTTTCACGGTAATGTTCTGTCTCTGGTCCACGGTGATGTTCGGTTTCAAGGTAAAGTTCGGTCTCTGGTACACATTAATGTTCTGTCTCTGGTCCATGGTAATGTTCTGTCTCTGGTCCACGGTAATGTTCTGTCTCTGGTCCACGGTAATGTTCTGTCTCTGGTCCACGGTAATGTTCGATCTCTGGTCCATGATAATGTTCGGTTTCACGGTAATGTTCCGTCTCTGGTCCATGATAATGTTCTGTTTCTGTTTCACGGTAATGTTCCATTTCTGGTCCATGATAATTTTGTGTTTCTGTTTCACGGTAATGTTCCGTTTCTGGTCCACGATAATGTTCTGTTTCGGTTTCACGGTAATGTTCCGTCTCAGGTCCACGGTAATGTTCCGTCTCTGGTCCACGATGATGTTGTGTTTCTGTTTCACGGTAATGTTCCGTTTCTGGTCCAAGATAATGTTCTGTTTCACGGTAATGTTCTGTCTCTGGTCCATGGTAATGTTCTGTCTCTGGTCCACGGTGATATTCGGTTTCAAGGTAAAGTTCGGTCTCTGGTCCACAGTAATGTTCTGTCTCTGGTCCACGGTAATGTTCTGTTTCTGTTTCACGGTAATGTTCTGTCTCTGGTCCACGATAATGTTTGGTTTCACGGTAATGTTCGGTTTCACGGTAATGTTCTGGTCCACGGTAATGTTCTGTCTCTGGTCCACGGTGATGTTGGGTTTCAAGGTAAAGTTCGGTCTCTGGTCCACAGTAATGTTCTGTCTCTGGTCCACGGTAATGTTCTGTTTCTGTTTCACGGTAATGTTCTGTCTCTGTTCCATGATAATGTTGGGTTTCACGATAATATTCGGTCTCTGGTCCACGATAATGTTCCTTTTTCTGTTTCACGGTAATGTTCCGTTTCTGGTCCACAGTAATGTTCTGTCTCTGTTCCATGATAATGTTCGGTCTCTGGTCCACGATAATGTTCTTTTTCTGTTTCACGGTAATGTTCTGTTTCGGTTTAACGGTAATGTTCGGTCTCTGGTCCACAGTAATGTTCTCTCTCTGTTCCATGATAATGTTCGGTTTCACGATAATGTTCCGTTTCTGGTTCACGATAATGTTCTGTTTCGGTTTCACGGTAATGTTCGATTTCTGGTCCACGATAATTTTGTGTTTCTGTTTCACGGTAATGTTCCGTCTCTGGTCCACGATAATGTTCTGTTTCTGTTTCACGGTAATGTTCCGTTTCTGGTCCATGATAATTTTCTGTTTCACGGTAATGTTCTGTTTCTGGTCCACGCTAATGTTTTGTTTCTGTTTCACGGTAATGTTCTGTTTCTGGTCCACGATAATGTTCCGTTTCTGGTCCACGATAATGTTGTGTTTCTGTTTCACGGTAATGTTCCGTTTCTGGTCCACAATAATGTTCTGTTTCGGTTTCACGGTAATGTTCCGTTTCTGGTCCATGATAATGTTCTGTTTCTGTTTCACGGTAATGTTCCGTTTCTGGTCCATGATAATGTTCTGTTTCACGGTAATGTTCTGTCTCTGGTCCACGGTGATGTTCGGTTTCAAGGTAAAGTTCGGTCTCTGGTCCACATTAATGTTCTGTCTCTGGTCCATGGTAATGTTCTGTCTCTGGTCCACGGTAATGTTCTGTCTCTGGTCCACGGTAATGTTCTGTCTCTGGTCCACGGTAATGTTCGATCTCTGGTCCATGATAATGTTCGGTTTCACGGTAATGTTCCGTCTCTGGTCCATGATAATGTTCTGTTTCTGTTTCACGGTAATGTTCCGTCTCTGGTCCACGATAATGTTCCGTCTTTGGTCCACGATAATGTTCTGTCTCTGGTCCATGATAATGGTCCGTTTCTGGTCCACGATAATGTTCTGTTTCGGTTTCACGGTAATGTTCTGTCTCTGGTCCACGGTAATGTTCTGTCTCTGGTCCACGGTAATGTTCCGTTTCACGGTAATGTTCCGTCTCTGGTCCACGATAATGTTGTGTTTCTGTTTCACGGTTTTGTTCCGTTTCTGGTCCATGATAATGTTCTGTTTAGGTTTCACGGTAATGTTCTGTCTCTGGTCAACGATAATTTTCCGTCTCTGGTCAACGATAATGTTCTGTCTCTGGTCCACGATAATGTTCCGTTTCTGGTCCACGATAATGTTCCGTTTCTGGTCCACGATAATGTTCTTTTTCGGTTTCACGGTAATGTTCTGTCTCTGGTCCACAATAATGTTCTGTCTCTGGTCCACGGTAATGTTCTGTTTCTGTTTCACGGTAATGTTCCGTTTCTGGTACACGATAATGTTGTGTTTCTGTTTCACGGTAATGTTCCGTTTCTGGTCCACGATAATGTTCTGTTTCGGTTTCACGGTAATGTTCCGTTTCTGGTCCACGATAATGTTCTGTTTCGGTTTCACGGTAATGTTCCGTCTATGGTCCACTGTAATGTTCCGTTTCTGGTCCACGCTAATGTTCTTTTTCTGTTTCACGGTAATGTTCCGTTTCTGGTCCATGATAATGTTGTGTTTCTGTTTCACGGTAATGTTCTGTTTCTGGTCCATGATAATGTTCTGTTTCACGGTAATGTTCTGTCTCTGGTCCATGGTAATGTTCTGTCTCTGGTCCACGGTGATGTTCGGTTTCAAGGTAAAGTTCGGTCTCTGGTCCACAGTAATGTTCTGTCTCTGGTCCACGGTAATGTTCTGTGTCTGTTTCACGGTAATGTTCTGTCTCTGTTCCATGATAATGTTGGGTTTCACGATAATATTCGGTCTCTGGTCCACGATAATGTTCCTTTTTCTGTTTCACGGTAATGTTCCGTTTCTGGTCCACAGTAATGTTCTGTCTCTGTTCCATGATAATGTTCGGTCTCTGGTCAACGATAATGTTCTTTTTCTGTTTCACGGTAATGTTCTGTTTCGGTTTAACGGTAATGTTCGGTCTCTGGTCCACATAAATGTTCTGTCTCTGTTCCATGATAATGTTCGGTTTCACGATAATGTTCCGTTTCTGGTTCACGATAATGTTCTGTTTCGGTTTCACGGTAATGTTCCGTTTCTGGTCCACGATAATTTTGTGTTTCTGTTTCACGGTAATGTTCCGTCTCTGGTCCACGGTAATGTTCCGTCTCTGGTCCACGATAATGTTCTGTTTCTGTTTCACGGTAATGTTCCGTTTCTGGTCCATGATAATTTTCTGTTTCACGGTAATGTTCTGTTTCTGGTCCACGCTAAATTTTTGTTTCTGTTTCACGGTAATGTTCTGTTTCTGGTCCACGATAATGTTGTGTTTCTGTTTCACGGTAATGTTCTGTTTCACAGTAATGTTCTGTCTCTGGTCCACGCTAATGTTCTGTTTCTGTTTCACGGTAATGTTCCGCTTCTTTTTCACGGTAATGTTCCGTTTCTGGTCCACGATAATGTTGTGTTTCTGTTTCACGGTAATGTTCCGTTTCTGGTCCACAATAATGTTCTGTTTCGGTTTCACGGTAATGTTCCGTTTCTGGTCCATGATAATGTTCTGTTTCTGTTTCACGGTAATGTTCCGTTTCTGGTCCATGATAATGTTCTGTTTCACGGTAATGTTCTGTCTCTGGTCCACGGTGATGTTCGGTTTCAAGGTAAAGTTCGGTCTCTGGTCCACATTAATGTTCTGTCTCTGGTCCATGGTAATGTTCTGTCTCTGGTCCACGGTAATGTTCTGTCTCTGGTCCACGGTAATGTTCTGTCTCTGGTCCACGGTAATGTTCGATCTCTGGTCCATGATAATGTTCGGTTTCACGGTAATGTTCCGTCTCTGGTCCATGATAATGTTCTGTTTCTGTTTCACGGTAATGTTCCGTCTCTGGTCCACGATAATGTTCCGTCTTTGGTCCACGATAATGTTCTGTCTCTGGTCCATGATAATGGTCCGTTTCTGGTTCACGATAATGTTCTGTTTCGGTTTCACGGTAATGTTCTGTCTCTGGTCCACGGTAATGTTCTGTCTCTGGTCCACGGTAATGTTCCGTTTCACGGTAATGTTCCGTCTCTGGTCCACGATAATGTTGTGTTTCTGTTTCACGGTTTTGTTCCGTTTCTGGTCCATGATAATGTTCTGTTTAGGTTTCACGGTAATGTTCTGTCTCTGGTCAACGATAATTTTCCGTCTCTGGTCAACGATAATGTTCTGTCTCTGGTCCACGATAATGTTCCGTTTCTGGTCCACGATAATGTTCCGTTTCTGGTCCACGATAATGTTCTGTTTCGGTTTCACGGTAATGTTCTGTCTCTGGTCCACAATAATGTTCTGTCTCTGGTCCACGGTAATGTTCTGTTTCTGTTTCACGGTAATGTTCCGTTTCTGGTCCACGATAATGTTGTGTTTCTGTTTCACGGTAATATTCCGTTTCTGGTCCACGATAATGTTCTGTTTCGGTTTCACGGTAATGTTCCGTTTCTGGTCCACGATAATGTTCTGTTTCGGTTTCACGGTAATGTTCCGTCTCTGGTCCACTGTAATGTTCCGTTTCTGGTCCACTTTAATGTTCTTTTTCTGTTTCACGGTAATGTTCCGTTTCTGGTCCATGATAATGTAATGTTCTGTCTCTGGTCCACGGTAATGTTCTGTCTCTGGTCCACGGTAATGTTCTGTCTCTGGTCCACGGTAATGTTCTGTCTCTGGTCCACGGTAATGTTCTGTCTCTGGTCCACGGTAATGTTCGATCTCTGGTCCACGATAATGTTCGGTTTCACGGTAATGTTCTGTCTCTGGTCCACGATAATGTTCTTTTTCTGTTTCAGGGTAATGTTCCGTTTCGGTTTAACGGTAATGTTCCGTTTCAAAGTAATGTTCTGTCTCTGGTCCACGGTAATGTTCTGTTTCACGGTAATGTTCTGTCTCTGGTTCACAGTAATGTTCTGTTTCACAGTAATGTTCTGTTTCACAGTAATGTTCTGTTTCACGTAATTTTCGATCTCTGGTCCACGTTAATGTTCGGTCTCTTGTCCATGGTAATGTTCTGTTTCACTGTAATGTTCTGTCTCTGGTCCACGGTAATGTTCTGTCTTTGGTCCACGGTAATGTTTAGTTTCACGGTAATGTTCTGTCTCTGGTCCACGCTAATGTTCTGTTTCTGGTCCACGATAATGTTCTGTTTCGGTTTCACTGTAATATTCTGTCTCTTGTCCACGATAATGTTCTGTTTCAGTTTCACGGTAATGTTCTGTTTCCGTTTCACGGTAATGTTCTGTCTCTAATCCACGGTAATGTTTTGTTTCTGTTTCACGGTAATGTTCCGTCTCTGGTCCACGATAATGTTCGGTTTCACGATAATGTTCCGTTTCTGGTCCACGATAATGTTCTGTTTAGGTTTCATGGTAATGTTCTGTCTCTGGTCCACGATAATGTTTTGTTTCTGTTTCACGGTAATGTTCAATTCAATTCAATTCAATTCAATTTTATTTATATAGCGCCAGATTACAACAATTGTCATCTCAAGGCACTTAAGTAATATAGTCCAATTCAAGCTAATTGGAATTCAATTCATTGTAATCATAATCCAATTAATTCATATAGAGCTAATTCAAAAAATTAATATCCTAGCTAAGGAAACCAACACATTGCACCGAAATGTGTCTTCAGTCCAATCTCCCGTCCTGAGCGTGCCTGTGGCAACTGTGGAAAGGAACGACTCCCTTTTAACAGGAAGAAACCTCTGGCAGAACCAGACTCAGGAAGGGTGGCCATCCGCCTCGACCAGCTGGGGTTTGAGAAGACAGAAAAGAGGGAAAAGAGGGGGGAAAAACACCATAACGCCATTCAAAGGATATCTGTTGGAACAGGGAAACATAGGTTAATAACCACAATAATGTCACATGTACATAAAATCAATTTTGAAATTAAACAGGGGAAAAAAGAGAGCAAAGTGAGGAAAGGTGTGACAGATGAGGTCCCCCAGCAGTCTAAGCCTATAGCAGCTTAACTATGGGATGTTTCAGGATTACCTGAGCCATCCCTAACTATAAGCTTTATCGAAAAGAAAAGTTTTAAGCCTAATCTTAAAAGTGGAAAGGGTGTCTGCTTCCCGGACATTTACTGGCAGCTTATTCCACAAGAGAGGGGCCTGATAACTGAAGGCTCTACCTCCCATTCTACTTTTAGAAACTCTGGGAACAACAAGTAAACATGCAGTTTGGGAGCGAAGTGCTCTGTTAGGAAAATATCTTACAATTAAATCTTTAAGATATGATGGAGCTCGGTCATTAAGAACTTTATATGTGAGAAGAAGAATCTTAAATTCTATTCTGAATTTAACAGGGAGCCAATGAAGAGAAGCTAAAACTGGAGAAACATGATCTCTCCTGTTAGTTCTCATCAGAACTCTGGCTGCAGCATTTTGGATCAGCTGGAGGCTTTTCAGAGAATATGTGGGACAGCCCAATAATAAGGAATTACAGTAGTCCAATCTTGAAGTAACAAATGCATGAACTAGTTTCTCTGCATCACCTTGAGACAGGATGTTCCTGATTTTGGCAATATTACGAAGGTGAAAGAAGGCAGTCCTAGAAACCAGTTTTATATGTGCGTCAAATGATAAATTCTGGTCAAAAATAACTCCAAGGTTCCTCACTGTAGAACTAGAAGCCAAGGAAATACCATCTAGAGTAACTATATAACTAGACAATTTCTCCCTGAAGCGCTCAGGTCCAAAGAGAACAACTTCAGTTTTGTCTGAATTTAAAAGCAGACAGTTCTGAGTCATCCAGGTCTTTATGTCTTTAAGACAGGCTTGTAGCCTGACCAACCTGTAGGTTTCATCTGGTTTCATAGATAAGTACAGCTGAGTATCATCAGCATAACAATGGAAATTTATGCCATGCTGTCTGATAATGTTACCTAATGGAAGCATGTATAAAGTAAAAAGAATCGGTCCAAGCACAGAACCCTGAGGAACTCCATGACTTACTCCAACGTGTGAGGAAGATTCCTCATTTACAAGAACAAACTGGAATCTATCAGATAAATATGACTTAAACCAGCCTAATGCAGTTCCTTTAATCCCAATAACATGTTCAAGTCTCTGTAACAGAATGCTGTGATCGATCGTATCAAATGCAGCACTGAGATCCAACAGGACAAGCACAGAAACAAGTCCGCTATCAGAAGCTAACAGGAGATCATTGGTAACTTTCACCAGTGCCGTTTCTGTGCTATGATGCACTCTGAATCCTGACTGAAACTCTTCAAACAGATTATTTCTATGTAAATGATCACAAAGTTGAACTGCAACTATTTTTTCAAGAACTTTGGACAAAAAAGGGAGATTGGATATAGGTCCCTAATTAGCCAACACTTCTGAATCAAGAGTAGGTTTTTTAAGTAAAGGTTTAATTACAGCAACCTTAAAAGTCTGAGGTACATATCCTATCAACAAAGACCGATTGATCAAATCCAATATGGAAGTGTCAATTAAGGGGAAAACCTCCTTGAACAGTCTGGTTGGGATTGGGTCTAACATACAAGTTGATGGTTTAGAAGAGACTATTGCTGTTGTTAGCTCAGAAAGATCAACTGGACAGAAGCTGTCTAAATACAATTCAGGTTCGAAAGATACTTCTAAAGCTCCTCTACTTGATGATACATCAGTGATAATAATGGGAAGGATTCCATTAATCTTCTCTCTGATAGAAACAATTTTATTGATGAAGAATCTCATGAAATCATCACTGCTGAGAGTTAAAGGAATACATGGCTCAACAGAGCTCGGACTCTTTGTCAGCCTGGCAACAGTGCTGAAAAGAAACCTGGGATTATTCTTATTCTCTTCTATCAATAATGAATAATACGCAGTTCTAGCTTTACGAAGTGCTTTCTTATACGTTATTAAACTATCTTTCCAGACTAATTGAGACTCTTCTAAATTAGAGGAACGCCACTGTCTCTCCAGCTTTCTTGCAGTCTGATTTAACGCACGCAGCTGTGAATTATACCAAGGAGCCAATCTCTTCTGACTGATTGCCTTCCTTTTCAGAGGGGCAACATTGTCCAGTGTTGTACGCATTGAAGCTGTAGTGCTGTCAACAAGAGAGTCAAGTTCTACTGGAGTAAAATTTAGGTAGCCATCCTGTGTCATATCAGCACATGGCAGTGAAGAAAAGGATGATGAAATCAACTCTTTAAATCTGGTTACAGCATTCTCTGACAGACACCTTCTATATGTAGAATTCTTCTCAGAAACCGTGTAGTCAAGTAATGTAAATTCAAAAGTTATTAAAAAATGGTCAGACAAGACAGGGTTATGAGGGAACACTGTTAACTGTTCACTCTCAATGCCATAAGTCAGCACAAGGTCAATGGTATGATTAAGGCAGTGAGTAGGTCTGTGAACACTTTGAGAAAATCCAATAGAGTCTAATATAGAATTAAAGTTAATATTTAGGCTGTCATTTTCAACATCTACATGAATATTAAAGTCACCCACTACAATGACTTTATCTGTACTCACCACTAACTGGGATAAAAACTCTGAGAATTCAGACAAAAACTCAGAATAAGGGCCAGGTGGACGATACACAACAACAAACACAAGAGGTTTTTGTGATTTCCACTTTGGGTGGGAAAAACTGAGAATCAGAGATTCAAAAGAGCTAAAACTAATCTTGGGTTCCGTTTCTGGTCCATGATAATCTTCTGTTTCATGGTAATGTTCTGTCTCTGGTCCATGGTAATATTCTGTCTCTGGTCCACGGTAATGTTCGGTTTCAAGGTAAAGTTCGGTCTCTGGTCCACGGTAATGTTCTGTCTCTGGTCCACGGTAATGTTCTGTCTCTGGTCCACGGAAATGTTCTCTCTCTGGTCCACGGTAATGTTCTGTCTCTGGTCCACGGTAATGTTCGATCACTGGTCCACGACAATGTTCGGTTTCACGGTAATGTTCCGTCTCTGGTCCACGATAATGTTCTGTTTCGGTTTCACGGTAATGTTCCGTTTCTGGTCCACGATAATGTTCTGTTTCGGTTTCACGGTAATGTTCTGTCTCTGGTCCACGATAATGTTCGATCTCTGGTCCACGATAATGTTCGGTTTCACGGTAATGTTCCGTCTCTGGTCCACGATAATGTTCTGTTTCGGTTTCACGGTAATGTTCCGTTTCTGGTCCACGATAATGTTCTGTTTCGGTTTCACGGTAATGTTCTGTCTCTGGTCCACGATAATGTTCGGTTTCACGGTAATGTTCCGTCTCTGGTCCACGATAATGTTCGGTTTCACGGTAATGTTCCCTTTCTGGTCCACGGTAATGTTCTGTCTCTGGTCCACGATAATGTTCGATCTCTGGTCCACGATAATGTTCGGTTTCACGGTAATGTTCCGTCTCTGGTCCACGATAATGTTGTGTTTCTGTTTCACGGTAATGTTCCGTTTCATGTCCACGATAATGTTCTGTTTCGGTTTCACGGTAATGTTCTGTCTTTGGTCCCCGGTAATGTTCTGTCTCTGGTCCACGGTAATGTTCTGTCTCTGGTCCACGGTAATGTTCTGTCTCTGGTCCACGATAATGTTTTGTCTCTGGTCCACGATAATGTTCCGTTTCTGGTCCACGATAATGTTCTGTTTTGGTTTCAAGGTAATGTTCTTTCTCTGGTCCACGGTAATGTTCCGTTTCTGGTCCACGATAATGTTCTGTTTCGGTTTCACGGTAATGTTCTGTGTCTGGTCCACGATAATGTTCTGTTTCTGTTTCACGGTAATGTTCCGTTTCTGGTCCATGATAATGTTCTGTTTCACGGTAATGTTCTTTCTCTGGTCCATGGTAATGTTCTGTCTCTGGTCCACGGTAATGTTCGGTTTCAAAGTAAAGTTCGGTCTCTGGTCCACAGTAATGTTCTGTCTCTGGTCCACGGTAATGTTCTGTCTCTGGTCCACGGTAATGTTCTGTCTCTGGTCCACGGTAATGTTCTGTCTCTGGTCCACGGTAATGTTCGATCTCTGGTCCACGATAATGTTCGGTTTCACGGTAATGTTCCGTCTCTGGTCCACGATAATGTTCTTTTTCTGTTTCAGGGTAATGTTCCGTTTCGGTTTAACGGTAATGTTCCGTTTCAAAGTAATGTTCTGTCTCTGGTCCACGGTAATGTTCTGTTTCACGGTAATGTTCTGTCTCTGGTTCACAGTAATGTTCTGTTTCACAGTAATGTTCTGTTTCACGTAATTTTCGATCTCTGGTCCACGTTAATGTTCGGTCTCTTGTCCATGGTAATGTTCTGTTTCACTGTAATGTTCTGTCTCTGGTCCACGGTAATGTTATGTCTTTTGTCCACGGTAATGTTTAGTTTCACGGTAATGTTCTGTCTCTGGTCCACGCTAATGTTCTGTCTCTGGTCCACGGTAATGTTCTGTCTCTGGTCCACGGTAATGTTCTGTCTCTGGTCCACGGTAATGTTCTGTCTCTGGTCCACGATAATGTTCGGTTTCACGGTAATGTTCCGTCTCTGGTCCATGATAATGTTCTTTTTCTGTTTCAGGGTAATGTTCCGTTTCGGTTTAACGGTAATGTTCCGTTTCAAAGTAATGTTCTGTCTCTGGTCCACGGTAATGTTCTGTTTCACGGTAATGTTCTGTCTCTGGTTCACAGTAATGTTCTGTTTCACAGTAATGTTCTGTTTCACGTAATTTTCTATCTCTGGTCCACGTTAATGTTCGGTCTCTTGTCCATGGTAATGTTCTGTTTCACTGTAATGTTCTGTCTCTGGTCCACGGTAATGTTATGTCTTTGGTCCACGGTAATGTTTAGTTTCACGGTAATGTTCTGTCTCTGGTCCACGCTAATGTTCTGTTTCTGGTCCACGATAATGTTCTGTTTCGGTTTCACTGTAATGTTCTGTCTCTGGTCCATGATAATGTTCCGTTTCTGGTCCACGATAATGTTCTGTTTTAGTTTCACGGTAATGTTCTGTTTCCGTTTCACGGTAATGTTCTGTCTCTAATCCACGGTAATGTTTTGTTTCTGTTTCACGGTAATGTTCCGTCTCTGGTCCACGATAATGTTCGGTTTCACGATAATGTTCCGTTTCTGGTCCACGATAATGTTCTGTTTAGGTTTCATGGTAATGTTCTGTCTCTGGTCCACGATAATGTTTTGTTTCTGTTTCACGGTAATGTTCCGTTTCTGGTCCATGATAATCTTCTGTTTCATGGTAATGTTCTGTCTCTGGTCCATGGTAATATTCTGTATCTGGTCCACGGTAATGTTCGGTTTCAAGGTAAAGTTCGGTCTCTGGTCCACGGTAATGTTCTGTCTCTGGTCCACGGTAATGTTCTGTCTCTGGTCCACAGAAATGTTCTCTCTCTGGTCCACGGTAATGTTTTGTCTCTGGTTCACGGTAATGTTCGATCTCTGGTCCACGACAATGTTCGGTTTCACGGTAATGTTCCGTCTCTGGTCCACGATAATGTTCTGTTTCGGTTTCACGGTAATGTTCCGTTTCTGGTCCACGATAATGTTCTGTTTCGGTTTCACGGTAATGTTCTGTCTCTGGTCCATGATAATGTTCGATTTCTGGTCGACGATAATGTTCGGTTTCACGGTAATGTTCCGTCTCTGGTCCACGATAATGTTCGGTTTCACGGTAATGTTCCATTTCTGGTCCACGGTAATGTTCTGTCTCTGGTCCACGATAATGTTCGATCTCTGGTCCACGATAATGTTCGGTTTCACGGTAATGTTCCGTCTCTGGTCCACGATAATGTTGTCTTTCTGTTTCACGGTAATGTTCCGTTTCATGTCCACGATAATGTTCTGTTTCGGTTTCACGGTAATGTTCTGTCTCTGGTCCACGGTAATGTTCTGTCTCTGGTCCACGGTAATGTTCTGTCTCTGGTCCACGGTAATGTTCTGTCTCTGGTCCACGGTAATGTTCTGTCACTGGTCCACGATAATGTTTTGTCTCTGGTCCACGATAATGTTCCGTTTCTGGTCCACGATAATGTTCTGTTTCGGTTTCACGGTAATGTTCTGTGTCTGGTCCACGATAATGTTCTGTTTCTGTTTCACGGTAATGTTCCGTTTCTGGTCCATGATAATGTTCTGTTTCACGGTAATGTTCTTTCTCTGGTCCATGGTAATGTTCTGTCTCTGGTCCACGGTAATGTTCGGTTTCAAGGTAAAGTTCGGTCTCTGGTCCACAGTAATGTTCTGTCTCTGGTCCACGGTAATGTTCTGTCTCTGGTCCACGGTAATGTTCTGTCTCTGGTCCACGGTAACGTTCTGTCTCTGGTCCACGGTAATGTTCTGCCTCTGGTCCACGGTAATGTTCGATCTCTGGTCCACGATAATGTTCGGTTTCACGGTAATGTTCCGTCTCTGGTCCACGATAATGTTCTGTTTCGGTTTCACGGTAATATTCAGTTTCTGGTCCACGATAATGTTCTGTTTCGGTTTCACGGTAATATTCCGTCTCTGGTCCACGGTAATGTTCCGTCTCTGGTCCACGATAATGTTGTGTTTCTGTTTCACGGTATTGTTCCATTTCTGGTCCATGATAATGTTCTGTTTCACGGCAATGTTCTGTCTCTGGTCCATGGTAATGTTCTGTCTCTGGTCCACGGTAATGTTCGGTTTCAAGGTAAAGTTCAGTCTCTGGTCCACAGTAATGTTCTGTCTCTGGTCCACGGTAATGTTCTGTCTCTGGTCCACGGAAATGTTCGATCTCTGGTCCACGATAATGTTCGGTTTCACCGTAATGTTCCGTCTCTGGTCCACGATAATGTTCTGTTTCTTTATCACGGTAATGTTCCGTTTCTGGTCCAAAATAATTTAGTGTTTCTGTTTCACGGTAATGTTCCGTTTCTGGTCCACGATAATGTTCGGTTTCACGGTAATGTTCTGTCTCTGGTCCACGGTAATGTTCTGTGTCTGGTCCACGATAATGTTCGGTTTCACGGTAATGTTCTGTCTCTGGTCCACGATAATGTTCCGTCTTTGGTCCACAATAATGTTCTGTTTCTGTTTCACGGTAATGTTCCGTTTCTGGTCCACGATAATTTTGTGTTTCTGTTTCACGGTAATGTTCCGTTTCTGGTCCACGATAATGTTCTGTTTCGGTTTCACGGTAATGTTCTGTCTCTGGTCCATGATAATGTTCCGTTTCTGGTCCACGATAATGTTCTGTTTCAGTTTCACGGTAATGTTCTGGTCCACGGTAATGTTCCGTCTCTGGTCCACAGTAATGTTCCGTATCTGGTCCATGGTAATGTTCGGTTTCACGGTAATGTTCCATTTCTGGTCCACGGTAATGTTCTGTCTCTGGTCCACGGTAATGTTCGGTTTCAAGGTAAAGTTTGGTCTCTGGTCCACGGTAATGTTTTGTCTCTGGTCCACGGTAATGTTCTGTCTCTGGTCCACGGTAATGTTCTGTCTCTGGTCCACGGAAATGTTCTCTCTCTGGTCCACGGTAATGTTCTGTCTCTGGTCCATGGTAATGTTCGATCTCTGGTCCACGATAATGTTCGGTTTTACGGTAATGTTCCGTCTCTGGTCCACGATAATGTTCTGTTTCGGTTTCACGGTAATGTTCCGTTTCTGGTCCACGATAATGTTCTGTTTCGGTTTCACGGTAATGTTCTGTCTCTGGTCCACGGTAATGTTCTGTGTCTGGTCCACAATAATGTTCGGATTCACGGTAATGTTCCGTCTCTGGTCCAAGATAATGTTCCGTCTTTGGTCCACGATAATGTTCTGTCTCTGGTCCATGATAATGTTCCGTTTCTGGTCCACGATAATGTTCTGTTTCGGTTTCACGGTAATGTTCTGTCTCTGGTCCACGATAATGTTCGATTTCTGGTCGACGATAATGTTCGGTTTCACGGTAATGTTCCGTCTCTGGTCCACGATAATGTTCGGTTTCACGGTAATGTTCCATTTCTGGTCCAGGGTAATGTTCTGTCTCTGGTCCACGATAATGTTCGATCTCTGGTCCACGATAATGTTCGGTTTCACGGTAATGTTCCGTCTCTGGTCCACGATAATGTTGTGTTTCTGTTTCACGGTAATGTTCCGTTTCATGTCCACGATAATGTTCTGTTTTGGTTTCACGGTAATGTTCTGTCTCTGGTCCACGGTAATGTTCTGTCTCTGGTCCACGGTAATGTTCTGTCTCTGGTCCACGGTAATGTTCTGTCTCTGGTCCACGGTAATGTTCTGTCACTGGTCCACGATAATGTTTTGTCTCTGGTCCACGATAATGTTCCGTTTCTGGTCCACGATAATGTTCTGTTTCGGTTTCACGGTAATGTTCTGTGTCTGGTCCACGATAATGTTCTGTTTCTGTTTCACGGTAATGTTCCGTTTCTGGTCCATGATAATGTTCTGTTTCGGTTTCACTTTAATGTTCTGTCTCTGGTCCACGGTAATGATGTGTTTCTGTTTCACGGTAATTTTCTGTCTCTGGTCCACGGTAATGGTCTGTCTCTGGTCCACGCTAATGTTCTGTTTCTGTTTCACTGTAATGTTCGATCTCTGGTCCACGATAATGTTGTGTTTCTGTTTCACGGTAATGTTCCGTTTCTGGTCCACGATACTGTTCTGTTTCGGTTTCACGGTAATGTTGGGTTTCACGGTAATGTTCGGTCTCTGGTCCACGGTAATGTTCGTTTTCACGGTAATGTTCGGTCTCTGGTCCACGATAATGTTCGGTTTCACGATAATGTTCGGTTTCACGGTAATGTTCTGGTCCACGGTAATGTTCTGGTCCACGGTAATGTTCCGTATCTGGTCCATGGTAATGTTCGGTTTCACGGTAATATTCCATTTCTGGTCCACGGTAATGTTCTGTCTCTGGTCCACGATAATGTTCGATTTCTGGTCGACGATAATGTTCGGTTTTACGATAATGTTCCGTCTCTGGTCAACGATAATGTTCGGTTTCACGGTAATGTTCCATTTCTGGTCCACGGTAATGTTCTGTCTCTGGTCCACGATAATGTTTGATTTCTGGTCGACGATAATGTTCGGTTTCACGATAATGTTCCGTCTCTGGTCAACAATAAAGTTCGGTTTCACGATAATCTTCGGTTTCACAGTAATGTTCTGGACCACGGTAATGTTCTGGTCCACGGTAATGTTCCGTCTCTGGTCCACAGTAATGTTCCGTATCTGGTCCATGGTAATGTTCGGTTTCACGGTAATGTTCCATTTCTGGTCCACGGTAATGTTCTGTCTCTGGTCCACGATAATGTTCGATCTCTGGTCCACGATAATGTTCGGTTTCACGGTAATGTTCCGTCTCTGGTCCACGATAATGTTCTTTTTCTGTTTCAGGGTAATGTTCCGTTTCGGTTTAACGGTAGTGTTCCGTTTCAAAGTAATGTTCTAACTCTGGTCCACGGTAATGTTTAGTTTCACGGTAATGTTCTGTCTCTGGTCCACACTAATGTTCTGTTTCTGGTCCACAGTAATGTTCTGTTTCACGTAATTTTCGATCTCCGGTCCACGGTAATGTTCTGTCTCTGGTCCGCGGCAATGTTCTGTCTCTGGTCCACAGTAATGTTCCGTCTCTGGTCCACGATAATGTTGTGTTTCTGTTTCACGGTAATGTTCCGTTTCTGGTCCATGATAATGTTTTGTTTCACGGTAATGTTCTGTCTCTTGTCCAACGTAATGTTTTGTCTCTGGTCCACGGTAATGTTTAGTTTCACGGTAATGTTCTGTCTGTGGTCCACGCTAATGTTCTGTTTCTGGTCCACAGTAATGTTCTGTTTCTCGCTAATGTTCTATTTCACAGTAATGTTCTGTTTCACGTAATTTTCGATCTCTAGTCCACGGTAATGTTCGGTTTCACGGTAATGTTCCATTTCTGGTCCACGGTAATGTTCTGTCTCTGGTCCACGATAATGTTCGATCTCTGGTCCACGTTAATGTTCGGTTTCACGGTAATGTTCCGTCTCTGGTCCACGATAATGTTCGGTTTCACGGTAATGTTCCCTTTCTGGTCCACGGTAATGTTCTGTCTCTGGTCCACGATAATGTTCGATCTCTGGTCCACGATAATGTTCTGTCTCTGGTCCACGGTAATGTTCTGTCTCTGGTCCACGGAAATGTTCTCTCTCTGGTCCACGGTAATGTTCTGTCTCTGGTCCATGGTAATGTTCGATCTCTGGTCCACGATAATGTTCGGTTTTACGGTAATGTTCCGTCTCTGGTCCACGATAATGTTCTGTTTCGGTGTCACGGTAATGTTCCGTTTCTGGTCCACGATAATGTTCTGTTTCGGTTTCACGGTAATGTTCTGTCTCTGGTCCACGGTAATGTTCTGTGTCTGGTCCACGATAATGTTCGGATTCACGGTAATGTTCCGTCTCTGGTCCACGATAATGTTCCGTCTTTGGTCCACGATAATGTTCTGTCTCTGGTCCATGATAATGTTCCGTTTCTGGTCCAAGATAATGTTGTGTTTCTGTTTCACGGTAATGTTCTGTTTCCGTTTCACTTTAATGTTCTGTCTCTGGTCCACGGTAATGATGTGTTTCTGTTTCACGGTAATTTTCTGTCTCTGGTCCACGGTAATGTTCTGTCTCTGGTCCACGCTAATGTTCTGTTTCTGTTTCACTGTAATGTTCGATCTCTGGTCCACGATAATGTTGTGTTTCTGTTTCACGGTAATGTTCCGTTTCTGGTCCACGATAATGTTCTGTTTCGGTTTCACGGTAATGTTCTGTCTCTGGTCCAAGGTAATGTTCTGTTTCGGTTTCACGGTAATGTTGGGTTTCACGGTAATGTTCGGTCTCTGGTCCACGGTAATGTTCGTTTTCACGGTAATGTTCGGTCTCTGGTCCACGATAATGTTCGGTTTCACGATAATGTTCGGTTTCACGGTAATGTTCTGGTCCACGGTAATGTTCTGGTCCACGGTAATGTTCCGTATCTGGTCCATGGTAATGTTCGGTTTCACGGTAATATTCCATTTCTGGTCCACGGTAATGTTCTGTCTCTGGTCCACGATAATGTTCGATTTCTGGTCGACGATAATGTTCGGTTTCACGATAATGTTCCGTCTCTGGTCAACGATAATGTTCGGTTTCACGGTAATGTTCCATTTCTGGTCCACGGTAATGTTCTGTCTCTGGTCCACGATAATGTTCGATTTCTGGTCGACGATAATGTTCGGTTTCACGATAATGTTCCGTCTCTGGTCAACGATAAAGTTCGGTTTCACGATAATCTTCGGTTTCACGGTAATGTTCTGGACCACGGTAATGTTCTGGTCCACGGTAATGTTCCGTCTCTGGTCCACAGTAATGTTCCGTATCTGGTCCATGGTAATGTTCGGTTTCACGGTAATGTTCCATTTCTGGTCCACGGTAATGTTCTGTCTCTGGTCCACGATAATGTTCGATCTCTGGTCCACGATAATGTTCGGTTTCACGGTAATGTTCCGTCTCTGGTCCACGATAATGTTCTTTTTCTGTTTCAGGGTAATGTTCCGTTTCGGTTTAACGGTAGTGTTCCGTTTCAAAGTAATGTTCTAACTCTGGTCCACGGTAATGTTTAGTTTCACGGTAATGTTTTGTCTCTGGTCCACACTAATGTTCTGTTTCTGGTCCACAGTAATGTTCTGTTTCACGTAATTTTCGATCTCCGGTCCACGGTAATGTTCTGTCTCTGGTCCGCGGCAATGTTCTGTCTCTGGTCCACAGTAATGTTCCGTCTCTGGTCCACGATAATGTTGTGTTTCTGTTTCACGGTAATGTTCCGTTTCTGGTCCATGATAATGTTTTGTTTCACGGTAATGTTCTGTCTCTTGTCCAACGTAATGTTCTGTCTCTGGTCCACGGTAATGTTTAGTTTCACGGTAATGATCTGTCTGTGGTCCACGCTAATGTTCTGTTTCTGGTCCACAGTAATGTTCTGTTTCTCGCTAATGTTCTGTTTCACAGTAATGTTCTGTTTCACGTAATTTTCGATCTCTAGTCCACGGTAATGTTCGGTTTCACGGTAATGTTCCGTCTCTGGTCCACGATAATGTTGTGTTTCTGTTTCACGGTAATGTTCCGTTTCATGTCCACGACAATGTTCTGTTTCGGTTTCACGGTAATGTTCTGTCTTTGGTCCACGGTAATGTTCTGTCTCTGGTCCACGGTAATGTTCTGTCTCTGGTCCACGGTAATGTTCTGTCTCTGGTCCATGGTAATGTTCTGTCTCTGGTCCACGATAATGTTTTGTCTCTGGTCCACGATAATGTTCCGTTTCTGGTCCACGATAATGTTCTGTTTTGGTTTCAAGGTAATGTTCCTTCTCTGGTCCACGGTAATGTTCCGTTTCTGGTCCACGATAATGTTCTGTTTCGGTTTCACGGTAATGTTCTGTGTCTGGTCCACGATAATGTTCTGTTTCTGTTTCACGGTAATGTTCCGTTTCTGGTCCATGATAATGTTCTGTTTCACGGTAATGTTCTTTCTCTTGTCCATGGTAATGTTCTGTCTCTGGTCCACGGTAATGTTCGGTTTCAAGGTAAAGTTCGGTCTCTGGTCCACAGTAATGTTCTGTCTCTGGTCCACGGTAATGTTCTGTCTCTGGTCCACGGTAATGTTCTGTCTCTGGTCCACGGTAATGTTCTGTCTCTGGTCCACGGTAATGTTCTGTCTCTGGTCCACGGTAATGTTCGATCTCTGGTCCACGATAATGTTCGGTTTCACGGTAATGTTCCGTCTCTGGTCCACGATAATGTTCTTTTTCTGTTTCAGGGTAATGTTCCGTTTCGGTTTAACGGTAATGTTCCGTTTCAAAGTAATGTTCTGTCTCTGGTCCACGGTAATGTTCTGTTTCACGGTAATGTTCTGTCTCTGGTTCACAGTAATGTTCTGTTTCACAGTAATGTTCTGTTTCACGTAATTTTCGATCTCTGGTCCACGTTAATGTTCGGTCTCTTGTCCATGATAATGTTCTGTTTCACTGTAATGTTCTGTCCCTGGTCCACGGTAATGTTATGTCTTTGGTCCACGGTAATGTTTAGTTTCACGGTAATGTTCTGTCTCTGGTCCACGCTAATGTTCTGTTTCTGGTCCACGATAATGTTCTGTTTCGGTTTCACTGTAATGTTCTGTCTCTGGTCCATGATAATGTTCCGTTTCTGGTCCACGATAATGTTCTGTTTCAGTTTCACGGTAATATTCTGTTTCCGTTTCACGGTAATGTTCTGTCTCTAATCCACGGTAATGTTTTGTTTCTGTTTCACGGTAATGTTCCGTCTCTGGTCCACGATAATGTTCGGTTTCACGATAATGTTCCGTTTCTGGTCCACGATAATGTTCTGTTTAGGTTTCATGGTAATGTTCTGTCTTTGGTCCACGATAATGTTTTGTTTCTGTTTCACGGTAATGTTCCGTTTCTGGTCCATGATAATCTTCTGTTTCATGGTAATGTTCTGTCTCTGGTCCACGATAATGTTCCGTCTTTGGTCCACGATAATGTTCTGTTTCTGTTTCACGGTAATGTTCCGTTTCTGGTCCACGATAATTTTGTGTTTCTGTTTCACGGTAATGTTCTGTCTCTGGTCCACGGTAATGTTCTGTTTCGGTTTCACGGTAATGTTGGGTTTCACGGTAATGTTCGGTCTCTGGTCCACGGTAATGTTCGTTTTCACGGTAATGTTCGGTCTCTGGTCCACGATAATGTTCGGTTTCACGATAATGTTCGGTTTCACGGTAATGTTCTGGTCCACGGTAATGTTCTGGTCCACGGTAATGTTCCGTATCTGGTCCATGGTAATGTTCGGTTTCACGGTAATATTCCATTTCTGGTCCACGGTAATGTTCTGTCTCTGGTCCACGATAATGTTCGATTTCTGGTCGACGATAATGTTCGGTTTCACGATAATGTTCCGTCTCTGGTCAACGATAATGTTCGGTTTCACGGTAATGTTCCATTTCTGGTCCACGGTAATGTTCTGTCTCTGGTCCACGATAATGTTCGATATCTGGTCGACGATAATGTTCGGTTTCACGATAATGTTCCGTCTCTGGTCAACGATAAAGTTCGGTTTCACGATAATCTTCGGTTTCACGGTAATGTTCTGGACCACGGTAATGTTCTGGTCCACGGTAATGTTCCGTCTCTGGTCCACAGTAATGTTCCGTATCTGGTCCACGGTAATGTTCGGTTTCACGGTAATGTTCCATTTCTGGTCCACGGTAATGTTCTGTCTCTGGTCCACGATAATGTTCGATCTCTGGTCCACGATAATGTTCGGTTTCACGGTAATGTTCCGTCTCTGGTCCACGATAATGTTCTTTTTCTGTTTCAGGGTAATGTTCCGTTTCGGTTTAACGGTAGTGTTCCGTTTCAAAGTAATGTTCTAACTCTGGTCCACGGTAATGTTTAGTTTCACGGTAATGTTCTGTCTCTGGTCCACACTAATGTTCTGTTTCTGGTCCACAGTAATGTTCTGTTTCACGTAATTTTCGATCTCCGGTCCACGGTAATGTTCTGTCTCTGGTCCGCGGCAATGTTCTGTCTCTGGTCCACAGTAATGTTCCGTCTCTGGTCCACGATAATGTTGTGTTTCTGTTTCACGGTAATGTTCCGTTTCTGGTCCATGATAATGTTTTGTTTCACGGTAATGTTCTGTCTCTTGTCCAACGTAATGTTCTGTCTCTGGTCCACGGTAATGTTTAGTTTCACGGTAATGTTCTGTCTGTGGTCCACGCTAATGTTCTGTTTCTGGTCCACAGTAATGTTCTGTTTCTCGCTAATGTTCTGTTTCACGTAATTTTCGATCTCTAGTCCACGGTAATGTTCGGTTTCACGGTAATGTTCCATTTCTGGTCCACGGTAATGTTCTGTCTCTGGTCCACGATAATGTTCGATCTCTGGTCCACGATAATGTTCGGTTTCACGGTAATGTTCCGTCTCTGGTCCACGATAATGTTCGGTTTCACGGTAATGCTCCCTTTCTGGTCCACGGTAATGTTCTGTCTCTGGTCCACGATAATGTTCGATCTCTGGTCCACGATAATGTTCGGTTTCACGGTAATGTTCCGTCTCTGGTCCACAATAATGTTGTGTTTCTGTTTCACGGTAATGTTCCGTTTCATGTCCACGACAATGTTCTGTTTCGGTTTCACGGTAATGTTCTGTCTTTGGTCCACGGTAATGTTCTGTCTCTGGTCCACGGTAATGTTCTGTCTCTGGTCCACGGTAATGTTCTGTCTCTGGTCCACGGTAATGTTCTGTCTCTGGTCCACGATAATGTTTTGTCTCTGGTCCACGATAATGTTCCGTTTCTGGTCCACGATAATGTTCTGTTTTGGTTTCAAGGTAATGTTCTTTCTCTGGTCCACGGTAATGTTCCGTTTCTGGTCCACGATAATGTTCTGTTTCGGTTTCACGGTAATGTTCTGTGTCTGGTCCACGATAATGTTCTGTTTCTGTTTCACGGTAATGTTCCGTTTCTGGTCCATGATAATGTTCTGTTTCACGGTAATGTTCTTTCTCTGGTCCATGGTAATGTTCTGTCTCTGGTCCACGGTAATGTTCGGTTTCAAGGTAAAGTTCGGTCTCTGGTCCACAGTAATGTTCTGTCTCTGGTCCACGGTAATGTTCTGTCTCTGGTCCACGGTAATGTTCTGTCTCTGGTCCACGGTAATGTTCTGTCTCTGGTCAACGGTAATGTTCTGTCTCTGGTCCACGGTAATGTTCGATCTCTGCTCCACGATAATGTTCGGTTTCACGGTAATGTTCCGTCTCTGGTCCACGATAATGTTCTTTTTCTGTTTCAGGGTAATGTTCCGTTTCGGTTTAACGGTAATGTTCCGTTTCAAAGTAATGTTCTGTCTCTGGTCCACGGTAATGTTCTGTTTCACGGTAATGTTCTGTCTCTGGTTCACAGTAATGTTCTGTTTCACAGTAATGTTCTGTTTCACGTAATTTTCGATCTCTGGTCCACGTTAATGTTCGGTCTCTTGTCCATGGTAATGTTCTGTTTCACTGTAATGTTCTGTCTCTGGTCCACGGTAATGTTATGTCTTTGGTCCACGATAATGTTCTGTTTCGGTTTCACTGTAATGTTCTGTCTCTGGTCCATGATAATGTTCCGTTTCTGGTCCACGATAATGTTCTGTTTCAGTTTCACGGTAATGTTCTGTTTCCGTTTCACGGTAATGTTCTGTCTCTAATCCACGGTAATGTTTTGTTTCTGTTTCACGGTAATGTTCCGTCTCTGGTCCACGATAATGTTCGGTTTCACGATAATGTTCCGTTTCTGGTCCACGATAATGTTCTGTTTAGGTTTCATGCTAATGTTCTGTCTCTGGTCCACGATAATGTTTTGTTTCTGTTTCACGGTAATGTTCCGTTTCTGGTCCATGATAATCTTCTGTTTCATGGTAATGTTCTGTCTCTGGTCCACGATAATGTTCCGTCTTTGGTCCACGATAATGTTCTGTTTCTGTTTCACGGTAATGTTCCGTTTCTGGTCCACGATAATTTTGTGTTTCTGTTTCACGGTAATGTTCCGTTTCTGGTCCACGATAATGTTCCGTCTTTGGTCCACGATAATGTTCTGTCTCTGGTCCATGATAATGTTCCGTTTCTGGTCCAAGATAATGTTGTGTTTCTGTTTCACGGTAATGTTCTGTTTCCGTTTCACTTTAATGTTCTGTCTCTGGTCCACGGTAATGATGTGTTTCTGTTTCACGGTAATTTTCTGTCTCTGGTCCACGGTAATGTTCTGTCTCTGGTCCACGCTAATGTTCTGTTTCTGTTTCACGGTAATGTTCCGTTTCTGGTCCACGATAATGTTCGGTTTCACGGTAATGTTCTGTCTCTGGTCCACGGTAATGTTCTGTGTCTGGTCCACGATAATGTTCGGTTTCACGGTAATGTTCTGTCTCTGGTCCACGATAATGTTCCGTCTTTGGTCCACGATAATGTTCTGTTTCTGTTTCACGGTAATGTTCCGTTTCTGGTCCACGATAATTTTGTGTTTCTGTTTCACGGTAATGTTCCGTTTCTGGTCCACGATAATGTTCTGTTTCGGTTTCACGGTAATGTTCTGTCTCTGGTCCATGATAATGTTCCGTTTCTGGTCCACGATAATGTTCTGTTTCAGTTTCACGGTAATGTTCTGGTCCACGGTAATGTTCCGTCTCTGGTCCACAGTAATGTTCCGTATCTGGTCCATGGTAATGTTCGGTTTCACGGTAATGTTCCATTTCTGGTCCACGGTAATGTTCTGTCTCTGGTCCACGGTAATGTTCGGTTTCAAGGTAAAGTTTGGTCTCTGGTACACGGTAATGTTCTGTCTCTGGTCCACGGTAATGTTCTGTCTCTGGTCCACGGTAATGTTCTGTCTCTGGTCCACGGAAATGTTCTCTCTCTGGTCCACGGTAATGTTCTGTCTCTGGTCCATGGTAATGTTCGATCTCTGGTCCACGATAATGTTCGGTTTTACGGTAATGTTCCGTCTCTGGTCCACGATAATGTTCTGTTTCGGTTTCACGGTAATGTTCCGTTTCTGGTCCACGATAATGTTCTGTTTCGGTTTCACGGTAATGTTCTGTCTCTGGTCCACGGTAATGTTCTGTCTCTGGTCCATGATAATGTTCCGTTTCTGGTCCAAGATAATGTTGTGTTTCTGTTTCACGGTAATGTTCTGTTTCCGTTTCACTTTAATGTTCTGTCTCTGGTCCACGGTAATGATGTGTTTCTGTTTCACGGTAATTTTCTGTCTCTGGTCCACGGTAATGTTCTGTCTCTGGTCCACGCTAATGTTCTGTTTCTGTTTCACTGTAATGTTCGATCTCTGGTCCACGATAATGTTGTGTTTCTGTTTCACGGTAATGTTCCGTTTCTGGTCCACGATAATGTTCTGTTTCGGTTTCACGGTAATGTTCTGTCTCTGGTCCACGGTAATGTTCTGTTTCGGTTTCACGGTAATGTTGGGTTTCACGGTAATGTTCGGTCTCTGGTCCACGGTAATGTTCGTTTTCACGGTAATGTTCGGTCTCTGGTCCACGATAATGTTCGGTTTCACGATAATGTTCGGTTTCACGGTAATGTTCTGGTCCACGGTAATGTTCTGGTCCACGGTAATGTTCCGTATCTGGTCCATGGTAATGTTCGGTTTCACGGTAATATTCCATTTCTGGTCCACGGTAATGTTCTGTCTCTGGTCCACGATAATGTTCGATTTCTGGTCGACGATAATGTTCGGTTTCACGATAATGTTCCGTCTCTGGTCAACGATAATGTTCGGTTTCACGGTAATGTTCCATTTCTGGTCCACGGTAATGTTCTGTCTCTGGTCCACGATAATGTTCGATTTCTGGTCGACGATAATGTTCGGTTTCACGATAATGTTCCGTCTCTGGTCAACGATAAAGTTCGGTTTCACGATAATCTTCGGTTTCACGGTAATGTTCTGGACCACGGTAATGTTCTGGTCCACGGTAATGTTCCGTCTCTGGTCCACAGTAATGTTCCGTATCTGGTCCATGGTAATGTTCGGTTTCACGGTAATGTTCCATTTCTGGTCCACGGTAATGTTCTGTCTCTGGTCCACGATAATGTTCGATCTCTGGTCCACGATAATGTTCGGTTTCACGGTAATGATCCGTCTCTGGTCCACGATAATGTTCTTTTTCTGTTTCATGGTAATGTTCCGTTTCGGTTTAACGGTAGTGTTCCGTTTCAAAGTAATGTTCTAACTCTGGTCCACGGTAATGTTTAGTTTCACGGTAATGTTTTGTCTCTGGTCCACACTAATGTTCTGTTTCTGGTCCACAGTAATGTTCTGTTTCACGTAATTTTTGATCTCCGGTCCACGGTAATGTTCTGTCTCTGGTCCGCGGCAATGTTCTGTCTCTGGTCCACAGTAATGTTCCGTCTCTGGTCCACGATAATGTTGTGTTTCTGTTTCACGGTAATGTTCCGTTTCTGGTCCATGATAATGTTTTGTTTCACGGTAATGTTCTGTCTCTTGTCCAACGTAATGTTCTGTCTCTGGTCCACGGTAATGTTTAGTTTCACGGTAATGTTCTGTCTGTGGTCCACGCTAATGTTCTGTTTCTGGTCCACAGTAATGTTCTGTTTCTCGCTAATGTTCTGTTTCACAGTAATGTTCTGTTTCACGTAATTTTCGATCTCTAGTCCACGGTAATGTTCGGTTTCACGGTAATGTTCCATTTCTGGTCCACGGTAATGTTCTGTCTCTGGTCCACGATAATGTTCGATCTCTGGTCCACGATAATGTTCGGTTTCACGGTAATGTTCCGTCTCTGGTCCACGATAATGTTCAGTTTCACGGTAATGTTCCCTTTCTGGTCCACGGTAATGTTCTGTCTCTGGTCCACGATAATGTTCGATCTCTGGTCCACGATAATGTTCGGTTTCACGGTAATGTTCCGTCTCTGGTCCACGATAATGTTGTGTTTCTGTTTCACGGTAATGTTCCGTTTCATGTCCACGACAATGTTCTGTTTCGGTTTCACGGTAATGTTCTGTCTTTGGTCCACGGTAATGTTCTGTCTCTGGTCCACGGTAATGTTCTGTCTCTGGTCCACGGTAATGTTCTGTCTCTGGTCCATGGTAATGTTCTGTCTCTGGTCCACGATAATGTTTTGTCTCTGGTCCACGATAATGTTCCGTTTCTGGTCCACGATAATGTTCTGTTTTGGTTTCAAGGTAATGTTCTTTCTCTGGTCCACGGTAATGTTCCGTTTCTGGTCCACGATAATGTTCTGTTTTTGTTTCACGGTAATGTTCTGTGTCTGGTCCACGATAATGTTCTGTTTCTGTTTCACGGTAATGTTCCGTTTCTGGTCCATGATAATGTTCTGTTTCACGGTAATGTTCTTTCTCTGGTCCATGGTAATGTTCTGTCTCTGGTCCACGGTAATGTTCGGTTTCAAGGTAAAGTTCGGTCTCTGGTCCACAGTAATGTTCTGTCTCTGGTCCACGGTAATGTTCTGTCTCTGGTCCACGGTAATGTTCTGTCTCTGGTCCACGGTAATGTTCTGTCTCTGGTCCACGGTAATGTTCTGTCTCTGGTCCACGGTAATGTTCGATCTCTGGTCCACGATAATGTTCGGTTTCACGGTAATGTTCCGTCTCTGGTCCACGATAATGTTCTTTTTCTGTTTCAGGGTAATGTTCCGTTTCGGTTTAACGGTAATGTTCCGTTTCAAAGTAATGTTCTGTCTCTGGTCCACGGTAATGTTCTGTTTCACGGTAATGTTCTGTCTCTGGTTCACAGTAATGTTCTGTTTCACAGTAATGTTCTGTTTCACGTAATTTTCGATCTCTGGTCCACGTTAATGTTCGGTCTCTTGTCCATGATAATGTTCTGTTTCACTGTAATGTTCTGTCCCTGGTCCACGGTAATGTTATGTCTTTGGTCCACGGTAATGTTTAGTTTCACGGTAATGTTCTGTCTCTGGTCCACGCTAATGTTCTGTTTCTGGTCCACGATAATGTTCTGTTTCGGTTTCACTGTAATGTTCTGTCTCTGGTCCATGATAATGTTCCGTTTCTTGTCCACGATAATGTTCTGTTTCAGTTTCACGGTAATGTTCTGTTTCCGTTTCACGGTAATGTTCTGTCTCTAATCCACGGTAATGTTTTGTTTCTGTTTCACGGTAATGTTCCGTCTCTGGTCCACGATAATGTTCGGTTTCACGATAATGTTCCGTTTCTGGTCCACGATAATGTTCTGTTTAGGTTTCATGGTAATGTTCTGTCTTTGGTCCACGATAATGTTTTGTTTCTGTTTCACGGTAATGTTCCGTTTCTGGTCCATGATAATCTTCTGTTTCATGGTAATGTTCTGTCTCTGGTCCACGATAATGTTCCGTCTTTGGTCCACGATAATGTTCTGTTTCTGTTTCACGGTAATGTTCCGTTTCTGGTCCACGATAATTTTGTGTTTCTGTTTCACGGTAATGTTCTGTCTCTGGTCCACGGTAATGTTCTGTTTCGGTTTCACGGTAATGTTGGGTTTCACGTAATGTTCGGTCTCTGGTCCACGGTAATGTTCTGGTCCACGGTAATGTTCCGTATCTGGTCCATGGTAATGTTCGGTTTCACGGTAATATTCCATTTCTGGTCCACGGTAATGTTCTCTCTCTGGTCCACGATAATGTTCGATTTCTGGTCGACGATAATGTTCGGTTTCACGATAATGTTCCGTCTCTGGTCAACGATAATGTTCGGTTTCACGGTAATGTTCCATTTCTGGTCCACGATAATGTTCGATTTCTGGTCGACGATAATGTTCGGTTTCACGATAATGTTCCGTCTCTGGTCAACGATAAAGTTCGGTTTCACGATAATCTTCGGTTTCACGGTAATGTTCTGGACCACGGTAATGTTCTGGTCCACGGTAATGTTCCGTCTCTGGTCCACAGTAATGTTCCGTATCTGGTCCATGGTAATGTTCGGTTTCACGGTAATGTTCCATTTCTGGTCCACGGTAATGTTCTGTCTCTGGTCCACGATAATGTTCGATCTCTGGTCCACGATAATGTTCGGTTTCACGGTAATGTTCCGTCTCTGGTCCACGATAATGTTCTTTTTCTGTTTCAGGGTAATGTTCCGTTTCGGTTTAACGGTAGTGTTCCGTTTCAAAGTAATGTTCTAACTCTGGTCCACGGTAAAATTTAGTTTCACGGTAATGTTCTGTCTCTGGTCCACACTAATGTTCTGTCTCTGGTCCACGCTAATGTTCTGTTTCTGGTCCACGATAATGTTCTGTTTCGGTTTCACTGTAATGTTCTGTCTCTGGTCCATGATAATGTTCCGTTTCTGGTCCACGATAATGTTCTGTTTCAGTTTCACGGTAATGTTCTGTTTCCGTTTCACGGTAATGTTCTGTCTCTAATCCACGGTAATGTTTTGTTTCTGTTTCACGGTAATGTTCCGTCTCTGGTCCACGATAATGTTCGGTTTCACGATAATGTTCCGTTTCTGGTCCACGATAATGTTCTGTTTAGGTTTCATGGTAATGTTCTGTCTCTGGTCCACGATAATGTTTTGTTTCTGTTTCACGGTAATGTTCCGTTTCTGGTCCATGATAATGTTCTGTTTCATGGTAATGTTCTGTCTCTGGTCCATGGTAATATTCTGTATCTGGTCCACGGTAATGTTTGGTTTCAAGGTAAAGTTCGGTCTCTGGTCCACGGTAATGTTCTGTCTCTGGTCCACGGTAATGTTCTGTCTCTGGTCCACAGAAATGTTCTCTCTCTGGTCCACGGTAATGTTTTGTCTCTGGTCCACGGTAATGTTCGATCTCTGGTCCACGACAATGTTCGGTTTCACGGTAATGTTCCGTCTCTGGTCCACGATAATGTTCTGTTTCGGTTTCACGGTAATGTTCCGTTTCTGGTCCACGATAATGTTCTGTTTCGGTTTCACGGTAATGTTCTGTCTCTGGTCCACGATAATGTTCGATTTCTGGTCGACGATAATGTTCGGTTTCACGGTAATGTTCCGTCTCTGGTCCACGATAATGTTCGGTTTCACGGTAATGTTCCATTTCTGGTCCAGGGTAATGTTCTGTCTCTGGTCCACGATAATGTTCGATCTCTGGTCCACGATAATGTTCGGTTTCACGGTAATGTTCCGTCTCTGGTCCACGATAATGTTGTGTTTCTGTTTCACGGTAATGTTCCGTTTCATGTCCACGATAATGTTCTGTTTTGGTTTCACGGTAATGTTCTGTCTCTGGTCCACGGTAATGTTCTGTCTCTGGTCCACGGTAATGTTCTGTCTCTGGTCCACGGTAATGTTCTGTCTCTGGTCCACGGTAATGTTCTGTCACTGGTCCACGATAATGTTTTGTCTCTGGTCCACGATAATGTTCCGTTTCTGGTCCACGATAATGTTCTGTTTCGGTTTCACGGTAATGTTCTGTGTCTGGTCCACGATAATGTTCTGTTTCTGTTTCACGGTAATGTTCCGTTTCTGGTCCATGATAATGTTCTGTTTCACGGTAATGTTCTTTCTCTGGTCCATGGTAATGTTCTGTCTCTGGTCCACGGTAATGTTCGGTTTCAAGGTAAAGTTCGGTCTCTGGTCCACAGTAATGTTCTGTCTCTGGTCCACAGTAATGTTCTGTCTCTGGTCCACGGTAATGTTCTGTCTCTGGTCCACGGTAACGTTCTGTCTCTGGTCCACGGTAATGTTCTGTCTCTGGTCCACGGTAATGTTCGATCTCTGGTCCACGATAATGTTCGGTTTCACGGTAATGTTCCGTCTCTGGTCCACGATAATGTTCTGTTTCGGTTTCACGGTAATATTCAGTTTCTGGTCCACGATAATGTTCTGTTTCGGTTTCACGGTAATATTCCGTCTCTGGTCCACGGTAATGTTCCGTCTCTGGTCCACGATAATGTTGTGTTTCTGTTTCACGGTAATGTTCCATTTCTGGTCCATGATAATGTTCTGTTTCACGGTAATGTTCTGTCTCTGGTCCATGGTAATGTTCTGTCTCTGGTCCACGGTAATGTTCGGTTTCAAGGTAAAGTTCAGTCTCTGGTCCACAGTAATGTTCTGTCTCTGGTCCACGGTAATGTTCTGTCTCTGGTCCACGGAAATGTTCGATCTCTGGTCCACGATAATGTTCGGTTTCACCGTAATGTTCCGTCTCTGGTCCACGATAATGTTCTGTTTCTTTATCACGGTAATGTTCCGTTTCTGGTCCAAAATAATTTAGTGTTTCTGTTTCACGGTAATGTTCCGTTTCTGGTCCACGATAATGTTCGGTTTCACGGTAATGTTCTGTCTCTGGTCCACGGTAATGTTCTGTGTCTGGTCCACGATAATGTTCGGTTTCACGGTAATGTTCTGTCTCTGGTCCACGATAATGTTCCGTCTTTGGTCCACGATAATGTTCTGTTTCTGTTTCACGGTAATGTTCCGTTTCTGGTCCACGATAATTTTGTGTTTCTGTTTCACGGTAATGTTCCGTTTCTGGTCCACGATAATGTTTTGTTTCTGTTTCACGGTAATGTTCCGTTTCTGGTCCATGATAATCTTCTGTTTCATGGTAATGTTCTGTCTCTGGTCCATGGTAATATTCTGTATCTGGTCCACGGTAATGTTTGGTTTCAAGGTAAAGTTCGGTCTCTGGTCCACGGTAATATTCTGTCTCTGGTCCACGGTAATGTTCTGTCTCTGGTCCACGGTAATGTTCTGTCTCTGGTCCACGGAAATGTTCTCTCTCTGGTCCACGGTAATGTTCTGTCTCTGGTCCATGGTAATGTTCGATCTCTGGTCCACGATAATGTTCGGTTTTACGGTAATGTTCCGTCCCTGGTCCACGATAATGTTCTGTTTCGGTTTCACGGTAATGTTCCGTTTCTGGTCCACGATAATGTTCTGTTTCGGTTTCACGGTAATGTTCTGTCTCTGTTCCACGGTAATGTTCTGTGTCTGGTCCATGATAATGTTCGGATTCACGGTAATGTTCCGTCTCTGGTCCACGATAATGTTCCGTCTTTGGTCCACGATAATGTTCTGTCTCTGGTCCATGATAATGTTCCGTTTCTGGTCCAAGATAATGTTGTGTTTCTGTTTCACGGTAATGTTCTGTTTCCGTTTCACTTTAATGTTCTGTCTCTGGTCCACGGTAATGATGTGTTTCTGTTTCACGGTAATTTTCTGTCTCTGGTCCACGGTAATGTTCTGTCTCTGGTCCACGCTAATGTTCTGTTTCTGTTTCACTGTAATGTTCGATCTCTGGTCCACGATAATGTTGTGTTTCTGTTTCACGGTAATGTTCCGTTTCTGGTCCACGATAATGTTCTGTTTCGGTTTCACGGTAATGTTCTGTCTCTGGTCCACGGTAATGTTCTGTTTCGGTTTCACGGTAATGTTGGGTTTCACGGTAATGTTCGGTCTCTGGTCCACGGTAATGTTCGTTTTCACGGTAATGTTCGGTCTCTGGTCCACGATAATGTTCGGTTTCACGATAATGTTCGGTTTCACGGTAATGTTCTGGTCCACGGTAATGTTCTGGTCCACGGTAATGTTCCGTATCTGGTCCATGGTAATGTTCGGTTTCACGGTAATATTCCATTTCTGGTCCACGGTAATGTTCTGTCTCTGGTCCACGATAATGTTCGATTTCTGGTCGACGATAATGTTCGGTTTCACGATAATGTTCCGTCTCTGGTCAACGATAATGTTCGGTTTCACGGTAATGTTCCATTTCTGGTCCACGGTAATGTTCTGTCTCTGGTCCACGATAATGTTCGATTTCTGGTCGACGATAATGTTCGGTTTCACGATAATGTTCCGTCTCTGGTCAACTATAAAGTTCGGTTTCACGATAATCTTCGGTTTCACGGTAATGTTCTGGACCACGGTAATGTTCTGGTCCACGGTAATGTTCCGTCTCTGGTCCACAGTAATGTTCCGTATCTGGTCCATGGTAATGTTCGGTTTCACGGTAATGTTCCATTTCTGGTCCACGGTAATGTTCTGTCTCTGGTCCACGATAATGTTCGATCTCTGGTCCACGATAATGTTCGGTTTCACGGTAATGTTCTGTCTCTGGTCCACGATAATGTTCTTTTTCTGTTTCAGGGTAATGTTCCGTTTCGGTTTAACGGTAGTGTTCCGTTTCAAAGTAATGTTCTAACTCTGGTCCACGGTAATGTTTAGTTTCACGGTAATGTTCTGTCTCTGGTCCACACTAATGTTCTGTTTCTGGTCCACAGTAATGTTCTGTTTCACGTAATTTTCGATCTCCGGTCCACGGTAATGTTCTGTCTCTGGTCCGCGGCAATGTTCTGTCTCTGGTCCACAGTAATGTTCCGTCTCTGGTCCACGATAATGTTGTGTTTCTGTTTCACGGTAATGTTCCGTTTCTGGTCCATGATAATGTTTTGTTTCACGGTAATGTTCTGTCTCTTGTCCAACGTAATGTTTTGTCTCTGGTCCACGGTAATGTTTAGTTTCACGGTAATGTTCTGTCTGTGGTCCACGCTAATGTTCTGTTTCTGGTCCACAGTAATGTTCTGTTTCTCGCTAATATTCTATTTCACAGTAATGTTCTGTTTCACGTAATTTTCGATCTCTAGTCCACGGTAATGTTCGGTTTCACGGTAATGTTCCATTTCTGGTCCACGGTAATGTTCTGTCTCTGGTCCACGATAATGTTCGATCTCTGGTCCACGATAATGTTCGGTTTCACGGTAATGTTCCGTCTCTGGTCCACGATAATGTTCGGTTTCACGGTAATGTTCCCTTTCTGGTCCACGGTAATGTTCTGTCTCTGGTCCACGATAATGTTCGATCTCTGGTCCACGATAATGTTCTGTCTCTGGTCCACGGTAATGTTCTGTCTCTGGTCCACGGAAATGTTCTCTCTCTGGTCCACGGTAATGTTCTGTCTCTGGTCCATGGTAATGTTCGATCTCTGGTCCACGATAATGTTCGGTTTTACGGTAATGTTCCGTCTCTGGTCCACGATAATGTTCTGTTTCGGTGTCACGGTAATGTTCCGTTTCTGGTCCACGATAATGTTCTGTTTCGGTTTCACGGTAATGTTCTGTCTCTGGTCCACGGTAATGTTCTGTGTCTGGTCCACGATAATGTTCGGATTCACGGTAATGTTCCGTCTCTGGTCCACGATAATGTTCCGTCTTTGGTCCACGATAATGTTCTGTCTCTGGTCCATGATAATGTTCCGTTTCTGGTCCAAGATAATGTTGTGTTTCTGTTTCACGGTAATGTTCTGTTTCCGTTTCACTTTAATGTTCTGTCTCTGGTCCACGGTAATGATGTGTTTCTGTTTCACGGTAATTTTCTGTCTCTGGTCCACGGTAATGTTCTGTCTCTGGTCCACGCTAATGTTCTGTTTCTGTTTCACTGTAATGTTCGATCTCTGGTCCACGATAATGTTGTGTTTCTGTTTCACGGTAATGTTCCGTTTCTGGTCCACGATAATGTTCTGTTTCGGTTTCACGGTAATGTTCTGTCTCTGGTCCACGGTAATGTTCTGTTTCGGTTTCACGGTAATGTTGGGTTTCACGGTAATGTTCGGTCTCTGGTCCACGGTAATGTTCGTTTTCACGGTAATGTTCGGTCTCTGGTCCACGATAATGTTCGGTTTCACGATAATGTTCGGTTTCACGGTAATGTTCTGGTCCACGGTAATGTTCTGGTCCACGGTAATGTTCCGTATCTGGTCCATGGTAATGTTCGGTTTCACGGTAATATTCCATTTCTGGTCCACGGTAATGTTCTGTCTCTGGTCCACGGAAATGTTCTCTCTCTGGTCCACGGTAATGTTCTGTCTCTGGTCCATGGTAATGTTCGATCTCTGGTCCACGATAATGTTCGGTTTTACGGTAATGTTCCGTCCCTGGTCCACGATAATGTTCTGTTTCGGTTTCACGGTAATGTTCCGTTTCTGGTCCACGATAATGTTCTGTTTCGGTTTCACGGTAATGTTCTGTCTCTGTTCCACGGTAATGTTCTGTGTCTGGTCCATGATAATGTTCGGATTCACGGTAATGTTCCGTCTCTGGTCCACGATAATGTTCCGTCTTTGGTCCACGATAATGTTCTGTCTCTGGTCCATGATAATGTTCCGTTTCTGGTCCAAGATAATGTTGTGTTTCTGTTTCACGGTAATGTTCTGTTTCCGTTTCACTTTAATGTTCTGTCTCTGGTCCACGGTAATGATGTGTTTCTGTTTCACGGTAATTTTCTGTCTCTGGTCCACGGTAATGTTCTGTCTCTGGTCCACGCTAATGTTCTGTTTCTGTTTCACTGTAATGTTCGATCTCTGGTCCACGATAATGTTGTGTTTCTGTTTCACGGTAATGTTCCGTTTCTGGTCCACGATAATGTTCTGTTTCGGTTTCACGGTAATGTTCTGTCTCTGGTCCACGGTAATGTTCTGTTACGGTTTCACGGTAATGTTGGGTTTCACGGTAATGTTCGGTCTCTGGTCCACGGTAATGTTCGTTTTCACGGTAATGTTCGGTCTCTGGTCCACGATAATGTTCGGTTTCACGATAATGTTCGGTTTCACGGTAATGTTCTGGTCCACGGTAATGTTCTGGTCCACGGTAATGTTCCGTATCTGGTCCATGGTAATGTTCGGTTTCACGGTAATATTCCATTTCTGGTCCACGGTAATGTTCTGTCTCTGGTCCACGATAATGTTCGATTTCTGGTCGACGATAATGTTCGGTTTCACGATAATGTTCCGTCTCTGGTCAACGATAATGTTCGGTTTCACGGTAATGTTCCATTTCTGGTCCACGGTAATGTTCTGTCTCTGGTCCACGATAATGTTCGATTTCTGGTCGACGATAATGTTCGGTTTCACGATAATGTTCCGTCTCTGGTCAACAATAAAGTTCGGTTTCACGATAATCTTCGGTTTCACGGTAATGTTCTGGACCACGGTAATGTTCTGGTCCACGGTAATGTTCCGTCTCTGGTCCACAGTAATGTTCCGTATCTGGTCCACGGTAATGTTCCGTTTCTGGTCCACGATAATTTTGTGTTTCTGTTTCACGGTAATGTTCTGTCTCTGGTCCACGGTAATGTTCTGTTTCGGTTTCACGGTAATGTTGGGTTTCACGGTAATGTTCGGTCTCTGGTCCACGGTAATGTTCGTTTTCACGGTAATGTTCGGTCTCTGGTCCACGATAATGTTCGGTTTCACGATAATGTTCGGTTTCACGGTAATGTTCTGGTCCACGGTAATGTTCTGGTCCACGGTAATGTTCCGTATCTGGTCCATGGTAATGTTCGGTTTCACGGTAATATTCCATTTCTGGTCCACGGTAATGTTCTGTCTCTGGTCCACGATAATGTTCGATTTCTGGTCAACGATAATGTTCGGTTTCACGGTAATGTTCCATTTCTGGTCCACGGTAATGTTCTGTCTCTGGTCCACGATAATGTTCGATTTCTGGTCGACGATAACGTTCGGTTTCACGATAATGTTCCGTCTCTGGTCAACGATAAAGTTCGGTTTCACGATAATCTTCGGTTTCACGGTAATGTTCTGGACCACGGTAATGTTCTGGTCCACGGTAATGTTCCGTCTCTGGTCCACAGTAATGTTCCGTATCTGGTCCACGGTAATGTTCGGTTTCACGGTAATGTTCCATTTCTGGTCCACGGTAATGTTCTGTCTCTGGTCCACGATAATGTTCGATCTCTGGTCCACGATAATGTTCGGTTTCACGGTAATGTTCCGTCTCTGGTCCACGATAATGTTCTTTTTCTGTTTCAGGGTAATGTTCCGTTTCGGTTTAACGGTAGTGTTCCGTTTCAAAGTAATGTTCTAACTCTGGTCCACGGTAATGTTTAGTTTCACGGTAATGTTCTGTCTCTGGTCCACACTAATGTTCTGTTTCTGGTCCACAGTAATGTTCTGTTTCACGTAATTTTCGATCTCCGGTCCACGGTAATGTTCTGTCTCTGGTCCGCGGCAATGTTCTGTCTCTGGTCCACAGTAATGTTCCGTCTCTGGTCCACGATAATGTTGTGTTTCTGTTTCACGGTAATGTTCCGTTTCTGGTCCATGATAATGTTTTGTTTCACGGTAATGTTCTGTCTCTTGTCCAACGTAATGTTCTGTCTCTGGTCCACGGTAATGTTTAGTTTCACGGTAATGTTCTGTCTGTGGTCCACGCTAATGTTCTGTTTCTGGTCCACAGTAATGTTCTGTTTCTCGCTAATGTTCTGTTTCACGTAATTTTCGATCTCTAGTCCACGGTAATGTTCGGTTTCACGGTAATGTTCCATTTCTGGTCCATGGTAATGTTCTGTCTCTGGTCCACGATAATGTTCGATCTCTGGTCCACGATAATGTTCGGTTTCACGGTAATGTTCCGTCTCTGGTCCACGATAATGTTCGGTTTCACGGTAATGTTCCCTTTCTGGTCCACGGTAATGTTCTGTCTCTGGTCCACGATAATGTTCGATCTCTGGTCCACGATAATGTTCGGTTTCACGGTAATGTTCCGTCTCTGGTCCACGATAATGTTGTGTTTCTGTTTCACGGTAATGTTCCGTTTCATGTCCACGACAATGTTCTGTTTCGGTTTCACGGTAATGTTCTGTCTTTGGTCCACGGTAATGTTCTGTCTCTGGTCCACGGTAATGTTCTGTCTCTGGTCCACGGTAATGTTCTGTCTCTGGTCCACGGTAATGTTCTGTCTCTGGTCCACGATAATGTTTTGTCTCTGGTCCACGATAATGTTCCGTTTCTGGTCCACGATAATGTTCTGTTTTGGTTTCAAGGTAATGTTCTTTCTCTGGTCCACGGTAATGTTCCGTTTCTGGTCCACGATAATGTTCTGTTTCGGTTTCACGGTAATGTTCTGTGTCTGGTCCACGATAATGTTCTGTTTCTGTTTCACGGTAATGTTCCGTTTCTGGTCCATGATAATGTTCTGTTTCACGGTAATGTTCTTTCTCTGGTCCATGGTAATGTTCTGTCTCTGGTCCACGGTAATGTTCGGTTTCAAGGTAAAGTTCGGTCTCTGGTCCACAGTAATGTTCTGTCTCTGGTCCACGGTAATGTTCTGTCTCTGGTCCACGGTAATGTTCTGTCTCTGGTCCACGGTAATGTTCTGTCTCTGGTCAACGGTAATGTTCTGTCTCTGGTCCACGGTAATGTTCGATCTCTGCTCCACGATAATGTTCGGTTTCACGGTAATGTTCCGTCTCTGGTCCACGATAATGTTCTTTTTCTGTTTCAGGGTAATGTTCCGTTTCGGTTTAACGGTAATGTTCCGTTTCAAAGTAATGTTCTGTCTCTGGTCCACGGTAATGTTCTGTTTCACGGTAATGTTCTGTCTCTGGTTCACAGTAATGTTCTGTTTCACAGTAATGTTCTGTTTCACGTAATTTTCGATCTCTGGTCCACGTTAATGTTCGGTCTCTTGTCCATGGTAATGTTCTGTTTCACTGTAATGTTCTGTCTCTGGTCCACGGTAATGTTATGTCTTTGGTCCACGATAATGTTCTGTTTCGGTTTCACTGTAATGTTCTGTCTCTGGTCCATGATAATGTTCCGTTTCTGGTCCACGATAATGTTCTGTTTCAGTTTCACGGTAATGTTCTGTTTCCGTTTCACGGTAATGTTCTGTCTCTAATCCACGGTAATGTTTTGTTTCTGTTTCACGGTAATGTTCCGTCTCTGGTCCACGATAATGTTCGGTTTCACGATAATGTTCCGTTTCTGGTCCACGATAATGTTCTGTTTAGGTTTCATGGTAATGTTCTGTCTCTGGTCCACGATAATGTTTTGTTTCTGTTTCACGGTAATGTTCCGTTTCTGGTCCATGATAATCTTCTGTTTCATGGTAATGTTCTGTCTCTGGTCCACGATAATGTTCCGTCTTTGGTCCACGATAATGTTCTGTTTCTGTTTCACGGTAATGTTCCGTTTCTGGTCCACGATAATTTTGTGTTTCTGTTTCACGGTAATGTTCCGTTTCTGGTCCACGATAATGTTCTGTTTCGGTTTCACGGTAATGTTCTGTCTCTGGTCCATGATAATGTTCCGTTTCTGGTCCACGATAATGTTCTGTTTCAGTTTCACGGTAATGTTCTGGTCCACGGTAATGTTCCGTCTCTGGTCCACAGTAATGTTCCGTATCTGGTCCATGGTAATGTTCGGTTTCACGGTAATGTTCCATTTCTGGTCCACGGTAATGTTCTGTCTCTGGTCCACGGTAATGTTCGGTTTCAAGGTAAAGTTCGGTCTCTGGTCCACGGCAATGTTCTGTCTCTGGTCCACGGTAATGTTCTGTCTCTGGTCCACGGTAATGTTCTGTCTCTGGTCCACGGAAATGTTCTCTCTCTGGTCCACGGTAATGTTCTGTCTCTGGTCCATGGTAATGTTCGATCTCTGGTCCACGATAATGTTCGGTTTTACGGTAATGTTCCGTCTCTGGTCCACGATAATGTTCTGTTTCGGTTTCACGGTAATGTTCCGTTTCTGGTCCACGATAATGTTCTGTTTCGGTTTCACGGTAATGTTCTGTCTCTGGTCCACGGTAATGTTCTGTGTCTGGTCCACGATAATGTTCGGATTCACGGTAATGTTCCGTCTCTGGTCCACGATAATGTTCCGTCTTTGGTCCACGATAATGTTCTGTCTCTGGTCCATGATAATGTTCCGTTTCTGGTCCAAGATAATGTTGTGTTTCTGTTTCACGCTAATGTTCTGTTTCTGTTTCACGGTAATGTTCGATCTCTGGTCCACGATAATGTTGTGTTTCTGTTTCACGGTAATGTTCCGTTTCTGGTCCACGATAATGTTCTGTTTCGGTTTCACGGTAACGTTCTGTCTCTGGTCCACGGTAATGTTCTGTTTCGGTTTCACGGTAATGTTGGGTTTCACGGTAATGTTCGGTCTCTGGTCCACGGTAATGTTCGTTTTCACGGTAATGTTCGGTCTCTGGTCCACGATAATGTTCGGTTTCACGATAATGTTCGGTTTCACGGTAATGTTCTGGTCCACGGTAATGTTCTGGTCCATGGTAATGTTCCGTATCGGGTCCATGGTAATGTTCGGTTTCACGGTAATATTCCATTTCTGGTCCACATTAATGTTCTGTCTCTGGTCCACGATAATGTTCGATTTCTGGTCGACGATAATGTTCGGTTTTACGATAATGTTCCGTCTCTGGTCAACGATAATGTTCGGTTTCACGGTAATGTTCCATTTCTGGTCCACGGTAATGTTCTGTCTCTGGTCCACGATAATGTTCGATTTCTGGTCGACGATAATGTTCGGTTTCAGGATAATGTTCCGTCTCTGGTCAACGATAAAGTTCGGTTTCACGATAATCTTCGGTTTCACGGTAATGTTCTGGACCACGGTAATGTTCTGGTCCACGGTAATGTTCCGTCTCTGGTCCACAGTAATGTTCCGTATCTGGTCCATGGTAATGTTCGGTTTCACGGTAATGTTCCATTTCTGGTCCACGGTAATGTTCTGTCTCTGGTCCACGATAATGTTCGATCTCTGGTCCATGATAATGTTCGGTTTCACGGTAATGTTCCGTCTCTGGTCCACGATAATGTTCTTTTTCTGTTTCAGGGTAATGTTCCGTTTCGGTTTAACGGTAGTGTTCCGTTTCAATGTAATGTTCTGTCTCTGGTCCACGGTAATGTTTAGTTTCACGGTAATGTTCTGTCTCTGGTCCACACTAATGTTCTGTTTCTGGTCCACAGTAATGTTCTGTTTCACGTAATTTTCGATCTCCGGTCCACGGTAATGTTCTGTCTCTGGTCCGCGGCAATGTTCTGTCTCTGGTCCACAGTAATGTTCCGTCTCTGGTCCACGATAATGTTGTGTTTCTGTTTCACGGTAATGTTCCGTTTCTGGTCCATGATAATGTTTTGTTTCACGGTAATGTTCTGTCTCTGGTCCACGGTAATGTTTAGTTTCACGGTAATGTTCTGTCTGTGGTCCACGCTAATGTTCTGTTTCTGGTCCACAGTAATGTTCTGTTTCTCGCTAATGTTCTGTTTCACAGTAATGTTCTGTTTCACGTAATTTTCGATCTCTAGTCCACGGTAATGTTCGGTTTCACGGTAATGTTCCATTTCTGATCCACGGTAATGTTCTGTCTCTGGTCCATGATAATGTTCGATCTCTGGTCCACGATAATGTTCGGTTTCACGGTAATGTTCCGTCTCTGGTCCACGATAATGTTCGGTTTCACGGTAATGTTCCCTTTCTGGTCCACGGTAATGTTCTGTCTCTGGTCCACGATAATGTTCAATCTCTGGTCCACGATAATGTTCGGTTTCACGGTAATGTTCCGTCTCTGGTCCACGATAATGTTGTGTTTCTGTTTCACGGTAATGTTCCGTTTCATGTCCACGACAATGTTCTGTTTCGGTTTCACGGTAATGTTCTGTCTTTGGTCCACGGTAATGTTCTGTCTCTGGTCCACTGTAATGTTCTGTCTCTGGTCCATGGTAATGTTCTGTCTCTGGTCCACGATAATGTTTTGTCTCTGGTCCACGATAATGTTGTGTTTCTGTTTCACGGTAATGTTCCGTTTCATGTCCACGACAATGTTCTGTTTCGGTTTCACGGTAATGTTCTGTCTTTGGTCCACGGTAATGTTCTGTCTCTGGTCCACGGTAATGTTCTGTCTCTGGTCCACGGTAATGTTCTGTCTCTGGTCCATGGTAATGTTCCGTTTCTGGTCCACGATAATGTTCTGTTTTGGTTTCAAGGTAATGTTCTTTCTCTGGTCCACGATAATGTTCCGTTTCTGGTCCACGATAATGTTCTGTTTCGGTTTCACGGTAATATTCTGTGTCTGGTCCACGATAATGTTCTGTTTCTGTTTCACGGTAATGTTCCGTTTCTGGTCCATGATAATGTTCTGTTTCACGGTAATGTTCTTTCTCTGGTCCATGGTAATGTTCTGTCTCTGGTCCACGGTAATGTTCGGTTTCAAGGTAAAGTTCGGTCTCTGGTCCACAGTAATGTTCTGTCTCTGGTCCACGGTAATGTTCTGTCTCTGGTCCACGGTAATGTTCTGTCTCTGGTCCACGGTAATGTTCTGTCTCTGGTCCACGGTAATGTTCTGTCTCTGGTCCACGGTAATGTTCGATCTCTGGTCCACGATAATGTTCGGTTTCATGGTAATGTTCCGTCTCTGGTCCACGATAATGTTCTTTTTCTGTTTCAGGGTAATGTTCCGTTTCGGTTTAACGGTAATGTTCCGTTTCAAAGTAATGTTCTGTCTCTGGTTCACAGTAATGTCCTGTTTCACAGTAATGTTCTGTTTCACGTAATTTTCGATCTCTGGTCCACGTTAATGTTCGGTCTCTTGTCCATGGTAATGTTCTGTTTCACTGTAATGTTCTGTCTCTGGTCCACGGTAATGTTATGTCTTTGGTCCACGGTAATGTTTAGTTTCACGGTAATGTTCTGTCTCTGGTCCACGCTAATGTTCTGTTTCTGGTCCACGATAATGTTCTGTTTCGGTTTCACTGTAATGTTCTATCTCTGCTCCATGATAATGTTCCGTTTCTGGTCCACGATAATGTTCTGTTTCAGTTTCACGGTAATGTTCTGTTTCCGTTTCACGGTAATGTTCTGTCTCTAATCCACGGTAATGTTTTGTTTCTGTTTCACGGTAATGTTCCGTCTCTGGTCCACGATAATGTTCGGTTTCACGATAATGTTCCGTTTCTGGTCCACGATAATGTTCTGTTTAGGTTTCATGGTAATGTTCTGTCTCTGGTCCACGATAATGTTTTGTTTCTGTTTCACGGTAATGTTCCGTTTCTGGTCCATGATAATCTTCTGTTTCATGGTAATGTTCTGTCTCTGGTCCATGGTAATATTCTGTCTCTGGTCCACGGTAATGTTCGGTTTCAAGGTAAAGTTCGGTCTCTGGTCCACGGTAATGTTCTGTCTCTGGTCCACGGTAATGTTCTGTCTCTGGTCCACGGAAATGTTCTCTCTCTGGTCCACGGTAATGTTCTGTCTCTGGTCCACGATAATGTTCGATTTCTGGTCGACGATAATATTCGGTTTCACGGTAATGTTCCGTCTCTGGTCCACGATAATGTTCGGTTTCACATTAATGTTCCATTTCTGGTCCACGGTAATGTTCCGTCTCTGGTCCACGATAATGTTGTGTTTCTGTTTCACGGTAATGTTCCGTTTCATGTCCACGATAATGTTCTGTTTCGGTTTCACGGTAATGTTCTGTCTCTGGTCCACGGTAATGTTCTGTCTCTGGTCCACGGTAATGTTCTGTCTCTGGTCCACGGTAATGTTCTGTCTCTGGTCCACGGTAATGTTCTGTCACTGGTCCACGATAATGTTTTGTCTCTGGTCCACGATAATGTTCCGTTTCTGGTCCACGATAATGTTGTGTTTCTGTTTCACGGTAATGTTCCGTTTCTGGTCCATGATAATGTTTTGTTTCACGGTAATGTTCTGTCTCTGGTCCACGGTAATGTTTAGTTTCACGGTAATATTCTGTCTGTGGTCCACGCTAATGTTCTGTTTCTGGTCCACAGTAATGTTCTGTTTCTCGCTAATGTTCTGTTTCACAGTAATGTTCTGTTTCACGTAATTTTCGATCTCTAGTCACCGGTAATGTTCGGTTTCACGGTAATGTTCCATTTCTGATCCACGGTAATGTTCTGTCTCTGGTCAACGATAATGTTCGATCTCTGGTCCACGATAATGTTCGGTTTCACGGTAATGTTCCGTCTCTGGTCCACGATAATGTTCGGTTTCACGGTAATGTTCCCTTTCTGGTCCACGGTAATGTTCTGTCTCTGGTCCACGATAATGTTCAATCTCTGGTCCACGATAATGTTCGGTTTCACGGTAATGTTCCGTCTCTGGTCCACGATAATGTTGTGTTTCTGTTTCACGGTAATGTTCCGTTTCATGTCCACGACAATGTTCTGTTTCGGTTTCACGGTAATGTTCTGTCTTTGGTCCACGGTAATGTTCTGTCTCTGGTCCACGGTAATGTTCTGTCTCTGGTCCACGGTAATGTTCTGTCTCTGGTCCATGGTAATGTTCTGTCTCTGGTCCACGATAATGTTTTGTCTCTGGTCCACGATAATGTTCCGTTTCTGGTCCACGATAATGTTCTGTTTTGGTTTCAAGGTAATGTTCTTTCTCTGGTCCACGATAATGTTCCGTTTCTGGTCCACGATAATGTTCTGTTTCGGTTTCACGGTAATGTTCTGTGTCTGGTCCACGATAATGTTCTGTTTCTGTTTCACGGTAATGTTCCGTTTCTGGTCCATGATAATGTTCTGTTTCACGGTAATGTTCTTTCTCTGGTCCATGGTAATGTTCTGTCTCTGGTCCACGGTAATGTTCGGTTTCAAGGTAAAGTTCGGTCTCTGGTCCACAGTAATGTTCTGTCTCTGGTCCACGGTAATGTTCTGTCTCTGGTCCACGGTAATGTTCTGTCTCTGGTCCACGGTAATGTTCTGTCTCTGGTCCACGGCAATGTTCTGTCTCTGGTCCACGGTAATGTTCGATCTCTGGTCCACGATAATGTTCGGTTTCACGGTAATGTTCCGTCTCTGGTCCACGATAATGTTCTTTTTCTGTTTCAGGGTAATGTTCCGTTTCGGTTTAACGGTAATGTTCCGTTTCAAAGTAATGTTCTGTCTCTGGTTCACAGTAATGTTCTGTTTCACAGTAATGTTCTGTTTCACGTAATTTTCGATCTCTGGTCCACGTTAATGTTCGGTCTCTTGTCCATGGTAATGTTCTGTTTCACTGTAATGTTCTGTCTCTGGTCCACGGTAATGTTCTGTCTCTGGTCCACGGCAATGTTCTGTCTCTGGTCCACGGTAATGTTCGATCTCTGGTCCACGATAATGTTCGGTTTCACGGTAATGTTCCGTCTCTGGTCCACGATAATGTTCTTTTTCTGTTTCAGGGTAATGTTCCGTTTCGGTTTAACGGTAATGTTCCGTTTCAAAGTAATGTTCTGTCTCTGGTTCACAGTAATGTTCTGTTTCACAGTAATGTTCTGTTTCACGTAATTTTCGATCTCTGGTCCACGTTAATGTTCGGTCTCTTGTCCATGGTAATGTTCTGTTTCACTGTAATGTTCTGTCTCTGGTCCACGGTAATGTTATGTCTTTGGTCCACGGTAATGTTTAGTTTCACGGTAATGTTCTGTCTCTGGTCCACGCTAATGTTCTGTTTCTGGTCCACGATAATGTTCTGTTTCGGTTTCACTGTAATGTTCTATCTCTGCTCCATGATAATGTTCCGTTTCTGGTCCACGATAATGTTCTGTTTCAGTTTCACGGTAATGTTCTGTTTCCGTTTCACGGTAATGTTCTGTCTCTAATCCACGGTAATGTTTTGTTTCTGTTTCACGGTAATGTTCCGTCTCTGGTCCACGATAATGTTCGGTTTCACGATAATGTTCCGTTTCTGGTCCACGATAATGTTCTGTTTAGGTTTCATGGTAATGTTCTGTCTCTGGTCCACGATAATGTTTTGTTTCTGTTTCACGGTAATGTTCCGTTTCTGGTCCATGATAATCTTCTGTTTCATGGTAATGTTGTGTCTCTGGTCCATGGTAATATTCTGTCTCTGGTCCACGGTAATGTTCGGTTTCAAGGTAAAGTTCGGTCTCTGGTCCACGGTAATGTTCTGTCTCTGGTCCACGGTAATGTTCTGTCTCTGGTCCACGGAAATGTTCTCTCTCTGGTCCACGGTAATGTTCTGTCTCTGGTCCACGGTAATGTTCGATCTCTGGTCCACGACAATGTTCGGTTTCACGGTAATGTTCCGTCTCTGGTCCACGATAATGTTCTGTTTCGATTTCACGGTAATGTTCCGTTTCTGGTCCACGATAATGTTCTGTTTCGGTTTCACGGTAATGTTCTGTCTCTGGTCCACGATAATATTCGATTTCTGGTCGACGATAATATTCGGTTTCACGGTAATGTTCCGTCTCTGGTCCACGATAATGTTCGGTTTCACATTAATGTTCCATTTCTGGTCCACGGTAATGTTCCGTCTCTGGTCCACGATAATGTTGTGTTTCTGTTTCACGGTAATGTTCCGTTTCATGTCCACGATAATGTTCTGTTTCGGTTTCACGGTAATGTTCTGTCTCTGGTCCACGGTAATGTTCTGTCTCTGGTCCACGGTAATGTTCTGTCTCTGGTCCACGGTAATGTTCTGTCTCTGGTCCACGGTAATGTTCTGTCACTGGTCCACGATAATGTTTTGTCTCTGGTCCACGATAATGTTCCGTTTCTGGTCCACGATAATGTTCTGTTTCGGTTTCACGGTAATGTTCTGTGTCTGGTCCACGATAATGTTCTGTTTCTGTTTCACGGTAATGTTCCGTTTCTGGTCCATGATAATGTTCTGTTTCACGGTAATGTTCTTTCTCTGGTCCATGGTAATGTTCTGTCTCTGGTCCACGGTAATGTTCGGTTTCAAGGTAAAGTTCGGTCTCTGGTCCACAGTAATGTTCTGTCTCTGGTCCACGGTAATGTTCTGTCTCTGGTCCACGGTAATGTTCTGTCTCTGGTCCACGGTAATGTTCTGTCTCTGGTCCACGGTAATGTTCGATCTCTGGTCCACGATAATGTTCGGTTTCACGGTAATGTTCCGTCTCTGGTCCACGATAATGTTCGGTTTCACGGTAATATTCAGTTTCTGGTCCACGATAATGTTCTGTTTCGGTTTCACGGTAATATTACGTCTCTGGTCCACGGTAATGTTCCGTCTCTGGTCCACGATAATGTTGTGTTTCTGTTTCACGGTAATGTTCCATTTCTGGTCCATGATAATGTTCTGTTTCACGGTAAAGTTCAGTCTCTGGTCCACAGTAATGTTCTGTCTCTGGTCCACGGTAATGTTCTGTCTCTGGTCCACGGTAATGTTCGATCTCTGGTCCACGATAATGTTCGGTTTCACGGTAATGTTCCGTCTCTGGTCCACGATAATGTTCTGTTTCTTTATCACGGTAATGTTCCGTTTCTGGTCCAAAATAATTTAGTGTTTCTGTTTCACGGTAATGTTCCGTTTCTGGTCCACGATAATGTTCGGTTTCACGGTAATGTTCTGTCTCTGGTCCACGGTAATGTTCTGTGTCTGGTCCACGATAATGTTCGGTTTCACGGTAATGTTCTGTCTCTGGTCCACGATAATGTTCCGTCTTTGGTCCACGATAATGTTCTGTTTCTGTTTCACGGTAATGTTCCGTTTCTGGTCCACGATAATTTTGTGATTCTGTTTCACGGTAATGTTCCGTTTCTGGTCCACGATAATGTTCTGTTTCGGTTTCACGGTAATGTTCTGTCTCTGGTCCATGATAATGTTCCGTTTCTGGTCCACGATAATGTTCTGTTCCAGTTTCACGGTAATGTTCTGGTCCACGGTAATGTTCCGTCTCTGGTCCACAGTAATGTTCCGTATCTGGTCCATGGTAATGTTCGGTTTCACGGTAATGTTCCATTTCTGGTCCACGGTAATGTTCTGTCTCTGGTCCACGGTAATGTTCGGTTTCAAGGTAAAGTTCGGTCTCTGGTCCACGGTAATGTTCTGTCTCTGGTCCACGGTAATGTTCTGTCTCTGGTCCACGGTAATGTTCTGTCTCTGGTCCACGGAAATGTTCTCTCTCTGGTCCACGGTAATGTTCTGTCTCTGGTCCATGGTAATGTTCGATCTCTGGTCCACGATAATGTTCGGTTTTACGGTAATGTTCCGTCTCTGGTCCACGATAATGTTCTGTTTCGGTTTCACGGTAATGTTCCGTTTCTGGTCCACGATAATGTTCTGTTTCGGTTTCACGGTAATGTTCTGTCTCTGGTCCACGGTAATGTTTTGTGTCTGGTCCACGATAATGTTCGGATTCACGGTAATGTTCCGTCTCTGGTCCACGATAATGTTCCGTCTTTGGTCCACGATAATGTTCTGTCTCTGGTCCATGATAATGTTCCGTTTCTGGTCCAAGATAATGTTGTGTTTCTGTTTCACGGTAATGTTCTGTTTCCGTTTCACTTTAATGTTCTGTCTCTGGTCCACGGTAATGATGTGTTTCTGTTTCACGGTAATTTTCTGTCTCTGGTCCACGGTAATGTTCTGTCTCTGGTCCACGCTAATGTTCTGTTTCTGTTTCACGGTAATGTTCGATCTCTGGTCCACGATAATGTTGTGTTTCTGTTTCACGGTAATGTTCCGTTTCTGGTCCACGATAATGTTCTGTTTCGGTTTCACGGTAATGTTCTGTCTCTGGTCCACGGTAATGTTCTGTTTCGGTTTCACGGTGATGTTGGGTTTCACGGTAATGTTCGGTCTCTGGTCCACGGTAATGTTCGTTTTCACGGTAATGTTCGGTCTCTGGTCCACGATAATGTTCGGTTTCACGATAATGTTCGGTTTCACGGTAATGTTCTGGTCCACGGTAATGTTCTGGTCCACGGTAATGTTCCGTATCTGGTCCATGGTAATGTTCGGTTTCACGGTAATATTCCATTTCTGGTCCACGGTAATGTTCTGTCTCTGGTCCACGATAATGTTCGATATCTGGTCGACGATAATGTTCGGTTTCACGATAATGTTCCGTCTCTGGTCAACGATAATGTTCGGTTTCACGGTAATGTTCCATTTCTGGTCCACGGTAATGTTCTGTCTCTGGTCCACGATAATGTTCGATTTCTGGTCGACGATAATGTTCGGTTTCACGATAATGTTCCGTCTCTGGTCAACGATAAAGTTCGGTTTCACGATAATCTTCGGTTTCACGGTAATGTTCTGGACCACGGTAATGTTCTCGTCCACGGTAATGTTCCGTCTCTGGTCCACAGTAATGTTCCGTATCTGGTCCATGGTAATGTTCGGTTTCACGGTAATGTTCCATTTCTGGTCCACGGTAATGTTCTGTCTCTGGTCCACGATAATGTTCGATCTCTGGTCCACGATAATGTTCGGTTTCACGGTAATGTTCCGTCTCTGGTCCACGATAATGTTCTTTTTCTGTTTCAGGGTAATGTTCCGTTTCGGTTTAACGGTAGTGTTCCGTTTCAAAGTAATGTTCTGTCTCTGGTCCACGGTAATGTTTAGTTTCACGGTAATGTTCTGTCTCTGGTCCACACTAATGTTCTGTTTCTGGTCCACAGTAATGTTCTGTTTCACGTAATTTTCGATCTCCGGTCCACGGTAATGTTCTGTCTCTGGTCCGCGGCAATGTTCTGTCTCTGGTCCACAGTAATGTTCCGTCTCTGGTCCACGATAATGTTGTGTTTCTGTTTCACGGTAATGTTCCGTTTCTGGTCCATGATAATGTTTTGTTTCACGGTAATGTTCTGTCTCTTGTCCAACGTAATGTTCTGTTTCTGGTCCACGGTAATGTTTAGTTTCACGGTAATGTTCTGTCTGTGGTCCACGCTAATGTTCTGTTTCTGGTCCACAGTAATGTTCTGTTTCTCGCTAATGTTCTGTTTCACAGTAATGTTCTGTTTCACGTAATTTTCGATCTCTAGTCCACGGTAATGTTCGGTTTCACGGTAATGTTCCATTTCTGGTCCACGGTAATGTTCTGTCTCTGGTCCACGATAATGTTCGATCTCTGGTCCACGATAATGTTCGGTTTCACGGTAATGTTCCGTCTCTGGTCCACGATAATGTTCGGTTTCACGGTAATGTTCCCTTTCTGGTCCACGGTAATGTTCTGTCTCTGGTCCACGATAATGTTCGATCTCTGGTCCACGATAATGTTCGGTTTCACGGTAATGTTCCGTCTCTGGTCCACGATAATGTTGTGTTTCTGTTTCACGGTAATGTTCCGTTTCATGTCCACGACAATGTTCTGTTTCGGTTTCACGGTAATGTTCTGTCTTTGGTCCACGGTAATGTTCTGTCTCTGGTCCACGGTAATGTTCTGTCTCTGGTCCACGGTAATGTTCTGTCTCTGGTCCATGGTAATGTTCTGTCTCTGGTCCACGATAATGTTTTGTCTCTGGTCCACGATAATGTTCCGTTTCTGGTCCACGATAATGTTCTGTTTTGGTTTCAAGGTAATGTTCTTTCTCTGGTCCACGGTAATTTTCCGTTTCTGGTCCACGATAATGTTCTGTTTCGGTTTCACGGTAATGTTCTGTGTCTGGTCCACGATAATGTTCTGTTTCTGTTTCACGGTAATGTTCCGTTTCTGGTCCATGATAATGTTCTGTTTCACGGTAATGTTCTTTCTCTGGTCCATGGTAATGTTCTGTCTCAAGTCCACGGTAATGTTCGGTTTCAAGGTAAAGTTCGGTCTCTGGTCCACAGTAATGTTCTGTCTCTGGTCCACGGTAATGTTCTGTCTCTGGTCCACGGTAATGTTCTGTCTCTGGTCCACGGTAATGTTCTGTCTCTGGTCACGGTAATGTTCTGTCTCTGGTCCACGGTAATGTTCGATCTCTGGTCCACGATAATGTTCGGTTTCACGGTAATGTTCCGTCTCTGGTCCACGATAATGTTCTTTTTCTGTTTCAGGGTAATGTTCCATTTCTGGTCCATGATAATGTTCTGTTTCACGGTAAAGTTCAGTCTCTGGTCCACAGTAATGTTCTGTCTCTGGTCCACGGTAATGTTCTGTCTCTGGTCCACGGTAATGTTCGATCTCTGGTCCACGATAATGTTCGGTTTCACGGTAATGTTCCGTCTCTGGTCCACGATAATGTTCTGTTTCTTTATCACGGTAATGTTCCGTTTCTGGTCCAAAATAATTTAGTGTTTCTGTTTCACGGTAATGTTCCGTTTCTGGTCCACGATAATGTTCGGTTTCACGGTAATGTTCTGTCTCTGGTCCACGGTAATGTTCTGTGTCTGGTCCACGATAATGTTCGGTTTCACGGTAATGTTCTGTCTCTGGTCCACGATAATGTTCCGTCTTTGGTCCACGATAATGTTCTGTTTCTGTTTCACGGTAATGTTCCGTTTCTGGTCCACGATAATTTTGTGATTCTGTTTCACGGTAATGTTCCGTTTCTGGTCCACGATAATGTTCTGTTTCGGTTTCACGGTAATGTTCTGTCTCTGGTCCATGATAATGTTCCGTTTCTGGTCCACGATAATGTTCTGTTTCAGTTTCACGGTAATGTTCTGGTCCACGGTAATGTTCCGTCTCTGGTCCACAGTAATGTTCCGTATCTGGTCCATGGTAATGTTCGGTTTCACGGTAATGTTCCATTTCTGGTCCACGGTAATGTTCTGTCTCTGGTCCACGGTAATGTTCGGTTTCAAGGTAAAGTTCGGTCTCTGGTCCACGGTAATGTTCTGTCTCTGGTCCACGGTAATGTTCTGTCTCTGGTCCACGGTAATGTTCTGTCTCTGGTCCACGGAAATGTTCTCTCTCTGGTCCACGGTAATGTTCTGTCTCTGGTCCATGGTAATGTTCGATCTCTGGTCCACGATAATGTTCGGTTTTACGGTAATGTTCCGTCTCTGGTCCACGATAATGTTCTGTTTCGGTTTCACGGTAATGTTCCGTTTCTAGTCCACGATAATGTTCTGTTTCGGTTTCACGGTAATGTTCTGTCTCTGGTCCACGGTAATGTTTTGTGTCTGGTCCACGATAATGTTCGGATTCACGGTAATGTTCCGTCTCTGGTCCACGATAATGTTCCGTCTTTGGTCCACGATAATGTTCTGTCTCTGGTCCATGATAATGTTCCGTTTCTGGTCCAAGATAATGTTGTGTTTCTGTTTCACGGTAATGTTCTGTTTCCGTTTCACTTTAATGTTCTGTCTCTGGTCCACGGTAATGATGTGTTTCTGTTTCACGGTAATTTTCTGTCTCTGGTCCACGGTAATGTTCTGTCTCTGGTCCACGCTAATGTTCTGTTTCTGTTTCACGGTAATGTTCGATCTCTGGTCCACGATAATGTTGTGTTTCTGTTTCACGGTAATGTTCCGTTTCTGGTCCACGATAATGTTCTGTTTCGGTTTCACGGTAATGTTCTGTCTCTGGTCCACGGTAATGTTCTGTTTCGGTTTCACGGTAATGTTGGGTTTCACGGTAATGTTCGGTCTCTGGTCCACGGTAATGTTCGTTTTCACGGTAATGTTCGGTCTCTGGTCCACGATAATGTTCGGTTTCACGATAATGTTCGGTTTCACGGTAATGTTCTGGTCCACGGTAATGTTCTGGTCCACGGTAATGTTCCGTATCTGGTCCATGGTAATGTTCGGTTTCACGGTAATATTCCATTTCTGGTCCACGGTAATGTTCTGTCTCTGGTCCACGATAATGTTCGATATCTGGTCGACGATAATGTTCGGTTTCACGATAATGTTCCGTCTCTGGTCAACGATAATGTTCGGTTTCACGGTAATGTTCCATTTCTGGTCCACGGTAATGTTCTGTCTCTGGTCCACGATAATGTTCGATTTCTGGTCGACGATAATGTTCGGTTTCACGATAATGTTCCGTCTCTGGTCAACGATAAAGTTCGGTTTCACGATAATCTTCGGTTTCACGGTAATGTTCTGGACCACGGTAATGTTCTGGTCCACGGTAATGTTCCGTCTCTGGTCCACAGTAATGTTCCGTATCTGGTCCATGGTAATGTTCGGTTTCACGGTAATGTTCCATTTCTGGTCCACGGTAATGTTCTGTCTCTGGTCCACGATAATGTTCGATCTCTGGTCCACGATAATGTTCGGTTTCACCGTAATGTTCCGTCTCTGGTCCACGATAATGTTCTTTTTCTGTTTCAGGGTAATGTTCCGTTTCGGTTTAACGGTAGTGTTCCGTTTCAAAGTAATGTTCTGTCTCTGGTCCACGGTAATGTTTAGTTTCACGGTAATGTTCTGTCTCTGGTCCACACTAATGTTCTGTTTCTGGTCCACAGTAATGTTCTGTTTCACGTAATTTTCGATCTCCGGTCCACGGTAATGTTCTGTCTCTGGTCCGCGGCAATGTTCTGTCTCTGGTCCACAGTAATGTTCCGTCTCTGGTCCACGATAATGTTGTGTTTCTGTTTCACGGTAATGTTCCGTTTCTGGTCCATGATAATGTTTTGTTTCACGGTAATGTTCTGTCTCTTGTCCAACGTAATGTTCTGTCTCTGGTCCACGGTAATGTTTAGTTTCACGGTAATGTTCTGTCTGTGGTCCACGCTAATGTTCTGTTTCTGGTCCACAGTAATGTTCTGTTTCTCGCTAATGTTCTGTTTCACAGTAATGTTCTGTTTCACGTAATTTTCGATCTCTAGTCCACGGTAATGTTCGGTTTCACGGTAATGTTCCATTTCTGGTCCACGGTAATGTTCTGTCTCTGGTCCACGATAATGTTCGATCTCTGGTCCACGATAATGTTCGGTTTCACGGTAATGTTCCGTCTCTGGTCCACGATAATGTTCGGTTTCACGGTAATGTTCCCTTTCTGGTCCACGGTAATGTTCTGTCTCTGGTCCACGATAATGTTCGATCTCTGGTCCACGATAATGTTCGGTTTCACGGTAATGTTCCGTCTCTGGTCCACGATAATGTTGTGTTTTTGTTTCACGGTAATGTTCCGTTTCATGTCCACGACAATGTTCTGTTTCGGTTTCACGGTAATGTTCTGTCTTTGGTCCACGGTAATGTTCTGTCTCTGGTCCACGGTAATGTTCTGTCTCTGGTCCACGGTAATGTTCTGTCTCTGGTCCATGGTAATGTTCTGTCTCTGGTCCACGATAATGTTTTGTCTCTGGTCCACGATAATGTTCCGTTTCTGGTCCACGATAATGTTCTGTTTTGGTTTCAAGGTAATGTTCTTTCTCTGGTCCACGGTAATGTTCCGTTTCTGGTCCACGATAATGTTCTGTTTCGGTTTCACGGTAATGTTCTGTGTCTGGTCCACGATAATGTTCTGTTTCTGTTTCACGGTAATGTTCCGTTTCTGGTCCATGATAATGTTCTGTTTCACGGTAATGTTCTTTCTCTGGTCCATGGTAATGTTCTGTCTCAAGTCCACGGTAATGTTCGGTTTCAAGGTAAAGTTCGGTCTCTGGTCCACAGTAATGTTCTGTCTCTGGTCCACGGTAATGTTCTGTCTCTGGTCCACGGTAATGTTCTGTCTCTGGTCCACGGTAATGTTCTGTCTCTGGTCACGGTAATGTTCTGTCTCTGGTCCACGGTAATGTTCGATCTCTGGTCCACGATAATGTTCGAATTCACGGTAATGTTCCGTCTCTGGTCCACGATAATGTTCTTTTTCTGTTTCAGGGTAATGTTCCGTTTCGGTTTAACGGTAATGTTCCGTTTCAAAGTAATGTTCTGTCTCTGGTCCACGGTAATGTTCTGTTTCACGGTAATGTTCTGTCTCTGGTTCACAGTAATGTTCTGTTTCACAGTAATGTTCTGTTTCACGTAATTTTCGATCTCTGGTCCACGTTAATGTTCGGTCTCTTGTCCATGGTAATGTTCTGTTTCACTGTAATGTTCTGTCTCTGGTCCACAGTAATGTTATGTCTTTGGTCCACGGTAATGTTTAGTTTCACGGTAATGTTCTGTCTCTGTCCACGCTAATGTTCTGTTTCTGGTCCACGATAATGTTCTGTTTCGGTTTCACTGTAATGTTCTGTCTCTGGTCCATGATAATGTTCCGTTTCTGGTCCACGATAATGTTCTGTTTCAGTTTCACGGTAATGTTCTGTTTCCGTTTCACGGTAATGTTCTGTCTCTAATCCACGGTAATGTTTTGTTTCTGTTTCACGGTAATGTTCCGTCTCTGGTCCACGATAATGTTCGGTTTCACGATAATGTTCCGTTTCTGGTCCACGATAATGTTCTGTTTAGGTTTCATGGTAATGTTCTGTCTCTGGTCCACGATAATGTTTTGTTTCTGTTTCACGGTAATGTTCCGTTTCTGGTCCATGATAATCTTCTGTTTCATGGTAATGTTCTGTCTCTGGTCCATGGTAATATTCTGTCTCTGGTCCACGGTAATGTTCGGTTGCAAGGTAAAGTTCGGTCTCTGGTCCACGGTAATGTTCTGTCTCTGGTCCACGGTAATGTTCTGTCTCTGGTCCACGGAAATGTTCTCTCTCTGGTCCACGGTAATGTTCTGTCTCTGGTCCACGATAATGTTCGATTTCTGGTCCACGACAATGTTCGGTTTCACGGTAATGTTCCGTCTCTGGTCCACGATAATGTTCTGTTTCGGTTTCACGGTAATGTTCCGTTTCTGGTCCACGATAATGTTCTGTTTCGGTTTCACGGTAATGTTCTGTCTCTGGTCCACGATAATGTTCGATTTCTGGTCGACGATAATATTCGGTTTCACGGTAATGTTCCGTCTCTGGTCCACGATAATGTTCGGTTTCACGGTAATGTTCCATTTCTGGTCCACGGTAATGTTCTGTCTCTGGTCCACGATAATGTTCGATCTCTGGTCCACGATAATGTTCGGTTTCACGGTAATGTTCCGTCTCTGGTCCACGATAATGTTTTGTTTCTGTTTCACGGTAATGTTCCGTTTCATGTCCACGATAATGTTCTGTTTCGGTTTCACGGTAATGTTCTGTCTCTGTTCCACGGTAATGTTCTGTCTCTGGTCCACGGTAATGTTCTGTCTCTGGTCCACGGTAATGTTCTGTCTCTGGTCCACGGTAATGTTCTGTCACTGGTCCACGATAATGTTTTGTCTCTGGTCCACGATAATGTTCCGTTTCTGGTCCACGATAATGTTCTGTTTCGGTTTCACGGTAATGTTCTGTGTCTGGTCCACGATAATGTTCTGTTTCTGTTTCACGGTAATGTTCCGTTTCTGGTCCATGATAATGTTCTGTTTCACGGTAATGTTCTTTCTCTGGTCCATGGTAATGTTCTGTCTCTTGTCCACGGTAATGTTCGGTTTCAAGGAAAAGTTCGGTCTCTGGTCCACAGTAATGTTCTGTCTCTGGTCCACGGTAATGTTCTGTCTCTGGTCCACGGTAATGTTCTGTCTCTGGTCCACGGTAATGTTCTGTCTCTGGTCCACGGTAATGTTCGATCTCTGGTCCACGATAATGTTCGGTTTCACGGTAATGTTCCGTCTCTGGTCCACGATAATGTTCTGTTTCGGTTTCACGGTAATATTCAGTTTCTGGTCCACGATAATGTTCTGTTTCGGTTTCACGGTAATATTCCGTCTCTGGTCCACGGTAATGTTCCGTCTCTGGTCCACGATAATGTTGTGTTTCTGTTTCACGGTAATGTTCCATTTCTGGTCCACGCTAATGTTCTATTTCTGGTCCACGATAATGTTCTGTTTCGGTTTCACTGTAATGTTCTGTCTCTGGTCCATGATAATGTTCCGTTTCTGGTCCACGATAATGTTCTGTTTCAGTTTCACGGTAATGTTCTGTTTCCGTTTCACGGTAATGTTCTGTCTCTAATCCACGGTAATGTTTTGTTTCTGTTTCACGGTAATGTTCCGTCTCTGGTCCACGATAATGTTCGGTTTCACGATAATGTTCCGTTTCTGGTCCACGATAATGTTCTGTTTAGGTTTCATGGTAATGTTCTGTCTCTGGTCCACGATAATGTTTTGTTTCTGTTTCACGGTAATGTTCCGTTTCTGGTCCATGATAATCTTCTGTTTCATGGTAATGTTCTTTCTCTGGTCCATGGTAATATTCTGTCTCTCGTCCACGGTAATGTTCGGTTTCAAGGTAAAGTTCGGTCTCTGGTCCACGGTAATGTTCTGTCTCTGGTCCACGGTAATGTTCTGTCTCTGGTCCACGGAAATGTTCTCTCTCTGGTCCACGGTAATGTTCTGTCTCTGGTCCACGGTAATGTTCGATCTCTGGTCCACGACAATGTTCGGTTTCACGGTAATGTTCCGTCTCTGGTCCACGATAATGTTCTGTTTCGGTTTCACGGTAATGTTCCATTTCTGGTCCACGATAATGTTCTGTTTCGGTTTCACGGTAATGTTCTGTCTCTGGTCCACGATAATGTTCGATTTCTGGTCGACGATAATATTCGGTTTCACGGTAATGTTCCGTCTCTGGTCCACGATAATGTTCGGTTTCACGGTAATGTTCCATTTCTGGTCCACGGTAATGTTCTGTCTCTGGTCCACGATAATGTTCGATCTCTGGTCCACGATAATGTTCGGTTTCACGGTAATGTTCCGTCTCTGGTCCACGATAATGTTGTGTTTCTGTTTCACGGTAATGTTCCGTTTCATGTCCACGATAATGTTCTGTTTCGGTTTCACGGTAATGTTCTGTCTCTGGTCCACAGTAATGTTCTGTCTCTGGTCCACGGTAATGTTCTGTCTCTGGTCCACGGTAATGTTCTGTCTCTGGTCCACGATAATGTTTTGTCTCTGGTCCACGATAATGTTCCGTTTCTGGTCCACGATAATGTTCTGTTTCGGTTTCACGGTAATGTTCTGTGTCTGGTCCACGATAATGTTCTGTTTCTGTTTCACGGTAATGTTCCGTTTCTGGTCCATGATAATGTTCTGTTTCACGGTAATGTTCTTTCTCTGGTCCATGGTAATGTTCTGTCTCTGGTCCACGGTAATGTTCGGTTTCAAGGTAAAGTTCGGTCTCTGGTCCACGGTAATGTTCTGTCTCTGGTCCACGGTAATGTTCTGTCTCTGGTCCACGGTAATGTTCTGTCACTGGTCCACGATAATGTTTTGTCTCTGGTCCACGATAATGTTCCGTTTCTGGTCCACGATAATGTTCTGTTTCGGTTTCACGGTAATGTTCTGTGTCTGGTCCACGATAATGTTCTGTTTCTGTTTCACGGTAATGTTCCGTTTCTGGTCCATGATAATGTTCTGTTTCACGGTAATGTTCTTTCTCTGGTCCATGGTAATGTTCTGTCTCTGGTCCACGGTAATGTTCGGTTTCAAGGTAAAGTTCGGTCTCTGGTCCACAGTAATGTTCTGTCTCTGGTCCACGGTAATGTTCTGTCTCTGGTCCACGGTAATGTTCTGTCTCTGGTCCACGGTAATGTTCTGTCTCTGGTCCACGGTAATGTTCGGTTTCAAGGTAAAGTTCGGTCTCTGGTCCACAGTAATGTTCTGTCTCTGGTCCACGGTAATGTTCTGTCTCTGGTCCACGGTAATGTTCTGTCTCTGGTCCACGGTAATGTTCTGTCTCTGGTCACGGTAATGTTCTGTCTCTGGTCCACGGTAATGTTCGATCTCTGGTCCACGATAATGTTCGGTTTCACGGTAATGTTCCGTCTCTGGTCCACGATAATGTTCTTTTTCTGTTTCAGGGTAATGTTCCGTTTCGGTTTAACGGTAATGTTCCGTTTCAAAGTAATGTTCTGTCTCTGGTCCACGGTAATGTTCTGTTTCACGGTAATGTTCTGTCTCTGGTTCACAGTAATGTTCTGTTTCACAGTAATGTTCTGTTTCACGTAATTTTCGATCTCTGGTCCACGTTAATGTTCGGTCTCTTGTCCATGGTAATGTTCTGTTTCACTGTAATGTTCTGTCTCTGGTCCACAGTAATGTTATGTCTTTGGTCCACGGTAATGTTTAGTTTCACGGTAATGTTCTGTCTCTGTCCACGCTAATGTTCTGTTTCTGGTCCACGATAATGTTCTGTTTCGGTTTCACTGTAATGTTCTGTCTCTGGTCCATGATAATGTTCCGTTTCTGGTCCACGATAATGTTCTGTTTCAGTTTCACGGTAATGTTCTGTTTCCGTTTCACGGTAATGTTCTGTCTCTAATCCACGGTAATGTTTTGTTTCTGTTTCACGGTAATGTTCCGTCTCTGGTCCACGATAATGTTCGGTTTCACGATAATGTTCCGTTTCTGGTCCACGATAATGTTCTGTTTAGGTTTCATGGTAATGTTCTGTCTCTGGTCCACGATAATGTTTTGTTTCTGTTTCACGGTAATGTTCCGTTTCTGGTCCATGATAATCTTCTGTTTCATGGTAATGTTCTGTCTCTGGTCCATGGTAATATTCTGTCTCTGGTCCACGGTAATGTTCGGTTGCAAGGTAAAGTTCGGTCTCTGGTCCACGGTAATGTTCTGTCTCTGGTCCACGGTAATGTTCTGTCTCTGGTCCACGGAAATGTTCTCTCTCTGGTCCACGGTAATGTTCTGTCTCTGGTCCACGATAATGTTCGATTTCTGGTCCACGACAATATTCGGTTTCACGGTAATGTTCCGTCTCTGGTCCACGATAATGTTCTGTTTCGGTTTCACGGTAATGTTCCGTTTCTGGTCCACGATAATGTTCTGTTTCGGTTTCACGGTAATGTTCTGTCTCTGGTCCACGATAATGTTCGATTTCTGGTCGACGATAATATTCGGTTTCACGGTAATGTTCCGTCTCTGGTCCACGATAATGTTCGGTTTCACGGTAATGTTCCATTTCTGGTCCACGGTAATGTTCTGTCTCTGGTCCACGATAATGTTCGATCTCTGGTCCACGATAATGTTCGGTTTCACGGTAATGTTCCGTCTCTGGTCCACGATAATGTTTTGTTTCTGTTTCACGGTAATGTTCCGTTTCATGTCCACGATAATGTTCTGTTTCGGTTTCACGGTAATGTTCTGTCTCTGTTCCACGGTAATGTTCTGTCTCTGGTCCACGGTAATGTTCTGTCTCTGGTCCACGGTAATGTTCTGTCTCTGGTCCACGGTAATGTTCTGTCACTGGTCCACGATAATGTTTTGTCTCTGGTCCACGATAATGTTCCGTTTCTGGTCCACGATAATGTTCTGTTTCGGTTTCACGGTAATGTTCTGTGTCTGGTCCACGATAATGTTCTGTTTCTGTTTCACGGTAATGTTCCGTTTCTGGTCCATGATAATGTTCTGTTTCACAGTAATGTTCTTTCTCTGGTCCATGGTAATGTTCTGTCTCTTGTCCACGGTAATGTTCGGTTTCAAGGAAAAGTTCGGTCTCTGGTCCACAGTAATGTTCTGTCTCTGGTCCACGGTAATGTTCTGTCTCTGGTCCACGGTAATGTTCTGTCTCTGGTCCACGGTAATGTTCTGTCTCTGGTCCACGGTAATGTTCGATCTCTGGTCCACGATAATGTTCGGTTTCACGGTAATGTTCCGTCTCTGGTCCACGATAATGTTCTGTTTCGGTTTCACGGTAATATTCAGTTTCTGGTCCACGATAATGTTCTGTTTCGGTTTCACGGTAATATTCCGTCTCTGGTCCACGGTAATGTTCCGTCTCTGGTCCACGATAATGTTGTGTTTCTGTTTCACGGTAATGTTCCATTTCTGGTCCACGCTAATGTTCTATTTCTGGTCCACGATAATGTTCTGTTTCGGTTTCACTGTAATGTTCTGTCTCTGGTCCATGATAATGTTCCGTTTCTGGTCCACGATAATGTTCTGTTTCAGTTTCACGGTAATGTTCTGTTTCCGTTTCACGGTAATGTTCTGTCTCTAATCCACGGTAATGTTTTGTTTCTGTTTCACGGTAATGTTCCGTCTCTGGTCCACGATAATGTTCGGTTTCACGATAATGTTCCGTTTCTGGTCCACGATAATGTTCTGTTTAGGTTTCATGGTAATGTTCTGTCTCTGGTCCACGATAATGTTTTGTTTCTGTTTCACGGTAATGTTCCGTTTCTGGTCCATGATAATCTTCTGTTTCATGGTAATGTTCTTTCTCTGGTCCATGGTAATATTCTGTCTCTCGTCCACGGTAATGTTCGGTTTCAAGGTAAAGTTCGGTCTCTGGTCCACGGTAATGTTCTGTCTCTGGTCCACGGTAATGTTCTGTCTCTGGTCCACGGAAATGTTCTCTCTCTGGTCCACGGTAATGTTCTGTCTCTGGTCCACGGTAATGTTCGATCTCTGGTCCACGACAATGTTCGGTTTCACGGTAATGTTCCGTCTCTGGTCCACGATAATGTTCTGTTTCGGTTTCACGGTAATGTTCCATTTCTGGTCCACGATAATGTTCTGTTTCGGTTTCACGGTAATGTTCTGTCTCTGGTCCACGATAATGTTCGATTTCTGGTCGACGATAATATTCGGTTTCACGGTAATGTTCCGTCTCTGGTCCACGATAATGTTCGGTTTCACGGTAATGTTCCATTTCTGGTCCACGGTAATGTTCTGTCTCTGGTCCACGATAATGTTCGATCTCTGGTCCACGATAATGTTCGGTTTCACGGTAATGTTCCGTCTCTGGTCCACGATAATGTTGTGTTTCTGTTTCACGGTAATGTTCCGTTTCATGTCCACGATAATGTTCTGTTTCGGTTTCACGGTAATGTTCTGTCTCTGGTCCACAGAAATGTTCTGTCTCTGGTCCACGGTAATGTTCTGCCTCTGGTCCACGGTAATGTTCTGTCTCTGGTCCACGATAATGTTTTGTCTCTGGTCCACGATAATGTTCCGTTTCTGGTCCACGATAATGTTCTGTTTCGGTTTCACGGTAATGTTCTGTGTCTGGTCCACGATAATGTTCTGTTTCTGTTTCACGGTAATGTTCCGTTTCTGGTCCATGATAATGTTCTGTTTCACGGTAATGTTCTTTCTCTGGTCCATGGTAATGTTCTGTCTCTGGTCCACGGTAATGTTCGGTTTCAAGGTAAAGTTCGGTCTCTGGTCCACGGTAATGTTCTGTCTCTGGTCCACGGTAATGTTCTGTCTCTGGTCCACGGTAATGTTCTGTCACTGGTCCACGATAATGTTTTGTCTCTGGTCCACGATAATGTTCCGTTTCTGGTCCACGATAATGTTCTGTTTCGGTTTCACGGTAATGTTCTGTGTCTGGTCCACGATAATGTTCTGTTTCTGTTTCACGGTAATGTTCCGTTTCTGGTCCATGATAATGTTCTGTTTCACGGTAATGTTCTTTCTCTGGTCCATGGTAATGTTCTGTCTCTGGTCCACGGTAATGTTCGGTTTCAAGGTAAAGTTCGGTCTCTGGTCCACAGTAATGTTCTGTCTCTGGTCCACGGTAATGTTCTGTCTCTGGTCCACGGTAATGTTCTGTCTCTGGTCCACGGTAATGTTCTGTCTCTGGTCCACGGTAATGTTCTGTCTCTGGTCCACGGTAATGTTCTGTCTCTGGTCCACGGTAATGTTCTGTCTCTGGTCCACGGTAATGTTCGATCTCTGGTCCACGATAATGTTCGGTTTCACGGTAATGTTCCGTCTCTGGTCCACGATAATGTTCTGTTTCGGTTTCACGGTAATATTCAGTTTCTGGTCCACGATAATGTTCTGTTTCGGTTTCACGGTAATATTCCGTCTCTGGTCCACGGTAATGTTCCGTCTCTGGTCCACGATAATGTTGTGTTTCTGTTTCACGGTAATGTTCCATTTCTGGTCCATGATAATGTTCTGTTTCACGGTAATGTTCTGTCTCTGGTCCATGGTAATGTTCTGTCTCTGGTCCACGGTAATGTTCGGTTTCAAGGTAAAGTTCAGTCTCTGGTCCACAGTAATGTTCTGTCTCTGGTCCACGGTAATGTTCTGTCTCTGGTCCACGGTAATGTTCGATCTCTGGTCCACGATAATGTTCGGTTTCACGGTAATGTTCCGTCTCTGGTCCACGATAATGTTCTGTTTCTTTATCACGGTAATGTTCCGTTTCTGGTCCACGATAATGTTCGGTTTCACGGTAATGTTCTGTCTCTGGTCCACGGTAATGTTCTGTTTCTGTTTCACGGTAATGTTCCGTTTCTGGTCCACGATAATTTTGTGTTTCTGTTTCACGGTAATGTTCCGTTTCTGGTCCACGATAATGTTCTGTTTCGGTTTCACGGTAATGTTCTGTCTCTGGTCCATGATAATGTTCCGTCTCTGGTCCACGATAATGTTCTGTTTCAGTTTCACGGTAATGTTCTGGTCCACGGTAATGTTCCGTCTCTGGTCCACAGTAATGTTCCGTATCTGGTCCATGGTAATGTTCGGTTTCACGGTAATGTTCCATTTCTGGTCCACGGTAATGTTCTGTCTCTGGTCCACGGTAATGTTCGGTTTCAAGGTAAAGTTCGGTCTCTGGTCCACGGTAATGTTCTGTCTCTGGTCCACGGTAATGTTCTGTCTCTGGTCACGGTAATGTTCTGTCTCTGGTCCACGGTAATGTTCGATCTCTGGTCCACGATAATGTTCGGTTTCACGGTAATGTTCCGTCTCTGGTCCACGATAATGTTCTTTTTCTGTTTCAGGGTAATGTTCCGTTTCGGTTTAACGGTAATGTTCCGTTTCAAAGTAATGTTCTGTCTCTGGTCCACGGTAATGTTCTGTTTCACGGTAATGTTCTGTCTCTGGTTCACAGTAATGTTCTGTTTCACAGTAATGTTCTGTTTCACGTAATTTTCGATCTCTGGTCCACGTTAATGTTCGGTCTCTTGTCCATGGTAATGTTCTGTTTCACTGTAATGTTCTGTCTCTGGTCCACGGTAATGTTATGTCTTTGGTCCACGGTAATGTTTAGTTTCACGGTAATGTTCTGTCTCTGTCCACGCTAATGTTCTGTTTCTGGTCCACGATAATGTTCTGTTTCGGTTTCACTGTAATGTTCTGTCTCTGGTCCATGATAATGTTCCGTTTCTGGTCCACGATAATGTTCTGTTTCAGTTTCACGGTAATGTTCTGTTTCCGTTTCACGGTAATGTTCTGTCTCTAATCCACGGTAATGTTTTGTTTCTGTTTCACGGTAATGTTCCGTCTCTGGTCCACGATAATGTTCGGTTTCACGATAATGTTCCGTTTCTGGTCCACGATAATGTTCTGTTTAGGTTTCATGGTAATGTTCTGTCTCTGGTCCACGATAATGTTTTGTTTCTGTTTCACGGTAATGTTCCGTTTCTGGTCCATGATAATCTTCTGTTTCATGGTAATGTTCTGTCTCTGGTCCATGGTAATATTCTGTCTCTGGTCCACGGTAATGTTCGGTTGCAAGGTAAAGTTCGGTCTCTGGTCCACGGTAATGTTCTGTCTCTGGTCCACGGTAATGTTCTGTCTCTGGTCCACGGAAATGTTGTCTCTCTGGTCCACGGTAATGTTCTGTCTCTGGTCCACGATAATGTTCGATTTCTGGTCCACGACAATGTTCGGTTTCACGGTAATGTTCCGTCTCTGGTCCACGATAATGTTCTGTTTCGGTTTCACGGTAATGTTCCGTTTCTGGTCCACGATAATGTTCTGTTTCGGTTTCACGGTAATGTTCTGTCTCTGGTCCACGATAATGTTCGATTTCTGGTCGACGATAATATTCGGTTTCACGGTAATGTTCCGTCTCTGGTCCACGATAATGTTCGGTTTCACGGTAATGTTCCATTTCTGGTCCACGGTAATGTTCTGTCTCTGGTCCACGATAATGTTCGATCTCTGGTCCACGATAATGTTCGGTTTCACGGTAATGTTCCGTCTCTGGTCCACGATAATGTTGTGTTTCTGTTTCACGGTAATGTTCCGTTTCATGTCCACGATAATGTTCTGTTTCGGTTTCACGGTAATGTTCTGTCTCTGGTCCACGGTAATGTTCTGTCTCTGGTCCACGGTAATGTTCTGTCTCTGGTCCACGGTAATGTTCTGTCTCTGGTCCACGGTAATGTTCTGTCACTGGTCCACGATAATGTTTTGTCTCTGGTCCACGATAATGTTCCGTTTCTGGTCCACGATAATGTTCTGTTTCGGTTTCACGGTAATGTTCTGTCTCTGGTCCATGATAATGTTCCGTTTCTGGTCCACGATAATGTTCTGTTTCAGTTTCACTGTAATGTTCCGTTTCTGGTCCATGATAATGTTCTGTTTCACGGTAATGTTCTTTCTCTGGTCCATGGTAATGTTCTGTCTCTGGTCCACGGTAATGTTCGGTTTCAAGGTAAAGTTCGGTCTCTGGTCCACAGTAATGTTCTGTCTCTGGTCCACGGTAATGTTCTGTCTCTGGTCCACGGTAATGTTCTGTCTCTGGTCCACGGTAATGTTCTGTCTCTGGTCCACGGTAATGTTCTGTCTCTGGTCCACGGTAATGTTCTGTCTCTGGTCCACGGTAATGTTCGATCTCTGGTCCACGATAATGTTCGGTTTCACGGTAATGTTCCGTCTCTGGTCCACGATAATGTTCTGTTTCGGTTTCACTGTAATATTCAGTTTCTGGTCCACGATAATGTTCTGTTTCGGTTTCACGGTAATATTCCGTCTCTGGTCCACGGTAATGTTCCGTCTCTGGTCCACGATAATGTTGTGTTTCTGTTTCACGGTAATGTTCCATTTCTGGTCCATGATAATGTTCTGTTTCACGGTAATGTTCTGTCTCTGGTCCACGGTAATGTTCGGTTTCAAGGTAAAGTTCAGTCTCTGGTCCACAGTAATGTTCTGTCTCTGGTCCACGGTAATGTTCTGTCTCTGGTCCACGGTAATGTTCGATCTCTGGTCCACGATAATGTTCGGTTTCACGGTAATGTTCCGTCTCTGGTCCACGATAATGTTCTGTTTCTTTATCACGGTAATGTTCCGTTTCTGGTCCACGATAATGTTCGGTTTCACGGTAATGTTCTGTCTCTGGTCCACGGTAATGTTCTGTGTCTGGTCCACGATAATGTTCGGTTTCACGGTAATGTTCTGTCTCTGGTCCACGATAATGTTCCGTCTTTGGTCCACGATAATGTTCTGTTTCTGTTTCACGGTAATGTTCCGTTTCTGGTCCACGATAATTTTGTGTTTCTGTTTCACGGTAATGTTCCGTTTCTGGTCCACGATAATGTTCTGTTTCGGTTTCACGGTAATGTTCTGTCTCTGGTCCATGATAATGTTCCGTTTCTGGTCCACGATAATGTTCTGTTTCAGTTTCACGGTAATGTTCTGGTCCACAGTAATGTTCCGTCTCTGGTCCACAGTAATGTTCCGTATCTGGTCCATGGTAATGTTCGGTTTCACGGTAATGTTCCATTTCTGGTCCACGGTAATGTTCTGTCTCTGGTCCACGGTAATGTTCGGTTTCAAGGTAAAGTTCGGTCTCTGGTCCACGGTAATGTTCTGTCTCTGGTCCACGGTAATGTTCTCTCTCTGGTCCACGGTAATGTTCTGTCTCTGGTCCACGGTAATGTTCGATCTCTGGTCCACGACAATGTTCGGTTTCACGGTAATGTTCCGTCTCTGGTCCACGATAATGTTCTGTTTCGGTTTCACGGTAATGTTCCGTTTCTGGTCCACGATAATGTTCTGTTTCGGTTTCACGGTAATGTTCTGTCTCTGGTCCACGATAATATTCGATTTCTGGTCGACGATAATATTCGGTTTCACGGTAATGTTCCGTCTCTGGTCCACGATAATGTTCGGTTTCACATTAATGTTCCATTTCTGGTCCACGGTAATGTTCCGTCTCTGGTCCACGATAATGTTGTGTTTCTGTTTCACGGTAATGTTCCGTTTCATGTCCACGATAATGTTCTGTTTCGGTTTCACGGTAATGTTCTGTCTCTGGTCCACGGTAATGTTCTGTCTCTGGTCCACGGTAATGTTCTGTCTCTGGTCCACGGTAATGTTCTGTCTCTGGTCCACGGTAATGTTCTGTCACTGGTCCACGATAATGTTTTGTCTCTGGTCCACGATAATGTTCCGTTTCTGGTCCACGATAATGTTCTGTTTCGGTTTCACGGTAATGTTCTGTGTCTGGTCCACGATAATGTTCTGTTTCTGTTTCACGGTAATGTTCCGTTTCTGGTCCATGATAATGTTCTGTTTCACGGTAATGTTCTTTCTCTGGTCCATGGTAATGTTCTGTCTCTGGTCCACGGTAATGTTCGGTTTCAAGGTAAAGTTCGGTCTCTGGTCCACAGTAATGTTCTGTCTCTGGTCCACGGTAATGTTCTGTCTCTGGTCCACGGTAATGTTCTGTCTCTGGTCCACGGTAATGTTCTGTCTCTGGTCCACGGTAATGTTCGATCTCTGGTCCACGATAATGTTCGGTTTCACGGTAATGTTCCGTCTCTGGTCCACGATAATGTTCTGTTTCGGTTTCACGGTAATATTCAGTTTCTGGTCCACGATAATGTTCTGTTTCGGTTTCACGGTAATATTACGTCTCTGGTCCACGGTAATGTTCCGTCTCTGGTCCACGATAATGTTGTGTTTCTGTTTCACGGTAATGTTCCATTTCTGGTCCATGATAATGTTCTGTTTCACGGTAAAGTTCAGTCTCTGGTCCACAGTAATGTTCTGTCTCTGGTCCACGGTAATGTTCTGTCTCTGGTCCACGGTAATGTTCGATCTCTGGTCCACGATAATGTTCGGTTTCACGGTAATGTTCCGTCTCTGGTCCACGATAATGTTCTGTTTCTTTATCACGGTAATGTTCCGTTTCTGGTCCAAAATAATTTAGTGTTTCTGTTTCACGGTAATGTTCCGTTTCTGGTCCACGATAATGTTCGGTTTCACGGTAATGTTCTGTCTCTGGTCCACGGTAATGTTCTGTGTCTGGTCCACGATAATGTTCGGTTTCACGGTAATGTTCTGTCTCTGGTCCACGATAATGTTCCGTCTTTGGTCCACGATAATGTTCTGTTTCTGTTTCACGGTAATGTTCCGTTTCTGGTCCACGATAATTTTGTGATTCTGTTTCACGGTAATGTTCCGTTTCTGGTCCACGATAATGTTCTGTTTCGGTTTCACGGTAATGTTCTGTCTCTGGTCCATGATAATGTTCCGTTTCTGGTCCACGATAATGTTCTGTTTCAGTTTCACTGTAATGTTCCGTTTCTGGTCCATGATAATGTTCTGTTTCACGGTAATGTTCTTTCTCTGGTCCATGGTAATGTTCTGTCTCTGGTCCACGGTAATGTTCGGTTTCAAGGTAAAGTTCGGTCTCTGGTCCACAGTAATGTTCTGTCTCTGGTCCACGGTAATGTTCTGTCTCTGGTCCACGGTAATGTTCTGTCTCTGGTCCACGGTAATGTTCTGTCTCTGGTCCACGGTAATGTTCGATCTCTGGTCCACGATAATGTTCGGTTTCACGGTAATGTTCCGTCTCTGGTCCACGATAATGTTCTGTTTCGGTTTCACGGTAATATTCAGTTTCTGGTCCACGATAATGTTCTGTTTCTGTTTCACGGTAATGTTCCGTTTCTGGTCCATGATAATGTTCTGTTTCACGGTAATGTTCTTTCTCTGGTCCATGGTAATGTTCTGTCTCTGGTCCACGGTAATGTTCGGTTTCAAGGTAAAGTTCGGTCTCTGGTCCACAGTAATGTTCTGTCTCTGGTCCACGGTAATGTTCTGTCTCTGGTCCACGGTAATGTTCTGTCTCTGGTCCACGGTAATGTTCTGTCTCTGGTCCACGGTAATGTTCGATCTCTGGTCCACGATAATGTTCGGTTTCACGGTAATGTTCCGTCTCTGGTCCACGATAATGTTCTGTTTCGGTTTCACGGTAATATTCAGTTTCTGGTCCACGATAATGTTCTGTTTCGGTTTCACGGTAATATTACGTCTCTGGTCCACGGTAATGTTCCGTCTCTGGTCCACGATAATGTTGTGTTTCTGTTTCACGGTAATGTTCCATTTCTGGTCCATGATAATGTTCTGTTTCACGGTAAAGTTCAGTCTCTGGTCCACAGTAATGTTCTGTCTCTGGTCCACGGTAATGTTCTGTCTCTGGTCCACGGTAATGTTCGATCTCTGGTCCACGATAATGTTCGGTTTCACGGTAATGTTCCGTCTCTGGTCCACGATAATGTTCTGTTTCTTTATCACGGTAATGTTCCGTTTCTGGTCCAAAATAATTTAGTGTTTCTGTTTCACGGTAATGTTCCGTTTCTGGTCCACGATAATGTTCGGTTTCACGGTAATGTTCTGTCTCTGGTCCACGGTAATGTTCTGTGTCTGGTCCACGATAATGTTCGGTTTCACGGTAATGTTCTGTCTCTGGTCCACGATAATGTTCCGTCTTTGGTCCACGATAATGTTCTGTTTCTGTTTCACGGTAATGTTCCGTTTCTGGTCCACGATAATTTTGTGATTCTGTTTCACGGTAATGTTCCGTTTCTGGTCCACGATAATGTTCTGTTTCGGTTTCACGGTAATGTTCTGTCTCTGGTCCATGATAATGTTCCGTTTCTGGTCCACGATAATGTTCTGTTTCAGTTTCACGGTAATGTTCTGGTCCACGGTAATGTTCCGTCTCTGGTCCACAATAATCTTCCGTATCTGGTCCATGGTAATGTTCGGTTTCACGGTAATGTTCCATTTCTGGTCCACGGTAATGTTCTGTCTCTGGTCCACGGTAATGTTCGGTTTCAAGGTAAAGTTCGGTCTCTGGTCCACGGTAATGTTCTGTCTCTGGTCCACGGTAATGTTCTGTCTCTGGTCCACGGTAATGTTCTGTCTCTGGTCCACGGAAATGTTCTCTCTCTGGTCCACGGTAATGTTCTGTCTCTGGTCCATGGTAATGTTCGATCTCTGGTCCACGATAATGTTCGGTTTTACGGTAATGTTCCGTCTCTGGTCCACGATAATGTTCTGTTTCGGTTTCACGGTAATGTTCCGTTTCTGGTCCACGATAATGTTCTGTTTCGGTTTCACGGTAATGTTCTGTCTCTGGTCCACGGTAATGTTTTGTGTCTGGTCCACGATAATGTTCGGATTCACGGTAATGTTCCGTCTCTGGTCCACGATAATGTTCCGTCTTTGGTCCACGATAATGTTCTGTCTCTGGTCCATGATAATGTTCCGTTTCTGGTCCAAGATAATGTTGTGTTTCTGTTTCACGGTAATGTTCTGTTTCCGTTTCACTTTAATGTTCTGTCTCTGGTCCACGGTAATGATGTGTTTCTGTTTCACGGTAATTTTCTGTCTCTGGTCCACGGTAATGTTCTGTCTCTGGTCCACGCTAATGTTCTGTTTCTGTTTCACGGTAATGTTCGATCTCTGGTCCACGATAATGTTGTGTTTCTGTTTCACGGTAATGTTCCGTTTCTGGTCCACGATAATGTTCTGTTTCGGTTTCACGGTAATGTTCTGTCTCTGGTCCACGGTAATGTTCTGTTTCGGTTTCACGGTAATGTTGGGTTTCACGGTAATGTTCGGTCTCTGGTCCACGGTAATGTTCGTTTTCACGGTAATGTTCGGTCTCTGGTCCACGATAATGTTCGGTTTCACGATAATGTTCGGTTTCACGGTAATGTTCTGGTCCACGGTAATGTTCTTGTCCACGGTAATGTTCCGTATCTGGTCCATGGTAATGTTCGGTTTCACGGTAATATTCCATTTCTGGTCCACGGTAATGTTCTGTCTCTGGTCCACGATAATGTTCGATATCTGGTCGACGATAATGTTCGGTTTCACGATAATGTTCCGTCTCTGGTCAACGATAATGTTCGGTTTCACGGTAATGTTCCATTTCTGGTCCACGGTAATGTTCTGTCTCTGGTCCACGATAATGTTCGATTTCTGGTCGACGATAATGTTCGGTTTCACGATAATGTTCCGTCTCTGGTCAACGATAAAGTTCGGTTTCACGATAATCTTCGGTTTCACGGTAATGTTCTGGACCACGGTAATGTTCTGGTCCACGGTAATGTTCCGTCTCTGGTCCACAGTAATGTTCCGTATCTGGTCCATGGTAATGTTCGGTTTCACGGTAATGTTCCATTTCTGGTCCACGGTAATGTTCTGTCTCTGGTCCACGATAATGTTCGATCTCTGGTCCACGATAATGTTCGGTTTCACGGTAATGTTCCGTCTCTGGTCCACGATAATGTTCTTTTTCTGTTTCAGGGTAATGTTCCGTTTCGGTTTAACGGTAGTGTTCCGTTTCAAAGTAATGTTCTGTCTCTGGTCCACGGTAATGTTTAGTTTCACGGTAATGTTCTGTCTCTGGTCCACACTAATGTTCTGTTTCTGGTCCACAGTAATGTTCTGTTTCACGTAATTTTCGATCTCCGGTCCACGGTAATGTTCTGTCTCTGGTCCGCGGCAATGTTCTGTCTCTGGTCCACAGTAATGTTCCGTCTCTGGTCCACGATAATGTTGTGTTTCTGTTTCACGGTAATGTTCCGTTTCTGGTCCATGATAATGTTTTGTTTCACGGTAATGTTCTGTCTCTTGTCCAACGTAATGTTCTGTCTCTGGTCCACGGTAATGTTTAGTTTCACGGTAATGTTCTGTCTGTGGTCCACGCTAATGTTCTGTTTCTGGTCCACAGTAATGTTCTGTTTCTCGCTAATGTTCTGTTTCACAGTAATGTTCTGTTTCACGTAATTTTCGATCTCTAGTCCACGGTAATGTTCGGTTTCACGGTAATGTTCTGTCTCTGGTCCACGATAATGTTCGATCTCTGGTCCACGATAATGTTCGGTTTCACGGTAATGTTCCGTCTCTGGTCCACGATAATGTTGTGTTTCTGTTTCACGGTAATGTTCCGTTTCATGTCCACGACAATGTTCTGTTTCGGTTTCACGGTAATGTTCTGTCTTTGGTCCACGGTAATGTTCTGTCTCTGGTCCACGGTAATGTTCTGTCTCTGGTCCACGGTAATGTTCTGTCTCTGGTCCATGGTAATGTTCTGTCTCTGGTCCACGATAATGTTTTGTCTCTGGTCCACGATAATGTTCCGTTTCTGGTCCACGATAATGTTCTGTTTTGGTTTCAAGGTAATGTTCTTTCTCTGGTCCACGGTAATGTTCCGTTTCTGGTCCACGATAATGTTCTGTTTCGGTTTCACGGTAATGTTCTGTGTCTGGTCCACGATAATGTTCTGTTTCTGTTTCACGGTAATGTTCCGTTTCTGGTCCATGATAATGTTCTGTTTCACGGTAATGTTCTTTCTCTGGTCCATGGTAATGTTCTGTCTCTGGTCCACGGTAATGTTCGGTTTCAAGGTAAAGTTCGGTCTCTGGTCCACAGTAATGTTCTGTCTCTGGTCCACGGTAATGTTCTGTCTCTGGTCCACGGTAATGTTCTGTCTCTGGTCCACGGTAATGTTCTGTCTCTGGTCACGGTAATGTTCTGTCTCTGGTCCACGGTAATGTTCGATCTCTGGTCCACGATAATGTTCGGTTTCACGGTAATGTTCCGTCTCTGGTCCACGATAATGTTCTTTTTCTGTTTCAGGGTAATGTTCCGTTTCGGTTTAACGGTAATGTTCCGTTTCAAAGTAATGTTCTGTCTCTGGTCCACGGTAATGTTCTGTTTCACGGTAATGTTCTGTCTCTGGTTCACAGTAATGTTCTGTTTCACAGTAATGTTCTGTTTCACGTAATTTTCGATCTCTGGTCCACGTTAATGTTCGGTCTCTTGTCCATGGTAATGTTCTGTTTCACTGTAATGTTCTGTCTCTGGTCCACAGTAATGTTATGTCTTTGGTCCACGGTAATGTTTAGTTTCACGGTAATGTTCTGTCTCTGTCCACGCTAATGTTCTGTTTCTGGTCCACGATAATGTTCTGTTTCGGTTTCACTGTAATGTTCTGTCTCTGGTCCATGATAATGTTCCGTTTCTGGTCCACGATAATGTTCTGTTTCAGTTTCACGGTAATGTTCTGTTTCCGTTTCACGGTAATGTTCTGTCTCTAATCCACGGTAATGTTTTGTTTCTGTTTCACGGTAATGTTCCGTCTCTGGTCCACGATAATGTTCGGTTTCACGATAATGTTCCGTTTCTGGTCCACGATAATGTTCTGTTTAGGTTTCATGGTAATGTTCTGTCTCTGGTCCACGATAATGTTTTGTTTCTGTTTCACGGTAATGTTCCGTTTCTGGTCCATGATAATCTTCTGTTTCATGGTAATGTTCTGTCTCTGGTCCATGGTAATATTCTGTCTCTGGTCCACGGTAATGTTCGGTTGCAAGGTAAAGTTCGGTCTCTGGTCCACGGTAATGTTCTGTCTCTGGTCCACGGTAATGTTCTGTCTCTGGTCCACGGAAATGTTCTCTCTCTGGTCCACGGTAATGTTCTGTCTCTGGTCCACGATAATGTTCGATTTCTGGTCCACGACAATGTTCGGTTTCACGGTAATGTTCTGTCTCTGGTCCACGATAATGTTCTGTTTCGGTTTCACGGTAATGTTCCGTTTCTGGTCCACGATAATGTTCTGTTTCGGTTTCACGGTAATGTTCTGTCTCTGGTCCACGATAATGTTCGATTTCTGGTCGACGATAATATTCGGTTTCACGGTAATGTTCCGTCTCTGGTCCACGATAATGTTCGGTTTCACGGTAATGTTCCATTTCTGGTCCACGGTAATGTTCTGTCTCTGGTCCACGATAATGTTCGATCTCTGGTCCACGATAATGTTCGGTTTCACGGTAATGTTCCGTCTCTGGTCCACGATAATGTTTTGTTTCTGTTTCACGGTAATGTTCCGTTTCATGTCCACGATAATGTTCTGTTTCGGTTTCACGGTAATGTTCTGTCTCTGTTCCACGGTAATGTTCTGTCTCTGGTCCACGGTAATGTTCTGTCTCTGGTCCACGGTAATGTTCTGTCTCTGGTCCACGGTAATGTTCTGTCACTGGTCCACGATAATGTTTTGTCTCTGGTCCACGATAATGTTCCGTTTCTGGTCCACGATAATGTTCTGTTTCGGTTTCACGGTAATGTTCTGTGTCTGGTCCAGGATAATGTTCTGTTTCTGTTTCACGGTAATGTTCCGTTTCTGGTCCATGATAATGTTCTGTTTCACGGTAATGTTCTTTCTCTGGTCCATGGTAATGTTCTGTCTCTTGTCCACGGTAATGTTCGGTTTCAAGGAAAAGTTCGGTCTCTGGTCCACAGTAATGTTCTGTCTCTGGTCCACGGTAATGTTCTGTCTCTGGTCCACGGTAATGTTCTGTCTCTGGTCCACGGTAATGTTCTGTCTCTGGTCCACGGTAATGTTCGATCTCTGGTCCACGATAATGTTCGGTTTCACGGTAATGTTCCGTCTCTGGTCCACGATAATGTTCTGTTTCGGTTTCACGGTAATATTCAGTTTCTGGTCCACGATAATGTTCTGTTTCGGTTTCACGGTAATATTCCGTCTCTGGTCCACGGTAATGTTCCGTCTCTGGTCCACGATAATGTTGTGTTTCTGTTTCACGGTAATGTTCCATTTCTGGTCCACGCTAATGTTCTATTTCTGGTCCACGATAATGTTCTGTTTCGGTTTCACTGTAATGTTCTGTCTCTGGTCCATGATAATGTTCCGTTTCTGGTCCACGATAATGTTCTGTTTCAGTTTCACGGTAATGTTCTGTTTCCGTTTCACGGTAATGTTCTGTCTCTAATCCACGGTAATGTTTTGTTTCTGTTTCACGGTAATGTTCCGTCTCTGGTCCACGATAATGTTCGGTTTCACGATAATGTTCCGTTTCTGGTCCACGATAATGTTCTGTTTAGGTTTCATGGTAATGTTCTGTCTCTGGTCCACGATAATGTTTTGTTTCTGTTTCACGGTAATGTTCCGTTTCTGGTCCATGATAATCTTCTGTTTCATGGTAATGTTCTTTCTCTGGTCCATGGTAATATTCTGTCTCTCGTCCACGGTAATGTTCGGTTTCAAGGTAAAGTTCGGTCTCTGGTCCACGGTAATGTTCTGTCTCTGGTCCACGGTAATGTTCTGTCTCTGGTCCACGGAAATGTTCTCTCTCTGGTCCACGGTAATGTTCTGTCTCTGGTCCACGGTAATGTTCGATCTCTGGTCCACGACAATGTTCGGTTTCACGGTAATGTTCCGTCTCTGGTCCACGATAATGTTCTGTTTCGGTTTCACGGTAATGTTCCATTTCTGGTCCACGATAATGTTCTGTTTCGGTTTCACGGTAATGTTCTGTCTCTGGTCCACGATAATGTTCGATTTCTGGTCGACGATAATATTCGGTTTCACGGTAATGTTCCGTCTCTGGTCCACGATAATGTTCGGTTTCACGGTAATGTTCCATTTCTGGTCCACGGTAATGTTCTGTCTCTGGTCCACGATAATGTTCGATCTCTGGTCCACGATAATGTTCGGTTTCACGGTAATGTTCCGTCTCTGGTCCACGATAACGTTGTGTTTCTGTTTCACGGTAATGTTCCGTTTCATGTCCACGATAATGTTCTGTTTCGGTTTCACGGTAATGTTCTGTCTCTGGTCCACAGTAATGTTCTGTCTCTGGTCCACGGTAATGTTCTGTCTCTGGTCCACGGTAATGTTCTGTCTCTGGTCCACGATAATGTTTTGTCTCTGGTCCACGATAATGTTCCGTTTCTGGTCCACGATAATGTTCTGTTTCTGTTTCACGGTAATGTTCCGTTTCTGGTCCATGATAATGTTCTGTTTCACGGTAATGTTCTTTCTCTGGTCCATGGTAATGTTCTGTCTCTGGTCCACGGTAATGTTCGGTTTCAAGGTAAAGTTCGGTCTCTGGTCCACGGTAATGTTCTGTCTCTGGTCCACGGTAATGTTCTGTCTCTGGTCCACGGTAATGTTCTGTCACTGGTCCACGATAATGTTTTGTCTCTGGTCCACGATAATGTTCCGTTTCTGGTCCACGATAATGTTCTGTTTCGGTTTCACGGTAATGTTCTGTGTCTGGTCCACGATAATGTTCTGTTTCTGTTTCACGGTAATGTTCCGTTTCTGGTCCATGATAATGTTCTGTTTCACGGTAATGTTCTTTCTCTGGTCCATGGTAATGTTCTGTCTCTGGTCCACGGTAATGTTCGGTTTCAAGGTAAAGTTCGGTCTCTGGTCCACAGTAATGTTCTGTCTCTGGTCCACGGTAATGTTCTGTCTCTGGTCCACGGTAATGTTCTGTCTCTGGTCCACGGTAATGTTCTGTCTCTGGTCCACGGTAATGTTCTGTCTCTGGTCCACGGTAATGTTCTGTCTCTGGTCCACGGTAATGTTCTGTCTCTGGTCCACGGTAATGTTCGATCTCTGGTCCACGATAATGTTCGGTTTCACGGTAATGTTCCGTCTCTGGTCCACGATAATGTTCTGTTTCGGTTTCACGGTAATATTCAGTTTCTGGTCCACGATAATGTTCTGTTTCGGTTTCACGGTAATATTCCGTCTCTGGTCCACGGTAATGTTCCGTCTCTGGTCCACGATAATGTTGTGTTTCTGTTTCACGGTAATGTTCCATTTCTGGTCCATGATAATGTTCTGTTTCACGGTAATGTTCTGTCTCTGGTCCATGGTAATGTTCTGTCTCTGGTCCACGGTAATGTTCGGTTTCAAGGTAAAGTTCAGTCTCTGGTCCACAGTAATGTTCTGTCTCTGGTCCACGGTAATGTTCTGTCTCTGGTCCACGGTAATGTTCGATCTCTGGTCCACGGTAATGTTCGATCTCTGGTCCACGATAATGTTCGGTTTCACGGTAATGTTCCGTCTCTGGTCCACGATAATGTTCTGTTTCTTTATCACGGTAATGTTCCGTTTCTGGTCCACGATAATGTTCGGTTTCACGGTAATGTTCTGTCTCTGGTCCACGGTAATGTTCTGTGTCTGGTCCACGATAATGTTCGGTTTCACGGTAATGTTCTGTCTCTGGTCCACGATAATGTTCCGTCTTTGGTCCACGATAATGTTCTGTTTCTGTTTCACGGTAATGTTCCGTTTCTGGTCCACGATAATTTTGTGTTTCTGTTTCACGGTAATGTTCCGTTTCTGGTCCACGATAATGTTCTGTTTCGGTTTCACGGTAATGTTCTGTCTCTGGTCCATGATAATGTTCCGTCTCTGGTCCACGATAATGTTCTGTTTCAGTTTCACGGTAATGTTCTGGTCCACGGTAATGTTCCGTCTCTGGTCCACAGTAATGTTCCGTATCTGGTCCATGGTAATGTTCGGTTTCACGGTAATGTTCCATTTCTGGTCCACGGTAATGTTCTGTCTCTGGTCCACGGTAATGTTCGGTTTCAAGGTAAAGTTCGGTCTCTGGTCCACGGTAATGTTCTGTCTCTGGTCCACGGTAATGTTCTGTCTCTGGTCACGGTAATGTTCTGTCTCTGGTCCACGGTAATGTTCGATCTCTGGTCCACGATAATGTTCGGTTTCACGGTAATGTTCCGTCTCTGGTCCACGATAATGTTCTTTTTCTGTTTCAGGGTAATGTTCCGTTTCGGTTTAACGGTAATGTTCCGTTTCAAAGTAATGTTCTGTCTCTGGTCCACGGTAATGTTCTGTTTCACGGTAATGTTCTGTCTCTGGTTCACAGTAATGTTCTGTTTCACAGTAATGTTCTGTTTCACGTAATTTTCGATCTCTGGTCCACGTTAATGTTCGGTCTCTTGTCCATGGTAATGTTCTGTTTCACTGTAATGTTCTGTCTCTGGTCCACGGTAATGTTATGTCTTTGGTCCACGGTAATGTTTAGTTTCACGGTAATGTTCTGTCTCTGTCCACGCTAATGTTCTGTTTCTGGTCCACGATAATGTTCTGTTTCGGTTTCACTGTAATGTTCTGTCTCTGGTCCATGATAATGTTCCGTTTCTGGTCCACGATAATGTTCTGTTTCAGTTTCACGGTAATGTTCTGTTTCCGTTTCACGGTAATGTTCTGTCTCTAATCCACGGTAATGTTTTGTTTCTGTTTCACGGTAATGTTCCGTCTCTGGTCCACGATAATGTTCGGTTTCACGATAATGTTCCGTTTCTGGTCCACGATAATGTTCTGTTTAGGTTTCATGGTAATGTTCTGTCTCTGGTCCACGATAATGTTTTGTTTCTGTTTCACGGTAATGTTCCGTTTCTGGTCCATGATAATCTTCTGTTTCATGGTAATGTTCTGTCTCTGGTCCATGGTAATATTCTGTCTCTGGTCCACGGTAATGTTCGGTTGCAAGGTAAAGTTCGGTCTCTGGTCCACGGTAATGTTCTGTCTCTGGTCCACGGTAATGTTCTGTCTCTGGTCCACGGAAATGTTGTCTCTCTGGTCCACGGTAATGTTCTGTCTCTGGTCCACGATAATGTTCGATTTCTGGTCCACGACAATGTTCGGTTTCACGGTAATGTTCCGTCTCTGGTCCACGATAATGTTCTGTTTCGGTTTCACGGTAATGTTCCGTTTCTGGTCCACGATAATGTTCTGTTTCGGTTTCACGGTAATGTTCTGTCTCTGGTCCACGATAATGTTCGATTTCTGGTCGACGATAATATTCGGTTTCACGGTAATGTTCCGTCTCTGGTCCACGATAATGTTCGGTTTCACGGTAATGTTCCATTTCTGGTCCACGGTAATGTTCTGTCTCTGGTCCACGATAATGTTCGATCTCTGGTCCACGATAATGTTCGGTTTCACGGTAATGTTCCGTCTCTGGTCCACGATAATGTTGTGTTTCTGTTTCACGGTAATGTTCCGTTTCATGTCCACGATAATGTTCTGTTTCGGTTTCACGGTAATGTTCTGTCTCTGGTCCACGGTAATGTTCTGTCTCTGGTCCACGGTAATGTTCTGTCTCTGGTCCACGGTAATGTTCTGTCTCTGGTCCACGGTAATGTTCTGTCACTGGTCCACGATAATGTTTTGTCTCTGGTCCACGATAATGTTCCGTTTCTGGTCCACGATAATGTTCTGTTTCGGTTTCACGGTAATGTTCTGTGTCTGGTCCACGATAATGTTCTGTTTCTGTTTCACTGTAATGTTCCGTTTCTGGTCCATGATAATGTTCTGTTTCACGGTAATGTTCTTTCTCTGGTCCATGGTAATGTTCTGTCTCTGGTCCACGGTAATGTTCGGTTTCAAGGTAAAGTTCGGTCTCTGGTCCACAGTAATGTTCTGTCTCTGGTCCACGGTAATGTTCTGTCTCTGGTCCACGGTAATGTTCTGTCTCTGGTCCACGGTAATGTTCTGTCTCTGGTCCACGGTAATGTTCGATCTCTGGTCCACGATAATGTTCGGTTTCACGGTAATGTTCCGTCTCTGGTCCACGATAATGTTCTGTTTCGGTTTCACGGTAATATTCAGTTTCTGGTCCACGATAATGTTCTGTTTCGGTTTCACGGTAATATTCCGTCTCTGGTCCACGGTAATGTTCCGTCTCTGGTCCACGATAATGTTGTGTTTCTGTTTCACGGTAATGTTCCATTTCTGGTCCACGCTAATGTTCTATTTCTGGTCCACGATAATGTTCTGTTTCGGTTTCACTGTAATGTTCTGTCTCTGGTCCATGATAATGTTCCGTTTCTGGTCCACGATAATGTTCTGTTTCAGTTTCACGGTAATGTTCTGTTTCCGTTTCACGGTAATGTTCTGTCTCTAATCCACGGTAATGTTTTGTTTCTGTTTCACGGTAATGTTCCGTCTCTGGTCCACGATAATGTTCGGTTTCACGATAATGTTCCGTTTCTGGTCCACGATAATGTTCTGTTTAGGTTTCATGGTAATGTTCTGTCTCTGGTCCACGATAATGTTTTGTTTCTGTTTCACGGTAATGTTCCGTTTCTGGTCCATGATAATCTTCTGTTTCATGGTAATGTTCTGTCTCTGGTCCATGGTAATATTCTGTCTCTGGTCCACGGTAATGTTCGGTTTCAAGGTAAAGTTCGGTCTCTGGTCCACGGTAATGTTCTGTCTCTGGTCCACGGAAATGTTCTCTCTCTGGTCCACGGTAATGTTCTGTCTCTGGTCCACGGTAATGTTCGATCTCTGGTCCACGACAATGTTCGGTTTCACGGTAATGTTCCGTCTCTGGTCCACGATAATGTTCTGTTTCGGTTTCACGGTAATGTTCCGTTTCTGGTCCACGATAATGTTCTGTTTCGGTTTCACGGTAATGTTCTGTCTCTGGTCCACGATAATGTTCGATTTCTGGTCGACGATAATATTCGGTTTCACGGTAATGTTCCGTCTCTGGTCCACGATAATGTTCGGTTTCACGGTAATGTTCCGTCTCTGGTCCACGATAATGTTCGGTTTCACGGTAATGTTCCATTTCTGGTCCACGGTAATGTTCTGTCTCTGGTCCACGATAATGTTCGATCTCTGGTCCACGATAATGTTCGGTTTCACGGTAATGTTCCGTCTCTGGTCCACGATAATGTTGTGTTTCTGTTTCACGGTAATGTTCCGTTTCATGTCCACGATAATGTTCTGTTTCGGTTTCACGGTAATGTTCTGTCTCTGGTCCACAGTAATGTTCTGTCTCTGGTCCACGGTAATGTTCTGTCTCTGGTCCACGGTAATGTTCTGTCTCTGGTCCACGGTAATGTTCTGTCACTGGTCCACGATAATGTTTTGTCTCTGGTCCACGATAATGTTCCGTTTCTGGTCCACGATAATGTTCTGTTTCGGTTTCACGGTAATGTTCTGTGTCTGGTCCACGATAATGTTCTGTTTCTGTTTCACGGTAATGTTCCGTTTCTGGTCCATGATAATGTTCTGTTTCACGGTAATGTTCTTTCTCTGGTCCATGGTAATGTTCTGTCTCTGGTCCACGGTAATGTTCGGTTTCAAGGTAAAGTTCGGTCTCTGGTCCACAGTAATGTTCTGTCTCTGGTCCACGGTAATGTTCTGTCTCTGGTCCACGGTAATGTTCTGTCTCTGGTCCACGGTAATGTTCTGTCTCTGGTCCACGGTAATGTTCTGTCTCTGGTCCACGGTAATGTTCTGTCTCTGGTCCACGGTAATGTTCGATCTCTGGTCCACGATAATGTTCGGTTTCACGGTAATGTTCCGTCTCTGGTCCACGATAATGTTCTGTTTCGGTTTCACTGTAATATTCAGTTTCTGGTCCACGATAATGTTCTGTTTCGGTTTCACGGTAATATTCCGTCTCTGGTCCACGGTAATGTTCCGTCTCTGGTCCACGATAATGTTGTGTTTCTGTTTCACGGTAATGTTCCATTTCTGGTCCATGATAATGTTCTGTTTCACGGTAATGTTCTGTCTCTGGTCCACGGTAATGTTCGGTTTCATGTCCACGATAATGTTCTGTTTCGGTTTCACGGTAATGTTCTGTCTCTGGTCCACAGTAATGTTCTGTCTCTGGTCCACGGTAATGTTCTGTCTCTGGTCCACGGTAATGTTCTGTCTCTGGTCCACGGTAATGTTCTGTCACTGGTCCACGATAATGTTTTGTCTCTGGTCCACGATAATGTTCCGTTTCTGGTCCACGATAATGTTCTGTTTCGGTTTCACGGTAATGTTCTGTGTCTGGTCCACGATAATGTTCTTTTTCTGTTTCACGGTAATGTTCCGTTTCTGGTCCATGATAATGTTCTGTTTCACGGTAATGTTCTTTCTCTGGTCCATGGTAATGTTCTGTCTCTGGTCCACGGTAATGTTCGGTTTCAAGGTAAAGTTCGGTCTCTGGTCCACAGTAATGTTCTGTCTCTGGTCCACGGTAATGTTCTGTCTCTGGTCCACGGTAATGCTCTGTCTCTGGTCCACGGTAATGTTCTGTCTCTGGTCCACGGTAATGTTCTGTCTCTGGTCCACGGTAATGTTCTGTCTCTGGTCCACGGTAATGTTCGATCTCTGGTCCACGATAATGTTCGGTTTCACGGTAATGTTCCGTCTCTGGTCCACGATAATGTTCTGTTTCGGTTTCACTGTAATATTCAGTTTCTGGTCCACGATAATGTTCTGTTTCGGTTTCACGGTAATATTCCGTCTCTGGTCCACGGTAATGTTCCGTCTCTGGTCCACGATAATGTTGTGTTTCTGTTTCACGGTAATGTTCCATTTCTGGTCCATGATAATGTTCTGTTTCACGGTAATGTTCTGTCTCTGGTCCACGGTAATGTTCGGTTTCAAGGTAAAGTTCAGTCTCTGGTCCACAGTAATGTTCTGTCTCTGGTCCACGGTAATGTTCTGTCTCTGGTCCACGGTAATGTTCGATCTCTGGTCCACGATAATGTTCGGTTTCACGGTAATGTTCCGTCTCTGGTCCACGATAATGTTCTGTTTCTTTATCACGGTAATGTTCCGTTTCTGGTCCACGATAATGTTCGGTTTCACGGTAATGTTCTGTCTCTGGTCCACGGTAATGTTCTGTGTCTGGTCCACGATAATGTTCGGTTTCACGGTAATGTTCTGTCTCTGGTCCACGATAATGTTCCGTCTTTGGTCCACGATAATGTTCTGTTTCTGTTTCACGGTAATGTTCCGTTTCTGGTCCACGATAATTTTGTGTTTCTGTTTCACGGTAATGTTCCGTTTCTGGTCCACGATAATGTTCTGTTTCGGTTTCACGGTAATGTTCTGTCTCTGGTCCATGATAATGTTCCGTTTCTGGTCCACGATAATGTTCTGTTTCAGTTTCACGGTAATGTTCTGGTCCACAGTAATGTTCCGTCTCTGGTCCACAGTAATGTTCCGTATCTGGTCCATGGTAATGTTCGGTTTCACGGTAATGTTCCATTTCTGGTCCACGGTAATGTTCTGTCTCTGGTCCACGGTAATGTTCGGTTTCAAGGTAAAGTTCGGTCTCTGGTCCACGGTAATGTTCTGTCTCTGGTCCACGGTAATGTTCTGTCTCTGGTCCACGGAAATGTTCTCTCTCTGGTCCACGGTAATGTTCTGTCTCTGGTCCATGGTAATGTTCGATCTCTGGTCCACGATAATGTTCGGTTTCACGGTAATGTTCCGTCTCTGGTCCACGATAATGTTCTGTTTCGGTTTCACGGTAATGTTCCGTTTCTGGTCCACGATAATGTTCTGTTTCGGTTTCACGGTAATGTTCTGTCTCTGGTCCACGGTAAGGTTCTGTGTCTGGTCCACGATAATGTTCGGATTCACGGTAATGTTCAGTCTCTGGTCCACGATAATGTTCCGTCTTTGGTCCACGATAATATTCTGTCTCTGGTCCATGATAATGTTCCGTTTCTGGTCCAAGATAATGTTGTGTTTCTGTTTCACGGTAATGTTCTGTTTCCGTTTCACTTTAATGTTCTGTCTCTGGTCCACGCTAATGTTCTGTTTCTGTTTCACGGTAATGTTCGATCTCTGGTCCACGATAATGTTGTGTTTCTGTTTCACGGTAATGTTCCGTTTCTGGTCCACGATAATGTTCTGTTTCGGTTTCACGGTAATGTTCTGTCTCTGGTCCACGGTAATGTTCTGTTTCGGTTTCACGGTAATGTTGGGTTTCACGGTAATGTTCGGTCTCTGGTCCACGGTAATGTTCGTTTTCACGGTAATGTTCGGTCTCTGGTCCGCGATAATGTTCGGTTTCACGATAATGTTCGGTTTCACGGTAATGTTCTGGTCCACGGTAATGTTCTGGTCCACGGTAATGTTCCGTATCTGGTCCATGGTAATGTTCGGTTTCACGGTAATATTCCATTTCTGGTCCACGGTAATGTTCTGTCTCTGGTCCACGATAATGTTCGATTTCTGGTCGACGATAATGTTCGGTTTCACGATAATGTTCCGTCTCTGGTCAACGATAATGTTCTGTTTCACGGTAATGTTCCATTTCTGGTCCACGGTAATGTTCTGTCTCTGGTCCACGATAATGTTCGATTTCTGGTCGACGATAATGTTCGGTTTCACGATAATGTTCCGTCTCTGGTCAACGATAAAGTTCGGTTTCACGATAATCTTCGGTTTCACGGTAATGTTCTGGACCACGGTAATGTTCTGGTCCACGGTAATGTTCCGTCTCTGGTCCACAGTAATGTTCCGTATCTGGTCCATGGTAATGTTCGGTTTCACGGTAATGTTCCATTTCTGGTCCACGGTAATGTTCTGTCTCTGGTCCACGATAATGTTCGATCTCTGGTCCACGATAATGTTCGGTTTCACGGTAATGTTCCGTCTCTGGTCCACGATAATGTTCTTTTTCTGTTTCAGGGTAATGTTCCGTTTCGGTTTAACGGTAGTGTTCCGTTTCAAAGTAATGTTCTGTCTCTGGTCCACGGTAATGTTTAGTTTCACGGTAATGTTCTGTCTCTGGTCCACACTAATGTTCTGTTTCTGGTCCACAGTAATGTTCTGTTTCACGTAATTTTCGATCTCCGGTCCACGGTAATGTTCTGTCTCTGGTCCGCGGCAATGTTCTGTCTCTGGTCCACAGTAATGTTCCATCTCTGGTCCACGATAATGTTGTGTTTCTGTTTCACGGTAATGTTCCGTTTCTGGTCCATGATAATGTTTTGTTTCACGGTAATGTTCTGTCTCTTGTCCAACGTAATGTTCTGTCTCTGGTCCACGGTAATGTTTAGTTTCACGGTAATGTTCTGTCTGTGGTCCACGCTAATGTTCTGTTTCTGGTCCACAGTAATGTTCTGTTTCTAGCTAATGTTCTGTTTCACAGTAATGTTCTGTTTCACGTAATTTTCGATCTCTGGTCCACGGTAATGTTCTGTCTCTGGTCCACGGTAATGTTCGGTCTCTTGTCCACGGTAATGTTCTGTTTCACTGTAATGTTCTGTCTCTGGTCCACGGTAATGTTCTGTCTCTGGTCCACGGTAATGTTTAGGTTCACGGTAATGTTCTGTCTCTGGTCCACGCTAATGTTCTGTTTCTGGTCCACAGTAATGTTCTGTTTCACGTAATTTTCGATCTCTGGTCCACGGTAATTTTCTGTCTCTGGTCCACGGTAATGTTTAGTTTCACGGTAATGTTCTGTCTCTGGTCCACGCTAATGTTCTGTTTCTGTTTCACGGTAATGTTCCGTTTCTGTTTCACGTTAATGTTCCGTTTCTGGTCCACGATAATGTTGTGTTTCTGTTTCACGGTAATGTTCGGTCTCTGGTCCACGGTAATGTTCGGTTTCACGGTAATGTTCGGTCTCTGGTCCACGATAATGTTCGGTTTCACGATAATGTTCGGTTTCACGGTAATGTTCTGGTCCACGGTAATGTTCTGGTCCACAGTAATGTTCTGTTTCACGTAATGTTCTGTATCTTGTCCAATGTAATGTTCTGTCTCTGGTCCACAGTAATGTTCCGTCTCTGGTCCACGATAATGTTGTGTTTCTGTTTCACGGTAATGTTCCGTTTCTGGTCCATGATAATGTTCTGGTCCACGGTAATGTTCGGTTTCACGGTAATGTTCGGTCTCTGGTTCACGATAATGTTCGGTTTCACGATAATGTTCGGTTTCACGGTAATGTTCTGGTCCACGGTAATGTTCTGGTCCACAGTAATGTTCTGTTTCACGTAATGTTCTGTATCTGGTCCACGATAATGTTGTGTTTCTGTTTCATGGTAATGTTCCGTTTCTGGTCCATGATAATGTTCTGTTTCACGGTAATGTTCTTTCTCTGGTCCACGGTAATGTTCTGTCTCTGGTCCACGCTAATGTTCTGTTTCTGTTTCACGGTAATGTTCCGTTTCTGGTCCACGATAATGTTGTGTTTCTGTTTCACGGTAACGTTCCGTTTCTGGTTCACGATAATGTTCCGTTTCGGTTTCACGGTAATGTTCTGTCTCTGGTCCATGGTAATTTTCGGTTTCGGTTTCACGGTAATGTTGGGTTTCACGGTAATGTTCGGTCTCTGGTCGACGGTAATGTTCGGTTTCCCGGTAATGTTCGGTCTCTGGTCGACGGTAATGTTCGGTTTCACGATAATGTTCGGTTTCACGGTAATGTTCTGGTCCACGGTAATGTTCTGGTCCACGGTAATTTTCCGTCTCTGGTCCACAGTAATGTTCTGTCTCTGGTCCACGATAATGTTCGATTTCTGGTCGACGATAATGTTCGGTTTAACGGTATTGTTCCGTCTCTGGTCCACGATAATGTTCGGTTTCACGGTAATGTTCCATTTCTGGTCCACGGTAATGTTCTGTCTCTGGTCCACGATAAAGTTCAATTTCTGGTCGACGATAATGTTTGGTTTCACGGTAATGTTCCGTCTCTGGTCCACGATAATGTTCTGTTTCGGTTTCACGGTAATGTTCTGTCTCTGGTCCACGGTAATGTTCCGTCTCTGGTCCACGATAATGTTGTGTTTCTGTTTCACGGTAATGTTCCGTTTCTGGTCCACGATAATGTTGTGTTTCTGGTCCACGATAATGTTCTGTCTCTGGTCCATCTTCTGCTCTCTCTTAATGTTGGTTTCACCAACCTAACACTTGTTGAGCCACATTGTCTCACATTCACACCTCTATTCTCTGACCTAACCCTATAAGACCCACGGATGCAAATTTACAACTTTTAACAATTCTCAGGACCACATTTACATACAATGAACAAAAATACGAACGCAAGTTTTCTTTTTGCTCCCATTTTCCATGAGCTAAACTTAAAGTCAAATGTATTTGTGTAGCACATTTCATGTACAATTGCTGGTTGTGGTATAATTACAAAACATGTCCTACGTCCTAACCCTAACCCCTAACCCGTCTTATCCAATTTAGAAGACAACCATCGGGGGTTATTCATTTATTTTATGAATTTTACGCCTTTTATTTATTTAAAACTGTAAAAGAAAGATGAAATCATAAAATTAAATTAAAATTATTAAAACAAGCAACAGTCTGGATAAGTTAAAGATAGCGTTCATATCGCTCGCTCCCGCCCGCTCCCTCCCGCGGCAAAGTTCACACCACCTTCTCCTTCCCGCTCCTTCCCATCCCCGCCCGCTCCCTCCCGCTCCTGCCCGGTCCCGCCCGCTCCCGCTGTAAATGGTTTACCTGCTTGAACATCTTCTGATCTCTGTTAATGTTGGTTTCACCAACCTTCACCAGCCCGCTCCCGCCCGCTTCTGCCCATCCCCGCCCGCTCCCTCCCGCTCCTGCCCGCGGCAAAGTTCATACTGCCCGCTCCCTCCCGCTCCTGCCCGGTCCCGCTCGCTCCCGCTCCCGCCCTCTCCCGCCCTCTCCCGCCCGCTCCCTACCCGCTCCTGCCACGTCCCGCTCGCTCCCGCCCGCTCCCTCCCGCTCCTGCCAGGTCCCGCTTGTTCCCGCTCGCTCCCTCCCGCTCCCTCCCGGTCCCGCTCGCTCCCTCCCGCTCGCTCCCTCCCGCTCCCGCCAGCTCCCTCCCGGTCCCGCTCCCTCCCGGTCCCGCTCGCTCCCGCCTGCTCCCTCCCGCTCCTGCCCGCTTCTGCCGCTTCTGACCCTGTGTCCGTATACATATTCTCCTTGCCACACTACCAACAGCTAATCTTAAATGTTAACAGCTAACAGCGTTAGCATTGCTGCAGGTGGCTGGGATCAGCTGACTATCAGCTGATCCGGTTTGCAATTATAGATAGGTGTGTTTTTTTTTTTTTTTTACTCTATATTAATAATATAAATTATATTATAATCTAATGATAACATAGCATAATTTTGAAGGTGTGTTTTAGATTTATACTGATTATTTTCCTGGCTTGTTTTTCCAAGGCCAGGAGCTTGTGTGTGACCCTCCTCATCATCACCCCCTCATTCTTTAACATTTTAATTAATTATTATTAATATTATTAATTCTTCAGTTCAGCTGGTCAGACGTTACAGTCTGAACTGAACCTGGACTGTCAGAGAAGTTGATTTAGTTTATTTGTGATATATTGTGATTGTATAGCCTACTTTTACTGTTGTGTTATTATTGTGTAGAAAAGAGAAGAAGATGATGAATTCATATTGAAATAAATTATATCTTTTACTTTTTTAATATAACACAGCAGTGATCTCTTGTTGGTCTTTTCCTACTCAGCCAAGTTTCACTTTTATTTCTTTCACATTAATAACCGCTTCTGTTATTTAACCAGGTGTTCCAGCTGCTTGTTTTTCTACGATGTTCCTGTGATTAAATGTGCTTTCAGTCGAGTAAAGCGCACGTTGCAGAGAAGCATCCCGACCAGTGGAGAGAACTGCTGAGCAGTCCAGAGCAGGAGCTGAGCTGCTGAGTGCTGAAGGCCAGAAAATGGAAGAGAGGTGATGCTCGGCCATGAAAATAAACATCTTTACCACTACAACACACTTTCTGACTGCAGATTTTATTGGTCTTTGTATATTTGACTTCTTATTTAACTATTCAATTTAATCAGCACATCTGATTTAGATTTTATGCTAAATGCAACTGCTTACAGCATCTTATTTGCTCTGTTTACAGAGTTTACTGCCACCTAGTGGTTATTTCCTGGTACTACTGCCTTACCAATGGATAAGAGAAGGAGAATTTAATAGCATTTAATCGAGCCGTGTAATAACGTATAAACAATGAAAATCAGAAATAGTCTGATAGACGACACATGACTTATTTTGGCTTTCAAACAACCAACTTGTAACCAAAGAAAGTGAATTAACTTTTCTCAGTAACTTTGGTAAGTTTCAGATTTCAGTTCATAAATGACATCGATGGAGGGACCAAAAAATACTGCCTGGTGTCGTCCGTTCATTTAATCCGGCTCTGGTGGTGACAGAAATCTGACAACATTCCAGCTGACAGCAGCGGTTTACCTGCAACGATGTCTGAAGCCTCATTGTTCAGGTGGGAGTCGCACAGACTCCATCAGACACGGAGGGGTTTGTTCAAAGCTTCCACCTGTTGAAGTGAGCCACAGTCAAAGCTGTGGCAGGACTGCTGCAGGACAGATGTTCACACATCACTGATCTGTCTGTTTCTGGGTGGGACTTCAGCTGTTTTATCTTTCCTCCATCAGGAAACTAAAGCTTCCAGAGAACTGAACCTTCAGGTTTTACAGGTCAGGTGGAACAGAGACGAGTCTTCTTAAAGGAGGGCCGAGTGTGAGTCCGTCAGTGTTTCCAGCTCAGCTCGGATGAAGTCCTCCGTCTGTCAGCGCTCTGCAGCTCCTACCACCCAACTCCTCCATCTGTGAGGAACACTGCTGTGAGTCTCTCATGTTTCAGCTTCTTTGTCTGTCAAAGTGTTGCTGCTTCAGCAGGAAGCAGCTGATCAGAATGACTGCAGAAACTTTATTGACCCTGCAGGGAAACAGCTCTGTTACAGCACTCAGTTCAGGAAGGAGGAAACAGAGGAGTGGAACTGAATCCCAGTCAGAGTATGAAGAAGGCAGAAAGTGTGAAAACACGATGAGATGTGTTCAGATGTTAGTTTGTGGGCTGGAGATTTGTTTTTAAATGTGTGAATATGGAGACTTCGGCTCAGCTTGTGACTCTCTGCAGAGTTACAGACTCATCTCACCTGTTTGCTGCCTTTGAGTTTGTTCAGAAGCAGCTGGAGACAAATGGAGGAAGTTTTCAGACAAACAGCTGCCAGCAGCAGCCAGTTGTTCTGTCTTCATCTGTCTGCCGGCAGCAGCTGTTTGCACACGCTCAGATCTGTTGTCGTGGCTGCTCAGACAGGGTGATGTTGATTAAAACTGTTGTTGAAGCCAACAGAATATAAAGTGTTTCTATCAGCTCAGCCCCGGGCGTTCACACCAAAAGCGTCACAGCTTTCTCTGGCCTCCAGCCGCCGCTCACAGAGCTGCTCTGACAGCCGGCAGCGTGGGCGGAGGGAGGGGCGGGTCGCAGCCTGTGTGTGAGCAGTGATTGACAGATGTCAGGCACGCCGTGAGACGCTGCTCTGGCTCTGATTGGTTGCTTTGTCTCGGTAAATTCTTGCACATCGCAGTGGGTGGGACCAGCGGAGCTGCTCTTTGTCACAGATTACAAGTCTCGTGTCGTACTGGGCCCAGGGACAGTTTTAGGAAGCATCACAAGAAGTCGCTTTGATTCAAGTTAGCAGCTGAAGCTTTAATGAGATGCACTCTGAGTGAGTCTGATGCAAAGAGCAGTCCGAAGGAGGCAGAGAGGCGTTCAGGTGTCCCCTGGCAGAGTGGAATTTAGAGGCTGAATCAAAGACAACGCTAGAATAAATGGAAAAGGAGACCAGAGGGAAGCAGCACCTTCAGATCAGAGGCTGTTGTTCAGGGACTTGACTCCGCTGGTAGGACAGGTTCTACCTGTGCTGCCTCCGTCAGGTGGAGCTCTGACTCATTCCTGTCAGCCCGTGTCACACGTTGAGTGGAGAGTCTTCTTCCTCAACACTTTGGACTGTTGGAACAACTGTAAGCTTGAACTTTGTCTTCAGTAACTTTCCTGTTTGTTTCTGCTCGGTAATGTTCGGGGAACACGTTCACTTCTTATTTCAGAACAAACTTTGATCACTTTTGAGTTTTAAGACAAATCTACATGATCATCAGATTATTGATCAACTGGAATCAAACAACACGATGATCAGCTGATGATGTTTGTTTTCTACATGAAGAACTGATCTTCATAGAATTAAAGCATCAGCTCCTCTGTTACAGTCAGACACAGCAGCTTCCTGCTGCGTCCTGTGTCCCCTTTCACAATAAGATAACATGGATGTCAGCGCAGACTCCCTCAGACACGGAGGGGTTTGTTCAAAGCTTCCACCTGTTGAAGTGAGCCACAGTCAAAGCTGTGGCAGGACAGATGTTCACACATCACTGATCTGTCTGTTTCTGGGTGGGACTTCAGCTGTTTTATCTTTTTATGTTTTATGATTGGACACAGCTGCGCTCAGGAGCCTCAGAGTGAGGATGTTTCCTGAATATTTCTGCCTGTTCAGTACGAACCTTTACTGAACAGAAAGCTTCAGAAAGCTTCCCGACTTTCCCATAAATCGGGTTTGCAAACGGACAAGTTGAAAAGAGGTTTATGCTGCAGTAGCATCCAAATGAAAGTCTTCTAGTTTTATTTGTGTTGCAGTAGTTTGCTCTTTATTAACATCATTATCACAGCCTGCAGCTGCATTCTAACTTCACTTCAGTGCTGGTTTTGACAAGTTAATCAAATGATGCGTTTACTTGTAAAACATTCTAATGATGAACAAATGTCTGACGGTGACAGAAGTTACTGAAGAAAATGTGAGTTTTGAGAATGTAATTATTAATTCATGAGGAAAAGTAGATTAAAATTCCTTTTAAAAATTCCCAAATCAAAAAAGTTGTGATTTAGTTGGACAAATTATTGAAGAGATTTTTTACTCTTTGACTGTTTCCTCTGCAGCTGAAGGCAGGAAGTGTGTGAGCTGATGTGAATCCAGCAGCATGGATCAGTGTGAGGACACTAAAACCACTCTGTGTGGGGAACATGAGAGCCGGAGCAAAGCTCAGAGGTGAGACCACCGTCTCTAACTGTCCACGACTCTTCTCCACGTCAGAGCTCACATCACCAAACCACCTTTATTCACAGGAACCAGCCTGGACCTGAACCAGAACCTGGACCTGGACCTGAAAATGAGCCTGAACCAGGACCAGAACCCAGCTGTGTGTCCTTTAAGAGCGACCAGTCAAAGGGTCTTGAGATAACTTTCAAATCAGACCAACATCCATCCTCTAAGAGGTGAGACCACCGTCTCTAACTGTCCACGACTCTTCTCCATGTCAGAGCTCACCTCACCAAACCACCTTTATTCACAGGAACCAGCCTGGACCAGAACCTGAACCAGAACCTGGACCTGAACCCAAATTACAAGCCTCAAAAGCAGAGTAAGTTAACATCAGTTATTTGATTTAAAGGTAATTAAGTATATCATGCATGCAGGCTTAAAAGCTTTGTTTTCCCATCAGGATCCACCAGAGACCAGAACCTGGACCCAGCTGTGTGTCCTTTAAGAGCGACAACTCAAAGGATCTTCCTATTGACTTCAAATCAGACCAACATCCGTCCTCTCAGAGGTGAGCTGAGTGTAAATGTTGTCACAGAGTAAAATGTAGCAGAGTCGGTCTGAACAGCTTTTATTCCAGCATGTGTTTAATGTGAGCTCAGCTCTGTTTCACATCCATTTCTATGTTCATATGTGAAGCGGTGTGTGTTGGAGGTTTCCCACAAACACAGCAGTCAAAGAGGAAAGAACGGCTGCTGGAGGAGGTGTTTCTGAGTGTCTGCAGGACAGCAGCTGGTCCAGCAGGTGGCACCTTTGGGCTTTGGCTCTAACAGTGTCGGCAGGAACTTCCACTCAGGTGGCAGGTGTTGCTGGATGGAGGAGGACAGACAGATTTATTTAGAACTGTTCCTGCCAAACAGCAGTGAGAATGCTTATGAGCTGCATGGGGTTAGCTGACCATGCTAAAAAAGCTAAAATAGTGAACATTTTAGCAGTAAAACTGTTGCTAAGGCTTTGGTTGAAGGAATTTGAAGTTGAAAAAGAAATTAAACGATTTGAAGCTGATTGGAAAAGGCAGAAGTGTCAGCAAAGAAAAGCTGAAGGGTTAAAAACAACAAAAGGATTTAAAGGTAAAAGTCTTGAAATGTTGCTGAGTCATTCTGAGAGTTAGAAGACTATTTCACCACAGAGATGAACAGTTCTCATGAGAAAGGTCAAAGGTTAAATGGATCACCAGAACACTGATGTTAAATGGGAAACAGAGAAGAAAGAAAACTGGTTTAATGCAAAGCAGCTGATCTGAACAATGGACTGGAAGGAAATGGGCTCACATTTTACTTCAAGATGGAAGTTATGAAGACGCCTGAAGATGCCAAAGCAGCAGAAAACAGTTCAACTTTAGTAAAAAACATCTGAAGGAACTGAATGGTTGAAGGACTTTGAATGTTAAAAGAAAACAGCGGAATGATTCCAAGCTGTTGGAAGAAGTGAAGACTTGATTAAAGAGTTGAAAGGTATTTCTGAAAGGAGCTGGAGCTGGATGAAGGCAGAAAACTGGAGGAAAGAGACAATGGGCTGGAATAAGTTGAAGTAATGAGGACGCCTGAAGATGCCCAAGTAGGTAAGAACTGGTTAAAGGTTTGAAAAGATGCAGAAGTCTCAGCAGTAAAAGGGTTAAAAACAAGAGAAGAAGAAGAAAAGAAGGGAAATGCAAAACCAACAGTGAAAATTTAGCAGAAGAAGAGAAACGATGCAGAAATATGTGAAAATGTAGCTGCTGATTTGTACTAGAAAAGCATTTTCTGGATTCTTAATTAGCAAAATATTCTATAAAGAAGGTGAAAAGTCAAGTGAGTCATAGTTGAAATGGCTGCAGCAGAAGAGAGATGTCATGGCAGTGATGTCATGGCAGTGATGTCATCGCAGTGATGTGGCAGTGATGTCACGGCAGTGATGTCATCATAGTGATGTCATGGCAGTGATGTCATCGCAGTGATGCCATGGCAGTGATGCCACGGCAGTGATGTCATCGCAGTGATGTCATCGTGTGTGAGCAGCTGCAGCTTCACCAGCTCCCTCCCAGCAGAACCAGCAGAAATGGCTGAATGGATACTATGACCTCCTGTGAGAAAACTGTGAGAGCGAGGAAAATAATCTGAGGACCGTAAGAACCAGAAGGGTTCGAGGAACGCGGGGATGCAGGTTTTATTTCAGTGGAGTGAGAGAGTTTTAAACGGCAGAGAATAATCTCTGGAGTAAAAAAGAATGTAAACCAGCTGGTTTCATCAGAGAAACAGTGAGTTTGTCAGCTGATTTATTTCAGATGCATCATTTTATCTGTATGTCAGTCATTGATGTAATTCTGTGCATCAAGTCTGATATTAATCTTTGATTCAATATCACACTTTAATATTTTATAACCATAAATGTCACATTTTTACTTTTTAATCCAAACTGAATTTTACTGAACATGTAAATTTAAATGAAACAAATTTAAATGTTTTTTTCCTATCAGCAGCTTTCAGAGACCTGAACCTGAACCTGAACCCAGCTGTGTGTCCATGAGGAGCGACGAGTCGATGCCTGATTTTAAAATCTTATATTAACTTTAAAACAGACCAACACAGACCGGTCTGACATCAGCTTCCTCCCACTGTTAGAGACACACTGAGCTCTTATCTTCTGGGACACAGATGCTGCTGATGTGCAGCTTCAGAGTTAATCAGCTGCTTTATGGCTGCATTCACTGTTCACATCCACACATCCCTTCATGGACCTTTACCTTGTGTTTGTCTCTGTGTGGACAGACACAATGTGAGCTCATTCTTCATCATTCCTCCACAGAGTGGACCAGCAGAGCTCAGAGGTTCCCAGAGGTCAGTCTGCCCAGCAGCATCAGACACAGCTGGACTCCATATTTATGGTCTGTACATGTACAGCAGCTACTTTTCCATCTATTCTGTTCACAGTCATCTCCAGGCTGCACTTTGCAGACCAGCGGATTGTCAGTGTGTCCAACATGAATCTGATGTTTGGCTCCATGATTTCAGCCTGATTGGCTCATTCATATAGTGTTCTGTTCCAGCTGCTGGAGGACAACATGCTCACTTTTGTGAAGGAGGAGCTGAAGAAGATCCAGAAGGTCCTGAGTCCAGATTACCCAGAATGCTTAGAGAGTCAGAGGGAGGGTGAGGATGAAGAGCAGAGGAGCAGCAGAGAGGCATTAGTGAAGATCACAGTTCACTTCCTGAGGAGAATGAAGCAGGAGGAGCTGGCTGAGCGTCTGCAGAGCAGTAAGAGGATGTCTCTAAAGATTTAACCTGCTGGATAAATGACACATTTACTGATGTCTCAGCTCACAGAACAACACATGTTCAAATACTCATTCTTTACAGGGCGGAAATGTCTGTTTACTGATGTTATTTCTTGTCTTCATTCAGAACTTTCTGCTGCAGTTTGTGGACGTAAAGTTAAATCTGCTCTGAAGAAGAAGTTCCAGTGTGTGTTTGAGGGGATTCCTAAAGCAGGAAACCCAACCCTTCTGAATCAGATCTACACAGAGCTCTACATCACAGAGGGGGGGACTGGAGAGGTCAATGATGAACATGAGGTCAGACAGATTGAAGCAGCATCCAGGAAAGCAGGCAGAGCAGAAACATCCATCAGACAAGAAGACATCTTTAAACTCCCACCTGGAAGAGAGGAACCAATCAGAGCAGTGATGACAAAGGGAGTGGCTGGCATTGGGAAAACAGTCTTAACTCAGAAGTTCACTCTGGACTGGGCTGAAGGCAAAGCCAACCAGGACATCCAGCTCCTGTTTCCATTCACTTTCAGAGAGCTGAATGTGCTGAAAGAGAAAAAGTTCAGCTTGGTGGAACTTGTTCATCACTTCTTTATTGAAACCAAAGCAGCAGGAATCTGCAGGTTTGAAGAGTTCCAGGTTGTGTTCATCTTTGACGGTCTGGATGAGTGTCGACTTCCTCTGGACTTCCACAGCAAGGAGCCCCTGACTGATGCTACAGAGTCCACCTCAGTGGATGTGCTGCTGACAAACCTCATCAGGGGGAACCTGCTTCCCTCGGCTCGCCTCTGGATAACCACACGGCCTGCAGCAGCCAATCAGATCCCTCCTGGCTGTGTTGGCATGGTGACAGAGGTCAGAGGGTTCACTGACCCACAGAAGGAGGAGTACTTCAGGAAGAGATTCAGAGATTCGGAGCAGGCCAGCAGGATCATCTCCCACATCCAGACATCAGGAAGCCTCCACATCATGTGCCACATCCCAGTCTTCTGCTGGATCACTGCTACAGTTCTGGAGGATGTGTTGAAAACCAGAGAGGGAGGAGAGCTGCCCAAGACCCTGACTGAGATGTACATCCACTTCCTGGTGGTTCAGGCCAAAGTGAAGAAGGTCAAGTATGATGGAGGAGCTGAGACAGATCCACACTGGAGTCCAGAGAGCAGGAAGATGATTGAGTCTCTGGGAAAACTGGCTTTTGAGCAGCTGCAGAAAGGAAACCTGATCTTCTATGAATCAGACCTGACAGAGTGTGGCATCGATATCTCAGCAGCCTCAGTGTACTCAGGAGTGTTCACACAGATCTTTAAAGAGGAGAGAGGGCTGTACCAGGAGAAGGTGTTCTGCTTCATCCATCTGAGTGTTCAGGAGTTTCTGGCTGCTCTTCATGTCCATCTGACCTTCATCAGCTCTGGAGTCAACCTGATGGGAGAAGAATCAACGTCTCAGGAGTCTGAAACACTGAAAGAGACTCTATTCTACCAGAGTGCTGTGAACAAGGCCTTACAGAGTCCAAATGGACACCTGGACCTGTTCCTCCGCTTCCTCCTGGGTCTTTCCCTGCAGACCAATCAGAGTCTCCTACGAGGCCTGCTGACACAGACAGGAAGTAGCTCACAGGCAGGAAGTAGCTCACAGGCAGGAAGTAGCTCACAGGCAGGAAGTAGCTCACAGGCAGGAAGTAGCTCACAGGCAGGAAGTAGCTCACAGGCCAATCAGGAAACGGTCAATTACATCAAGGAGAAGATCAGTGAGGATCTGTCTGCAGAGAGAAGCATCAATCTGTTCCACTGTCTGAATGAACTGAATGATCGTTCTCTGGTGGAGGAGATCCAACAGGCCCTGAGTTCAGGACGTCTCTCCACACGTTATCTGTCTCCTGCTCAGTGGTCAGCTCTGGCCTTCATCTTACTGTCATCAGGAGAACATCTGGATGTGTTTGACCTGAATAAATACTCTGCTTCAGAGGAGGCTCTTCTGAGGCTGCTGCCAGTGGTCAAAGCCTCCAACAAAGCTGTGTAAGTGCAGAGATAGAGGGATGTGTATGAATATACTGCTGCTGGTTTTATAGGAGAGAAAGTCACAGATTTATCTCATTATTCCCTCCTCAGACTGAGCAGCATTATCCTCTCAGATAAAGGATGTGCAGCTCTGTCCTCAGCTCTCAGCTCCCCGTCCTCCAGCCTGACAGAACTGGACCTGAGGATCTACGACTCAGGAGTGAAGCAGCTGTCTGATGGACTGCAGAGTCCACACTGTAACCTGGAAGCTCTCAGGTCAGGTTTCTCTGCTGGTTCAGCTTCATACAGTCTCTGTGATGCAAGAACCTGAAAACATCTTCAGATCTGTTTTAAAAGCCACAAAGTAAAATGTCTCCAGATCTGTGTCACTCTGACCGAGTGTGCACAGCACACACATGAACTGTGGCTGGAACATTTATTTATATATTACTGTAATTGGTTTGTGGATGGAAGCTATATGTTCAGCTGTAATGACATGTAAAAACAATCTCTACATCATAATTGTGAATTTTAATCTATTTAAGTTTATGATCCCTGGAGTATTATTTGGAGTAAGTATTTGTATGATTCATATAGATGGAAAATGTGTGTGAGATGCTGAATGGAATCATTTACAAAGTTAATTACAAAAACTGAAAAAGCAATAAAAAGAGCATTAAAAGCTGATCACAGGCTTATAAAGCTGCTGTTCCCTATAAGCTGCCTTTCAGTCCACATTCAGCATTAGAGGTGATTAATTCTGATGGCAGCGGTTCTTTTTCTCTGTAATTGTCTCTTCAGGCTGAGTGTCTGTAACCTCTCAGATGAAGGATGTGCAGCTCTGTCCTCAGCTCTGTCCTCAGCTCTCAGCTCCCCGTCCTCCAGGCTGACAGAACTGGACCTGAGTAACAACAACCTGCAGGATTCAGGAGTGAAGCAGGTGTCTGCTGGACTGAAGAATCCAAACTGCAGACTGGAAGCACTCAGGTCAGGATTGATTCCCGTCTCTCGTCAGGTTTCCAACCGGCTGTAAGACGACGGAAAACCTGTCAAGAGGATCTTTTTGTTGTCTTTTGTCAAATCATACTCATGATCTGTTGGAGCTGAAAGCCAACAGACACATTCAGAGCAGCCAGTTGAAGGGGTTCTCTGTGGGTTTTATGGATTAGGGAGCTCCCTCGTGGGATTTTTCTTTGGTTTCATTTGCACCACAGCTAGGATGCTGTAATAATCTAACAGCCAGCCAAAGTTGGTAGATGAGTCAAAATCCGTAATTCACACCCAGCTTGACTCTCGCTCCATTCCTCAGTGTCATTGTTTCAGTCTTTAGAGGCTGATCTGCAGAACTGTCACTTATAATGGCAACATATACCCATGCTGAGCATGGACTGCATAGTGTGTACCATCTGCCATGAGTGTTGTTCTGTGTGCCTGCAGCCTGTCAGGATGTCTGATCACAGAGGAAGGCTGTGCTTCTCTGGCTGAAGCTGTGACCTCCAACCCCTCCCATCTGAGAGAGCTGGACCTGAGCTACAACCATCCAGGAGCCTCAGGAGTGAAGCTGCTGAGGGCCGCACTGAAGGATCCACACAAACTCAGGTAAAACTCCCTAAAATCTGCCTTACTGTGGGTGCTTCTCTCACTAAGTAGAATCTGCCGCTTCTTGGTGACCTTGAAGATGTTGCATGTTCCCATCAGCAGCCACGAAGCCCGGATGGTCGTATCTATTGAGCCTCTTCTGGACAAACTAACTGGGGAGTCTGTTATTCTCAGTGTCCTGATTTAGCTCGAGACTCCCCGACACAGCTGCTAGTTCTCAGACTTCTTATCACTTCCCAAAACAACTTTGCACAGGTGGTAAATATCAGACACCTCAAAACCAATCAAATCACTTCTAGCGCCATCAGTTCCACCCACTTCCTGTCCCGGGTTAGAACCTCTTCCTGCGGAGCTGTGCGTATGTTTTGTATGTTTAATAGAACAGAAAATACTTTACTCATCCCCCTCCTCTTTTCTATAAAGCCGGACTCCCGGGTTACGTGGCTGTGGCTGCGGTTTCAACCATCTAACAGTTGCACACTTCAGTGCTGCTGTAAGTAATATATTTAAAAGATGTTTCTCTGCCCCCCCATTCAGTCCTTTAGGCATCACTCCTAATAGAGCCACAGCAGGATCCCGAGGTATATCCTGCTGGAAAAGCTCTTTAAGAGCATCAAAGACCTCTCCCCAGAGTGTCTTTAGTTTGGGACAGAACCAGAATAAATGGCTCTGATTGGCAGGATGTGCTCCACAACTCCTCCAGCATAAGCTGGAATGTGACTGGCTCATTCTAGATACTAGTTGTGGAGTCCTGAAAAATCTAGCAGTTCTTTTCCTCCTTTCAGGGTGGAGCCTGCTGGAGAACGATGGCTGACACCAGGTCTGAGGAAGTGTAAGTGTGTTCTTCATCTGATTCATGACATCCAGCCATCTTCACTGTCACATCCCTCACTGATCAAAGTGAACAGATGATAGATCAATAACTGCAGCTGGATTGTGTTTGTTCTCTCCATCAGATTCCTGTCGACTCACCATCGACACAAACACAGTGAGCAGGAAACTGAAACTGTCTTACAACAACAGGAAGGTGACATGTGTGGAGGAGGTTCAGTCATATCCTGATCATCCAGGCAGATTTGGCTGTCCTCAGCTGCTGTGTAGAAATGTTCTGACTGGTCGCTGTTTCTGGGAGGTCGAGTGGAGAGGAAGAGTTTATATATCAGTGAGTTACAGAAGAATCTGCAGGAAAGGAGGAGACAGAGACTGTGTGTTTGGACGGAACGATCAGTCCTGGAGTCTGAGCTTCTGTGATGGACGTTACTCTGTCTGGCACAATTACAGACAAACAGACATCTCCTCCTCCTCCTCCTCCTTCTCTCACAGAGCAGCAGTGTATGTGGACCGTCCTGCTGGCACTCTGTCCTTCTACAGAGTCTCCTCTGACACACTGATCCACCTCCACACCTTCAACACCACATTCACTGAAGAACCTCTGCTTCCTGGGTTTGGGTTCAGGTCCTCTGGTTCCTGGTTGTCTCTGTGTTGAGCACAAAGAGTTTCCTCCTGTCAGGGAATCACTGTTGAACAGATAGTTCAGTCTGTACATGTCTGTCTCTTTCACTCAGAAACACCTTTTCAGATTCATGGATTCAGTCACTTTCTGGTTGAAACTCTTCTGAATGATTCCTTGGAAACTTCTTCCTCTTCCAGTCCTTTAAAGATGGAAGCTGCCATTCAGAGTTCAACTCAGAGAGAAAACTGATCCAAATAACTGACAAAGTTACAAGAGGGCTCTCAGTCATAAGGACTCGGATGATGAAGGAAGGATGATGAAGAGGAGGTGAAGAGTTCTCTGTATTTATTCTGAATGTCGCCTCAGGGTAACGATGCAGCAACTGAACACTCAGGAAAAAACACGTTAAAACCACTTTAACTGTAAGAAATGATCAGAACGATGAGTTTTAGTTCAGTTTAGTTTACAGCTGAGTGACTCTGTGGCGGAAACACACCTGGATCTCAGAGGCCTTTTCTGTAATATGGTAATATTTTCTGTTCCAGCAGTTAGACTGATCCACTGGAGAAGTTTACTAATATAAAAATGAAACCAACAAACCGAAATAGTAAAAAGTGTATCTGATACTTTGGGAGTGTTTGCTTGTTTATCTGACAATGAATTATTTGGGAAGCTTTTATTTTCTATGTCCTTACCGGAAGTGATATCTAATTGCGTCACTGCTGACTTGAAAGACAGTTTGCATCTGTCTCTATGCTGCCCTCCTGTGGCCATAATCTGTAACTACATCTTCAGTCAGGATGAACATTGAAACGTGGGAAATCTTTATAAAATAAGGTTTTATGATGGAAGAGAGCAGTTATATTAATATTTTAACAACACTGTCATATTTAGTTAAGATTATGAATGCTGGAGTTTTACCACAGCTTACATTTCTTATCATTACTCAGTGAAGATGGATCGATGGAAAGTGGGACCAGTTTCAAACCTGCACAGTAACTTTTAAAAGCCTTTGAGGATGAAACTCCTCGTAAAGATTGTTGTACTTTGTCAGTCTGGATGTTTTACTGAAAGCATTGTTGTCCCGTTGTGTCTGAAACGGAGTGAAATCTGTTTGTTATAAAGTCATTTTGTTCATATGATGAAGGCAACCAGCTGCAGTCCACAGATTCAGTCTTTATACTGTGAGCAGGGCGTTTCTGCCCTCTAGCGGCCACAGATGGTATCTACAGAAAAGGTAAAGCTCGAGATATTACAAATAACTGACACTTCCTGTAAGACTTTCAGAATAAAATTATATTAACGCTGTGCTGCGCTTAACAGACGTAACATGAAGCTATTTGATCTGATAACAGCAGAGAATTGTTTTACGGACTAGTGACTGAATGTAAATAAATTGGTGGCCTCTTTGTGTGAAAGGCGCAGTTTTTTCCTTTAAGTGTAAACCAAGCTACAGTTAGCGCTAGCTAGTTAACGGCAGTTAGCATCTTTGTTTTCTCTGCTTCTATTCAGCTGAAATGATGAGTCCAAAATGAGTGAATGTGGAGCTAAATCGTGGCTACTTCATGTGACAGTAAATTTAAACAGAACAGACTTTATATTTCTCGCTGTACCGTGGTTCTGGTAATCTAACTTCCGGTTAAATCAGAAAGCACTGATTAATGTAGCTGTGCAGTTTAACCGCTAGAGGGCAGTAATAAACGGCCATTTTATTTGGGCTCTGATCGGTCCCACATTCATTCTGCAGCAGGACAACCGGCCCAAACATCCAGCCAGAGGAATAAAGAACTATCTTCAGTCGCCAGAAAAGGGTTTTCTGTTCAGAATGAGTGATTTGTCCGTTTGCAGGCTGTCTGATCTCAGAGGATCCTCTCTGGAGACTGGACTCTCAGGTCTTTATCTGGATACAGAGCATGAGACAGAACAGTCCCAACCCAACACAGCTGAACAAACCAAAGACAGTTGATGAGCAAAGCTGCTTCCCAGGAAACATTAAAACACTGTGGTCATCAGTCTCAGGTACAAAGTGCCAAGAAAAGCCGCTCAAACCAGCAGAGCCGTAACTCAGAGGCTCAATAAACTGCTTTGGGACTCGGAGCTCATAGGTTCAAGTCCTGTGAGCTGCTTAAAGAATTTAAATGTCTTCAGGTTTTAGAGGCCAAAGTAAAGAGTGAAAAGCTTTAAGGTGCAAAGTCTCTGGTTTAATGGCTCAAACTGAGCAGCTTTTAGTTTGTGAAGACGAGGGATCAAAGCTCTTAAAGGAATAAACTCTGCAGTTCAGCATCCGAACAGAAGGATGGAAGCAGCTCAGAAAGGAGGCTGAAGCTGTGGTTTGGAGGCTCAGGTGCATACGGAGCAGCTTCTGGAAGCAGAGGGGGGGGTTCAACTCCTGGGGATGGCTTTTATAGAAGGAGGCAGGTTGTTCAGCTCAGAGTCGGCTGGGCTTTTTGAAGCCAAAATAAAAAGAGAAACTTTAGGATTCAACCTTTCAGCGAGTAGCTGAACAGCTCAGGCTGTTGGGTGAAAGCTTTGAGCCTCTGAGACGTGGAAACACTCCGAGAGAGTAGCTCAGGATGATGGGACGCTGCCTGGGGTTGGACTCTTCACGGGTTCAGTTCCCTCAGATGCTCTGTGGGCTGCCAGCCTTCATTCTTTAAGGAATATAATCATCATTTCTGTCAGGGACCAACAACCAAAGTCAGCTTTGTGTGAGACCCTTAAAGGGCAGATAGCTCAGGCTGATAAAACACTGAGCTGCTGTTTGGGAGAGTTGGGATCAAAGCCCACAGCTGCAAAGGCTCCAGCTGTGACTGCTGTCAGGTGGACACTTTAAACTTTAATGACTTTTACAGTCCAACACCTGGAGGAAGATTTAAAAGCGCTCCGAGAACTTCTCCAGATGCCCAGAGGGCTTGGTGGCATCATGGTAGATGTCAGAGACAGAGAGCTGTAGCTGGAGGAGACCTGGTTTGAGTCCAGGAGCTGTCAGAGAAGAAGAGGAGAGAGGAGAGGAAGAGGAGTGGATAGAGAGAGGAGGGAGGAGAGAGAGCTAAGAGAGAGGAAGAGGAGTGGATAGATAGATAGAGAGAGGGTGGGAGAAGAAGATAGAGAGGCTGAGATAGACCTGGTTTGAGTCCAGGAGCTGTCAGAGAGAGAGTTGAGGAAGAGGAAGAGGAGTGGTTAGAGAGAGGGGGAGAAGAAGATAGAGATGGGTGGAGGAAGAAGATGCCGGTGAAGAAGAGAAGAAGACAGAGAGTGGGGCCAGGTGGCCCCCAGAGAGTCCCAGAGGTAAGAGTAGGGGGTTATGATGAGATTTTACAGTTATGTAACTGCTATATACTATACAGCTATAACTAATGTAAATATACTATGATTATGTAAAAGAGTCCAATATAACTGTAATATAACTGTAAAACAATTAAAACAAACTGTAAAATCTCATCATAACCCCCTACTTTTACCTCTGGGACTCTCTGGGGGCCAACTGGCCCCACTCTCTGTCTTCTTCTCCAGCATCTTCTTCCTCCTGCCTCCACCCATCTCTATCTTCTTCCCACCCCTCTCTCTAACCACTCCTCCCATCTCTATCTCCCCCTTTAACTCTGTCTTCCCCCCATCCAAGTCTATCTCAGACTCCCTCTTAACTGTCTAACCTTTCTCTCTCCACTCCTCTTCCTCTCTCTTAGCTCTCTCTCCTCCCTCCTCTCTCTATCCACTCCTCTTCCTCTCTCCTCTTCTTCTCTGACAGCTCCTGGACTCAAACCAGGTCTTCTCCAGCTACAGCTCTCTGTCTCTGACATCTACCATGATGCCACCAAGCCCTCTGGGCATCTGGAGAAGTTCTCGGAGCGCTTTTAAATCTTCCTCCAGGTGTTGGACTGTAAAAGTCATTAAAGTTTAAAGTGTCCACCTGACAGCAGCCACAGCTGGAGCCTTTGCAGCTGTGGGCTTTGATCCCAACTCTCCCAAACAGCAGCTCAGTGTTTTATCAGCCTGAGCTATCTGCCCTTTAAGGGTCTCACACAAAGCTGACTTTGGTTGTTGGTCCCTGACAGAAATGATGATTATATTCCTTAAAGAATGAAGGCTGGCAGCCCACAGAGCATCTGAGGGAACTGAACCCGTGAAGAGTCCAACCCCAGGCAGCGACCCATCATCCTGAGCTACTCCGCCACACTTCAGAGGTCTGGAATCAGTCAGTTTCTGTCTCAGAAAAACTCCTTTAGACTCATTAGAATAATCTAATACAATAAGCAGATGTTGCTTTGACTGTGGGCATCGAACCAGCGTCCTCCAAACCAGAAACCTTCATGCAGCAGCCTGAGCAAATCTTCCACTCTGCTCCTTCCTCCGGCCAGAAGCTTTTATCTCTTTGAGTTGTTGGTTTAGAAGTTGAAGACATGTTTGAGTGGAACCTGGTAAAGACTTGAACTCGGTCCCTCTGCCTTCCCCAGCTGATCTCTAACAGCTGGAGTTGTTCTTCCTGACAGAAGTTTGGTTTTTCTTGAAGCTTTTGTCTCTTTTTTGGAGTTTTGTCCTTCAAAATGGAACCTGGTAAAGACTTGAACTCGGTCCCTCTGCCTTCCCAAACTGATCTCTAACAGCTGGCACCATCTGAGCTGCTTCTTGAGCTCACTGCAGCCTTCAGAAAATCCCTTTCAGACTTAAAGCCTTCTGCTGACAGCCTGAGCTGCTGAAGCAAACAAGCAGCCTTCTTTCTGAGAGCATTTCACTCTTTCTTTCATTCTTGGTGCTTTGACAGAGTTCCAGGAGGGCTCTCAGTCATCAGGACTCTGCCTTTCCTCTGCTAAAGTATCTGATGATGAAGAGGAGGTGAAGAGTTCTCTGTATTTATTCTGAATGTCGCCTCAGGGTAACGATGCAGCAACTGAACACTCAGGAAAAAACACGTTAAAACCACTTTAACTGTAAGAAATGATCAGAACGATGAGTTTTAGTTCAGTTTAGTTTACAGCTGAGTGACTCTGTGGCAGAAACACACCTGGATCTCAGAGGCCTTTTCTGTACGACCAGTTTACACCAGAAACACTTTGGTCTGCTGCTGATGAGAAGAAATGTTCCTCCGTGTTCATGGACAGCTGCTGATGGACTCATTCATAAAGAGGCAGATCCCCGAAGCTTCCAGCTGTTATGTTTCAAACTTTATTTCATCATGTGGAACAGATATCATGTAATTCTTTATTTTCTGTCAAGGTGGCAAAAAAAGGCTGTGGAACTGCATCGATTGCTCGAAGCTCAGTTTTAACAAAGATGGTTCCTTTTAATTCTTCTTCTGAGCATCATTTGTTTGTCTCAGACCACCCAAGCCTCCTTCCTGTTTTACTCAAGTTTTCTGACTTTTTAACATCGATACGCTCCAAATATAACAACATTTTAATAACTGGTGACTTATGCAAGTTAAAGTTGATTTTTACCTGCATCGTGTGATTTTGTTGTTGATTTTAACAGCAAACTGAAGTCAGACAATTGATGCTGCAGCTCCATTTAAAACTAAATCAGTAAAAGATAAAACTAAACCAAAGTGGAGAAATGAGAGAATCAAACAAATGAAAAAAATGCAGGAGAGCTGAAAGAAAATGGAGGAAAACCAAAATAACCATTAACATTTATTATAAGTCCCTCCATAACCCGGAGAAGAGTCTTAATTCTACCTAAACACGTGTTACAGTCCAGAGTTTCATCATGCATCGTGTTTGTATTACACAGACGTTATTGTGTGTATTTATTCATTCATATCTTCCATGAAAAAGTGCAGGAAAATAAAATGGCCGTTTATTACTGCCCTCTAGCGGTTAAACTGCACAGCTACATTAATCAGTGCTTTCTGATTTAACCGGAAGTTAGATTACCAGAACCACGGTACAGCGAGAAATATAAAGTCTGTTCTGTTTAAATTTACTGTCACGTGAAGTAGCCACGATTTAGCACCACATTCACTCATTTTGGACTCATCATTTCAGCTGAATAGAAGCAGAGAAAACAAAGATGCTGACTGCCGTTAACTAGCTAGCGCTAACTGTAGCTTGGTTTACACTTGAAGGAAAAAACTGCGCCTTTCACACAAAGAGGCCACCAATTTATTTACATTCAGTCACTAGTCCGTAAAACAATTCTCCGCTGTTATCAGATCAAACAGCTTTATTTTACGTCTGTTAAGTGCAGCACAGCGTTAATATGATTTTATTCTGAAAGTCTTACAGGAAGTGCAGTCATTTGTAATATCTCTATCTTTACCTTTTCTGTAGATACCATCTGTGGCCGCTAGAGGGCAGAAACGCCCTGCTCACAGTATAAAGACTGAATCTGTGGACTGCAGCTGGTTGCCTTCATCATATGAACAAAATGACTTTATAACAAACAGATTTCACTCCATTTCAGACACAACGGGACAACAATGCTTTCAGTAAAACATTCAGACTGACAAAGTACAACAATATTTACGAGGAGTTTCATCCTTAAAGGCTTTTAACAGTTACTGTGCCGGTTTGAAACTGGTCCTACTTTCCATCGATCCATCTTCACTGAGTAATGATAAGAAATGTAAGCTGTGGTAAAACTCCAGCATTCATAATCTGAACTAAATATGACAGTGTTGTTAAAATATTAATATAACTGCTCTCTTTCATTATAAAACCTCCTTTTATAAAGATTTCCCACATTTCAAAGTTCATCCTGACTGAAGGTGTAGTTACAGCTTATGGCCACAAGAGGGCAGCATAGAGAGATGCAAACTGTCTGTCAAGTCAGCAGTGACGTAATTAGATATCACTTCCGGTAAGGACATAAAATAAAAGCTTCCCAAATAACTGTAAATAGTTTGGATCTTATATTTATGTATAATAACGTACTTTTCTTAAGAAATTTACCATTTTTTGTATATAAAATATTCCCAGTTCACATGATTGATGTTGGTTGTTTTGTTTTTACTTGGAGTTAACATTTAGAAGACATGCTTTTTTTGTTCTTCTTTATTTAAAGTAAGTACAAACACACAAGGCGTATAACAATTAAACATATTCTCATAAAGAGTGAAATTAGAAGACATGAATCTTGAATCTAGTTTTCCTTTTCCTGCCTCGGCTCATGTCCCACACTCCAGTCCACTTGGTGGTAATAATCCACCTTGAAGCTGGCTTTCTTGGTACAATCTGGATCCCTCCTCTGTAAATGTGACTGGAATCTTCCACTTCCTGTCTGTCAGTGTGGAGTTTCACCTGCAGCTGCTGGGATGAGAACAGGATGAGAGGAAGAAGCTCTCAGCACCGTCCCCTCATTAAACTACTTTCAGTAAATTTCCAAACTGATGTGAAGTTCAGCTTCAGTCCTGTTCTCAGCTGCTGATCTGCTCACATCTGACTGAATATTTCTGGGATGTGGCTGCTCACTCTGACCACACTCCAGCTTACATTAGATTCAACCTTTTTGTCCTCACACATGTACAGAGCAACAAAGTGCAGTTTAGCATCTGAGCAGAAGTGCAATAAGCAGTGAGTGCAGCAGCATAAATACTGTGGGATACAGAGGTATGTCCAGCTGCTTTTTATAGCACATGGACAGCATTTACAGATGAACATCTATGTACAGGTGATGGAGAAATACACACCGTGACTGATATGCTGCTCAATCACCTGAATACAATCAAACATGGAAGCGTTGGATGTGGATGTGACACACAGTACGTGGCGGTGAGCAGGACAGCTGAGCGGCCTCTTCTGCTCGCCACTGAACGCAGGTTAAAGGGTAACAGCGGCTGTCCCTCACTCATATACAGAGCTGAACAGCAAAGGGTGGAGCTCTGAGTGCGTGAGCAGCTAACATGGTCCTTCTGTCAGCCACAGCATCTACAACCCTGCAGACAGTAGAGAGTCATCACTGACCGTTACTCTGAGCTCTGACCTCACCTGCAGCCTCCTGACAGGAAGCCATTATCTCAGCAGGGCGGAGCCAGCTGCTTTCCTGAGGATTTACTGAGAGCTGATTGGTTGACACGGTTTCCCTGAGATGACCGATCCTGCTTTAGACCGAGGTTAGTAACGCCCACCTTATTCCCACACACCTGAGGGGAAAAGGGCGAAGAAAAGTCTATTATCCAGTTAAAACCTGTTCTCTGACTGCTGTTCAGTGCTCTGCTGAGTCCAAATGTGTGACCAACAGGTCTGTAATCTACAGGATTCCTTCTGCCTCTGTTCTATAAGAACAATCAGTGGTTACAGGTTATTAAAGATGGATACCATCACAAAAGTCTGGAACAACAACTGAAAACAGCCCCTTCCAGTAGTTATTGATTCATAGGTTGATGTATAAGTTCACCCACTGGAGCTGGTCTCATAAACACTCTGTGATAAAACTTTCTCTGCAGTGATGTGAAAACTGAGATTAAATACACACAACAATAAATACAGAGTAAAACAGCTGAAGTAAAACCACCAGCTGACTGTCACAGGAAGACACAATGAGGGAAAAAGAAGAAAAGCAGCTGTTAACTGCTGTTTATTTCTAAAAGTAATATTTTTTTTGTTGGAAAATCATGACTCAGTTTATGTAAATAGGGAATATTTTTAAATACAAAAAATAGCACATTTCTTCAGAAAAGTACATTATTGTTCACATAAATAAAGGATGAAATTTACCTCCATAAATAGAAATGTAGAGTATTATGGTAAAATATTCTGTTCCAGCAGTTAGACTGATCCACTGGAGAAGTTTACTAATATAAAAATGAAACTAACAAATGAAATAGTAAAAAGTGTATCTGGTCCTTTGGGACTGTTTGCTTGTTTGTCTGACAATTAATTATTTGGGAGGCTTTTATTTTTTAGTCCTCACCGGAAGTTATATCTAATTGCGTCTCTGATAACTTGACAGACACTTTGCATCTGTCTCTATGCTGCCCTCCTGTGGCCATAAGCTGTAACTACACCTTCAGTCAGGATGAACATTGAAACGTGGGAAATCTTTATAAAATAAGGTTTTATGATGGAAGAGAGCAGTTATATTAATATTTTAACAACACTGTCATATTTAGTTCAGATTATGAATGCTGGAGTTTTACCACAGCTTACATTTCTTATCATTACTCAGTGAAGATGGATCGATGGAAAGTAGGACCAGTTTCAAACCTGCACAGTAACTTTTAAAAACCTTTGAGGATGAAACTCCTCGTAAATATTGTTGTACTTTGTCAGTCTGGATGTTTTACTGAAAGCATTGTTGTCCCGTTGTGTCTGAAATGGAGTGAAATCTGTTTGTTATAAAGTCATTTTGTTCATATGATGAAGGCAACCAGCTGCAGTCCACAGATTCAGTCTTTATACTGTGAGCAGGGCGTTTCTGCCCTCTAGCGGCCACAGATGGTATCTACAGAAAAGGTAAAGCTGGAGATATTACAAATGACTCACACTTCCTGTAAGACTTTCAAAATAAAATATTAACGCTGTGCTGCACCTCTCATTGTACACTCCACATTATAAGAAATACGACCTTCTAAAAAGAAAATACAATTCCCTTGTGCCGTGTATTGTATCTGATACAAATTAGCGCCATCTTTGTAGTTCTTTCAGTTTGCAAAGTCGGGTTTTAAAAACATATATCTACTGAATATATCAAATATCTACTGCAGCCGAATTAGTAATTACACTTCATCTATATGACTGATGTTTAAAAAATGTAAAGATGTCGATTTATGTTAGATATTCTAACTGTTATTGTAGAAATGCGGTTTTGGGTTAGCAGCTTCTTCCGTTTTGCAAAGTAGAGTTGTGAAAACATACATCTACTAAATATATCAAATATCCAGTTCAGCCGAACTAGTAATTACACTTCATCTAGATGATCAATACAAAGAAAAATTAAACAAGTTCACTTCAGATACTTTTACTAGTTCATGCATTTCTTACTTCTGGATTGGACTACTGTAATTCTTTATTATTGGTCTGTCCCACATATTCTCTGAAAAGCCTCCAGCTGATCCAAAATGCTGCAGCCAGAGTTCTGATGAGATCTAACAGCAGAGATCATGTTTCTCCAGTTTTAGCTTCTCTTCATTGGCTCCCTGCTAAATTCAGAATAGAATTTAAGATTCTTCTCCTCACATGTAAAGCTCTTTAGCGCTCCTTGCAATAAAGACTTATACGGTGCCGTCACTTTTCGGCAGGAGAAGCCCTACCGAAAAGTGACGGCACCGTATAACTCTGGATTGACCAAATTCACTGTACGTGCACCCGGTTTACTTTACTATCAATGAAAAGACAGAGTATGTAACCCCTTCCAATCTAGAGTTTTACTGTGCAACAGCTGTTGTGTTCCTCATCTGAAAAGGTGTTAATATGTAAACATCTAAAACTGACAATCTGCTCTTTAGCCTTACCTGTGTGGTCCTGAGTTCAAAGACATCACAGAGAGAGCTTCGCGCACGTACTTGCACGGAGGTTCAGTAATTTCCGCTGTTTTAACTTTCACTTCTGGACTGAGCTTTAGCTTTGTGTGAGGCACAACTCCTCTAGATGGCAGCAGTGGACCAAGAAAACATCAACACTGAATCTTTTTCATCACTGTGGAGGGCTGACACCGCCTTAATAAGAAATATAGATATAGATATTTCTATATTTATGTTCATATATATATATATATATATATATATATATACATATATGTATATATATATATATATGCAATATACAACAATATATAACATTGATTGATTGATTGAACATGTATATCTATTTCTGATTAAGGCGGCACACGTGTGTGCGTGTGTGTGTGTGTGTGTGTGTGTGTGTGTGTGTGTGTGTGTGTGTGTGTAGGGTTAGCAGATTTAATAATATGATACATGTGTATAAAACGTTGGGAAACTCAGAATATATATACAGGGTGTGATTTGCCGGTGATTTATCCCCCCTGAATTTTCACCATTAATTTCACATTAATTATTAACAACCAAAATACAAAGGGTCCGCGTTCATTTTGAAAGTAGTTTTATTTTGAAAACCAACCGGATTTTCTTCCGTTTCACAAGTCCAACTTCCTGTTTGCGTCATCCGCGCCAAAACAAAAGCTTAATCAAATAGAGATAAAATTAGAATAATCCAGAGCAGCATATCGTCATATTTTACTGGACCACAACAAAGAATATATACTGTTTTCATAGTCTGACCTATAATCTACCCGATTAACCATTAAAAAAGAAAAACAAACATCTTGGCAGCACATTGTGGTATTTCATGTTTTCTGCTGAACTGATATCGGGAAAGAATTACAATTTTATTTTTATTTGACAAATTTAAAAACAATATTTTGAGAAAATATTTCTGCAGATGCAGTGGTTAAGTTCAGGTTCAAAACAGGCCTACCGCCTACCGCCTAAGTGTGAGGTTTATCTACACAACAGTTTGCACACTGTTGTGTGATCATTTTTCTCAAAATGACCCCCCCCCCCCCCTCTGTTTTTTCACAAATCGCACCCTGTAATAAATACACACAATAAATTGTCTGAAATAAATGCATTAATAATAATATTAATAAATAGTTAATTAATGTCCGTCTCTCTTCATCATGTTTCCTGCGTGAAAGCAATGCTCCTCTGTCTCTTCTTCTTCTTCTTCTTCACACTGATTACAGCTGCCAGTTGGATGCTGATTCAGGATGAAAACTGTTCATGAACGGGTCCAGGTGTACCCTGCCTCTCACCTGATGGCAGCTGGGATAGGCTCCGCCCCCTGTCCTGCTTTGGCTCAAGCAGGTACAGAAAATGCATCGATAGATTTCCATGGATACATTCCGGCCCCGACGGACCTGTTTTGGACTAATTTTCAGCTGAAACCTGCGACCCGTTTTATCTGGTTAATGAAGCTAAAATGGGCCGATGCTTGTACTTCCTGGAGTTTCACAGAGTGGAGGCGGCAGAGCCCCCGGAGCCCATCATGGCTTCCGCAGAGAAACACAGAACCACAGAACCACTTTTAACGGGTTGCTGTTCTTTTTCTGAGCTTTACATGGATTCAACTTATGCATGAGAATTAACTGAAGAGCTCAGTTTAATACGATTTCTTTGGATGCAATAAAATAGTATAGTTTAGGAGTCTGACTGGAGTCTCGATCATTAAGTTTAAGGTGTTAATCTGCAGTCTGCGACCGCGTTTCATACCAGTCCTTCCCCAGTCTTGGGCTCATATCAAAATGTTTAATATTATCGCAGGTTGCAGTGACGTAACACAATCAACAGCCAATAGATGAGCTCTGACAGCATCAGAAACAGGAAAGCAGACAGTCGATAACAAACATGTCGGCGGACGTAGAAGAACGAGCGACATTCTGTGGCGTTTTCTCTTCTTTTTGTGGGGTTTTTCACTATAAACCACTGCACAGACCAGAGCAGCTGCAGCTAAAAGCTGCTTCTCCTCCATTTTTGTAAAACATCTAAAAAAATCTAGTTGTAGTCTTGTAAATAGTGACCCTACAAGATTCAGTGTTTGTAAAATCTTTAGTCTGAGGCTGGTCTGGGACTAAAAACTCTTTTCAAAGTCTTCTGGTGTGTGGGTAGCATTAGATTGAGTTATTCAGTTCATTTAACAAGCTTAATCTGACAAGAAATCGGATCGAATTAAGACCCGAGATGCGTTCTGCGCATGCTCCAGATTTTTTCCTGGATCGTCACCCGGAAGTGGAAGGAGACGATATTCCTGTTGTTGCCGTCAGAAAGAAAGAAACAACGCGATGGAGAATGCTCCGTTGTGCATCGTCTGTTCCATAACCAGCTCATCACAGATGGAGAGGGACGCAGCTTCATCTCGCTCTGCGTTCTCCATCTTTCTGAATGCCTGAGTTTGTTGTTGTTGGCGGTGAAGACGTCAACAGGAAGTGGCTCTATTAGCAATAGCTGAAATGGGGACAGCGCCACCTATGGTACCGGGGTATGACATGCTTTGTGCCAGTGATTCCATTCATTCACCGCCATATATCCAAGGATAGTTACCCTCAGATAAGGAGCAGAACCCAACTGTAGCTGTAATCCAGTTCATCTCAGCATGTGGACCCTCTGACTCTCACTGCAGCTAATGCAATGAATGATCACTTCCCTACAAAGTCCATCGGGTGGCAGTGTAGCATGGGAAATACAGTCATATGTGCAGAGTTCAAGGCCACATCCGACTTTTTACACATTAAATGAATAAAATTGGAAGTATCTTGACGTAATTCTGAGGGTTGTCGCTGCCTGTTTTCTTTACCTACATGTTATAGTCACCTGTGGCTCTTCCATCATTTGTCTGTGACCAGGAAAGGTCCCTTATCCTTAAGGTGCTGGTGGAGTGCTGAATGTGAGAGGTGGAGGATCTGGCTGCCATGTGCTGTGCATTGTCCCCGGTTATAAAGGTCTGGGAACTGCACTGAACTGACACCACTCAGCTTGTGTTGAGGTGTTTCATTCCCAGTGTTTTCATTGTTCTCAGCTGTGTATGGAATTAAAATATTGTTGTCCTCTCTGTTGATGCAGTGTTGTTTTACGCCTTTGCTGACCTCGGCGGTGTGATTTAGTTGGTGATGCTGGTTGGCATGAGTGGGGATACTTTGTTTGTCAGCTTGTTACATTTTTTTGAATTAGAGTTTGTTATCCACCTATTATTATATATAAAACTTGTATATAACAATGATTTATGCAGCAACATAATTCCCCTTCAGGGATTAATAAAGTGTGATTGAACTGAATTGAGGACCTATCACCACTGTTTATAGATTGATGCAGCAGCACAAATTGGAGAAAATGTTCTTTTTTTCTTGCACTTTTCGAAGAAAATACACACTCGATGTGCTTTAGGAGCAGTTTTACGTTCAACAAAGGTGCACACAAAACCACAAACGAGTGTAAAACTACTTTTATTTCTAATCATTATTGAAAACACGCTCCGGTACTCAATGTTGTACCGTTTCGATACATGATAAGAAGGTAAAGTCTCCCTTTGGATGTAAATTCCAGTGTTTTTCAAATGAAAAATAGTGCATAAAGAATTCCTTCAATCACCTCAGATAACATGTCATGTTTGAACCTTTTTGAGAAGCACAAAAGAGCTAGAATACTTTCTAAGATTCACTTCGACTCTGAGCCTTTGCTTCCTGCTGAGCCCTCCATGCAGTGAGCACCTCGTCATCTAGAGTCTCCGCAGCAGCCCGAGCCCTGACCCTCTGCCTGGTTTGGGCAATGAAAGTAGCAATGTCGTCCCCCTCTTCTTCGTTGGTGTCCTCTCGCCTGCTCCTCCTCCCTTCTGTCTCGCTGTTTTCATGCCGTGAACGATGAGGGAACTTTCTCTGGGTGAAGTCGCCATAGCTCTCTGTTCCCTCATCGCTCTCCTCATAAGTTGCAGATGACCTTCCTGCACGGCTGTAGCCGCGGGACTGCGAGAACCCGTTGTAGGAATACTCCGTGTCTTCCCTCGACAGATCTTCATGCAGTCTTGACTGGTGTCTGGAGGTAACACCGTATGTTTCCTCATCATCTTCTTCTGCGGTGTAGGAAGCCCTGCGACTTGAGAAGTCGAATTCAGAAGCAGAAGCATCAAGATCGTCATATGGATCTTCTGATGGATCAGCTTCTGGACCAGAAGAGGATTTTCTCGGGGGGGGCCTGACACTTTCCAGCCAGTCATCGATACTGGTGTTCTTGTTTTTCTCCAGTGCTGGGTTGAGATTCAGGCACCCGGAGAGGCCATAACTCCTCTTCGGTTTCTCCTTTTTCTTTGTCCCTTCAAGAAACTCCTCCTCCCTCTTCTTCCTTTCCTCCTCCTCATCTTCATCCTCCTTCGGTTTCTTTTTCTTGTAGAGAGTACTTCGCTTGTTGTCTTCCAGGATCTTCTTCTTTTCATATGTGGCCATCTTCTCTCTCATCTCAGTCTTGATCTCCTTGTCCATGGCATCCAGTTTGCCCAGGTTGACCTGATCCTGGAAGAGACTGAAGAGAGGGACACTCGTGGTGGTGATTTTGTTTTTCTTGGAGCCCAGAGTGGAGCCAAGGTCAGAACCCAGGGCCGAGCCTCGACCACTGAGACCTGAGATGCTACTCGACCCAGAGAGGGCAGATGCTGCTCCACCACGTCCTTTGGACAGAGCACTGGAGTAGGAAGCACCACTTAGCAGGGATGCTTTGTCATCATCCACACCACGACCTGCAAGCACACTTGAGGCACCACCAAAGCTTAGTTCAGACCCAGCACGTGATGGAGGAGGCAGGCTCATTTCACTCTGCTTCTGTTTGATTGTTTCAGAGACAACATTGGCGATCCAGTTTTGGATACTGGCCAGATTGACCATTGGTTCGCCTCCAGGACCTTGCACCGCTGGAACTGGAAGGATGGGAGGAACCGGCATCATGGGGTTCGGTGGAACCGCGGACTGGACAGATCTCGTACTGCGAGCTTTTGAAACAGAGGATATGACAGACGATCTGCCACTGAGCATGGACATGTTGTCATCGTTAGCCACACTTGGTGGGCCTGCTACGCCGGCTCCAGCCCAGAAGGCAGAGAGAGGTATCGTACCACCGCTAACACAGCTCTCTGTCTCCCAGCCACACATGGACTGACTTTCCTCTAAAGTTTTCTTGGAACGCTCCAGAATCTCCTCACGTCTTTGCCTCCTTTTGACTGTAGCAGAGTCCTCCCCCCGGCTCAACTCCAGAATCTCGTCTGTGTTATCCTCACCAAGACGCTTTTGTTGCCTTAGCTTCCACGACTGGTACGCTGTGAGGTTCACATCTTGGAAGGATGGGGTCTTGGCTTCTCCCTCGCCATCACCTTTCTCTCCGTCACCGACAGAACTTTTCTCTCCATCCTCGCGATCTTTCTTGTTCCAACCGAACTGGATTCTCTTTATGCGCCAGCGCTCCAAAGGTGTCATCTTGTCCTTGTTCTTCTGGCAAAAATTGTACATGGAAGTTGTGTCAGAGAGGATGCTCTGAACTTCATCATCAATCTTTTGCTTTCCTCCTTCGCCTTCTGTAGCAGTGCTCTCACTGCCTTCATCATCCTCTTTTTTGCGGTAGCGAGCAGCAGCTTGTTCCTCGATTTCCTTCAGCCGCTGTTTCCAAAGATCGGAATAGCTTGAGCAGCTGGAGGTGGACATCGCGTCGGAGGGAGGGCGCCTGATGCGACGCTTTAACCGCTCTTTTACAGCTCGTACATCCTCACTGGTGACGCTCTCCACATCAGCATCTGTAATTTCTTTTGTCTTTTTTGGACGACCCCCTGCAAGAGATTCCCCATCCTCCTCCTCACTGTTGAGCTGGGCCTCCCACCAGTCATCACTCTGGTATATTTCATTTCTGCGCTGCCACTCGCGGATCATGCTGTCGAGACCATCATCATCTTCCCTATCCTCCCCGCCGTTGTGCTCAGGAGGAACCAGCTGCTCTTCACCACCAGTTAAAGCCTGGCTGTCCATCCCATTCTGCGCTCCCTTCAGTCCACTTTTGAGCGCTGCAGCAGCTGCAGAAGAGGCAACGCTGCTCATCACACTCTCACCATCCTCTTCCTCCTCCATCATAATGGAGTGAGCTTTCACTTCCATCATGCTTTGTTCTTCCTCTTTATCTGTGTCCTCATCATCATCATCTTCGTCTCCTCCTTCGCCGAAGATCCGGGCCCGGCTGCGAGCGTCGATCACAGAGCACTGGCTGAGCGTCTCGTCGTCATCGTCACGTTCCTCCAGCAGAGTCTCATTGAGCTCTCGCAGTTGCTTCAGGAAGCCTTCGTTGGGGTTGATGGCACGTTTTTTTCTTATGGAGGTCAGGGCCTCCATAATGGTCATGTTCTGGAAGATCATCAGGTAGGCCGCCACCAGGACAGCAGAGCGACTGATGCCCATCATGGAAACCACAAGCACCTTCCCTGCAAGCCAAGAGAACACAAATTACAACCTGTGCCACACTGGGTTTATCAAGACAGTGAACTCCTAAAAAGTGATGCAGATTGTGTGACTTCACTGCCTATGAGTGGAAGAAAGAGAGCAGCCTGCAGCAACTGGGTGAGATATTAAGTGTGTGCTGCTGACTGCCTTCAGGCAATACTTTGTGAATGAGCCACAGAGACTATCATCTTCTTCCAGGAACACAGCCCTACTTTGTGGGAACATTAAAGAGTATCAGGTGTTTGGGATCTTTTAATCCATCGGTTATGGCTGCTGCCCAGGGACACTCTGAGAATGGAACCAACCACAGACCCAAAAACATCTGTGCTGTTTATTCACTAACTTTATTCATCCTTTTAGATTTCTCTTTAGTTTTACATATATAATTAACCATGTGCAAGTTTTTTGTATTGTTCTCTTCTCAGTTGGAGCTGAGAACAGATAATCTTATTGTTGAATTGGAGAAAAATGCAGTTCAATAAAGTCAAACAAAACTAAGACTAACAAAACCATCTCTCACCTTTGTGCGTGAGCAACGCCTCGTCCAGGAATTCGGCAGTGGGTCGGAAGTGCGGCGAGATGTCAGCATCAGGGAAATCATCTACCTCGATGCCCTTGTACTGGATGCCGTTGTAGAAGGACTGGTTGGTGTAGACTCCTGTGCCGTGAGCAGTGTTCAGGATGTGCGTGATGCCCATTCTCTTCAGACGGGCCTTGTTGACTGCAACAGACCTGAGAGAGAAAAACAACATGTTGTCTTTCTGTTTTCAAGCTTATTGACTTACAGCTGAGTGTAAGTTTTGTTCTGGAGCTTTCAAGCCAGTCTCCATCAGCTGGCAGAGTTGGCCCATCCATCCTTCCATTTTCTATACCGACAGTCCGTTAATCGGGTAGCGGGGGGGGCTGGAGCCTATCCCAGCAGTCATCGGGCAAAAGGCGGGGTACACCCTGGACAGGTCGCCATCACAGGGCCACATAGAGACAAACGAGACAAATGCACGCTCACACTCACTCCTACGGACAATTTGGAGTCACCAATTAACCTGACATGCATGTTTTTGGATGCTGGGAGGAAGCCGGAGAACCCGGAGAGAACCCACGCATACACGGGGAGAACATGCAAACAGAGAAAGGCCCCTGGCAGGGATCGAGCCTGGAGGTGACGGTGCTAACCAGAGTTGGCCCAGTTTCTCAAAAGACGAGATATTTAAACGTAGTTTTCTGAACATTTTGAGACCTTGAATTTAGCAACAAAAAGCTAAAGTTACTACTTTCACTGATGAAGACGAAGTGCGACTGAAAGCTCCAGAAGAAGCTGGACTTCAAGAACTGTTTTTAATGTGAAGTTCAACACAGATAAGAAGTTCTGGATCTTCCCAGATGGAGTAAGGTTTAAACAGCAAGGTCCCGTGTTAGGGTTAAAAGCTCCAGAACGCACTAAGTTTGTCATGGAAATGTGGAAGAGTGGACCCAAGCGATAGACTGTGAAGAGGCTGAGAGGTTGCACAGCTGGCAGATGTATCAAGAACAGGGAAACCGACATCCGGTCCTGCAGCTTTTAGACGTTTCCCTGCTTCAACACACCTGATTCAGGTCAGTGCATCACTAGCAGGCTGCTGCAGAACTTAATCTTTTGAAGAGATCCATTTAATGAACCAAACCCATCTAAAAATGGGTTTTAGTAAAGTGATGGACAGCTTTAGAAAACATTACCCAGTTAAGTCTTTGAAAAAATGATTAGAAACACATGAAATCTGCTCATTCAGATGCAATTCATAGTTGGCCTTTTGCTAAACTGTCTGGCGACTCACTTCTCAGCTATGAAGATATTGGGCCACACCTCATCCACGGGGTTAACTGGAGCTTCCAGACGGTCCTGCACCATGGCTCTCTGGATGTCCAGCACGCAGGGGGTGTTGTAGGGGCTGCGGTCGTCAATCATGTCCCGTACACGGTTGTACAGGTCCTCCACCATCAGCTGCTCGGCAGTTTCCATCATAGACTCTGGGATGGACTCAGTGCGTACGCCTCGAGGTGGCAGCTCTGAGGAAGAAGGAATAGGGTCGTAACGATCATGAACAAAGGGTAGAATTTGGTTTTGGTATATTTTCTTGGCCTCTTTGGAGGCTCTTCGTGTCGTTGTGAAGCCGAACTCACCAAGTGTTGGCTTGTTCACCCACTAACAGGGAACATGAGCTGGGTTTAGACCGTGGTGGGACAGGTTAGTTTAACCCTACTGATGGGAGATGTTGTAGTGGCTTGTTATTTTCAGCGACACTTTCTGCTGTCTGTAAAGCCCACTGGGAATAAAATCCACCAACCCACATCTCTGCAGCTCTCTGCAAACAATTCATCCCTCCTGAGCTTTTTCTTTATCATGTTTTGCCCTTTATGTGCAGCACTCATATTAATAATGAACAGCCCAAAGTTTTCATTACGTTTAAAATAATGCTGCCCTGGTGCAGCTGGATTAATGCATGCAGCTTAACAGACTTCTCACGGTACATTTTTAGCTCCCAGTGGGAATAAAACCACTCTGAAGAACACATACAGACAGCCACACATGCTTTTGTTGTTTCTGAACACTGTGAAACCTCCAAGCTTTAAATGAAGAATTCCATCCCTGCAGAAACCAGCTGCGTTCATCAGTGACTGTCCGCTTCCCTGCAGATGAAACATGCATCGTCCATTAAGCTGACACCAAAGCCTGACACGGGAGCTGATGTGTCATTGAAGCTAATCTACTCAATCAGTCTGCACCTCCAACGAGAAGCGTCTCTGTCCAAGTGGTAACGAGCTGAGAGAATGGAACGTGGATTGGCAGCAACTCAAGAGTATTTGACCAAATGAGACTTAATTATCCCATCCACTGCATTTTAATGAGGAGGAAAGAGTCCTTAAGAAGCAGGTTTCTTATTAAAGAGGCATAGGCTGATCTGAAAATCTCAAAATATGAACAAAGCCAGATGATAAATCAAGTTTAAATCAGTAATAATCCCTTATAGCTTCCAGAATGAGAAATGGGCCCCAGAGTTTAGTCTGATTTCAACAGACAAAGTTCAGATATGTTTGAGGCTGGTGAATAATCAGACAGCACACATCTGTATATGACCCACATGTGGAATAAAGACGGCTGCTCTGATTAAAGGTTTCGCTCAAATGTATCTCAATCAGATACTTTCAGATTTAGACATTGTTTAACTTCATTAAGACTCATTTTTAAGACTTAGAGCTTCATCATGATCCTAACCATCATATTGTTGCTGGTTGAAGTCGCAGATGAAACCGTTTTATCATTTAATTCCACATCTTCTGCTCTGATTGGTCGGCTGCTGAAGCCTGAGCAGGGAGAACAGACATTAACAGCTGGCCATACATCAGATTTCCTCCTATTTATGTGTATTTCATTTCTATGCAAGAAGATTTCCCAAAGTAAAGCCTGAAAGCATTTAAGTCTGGATACCTACTTCAAAAAGGAAATTTATCAGACAAATTAAGGTCAAAGTCCCACATCAACATCGCAGTTTTCCACGGACAGGTTTGTAATGTGTAATATCTTTAGTTTCATTTAAACTTTTATGATAAAAAGCTGTAAACGTAGATAAACTATTGCATTAAATCGATTATAAAGCGTATTTGAGCACAGTTTAGAAAAGGTTAAAGACGTTTTGAACTTTTTGCCACTTGAACGCAGCTCCTTTCATCATCAATGCACTCAATCTGTAACACTGATAAAAGATCAGGATTACAAAAGCAGATTAGGAGTGGGATTTAACCACCCATCAAAACATCAACATTAAACCTAATCTGAACATATATGAAGCACAGTTTTAACCCTAATTTGCTTTATGCACCAAATCCATTTGGTTCTCTTTATGTTTCAGAATTTTGCGAAAAGAAAACCTGACTTCTTCTGATCAAACAGTCCATCATTTAGTCAGCTGTCTTTGTTGCCTTTCCTCGGGCTCAACCCTTGCACTCTAACACGTGCACTCTCACGTGCACTCTCACATGCATTCCCCCTGTTGTTTGAATATATCAGCGAGGAGGAGGAATATCCGATCAAGTGCAGAACCGGTCTTCAACCTTTTTATAAAACAGCCTTTTCTATGACTGTCGAACCCTATAAATAATACCTTTGTAATGTTTGCCATTATTTGGCCAGGTGTTGGTGCACAGGTGAGGCATACCGCAGGACAAGCCGTGCAGAAACAAAACCACTGAACGTCATTCCACGGAGACTTTAACTGATCACATTATGAAATACAGGAAGTATCCCCTGATATCCTGGGTCTCTGCTCAGGTCTTTGTTTGTTGAATGCACGAAGGCCAGTGGTCAAATTTCCTCAGATCTCCATTTTAAAGTTCACACAAGGGCCCTCTGAAGCTCTAAAGCTTTAGCTACACCATCTAACTTCTACTTTGCCAGTTGTATGTTTTATCAGTTTTTCACCCTCCGAAATGAAAAGTGTTTCAAATACAAACGTCAGGATTGATGGGAAAATGGGAAAAAAGAAAATGTAGAGCTGCTGAAGGGTGTGTTTTCCTCATCCTAACCAAGTATTTTGTGTTTGTTTAAGTCGTGGTGGGAATGACTTGGTTTCTCCTTGGTGGTAAAGTATGTTAAAACCTGACCTTTAAAGACTTTCTTTCCCTGAAGCAGAATTAAAGAAGCCTTTTGATGATTTCATAAAAGTTGCAGAGAACTCAAGATTTTACACTAATAAAATCATTCATGATCAAATCTTTTTTGTCAATACCTCAGAAAAGTGTTAATAAAAAATGAACCTCAGAGCAAATGAGCAGCTGCCTGATAAGAAATCATCAGAAAAACAGCTGGAAACTGATCTGAAGCCCAACTGCTCTCTCACCCTCGTTGATGATCTTCTTGGCAGCGATGGCTGAGGAGAGGTGGATAGGCTCCATGAAGATGCTGGCAGCGTCAGATCCAGAGATCATGGAAAACCTGGACTCTGATGTCATGGAGAAACTTAGAGACAGACGATGGAAGAAGAGACAGTCAGCGTGACAACATCTGGCCTTTCATCAGCATTGTGTGATGAACGAATTTAATTGAACTGTGACATGAGCTGCAGATCTCATACGAATCTGGGTTGAGGTTTTACTCCCTTCTCTATAACTTTTTCAGTTTAGATCAGAAAACATCTCCTTTCTACTCTTGTTTTTCTATTTGAAACACATTTGTTCATAAACAAGCTCCTGACTGATGATTAGTGTTGAAAACTGCACCAAAAAGCTTCTCATTTCTTTACTTATTGCCAAGAAAACAGGTTGAGTGATGTAAACATATGGAAATATAAATATAAATCCAGAATCTGAGGCAGAAACAGAGTTTTTTCTCAGTTCTCAGCAGCTTTAAAGTGAATATCTGGTCTGAGCTCCTTTATCCTCCAGCACAGCCTGAACCCTCTGAGACAAGCTTTCTGTCATTTCTTTAAGGAGTCTTCAGGAATAGTTCTCCAGGCTTCTTGAAGGACATCCCAAAGCTCTTCTTTGGATGTGGGCTGCCTTTTGTTCCGTTCTCTGTCAGATGATCCCACACTGCTTCAATAATGTTGAGGTCCGGGCTCTGGGGAGGATTCATCCCTCCATAAGACCTGTTGCCACTGATTTTCAGTCCACTTCTTGTGTCATTTGGCACAGCTCAGCCTTTTCTCCCTGTTTCCCTTCCTTAAGAACGGCTTCTTGACAGCCACCCTTCCATGGAGACCATTTCTGATGAGGCTTGGGCCAACAGTAGATGGATCAGCTGAAGGTCCAGATGCATCTCTCAGGTCCTGTCAGGTCACAGCTGGATTTTTTCCTCTTTCTTAAGGACATCACTTTCAGATCCTGTTCATCTGCTGTAGATAGTTTTTTAGGCCTGACTCTTCTTCTTTTGTCCTCCACTTGTCCAGTTTCCTCAAATGTTTTAAGGACACACTGCACACCATGCTGAGATATGCCAAGTTTTCAGCTAATAGCTCTTTGGGAATCACCTTGTTGCTGCAGAAATCCTATTTTCTGTCTGTCAAACTGTGTTTTCTTTGCTGTTTTTCATAGATGCAGCTAAAGAAATGGGAACAAATGATGTGTCTTTGTGACAAAGAGCCTAAAGATCCAGTTTAAAATGGCTTCTTTGCTAAGTTGTCTGTTCTGTGTCGACACAACACTGGTTCATCCCTTGAGTTAGGAGCCTTTTTTCTGCCTGAATGCTTCATAGCTCAGAGTTAAGTGGCTGAACAAAGAAAAAACACTGAAAATGCTCAGGTACAAGGACTGAAGAAGCAGAAAATGTCCAAAGAAAAACTCTGAAAGACCTTCAGAAAGCTGGAGAACTGTTGATCAGGACACTTTAAAGATTACAATAACATCTGGCTGCTTGGAAGGAAAATATAAAGAAACAACTTGATCAAGACTTCACATCCTCATAATGCAGGCGTCTCTCCTACTGCCTGAGTTTCTGTAGCTATACTTTAAACTAAAAACGAAGAAGGTCAGATTTAACTTAATTCTAAAGGGAATAACAAAGCGACACAAAACATTCTTCCTAATTTAATGGTCCTTAAGTATGATCCAGTGTCTCTGACTCTGAGAGACTCAAAAATAAATAAATAAACATCAAAAAGTCAAATCAACTACTGCAGCAGGGACAGGAAAATCAAAGCTTGAAGACACACTTGTCATCTAACTTCAGTGCATTTGTTTCTGTGAATTAATTCCAAATAAGTATTATTCAATATTCAGACGAAGTCATGTTTGGAGCAGATTTAAATCTTCATCCACCTTCGAACTGCTCCGTTTGATTTTACACATAAAATAAACCAGTTACTACAGGAAACCTATGAAGCCACATCCAGACAACATGTCAGAGCTATTCAGCGTTTTACTCCTAAAACCACCAGCAATAAAGAGGAATCTGGAGTGCTCAGAGCTACCTGGGGGAGGGACAGCGCAGGTAATGAGACTGGACTCCTCTGACATCCCTCTCCTCCTCGTCTCCGTCAGGAACCTTCTGATCCTCGCGCTCCACACTCTCATTGGCTGACGCCATGACAACCAGGATCCGAAAGAGGCCTAGAAAATAAATACACCTTTTGACTAAACCGTCGAGTTCATTTCTAAAACTTCCGACGTGTTTTTTCTTTCCACTGATGAGACAAAGTAAACTTTCTGAATTTTAGCCTGTTAAGGGAACAATAACTAGAACTAGCTGCTTTGTTAATTCCCCTAAAAACAACCCAGTTTGCTTCAAAGTGTTTCCTTCAGGAAGTTTAAGAACATCTTAAGGAGGATGATGCACGAATTATGTTAAATTTCAACCTTTCCCAACGCTGGAGCACAGGTTTGTCTCCACTGTGACGCATTTTTTCTGAGTTACACTCAGATGGGAACACTGACATAGAAGCATTCAACATAAACCCCATCACGATTAACACTGAAATGCATTCTTTGTGCTATGCTTCTGTCTCTTTAAAAGACTCCATTTTGACACTTTACATGCAGTTGCTCACATGACTGTTGGAGGTCTCATGTTCTTAATCATGTGTCGTTATTAGCTGCACAATCAAGTGAGTCAGGGCTATGTTTTAGGGAGGAAAGTCTCGAGGAAAATGCAAAAAAAACATCCCTTCAGGTCAGATCCACATCAGAAAACACAACTCTGAACTGGATTATCACCACTTATAGAAAGTAGAGATTCTTTCAACACACATGACTTGAGAAAAGGCTTTTTTTCTATTTGTGGAACAACTAAACCTTTTGTTCTGGGTTTCCAGGACCTGAATGAACGTCATATTCACTCGCAGCACGGTTAGCGTGGTTAAAGCTTATTGTTTGGCCACTTTGAAAACATTACCTTGAATGTGTAAAGAGCTGAATTTAAAATAAAAATCTAAATCCTAACGCAGAGTCTGAATTATACTGCGATTTGCTGTGGTTCAGCACAGTTAAATTGAATATTTACACCCTGTTTTTGACCTTTTTGATTCTATTATAACGCCCCAAACATTTAGTAAGTAATTAAAAATGAGCCTAATCTTGAAACCCTAATTTCCTGGACCTGTGACCTGCCTCTTCTTCGTCACCCTTAACACACTAAAGAGATGAAGATGTCTTTTTCATCCGAAGCTCCCATATGGTCTGTGTCGACGTTAAACCAGAAACTATTCTCAGTGCAGTCTAACAAACCGAAGCCAAGCTTCAGGGTAGTGTTGAGTGTGAGCGAGGCCCTCCAGCAGGTCTATTTTTAAGGCGAGGACAGCTGGCCGGCCTGCAGGCCTCGCAGCAGCAGAGACCTCGCAGCGCTGAGCTGTAACCGACTGAGCAGCAGCTCTCAGATCAGTGGGAAAACTTTCTGAAGCAGTCAAACAGGCTGTGAAGAAGCCATGTGTCCTACCTGTCTGTGTGTCCCTGTGGTTTTCTCCCACCTGAGGCTGAAGTGTGCTCCTCTGAAGCCGAGGGCGGCCGCACTGAGACCCTCTCCTGAAGTTAGACCCGGTCCTCCCCCTCCCCCCCCACACGGCCCGTGGGCACCCTGACACCCGACACCAGAGCTCCAGGTACTCCAGTACTTTTACTCGAGTTTTCCTTCAGTTATTTTTCACTTTACATCCAGGACGACTTCATCAGACACGTCTCCTGTTCTCTTTCATCATAAATGATCTTCTTCTTCTCTTAGCCTCAGATTTCCCTCCTTCTTTTATTCGTTTTTCTCTTCCTTCTATTTGTTTGTTTGTCATTTCTTTTATTCATCCTTTCTTTTTCTGTCTTATTCATTCCTTCTCCTTCATTCTTCCTGTCTTTGTTTCTTCTTTCCATAGTTTTTGTGCTTCTTTCATTCTTCCTTCATTTTCTTGCTCACATTCCACTTTTTTCCATGTTTTTATTCCCACTTTCCTTCTTATTTTATTGTTTTCCTTTACCTTCATTCTTCCCTCCCTTCTGTCCTTTAACTATACACCCACATTTCTCTCTTCCTCTGTATATTCTTTTTCATCATTCCTTTATCTAATTAGGCTTTACTTCCCCCTCTTTTCTTAATCCTCTCTTTTCCCCTTCCTTTGTTATTTCCTTCCTTCCTTTTGACTTTAGGTCTTTACTTTAGTAATCTCTCCCTTTATTTGGTCTTTCCAGTTTGTTTTTTGGTGAACTGAAACACCCAGAGTGACTTTGGTGAAACTTTTGGTGAAGTTTCACTAAAATGTGTCACTGATGTGTCCACAGGTCAAAATATGTACGGTTTATTATCTGTGAACTAAAAAGCAGGAAATTCTGGGATCAGCAGCTGAAAGCAGCAGAGTTTCACTTTCTATAATTAATCAAATGATGAATTGTTTCAGGAGTCCGATCTGATTTTCTCCCTCTGATGGGAACAACAGCTCAAAGTGTGTTTATCTGCAGTCTGCTGACAATCAGCAGCACTATTTATAGGCCAAGACTGCAGCTAATTTAAGTCACACGGTCACACATGAGGTCACGGTTTCTGGCTGGAGACTTAGATCAGTGCAGTGAAGCTGAGATTCAGATCCCTTCCAGTTGTCATGAAGTTTTTATTTCTAGTTTTTCATATTAATGTCAGTGTAATCTGAATATGTGTGTGTGTGAGAAACAAAAACATGACAAGATGTGTACGAATAGACTTTATTTACCATCATGGGAAAGTGCTTTAAGCAAATGACAAGTCTTCAGTGAAAACATACAGGTAAAGCCAAGCTGAGGAGAGACCGACAGGTAAAGAGAAAACAATAAACCTTAAATACACAAAAAAACCATCCTTGCATCATTACTGGAACATTTTAATAGCAAATGTGTTTGATACTAGCTTCGTTTTCCAGATACCAGAACATTCAGCCTTCTGACAGCGTATGTTCTCATTTTAACCACATGTGTGGACTGAAATACTTTAATTTAAGGTTTAGTTTAGGTTAATGTTGGTTTATTTCAACCTGTCAAACAAGACTGACACCTCCAAACTTTTTGTTTTCAGAGCTTTTGAAGTCACTACTTTTTGCATTTATTGGCACAAAATATGGCCATTGAACATAAAAGAAATAGTAATTTTAACAATTCAACAGTTCACTCTTGAGCATTGACTCACATTTTCTTTTCTTTCCTCTCAGATAGTTTGGGCAGATAAACCCAGGCGCTCAGAAGAAACGAGCTGCGTCTCCGTTGGCTGCTGAGGACACGACAGAAGAACAAGCTTTGAAACCCTGCTCTGAGAGAAAAGGCACAGACAGGCACAAAGACGACAAAACAACGTTTAACTGCAACATCAGCGAGAAAAAGCATCTCAGCTGGATGAGTTCCAAATGTCAGAGGGAAGGAGGGTCTGTACAATGGCTCCTTGGGCTCCTGGATAAGCACCGGGATCCCCTTCACACCAGTTTAATACGCAGTTCACACGCTGCAGCTCCACAGCTCGTCAGATGACACAAACATTTAAGGTTTACGTTTAGGACCCGCGTGTGCTTACAGTTTTATATCAAACCCACCCACTAGTGGCTCTTCTTTGGTGCGTGGACACATTTTTGGCACTATTTGGTGACGCACACAGGGGACAAATCAAGTTTAGTGTGTGGAAGATGAACAAAAACAGGATCTGAAGCATGTTGAGATCCTGCTAAATCATATCATCTCTGAAGCTGTGATGCAATTACATGTACAAATGTGGACATGATTCTACTTTTGGAGGCAGCAAAGGGCGTAACTTGATCCGATCCGTCTAACGCTGCCTCAGCACCAAAGAGCAGCCAGTAGCAGAAATACAGATCGAGTCTCTGTTGATTACTTTGTACAATTTCCTGTGAATTCATCTTCTCCAACTCCTCAAACTCCAAAACAAAACGTAAAAACTGTATTTGCTGGTTTTTGTTTGAGCTCATCAGTTCAAAATCAGATCAAAATTGGTGTCTTCCTTCCAGAAAAAGACAAAACATTACCTGAGATTGGTCGTTTCCAAAGTATGCAAAATACTTTTTGTAATTGTGTTAAACTTGTTACACAAGAATACAACGATAAAAAAATATATTGTACTTCCTGCGTTACGGTCTGAGAGGCAGCTAGCTTTGCCCTGCACTGGAATAATACTCCGTTTATCCTCTGGAAAATGAGCAGATATACACTGAAATATGATGAAAAAACAAGACTAAAAACTAAACAGAAACACAAATATTCTGCCGTAGAAGCTTGAGGCTTCCTGAGGGACTGAACTTACTTTGTGTTGCTCCCTGGTGTTTTTGGAATAAATAAGCAGGATTTGAGCCTTGTTGGACATGCAGAATCATGTCGGTCCCAGCCCACGGATCACAAAGAAATACACGTGTATCCAGACAAAAAGAGCGTAGTGGGTGATAAAAACGGGTTTTATCTCGTTTATAGTTGTCTGAGCTTAGAAACAAAAGAAGCAAATAATGAATGTAATAGCAAAGTAGGGTCTGAATTTAATTCACCCCGACTGAAGATGACCTGAATGTTCTGTATTAACTGCCATTGCACTCTTCTTTTTCCTGAGATGGACTTGCTTTACAACCCTGAATGAGAATCTTTGTGGAGACGTCCACATTAAAAGCTGCGGGAAGCAACTCTGCACATTCTTTACGTTTCATGGACTTCATTACCCATATAAAGGGGGGGGGGGGGGACAAGTTGAGGTCCAGAGAAAGAAGAAAAGAAAAGAAAAACATGGTGGTGGTCTACACACAAATCAGCATCAGTAAAAGTGTGAAACATGTCCAATAAAACATGTTTGACGACTACTTTCCAAAACAAAGTCAGATCTTTGACAGCTAAAGAAAAGTCGACGTCCTGCAGATCAAATTAATATTTCACAGTCAAGCAGTCGAGGAACAGAAGGGGAGCAGAGTCTCGGATGCACCTGGCAACAGACTCCATGTTTCAGCCCTTTTCTGTCTTTCAGCCCGTGTTATCAACAGGCAGCAGAGGGACGGCTGCTTCGCCCCTTTGGGACTCACCGCCATCTTTCAGCCCATTCATCATCCTCTTTCTCGCCTGGTACTCAGCAAGCTTCTTTTTCTCCTCCTCCGCTGCGTCTGAACCGACACCTGGGAAGGGCGGGAACTCCTGGCAGTATGCCGGCGGCAAGCAGGGCACCAGATGCACCTCGCCGCTTTCATTCATGAGGTGCACGCAGGTGTAGAAGTCCTGCGGCGAGTGGGTGGTGGCGAAAGAGTCAGGAGCGAACACGGTGTTGGGGAGGCCGGGATGTTCCATCATGCTGTAATCCGTCCCCGGCACCGACACGATCTCTGGCCTCAGCCAGGAGGAGGGCGCGTCCACCAGCGGGGTGAAGACCCCGGGAGACGAGGTGCAGTAGGGCGACATGCTCTGGAAGTATGGAGTCGGCCTTTGGATCGGGAGCTGATGCTGGGCGGCGATGGGCGTCAGGTCACTGGGAACCTTTAAGGTGCCCCTTTCCCCATCTGTGAGGTCGGCCGCGACGCTGCAGTCCTTTGGTGGAGTGAGATAGAGGTCATCTGCGCTCACCTGGTCCCAGACTTCCTCTGAGTAGCTCGGAGGTCTGTAGCTGTGGAAGTTACTGAAGTGACGGTTGATTTCCTCCAAATTCCCCTTCTGAGGGTGGAAGTGGGGAGTAAGACAGAAGGGAGAAAGACACGAGTCAAAAACTGGAAACAGGGAAAGAGACGATGTTTGTAAAAATGAAAAGCTGATACACTGCTGGATGCACACTGGATGCACAGGAGGAAGGGAAAGGAAAGATACTCATGTCTGAAATGATGTCACTCACCAGCTGTTTTTGGTTTGAGCTAAAAGTCTGAACTCACACGATAGGATGTAGAATCCCAAACATTCTCAGAGATTAAAGCAATTCCTGAACAAGGATTGTTTCCATTTTCCTCTCGTGTTTGTTTAGTTTAGTTTCTTCTTGAGATTCGTTTGTCGTTAGGATAACTACTTCTTCTACTGAAATACAACTCTGAACAATGCAACTATATCGCCAACCGCTGGCAACACTCTGCAGCCCACTGGAAACCAACCAGTCCGTGGAAACGTATCTGATTCACTTCCTTTTTTTGAGGCTTTTGTTAGCTTTGCTAGTGAATGGAAACCAGGCTGGTGAGAAATAGGGAGAAACGTGGGGTCCAGAGAGGAAGCTGCAGAAGAAGCAAGGTGGGGGTTTGAAGAGAGATGGAAGGTAAGAAAAAGGATGAAGAGAGCAGAGCGAAAAGAGACAACGAGAGGAGGATGGAAACAAAGATACATGCACAGAAGAAAAAGCTTAAAACACGAGCCTGAGAGCAGCCGTGCATTCACACACGTTACCTTCAGAAGCAGTGGGTCGATGCCGATGATCCGCGGCTTCGGAATGGGAGGCAGGAAGTACTCTTTTATTCTGAAGGTGAAAACGTAAAACAAAGAAGTTTGAAGAGGCCCTTCACGAGACAAACAACACAAAGACACCCACACAGTTTCCACCGTGATGTAGCTCCTCTGTGTGACCCTGAACGCTGCACTCGATATTTCCCTCAGAGCATCGGGGCAATGCTCCTCCTTTTTCTTACATGTTACAGATGTCAGCAACACACTGCAGGAGAGCAGTGAGGCAGTGGCTTTACTGCAGAACTCTGTTATTCAGGTTCTACAGTCTACCACAGAGCTCTGGACCATAATGCTGCCTTTCACTGTGGATCAGTGGGAATAGAAAAGCAGGTCTGAGAGATTCATTCTGTTGCGATGGAGCTTCATGCAAGCGAAAACAGAGCAGCTCAGTTGAAAAGAAATCTATGAAATGTGTCAGTATGCATATCAGATTGTGAATAAAGAGCCAATAATAAGACACGTGAATGTTGAATTAATCTTTCATTTGAATGAAGGAAAATGACCCTCTGTTGTATCAACTCATAGCAGTTTCTGGTCTGGGAGCTTGCTGCTCTTTCATGTGCAAAAGCAGGGTGCCAGAGGCAGAAAGAGCAGCAGCAAAGGCCCCATGTGTACATAGGCTGCTACATGTTGCTACAGGCTGCACACATATATTATCCCTGCAAATCACAATTAGTGTGAATGCTCGTAAATAATCAAGCGTCACTTTAAAGTTGTGTTTTCAAGGAAATGCAAGACAGAATTAGTCCCCTTCCTTTCATAAATGATGTTCCAGTGTTCCCTACACTGAAGCAGGCTATAGAAAAGTGGTCCAAAGTTCCACATGGCAGCGATTAAACGAGCAGCGGTCGCAAACCAGAAGCAAACCCAGTGGATTTATTTACACAAACGCACTCCAATACAGCTGAAATGCTGTAAAATGCAAATAAAAACAGAATCTAATGATTTGCAAATCTCAAAAAACAATATTTTATTCACGGTAGAACATAGAAAATGTTCTATTTTTCAGCAATTAATGTGTCTTTAAGTTATGGAGCAATTTCAGAATAACGTTCCTCAATGTATGAATAAATATTCGGGGGCATTAGTGACGTTGGAACCTGCACATCTGGAAAGGAAAGTATAAGCAGGTTTTAGAGCAACATCTGCTCCCTTCTTCAGAGAAGGCCTTGCACATTTCAGCAGGACAAAGTTAAACCACATCCTGCATCTGTTCCAGCAGCACGGCTTCGTTGAGGCAGAGTCCAGCTGCTGCACTGACCTGCCTGCAGTCCAGATGTTTCACCATCAGAAAACACTTCACATACAACAAAGAAGAACCAGGAATCCTGGTCCTGATATTTTTCAGTAAAAGGCTTCATTTTCAATATTTGCAAACCATTGCTTTCTGTTCTTATTTACATTTTACAGTGTCCCAACTTTTCTGGAGTTGGGGTTGTCAATGAGATACAGAAGATGGGAGATGGCAGGAACTCTTTTCAAATGTGACCAGTCTTTTATTCTCAAAGAGCACAAACAGCGAGTCAATCAGCCGATGTACTGGGCGGAGCTTAACCTGCCTGAACTGGCGCTGAGCTCATTTTTTAGCTCCAAACGGTCTTTAAAGGTTTGCTTCACCCAACTGCTGCATCCAGTTTTCAGACATGACTTTTCACTCATTTCAACAGTGATGCTGATCTTTTTCTTTCAACCTGAACATTCAAAAAACAACAAGACAGCGTAATTGTTAGCTGTAAAAACAGTTCAAATGACGGTTAGCATCTTTTCAGCTGCACCGTTGAAACGTTTCGTCTACTCTGTCCGATAAAGATGAGGCGAAAAAACCAGCTAAGGAGCAAGATCGTTTGTTTCCTCACCTCTTGCTGTGTGGAATGATGCCAAAGGTGACGGCCAGCAGAGCCACGATACCAACTCCCACCACCAGAATCAGCACCAGGACTTTACCTGCGTAGGTGAGACACATTCAGTCATTCTCCCTCCCTTCAGCTGCCGTTGAACAGGAGAAGCTGCGTCTCTCATGCATTTATTCTGCCACCAGCACTGATGTGAGACAATTTAACACACATAAAAGGGAGTAGCTTAGCTGCTCTACCTGAGGTTGTGCTGTTGCTTTTCTAACAAATCCATTTTAATTTACTCTTAAACCTCACCTCTCACTGGGCTTTTGATTTATTTGTATTTTTTTGTTACAAAGTGACTTTTAAATCAAGAAATACTTATTTTAACATCACCTTCAACAAAATATTAAGTCACATAAGCAGAAGACGTGTAAAAACTTGGTTTCTAAGCTAAGAAATTTAAGCTTCCAAATCAGCATCACTGTTGTCATGGAAACTGACTCTACCTATGGGCGGCCTGGAGGGGATGCTCATCAGCAGAGTGGAGCTCCATTTGCTCCACAGGCCGTAGTTGTGTGAGCGGCAGCGAACTCGCACCACGTAGTCGCCGATGCGCAGGCCGAGCAGCTCGACATGAGGCTCCCGCAGAGGATGCTTCACCTGAAAACAAACACACTACTGATGAGCGACTTCTTTTCTTGGTGCATCATCAGCCTCATCTCTCACATTTACTTCACACAGACAGTCCTGGTGTCACTGATCACACCGCATTCACGGATCTCCTCTGGCAGCACAGCTGCTTTCTTTATGTATTTCTTCATCTGGAGCATCCTCTGTCCCACAAACTAATGAATATCTCCGAGAACAAGGGCGTAACCATGGTTTAGACATTGGGGGGGTCCAAGAAAAACAAAATTGTTAAGTGCATTGTCTACAATTCTTTATTTATATATGAAAAATTGGACATTTAGAACATAGTTTAGAGGACTACATTGACCATGTAAGTTCACATCTAAAGGAATAGTGTAATTTCTCTCAGACAGTGACTGCCCCCCCACTTTGTTTTGGTTAGTTGCTTACTGTTTACTGACCTTAAACACACCTACCAATTACAATTATGCTCTTCCAGTAGTTCTGTAGCAAATAGGACAGCTTCCAATGGAAAACGACCAAATACCCAAAGCATGTTTATGGAAATATTTTAATAAGGACAACTAATGATGTAACAAATTACAGACTTTTCCTTTAACAAAAAATGTGCCGAGGACTTTTAAGTCCAGGTTCATTTCTAGTGTGTCAATGTCTCAAAATGTGCTTTAACAATGAAAAGTCTAATAGTCTAATGTTATTTTTGTTTTAAGTTGTTTTATTTTGAAAGGGGGCGGAAGTTTATTTTGTTGATTCTGTGTTGGATTTCCTGTTCTGGTACAATCTGCTCTGTTGAGCAGCGGCTCCGTCAAAAGTAGAAGTCCAACGTAAAGATAAGGAGAGCCGCTGCTGAGACGGCGGCGCGCCCGGTGGCGCGCCCGGTGGGTCACGCTCATTGACCGCGGCGCAGCCGTTACGTTCCCATGGTAACACACGGAAATAAACTGAAAATAAATAAGACTTAACAAGAGACCGATCCCTTGACAGGGTTCATAAAAGGAGAACATGCATTTTACATATTTTCTTCTGTATATTGGGGGGGGGCAGGTTGGTATTTTCTCAATATTGGGGGGGACACGACCCCCACAAAGAATGCGTGGTTACGCCATAGTCCGAGAATAACCAATAATTTGGTGAAAAATGCCAAAAGGTTTCATCTTTTCTGCCCACTCAGACGTAAGAAATGAAAGGTGTTGAGAGGTGACCGAGGCTCCAAAGTGAGTCCTGAGGAGTCTGGCTGCTTGATTGTTAGTTTAAACAATTTATGGGAATCATTTTAGGAGAAAAACACACAGATAGGCTCAGAGACTTATTAACATTATAGATTCAAAGTGGTCTATTGTGTTAATCAGAGAAAGATAAAGACACGTGTGGATTTATTATGCAGCACTGCAACTTTAATATATTTCTAATGATAAATAAAAGGTTAAAGCTGCTTAATCAATAACTCACAGGCTCAGGAGAACTTTCTGTCATGCTGATGTGTACCGAGAAAAAGCTGCAGACAGATACAGCAACAAAACGTTCTTTAAACTGAAGTGAAAAGCCAATAAAAACTCCAGGATAGGGAGAATTGAACTGCCATTGAATACATCTAACTTCTTCCACACTGAAAAGAAAAAGGCTGGTCTCAGACGAACCTCCCAGGCTGAGAATCTGTCCCACTCCAGCCCTGATTAAAGGCGTTCTGTGGTGCAGAAACAACCAAATTAAACATTATATGCTTCAATCCAACTGCAAATTTACAAATTACAATAAGGCCATCAGACATGTTGGATGTTCTCTAAAACACAAAATACATTTTTCTTAAATCAAACACCAAGAACCCACAAAATAAGGCCCGATATGTTCTAACACGAAAGCTGAGACTGATCAAACTGACTGGTTGGAAAAACGAGTGCACCTACAGGAAACCCCACACCACAGATTCACCTCATCAGTATCCCATGAATGCATTTCAGCCTCCTCTTCTGGAGAAGATAGACTGTAGCTGCAAAAGCTCAGCAGTTTGTTTGTGTCAAACATTAAAGACCTGTACAAATCATCAGTGTCGATCTGCATGTTCCGACTGTAAATGAGCAGCCTGGAAATGATCTATTCATGCTTCCTCATAACGAGTCCCTAACAGAAGCCTAATGGCGCCTCAGGGTGGATCGTTGCTGTTTATGTTTATGCATTTAGACGCTTTTATCCAAAGCAACTTACAAGTAGGTGGGGTAAGGGTAAGGGGGTCTTGCCCAAGGACCCCTACTGGAGGTAGTACCTTTCATCTGAACCCAGGTCTCCCACATGAAAGGTAGCAGTTATACCTCTATGCTATCCAGTCCCCCCTGTGTTATCGGTCAGTCTGATTCCTGCATTATGATGTTTTTTCACTGCTGGAAAATCATGCAAACATAAAAATTTGGAAGTTTTTTTGGCTTTTGAGCACACATTTAGGCTGGTTCCCACGCTCTGTTTTTTCTTTTTAATATGAAAGGTAAATATCCAGTAAAAGCTCGTGTGTGAAGACAGTTTTTATCACTTTAACAGGGAGCCTGAAACATCAGACAAGGCCCTGTGTGTCACCCGGAGGCAGTAACACACGCAGCAGGGTGTGATGATCTCTGTACCTTCCAGTTGTCGGGCTCAGAAACTCGTCTGTACTGCAGCTCGTACTCCAGCGTGATCCAGCCATACTGCAGGTCCTTGGGCACCGGGTACTCCCAGGACAGCAGCGCATTGTGGCCCATCTCATCCCCCCCGACATCCGTCAGCTTGTAGGTCAGGTTGACCGGAGCCTCGGTCTCAACTGTTACACACAAAAAAAGTTGTAAAAAGTTAGCGGATGCTCCTTCAGCCTTTAAAGACACGAAATGCACGACACGCTTCACACTTCTGATCAAACGCTTTCTGCACTGCAACTAATCGCTCAGTCACAAGATCGGAATAAGTCCTCTTTGGTGCAGCCGCAAAGAGTTATGTTCAGGGAATTTGATCAATGTGAATCAATTCAGACAAAGAAAAGCTATGTACAGGAACGTTTGGACTGGTACCTACTGCCCCAAGGAAACAGCCTCATGTCTCCACAGCAAAGTCAAAGAAACCTAAAAGACTGACTGTGGTCATTAAAACTAGAATAAAAACCAGTGGCGATGGACTGGTGGCCGGCTGGGACAGGCTGGATGGTTGGATGGAGCAGTTCTAAAGCAGTCATTCACTCAGAAGTTACCGGCTTTATGTACCTTTATTCCAAGCCAACATCTTTGTGTTGGTAAAGCTGGCCACTCTGGACCCCAGGAGCCGTCTGATGGTCAGATAGGTGAGGTATTGGTGAGCATTTCGATCCACCTTTCTATCATTTCTGAGGGAACACCTGATATGTTGCATCTTTTTCACACAGTCCTGCGACTCTTCCTCTTCTGTTTTCTGGATTTATTCAGGCTTTTGTTGTTGTGCCTCAGTTTTTTGTTCATCTTTGCCTGGTCCCTGTGTTTTTGGGTTTGTCTTATTGGACATTTTGTTATATCCAGAATTCTCATTTAGATGTTTTATTCTCATTTAGATGTTTCATCTCTGCTGGTGTAACTCACAGCTGTGAGACACCACCTCGCCAACCAGGATCAGGTCATTTCTCTCCCCTGCAGACCTAGAAAAGGTCACCGATGCTTTTATTCTATACGGCAATTTATGCTGCAAAACAGGAGAAACACCCAACGACTGCAGCAGCCGCATTACACACATTCTCAGCTTTAGAGTTGACTTTGAATGACAATGAACTGTATTAGATGTACATTTTCTAATAGACTAAACCAAGCTTTCATTTCAAGCTGCAATCCTTTTGTTTTTGGTGCAAGACAAACCTGAGCTGCATGTCTTTGTCAGCATGAGGAACATTTAGCCTCACTCCTGCACCTGTTAAAGTTGTTTCAGCAGTTCTCAAAAGAGCCAGTGAGTCGGACGTTTACACCCACCTGAGCTGTACTTTGAGGGCAAAACCTAAATCTTACCTTTGATGTGTATCTACAGGTCAGGATGGTGGAACATCCTATGACTGAAGAATGGACCGATAAGTTGTCTTTACTCATCCTGCAGCTGAATGCCGCCTCAGTGACATTTAAGTGCATTTGCTCCAACATTATGAAGTTGGTGACCTTTCACCTGCTCCGTCGGGGTAGCAGCGACGTCCCTGAGCTGCTCTGACATCTGAGGGTTAGGGTTAGGGTGCTTTACACATATTTACAGCGATAAATCACACACACGCCTCTGGTGGACTGAGCCAGTCCAGTTCTGAAGCTTCTGGATAATAACAGACATCAAGTCCTAAATAAATGAGATTAGGTGCTGGCAGAGGACTCGTTCTATTTCTACAAAAAAAGAAGGATTTAGGGGCTTTCCGGTGTATGTATTCATCTGTCAAATAGGCTTTAAAAACGATCACTCAGAGAAGGACCATCATACTGAAGCGGCTGCTCATGAAGTCAATGAGAATGCAAACAAGCTTCTGATTAAATCAGGAACTCATTTTTTTTCCTTTGCAAACTGAAATTTACGGGGTCTTCCACAATAAAACTGTCCAGTGATTTATTCCATCTGTTTTCAGTGTTTGCATGGCGACGTGCACGCCTGTGCTTGGCATATCTCAGCATGGTGTGCAGTGTGTCCTTAAAACATTTGAGGAAACTGGACAAAAGAAGAAGTGTCAGGCCTGAAAAACTATTCCTTCCAAGCAGCCAGATGTTATTGTAATCTTTAAAGTGTCCTGATCAACAGTTCTCCAGCTTTCTGAAGGTCTTTCAGAGTTTTTCTTTGGACATTTTCTGCTTCTTCAGTCCTTGTACCTGAACATTTTCAGTGTTTTTTCTTTGTTCAGCCACTTAACTCTGACCTTTGAACCATTCAGGCAGGAAAAAGGCTCCTAACTCAAGGGATGAACCAGTGTTGTGTCGACACAGAACAGACAACTTAGCAAAGAAGCCATTTTAAACTGGATCTTTAGGCTCTTTGTCACAAAGACACATCATTTGTTCCCATTTCTTTAGCTGTATCTCTTTCGACATTTTCTGCTTCTTCAGTCCTTGTTCCTGAGCATTTTCAGTGTTTCTTCAAGCTGGAGAAAATCAGCTCGAGCCCTGAGGCCTCACACTGAATACAACACATACGTGGGGTTATAGATCTCCTCAGTGAGGTCTCGCTGGTGGTTCCTCTGCTTAGCAACTCGACTGTAAAGTGCCTGCTGTGCCACTGAAACAAAGGAGCCTCTGGACAGATGCTGGCAGTAGCCGATTCTTCTGCATGCATAACACGGGGGCCACATCACCTCCACCTCAGCTGACCAGGCTGCACACGGGCCGCTGAAATGTGTGGTCGCTGCCAGCTCTGAAAAGTCAATGCAACCTTCACAGTCTGAGCACTCACTTTGCTTCACTGAGGAAAAGAAATGGTCTCAACTTGTTGTTGCAGCAGTGTGTGAGATTTATTCAGCTTTAAAGTAAAAAGTTCACCTCTTTTTTATTTGTTAAGAACAATTTGTTGTTATATCCAACTAGAAATGTCCTGATTTTGATTGATGGTGAAGAAGAGTACCGTCGAATCGTGCCAGTCGTAATGTTCCAGGTCCACATCAGTCTGTTCTTTACCATTATATCAGTGCATGTGCCCCAAAACAAAGGAAACACTGATTCATGGGCCTAATAAGCCCTTTAAAGTGAACACAGCTGCTTTTGATAAAACTCTTTTCACACCTATGAAACTCCCACTGATTTCTCACGTACTTCAGGTTTTTATTTTCAGACTTCCAGACATACGAGATGCTTCCTTTGATCCATGTGAGGAGGAGAGACGGGCTGATTTAGGCTGGGGAGGGGAATTTATCTATCTTTTCACTCCAGGTTGGAATCCAAACTGAATAATCCGTGAACTCATGCAACCTCATCTATTCACGGGAAGCAGAGTCTTGAAGGTGTTTTACCTTATTATTTTCTGCTCAAGTGCGTTTGGAGACACCTGCTGCTCTGCCTGCAGGTCTCTGAAGGTCTGCTGGCAGCAGAGCATGAGGATACTCCCTCACACCTGCTCCCCTCCACTCTTTTACTGTGGTGAACGTTGGTCAGAACATCCGAAAACTTACAAACAGGAGAACAGAAGAGAGGAGGAACTCTCCCCCTGGCTGATCTCCTTCGTTCGAGATCCGCAACAGAATCTTAAAAAGCACAAAAAAAGAAATCAGATGGTTTAGAGTCAGGCTCCTTACCTATTTCTGCTACATCCAGGCAGTGCACCTGGGAGGTGTAGTTCCCGTGGGCGGTGACCGCCGTCACATTCATGCAGTAGATCTCCCAAATAGACGTGTGACTGCTGTCGAAGTGGCAGCTGTTGGGGCCGTCCGTCACATAGTCTGGACACTCGTGTTTGGGCCCCTTACTGCAAACACCAAAGAAAAGATCTCACCACTTGCTTTCCAAATGTTTACACACCATTCACACTTTCATGTGGGACAATGAGTCGAAGCATGCAGCCAGTGTAGAAGATGCTCCACAGCCGTCCTGCACAGAGGCTCGAAACCAACCGGAGGGCGGCTCATCCGTGCTTTTTTAAAAAAAGAGGACAAGCTGTGGGTGTTTGTTGCATTTCTGGTTGCTGCTCAGATAAACTCAGAATAACCCGTAGAAACGGCAACTAAATAATCTAAAAAATATTAGATTATTTCATGCACCGAATTTCTAAAATAATCAGAAATCATATTGTTACAACGCACCAAATTCAGTTAAAATGCCTCTTCTCAAGTCTTTTATGAGCCATTAGTTTGAGCCTGCAGTTTCCTTTGGTAGATAACTTAAATCCAAAAGTTAGATCAAAAGCAATGATTTGCAAATCCAATATTAATAAGTTAATAATGAAGTTAATTAATAAATGAATGTTTCTTTTAAGGATTGTAACTTTGACCTATTTCTATCTGACTCACACAGATAAACACACGCCGCCCCTTTAAATACATAAAAGACTAAACAAAGCTGAATGAAATTAGGTTTAATGTATCAGAAAGCAACATTAATCTCACTCAGTGAACTGCATCGCGTCTAATTAGTCTGTATAATTCAGACTGTGTGGTTGTAGCGTAGTTTGTCTCTAAATACAGTCTAAATAAAAATCCTTCTCACTGGCTTAGAAATACTAGAAGCTATTAAAAGCCAGCCGGTCAGTGTCAGCTTATGCTTTTATTTCTAGTGTAATGTTGTAAAATCTTCCTGAATGGCAGCCAGAAGCTAAACCCATTTATATGAACTAATTCAGCTTGGAAAAAGCCTAAATTGAAAATGCTTATCCTAAAATTGTCAGAAATCACCTTGAAGCGAGCTCTTTTCAAACGGTTCATGTTTTCCCAGCTGCTTGAGTCATTGTTGAACAGATAATCCCAGATTTACATTTGTTTTCACAAAAACACGGCTGCAGGGCAACAGTAACAATCAATGTGGCTGTGAGCGCGGATGCCATATGGGGGCAAAGGTACAATCCAATTTGTCCTGATTACTGGGAGCATTTTGTGCGTTGTGTGGGAGCCACACGGGCCAGCTGGCATCCGTCTGAGGCCATGTGCGACAGCGTTCAGGATTTCAGAGCTGCTCTCAGATATCGACGTCTTAAAAGCTTCATGCTGAAGCCCAACACCAGAGTTCAAGCTGGAAGGCCCCGAGCTGATGTGTTGCTCATGAATGTGTGCTGATGGGCGAGTTTTTCCTTCGCTTTTGTTCTCTTTTTGCAACAAAAACCTCACTGAAATATTGATTTTGCACCGCTGAGCTCAAGCTTCAACTCAGTTTGTATCATTTTATTTGAATAATCCAGAGAGCAGGTCGAAGCACAACACTTGTGGAAGTACTCCAGGGGAAACGCTGCAGTTATGGACTTTCAGACGTGACACACTGTGTTCATGTGAGCTGCACGTACTCTTTGGAGTATGTGAGGATGTAGGTGACCTCCTCGCCGTCCGTCAGGTTGTCCAGCGGGTGCCACCAGCAGGTGAAGTCCTCCATGTTGGGCGAGCGGCAGTAGTAGATGTGAGGCCTCGTTGTCACGGTAACCACCTCCTCTGCTCATGTAAATAAATAAATTAAAAAAAAGCCCAACAAAGTCCAGACAGTGTTCAGACATATTCACACGCCATTTCTGTTCACAAAATACGATTATTCATAGGGTTTTTCTGGTTTTCCTCAAGTGTTTTGTGAGACTTTGTTCTTTTTTTTTCCATTTAAATGACGCATTTCACCAACCAAAGGGTTGTATGATAAAATTAGATTCAAGTCTTTGTTACCTGGCTCTACAAATCCTTAACCTCCACTCAGACAAAACCAGTAGTTCTGCTCTTTCTTTGCTAACCAGGTTTTCTTTGTGCTCGTTTTAAGCATCATTTGACAGTTGTTCCACTCAAAATATACTGATTGCCTGATCTTACTGCAGTTTAGACGAGAGAGGGCAGGAAATACATCTATTTCTGCTGTTTGTAATCACAGCTGCACAAAGAACTTCAACTTTTACCTTCATGCACAACAAGTGCATTTAGCTGTGAGATCCCATCTCAACCCCACGCCACATAGAGGTCAATCATATCCTGCTGACTGAATATTCTCCATTCATAGACTAATTTCATCTGTGCTGGTTCCAAAATATAAAAGCATTTATGGCACATTCTGATTCAGCAGCTAATGCCTGGCTCCCATGGTACCGTGACGCATATCTTGCAGTTTTTAAATCATTATTGGGGTGATGTTTTGTCATATCAATGAACAATTTAAAAGATTTGGTCCTGAAAAAAGACTTCACTGCATTATGCTTAAATTTGGCAGCTGACATTTGATAAATGTCTAACACTGACTCGACTGCATCAGTCTGATTCTGTCAGTAATAGCAGAATAGATGACAGGAGACTGTTTTCTTCAGGCAGTTTAAGCTGGAGCTCAGGACATAAACAGCTTTGTTCACCTAAAGTTGGCATCGTAATTGAACAAGTTTAAAAGAGACACTCCCAAACTCTGACATTAGACCAAAGAGACCTTCAATCTCACTCTTCAGGACCACCGTAGTTAGGTTTAAAGATGCTGACCCTCACACACAACAGAAAGTCACATGACCTGCCCCTCCCACCCCTCACCTGATTTACTCCCTCATCCACTACATCGTCTTTGTGCTGTGGCTTCAGCAGGGTTACCTGCCCCCCCGTGCTTTGTCTTTTCCAGTAAAACGGGATTTTTTTTGCACATGTGGGTCGGCGAATCCTTCGCACTGAAATCTGCTTTTGGCCACATTAAACAGAGTAATGTGGACAGGCCGATAAAAATGGGATCTGAGCAGCGAATCGTAGATTGAGCATCTGAGGTTGAAATCACCACATATTAGAACCTTTCTTTTTTTAAATTACATGCTGATACGTAGAACCTTAGAGGTGACACAAGGTGCGCTTTCTTTTCTTTGCACGGCTACCAAAGTATAACCGTGAGTGAAATGAATGTCATCAGGACATTTAGGGCAATTCAGCTCAGTTTTCATACATTTTAAAGACTGTAATTATGAGAGTACAGTACAAGCTGTGCAGGGTGACTTCAGGTGAGCTGGAATTTTCACCTAAAACCTTAAGAAGTGGATTATAACATAACTCTGTGTCTGGGAGATTTTAAATTATCTTAATCTGTGGATTTACTTTGAGCTTTAGCTCTTGAGCTCAACATGCGTTTCTTTACAGGACACTTAATGTACTCTAAAAGACGTTAAAAATGGCTGTTTATTCCATTTAAAATGAAACCCACAGAAGTGGAGAGTGGGCTCAGTGTTTCATTACAGCCTCATTACGCTCCACCAGTGTTGAATCTCACTGTATTTTCAGCACAAAGAGCAGTAGAAACACAGATATAACATCCCCGCCCACCACATCCTCTTAAAACACAGCATAACAAGTAAGAAATGTATTTAAAACCTGTGTATAATACATGCAAATGTATATAAACTCGGTGGTCAGCACCTCACGGCTCCAGGTTCTAATCCCAGCTGGTTCTTTCTGTGTTGCATGTTCTCCTCGTGTTCAAGGCTTCTCTCCGGCTTCCTCCCACCGTAAAACATGCATGTGACAGTGCTGATGTTTTCATTGGTGCCAGACTGTCATTCCACACAGGAATCTATCTGATAAACACTGTGACATTTGAAAATACCATTTCTGCCTGAGGACGAAGCTATTGATCCAAATTTCTGATAAATACGAGTGAACATCCTATAACTGCAAATAGATCAGTTCCCAGATCACTTTCATGTTGAATTATTTCACCCAACTGCAAGCCAAACTCCCCACGAAAGCTTTTACAGAGACGACAGCAGCTTTTCTGTGTTTTAGTCGTCTGATCGCAGAGAAAGATCTCAAAGATCGCACCACGATAAGCAGACTGTGTTTTAAATCCAGCTAAAATTCACATCAAGTTGGCTGAAGAAGCGAGTTGTAATTTTGCTGGAAGGGAAATCGAATCTTTGGCTCCAATTACAAACAGAAAAGCATTTAATGAGAAGATGGTGATGGACAGGATGGTGGAGAAGGCATGAGGAGGCCCTCCAGATGGGAAACCACAGGGGGAAATAACGAATCAATCATTCAGCTGTCATTTCGCCTCTGCTTCACTTCCACAAAATCCACCTCCTAATTTCATCAGTTTCTACTTCAAACGCACACAGGATGAGTTATTGAATCCATCCCGGTCTGATGGACTGTTGGTCCCATGACTGCGATTTAGATCAGTGCAGGAAAACTGATCAGAGAGCAGCAGGAGGTCCGACTGCCTTCACTGCTCGGCTTGCAGCTTGAGAGGGAAAGAGATGCTAAACATCACCAGAGACCATGTGAAATAAGGTTTCCACCACTCAACATCTGCCCATAATGTCTTATAAAACAGCTTTAACAGCGTTAAAGTGACACCACAGATTTTGGCCATTCGACCTGATGACGAAGTTCGCTTCGAATTCGGTTGTTATGGCAGAAAAGAGACATTTCACTGCTTTTTGGGGATCTTGATCAGCTCAAACTCATAAGTTTGGACTCTGGTTGATCCTTTAACATCCCGTCTGACGTTTTAAATGTGTCGTCCGTTTATGTAAATCATGAGGTTTCCTGTTCCTCCAATATTCTGTTCGTCAGGTCAAAAGATGCTTATTTATGACACCGCAAAGCTGCCAAAAAAATAGGATTTACTGCCTTATTCAGTTCAACTCGGAGACATTTTGGTCCTCCCAATTCTTTCAAGGCTCATTTGTCTTTAGGTTCATCTGGTTGCATCCTGGTAAATTTCATAGAACTGGATTAAAGACCCTGTTTAGTTCTGGAGCCTTCGGCCACATGGAAAGGTTGTTTCTCAGGTGTGATTTGTCACTTCGTCATCTCATCATACTCTGAAATAGTTGTGTCGCACAAAACTCAACGTCCTCGCCATCATGTAAAAGCAAGAGCCCTGAGACGACATCAAAGTAGCGAGAAAATCATGTGCCCTTCGCTGATCTCATCAGGAGGCAAGCAGTAATCCATCAGAGAATGCAGAGAGTTGTGCTTGGCCTGCAGCGGGGAAACAAAGGCCCTGTGTTCACTGTAAGAAGCTCAGCGAGCCGCACTACAGGGACTTCATCAACAACAACAACTTCCAAGAAATAAAGCAGGAGAGAAGGCCTGCCGGGAACCAATAAATCTATACGAATTCACACCTGCAGCAAATCAGATTGGACACAACGACTCGGGTTTTCTGGGGCAGCCATGAAAAACCAAGTTTATCTTTAACAGCAAATTAAGTTGGGATTTAATGGCATTAAGACACCAGGTGGGCATGATGTAAGAGGATGGAGGTCAGGTCTCATATTTCTTATATAAACTGTCAGGCTTTCTGCCAGAAGGCATTCAGTTTCATTCCTGAAAATCTGCTTGTTTGGACACCGGACGCATAATCCAATAACACAAATGGGTCTTTGTTTTCATCTCTGTGCAAATGAATATGTTTTGAATAAGTGGATCGATAAATAGATGGACCAGTGAGAGCTTCTCAGACACTGGAACAGTTTGCTTTAAAGCAGCACAAAATAAACTGAGATGATATCCCTGATCCTGTCCGAAACGTCTCCGCCACAGAAAGACTCCGCCCTGCTCTTTATGAAAGTAGAAGAAGAAGAACTCTCAAGCTCCATCCTAGTGCCCAGACAGGGGGTGTGATGTCACGATGGCTCCTTCTTCAGATTTCAGCCAAATAAAACAAAAAGTAAACCAGCATCAGCCACATTTGTGTTCTAGAAATATATAGTAAAATATGTGCGTTATATTCCAGGGTCCGACCTTTAAGGTCAATTCAGATGTAAGACGGGTGTTTCTCCTGCCCCCTGCAGGGTTGCTATGTTACAGGACAGTCCTCTGGGTTGTTTCAGGACTTGTTGTCGTAATAAGTTAATGGTTCAACCTTTTGAAACCCAAATACTGCCAGTGAGTTTGACAGAGAGAAAATTCAATTATCCTTCCAAGCCAGAAATCTGCAGGAATGAACTGTTGGCACTGACAAGATGCTGTAAAAACCGAAACTTTTGTGCTATTTGGCACAACTGAGAAGCCAACAAACTTCAGTCAAGTTTTAGCTGAGCTGAAGCTTGATTTTGCACAACGTGAGAGGAAATTCAATCTAACAAAGACACTGATGAAGCCTGAGCCTGGCACCGGTGGAACAGCTCTGTGACAGAACAGTTCCCACAAAATAAGCTGATTTATTTGTTTCCAGGATTAAATCTAATTAAGTTTTTTGTAAGTAAATTTGCAGAAAATGTTTCCCAAAATGTCTCCCAGTGACAACAGAGAGTCGCACGAAGGTGACGTCGTCATCCAGGATGTCACAAGCGATGCCACCGACATCTGCTTTTAGCTTAAATCTGACACCAGATCCAGCTTCAACAGTCTCCCCTTTGGATCTCTGGGATGTAAGACTGGATGTATCAGTATGAAGTGAAAACTCATGAAAAGGCAGAAAACAGAAGTCATGTGATGCTGCCATGTTTATCAGGAGCATTTCATTACCGTAACTCCTGCTTTGTGCCTCTGTCGTGCTCAGAAAACAGCTGCTGAAGTAAAGAAATGACCAAGTCCAGTCGAGCTGACTCCTAATTTCAAAACCCTGCAGACACATCCGGGGAATGATTGAAGGCAAGAGGCTGATAAGTCTGTCATTTCAGTGTCAACCAGCCCACTGACTTTGGTCTGATGAGAAATGCTGCAGTCGAGCTTTAATCAGGACCATCTGCACAGCGCCTAAATCATCTGTCAGCAGGGCCTCTGCTGTGGATAATAGATGTAAGTAATTATGAAATTAATGAATAAGATTAATTATAATTAACTGCTCTCACAGTTTCCCTGGAGACAGAAGAATCTACAGGCTGGAGGAGATTCGTTCTCTTTGCATCAATTAGCTGTATGCAGGAATCCTTGATTTTCTGTTGACACACATTTTACAAGCCAATTACAGCCTAAAAGTCTTATTAATCAAACTTTTGACACTTGAGCCGTTGGTATATAAAAAATAAACTGATTTTCATGATGTTGTTGGAATGAAAACTGATATAAAACTAAATAATATCAATAAATCACTGACAGTTTCCCAGCATGTACAGTGTTATTCCCTGTGCTTTCATGGCTTTCCCATCATGTGTTCTTGAACTGTTTGGCACAAAAAGCTGCGTTTGCTGCTTGCACAGACTGAAAGACTTCAATATAAAGCTAAATTCAAACTTCAGCTGCATGAAGTTCATCAGAAAAAACATTCTATGTTTTTATTTGATTTAAAAAATGGACTAAGAGCTGAAATGATTCAGTTCTGTTCACGTTCAACACGTCATGTGGAGGATTATTAACTGAATCTGTGTCAGTACATGAATCCTTTTCCCACTTATTAACTGTGGATGTGACCAAGCTGGCAACACGACTGACTGATGAAGACATTTATTACATATATTTACCACACGGGATTCAGCTAAAAAGCAAATAAAGACAAATCTTTGGTGACACAAGTACTAATTTTACTTAATGTGCTGTTACTAAACTTTCAACTGCAGACATATTCTTCTTGACTGGATAACAAGAGCACAAAAGTAACTCAAACAGAACCATAACATTCAAAGTTTTGAGCTCACCATGGCTGTTTCTTGACTTTTGACTGACTTCCTGGGCGATGATCCGACTGCTGCCCACCAGAGGAAGCAGACAGAGCAGCAGCCACAACATCCTGCGACCGTCCGCCAACCTGTGGACAAACAAAAACAAGGAAAAGCTGAGGAAACCCTGCAGGGATTAACTCAGTGTGGGAAAGAGTAGCTCCAGTGCGATAACATCCAAGAATAGAAGCTTGAGAGACATGGGACATTAAGATTTTACAGGGCAGCAGTGTGATGGCCCTGGAGCTGTTTGAGTCCCAAAACTGAGCAGCAGTGATGGCGAATCATCTCCCCCAGTCGTGCTACGCATCACAAGGGATGAAGCCCACCACTTCCTCCCACCCTGATCAGCTGTGAGCGGCACTGCTGCATCAACAGATTTCCCTAAAATGTTAAAACTGCATCTTCATTGTTTCTGTAATCTGACATTTTTTATGTCAGTGCACATGATGCTCGGCTAAATTATGATGGAAGCCGATAAAAATCCAAATACCCTAAAAACAGATTGTGTTGATGTGATTATCCACTTTAAGACAAACAGGAAAGTTATTATTCATTTCGTGTTTTGATTCCTAAAATGAGACGGTTTCCCTGAGAAGACCCCAGACACGGGAGGCAATCCAAAAACCCAAAGTTTGATCCGGGCCAAAGCAGTAAAGTGAAGGCAGACAGAGCAGTAAGCAGAGAGAGGATGGGCAAGTGGAGGAGATGGAGCCAAGAAGGCCCAAAAGCACACAGGGAGCACAGCAATCCGGCTAAAGACAACCGAGGAGAAGAAATACAGGGCATCAGGTGGAGAATAACAGAGTCTGTAGGACTAAAGGGAGGAAGCAAAACTCCCAAACATGACAGCAATGTTCCATAAAGCCGGTGACACTGTGCTGGAATCAATCATCACGGCACAAAATGTCATTACAGAGCAATTCCCATCAGATTTGATATGTTGAAGTATTCTTTTTACCAGATTTATCACTTTGTCCCACAATGGAAAACATTCCACCTTAAAACCTACCAGAAGCTGTTCGGGGGGCCGTTGTCAGTGGTTTCATAGGTGGAGGTGGAGGGGGCCGATGACTGTTGATGTGTGGCCTTTGTGGTAATTAACAGAACAAAAAAAGCTGATTCACACATGAAAACATGCCACCAGGTGGTTGCATAACCTTCTTAGACGTCTTAGCTCAAAAATGTTTTTTCATCCAGGAGTTTAAACCTCTAATACCTTAATGACATTTTTATGTTCTTTCTAGGGTTTCCAAACATTTGGTTAATCAACTAAGCAGGTTGCTCTGTGACCTCATTGTACGCTAATCCACGAAAGGCACAAACCGGTGCCACAGCGCTGCGGCACATAAAGCTACACGCTACGATAAAACAAGGAAGACACGTATGAAACAAAATATCATAAGGCGAACTTGTTAAAACTGTTGGAAAAAAGATAATCTGCAGGTTTCTATGGTCATTTATGTGAAAGCAATCAGACATTAGGAGGTCTGCTGAAAGCTCATGTTTTCTAATCAGCTTAGTCCACTAAACCACTCCGCCACAGAACACTGAGAATATGCAGCATAATGGAGGTCATGGATGTCCATTAGAATATGCTGTTAGAGGATAAAGCTACTGGATATATATGGTATGCTGCAGATTTATTTATTAATTTATGTGTTTTTTTCAAGAGGAAAGATCCAGATGTCAGGGATTGAGCTGCCACCAAATGAGGAATGTGTTTGTTTGAGTTCCAGAAGGAAAAGAGATGAAAACAACCCCTAAAACGGTTTCATCCATGTTCTTCTACTGTGAAACAATGACAATAGACACGTGTGTTCATCTAAACCAGAGGAACTGCAGAAGACGAGCAAAAACGGAGCTCTTTCAAGCTCCATCGTCGTGCTTTAGGAGACGTCGGGCCACTCATTTTCCTAAACCTAAACCAGTGCTTCAGGAGCCTGAACAAAACCGAGTGGCAGCAGTGGGAAAAACCCTTAAGAATAAGGAAGTGGAACAATGTTTATAAAGAATCAAAGTCTCTCGGGTGAAAAACAAGCACCAATTCTTTTCAAACTGTGGGACTTTCTTCACCATCTCGACCTCGTCTTGAGCTGTCAAAGGTCGTGACTATTTCTGTTGATCCATTTTCAAAGGAAAAGAATGCGACTCCAGCAACGATCAATCGAGCCCTTCGAACTCATCTTTGATCCTTGAAATGTACAGAATATATGTGTTAATTCATCTCAAAGCTTAATGTGAGTTTAAATATACTTTCTGCTGGCTGAGGAACCATCAGGGACTGCTCACCAACCAGGAAACCCCTTGTTGTGAGTCAGCTAAGCAACTACAAATAGCCTTTAACCTTTCTAGGAATTACGAAGCTAATGAACTTTAAACACAGCGTGTGAATTAATTTCCTTCCTGAGCTGCAGCCACTTTAAATCTTTTAAGGTGCTAAAAAAGCTCATCCTCTTAGTTTCTCCGACTTAGACCAAGCTCACCATTTGTCTGTGAAATCTGCAGCCGAAAAACCCAACAATGAACACCCCTATCAGCCGTGCTGCTGTTGGATAGTTAGTTAGTTAGATAGTTAGTTGGTTAGTTTGATAGTGTGATAGATAGTTGGTTAGATAGTTTGATAGTTGGTTGGATAGTTGGATAGTTTGATAGTTAGTTGGTTAGATAGTTGGTTAGATAGTTTGATAGTTGGATAGTTTGATAGTTAGTTTGATAGTTGGTTGGATAGTTGGATAGTTTGATAGTTAGTTGGATAGTTTGATAGTTGGTTGGATAGTTAGTTGGATAGTTTGATAGTTGGTTGGATAGTTTGATAGTTAGTTGGATAGTTTGATAGTTAGTTGGATAGTTTGATAGTTGGTTGGATAGTTTGATAGTTAGTTGGATAGTTTGATAGTTGGTTGGATAGTTAGTTGGATAGTTTGATAGTTGGTTGGATAGTTGGTTGGATAGTTTGATAGTTGGTTAGATAGTTGGTTGGATAGTTAGTTGGATAGTTTGATAGTTGGTTGGATAGTTAGTTGGATAGTTTGATAGTTGGTTGGATAGTTTGATAGTTGGTTGGATAGTTTGATAGTTGGTTGGATAGTTTGATAGTTGGATAGTTTGATAGTTGGTTGGATAGTTAGTTGGATAGTTTGATAGTTGGTTGGATAGTTTGATAGTTAGTTGGATAGTTTGATAGTTAGTTGGATAGTTTGATAGTTGGTTGGATAGTTAGTTGGATAGTTTGATAGTTAGTTGGATAGTTTGATAGTTAGTTGGATAGTGTGATAGTTAGTTGGATAGTTGGTTGGATAGTTTGATAGTTAGTTAGATAGTTGGTTGGATAGTTTTATAGTTAGTTGGATAGTTTGATAGCTAGTTGGATAGTTTGATAGCTAGTTGGATAGTTAGTTGGATAGTTTGATAGTTAGTTGGATAGTTTGATAGTTAGTTAGATAGTTAGTTGGATAGTTTGATAGTTAGTTGGATAGTTAGTTGGATAGTTAGTTGGATAGTTAGTTGGGTAGTTAGTTGGGTAGTTAGTTGGATAGTTTGATAGTTAGTTGGATAGTTTGATAGTTAGTTAGATAGTTTGATAGTTAGTTGGATAGTTTTATAGTTAGTTGGATAGTTTGATAGTTGGTTGGATAGTTTGATAGTTAGTTGGATAGTTTCAGTGATTCTTTTGAGTGTTTAGTCCATCTTAAAGTTTGCGTCAGGTGCTTATATCACCTCATGCTCCTCTGAAAGAACTGGCCAGGTGCCCCGTGTGAAAAATAAATCATAGTTAACCGATTTGTTTGCTGAACTGGTTCATGGGACGTCTATAACTTTGACCTAACATGATTCTCTTTAAGCTTTTTATTTCCCCTGCCTTTGTCTTCATCTTTAACTCCTTCATTCCTGTCCCCCACACCACCAAACCCCACGACATTTAAGGTGATAATACATCATTTCAACACCGCAGATCAGCCAGAAAACATGGAAAAGCTGCAGGCTACAGGACCTTTAGGTGCAGGATTCAACCAGCTGCTGACAGCTGTTTTAGTGTCAACAACAGCAGATATCAAACAAAGGGAGAAATATTTGTCTTATGTCAAATATATCTGTGTGAACTGGAAACAGTCACATGGCAGGATTAGGAGCTTTGCCGTCTTCTCTCATGAAGGAAAGGATGAGAAAACTGACATCCAAGCAGTCACAACAATTTCAACTCCGTCCTCCAGAGCTAAGACAACAATCACAGCGAATAATCACAGCCTTGATCTCACAGGAGAGAGGATTACACAGAGGATTCACAGGGTCTTATCTGGCAGCTACATCCTCGTGTGAGAGGACCGTCCAGCGACTCGCTCGTGAAGCTGAACACGCAGCCTGACACCATCTAAACCACGTCACTGGGTCAAGAACTTCCGCTCCAGGCATCTAATCCACCAGACTTCTTCCTCAAACTCTCTTCTCAGAAACACTCAGAGCTCGGTGGAAGCTTGGTTCCAGATATTTTATCTATATTCTCTTTCTTTCTGGTATTCTAACATCTCGGTGGTTTTCTTTTGTCTTTTTAGGACGGGTTTCTAACTCTTTGATTTCACCGTCTATCAATAAAAAGAAAGAAACGTCAGCTGATCAAGTTATTCATCCACAGGGGAGGGAAGTTACTGTTGCTGCCTTCATTGATTAGTCCCTGTTCACAGAAAGTAATTGCAGTCATTATGAGGGTATTTGGAAGGATATTAGTTCATGTTTGCCCCTTTTATTTAGCTTTTAAACCCTGATAAATGCCACTTCAGGGAGGCACAGGACACTAAAAAGGCTGTAAAGTGTTTCTGATGCATTTTGATGGGTGTAAATTAAGATACATTTAACTCCAAGTTTGGGATTTGGCTATTTGCTGATACAACTCCCGCAAAAGACTCGCTCGTGAAGCTGAACACGCAGCCTGACACCATCTAAACCACGTCACTGGGTCAAGAACTTCCGCTCCAGGCATCTAATCCACCAGACTTCTTCCTCAAACTCTCTTCTCAGAAACACTCAGAGCTCGGTGGAAGCTTGGTTCCAGATATTTTATCTATATTCTCTTTCTTTCTGGTATTCTAACATCTCGGTGGTTTTCTTTTGTCTTTTTAGGACGGGTTTCTAACTCTTTGATTTCAGTCACATGGGTGGTTTATGAAATGAGGGGGCGTTGCGTTTATGAGTGCAACCCCTTCCCTCAGGCCTCCATGATTCTGCCAACTTTCAGGCACATTGAGATGATATAACAGCCTGAGAGTGGAAACAAATCTCACACACATGACTCTGAATGAACACATGAGCCCATTTCTGTCACCCGAGGGTCGACATACATTCAGGAAAGTCCAGTTTTATGCTACAGACAAACAAAAAGCCCTTTAATGCAGCTGATATGTACCCAGAAAAAGACCATTTTACCATTTCAGAGAAGTAGTTTTACACGTCTAATGTGCCATTAAAGCTAATTACTTCAGATAAGATACTGCTGCACTGCAGCAGATTACACTTGTGATCTCTATTCCACTGATAGTGTGTTTATCTTCAGGGTTATTGTCCTGTAAATGCACAGTGCACGTGGTGAAACTGCTCTGACACCTGATGGATGTCACAAATAAGAAGGTGTATCCTTAGAAAGCTGTATGTTCAGGGTGTTTATGCAAGCTTTTTATCACAAACATAATTCAAAGTCCCCCCTCTGTGATAAGTGGAGGAACATGATGCAATGTATTATCGTGAAGTTGCATAAACTGTGCAACAAAGCGGATAGCTTTGGGTTGGAGGAGATCTTAGAGCTTATAGAGTTGATATCTGATGTACTGAAATGAGTATCTGCTGAATATAAACATTGAACATGTTATTTACAGTAAATATTGATCCAGTCCTATTTTCTTTAGATTTGGCCTCCAGACTTTCTTTTAATCCTTTAAAGTGGTCTTTAACAACAGTTCTCCAGCTTTCTGAAGCTCTTTCAGAGTTTTTCTTTGGACATTTTCTGCTTTTTCCCTCATTTTCAGTCCTTGTTCCTGAGCATTTTCAGTGTTTTTTCTTTGTTCAGCCACTGAACTCTGACCTATGAAGCATTCAGGCAGAAAAAAGGCTCCTAACTCAAGGGATGAACCAGTGTTGTGTCGACACAGAACAGACAACTTAGCAAAGAAGCCATTTTAAACTGGATCTTTAGGCACTTTGTCACAAAGACACATCATTTGTTCCCATTTCTTTAGCTGAATCTATGAAAAACAGCAAAGAAAACACAGTTTGACAGACAGAAAATAGGATTTCTGCAGCAACAAGGTGATTCCCAAAGAGCTATTAGCTGAAAACTTGGCATATCTCAGCATGGTGTGCAGTGTGTCCTTAAAACATTTGAGGAAACTGGACAAGTGGAGGACAAAAGAAGAAGTGTCAGGCCTAAAAAACTATCTCCAGCAGATGAACAGGATCTGAAAGTGATGTCCTTAAGAAAGAGGAAAAAATCCAGCTGTGACCTGACAGGACCTGAGAGATGCATCTGGACCTTCAGCTGATCCATCTACTGTTGGCCCAAGCCTCATCAGAAATGGTCTCCATGGAAGGGTGGCTGTCAAGAAGCCGTTCTTAAGGAAGGGAAACAGGGAGAAAAGGCTGAGCTGTGCCAAATGACACAAGAAGTGGACTGAAAATCAGTGGCAACAGGTCTTATGGAGGGATGAATCCTCCCCAGAGCCCGGACCTCAACATTATTGAAGCAGTGTGGGATCATCTGACAGAGAACGGAACAAAAGGCAGCCCACATCCAAAGAAGAGCTTTGGGATGTCCTTCAAGAAGCCTGGAGAACTATTCCTGAAGACTCCTTAAAGAAATGACAGAAAGCTTTTCCTCAACATTTAGGAGTGGCTCGATGCTTTTACACAGTACTGCATCTGTAAAGATAAGCAGCACATAACCTGCATAAGATGCAAAAATCTAAGTATTTTTAGTCATTTTAGTTGGATGCTTTTATACCAAAACCACAGCTACATTAACACACTGCACATGAAGATTAATTTCTGGTGGTTTTAGCTTCAAATTCAGAGCATCTACTATATAAACACACTGGCTCGTGCCCTGAGGAGCCTTGTTCTTGTGCACTGGTGCTGTACAAATAAAACCGTATTGAATCAAGTCATGAGTGAGTGAAGCTGCAGAGGCGAACATGATTAATGTTGGTCAGTGTCAGACAGCAGCGTACAACAAAGCAGTTATGAAATTCATATCGAAGAAGTCTGACGCTGCTGACCTCAAAACACATAATCAGATCATCTCAACCTAACGAGGCAGTGCGTCTCTGATTAATCACAGGAGGAATTTTAATCCCGATGGGCAAAAAACTCTGATGTAATCAACAACCATGTGTCATGTCATGATCCAGTTATAGATTCAAAATGAGCTGTGAGAAGCCATGTTGTCTGAAGCTCATTACATTAACTGTGCTGTCCTCAAACGGCTCTCCAAAACACCATTTATCAAATCTGGAAATTAACCCGTTAGTTCGTTATCTAGAGAAACATCAACTCAGAAAACTAAACTCGGCCATTTTTGGCTGCATATCCAGTCATCTCCCACAACATTTTGGGCTCTTTTCCACCATTAAATGCACAGCTTCTCACAGCTCAAGACACGATTTCAAAACCGTTTGCACTTCTGCGGTTTAAAAATGAAGGAAGAACTCTTTTATTTTCCAGTTTCTTTTCCTTAAACGGATACATTTCTTTCTGTGCAGCGATGCTTCTTTGATGAACACAGAAACAATAATTAGAATCAACGTTTCACATCCCAAACAACACAGCTGAGAGACATCACCATCAGAGATGTGATGACAGACTGAACAGCAGCTCCACAGGTATGCTTCACCTGTTGCCATGGTGACCGGCGCCCAATAGCACTAAGTACCACTTTTTCCCTCGTCAGCTGATCAAGTTATTCATCCACCGGGGAGGGAAGTTACTGTTGCTGCCTTCATTGATTAGTCCCTGTTCACAGAAAGTAATTGCAGTCATTATGAGGGCGTTTGGAAGGATATTAGTTCATGTTTGCCCCTTTTATTGAGCTTTTAAACCCTGATAAATGCCACTTCAGGGAGGCACAGGACACTAAAAAGGCTGTAAAGTGTTTCTGATGCATTTTGATGGGTGCAAATTAAGATACATTTAACTCCAAGTTTGGGATTTGGCTATTTGCTGATACAACTCCCGCAAAAGGGTCTTAAATGAGCTTTAGATATGCAGCCAGATGTGCATCTACTTGGATGACAGCGCTGAAATCTGTCCAGATATTTTCTTTTAAAATCTATAGCAAAAATGAAGCTTCAGTGTCAACAAATATTCTCGGATTCCTGAAACTTTAGATTTGCTCTTTCTTTTACTGCAAAGTACAACGTTGTTTTTTTTGTTTAAATCTATCTAGACATTGATAAATATGAAGGTAAAAGCAGTTTTCACTTGGTTTGAGTGAAGGAATTCATTTTATAGCAAAATCCCAAATCATGCAGAACTCACGAAAAGCTTTTTCTCGGATTTCTGAACCTTTAGATTTGCTCTTTCTTTTACTGCAAAATACAACGTTGTTTTTTGTTGAAATCTATCTAGACATTGATAAAACCAGAAATTAAATCTGTTCACTGCTTTTATTCTCTTATTACTGACCCACTGCACAGCTTCACTGATGCTCTAAATGCATCACTGTTGATGTTCCAGTGCTGCAGGACCTGGGAGATTAATCAAATTAAAGACGCTTTAAATAATCGTCATGACGGGGCTCATAGGGCTGCATCATGGAATAAAGACTGTTTCATCACAGGCAGCAAGAAGAAAGAAAGGCATGCTTTATGCACACCTTTACAGGTGCAGCCAGGGAAGCCCGACCACCAAAGTCGGGATGCAGTGATTTTCCATCAGATCGAAGGGAGGACCGTCTTTTTTTCAAACGGCGTCTTTAAGGCGAACTTGAATGAATTGAATACCATCCTTCCATTTTCTATACCGACAGTCCGTTAATCGGGTAGCGGGGGGGGGGCTGGAGCCTATCCCAGCAGTCATTGGGCGAAAGGCGAGGTACACCCTGGACAGGTCGCCATCACATAAGATGTTAAAGAAATTTTAAACTCTTAGTTACACCCTGTTGTAACTGCTTCTGCAGGCTCTCTTTGTCTCCTCTGTTCTTCATCTTCTTGGTTGCTTACCAAACACCTTTCTCTGCTCCAGAAGTGGTGTGCTGTGTCATCTTTCTCGAGCCAGGCCAGGTGTGTTTTTAGTTTCTTTTGGGGTTTTTTTAGTTTCTTTTGGGGGTTTTTAGCTGACGTAACTGCGCCCGCCCTCTCAGGCGATTGGACCGTCTGTCGGTGATCGACAGCGGCCTCGATCTTAAGACATCCCTACACCAAAGACTTGCACTGCCCCTTTAAGGCCAGTGAGGATGAAGAGGGCTGTAACAGCATCATTCCAGCAGAAGGCATAAAGGTAGACCACCTGTGCCTTTGCCCCCCTCCTCTCTCAGCTGTCAGCTTATTTTAAAACTGTGAATCCAACGGTGGCATCCATGAGCAAACAGGAAATCAGCTCAGAGTGCAGCCATGACTCAGACCCCTAAGGTCTGCAGCAAAATGTATCGAGCGGTGAGGTCCTGACAACCAAAGGAAATGGTCCCATGAGCTGCAACCGCTAAAAACTGAAGGAGGTGCAAAAACGTGAAAAGAGCTGCTGCTCCGACCTTCAGCCTCCAGAATGAAACAAAGTCACAAACAGGCGAGAAGTTGCATCTATTTCTGAGTTCCAGCCACCAAAAGGACCCCATCAGCACACTGAACACAATAAGGTTAGATTTTCTCATCCCTGATTTGTCAAAAGGTCATTTTTGTGAACGAAACCCACTCCTCATATGGGAATATTTGCCGTTTCTTCATTGCATTTCTCTTGTTTTTATGATGTGCAGAGAGGAAGTTTAGACCTTCCAAATGTTTCTATCCCTAAAAGAGAGTCTGCAAACTGATGATTAATATTCACCTAGAGAGAGCAGCCATTCAAAAAGCAATTTGCAATATGAGATAAGGCTTTTCCAAAGAACAGAACTGCTGCAACTTCAGCAGAATACCATAAGATGACCTTTAACGACAAGCTTTCTAATTTAGTTCCAAAACACAAACAGGAAAACGGCTCTTAATCACAATGCAATACATTTGAAGCTAAAGTTTATGGATTTATGAGAAGTTCAGCTGAAATAATGAGTTATTGGACTGACTGCACAACTCAGGGAACCACTGAGCCGACAGGAAACAAGTTGGTCGTTACATCGAGTTACAAAGACATCCTGACAGCTAAGGCAGAAAGTCCCGGTTCATGTGTGCAAAGCTGGACCAAACAGCTCTTAGTCATCTTACATCTGAGGGGGGGGGGGGTTCTGCTGAGAAGAGCTCGCTGTTTAAAACCTGAAGATCGGAAATGGTCGACTTTTTTCCTCCATGTTTCGTTCTGACAAAAATAATGAATGAATTGGTTTAAAAAGCGACTGAAACTAGGAACAGATGCATTTTAATCAGCCGCGGCGGCTTTTACTAAAACAAACCCACGACATGCTCAGGCTGAAAGGATAAACCAGATTATTAGCATCAACAATAATTAACGACAATACCAAAGTGTGTCAATTCAAGCTCCTCAAATGGGAAAGTTTGATGCTCTTCTTTGACTTAAAGGTCTGCTGTGCAGGGGCAGAAATAACAATAAATCATTTCAATCATTTCTGCCAATAAACCATCCGAAAAAATGGAAGAAACTCAAATTATTTTGCTTTGAATAAAGATTTGTGTCTGATCTTTTTCCCTGAAGAAAAGGGTTTATTACCTATTATTTAATGGTCCGTTTCAGTGACTTCACTGTATTCTGTGAAACGATTGGTGGAAATAAACCTGCCTGAGCCGTCTCTCCCAATCAGTTTCGACAAGTAATGGTAAAAATGAGTTTTTCAAAGTTTGATAGGTTTACCATTCTGTGACATCTCAACCATTTGTTTTAAAAGAAAACTTCTTCTTCTTATGATTGCATCAAGCAAAACAATGAAAGCAATACTTTTTCTCATGCTTTTTCCCTCCGTGTGGACATTAAAGGGTTAAACTGGCACCTGTGCAGTTTCCACATCACACTGGTACAAACTCACATTGAAACAAGGTTCGTCAATAATTTATGTAGGTGTTAACTCCCGGCCGAACGTGCATGTGTGTGTGCACACTCTACATCGTGCACCAGTGCTGCATTTGTTCTTCTAAATCTGTAATGGTTATATCCCACTTTTTTTGGTTTGGAGTTTGCATTAAAACTTCAGAAATCTTCAAATCGCTGAAAACACGACAGCTTTTTTCCACACATGAGAGGTGAAAATCCACGGGAAAAAAAGCCAATGACGGTGATAAAGTTTCAGGCTTTTGAACATGTGGCTGCCGGTGTCTTTTCAAACCAATTCAGGCCATTTCCATTCAATGCTGTGATTTTTGCAGTTTAAAAAAGGCCGCATGGCAACAAGAGGGTTCTGTCAGACCCACAGTTACACTCTGTGGCCACAACACAACTGCCATAGGTCTTATCTGGAGGATGTACCCTGCTCTTTAGCTCTCAGTGTCCGCAGAGTGCAGCGCGCACACAGGAAATGCAGATGTGAACAGACAGGGGCATTCGATCTACTGGGAGTCACATGTTTTGTTTGGCGTAAGCACAGCAGCGTTATATAAGCCCACATGAACACGTTCTGTAACTAATTCACAGACAGACACATGCTTATCATATCAAGAACAGGTTGGCCACACAGGCATAATGAGCACAGTGACAGGGCAGCAGTTCATTTCAGACCGATTAGATAGGAGTGCTAATTTAACAGCTATCAGCTGGGATCAGCCAGCATTTCTGGAATTGTGTTACATCCTGTAGTTTTTGTTGTTTCCTGTGCAGGAACCAGAGGAAACGATACTGGCATGTGAGCTCAAGTCTGTATTTTCAGAGTTCACAGGTTTTAAATACCATCATTACATCATATCCAGGGGTCAAATCCCTGCTCTGTTATTAAGATCAGAGAGCTTTAAACGACAGTCAAGGAGTCTAACAGGTGACCGCCTCCCATCATGCATCTGCACTGCTCCTGTTTGGGAAGTTATGGCTGACAGAGCAACACAAACCTCTCCAGAAACAGGAAGTTTCAGCATCTGCAGGGATTTCGGCTGCTGTCAGCTGTCTGCTTGAAGACTTTCCTGAGTCAGAGGCTAATATTGGTTGACAGGTTGATTACAGCTCTTTTAAGGTCCCACCACAGCATTTCAGTCAGGTTGAGGCCTGGACTCTGACTGGACCATTGCAATTCTTTTCTTTTCCACACATTCTGTTGTCCCCCACATGAACTGTCTGCTCCTGGCCTGAACCCCACCCTCTGTGACTGGCTGCTGCACTTTCTGACAGCAGGCTCCAGTCTATCTGGACATGAGGAAGGAGAGGAGACCTCATCAGCATGCGGTGGAGAGGGCGAGCGCCTTCAAATACCTGGGGGAGGACCTCACCTGGACAGGTAACCCCATCAGCTGGTGAAGAAGGCTCAACAGCGGCTCAGGAGGTTTGTCATGGCGGCTGAGAACCTCAGGAATGTCTACAGCTGCATCACTGAGCGCCGCTGTCATGGACCGCCTGCAGAGAGTGGTGAAGACAGCTGAGAGGATCATCAGGACCCCCCCCCCCCTCTCTGCAGAGCATCCACAACAGCAGAGTCCATCATCAGAGATCCCACCCACCCCCAGCAGGGACTGTTCACACTTCTCCCCTCAGGCCGCAGGTACAAACGTGTGAAATGCAGGACCACCAGGCTCAGACTACAGAACAGCTACTAAAATAACCTGTTTACATTGTTTTTTGCACTGTTCAGAGTAGATATATTCATTATTTTTATTTTTTTACTGTATATAGCTTTTTTTACTCCTTTAACTGGCATTCTTGCAGACAGAAAAGTAAACTTTGCACAGGGAAACATGTTTTTACTGTGAATAAGACAATAAAAACTTTGAATTGAATCTGCTGCTGTGTTTGGGACCATTGCAACACCTTGATTCTTTTCTTTTTCACACATTCTGCTGTAGATCTGCTGCTGTGTTTGGGATCTTTGTCCTGTTGATGAGCCAGTTTCAGCCCAGCTTTAGCTGTGGGACAGATGGCCTCACATCTGACTCTAGAATACTTTGGTATCCAGAGGAGTTCATGGTGGACTCAATGACTGCAAGGTGCCCAGGTCCTGTGGCTGCAGAACCAGCCCAGATCATCAGCCCTCCACCACCGTGCTTGACAGCTGGTATGAGGTGTTTGGTTTGTGTTTGGCCTTATAACCCTTCCCAGACTGATGGGCAGCAGCAGCTGCTTCTCTAAGATCGTTGCTGATGTCTTTCCTTAACGATTAACACCTACTGATGATCAATTATATTTGATCAGCAGCTCCTGGCTGCTCCTTATCTTCTTAATTCCTGTGGAAACAGTAAGGGTTCACTTAGTTTTTAACACCTGGGTTCTGGGTTTAGTTTTTGTTTGGTGAACATTGACTGAATTATATGTTATATGTATTATTATATCACATACAGCAGCACTGTAAAACAAATCACTTAAACAATGTCCTTTTGCCAGAAGCCTTTGTCGGCCATCTCCTTTGATAAGGAGTACAGCGCTTCCTGGAAATCTGCTGTTAATTCAACAGTTGCCGTGTACAACAGCACTATTTGCTCTCTCTCAGAGTATGATGGCTGCTGTGTTTCCTTCCTCTGGCAAATACATCCTGCTTCCAATTTAACCACGAGTCATTAAATCGGACTTTTCAGTAAGTTCTTCTGCAACGACTGACTTTACATCCGTAACCTCCTTCCTTTGAACGCTTATCATTTGAAACAATGAAACGTGAAATGCATCGTGAAGATCAGCAGCAGATGAGCAACACATTTTTTCTCCGGGAGCCAGTATAGAAGCTCTAACTACAGCAGTAGTTCGATAAATTCTCCGTTTTTTAAGCCGTTTCAGGCACCAGAAGGAGGGGAGACCGCTGTCCCTGCTGGCCGACATGCATCCTGCACCATCGTGCTGGTTTTCCTGTGTAGTTAATTGGATTATATTTGCTTGTAGACAGGCAACGTTTCCCTGAGGAGGCACAAACAAGATGCCTGCAGCTCTCTCCAAGCTACTTGCATAATGAATCTCTGATGTTAAAGGTCATATGATACGATTAGCCTATAGAACTAAATGCAGATGGTTAAATTCCAGCCCTGAGTGCAACAGACATGAAGCAGCTGGGAGTTTCCCTGCTGCCTCTCCATCCATTAAATTACAATTTCAGTCTTGTATAAGCAAGCAAGTGCAAGCCTCAGATCCTTTTCAGGGTCAGGTCAGAATTTCTGACCCACTCCAACCTGCACAGGCTGTCCTGCAGCTCTTTAAATCTTATTTCTCTAATTCCACTTCAACAGCTCGGATGGAGCGTGATTATATGACTGCTACTTGTAATGATAAAAATCTGCGCCTGTGAAACGAATCACAGGCAGTATTTAGGTGTCCCGCAGGAATACATTCACCTTTAAAAGACTGTTTGTGCCCGTGGTTCAAATCACATGCATTAAACTCTCTAAAACGGATGAAAATGGTTTGTTTCAGACATGATTACGAAGCCATAGAGTGTCAGGTTCTGCACAGGACTTCATGTCGGAGCAGCTGTTCTGTTAAAATAGAAAGGTTTAAAGAATGTCTAATAGAAAACAGTCATGCCATGGTCCAGTCTGGAGGTCTGAAGTTTAATTTTACCCCAAATTAAAAGGTCATTTAAGTTAGTTTTCAGCCTCTTTGCCGTTTTCTATCTATCAAACGGGTCGTATTATGCTTTCTCTGCAAGAAAAACATCTGCAAAGAGACAAAGTCCACACATCAGGGAGTTTATTTCCATACAGAGGATGCTGCACCTGAACCTAATCTTTTCTTTCACAGAGAATAAAGAGCTACCTCCAACTCGTGTCGACCTATTCGAGCAGATGCCCAAAATCAGATGATCAACTTCTAATGGAGGATGATATGGGCTCTTTAAAAGCTTATCACAGTTAGGCTTGTTCTGTTATTCTTTTAAAACAAAGATGTACATAACAAAGGCTAAAAAAGCGTCAGATACACATCTTCTAATCTGGAAAACAGCCAACACGAGTCGCGTCTCCATCAAATCTGTAACAACAGGTTGCTTCAGTCAGGCTTCTCAGTTTCAGAGTTTATTTAGTCATTTAAAAGTCTCAGAATGATGTTTGTATCTGCTCTGGCATCTTTTGATCTGCGTGTAGGAGTCTGAGGTGGAGCAGAAGAAGAAACATGATCATCTGACCGCTTTAAAAATGCCGCTGTGCGTGGCTCAGAGATAGGAAAACATCTTCAAAGTCCAGCAGCAGTCGAGAGACGAGCAACGCTACGATATGATTAGACACCCTGCAGGAGGCGGCACAAAATGAATTAAAGATGTGTTTGTGCTTTTTGAACAAATCTACACACAGATCCTCAGCTTCCTCATCATTCCCTCACCTCTGAATGCTAATACAGGGAATGCATCCACATATTCACAGCACAGGGTTCAAAGCAGCCACAGAAAACGTCTCGTTTATCTGTAGGAGTGGCAGGATGCATGTGTCCTGTCAGTTTCTTATCTGTTTCAGCATATGGCGGCTCTGAGAAGCGGCGAGTTATCAAAGACCACTGCGGCAAACACCACCGATGGAACTCTAAAAGTTCAATATTCTGATCATCATCCAGGTCAAGTTTGTCTTTAAACAGCGTTACTAAACATGTGTGCAGTTAGAGCAAAGGAAAGTTAAAAAAATAAAGGATAAAAGGGGATAAAATGTTCATATTTCAATGTAAATTCAAATCACTGTGAGCTGCAGGCAGAAAAAGTCTGTCCATCGTAGGAAAGTCATGCTGGCTTTCAGTGATAGTGTTCATGTGTTGGACAGTTTGTTTGTGAAGCTGCAGAAACAACATAAAGTATTTAGGGTGAAGACGGTGAAGTCAGGAACAGCAGCGTGAAAATGATGATTTCATTTTGATTTGATTTGGTTTGAGGGTTCAGCTTCGAAGCAGCAACTAGCACAAAGGAGACCAGCAGCAAGAGAAAAAGGGCAGAAAGGAGAGAAGAGGTGCTGCGTCTCTATAGATCAACAAAGAGGGCCCAGCTGGAGTCTTTGTTCCTGGAAATGCTGCTTTTAGTGCTTTTTCAGTTTATGAAAAGCCTATTAGTTCTTTAGGAGTAAATTTAATTGTAAAAGTTTCAGAAACGCGACTGAAATTGGCCCAAGACTGAAACAACCTGCTGAGACTCAACAACATTAATGCATCCCAACTCCAGTGAATCCACGGAGCAGATATCTAACAGTTCATCTGTTCCACCTGCACAAATCCGCTCAAAGTTTGGACTTTGCAGCATTTGTCTCCCAACTGAACCAACAAGTCTAAGTTTCCATTGAAGGAGCGCACCTGAGCAGCAGATTAAATACCAAGAATCCGTTTTACCTCAAGCTCTTGTAAACCGCTTTTTGAGCCTCCTCCTGCTGCTGATGCTGCCGCTTCCCCGCCGCACTCTGCGCGCTCCGTCAAGCATAAAGCTGCACCGGGAGCCCGTCGACGCAGCCACCAATCCGGGTGAGGACCGTGTGGAGAGGTCGGAGCTGCTCATACAGCTGCTGCTGCGGCTGGTGTGCCTCCGGCGGAGGAAGAGCGCCCTTCGCTGTCAGCTGATTATTTCTGTCCGCGCTCCTCCCTCCCTCCCTCAGTAAGGAGCTTTTCCTCCACCTGATCCCGCGTCACCGCCAAACACCAGCTGGAGCTCCTGCCCTGCAGTCCCATCGCGTCACTGAAACACTTCCTGCTCTCTCAGGAGCAACAGGAGGAAGCCCATTAATGCCAATAAAACCAGTAATAATAAAAACCGGAACGTCCCAAATCAGGGTGATATACAAACCAAAAGCCTGCAAATTTATTTAAAGGAAATTCTGAATTAAAAGCAACATTTTGGGGTATCGAATGAAAATAAGAACTTTTTAATAGCGCTTTTATGCTAGATATGAAGTCAAAAGAATCCATTTAATGGTTAAAATAAGTGAGGAGAGTCCTCCCAGAAATGAAAAGCAACACATTTGGTCTTTGGTTTGCAACAACCTTATCATCACTTTTAAAGAACATGTGGTGGTGCATGTACATTTTTTTAATTTTTAACATTTCCACGCTGTCCTCACGTGATTTGTCCACCTTTACTTAGCATTAAGCTGTAAAGGGTTGAAGTACCACCACCTGTCCTATCAGTACAGTCAGAACCAGTTCCCTCTTCAGTGCAGAACTATGATGTCATGGTTTTAAAGAAAGCTGACCTCAGGCAGAGCTGGAAGTCTCACTGATCTGAGCTCCACAGAGACACAAATAATCAGATTATTTTCAGGACCAGCCACTTTGGTTCAGGGCTCTGTTCTTTTACAGTCTTCTCACCAATGTTTAACCAATGAGAACAGCATGACTGCTTCCCAATGCCGAGCGGCATGACTCAAATTAGCCAGAGTGCATCCTCCACTGAATGATTCATCGAACAGATCCAGGCCCAGAGACGCAGTGACAGAGGCAGTCAGGCGGCCAAATGCAAACTGATGTGGGGGGGGGGCTGGGATGGCCACTAACCAGCCTCAACACGGGAATGTCAGATACTGTGTCAGGAGAGCACTTAGGGTTGTTCTGTAAACTTGTGTTGGACATCAGCTCAGGTCTGAGATGGATGTAAAAGCTCCCACTCACACTGAAAAAGGCACTGAAAAGACGTAATTCTGAGCTGAAAATGGGAAAGATAGAAGCAGTTTGAACAGCATCACATCTGTTGAATATTAACGCACAGCCAGTTAGTTTAGTTTAGCAGAAACAGCCGTGCTAAAGCTCACAGGTTGTGTCTGTTCTGGTAGGAAACCACCAGACCTAAGAGAACAAGTCACCCAGTAAAGAACTCGTGTTCTATCAGTTGTGCTTCTCCCCAGAGGACGCACCAATTAGTTCTTTTAGCCAGCAGAAACACTGCTGCTGAACTGCCCGAAACACCTCGTGTGTGGTCCAGCCGTTTCTTCCCTTCCTTAATGACATCATCGTGCAAAATATCTGTGTAATGCCTGCCTTGTGGCTAGTTTGGGACACTTAAATTAAAACGTGAAGGGCGGCATTCCAGTCTAACTTTTTCAACCAATCAGAGCAGTCTGGGCCTTTAGGGAGGCGGGGCATCAAAGAGAGGAATTATATCATTATGTGGTTTCAGACCGAAGGGGGCACGTGTAAATATCATCTGGGGGATGATTTAATACAGATTACCATCACATGGGTTCTTTAACTTCCCTTAGAGGCAGAAATCAGACGGATTTTTAAGCTGCGAACAGAGTATTTATAGGTATTTAAATTACTAAGGAGTCCCCTCGTGTGGATGCGGTTTATCTTCCATAAAAGAGCTGTGAGAGGATTTAGACCGAACTCACCTGCAAAAAACTGATGGACTGTAAATGATTTAATGATTCCCTCAGGCTGGAGCCGATCGCAGCTCTCATTGGTCAAGAGGCGCTTGTTACATGTCGAAATGTTAACTCGCGTTAGTGTTCAGAAAAATCTCGATTCAAGGAAAATGGGCAACACACACAAAGTGTTTAACTCAATAAATGCAATAGATCCATTCATGTAGTGGTTCTGACGCCTTTTCTTCAACGTGTTAGAGGACAAGAATGAATATAATTATAATTATAATTATATAATATACAATATAATAAAACCAGCAGCACGTGAGTGTGAGTCAGTCTGCAAAGTTTATATGGATTCTTTTAGCAACGTCTACCTCATGTCAACAATCTCCTCTTCATGCTTTCTACTCAGATTCATAACATTTAGATCTTTAGTTTAGCAACAGGCAGATTTATTGTACAACAGCTGACCAAAAACAGCAGAAAATAACCCAAAAAAGTCAGCAGGTGGTGTCTGACAGTGAGTAAAATGTGTCAGCTGACAACATCAGGCATCATGTGTGGGGATGACCATGTGGGGGCAGCATTATGGTCAGCAACCAAAACAATTAGGTCAGCTGACCACATCAATATACAGAATTTCCAGGTTTTTCCATCAGTTTTTCCTTCTTTGAAGGCACAGATGTTGTTCAGGACAGGGTTTATCAGGCTGAAACCTTCCAAAAGTGGTTCAGGGGGCATAAAACAGCCTTTTCACACATGGATTCGTCACCACGGAGACCAGGCTTTAACCCTGCTCGGGATCTTTGGGATGTACAGCAGAAATAAATGTTCTGCTCAATGAAACGAAGGTCGTCCAACAAATATTTGACCTTTCGCAGCTCATGGAAGAGATGATGTAACGCGATCATGTGAATATATGTGTGAAGTGTTGCTATCAATGTTCTGAGCTGCTGTCTGTCTGCCAACGGAGGATGAACCGGTGTCCATTCATGCAAAAGCTGCTCAACACGAGGCCTAAAGCAACTCTTCCACTTGCCCCTCAGCTCTGTTTTCTTTGCTCTCAGCTCATAATGCAAAGTTCCCCGGTTGGATTTAAATAAGAGGAATTAGGTAATAAACTGAACTTATGTTATGCTTAACATGTCGGTTTAAACTCCATCAACGGCTGCGACATCCTGATGAAAGTGTTTCATGGATTTCAGCGAGCAGCGCTTGTTTTGTGTTGCTGCTGTGATGTCATTCTTGGACGTGTTGGAGTGCATCTCTTGGATGTCGGGGGGGCTGACGACAGAGAGTGGTGGACTCTCGGGGGGGGGGGCAGCCTTAATGGAAGCATTCAAAGAAGAGTTAGCGTTTGAGTCCCTGCTGCGGCAGAAAGGTCTGCAGCTCACTTTGTGATTGGGTGAAATGGGCCGTGATGTCACAGCAGCAGATCTAATCCCTCAGATTAGGAGGGAAGAATCCCAGGAGGGCCTTTTGTTGCAGCCATATGAGCGTTTGCTTGGCCTTCAGGCCCTGAGGCAGGTGTGATCATTAAGCACACGCTGCTGTGCTGCAGCCCGGCTGAAGGTCGTGTTCAAACTCCACTGCTGCAGCTGAAGGAAACACAGCTCAGAGCAGCGGGATGAATGATTTACTTCAGAGTTATTCCACAGAAGCTCTGCAGACTCCAGCATGATCCCATCAAACTGGGAGCAGCAGATTCGGGGCTCATTAATTAGGGAATTCTTCAGTTTTCAGCACATCAACATTAAATTTCTGTCCCACAGATGGAAAACTCAAATAAATCCTGAATTTAGATTTTGATACTCATTAACTTTAAAGTTAAAGTGGTTTTTTTTTTGGATTGAAATAGTTTTTGTAAACTTTTCTCAAAGCAGCTTAATTTTACATCAATATTTCAGAAGCTAAATATGGATAATTTTCATGGTTTCACTGATTTTATTGACGTTACTTTCGATGCAGAATCTTAACCTGTGGTTAAACGTGGTTTTATCAGTAAAATTAGACAAACTACAACAAGATTGTGTCACAGTAAAGACAGATTAACAAGCATCAAACATGTACTAAAGCACGTTTTGCACCAGCTCTCCTCGTCCTCATTCCACCCAGAGGGAAGGGAAGTAAAAGGTAAAGGTGGAACAGGAAATAAACACGCACAGAGTGATGAGTGCAAACATAGATCCTCCAACCATTCACTGCAAGTTTCAGCTCACGGCAGGAAAAGTGTGTCGTTTTGGACTCATTCTGTCACATCTCCTGAGTGTTGCTCCTCCAATAAACTTCAATCTTGTCCCGTCTAAATAAAACATATCGACCATCTGTCGCCGCGGTAACTCTAGAGACTGAACATTTGCAGAGTTTTCCTTCCTTCTCATGCTGTGAAATGAACTGAAGGAGAACTATCCGTCCATGTTTCATCCCCTGTGATGGAAGATTAAACCAAAAGGGAATCAGAATCATTTATGTCAGATTATCCTCCCAAAAACAGCCCCTGAGACGTGTCTCCTTTACATTTTATGACCTCTAGAGGTCATGAGAGCAACTGGAGTCGGGCTGAAACGCAGTTTCACCTCACGCTCACGTAAGCAGCGTTCTCAGCAGACTTGGCTGTGGAGTGGATGTTAGTGGTTCCACAGGGAGGAGCACCTCAGAGCGGCTGCTGCTGCCTTCACAGGATGGAAGCAGAATCGCTCTGATGGAGGGTGAATGTGAGGCGTTTTTCATCTCAAGATCATGGCAGCAAGAAGGTTCCAGGTTCCCGGCTGGTTCTTTCTCTCCCATCTTTCTGAGTGGAGTCTGCATGTTCTCCCTGTGCATGAGTGGCTTCTCTCCGGCTTCCTCCCACCATCCAGAAGCATGCATGCTGGGTTGATTGGTGTCTCTAAAACGTCCGTGTGTGAGTGGTCGTTTGTCTCTGTGTGGCCCTGTGATGGACTGGCGGCCTCTCCGGGGTGAACCCGCCTCATAGATGGTGTGTGAGGCCCCTAAACCAAGAGAAAACATAAAAAAGAAGCTCACACACCAAAAAACGGTCATTCCTTTCTGAGGATGTTGAGAGAAGCTCTGGCTGTGAGGACGTTAATCTGGGATATGAGCAGTGGATCCCCGGTCGAGCTATAAAATGCTAAAACAGCTTGCTGCACACTAAAGAATGCAATGCTCCAGTTTTTGTGTAATTTGCCTCACTCTGTTAACCTTTTATCATTCTCATACACACTCACAGTGTGGGCTTGACATAATTCTCTGTTTCTACGGCTTAATTTGAGACTAAAACACACTAATAATCTCATTTACTGTCGTCCAGGGGCCAGATGTCCAGCGTACACCACAGCCATGTGGACCCTGAGAGCGAGTAAAACAGTAATGTTCAGGGACTGATGCGCCTGAGAGGTTGCTCCTCTTTTAATAAAACCAGAGGCCCTGTTCGGTTGCTTAGTCTCCTGATGATGTGCGGTTTCCTGCTCGGTGGCAGTAACTCATCAGAACAGTTTCTCTGCTTCAGCTCGTGCACTTTGAGGTTTAATGATCTTTCAGATGGGACGATGCGGACATGAAGGCAGTGTGTGGAAGGTGCACCAGTGCAAAAACACAAGGAATTCAGTGAAAAACAGGTTAAAAAGCTGCTGATCTCGTGGCCACTTCTGCGCTCATTTCCAGTGGAAAGGAGGGCTTTTCTAATTCCCACACATGCCCGGTATTTCAGACTTATCTCCAGCCACTGTGATGTAATCGCCATTGTTAATTCCCCGAGACAATCTGCAGTGATCTGATGGTCGATAATCCAGAGCCACAGCACCGGCTCTGAAGTGCTGGCAGTCTTCTTAAAGCCAGATAAAAACTTATGAAACGACTATGATTGCATTTTTCTGCTTTAATACTTCTGTGAATGCTGTCGAGGGATTTTGATCAGAAATGGGTTTTTTTGGCCTCAATGAGAGCTCGATAGTCCTTTTCGATATATTTAGACACTCGTAATAACTTTAGGTTTAGGTGTGTGACTGCTGGGGCTTTTCCCAGCTGTCAGTGGGTGAGAGGCGGGTCCACCTGGGACAGGTCCACCACAGGGCCACACATGGACAGCTGAGGGGGAATAAAAGCATCAGCACTGCACTGATAAAGGCTCATTCTCACTCCTAGGCTCAGCTCAGAGTCTCCAGCTGACCTAACCTGCATGTTTTTGGACGGTGGGAGGACGCCGGAGAGAAGCCACACAGACATGCAAACTCTACACAGAAAGGCCTCGGCCGGGAATCGAACCTGGAACCCTCTGGCCGTGAGGCAAAGGTGCATTTTGTCAAACTTGAAATTCACAATGCATCCACCTCTCTGTGACCTTCTCAGGACGCCAATAATCATCTCCATGTGCAAAGAGACAAAAACCTTAATGAAACATTTGCTCCTTTCAGGTGGCGAAGTTCAAGAAGGGCAGCGTGTGACTCCTTAAAGAGTCCCTACTACGAACCCTTTTCCAAAGCCTTTCAAGGAGTCAATGCTGCCCTTACAAATGGAACAACCTCTGAAGTCAGTCGAACACCTCAAACCGCTAAAAACCAGAGAAATACCCTGAAATGTGAACCAGAGCAGGGAACGAGTGAATCCTGAAGCCCAAAGTGGTTCAGAAGCTGCTGAAAATACCTCTCGAGTCCTTCCTTAGCCACCTCCACCTGAGCTCCACCTTCAGAAGTCCTTAAAAACCGCCTGTTGGGTCTCTGGGACCACCGGGGCTCTTTAGCGCGGCTCATGAACGCTGAATTCTCAGATTGAACTTTAATCTTAAGCTTTAAGCTTTAATTCTCCTGTTATTCTTGTTCTTTTTTAACCAGAGTTACATTGCTTTTCAGGTGTTTCCCTTTCTGCAATCTGACTTTAAACAGGAAGCATGTAGCAATAAACCTTCTGCTTTGTGTCACATTTAGAAATGCGCCACTTCCTCTCCTGAAATATGTCACCATCGACTCTCCAGTTCCTCCTCAGGGGTCACCTGGCCTCACCTCCAGGAGCGCCGCTCGGCACCGCTCAGAACACAGTAAGACACCTTTCACTTCATGTTTAAGTCCCTCTGACTTCAACAGAGGCTGTTTCCATCTCATCAGCATGAAATATGCATTAAAGTTGTAATAGCAGCCTGGAAATAGCTCTGATTTTAAGCCATTCGTGTGCTGCTCTTTTCACTGGTTTGAACAGTGGTGGGAAAAGATCCTTTAATGTCAGAGATCTCTATCAAAAGCACCAGTCCTGACATGAAATGGCTCTCAGATTAATAAGGAACACTTGCTGAACTGTACATCATGTATTTGTTTGTCGTTTTTATATAACTTTAATATTCTCCAGAGCTTTCTTTTCAGCTTTTTGTCCTTTGAAGTGGGACAGAGGGACACTCTGCCTTCCACTCTTATCCTAATCCTAAACATGTGGCCTGCTGACATTGTAAAATATCATGATTAAAGCTTAAAATATGTAGAAATGACAAATAAAAAGTCTTAAAAACAGCATCAAAGTGCTATCTATAAAGTATAGTGCTAAATATAGATTATTTTACTGATTTCATCTTTTCCCCACTGTTATATATGTATTTACTTAGTTATACGGATGGATGGATGGATGGATAGATAGATAGATAGATAGATAGATAGATAGATAGATAGATAGATAGATAGATAGATAGATAGATAGATAGATAGATAGATGGATAGATGGATGGATGGATGGATTGATAGATAGATAGATGGATTGATGGATGGATAGATGGATAGATAGATAGATAGATAGATAGATAGATAGATAGATAGATAGATAGATAGATAGATAGATAGATAGATAGATAGATAGATAGATAGATAGATAGATAGATAGATAGATAGATAGATAGATAGATAGATAGATAGATAGATAGATAGATGGATAGATGGATTGATAGATAGATGGATTGATAGATGGATGGATGGATGGATGGATGGATGGATAGATAGATAGATGGATGGATGGATTGATAGATAGATAGATAGATAGATAGATAGATAGATAGATAGATAGATAGATAGATAGATAGATAGATAGATAGATAGATAGATATATAGATAGATAGATAGATAGATAGATAGATAGATAGATAGATAGATAGATAGATAGATAGATAGATAGATAGATAGATAGATAGATGGATGGATGGATGGATGGATGGATGGATGGATAGATAGATAGATAGATGGATGGATGGATGGATGGATGGATGGATTGATAGATGGATGGATGGATGGATGGTTGGATAGATGGATGGATGGATAGATAGAAACACTAAAGCATGTTTTGCACCAGCTCTGAAGTCTGATTATCGACTCAAAAAGAAGTTTTCAGACTTGATTTGTACAACCTACCGAATCATCGAGGTGGAAACCATCGACCCTCCTCACTTTGTGATTGGGTGAAATGGGCCGTGATGTCACAGCAGCAGATCTAATCCCTCAGATTAGGAGGGAAGAATCCCAGGAGGGCCTTTTGTTGCACCCATATGAGCGTTTGCTTGGCCTTCAGGCCCTGAGGCAGGTGTGATCATTAAGCACACGCTGCTGTGCTGCAGCCCGGCTGAAGGTCGTGTTCAAACTCCACTGCTGCAGCTGAAGGAAACACAGCTCAGAGCAGCGGGATGAATGATTTACTTCAGTTATTCCACAGAAGCTCTGCAGACTCCAGCATGATCCCATCAAACTGGGAGCAGCAGATTCGGTGCTCATTAATTAGGGAATTCTTCAGTTTTCAGCACATCAACATTAAATTTCTGTCCCACAGATGGAAAACTCAAATAAATCCTGAATTTAAATTTTGATACTCATTAACTTTAAAGTTAAAGAGTTTTTTTTTGGATTGAAATAGTTTTTGTAAACTTTTCTCAAAGCAGCTTAATTTTACATCAATAATTCAGAAGCTAAATATGGATAATTTTCAAGGTTTCACTGATTTTATTGACGTTACTTTCGTTGCAGAATCTTAACCTGTGGTTAAACGTGGTTTTATCAGTAAAATTAGACAAACTACAACAAGATTGTGTCACAGTAAAGACAGATTAAGAAGCATCAAACCAGAGCATAGATTAAACACTAAAGCACGTCTGACCAGCTCTGAAGTCTGATTATCTTGATTAAAACTTGACATTTGTACAACCTACTGAATCATCGAGGTGGAAACCATTGACCCTGCCTTGAATGAAGCATGAAAAACCACTTCCTTGTCGGCTCCTAACAAAGGTTATAAAATAAGTGCTGCCTCTGTGCCTGAACTCTTTGCTCTCCTCTCTGCTTTCAGGCGCACTTCTCATCATGGGGAACTTTGTTGCCAACGAGGGGCTCTCCATCTTTGTCATAGTGAGTAAACTCCTGCTTTAGTTCTGCTCTTTTCTTTGTAGGAAGGCTTTGTTTCTTTATCACTGAATGAAATGTGGCTGAAGGTTTTCTTTTTATTTGATAAGATCCAACTTTATTCTATGGATCTAACTCAAATGCTTTCCAGTGGCTCTCAGTCACTTCTTTACACCCTGCTTATTGTTTTATTGGGACATTATTGAGGTTTTATCTGCTTTACGTCTGTTTCACTTTTATACACTTTGTCTTGAATGACCGGCTCATTTTTAGGGTTTTCAAAAAGAAATATTATTTTACTGATTTCATCTTTTCCCCACTGTTATATATGTATTTATTTAGTTATACTTGTGCATACTGCGCTCAGCAGATAGCTCACTTTGAGGGGCCAGGAACCAGAAACCTTAAGTTTAAGGTGGCGAAAACACTCACTGATTTAGGTTTAGGTTTGGTCCTCATATTCACTGTCTAGCTGCTATTTTGGTGCATTCCTGATCAGGAATTACTTCACATTAAGATGTAATTGGTCCACTCTGAGCTGACGCTGTGTCCTGAGTCAAAGAAGACTTTAACCTGCTTGTGTTTGGGTGTTTTCCACAGCTGGTGTGGCTGGGAATCAACGCATTCCTGTTTGTTCATTTCTACATGGCCTTCCTGGTGGAGAAGTGGTTTTACACCCGGGTGCTGCTCGGGGTGAGTCCAACCTGCATCTAAGTTTCTACAGGCAGGAGAAATCTTTGCTCAGGAGAAAAACATGAAACGTGAAACAGTGGACTTTCTCATTTCCTCAAAATCAGCTCTGAGTGCGACGCATTAACAGAACAAATCTGTCGACAGCTGCAGCCCATCCACTTCTTCACCTCCTTCCTCTTTTACTGAGTCTTAGGTGAAATACCGTAAAGCAGAGACCAGTTCTGAGCCCAGTATGAGGGCATTTCAGGGTTTCGTAGCACTTTGTTAACTAAGGGAGTTTGATTATGCTGAACTAAATGAGAGATTTAATACTTTTCTTCAAAATTATTATCACTAATTCACCTGCTGTTGTTTATCTCTGGGACTCCAGATGTTAAAAAGCTGCATGAATACCTGCAGGATGATTAACTACGGCTACATTAAGGTTTATTTTACGTGTCTTTATAATTAAATGATAATTATAATCCTGAAAACCGACTGAACTGAACTGTAAAGACAGATTCTGGTATGAAACGGGTTATCGTCACAGATCCAGATGATTATCATAATCTATTAAATATTCTTTTAGTTTCAAACAGAGATCTTCATCCCACTCAGATCCTGTGTCTGTGAGGTTTTCACAAATCAAGGGCAAGTCGGCCTGATGTGAAAGGTTGAAGCTGCGGCCACAGCTGGCTGCACCGGCTCTGCACAGCTGGCCTCAGTTTAGCAGAAGTGAAACGTTTCAGCTGCTTTGCTTTTTGTTATTTTAGATGTGATTAGATTCAGTGTAGAGAGGACAGGAACAGTATTCAGAGCTGCTGCTGCAGTCAGTGGGAAACCCGGAGCTCCTCGTTTGGAGACGATTCGGGGTTTAGCTTTTAGGTTAAAGACGATTCAGGGTTTAGCTTTTAGGTTAAAGACGATTCAGGGTTTAGCTTCGAGGTTAAAGACGATTCAGGGTTTAGCTTTTAGGTTAAAGACGATTCAGGGTTTAGCTTTTAGGTTAAAGACGATTCAGGGTTTAGCTTTTAGGTTAAAGACGATTCGGGGTTTAGCTTTTAGGTTAAAGACGATTCAGGGTTTAGCTTCGAGGTTAAAGACGATTCAGGGTTTAGCTTTTAGGTTAAAGACGATTCGGGGTTTAGCTTTTAGGTTAAAGACGATTCAGGGTTTAGCTTCGAGGTTAAAGATGATTCAGGGTTCAGCTTTTAGGTTAAAGACGATTCAGGGTTTAGCTTTTAGGTTAAAGACGATTCGGGTTTAGCTTTTAGGTTAAAGACGATTCGGGGTTTAGCTTTTAGGTTAAAGATGATTCAGGGTTTAGCTTCGAGGTTAAAGATGATTCAGGGTTCAGCTTTTAGGTTAAAGACGATTCGGGGTTTAGCTTTTAGGTTAAAGACGATTCAGGGTTTAGCTTCGAGGTTAAAGACGATTCAGGGTTTAGCTTTTAGGTTAAAGACGATTCAGGGTTTAGCTTTGAGGTTAAAGACGATTCAGGGTTTAGCTTTGAGGTTAAAGACGATTCAGGGTTTAGCTCTGAGGTTAAAGACGATTCAGGGTTTAGCTTTTAGGTTAAAGATGATTCAGGGTTCAGCTTTTAGGTTAAAGACGATTCAGGGTTTAGCTTTTAGGTTAAAGACGATTCGGGGTTTAGCTTTTAGGTTAAAGACGATTCAGGGTTTAGCTTTTAGGTTAAAGACGATTCGGGGTTTAGCTTTTAGGTTAAAGACGATTCAGGGTTTAGCTTTGAGGTTAAAGACGATTCGGGGTTTAGCTTTGAGGTTAAAGATGATTCAGGGTTTAGCTTTTAGGTTAAAGACGATTCGGGGTTTAGCTTCGAGGTTAAAGATGATGTCAACCTCGCGCTAAGTTAATTGATAAGAGTCTGGGTTACATTCGCCTTAAAGTAAAGTAAAGAAACAGCATCCCAAACAAGCTTGTGGCAGCGTTAATGTGTTTCCTTTGCAGATGATGAGGCACAGGTTTAAAGAGTGGGTCAGAACCCACAGACGTCTGTGGGGAAAACACGGATTCAAACAAACAGTTTGATCATTTACACGGTTAAAGAAGCTTTAACTGGCCTGAAATAAACAATAAAAAGCCACCTTTACAGTTACACTCTCACACAAAAAGAGCAGTTTAGTGCACTTTGTGTTTTACACGTAGCTGATAAATCTAACTGCTCACTGATTAGACTGAAATCATCTTAATCTACAGGCTATATTTGACCTCTTTGCCTCTCTGTTGAATTCTGCTGATGGTTGCGCTTCCATTTTATAGAAACCAGTGAGGAAATGTATTAACAACAGGTCTGACTACATTTCTTGACCCCCACAGCACGCTCTGTCCTGGGCCAGAGCTCCTGCTGCCTGCCTCAACTTCAACTGTATGCTCATCCTCCTGCCGGTGTGCCGCAACCTGCTCTCCTTCCTCCGAGGCTCCATCCAGGTATCCGTGGGGTTTTGCAGCTCTCAGAGAACCCAATTCACCTGCTGCTTTTCCTAACTTTGCCAGTTGGCTGCTTTTGTTCCTCACAGCTGATCTGAGAATGAATCCTTTTTTATATTTAGTACTGCAGCAGGACGGCGGCTCGACAACTCGATCGAAACATCACTTTTCACAAATTGGTGGCTTACATGATCGCCTTCCATACAGGTACCAAACTTTGACGAGATGAGGCTGTTGCATTGTTCCCTGCCTTGATTTGCAGCTTTTGATGTCAGTGAGGCTGTCCTGTGAGATTCTTGAGTTTCTGATTGGACACATAAAGCGATGTGTTGCTGGATTAGTGGGAGCATAAAGGCATCAACAGAACCTTGGGGCTACTTCTCCTCTTACAAATATCACCTTTAATGTTCTTAACATTTAAAGATGTTCTCTCAAATAGGGTGACTCATATCAAGGATATTTAGAAAATGACCACAACAAATCCTTTTATTGTTCACACAAACAGAAATTAATCTTTTAAAACAAGTTATTTAAGGCTTGCATATATTTAAAAATGCCAGTATTAGTACATTTTACTTTCATGAAGCCCAACCTTTATTTAAACAAACAGAATTTTAAAGCATGTCCAGTTTATCACATCTGGACTTTAAAGTCACTCAGAACTCGTTAAACACGGACACTTATATACAGATGTGCAGAACTTCCTGAACATGACAAAAAGCCGGCATGCGAGGGAAGCCAAATGTTCTCCACGAAACACTGTCTGTTGTGGAAACTGTCTCCATGGTAACCGCGTGGCCCGGGTTTAACCCAAATGGCAGCTGGTCCCTTCAGAGGAGCTTTTTCAGCGACTTTAACTGTGTCTTCGTATTCCTGACGGTCCTGACTGTGGGTTTTGTTGTTTGGTTCCAAGAAACTTGGATCACAATCTTACCAGTTGCTGCGTTTCTCTTCATCTATGTTCTGCTCTGAGATTCTGTTTGTTAATGGCTCCATTATTGATATAATCAGTCCCCAGTGAGTTAAAACGTGATGTAATGGACACCATCAGGTTGAGATTCTTAACCATCTTCCTTCATTTTCCCTCCCTCCTGCAGCCGTGCACATCGTTGCCCACTTGTTCAACTTTGAGTATTTCATGGACGCACAGCTGAATCGCACCAGCAGCCATCTGCCCTTCATTCTGTCTGTAATCGGCACCGGGGACAACGCCTCCTTCCTGAACCCCATAAGGAGCAACGAGACGGTGCGTTCAAGCGCTGCGTCTTTGTATTTTTGGTCATATGTGCAGTTGGACACTTCTTGTGTTGCTAAACTTTGTAAAATCCCAACTGTTTATTGCTAAATGTGGCTTCAATGAGAAGTAATACTGAAGTACTGTGAAGTAATACTTCCCCTTTTGTCTTTATTCAGTGTTTTTTTCTTTTGAGAAACTTCTTTGCAGACTATAACGTAACTTCCACATGCCTTTCTTTGAAAGCAGCAGCACATGAATGAGAGGAATTGGATCTTTTCTGCCATAAGACCATGAAACACGCAGAACTTTAATATTCAATAACTCTGAGCAGCAGCTTTAAGGTGAAACTGACGTTTTGAGCCATAACTCTGAATTTAAAGCCAAAAAACTTCCTCATGACATCTTTTTTATGTTTCAATGTGCCTCATTCTTCAAATACCAAAGCTGCTTTCATCTAAAAATTACTGTTTTTTTCCCACCAACCACATTTCCAAAAAAATAGGACAGAAAGACAAACCATAAAACCATAAAACACTATCAGCCATGCCACGTAATAAAAGGTCTGATGTCCCTCGCCTCTTCAGCCCAGAGGACGCAGCCTCCTTTAGTCACCTCATATTCCAGCTCAGCCCATCTTGAGCGAGCTCAGGCCCAGACACCAGCATCCGGTGCTAACTCACATGGGTGAGTTTTACTTGGACTTTACGTGGTTTTCAGAAGTGTTCTTGGCCTGAGGATCAACATCTAATATTAGTTTTTTAGCCTCGTCTCTTGTGTTCAGAGATTTCTCAGATTCTCTGAATTGTTTAATGTAGGTTATGTAGACCGTGAGATCCAAAAATCTTGTACATTTTAATTTGTTGAGCTTCTCCCCCTCACAATCTGTCCCATCGTCTCTCCGGGATGCTTTTTAAATCCAATCATGATGCTAACCCACCGTCAGGTCACCACCGTATTTTTCTTGCTGTTTCAGCTTCTCTCAAACCTTTAGCTGCAATCAAACTCAAAACCTAAACACTGGATAACTTCTAACTGAACACTTGTAGTTTAATGGGTTCAACTGCAAAATGTCACCTTTCTCCTTCATTTTCCTTGAATAAAAGGCTGCTGGTTGTGCTCCTATTGAAGAACTCATCTGACTGAAAGCTTCCTGTTAACCTGACACTTTTCCTTATTTTACTGCTTGCACAGAGTATTTCTTCTGCTCCCTTTGAATGCAGCAGAAGTCTTTCTAACATCCAAACTATCTCCTTGATGTAGAACCGATCCAAACCTTACAGCCAGCAGTCTCGGCCTAAACTTAGCTTCAGCAATGAGGGGAACTAGTGTGAGACGAAACTTTAATTTGGTTCATGAGGGAAGTTAGCCAACTGCCAGCAGAGTGTGATTAAAGGAGAAACATGAGGAACTAAACACAGAACCCACAAACTGAGCCTCTGTGGCCTCTCTGAAGAGAAGATGTGAGACTTAAAGGTACTAAACTCCACTGCCTGTGTTTTGGTGCAGAACCCCACCATCGTCATGTTCACCACCATCGCCGGCCTGACAGGCGTGGCCATCACGCTGGCCCTCATCCTCATCATCACGTCATCCATGGAGGTCATCCGCAGGTCGTATTTCGAGGTGTTCTGGTACACGCATCATCTGTTCGTCATCTTCTTCGTTGGCCTGGTGTTCCATGGCTTCGGGTAAGAGTTCAGGCACAAAAGCAGCTTCTTTCTGTGAAACTACACACCTGCTCACTTACTGCTGGAGCATCTGAGGCTTCGGACCAGAGCTGCCTGGACTTTTATTGGTCTCAGGAACAGTCTTGGCTTGACTTTTCCTCTTTTTGTTGCACACTTGTCCCACCTGAGTTCACTTCACATGGAACCTAACCCTGGCTCAGCCATGACTCCAGCTGGATTTACATAGACTGAACCTCGCCGTCTCTCCATTTAGAGTCATTATTGCATGAGTTTGGGTCTAATCTCCACCCCCCATCCACCATCCTTCAGCCTGTCCCTAGTTTTTGAGCATCCTTCAAAGAGTTGTGGTCTTAAATTGAGCCACAAAGACTGGTGGGTTAGTATATTTACACAGAAAACAGACCACCACACCGTCTGGAGTCAGCTTTGATCAGCTCTAAATTCAAAGGCCTTGCTGACAGGTGAGGTCTCTGAAGGACAGCATAGCCTGGTGACCTTTTTCCTTGGTTACAGGAAGTCTGAAGTCATGTAAAAGCCAGTGAAAATGTGCCATATGAGCTCAGTAAATCCTGGGCTTCACTGTCTGTTCATTACTCTCAGTTTTGCTTCATTTAAAGGCTGAAGTGTTACCCAATCATACGATGTTTCCTTTGTGCTTGGAAAGTGCCAACAAACAAGGTTCAATGACCCAAAGTTCTCAGAGAGCAGCCAGAAAAGAGAGGGCGCTTCCTCGAATAGTTCTGAAAACTACGATGAAGATCCAGTGGAGACCTTTGATCAAGGCTTAAATTTGACTACATGTGGTCTTATCTCAAAGAGCAGGATGTCCAAAAGTAGCTTTTTCAGATCTTTGTTGAAAGTCTAGTGCTGATTATCTATAATTTGACATTAAATGTGAAGAAAAAAATGAAGCTGACACGATGTTAACTTATTTTTGAAGGTTTCACACATAATCAGAGCTTTTGCCAGTATGAAACCGCAGATCTGTGCTCCCACCTGCAGGCGTATTGTGCGAGGACAGACGGCCGCCAGCCTGGAAACAAACAAACCCGACGTCTGTGCTGACAGGTTTGCAGACTGGGGAAAAAACGAGTCGGACTGTGCCGTGCCCGTGTTCGCTGGAAACCCACCAATGGTGAGCTTCCAATCTCGTCTGTTAAGCTGCTGGTGTTATTTTCATTGGGCGCTTTCCAACATTCGCCGTTTCTCCTCAGACGTGGAAGTGGGTGGTGGCCCCCATGATCCTCTACCTGTGTGAGAGGCTCGTTCGCATCTATCGGTCTCATCAAAAAGTGGTCATCACCAAGGTGTGTAAACTGAAGCCTTTTTTAACAAACAAGCCTTTTATATTCGTCACTTTTGACTCAAATGGTGAAAAAAACTCCAATCTGCACCCCAGTTTCACTCCTCTATCCCTGTGCCTGGTCCCCAGGTGGTGATGCACCCATCCAAGACCCTGGAGCTGCAGATGAAGAGAAAAGGCTTCCACATGGAGGTGGGGCAGTACGTCTCCATCCAGTGTCCGTCTGTTTCCAGGCTGGAGTGGCACCCGTTCACCCTGACTTCTGCTCCTGAGGAGGACTACTTCAGCGCCCACATCCGCATTGTTGGGGACTGGACTCAGGCGCTGTACGAGGCCTGCGTGGGAGACAAATCTGAACCCCAGGAGGCCTGGAAACTGCCCAAGTATGACACTGAGAAAAGGGGTTGATAAAAAAAAGATTTGAGTGCCTCCCCACTGATTTAGTGCTTCTTTGAAAACCTGGCAGCAGGATCTGATTCAGAGCAGCGGAGGGTTATTGTGTGTCAGCCACCTCTCCCTCATTTCAGGAGGAAGCAGGGAGGCACGGAAACCGTAGGAATCATAAAAAGAGCTATTACACGATCGCCAGGACATTGAATTATAGCGTTCCTTCTTTTCTTCTCCTGAACGCAGACGATGAAAGACCAGAGCCTGTTCTTCAGCTGTGATGAAACTGCCTCCCGGACAGTTTCTCCCTGCTTTGAGCAGATCAGACACTGATCAAATCCTCAAACATGCTCCAAAAGATGCTGCAAAAATTGTCTTTTTTTTACTGATTGAAGCCAAAGCAAGAAAACGATTTGAACTATCAGTAACAAACAAGTTGTTTTTAAAAACTGCAGGGTTGCAGCACATCTTTCATGCAGCCCAGAGTATCAAAGCTTTGGTTTGGCTGCCGTTTTAGATTTTTTTCTCGCTCCTCGGGGTTAGGAGGAACCAGCACATATAATAACAAGATATTATCTTTGAACATGAAGTTCTTTTTTGAAAAATAACATTTCAAGTGCTAGATTTCGTGGCCAAAGTCCACATATGACTTTTGGAGCTGTTGCTTATCGTGTCAAATGTGAAAGAAAAGAAGCGGAACAGCGGGTGGAAGCCAATCCACCGCTGTTACGCCACTGTGCCGGCGAGGGAAACAGCAACAGAGGCTTTCACAGGTTAAGCCTGCATTGCAGAACTCGCCACTCTAACCACGGTCCTGTCATCACTCAGCTGATTGCATTCGTTGGACTTAAAAGGTGGAACAAAGGGTTACCAACGAGGGGCAACACATGTGAAAGAGGCTACAGTTCACACGCACTGGAGGCTGCCCCTCGGCAGGCTTCCAGAAGCTGGCCAATCAGGCGAAATGGGCCTTTTGGGAGGAGGGGGGGGCAGAACAGATGTTTTCTAAGGTAGAACTAGTATTTTTTAAACAATTTAGAAAGCTGAGAAATGTACGAATGAACCCTTTTTAAAAGCTGATGACATGAAGCAGTGAAATACCTCAGTAACAGCTTTAAAATCTCGGTTTACCTTGTTCTCAGGGTGGCCATAGATGGCCCATTTGGGACCGCCAGCGAGGACGTGTTTCGTTATGAGGTGGTCATGTTGGTGGGGGCAGGAATTGGAGTGACTCCTTTCGCTTCCATCCTCAAGTCTGTGTGGTACAAACACATCCAGAACAACCAGAACGTGTTTACCAAGAAGGTGAGGGAGAGCTCTGCTTTGCCAGTGAAATCCCAACTTAAGGCTTGTTTATGAGCTTTTCCTGTTGTATCGTTTTCATTCGTCAAAGGAACATTTGAAAGCTTCGGAGAATTAACATCAAACTTCATTCTTTGATTTTAAAAGTGTGCAGTTAAGAACAAGTTTCAAGAGATTGACAAAGTTAACCTGAAGATTTAGCAGGATCTGCTGCATTTTTAAGTTCTTTTAGTCACTGTCCAAGTGGAAATATTCTCTTTAGCCCACAGAGTCTAAACTTCAGTCTAAAAGTGTCTCCATTACAGATCTACTTCTACTGGCTGTGTCCCGAGACGCAAGCCTTCGAGTGGTTTGCAGACCTGCTGCAGACTCTGGAGCGTCAGATGACAGAGAAGGACATGGCCGACTTCCTCAGCTACAACATCTACCTCACCCGCTGGAAGGAGACTGAGGTATGAGACCATGTGCTCAGATATTATGAGCCAAAACATCAACCAATGCCTCATCTGTGGTTAAACTTTATACAAACATCCAACTCTTCTGTCTCTTCCTCCATCAGGCGGCTCATTTCCGCGTCCACCACGAAGCAGAGAACGATCCGATCACCGGCCTCAAACAGAAGACTCTTTACGGGAAACCAAACTGGGATAACGAGTTCACCAACATTGCAGCGACGCACCCAGGGTCAGTCTCTGCCTTCAGCTCATCAATAACCCAGGAAGAGCAGGCCAGGAAAGCACGATGAAACCACCAACTTAGGTTATTAGAGCGGAAAGGATTCTCTAAGTAGTATCAGCCTTTACAAAGTAAACTTCACAAACCAGGAGAAGCTAACACAGAAACCACAGATTATATCAGAGCAAAAGCTCAAATATCATGACGGTTTTCCTTTACTTCAAGTCTTTCAAAGCTCCTAAAAACTGTTCAAAATGACACACTTGAAGCATTTCTAACATTTTAACCTCATGAAAGATTCTTGGATCTGGGAATCGGCTCCGATGAGGCAGGAGAACTTCCAGTGAACACTTCTTTCAGGCAGGAGAGGAAAAGCCAGAGCTTTGTAAATCATAGGCAGCTCTGTTTTAAACTTTTACGGCTCTACAGAAAAACACAAGTCGGTGATCCGCGCTGCTGTGGCCTCTGTGGCAGAGTGGAGTCGGTCAGTCAGGACTGGAAGAAAAAAGAAACCAGACTTGGATTTACTCTTAAAACATGCCACATTTATCTTAAAATTTAACATACCTTTACAGCCCGACACCTTTACAGCCCGACACCTTTACAGCCCGACACCTTTACAGCCCGACACCTTTACAGCCCGATACCTTTACAGCCCGATACCTTTACAGCCCGATACCTTTACAGCCCGATACCTTTACAGCTTGATACCTTTACAGCCCGATACCTTTACAGCCCGATACCTTTACAGCCCGATACCTTTACAGCCCGATACCTTTACAGCTTGATACCTTTACAGCCCGATACCTTTACAGCCCGACACCTTTACAGCCCGATACCTTTACAGCCCGATACCTTTACAGCCCGATACCTTTACAGCCCGATACCTTTACAGCTACAGCCCGATACCTTTACAGCCCGATACCTTTACAGTCCGATATCTTTACAGCCCGATACCTTTACAGCCCGATACCTTTACAGCCCGATATCTTTACAGCCCGATACCTTTACAGCCCGATACCTTTACAGCCCGATACCTTTACAGCCCGATAACTTTACAGCCCGATACCTTTACAGCCCGATACCTTTACAGCCCGATACCTTTACAGCCCGATAACTTTACAGCCCGATACCTTAACAGCCCGATACCTTTACAGCCCGATACCTTTACAGCCCGATATCTTTACAGCCCGATAACTTTACAGCCCGATACCTTTACAGCTACAGCCCGATACCTTTACAGCCCGATAACTTTACAGCCCGACACCTTTACAGCCCGACACCTTTACAGCCCGACACCTTTACAGCCCGATACCTTTACAGCCCGATACCTTTACAGCCCGATACCTTTACAGCCCGATACCTTTACAGCTTGATACCTTTACAGCCCGATACCTTTACAGCCCGATACCTTTACAGCCCGACACCTTTACAGCCCGATACCTTTACAGCCCGATACCTTTACAGCCCGATACCTTTACAGCCCGATACCTTTACAGCTACAGCCCGATACCTTTACAGCCCGATACCTTTACAGTCCGATATCTTTACAGCCCGATACCTTTACAGCCCGATACCTTTACAGCCCGATATCTTTACAGCCCGATACCTTTACAGCCCGATACCTTTACAGCCCGATACCTTTACAGCCCGATAACTTTACAGCCCGATACCTTTACAGCCCGATACCTTTACAGCCCGATACCTTTACAGCCCGATAACTTTACAGCCCGATACCTTAACAGCCCGATACCTTTACAGCCCGATACCTTTACAGCCCGATATCTTTACAGCCCGATAACTTTACAGCCCGATACCTTTACAGCTACAGCCCGATACCTTTACAGCCCGATAACTTTACAGCCCGATATCTTTACAGCCCGATACCTTTAAGCCCGATACCTTTACAGCTACAGCCCGACACCTTTACAGCCTGATACCTTTACAGCCCGATACCTTTACAGCCCGATAACTTTACAGCCCGATACCTTTACAGCCCGATACCTTTACAGCCCGATAACTTTACAGCCCGATACCTTTACAGCCCGATACCTTTACAGCCCGATAGTTACAGCCCGATAACTTTACAGCCTGATACCTTTACAGCCCGATAACTTTACAGCCCGATACCTTTACAGCCCGATACATTTACAGCCCGATACCTTTACAGCCTGATACCTTTACAGCCCGATACCTTTACAGCCCGATAGTTACAGCCCGATAACTTTACAGCCCGATACCTTTACAGCCAGATACCTTTACAGCCCGTCACCTTTACAGCCCGATACCTTTACAGCCCGACACCTTTACAGCCAGATACCTTTACAGCCAGATACCTTTACAGCCCGTCACCTTTACAGCCCGATACCTTTACAGCCCGACACCTTTACAGCCAGATACCTTTACAGTCCGATACCTTTACAGCTTGATACCTTTACAGTCCGATACCTTTACAGCCCGACACCTTTACAGCCCGATACCTTTACAGCCCGACACCTTTACAGCCCGATACCTTTACAGCCCGATACCTTTACAGCCCGACACCTTTACAGCCCGATACCATTACAGCCCGATACCTTTACAGCCCGATACCTTTACAGCCCGATACCTTTACAGCCCGATACCATTACAGCCCGATAACTTTACAGCCCGATACCTTTACAGCCCGATAGTTACAGCCCGATACCGTTACAGCCCGATACCGTTACAGCCCGATACCGTTACAGCCCGATATCTTTACAGCCCGACACCTTTACAGCTTGATACCTTTACAGCCAGATACCTTTACAGCCAGATACCGTTACAGCCCGATACCTTTACAGCCCGATAGTTACAGCCCGATACCGTTACAGCCCGATACCGTTACAGCCCGATACCTTTACAGCCCGATAGTTACAGCCCGATACCGTTACAGCCCGATACCTTTACAGCCCGATACCTTTACAGCCAGATACCTTTACAGCCAGATACCTTTACAGCCAGATACCTTTACAGCCCGATACCGTTACAGCCCGATACCTTTACAGCCCGATAACTTTACAGCCCGATACCTTTAAGCCCGATACCTTTACAGCTACAGCCCGACACCTTTACAGCCTGATACCTTTACAGCCCGATACCTTTACAGCCCGATAACTTTACAGCCCGATACCTTTACAGCCCGATACCTTTACAGCCCGATAACTTTACAGCCCGATAACTTTACAGCCCGATACCTTTACAGCCCGATAGTTACAGCCCGATAACTTTACAGCCCGATACCTTTACAGCCCGATAACTTTACAGCCCGATACCTTTACAGCCCGATACATTTACAGCCCGATACCTTTACAGCTTGATACCTTTACAGCCCGATACCTTTACAGCCCGATAGCTACAGCCCGATAACTTTACAGCCCGATACCTTTACAGCCAGATACCTTTACAGCCCGTCACCTTTACAGCCAGATACCTTTACAGTCCGATACCTTTACAGCCCGATACCTTTACAGCCCGATACCTTTACAGCCTGATACCTTTACAGCCCGATACCTTTACAGCCCGATAGCTACAGCCCGATAACTTTACAGCCCGATACCTTTACAGCCAGATACCTTTACAGCCCGTCACCTTTACAGCTTGATACCTTTACAGTCCGATACCTTTACAGCCCAATACCTTTACAGCCCGACACCTTTACAGCCCGACACCTTTACAGCCCGATACCATTACAGCCAGATACCGTTATGTATGTCTGATATACCAGACCTACATTTTCAGTGTTTTTACTGTTGTATGAAGTCTCTGCGTAAGGCTTCTTCCACCAGCGCAGTTATCGAAGCGAGGGTCAGATGACCACCGTTGAAATAAGGGAGTCGATTCTTCACTGAATGGCTCCTTCAGTGCAGCTATGAGCCGTAAATGAGTGTTTCTGTGCCTGCAGGACCAAAGTCGGAGTGTTCCTGTGCGGTCCTCCTCAGCTGGGGAAATCTCTGGAGAAGCAGTGCCTGTCTCACTCCGAGGCTGACGTCAAGTTCATCTTCAACAAAGAGAATTTCTAAAGACTGTCCAAGCAGCATTTGACCCCACGGACGGCCCAGCTTCTCACCACCGATACTCTTACTCAAAAAGTGTGGTGAAAACCCCAGTTTTTCACTTCTTCTCTTTTTCTGTTGCACCAGCCGATTTCAAAACTTCTCCCTTTTTTTAAAACATGTCGGTTGCTTGTTGCGCTCGTGGACATCAGATGGTGAAGATAAACCGCGAGCGAATAATTCTATTGTGTTACTAGCAACAAAAAATAAATAAGAAGCATCTTCCCAGAAAGATTCCAATCAAAACAAGGTCTTTAGTCTCATCAGGATAAGTGAGGTTTAATTTCCGACTCATCTGGAAATAATCGGGCTGAAACATTCACACACACCTGACATTGAAAGTGACACGAGGTCTGCATCTTAAATTTGAAGTGGGTGTAATGCAGATTAATGTCCCGGTGCTAAACTGATGGAATAGTTTGGAGATCTTTCTGCACATGTATAAAAAAAAAAACAGAAATGATTGTTCAGTCATTATAATTAATAAAAGAGTCATTTCCTTCTTTCAGTTTTATATAAACTCTTCTAACTTTTCCAGATCATGAGAAGAACTTCATCAGTAGGACGGAAATCAGCTGGTCAAAGATTCAAATCCCTTCATCAGCTGATCGTTTGTCCAGTTGTCATGGAGATGGTTCCACTGTGAGGCCCCCGTCTCCCTGACAACCGGCACAACACTGTTCACTGATGACGACTGATGGGATGTGGCCGAAAGCTGTGAGTTTTTTGTCAGATCACTGTTATAAAAGCACAAATAGGCTGAAGTTTCTCTGAACATTTAGAAAATCCAACTTTCTGAAATGTTTCTTTTCTTTTCAAGCTCTCAGTTCCTTTTCAGACCACTTTCCCTTTTTTAAACATGTTGTATCTGCTGATGTGTTGTAAAAAAGTAAAGCTAAATTAAAACTCTTTATTGGCCACAACCTTCATTTCTCTTCCTCTGAAACTGCACATTTCCTCACCAACAACACAACAATGACGTTCTGTGGACAAAAGCTGCTTCTCTCCACTCGAGCTTCACGTTAAGGACGCTCTTTTTTCCTATTTTCAATGAGACCTGAATGCATCTTTGTAATTTCAAGGTAACTTCAACAGAGATGGATGAAAATGTCCAATTTTCGTGTAACAAACGTACAAAACTACAGCAGAATAGAACTTACAGGCAGGACGGTTTTGTGTTTTCAGAGATCTGCTCTTCATCTCATCTGAATTAGGGTCTTATTCCAGGCATTATTTGTGCTTCTCGAAGCTCAATCAGCGTCTCCAATATGCAAAATCTCAGCATGCAATAAAAGACTAAACATGAAGGACAGGAGATGCTAATTCAGCCCGCTTTCATTAAGCATGTGATCCTGCACAAGCTGAAGTTCAGTCCAACATGGAACTGAGCAGCTCCTTCTACAGAGTTTATGCTACTGATGCATCAGGGACCGACACATTTAGCCGAGTCTTCACTCACAATTCATGGCCAATTAAAACCTAAAGCTCACAGACTGCTTCATCGATTCAAAAAGGAAACAGGAGACTGTTTGTTCATAAATCTTCTCGTTTATTATCCTGAAGCTCCGATACAAAAAGTCTCTCACTGACTCGGTACATGTGCTGAACAAAGGTAATCAGATTACATATGTGGCATGCAGCTGTAGGTGAGGCAGCTGAAGCTCGACAACATTAAGACGACGGCGTTACAAGCACATAAAGGCTGCTGCTGAGCCGTGGGATGAGGACTCTGCGGCACTCGGTGCCCCCTGCTGGTCAGAGGAGCACACTGCGCTCCCCTGGTGGCGTGCGTCTCCTACGCCATGGCCACAGCAAACACGCTGACCACGCAGTACATGGTGCGGTTCTCCCACCTCACAGTGCAGCTACCTGAGGACCAAACAAAGCAGTGTGAGAGCGACGGGCCGAAGAGGACTCATTTCATCACTGGGCTCAGGGTTGTGGGTATCCATCTGCTCCAATCAGCAGTGACGACAGCACACACTTCTCAGCGAGTCTGTTGCACTCCAGAGTGGACGCAACTCAGCTTTTATCCAACTGAAATCACATTTACTGACTGAAGCCTCTCGCATGGAGGCTCAAAACCCACAGAAACAGCTGATGGATCGTTTGTGAAGGTATGTGTACCTTTAAAGCACATTTAAAGCACCTTTAAAGCACATTTAAAGCACCTTTAAAGCACATTTAAAGCACCTTTAAAGCACCTTTAAAGCACATTTAAAGCACCTTTAAAGAACATTTAAAGCACCTTTAAAGCACCTTTAAAGCACCTTTAAAGCACCTTTAAAGCACCTTTAAAGCACATTTAAAGCACCTTTAAAGCACCTTTAAAGCACCTTTAAAGCACCTTTAAAGCACCTTTAAAGCACCTTTAAAGCACCTTTAAAGCACCTTTAAAGCACCTTTAAAGCACCTTTAAAGCACCTTTAAAGCACCTTTAAAGCACATTTAAAGCACCTTTAAAGCACCTTTAAAGAACATTTAAAGCACATTTAAAGCACCTTTAAAGCACCTTTAAAGCACCTTTAAAGCACCTTTAAAGCACCTTTAAAGCACCTTTAAAGCACCTTTAAAGCACATTTAAAGCACCTTTAAAGAACATTTAAAGCACATTTAAAGCACCTTTAAAGCAGCCACAGCTGACCAAAGTGCTGTACAAATATACATCAGATGAACAAACTCTACAACAGCAACAAACATGAGTTCAAAATAAAACAGTAAAGCATCAAATAACTCGGTGGAATAAATAAAAAAAGACGAAATATGACTAAAAGTCAGTGAGAACATTTAAAAATGATTCAGGATCTGAGCTGCTGTGATGGGAAAAGGAAGCTTGTTCCAAAGATACGGAGCCACAGCTGAAAAGGTCCCATGGCCTCCACCTCCTGGGTCTGGGGGCGTCCAACAGCAACTGATCCAAAGTGAAAACAGGCTGCTCAACTGCAGTAATCAGTCCAGACATTGATGACTGTGTCTGGGAGCAGTCTCTCAAAATTAGGCTCCGAGTCGCTGGAGACGATTAACACAAAACATTTATTTCTTGCAAGAAAGAGACGAGTCGGCAAAACCTGTCAGGAAGCTGCTCAGAGCTGTCTGCTAACAAAATGGTGCTCCAGCTATTTATGTTGTTTATGTTTGCTGATCACACAACGTTATGGGAAAGGGACGTTCAGGGACATTCAATGTTATGGGAAAAGACATTACTATCCATTTAATGTTATGGGAAAAGGGACGTTCAATGTTATGGGAAAAGACATTACTATCCATTTAATGTTATGGGAAAAGGGACGTTCAATGTTATGGGAAAAGACATTACTATCCATTCAATGTTATGGGAAAAGGGACGTTCAATGTTATGGGAAAAGACATTACTATCCATTCAATGTTATGGGAAAAGGGACGTTCAGGGACATTCAATGTTATGGGAAAAGACATTACTATCCATTTAATGTTATGGGAAAGGGACGTTCAGGGACATTCAATGTTATGGGAAAAGACATTACTATCCATTTAATGTTATGGGAAAAGGGACGTTCAGGGACATTCAATGTTATGGGAAAAGACATTACTATCCATTTAATGTTATGGGAAAGGGACGTTCAGGGACATTCAATGTTATGGGAAAAGACATTACTATCCATTTAATGTTATGGGAAAAGGGACGTTCAATGTTATGGGAAAAGACATTACTATCCATTCAATGTTATGGGAAAAGGGACGTTCAATGTTATGGGAAAAGACATTACTATCCATTCAATGTTATGGGAAAAGGGACGTTCAGGGACATTCAATGTTATGGGAAAAGACATTACTATCCATTTAATGTTATGGGAAAGGGACGTTCAGGGACATTCAATGTTATGGGAAAAGACATTACTATCCATTTAATGTTATGGGAAAAGGGACGTTCAATGTTATGGGAAAAGACATTACTATCCATTCAATGTTATGGGAAAAGGGACGTTCAGGGACATTCAATGTTATGGGAAAAGACATTACTATCCATTTAATGTTATGGGAAAGGGACGTTCAGGGACATTCAATGTTATGGGAAAAGACATTACTATCCATTTAATGTTATGGGAAAGGGACGTTCAATGTTATGGGAATAGACATTACTAGCCATTTAATGTTATGGGAAAGGGACGTTCAGGGACATTCAATGTTATGGGAAAAGACATTACTATCCATTTAATGTTATGGGAAAAGGACGTTCAATGTTATAGGAAAAGACATTACTAGCCATTTAATGTTATGGGAAAGGGACGTTCAATGTTATGGGAAAAGACATTACTAACCATTTAATGTTATGGGAAGACGAGTTCAGACAGTCAGAACACTTTTGCCTGCTACATGAGAACCAAAAGACAGGAGGAGCCCCCCCCCCCCATCACAGAAACTCTTATTCTTGCAGCTTTTCTCATAGTATAACTATATAATTTAGATTCTGCAGCACATTAACAGGTGAGTGCATCGATGCCTGATAGACAATCTGTTGGATTTCTGATCCTCGAGGAGCAAAACAGGTCATGGAGGGTGGAAAATGTATTCAGTAAGTGAGAAACTCTGCGTCTGTGAAGGCCTGAAGGCCTGAAGGTAACACCAGACAGAAACTCACCGTCCAAGCTGGTGTCCCAGTAGCAGGAGTTGGCAGTGTGCAGTCCGGCTCCTGTCTTCTGCATCACAGCGCACGTCACTGTGCAGACACAAGCGCACGCTCAACAGAGTGAAGGGTGAATGAATGTGAATCTGAGCTTCTTTTGACGGACAGCGAACGCACCGATGTACTTGTAAGCTTTTCCCAGTTTGACCAGCTGCATGAGGCAGCGCTCCACAATGCTGGCGGTCCATTTGTTCACCTGATTCTGGCTGTAGTCGTCACCGCCGACCACACTTTCAATGCACTGGGACACACACACACACACACACACACACACACAGTCATGTGGGAGTCAGCGGTTTCACCACAGGGGACTGACACCAAAAGCAACGCTGCTCTGATACAAACCTGCACAAAGCTGAGCGTCAGTGTGAAAAACACAGCGATTAAAGGAGGCTACAGTTTAAAAGCTCATCCAGGCCAATCACAGAATCACAGGAAACACACAACAATCTCCATCAAAGAGCAGCTGTCTGCTCGTGTTTTACATCAGACCCTTTCATTTACTGTTCCAAAGTCCCTAAAACTAACTTTAAATCCTTAAAAGCATCCATTTTACTTTGCATCCAACTATGAGCCAAAGAAGGCAGTTATAATGATGTAACCTGCAGCCTGAAATGACATTACAAGCAATCTTTTTCTTTCTTTTAACCCTTTTAACACCTTGTAATGACTGCATTAAAAAGAAATAACGCATGGAAACAACCTTTTATAGCTTTCAAACAACGCAAACTAATGTTCAATAAGATGATTTTAACGATCTTAGAGCTACAAATAAAGGTGAAACACACTGTTAATAGTACCTCAGTGAATATAAAAGTAAAGGTGAAACACACTGTTAATAGTACCTCAGTGAATATAAAAGTAAAGGTGAAACACACTGTTATTAGTACCTCTTTGACGACGCTGTCAGCTTCTTCTGAGTTGAATGAGCCCTGAAATGGAAACAGGTCCTCATAACACCGGGAAAGCAGATGTTTGTACCACAGCTACAGAAAATGTGCAGAAAATCTGAACCTTTAAACAATTTGAACGTATAGCAGAGAGTTTAATATCACTGAGCACATCAATAACATGAGCTGCTGCAAGTGGCATCGCCCAAAGACTTGACACAGAGAACCCAGCTTTAGCATCAGTGGTTTTAGCTGGTTAGCTTTCAGCTAGCTAACATCTACCGCAGAATCCAACCGGAAGTCGGTTCAGGACGAACCTCGCTGCCGTTCTGAAATTCCTCCATCCCGGGCATCTGCGGCTGCTTCACGCTGTTTAATGTCTTCGTTTACGGGAGAAAAGTCGAAGCAGAAAACCTGTTTGCTCAGAGGAGCGAACAGGGTCTGGTCAGGGCTTCCCGTGAGCTGTCAACAGAGCCAACGACGCCCGGAAATAGCGACCGGAGCCGGCTAACGGCTAACGGCTAACGGCTAACGGCTGCCACCTGCTGGGCGCCCCGTGGAACCACACCTGAGGGTGGAAACGGAGAAGAAACAGGCTGCTCCGGTTCATTTTGACACCGTTATACGTCTTTTTTTTTTTAAAGAAGAAAATGTACTGATTTAAACTGAAACATTTCCTACTTTGTATGTGTTTTTAGCGTGTTTCCTTTGCAGAACATGCAGTATTTCACCAGCGAACACGGAACCTTTCAGGAAACATCCTGCAGGCGGTCGCAGACAGCAGCGTCCAGCCATCATCCCGGAAACACCTTTGAGTTGTCCAGGCATTTGCTCCTGGTAAAAATATTTTTTTCATCCAAAAACATTGGATCAACAGATGTTTGGGGAACATTTCCTGACCGCTCAGACTGCAGGTCCACAGAGAGGGGAAGAGTTAAAAATGAAAGGAACGTCTCCTGAACACTGAACCTGACGGTTTTCTGTTAAACGGGAGGTTTTCCTGCTGCCTTTAAATGCATCAGAGTGAATTATAGTCTTAATCTTTTTAGGAAAGGGGTTGTAGAACATAGAAATTATCCTTATTCTGCCTGGATTTAAACTTTATTCTGCTGAAGTTTTATGGAACGTTTGAATTGCTGTTAATCATTTTTTCTTCTTCTATTCTTTTGTTGAAGTGATGAAGAGAAAACAGCAGCATTGTTTTATAGTAAAGCAGCAGTTATCATCAGAAGGGACATCCTGCCTTTTAATGCTCTTCTGAGGAGTAAAAAAACATTGATTCACATTCAGGTTCATATCAAAACTCTTTATTTTTCTCACAAAAATGTCAGTTTTAACAGGGTTTATCATGTCAGGATATAAAACTATAAAACTAAAAGTGCAAATGTGCTCCGGGACCAGGTCACAATAAATAACCATCCACACAGTTACACACACACACACACACACGCTGAGGCTCAGCTGCTGGAGAGGGAAACGTGACACAGAACAACAACATTTAAAGTAAAAACCAGCTGAAGGAGGAAGCTCGGCTGCTCGTGGTGGATTTAAAGCTCCCTGCTGGCTCCACACTCAAGATAACAGATAAAAAACAGGCATCTTAAAGGGATATTCCACATGATTTACAGAGAATCTTCTCTTCAGTTCACACATGCAGTTATGATTAACAGATCCGTCTATTTTTAGCTAAAATGACTAAAGTTCTGTGGTGAATTTGCAGGTTAAAGCCGACTTGTGGCTTTGGGATCACTCTTCACTTTTAATTACTTTACATATAAAGATCTAAGATGCAACCGCTCCTTGTTGTAAAACCGCCTCCACATCAGCCGACTTTCTGCTCATGGATGCATGTTTTAGTTTAGCTGTTTTTTGACCCCAAACTGAACAGATTATCTGCTTGATTTCGGTGTCTCTGGAGCCGTCGATGCTCACTGGTTCCTGCCATCTCTGCCATCTGGTGTAATTAAAACAGTTTGAGGTCACACCTCATCAGCTGGAGTCGTTTGCCTTTTTGTCTTTAATCCACAGATCTGGAAAAGCTAGATGCAGCAGTACTGGGACATGTGAATGAAGCCAAAGTCAGAAGCAGCTTTTATGAAATGTAGCGTGTCTTAAAGGAGGGTTATATTTGTTTCCTCCTCTCTTTATTCTAACTGGCATCATATTTGGCTCAGATTGGACATCATATAAATGATATGGTGGTATATAAGTAAAGCTGAACTGAACTGGTGAGCATGTGGGATGGTTTCCAACATTAAACTGAGCTGATCTTCAGCTGATTGCAGTAAATGCTGGAGCTTGGTCTCCTGAAAGGAAACACTTAAAGTGGAGCTGTAACAGAGAGTATGAGCAGCTACTTTTAATGCAGCAGTCTGTCCATTTTTTAATTAAATGATGCTTTTGTGGATTAAACGTATAACTGGGTCAGATCATGTCCACTTTGTCACTGAAACATTGGTCAGTGGATCAGAATATTTACACTTTTTGCTTTTTACCAGTTTTTGGTCACCGGCTGTACTGACTTTATACTAAATGTTAGAACTTTATCACCATTTTTACTTCTTCTGAGCCTTTGAACAGTCGCCCTGCAGCTCAGGTCTGGTTAATAAATGACTGATAATCTAGGAATGGTTGTAATTTAAGTCAAACTGCTTGTTTTTCACTCATATATGATCTCTAAAAGCGTTTCCTGCTGCCAGGCCTTGCAGATGGTGACGTCTCAGCATAAAGTGAACAGATAACAGGAAAATAAAAGCTTCTCAGAGCCACCATCGGGCCGAGGAGTCCTTCAGAAAGGGACTCACCCGGTGCTCCGCCGCTGTAAAGCTAACGGCGGTCCAGCTGTTTAGTGTAAATCTGCTGCGAGTTCAGCCGACATGAGGAGCAGCGCTGGTTCTGCGCTCCGGAGAGGATCACAGTAAGCTGTGACCTTTCCACAAAGTCAGCCCACCTTTGGCTCCTGGGACTACAGCACGCTGCAGGCACCGGAGCGGGGCCCCCTGGACCCAGCCTGCGGCTGACTCCCAGCACCCAGGGAGGCAGGCTCTCCCTGGACGGCTCCATCCTCCGCCGGGGGGTCGCTGGTCTGCTTCGACCTGGAGGAGGACAGTCGTCTGAAGAGGGAGAGCTGAGGAGACATTTTCATGACTGATTCCTGCTCATGAAGACCAAACCTGAGCTTTTTCATTCATTCCTTTAAAATCTAAATCCCATCTTTATATTTTGTGGTATGTGGCCCTTGTTGTGAAGGCTTTTAAAGCCCACTGGTCATGTTAATATCACATCATGTAAGAGTTCACAGAACAGGATAGGAGGCCTTCTTCAGCATCCAAGGTTAAGCTAACAGGACAGGAGGAGCCCCCCCCCCCCAGCACACAGTGCCCCTAAATCTCACAGTAAAACATTCTTCTTTTCTTTCAGTGTGACCTCATGATAACCCCAGAAAACACTCCAGGAACCAACTGATTTTTCATGATAATCACCTGCAAAGACGCCCCTTTTCTTTCCGATGTATTCAGATGCAAAAAGAAAGATAAATAATAATAAAACTCTGCCCCCTTGTGGTGACAATGTTTCAAGCTCAAAGCCACAAAATTCTCCTTTAAAAACAGAATTCTCGTCTGAATTATTGGCTCAGTTTCAGAGAAACCAGCCGAAGGCTCATCAGCAGGAGTCGATCTCGTTAATGACGTCATCGTGGCCCGTGGGAAACGACACCTGGAACCTCATACTGTTTCCCTGCACTGAAGGGGGCCCATTTATGGCTCCTGAGCACTGTGTTCAGTTCTGGAAATCAACACAAATCTTGTCCCATCTTCATCAGACTGGTGCTATGTGTGGATGACATAAACACCGCCCACATGGTTGGTTTGGTATCTGATACTGATGCTGATGAATAACCTTTTAGTGCCATGATGTGTCTGTGGAAAACTGACTGAGGTCTGAAAAGCCTTGACGTGTAAATGCACAGAACAGCAACAATCTATAGATCTAAAAAAGGATCGTCGGTGTTTTAAAAGTCGCCGTACCTTCTTGCTGGAGCCTGATTGGCTTGTGGAGTTGCCGTCTGCTTCCCCATTGGCCGGTTTAGTGTCCTCCTCGCCCTTTTCTCCACCTGTGGTGTCAGACTGCTCCCTGAGCTCAGCTGCTGCTGACAGGAGGATTCCCTGTTAGTCCAGTCTTTGGACGCCACTGTTTCTAGTTTCTGTGCCTCAGAGGTGTTTGATTCAAACTCATCTCACCTTTCTGCTCTCCATCAGGTACGGACTCTTCTGTCAGCTCTTCTGGCTACAGGGGAGACCACATGTTCCACGTTAGTGCCAACACAACGTTCCCTTTTACAGACCAGTGAAAGAACAAAGATATTTAACTCAGCACATTTTCAGGAGCTTCCTCTTCTGCTCTCTCTGTCGAAGACGCCGATGTGTCATTCTCTTCTTCTACATCGTCGTCGATTCTGTTCTCCTCCTCTTTTCCCTCTTCATCATCTTTCCTCCATGTCTCCACCATGTCCTGACATCCATAAAAGACACGAAAAGCTATTCAGTGTCACTTTACAAGGATTGGGAAGGTTTTGGGTGAATTAAAGTTTGGTAAAGGGCAGCGGGACACTTTAACTCGGATAGGAAAAGCACAAAAAAAAGGGAAAAAGGTAAATGAGCTGAGATTCTCCAGACTACAGCAGGGAATAATGGGAAGGGAATGAGTGAGAAGACTAAAGGAGGAAGAAAATGTGTCAAACCTGATCCTAAAAGAGCCAAATCAAACAAAGAAATCCTCCTGCAGCAGCATATTCCAGGAAAAATTCCTCACAGAAAATATTTCAGGGACAGACTTTCTGTTATCTACAAGAATATGTCTCTGATTGCAGTGGATTTGTTCCCATTTTGGGAAAATGAAGACGTTTAAAGACACAGCGGGAAAAACAGGGGAAACACAGGGGGAAAAACAGGGGGAAACAGGGGGGGAAACAGGGGGGGAAACACGGGGGGAACACAGGGGGGAAACACAGGGGGAAAAACAGGGGGAAACACAGGGGGAAACAAGGGGGAAACAAGGGGGAAACACAGGGGAAACGCAGGGGGAAACGCAGGGGGAAACACAGGGGGAAACACAGGGGGAAACGCAGGGGGAACACAGGGGGGAAACACAGGGGGAACACAGGGGGGAAACACAGGGGGAAACAGGGGGGGAAACACAGGGGGAAACGCAGGGGGAAACAGGGGGGAAACACAGGGGGAACACAGGGGGGAAACAGGGGGGAAACACAGGGGGAAACGCAGGGGGAAACGCGGGGGGGAAACACAGGGGGAACACAGGGGGGAAACACAGGGGGAACACAGGGGGGAAACACAGGGGGAAACACAGGGGGAAACACAGGGGGAACACAGGGGGGAAACACAGGGGGAAACACAGGGGGAACACAGGGGGGAAACAGGGGGGAAACGCAGGGGGAAACACAGGGGGAAACAGGGGGGAAACGCAGGGGGAAACACAGGGGGAAACACAGGGGGAAACACGGGGGGGAAACACGGGGGGAAACACGGGGGGAACACAGGGGGGAAACACAGGGGGGAAACAGGGGGGAAACAGGGGGGAAACAGGGGGGAAACACAGGGGGAAACACGGGGGGAAACACGGGGGGAACACAGGGGGGAAACACAGGGGGGAAACAGGGGGGAAACAGGGGGGAAACGCAGGGGGAAACACAGGGGGAACACAGGGGGAAACACGGGGGGAAACACGGGGGGAACACAGGGGGGAAACAGGGGGGAAACAGGGGGGAAACGCAGGGGGAAACACAGGGGGAAACGCAGGGGGAAACACAGGGGGAAACACGGGGGGAAACACAGGGGGAAACAGGGGGGAAACGCAGGGGGAAACACAGGGGGAAACACAGGGGGAAACACGGGGGGAAACGCAGGGGGAAACACAGGGGGAAACACAGGGGGAAACACGGGGGGAAACACGGGGGGAAACACGGGGGGAACACAGGGGGGAAACACAGGGGGGAAACAGGGGGGAAACAGGGGGGAAACGCAGGGGGAAACAGGGGGGAAACACAGGGGGAAACACGGGGGGAAACACGGGGGGAACACAGGGGGGAAACACAGGGGGGAAACAGGGGGGAAACAGGGGGGAAACGCAGGGGGAAACACAGGGGGAACACAGGGGGAAACACGGGGGGAAACACGGGGGGAACACAGGGGGGAAACAGGGGGGAAACAGGGGGGGAAACACAGGGGGGAAACACGGGGGGAAACACGGGGGGAAACAGGGGGGAAACGCAGGGGGAAACGCAGGGGGAAACGCAGGGGGAAACACAGGGGGAAACACAGGGGGAAACACGGGGGGAAACACGGGGGGAACACAGGGGGGAAACACAGGGGGGAAACAGGGGGGAAACAGGGGGGAAACACAGGGGGAAACACGGGGGGAAACACGGGGGGAACACAGGGGGGAAACAGGGGGGAAACAGGGGGGGAAACACAGGGGGAAACAGGGGGGAAACACAGGGGGAAACACGGGGGGAAACACGGGGGGAACACAGGGGGGAAACACAGGGGGGAAACAGGGGGGAAACAGGGGGGAAACGCAGGGGGAAACACAGGGGGAAACACAGGGGGGAAACAGGGGGGAAACAGGGGGGAAACGCGGGGGAAACGCAGGGGGAAACGCGGGGGGGAAACACAGGGGGAACACAGGGGGAAACGCGGGGGGGAAACACAGGGGGAACACAGGGGGGAAACACAGGGGGAACACAGGGGGGAAACACAGGGGGAAACACAGGGGGAAACGCGGGGGGGAAACACAGGGGGAACACAGGGGGGAAACACAGGGGGAACACAGGGGGGAAACACAGGGGGAAACACAGGGGGAAACAGGGGGGGAAACACAGGGGGAACACAGGGGGAACACAGGGGGAACACAGGGGGGAAACACAGGGGGAAACACAGGGGGAACACAGGGGGGAAACAGGGGGGAAACGCAGGGGGAAACACAGGGGGAAACACAGGGGGAAACACAGGGGGAAACAGGGGGGGAAAAACAGGGGGAAACACAGGGGGAAACACGGGGGGAAACACGGGGGGAACACAGGGGGGAAACACAGGGGGGAAACAGGGGGGAAACAGGGGGGAAACGCAGGGGGAAACACAGGGGGAAACACAGGGGGAAACACAGGGGGAAACACAGGGGGGAAACAGGGGGGAAACAGGGGGGAAACGCGGGGGAAACGCAGGGGGAAACACAGGGGGAAACACAGGGGGGAAACACAGGGGGGAAACACGGGGGGAAACACAGGGGGAAACAGGGGGGGAAACACAGGGGGAAACAGGGGGGAAACACAGGGGGAAACACGGGGGGAAACACAGGGGGAAACACGGGGGGAACACAGGGGGGAAACACAGGGGGGAAACAGGGGGGAAACGCAGGGGGAAACACAGGGGGGAAACAGGGGGGAAACAGGGGGGAAACGCGGGGGAAACGCAGGGGGAAACGCAGGGGGAAACACGGGGGGAAACACGGGGGGAAACACGGGGGGAAACACGGGGGGAAACACAGGGGGGAAACACAGGGGGGAAACACAGGGGGAAACAGGGGGGAAACAGGGGGGAAACGCAGGGGGAAACGCAGGGGGAAACACAGGGGGAAACACGGGGGGAAACACAGGGGGAAACAGGGGGGAAACAGGGGGGAAACGCAGGGGGAAACACAGGGGGAAACACAGGGGAAACACAGGGGGGAAACAGGGGGGAAACAGGGGGGAAACGCGGGGGAAACGCAGGGGGAAACGCAGGGGGGAAACACAGGGGGAAACACAGGGGGAAACACAGGGGGAAACACAGGGGGGAAACACAGGGGGGAAACACGGGGGGAAACACAGGGGGAAACACAGGGGGAAACACAGGGGGAAACACAGGGGGAAACACAGGGGGAAACAGGGGGGAAACAGGGGGGAACACAGGGGGGAAACACGGGGGGAAACACAGGGGGAAACACAGGGGGAAACGCGGGGGAAACGCAGGGGGAAACACAGGGGGAAACACAGGGGGAAACACAGGGGGAACACAGGGGGGAAACACGGGGGGAAACACAGGGGGAAACACAGGGGGAAACAGGGGGGAAACAGGGGGGAAACGCAGGGGGAAACACAGGGGGAAACAGGGGGGAAACAGGGGGGAAACGCAGGGGGAAACACAGGGGGAAACACAGGGGGGAAACAGGGGGGAAACAGGGGGGAAACGCGGGGGAAACGCAGGGGGAAACGCAGGGGGAAACAGGGGGGGAAACACAGGGGGAAACAGGGGGGAAACACAGGGGGAAACACAGGGGGAAACACAGGGGGAAACACAGGGGGGAAACACGGGGGGAAACACAGGGGGAAACACAGGGGGAAACAGGGGGGAAACAGGGGGGAAACGCAGGGGGAAACACAGGGGGAAACAGGGGGGAAACAGGGGGGAAACGCAGGGGGAAACACAGGGGGAAACACAGGGGGGAAACAGGGGGGAAACAGGGGGGAAACGCGGGGGAAACGCAGGGGGAAACGCAGGGGGAAACAGGGGGGGAAACACAGGGGGAAACAGGGGGGAAACACAGGGGGAAACACAGGGGGAAACACAGGGGGAAACACAGGGGGAAACACAGGGGGAAACACAGGGGGAAACAGGGGGGAAACGCGGGGGAAACACAGGGGAAACACAGGGGGAAACACAAGGGGAAACACAGGGGAAACACAGGGGGAAACACAGGGGGAAACACAGGGGGAAACACGGGGGGGAACACGGGGGGAAACACAGGGGAAACACGGGGGGAAACACAGGGGGAAACACAGGGGAAACACAGGGGGAAACAGGGGGAACAGGGGGAAACACAGGGGAAACACAGGGGGAAACACGGGGGGAAACACAGGGGGAAACACAGGGGAAACACAGGGGGAAACAGGGGAAACACAGGGGAAACACAGGGGGAAACACAGGGGAAACAGGGGGAAACAGGGGGGAAACACAGGGGAAACACAGGGGAAACACAGGGGGAAACACGGGGGGAAACAGGGGGGGAAACACAGGGGGAAACAGGGGGGAAACACAGGGGGAAACACAGGGGGAAACACAGGGGGAAACAGGGGGGAAACGCGGGGGAAACGCAGGGGGAAACGCAGGGGGAAACACAGGGGGAAACACAGGGGGAAACACAGGGGGAAACACAGGGGGGAAACACGGGGGGGAACACGGGGGGGAACACGGGGGGAAACACAGGGGGAAACACAGGGGAAACACAGGGGGAAACACAGGGGGAAACACAGGGGGAAACACAGGGGGAAACACAGGGGGGAAACACGGGGGGGAACACGGGGGGGAACACGGGGGGAAACACAGGGGGAAACACAGGGGAAACACAGGGGGAAACACAGGGGAAACACAGGGGGAAACACAGGGGGGAAACACGGGGGGGAACACGGGGGGGAACACGGGGGGAAACACAGGGGGAAACACAGGGGAAACACAGGGGGAAACACAGGGGAAACACAGGGGGAAACACAGGGGAAACAGGGGGAAACACAGGGGAAACAGGGGGAAACACAGGGGAAACACAGGGGGAAACACGGGGGGAAACACGGGGGGAAACACGGGGGGAAACACGGGGGGAAACACGGGGGGAAACAGGGGAAACAGGGGAAACACAGGGGGAAACAGGGGGGAAACACAGGGGGGAAACACAGGGGGAAACACAGGGGGAAACACGGGGGGAAACACGGGGGGAAACACAGGGGGAAACACAGGGGGAAACACAGGGGGAAACACAGGGGGGAAACACAGGGGGAAACACGGGGGGAAACACGGGGGGAAACACAGGGGAAACACAGGGGGAAACACAGGGGGAAACACAGGGGGAAACACAGGGGGGAAACACAGGGGGAAACACAGGGGGAAACACGGGGGGAAACACAGGGGGAAACACAGGGGAAACACAGGGGGAAACACAGGGGAAACACAGGGGGAAACACAGGGGAAACAGGGGGAAACACAGGGGAAACAGGGGGAAACAGGGGGAAACACAGGGGAAACACAGGGGGAAACACGGGGGGAAACACGGGGGGAAACACGGGGGGAAACACAGGGGAAACACAGGGGAAACACAGGGGGAAACAGGGGGGAAACACAGGGGGGAAACACAGGGGGAAACACAGGGGGAAACACGGGGGGAAACACGGGGGGAAACACAGGGGGAAACACAGGGGGAAACACAGGGGAAACACAGGGGGAAACAGGGGAAACAGGGGAAACACAGGGGGAAACAGGGGGGAAACACAGGGGGGAAACACAGGGGGAAACAGGGGGGAAACACAGGGGGAAACACGGGGGGAAACACAGGGGGAAACACAGGGGGAAACACAGGGGGAAACACAGGGGGAAACACAGGGGGAAACAGGGGAAACAGGGGAAACACAGGGGGAAACAGGGGGGAAACACAGGGGGGAAACACAGGGGGGAAACACAGGGGGAAACACAGGGGGAAACACGGGGGGAAACACGGGGGGAAACACAGGGGGGAAACACAGGGGGAAACAGGGGGGAAACAGGGGGAAACACAGGGGGAAACACAGGGGGAAACACGGGGGGAAACACGGGGGGAAACACAGGGGGGAAACACAGGGGGAAACACAGGGGAAACACAGGGGGAAACACAGGGGAAACACAGGGGGAAACACAGGGGAAACAGGGGGAAACACAGGGGAAACACAGGGGGAAACACAGGGGAAACACAGGGGGAAACACAGGGGAAACACAGGGGGAAACACAGGGGAAACAGGGGGAAACACAGGGGAAAAACAGGGGGAAACAGGGGGGGAAACACGGGGGGAACACGGGGGGAAACACGGGGGGAAACACGGGGGGAAACACGGGGGGAAACACGGGGGGAAACAGGGGAAACAGGGGAAACACAGGGGGAAACAGGGGGGAAACACAGGGGGGAAACACAGGGGGAACACGGGGGGAAACACGGGGGGAAACACGGGGGGAAACACGGGGGGAAACAGGGGAAACAGGGGAAACACAGGGGGAAACACAGGGGGAAACACAGGGGGGAAACACAGGGGGAAACAGGGGGGAAACACAGGGGGAAACACGGGGGGAAACACAGGGGGAAACAGGGGGGAAACACAGGGGGAAACACGGGGGGAAACACAGGGGGAAACAGGGGGGAAACACAGGGGGAAACAGGGGGGAAACAGGGGGGAAACACAGGGGGAAACAGGGGGGAAACACAGGGGGGAAACACAGGGGGAAACAGGGGGGAAGCACAGGGGGAAACACAGGGGAAACACAGGGGGGAAACACAGGGGGAAACAGGGGGGAAACACAGGGGGAAACAGGGGGGAAACACAGGGGGGAAACACAGGGGGAAACAGGGGGGAAGCACAGGGGGAAACACAGGGGGAAACACAGGGGGAAACACAGGGGGAAACACAGGGGGAAACACAGGGGGAAACACAGGGGGAAACACAGGGGAACACAGGGGAACACAGGGGAAACACAGGGGAAACACAGGGGGGAAACACGGGGGAAACAGGGGGGAAACACAGGGGGGAAACACAGGGGGAAACAGGGGGGAAACACAGGGGGAAACACAGGGGGAAACACAGGGGGAAACAGGGGGAAACACGGGGGAAACACAGGGGGAAACACGGGGGGAAACACAGGGGGGAAACACAGGGGGGAAACACGGGGGGAAACACAGGGGGAAACAGGGGGGAAACAGGGGGGAAACGCAGGGGGAAACACAGGGGGAAACACAGGGGGGAAACAGGGGGGAAACAGGGGGGAAACGCGGGGGAAACGCAGGGGGAAACGCAGGGGGAAACAGGGGGGAAACAGGGGGGAAACGCAGGGGGAAACACAGGGGGAAACACAGGGGGGAAACAGGGGGGAAACAGGGGGGAAACGCGGGGGAAACGCAGGGGGAAACACAGGGGGAAACACAGGGGGGAAACAGGGGGGAAACAGGGGGGAAACAGGGGGGAAACGCGGGGGGAAACGCAGGGGGAAACACAGGGGGAAACACAGGGGGGAAACAGGGGGGAAACAGGGGGGAAACACAGGGGGGAAACACGGGGGGAAACACAGGGGGAAACACGGGGGGAAACACAGGGGGAAACACAGGGGGAAACACAGGGGGAAACACAGGGGGAAACACAGGGGGGAAACAGGGGGGAAACGCAGGGGGAAACACAGGGGGAAACAGGGGGGAAACAGGGGGGAAACGCAGGGGGAAACACAGGGGGAAACAGGGGAAACAGGGGAAACAGGGGAAACACAGGGGGAAACAGGGGGGAAACACAGGGGGGAAACACAGGGGGGAAACAGGGGGGAAACAGGGGGGAAACGCGGGGGAAACGCAGGGGGAAACGCAGGGGGAAACACAGGGGGAAACACAGGGGGAAACACAGGGGGGAAACACAGGGGGGAAACACGGGGGGAAACACAGGGGGAAACACAGGGGGAAACAGGGGGGAAACAGGGGGGAAACGCAGGGGGAAACACAGGGGGAAACAGGGGGGAAACAGGGGGGAAACGCAGGGGGAAACACAGGGGGAAACACAGGGGGGAAACAGGGGGGAAACAGGGGGGAAACGCGGGGGAAACGCAGGGGGAAACGCAGGGGGAAACACGGGGGGGAAACACAGGGGGAAACAGGGGGGAAACACAGGGGGAAACACAGGGGGAAACACAGGGGGAAACACAGGGGGAAACACAGGGGGAAACAGGGGGGAAACGCGGGGGAAACGCAGGGGGAAACAGGGGGGAAACGCGGGGGAAACACAGGGGAAAACACAGGGGGAAACACAAGGGGAAACACAGGGGAAACACAGGGGAAACACAGGGGGAAACACAGGGGAAACAGGGGGAAACACAGGGGAAACACAGGGGGAAACACGGGGGGAAACACGGGGGGAAACACGGGGGGAAACACGGGGGGAAACACGGGGGGAAACAGGGGAAACAGGGGAAACACAGGGGGAAACACAGGGGGGAAACACAGGGGGAAACACAGGGGGAAACACGGGGGGAAACACAGGGGGAAACACAGGGGGAAACACAGGGGGAAACACAGGGGAAACAGGGGGGAAACACAGGGGGGAAACACAGGGGGAAACAGGGGGGAAACACAGGGGGAAACACGGGGGGAAACACAGGGGGAAACACGGGGGGAAACAGGGGGGAAACACAGGGGGAAACACGGGGGGAAACACAGGGGGAAACACAGGGGGAAACACAGGGGGAAACACAGGGGGAAACAGGGGAAACAGGGGAAACACAGGGGGAAACAGGGGGGAAACACAGGGGGGAAACACAGGGGGAAACAGGGGGGAAACACAGGGGGAAACACGGGGGGAAACACAGGGGGAAACACAGGGGGAAACACAGGGGGAAACAGGGGAAACAGGGGAAACACAGGGGGAAACAGGGGGGAAACACAGGGGGAAACACGGGGGGAAACACGGGGGGAAACACAGGGGGGAAACACAGGGGGAAACAGGGGGAAACACAGGGGGAAACACAGGGGGAAACACGGGGGGAAACACGGGGGGAAACACAGGGGGGAAACACAGGGGGAAACACAGGGGAAACACAGGGGGAAACACAGGGGAAACAGGGGGAAACACAGGGGAAACACAGGGGGAAACACAGGGGGAAACACAGGGGGAAACACGGGGGGAAACACGGGGGGAAACACAGGGGGGAAACACAGGGGGAAACAGGGGGGAAACAGGGGGAAACACAGGGGGAAACACAGGGGGAAACACGGGGGGAAACACGGGGGGAAACACAGGGGGGAAACACAGGGGGAAACACAGGGGAAACACAGGGGGAAACACAGGGGAAACAGGGGGAAACACAGGGGAAACACAGGGGGAAACACAGGGGAAACACAGGGGGAAACACAGGGGAAACACAGGGGGAAACACAGGGGAAACAGGGGGAAACACAGGGGAAACACAGGGGGAAACAGGGGGAAACAGGGGGGGAAACACGGGGGGAAACACGGGGGGAAACACGGGGGGAAACACGGGGGGAAACACGGGGGGAAACACGGGGGGAAACAGGGGAAACAGGGGAAACACAGGGGGAAACAGGGGGGAAACACAGGGGGGAAACACAGGGGGAAACAGGGGGGAAACACAGGGGGAAACACGGGGGGAAACACGGGGGGAAACAGGGGAACACAGGGGAAACACAGGGGAAACACAGGGGGAAACACAGGGGGAAACACAGGGGGAAACACAGGGGGAAACAGGGGGAAACAGGGGAACACAGGGGGAAACAGGGGGAAACAGGGGAACACAGGGGAAACACAGGGGGAAACACAGGGGGGAAACACAGGGGAAACACAGGGGAAACACAGGGGGAAACAGGGGGGAAACACAGGGGGGAAACACAGGGGGAAACAGGGGGGAAACACAGGGGGAAACACAGGGGGAAACACAGGGGGAAACACGGGGGGAAACACGGGGGGAAACACAGGGGGAAACACAGGGGGAAACACAGGGGGAAACAGGGGAAACACAGGGGGAAACACAGGGGGAAACACAGGGGGAAACACAGGGGAACACAGGGGAAACACAGGGGAAACACAGGGGGGAAACACAGGGGAAACAGGGGGGAAACACAGGGGGGAAACACAGGGGGAAACAGGGGGGGAAACACGGGGGGAAACACAGGGGGGAAACACAGGGGGAAACACAGGGGAAACACAGGGGGGAAACACAGGGGGAAACAGGGGGGAAACACAGGGGGGAAACACGGGGGGAAACACGGGGGGAAACAGGGGAAACAGGGGAAACACAGGGGGAAACAGGGGGGAAACACAGGGGGAAACACAGGGGGAAACACAGGGGGAAACAGGGGGGAAACACAGGGGGGAAACACAGGGGGAAACACAGGGGGAAACACAGGGGGAAACAGGGGGGAAACACAGGGGGAAACACGGGGGGAAACACAGGGGGAAACAGGGGGAAACACAGGGGGAAACACAGGGGAAACACAGGGGGAAACAGGGGGGAAACACAGGGGGGAAACACAGGGGGAAACAGGGGGAAACACAGGGGGAAACACAGGGGGAAACACAGGGGAAACACAGGGGGAAACAGGGGGGAAACACAGGGGGGAAACACGGGGGGAAACGCAGGGGGAAACAGGGGGGAAACGCAGGGGGAAACGCAGGGGGAAACGCAGGGGGAAACACAGGGGGAAACACAGGGGGAAACACGGGGGGAACACAGGGGGGAAACACAGGGGGAAACACAGGGGAAACACAGGGGGGAAACACAGGGGAAACACAGGGGGAAACAGGGGGGAAACACAGGGGGGAAACACAGGGGGAAACAGGGGGGAAACACAGGGGGAAACACAGGGGGAAACACAGGGGGAAACAGGGGAAACACAGGGGGAAACACAGGGGGAAACACAGGGGGAAACACAGGGGGAAACACAGGGGAAACACAGGGGGAAACACAGGGGGAAACACAGGGGGAAACACAGGGGGAAACACAGGGGAAACACAGGGGGAAACAGGGGGGAAACACAGGGGGAAACACGGGGGGAAACACAGGGGGAAACACAGGGGGAAACACAGGGGGAAACAGGGGAAACACAGGGGGAAACACAGGGGGAAACACAGGGGAACACAGGGGAAACACAGGGGAAACACAGGGGGGAAACACAGGGGAAACAGGGGGGAAACACAGGGGGGAAACACAGGGGGGAAACACAGGGGGAAACAGGGGGGAAACAGGGGGGAAACACAGGGGGAAACACAGGGGGAAACACAGGGGGAAACACAGGGGGGAAACACAGGGGGGAAACACAGGGGGGAAACACAGGGGGAAACAGGGGGGAAACACAGGGGGAAACACAGGGGGAAACACAGGGGGAAACACAGGGGGAAACACGGGGGGAAACACAGGGGGAAACACAGGGGGAAACAGGGGAAACACAGGGGGAAACACAGGGGGAAACACAGGGGGAAACACAGGGGGAAACAGGGGAAACACAGGGGGAAACAGGGGAAACACAGGGGGAAACACAGGGGGAAACACGGGGGGAAACACAGGGGGAAACACAGGGGGAAACACAGGGGAAACACAGGGGAAACACAGGGGGAAACACAGGGGGAAACAGGGGGGAAACACAGGGGGAAACACAGGGGGAAACACAGGGGGAAACACAGGGGGAAACACAGGGGGAAACACAGGGGGAAACACAGGGGGAAACACTGGGGGAAACACAGGGGAGGATATCGAGTCTTTTCTCTAAGTACATTTTATAATAACAGAAATAACAGAAAAAAACCACAAAAACAGCTTAAAGGAGATAAAACACAATAATTTATTACAAACACAAATAAGAACGGAAACAAGAGGTTGCATATAAATAACTTAAGATAAAACTATCCATCTTTTTATTTGCCCGAAATTAAGGCAGATTGTGTGAAGAATAAAAGCTGAAGTTTTTAAATAAAGACAGATTAACATGAATGTGTCAAAGCAGTTCTTACTGAAAGGAGAAAGGCACAGTGGCTGAGAAACTACAGCAGCAGGTCCTCCAGCCGCTGACATTTGGATCAAACAGGACTCAACGTTTGGGTAAAACTTGGAAAGAAGTGCATTTAAGCATAAAACTGAGTTTACTGAGTTTAGTGTGAAAAGTTTGGGCAGGAGATTAAAGAAGCACAAAAATGAGTAAAAAGAGACAAAATTCAGAGAGAATATGAAAAAAATAATGAAATAAAGAAGTAATAAGTGACATTAACAATAATAAGTATTGAAAACCTTTAAAATATCCAAAATATGTGAATAAAACACTGATGCATGTTTGTGTTTAATTCCTTTAAAATGGGAACTTTGGTGGAACCACAGTCCTTTGGACTGGAAATGTAGAAAATCTAAATAAAAATGCAAATATACGAGTAAAAATCTGTGAGAAAGACTTTCCAGGATCAGATAAAAGAGTTGGAACGTCTTCAGCTTCAGAAAAGTTAAACTTCAGCTTCAGAAAAGTTAAACTTCAGCTTCAGAAAAGTTAAACTTCAGCTTCAGAAAAGTTAAACTTCAGCTTCAGAAAAGTTAAACTTCAGCTTCAGAAAAGTTAAACTTCAGCTTCAGAAAAGTTAAACTTCAGCTTCAGAAAAGTTGAACTTCTGAAGCTGAACAGACATGAAAGTGGAAGGAGGCGGCAGCTCGTGGTCAGAATGGACGGAGGAAAGCTGATGGGTTATTTCAGGTTGAGGTATCGGGGTAAAACATCGCCCCAGAACTCCTCTTCCTCACCTGCCGCCGCACCTTTACCTCCTGACCTTCGTTTGTCTCCAGCTGCGGATTTAACACCCCGACTTTTTGCTTCTGAAGACTTTTTCTTTTTCACAACCTCCTCTTCCTCCTCCTCCTCTTCTTTCTCCTCCTCCTCCTCTTCTTCTTCCCCCTCCTCTTCCTCTTCTTTCTCCTCTTCCTCCTCCTCTTCCGCTTCTTTCTCCTCTTCTTCCTCCTCCTCTTCCTCTTCTTCCTCCTCTTCCTCTTCCTCCTCCTCTTCCTCTTCTTTCTCCTCTTCCTCCTCCTCCTCTTCATTCTCATATTTGTCCTCTTCTTCCTCTTGTTCATTGTTGCTTTCTTCTTCTTCCTTTTCCTCCACATTTTCTTCCTCCTCTTCACTTTCTTCTTCCTCCTCCTCTTCTTCCTTTTCCACTTCACTTTCTTCCTCCTCCTCTTTTTCTTCGCTTTCTTCATCCACGGCTTCTTCCTCTTCTTCCTCCTCATTTTCACTCTCCTCTTCCTCACTACTTCCCCCCTCTTCTTCCTCCTCAGCACTACTCTCTTTTCCAGCCTCTTCTTCCTCCTCTTCTTCCTCCTCTTCTTCTGTTTCACTCTCTTCTTTCTCCTCTGAAGACTTCAAAGTCTCACTTTCATCTCCCTCTTCTTCCTCACCCTTGCTCTCTGAATCTCCCTCTTCTTCCTCACCCCTGCTCTCTGACTCTCCCTCTTCTTCCTCACCCTTGCTCTCTGAATCTCCCTCTTCTTCCTCACCCCTGCTCTCTGAATCTTCCTCTTCTTCCTCACCCTTGCTCTCTGAATCTCCCTCTTCTTCCTCATCCTTGCTCTCTGACTCTCCCTCTTCTTCCTCATCCTTGCTCTCTGACTCTCCCTCTTCTTCCTCACCCTTGCTCTCTGACTCTCCCTCTTCTTCCTCACCCTTGCTCTCTGAATCTTCCTCTTCTTCCTCACCCTTGCTCTCTGAATCTCCCTCTTCTTCCTCACCCTTGCTCTCTGACTCTCCCTCTTCTTCCTCACCCTTGCTCTCTGAATCTCCCTCTTCTTCCTCATCCTGCTCCTCCTCGTTTTCAGTCTCCTCTTCTTTGCTCTCCGTCTCCTGACCCGACCCTTCCTCCTCCTCCTCCTCCTCCTCCTCCCCCTCCACATCTCCATACTTGCTTTCTTTTCCTTCTGTATCATTTTCACTCTCTGTCGCCCCACTTGCAGTCTCCTCCTCCTCCTCCTCCTCCTCATCTTCCTCAGCACTACTCTCATCTCTGTCTTTTCCCCTGCTTTGCTCCTCATCTTCATCAGTTTGAGACTCATCTTCTGGTTGAAGAGTGTCGCTCTCTTCTTCTTCTGTTGCTTTAGTCGTACTGTGACTAGCATCCTCCTCCTCCTCCTGCTCCTCCTCCTCCTCCTGCTCCTCCTGCTCCTCCTCCTCCTCCTCCTCCTCCTGCTCCTCCTCCTCTTCACCCTCGGCTGCAGCAGAGTCTGTGAGCTCCTCACTTTCATCCAGACTCGTGTCCTTTTCGTCCCGACTTGTTCTCTCTTCAGGACTCTCAGGTGCAGGGATGATGTTGATGCTGACCACGGATTTGTTGCTGAAATCTGCAGCTTGTGATTCAGGGTCGTCGCCCCTTGATCTCGTGCCGTGGCGGCTGCTCTCTGATGGCGCCGGGGAGCTCGAGTGGCTCCTTGTTGCCATGTCGTGGATTAAAGCTGCTGCTGCGAGTGAAGCCGCCCCAGCGAGCCGACCGAGGCCCAGGTTCGACTCTTTCGACTCTTTTGTGCCATGAGAATGTTTTTTGTTCATCTCATTCTTGGATTTTTTGGACACCTCAGCATTTTCTTTAGCTTTGGAGCTCCTGTTCATCTCTGGACCCGGCCCACAGAGACTCTCCTCCTCCACGGCGTCGCTCTGGTCAGAGCCGGCTGAGCCCATGTGACTTTGAACTACTGTCGGTTTGCTTCTCACCCTCACAGACTGCTTAACTTGAGCCGCCGCAGGTTCAGAGCCGACGCTGGGAACTGGCGGCCGGCTTTCTGGACTCTGTTTCCAGTCTGCTGCTGGTTTCCTGCTGACGCCTGTCAGCTGGCGTTTGCCCTGAGCTGCTTTGGGACGCTGTTTGGACGCCACCTTCCTGATGTCGTCAACACTGGGAGGTTTGTTTTTACCGGGTCTCCTCTGCAGCTCCTCCACAGCCATGATCAGATTCTCTTTATTCTGGCTGGTCTTCCTCTGTCTCTGCGGACTCCGAGAGGCCAGAGAGCGAGTGCTGCTGCTCCTCAGGAGCTCGGTGGGCAACGCCCGGCGAGGAGAGACAGCGTCGCTCTTACGAGATGGAGAAGCTGAGGAGAAACTGCTCTGCTTCGAGAGCTTTTCCTCCTTTCCTTCACTCTGCTCTTTGACATTTGCATGCTTACCCTTCCTCTACCGTCGGCGCAGGAAAGCAAGAAGAAGATGACAAAGAGGCATGCATTAGAAAGAAAAGAGACATGCAGAATACAGAAAGAGGATTCATTGGGGTGGTGTGTCAGCTTGTTTCTGATGCCCTGAAGATAAAAAACAGGAGGATTTACAGAAAGTAATACTTTATATTCATCTCACATATGTTAGCTGCAGCGGCCTTTTCTCATATTTAGCGTTTTGTCCGAAACCACCGTAGTTCAACGGTAGGTGGAGCTTATTTTACTGCTTAGATGTCACCACCCCTAACCCAGTGGGGGGGCCATGTCCGCATCATTCTCACCTTTTCTTAGAATTTCTTCCAATGAGAAGAGAGCTCATGCTGCCGCATTAAAGCTTTGAACCGTGCACAGAGCTCTGAGTGCACAGAGCTGAAAACCTCAAGAGGTGACCACCGGGTGCTGGTGACATCATGCCTGCTTTTTCAGGCAGCCAATCACGTTGGCAGAAACTGTCACCGTGGGAATCAGGAAAGAAAAGCCAGTTTGTGGGAGCAGACATGGGCCCTGAGATCAGAGCCGAGGCGATGGTTCAAGCCTCTCAAATGTTTAATGTGAAAGTGACGTTTTCTAACCACTCGGTCACATGTCCCACTCACCAACTGCGGCTCATCCCTGGTTAGATCAGCAGAACGGATAAAGCCTTATTCATTAATCATTATTATGAGTTTTGTTCCTTATCCTGCACTGTAAGTCTTCAGGAATCGGGACGCCCAGAAACTACAAATTAAATCTGACTTTTAAAATGTTTTATTGGACCAGAAAGAAACCAAAAACAACCTGAGACACCATCCTGATGGAGCTAAAAGAAAAAGTGGAGGGAAAGACTTGGATTTAAAGGCCAAACTTCCTGCAGTGCCTCACCTGAAAGATCTGACAGATTTAAAGAAGCCCAGAGAGGGAATTACCTTCTGCAGTGGAGACAGAGCGAGTGTTTTATCGCTGGGGTCCATCTTCATCATATGCGTCTTTCAGGAAGGAAAAAACAGCCAATGAGCTGGAAAATCTGCATTTTCTCACTTCGATGTGTCACAGCAGGAATGTTTAGGGGTAACTCGGGGAACTCTTACCATGTTGAGGAAGTCTGTGGTTTCTCCCAGGCCTCTAACGCTGTCAGAGTCAGTTAGGCTCTCCACGACGCTGTCTGCCTCGCCCTCGGTCTGCTCTATAAGAACACAGGACAGCATGACTCCGCCATGCTCTGCGCTGACAACTCATAAGACAGCAAAATAACGCTTCAACGTCTTATTCAAGGAAGACTGGTGGGAAAAAACAGGATTTCTTCACAGCTGCAGCTACAGCAAACCTCCTGACAGACTGAGTGGCAAAAGACATTTAAAAACACAGATCTGCTTCTCCGTCAGAGAACAGGAGGAGGCGGAGGTGAGGTAGGTACCCTGGAGTGACCCTCCGCTCTCGTGTTGGTGAGTGCCGTTCAGCACCTTTCTGTGGCTCAGCTCAGGTGGAGGCAGTCTGGGTGGGATGGTCTGGCTGGACACAGGAAGTGGTGGCTGGAGAAAGCCGGGCGTCATGGCAGGCAGCGTGCGGAACATGGCGCCAAACTGGTCTGGAGATCGCTCCTGCAGGGGAGCGAAGGGGTGAACAACTTTTATCAGCCCGTAACTGGATTAAGGAGAAGCGCGTTCAGTGGCAGCACCCACCCTCTCCCTCCTCCGAACCCGGGCAGAGAGGCTCCTCTGCAGGGCGGAGGAGTCGTTTGTGCTGCCCAGCAGCTCCACCAAGGGTTTCTCCAGGAAGTCCTCCGTCACGTCGTCGTCCTCCAGAGTCACGTCAGCGCAGGCTGGATCCCGCGGCCGAGCCAACACCACCATGTGACAGCCGCCACATGTCGTCTTGACACAGAGAAAAACATTTAAATGACGGCAGCAACATTCGAAACCTCTGCAGATGGTCCAGAATCAGCCTAAAAGAACACGCCCCCCCTCTGTTCATTGAGCTCCTCTGGCTGCCCTTAGCATCAGATCCAAGTCCCTGATGTTAGCTACAAAGAGCTGAATGGAACGGCTCCATCTACTTGAATGCTCTTGCAAAGGCTTCTGTCCCAACTGGGTCCCTCCGTTGGTCCCAGGATTGTCGTCTAGCAGCTCCTACACCACGCCTAAGACAATCCAAACTCTGTTCATGTGTCGTCCCACGATGGTGGAATGACCTACCGAGCGCTACCAGAACAGGGGCGTCCCTGTCTATCTTCAAGAAGCTCCTGAAAACCCAGCTCTTCAGAGAGCATCTCCTATCCCAGCACTTACCTTGTACTTCCCTCCCCCCTCTATCTCTGCACTTTATCTTTCTGCTCTTCCTTTTATGCCTGCACCCTATCTCTACTCTGTCCCCTCTGACAGAGTCGGACTCCTGGGTTCCTTCTATGGAGCTTATTGTTAGCTTTTTATAAAGCTGTTATATCTTCATTTGTAAGTCGCTTTGGATAAAAGCGTCTGATAAATACAGAAACCTGAGGAACCAAATCCACAAACTTCCGCTGAATCCCAGAACAACAATGATGAAGAGAACACGGTGAATGTGAGAAACACCTACTGCCTGAACGTCGTACTTCAGGAATCGCGGACATAGCGTCGGCTTAAACTGGTTGGTGAAGTTCTCTTCTCCCAGGCCCAGTTTACCGTGTCTGCCGTCTCCAAACGTGTAGAGCAAGCCGCCCTCTGAGGAGAGATTCAGGTTTTCAGTCATCACAGCGGTGGGGGGGCAGCAGCGGTGTAAAGCAGGTGGTGCTCACCTGTGATGACAGCCGTGTGGTTCTCCCCACAGGACACCCGACACACTCGCCCCTTCTTGAAGTGCTCGACTAAACGCGGCAGGCGGGACTCGAATATGAACGTCCCGTGACCGAGCTGCCCGAACTGGCCGAGTCCGAACGTGAACACGTCCTCCTCTGAAAGAGAAGAAGGCCGAGGATCAGCAAAAAGCAAAGCTGCCACGCAGTTTTTAACAGATTGTTTATTTAATGGGAAAGTTTCTGCAGTTTACACAGAATCAACTTTCTTTACCTGGGAGTTGCACCTGAGCAAAGTCAAGAAAAGCCTAAATCTAAACCTGTCGCTTGCACCAGGACTGAGGGACAAAACTACGTTCTCATCACGTGAATCACTCAGATGTTGTGTTCGTGGTTTACCTGTAAGCGCCACCGTGTGCCCGCCCCCGCACGCCACCTGCCGCACCGGCTCCTTGATGCTCTTCACCCGCTGAGGCGCTCGATGTCCAGACAGCTGCTCGGTGCCCAGACCCAGTTTACCGCTGTCCCGCTCGCCAAATGTGTACAGAGCGCCGTCCACTGAGACACAGAATAAACTGAGGATAAACTGAGATGCCTGAACACGAGCAGCATTTCATCGAAGTGAAGTTCAACAACATTTCAGCCTTTAACGAGCAGGACTTCTCACATTTCTGCTGGAGCTCCAGGGCTGGTTCGCTTGTTCTGTTGCGAGTCGCTGCTTATGTTCGTTACACGATGACTGAACATTTTACACATTTCTGCACCGAAGGTGACGATTATAAAAAATAAAATCCTAAACACAGATGCAGACTTTGCTCACTCTGTCCAAAGTGAAGACGAGTGAAAACTCAAGTTGTTGGTTTTCCACATTAGACTGCCGCTACCTCCAAGGCCTCCCTGTTTGCGGCCGTTTTTGTGGCTGTGTTTCCGGCTGTGTTTGCGGATGTGTTTCCGGCTGTATGTCGGCTGAGTTTCCGGCTGTGTTTCCGGCTGTGTTTCCGGCTGTGTTTGCGGCTGTATGTCGGCTGTGTTTGCGGCTGTATGTCGGCTGAGTTTCCGGCTGTATGTCGGCTGTGTTTGCGGCTGTATGTCGGCTGTGTTTGCGGCTGTATGTCGGCTGTGTTTGCGGATGTATGTCGGCTGAGTTTCCGGCTGTATGTCGGCTGTGTTTGCGGATGTATGTCGGCTGAGTTTCCGGCTGTGTGTCGGCTGTGTTTGCGGCTGTATGTCGGCTGTGTTTGCGGCTGTATGTCGGCTGTGTTTGCGGATGTATGTCGGCTGAGTTTCCGGCTGTATGTCGGCTGTGTTTGCGGCTGTATGTCGGCTGTGTTTGCGGATGTATGTCGGCTGAGTTTCCGGCTGTATGTCGGCTGTGTTTGCGGCTGTATGTCGGCTGTGTTTGCGGCTGTATGTCGGCTGAGTTTCCGGCTGTATGTCGGCTGTGTTTGCGGCTGTATGTCGGCTGTGTTTGCGGCTGTATGTCGGCTGAGTTTCCGGCTGTATGTCGGCTGTGTTTGCGGCTGTATGTCGGCTGTGTTTGCGGATGTATGTCGGCTGAGTTTCCGGCTGTATGTCGGCTGTGTTTCCGGCTGTATGTCAGCTGTGTTTCCGGCTGTATGTCGGCTGTGTTTGCGGCTGTATGTCGGCTGTGTTTGCAGCTGTATGTCGGCTGAGTTTCCGGCTGTATGTCGGCTGTGTTTGCAGCTGTGTGTCGGCTGTGTTTCCGGCTGTGTGTCGGCTGTGTTTGCAGCTGTGTGTCGGCTGTGTTTCCGGCTGTGTTTGCAGCTGTATGTCGGCTGAGTTTCCGGCTGTATGTCGGCTGTGTTTGCGGCTGTATGTCGGCTGTGTTTGCGGCTGTATGTCGGCTGAGTTTCCGGCTGTATGTCGGCTGTGTTTGCGGCTGTATGTCGGCTGTGTTTGCGGATGTATGTCGGCTGAGTTTCCGGCTGTATGTCGGCTGTGTTTGCGGATGTATGTCGGCTGAGTTTCCGGCTGTGTGTCGGCTGTGTTTGCGGCTGTATGTCGGCTGTGTTTGCGGCTGTATGTCGGCTGTGTTTGCGGATGTATGTCGGCTGAGTTTCCGGCTGTATGTCGGCTGTGTTTGCGGATGTATGTCGGCTGAGTTTCCGGCTGTATGTCGGCTGAGTTTCCGGCTGTATGTCGGCTGTGTTTCCGGCTGTATGTCAGCTGTGTTTCCGGCTGTATGTCGGCTGTGTTTGCAGCTGTATGTCGGCTGTGTTTCCGGCTGTGTTTCCGGCTGTATGTCGGCTCACCCGTCACTAAAGCAGAGTGGTAGTACCCACAGGACACCCAGCTGATGGGCCGTCCCACGCTGACTTCCTGAGGTGAGGAGGCCTGGTTCTCCTTCCCCGACCCGATCTGACCCTCGGTGTTGTCGCCCCACATGAACAGTTTACCGCTCGCTGCAGCAAACACACCAATGAACAACAGCATCATTCACATCGTCTTCAATTCACTTCAGAACTTATTCTTTTTGTTAGCTCTTCATTTTCTTCTCTAATGTGTTTCTTTGCTTTATGTAAAACATGAGTTTTGCTTAATTACCACATTTCCTAGTTTTTAAATATAAATAAAAGTACATGAATTGTATCTAACATTTAAACTTCATTAAAAATAAATAAATGAACCTGTTTAATCTATTTAAAACTTTCTTATTTAAAGCTAATTTACCACCAAAAGTGAAAAAGTTCACTGAAAACAATCAGTTCAGGTTGATCAGTTTAAACTTACATCTAATTAAAAAACTTAGAATTATCTACATTTTTATGAGATGCTGAAGCTTTTAAAAGCAAATTCACATCCCTTTGAGTTTGAAATAAACCAAAGGACGCTCCCAGGCCACCACGGGCAGCCCTGACGTCACCTGTTAGCGCAGCGGAGGTGTTTGAACCGGCAGCGAGCATTTTGATTGGTCCGTGTGAGTCAAAGAAATTGACCCTCTGGAAAGCCGTCCTCTCCTCGAAGTCCCCGAGGCCCAGCTGACCCTCGCTGTTCCCGCCGCTGGCGTAGACCTTTCCCTGAGCTGCAAGCGAAGGAGCAGAATGAGCTCATGTGGAAGTGAATCCAAAGCAGGCTGAGGATCAGATTCTGACCTGTGCAGATGAGCGTGTGGTTCCGTCCGCAGGCCACCAGCTGAACTTTCTCCGATTTCAGGCCTGAAATACCACAAACAAACTTTAATATATCTGCAAATATGTTTCCTGAGTCTTCAGTTGGAATTAGTTTAGGTTTGTCTGGCGGTGTTTTGTGACGCCATCCACTGCCTCACATGTTCACACGATGTTAAACTAAAAGTCTGTTTCTCCAGATTAAAGCAGATTATGGACCCTCCATTTGTTCACGCTGTAATCCCAGATTTATTCTGTCTTCAATCAGCTGTCAGCGCCCACCCACTCACTACCTTTCTGCACTCAAACAGTGAGGATGGGACATCTAAAGACCCACCTTTGACACAAGTGGGCTTGTTCACTGTCAGTTTGGAGCCCAGGCCCAGCTGGCCCCAGTTGTTGCTGCCAAACATGAAGAGCTTCCCGTTTTCTGTGAAGACAAAGATAAAGATACAGCTGAATCAAACCAGAAATAACAGTTCAGCTTTTCAGTGTCGATAACATTTCTTCTGACTCTTCACTAATGAGCACCGAATCTGCTGCTCCCAGTTTGATGGGATCATGCTGGAGTCTGCAGAGCTTCTGTGGAATAACTCTGAAGTAAATCATTCATCCCGCTGCTCTGAGCTGTATTTCCTTCAGCTGCAGCAGTGGAGTTTGAACACGACCTTCAGCCGGGCTGCAGCACAGCAGCGTGTGCTTAATGATCACACCTGCCTCAGGGCCTGAAGGCCAAGCAAACGCTCATATGGGTGCAACAAAAGGCCCTCCTGGGATTCTTCCCTCCTAATCTGAGGGATTAAATCTGCTGCTGTGACATCACGGCCCATTTCACCCAATCACAAAGTGATTTCTTCTTGTGAGGAGCTGCAGCATTTTAATAACAACACATAATAACAAAGCTGTGATTCCTACATTCACCTGAAAATCAGCAGCTGACAGAACCACATGGAAAAGGGATTACTGAGTCCCCTTCTCTGGGCTCGGGGTCATCTGTGGGGGACCATCGCACGGTGGAAGCGTGTGCTGTGGTCAGACCGATCAGTTTTACAGATATTTGTTGGACACTGTGTGACCAAAATGCCCAAAGAGCAAAAGGAGCGAGTGGAATGTGGAGCATTTTGAAACGGAAAAAGTAAAATCATCAAGTTCCTGTGTTCTGTTGGAATAAGATCAGCAGCTCCAGTGATGCATCCCATCAGGAACCAGGTGCTAAATACAGAACCAGGCGGATTTATCCCCTACTCACAGCACAGGGTGGTACAGAACCTGGATCTTTCAGAGTGGACCCAACAGTGCTGAACTTTTCTGACTGAGCAAACCCCAGTTTTTATTATTTCCACCAGTTCAGGTGTTGTTGTGGGTTCTTTCTCAAATGACCCACATGTGGCATGTAGTGTGAAAGCTCTTCGAGGGCTCATCTGGACCAGAAAAGTGCTGAACAGGGACCGTTTACCATTTACATGACGCTACACAAACTATGGCGATCACAACACTGCTGCCGGTCCGGTTGGGCTCCATAACTCCACCATCTGCCCCAAACAAGGCAAAGAGTCGGTGCTGCTGTGTTTTTAGAAAAACTCTCTCAGCAAACCAGTGAAAATCATCCAGATTTAAGGCCTGAATGTGACAACTTTAGGATAAGAGATCTTCTTTTTTTACTTTCTGTTTAAAAAGTTCAGCTCAGCACCAGAAGGACTAACTGAGGCTGGATTGACCTCAGTTTAACACCTGGTCAGGGGTAGATTATTTCTTATGAATATCACATCCTGACCTCTGAAACCCTGGGACTGAAGGAATATTTACATCCTTCCTGCAGCAGATTCAGCTACTTAGAGGAGGATGATCACAAGTTAAACCACCTGAGGCAGCACAGATCGGTATTCAACACTCATACAGAAAGTCACCTTCTGCAGCTCCTCAGCCTGCATGGAATTTAGGCGTGTGACACACCCCGGTTACCGCGGTAACCACGGATCAAAAGCACACTCAGTTGATGACGTCATAAAGGCTCCGATGTCACAGAATTTCTCTAACTTGGCCCCACAGAACCTTAGAATAGAAGGTGCTTCAGTCATATAGATGGTCCCCGCTCTGTTCTGAGGACACGATGCAGAGTAAAGGGGTTTTCACATTTAATGCACAACGTCGAGCACACGCAAAGAGAAGCAAAAAGGAAAAGAGGATGGCTTCAGGGGACAACAGCAGTTTGGACCCCCGCGTGGAGGTCTACATTGACAAATGGGAGATGTCCCTTTTAAAGTCGATCACAAAAGCCAAGCTGCAACTCATCGTTGGATCGACCCATAAAACAAAAGACAAACTCAAAAGAGACCTGGACGCGATGTGCGCTGCCATCGACTTTCTCAACGGGAGACAAACACAAGCTGACAAACGCAGCAGGAGGGAAAACATTGAGGACCTCAAACTGATGATATATGAAGCTAAAACGCAGCTGTGTTACAATGATGAGAGCCTGCTTGCACAACAGAAAATCATCAAGGATCTCAAGATGCAGTTGGAGGATTATCGCAGCAGGCAGCTGAGGGCTCTGGAGGAGATCCATCATCTGCAACATCAGATTGAGACCGATCAGATCGCCTCTGTCGTCAAACTGAGTCTGGAGCGCAGCATAAACAGGGATTTGGCTTCCAAGCTGCAGGCGGCAGGGGCCGAGGTCACGGAGAGCGTCACAGAAAGCAGGTCGAGCTGCTCCCAGAACTTTGGACCAAGCAGCAACAAGAAGAACAGATGTTACCCAAGCAAAGAGGATCTTCAGATCCACATGGATGAGATCGGGACTGACCGTGTTGTTGAAAAGGAGGAGTCTCAAAACGCACCGGAGGAAAACGCAGTCCGCTGCAAAGTCAGCGAGCTGCAGGACGTGATAAAGGCCGCCGCAAATGAACTGTGGGAAGAGCAAAGAACGCAGCTCCTGACACAGCAGGCGGAAATCGAGATGCTCATGTTAAAGGTGGAGCTGCTGAGAAGCAATTACAAAGAATCCCAAAGTGCACTTCTAATGACAGAGCAAGAGTTAACCATGAAGAAAAAGCCCAAGTGGAGAAGGTGGGTCAGCAGGATGTTTTCATTCTTCTGCAGAAAGTCCTCCGATTAGCTGGAACATCCATCTGCTGCCGCGTCTCCCGCCATCTGGGTCTGAATATAGCTGCAGATATCTGTTAAATTCACATTATCACCGGCTGGAAACGAGGGGAAAACAGTTGTTTCCAACCAGTCCTCAGAGTTCAGGCACCAAAAGCTTTCAACACAACCTCAGCAGACAGCAAGCACGCCGGCGGTGAACATATCAGATATGGTCACTGCTCGTGTGTTTGTTTTCTCCAGCAGAAAGTCAGAATATATTCACAGTCACACAAAAGTGGGAGGCACACCTGCCAGATCGCACACTCAAGAATAAGCAGAGTTCATGCATCCGTTCAAAAGAATCCAATAAAAAAGCATTCAAAAACAAAGTCTGACCTGCTCTGTCCAATCATTCAAGCTGCTTTTCACAGTCCACATAAATGCTGAGACGCACAGCTTGTGTTGCTTCAGCCTGGAAACATGTAGAGAGCTAACTCCATGCACACTGTGCACGTGTGCACAGGAAATAAAGCTGCTGCACCTGAACACAACACAGCATCAGACCGAGGTGTCCAGTTTTCTAAGGGGTCACTCGGGGTTTTTCTTCACCAAATAAAACATTAGACAGAACTTTTAAAGCATCGGAAGCTCGTTTCCATCTTTCTTTACACCTATTCAAGGTCGTTTCTTTTTAGTTAAAAGCCTAATAAACTGAATGTAAGCATGTGACGCTCCTACCTGTTATCAGTGCCGTGTGCTCGTCCCCACAAGCTATTTTGCGAGGGACGTCGTTTTTAAACCAGAATTTGCTGGGGATGTTGTCTGCAAACTTGCTCTTTCCAAAGGTGAAAACTGCCCCCGATTCTGGAAGAAAAGCACACAAATCATTCAGGCACCGATATCGCCGAGTGTGCACGCACCGCCTCAAATTAACTCAAGCACATCTGGGTGGGTTCTCACCAAGAGAGAATTAAGGCAGCTCTGTATTTTCAGGAATAGCCTCCAAGAGAAGTGTAAAAGAATATAATCTAGTCAGATTTAAGGGATAAACATGAAACACAGCTTAGTGAGGGTCACACAGGCAACAAAGGGAAGAAAAAGAAGGTTCGGCTGCAAAAACAAACATATTTTAAGTTTGGTGGAAAATATATAAACCATAAAAAGGATTATTTGAAGCCGTGTCGTGCAGTTGGTCCCAGAAAACATCACAGAATGAGTCAAATCTAATAAAAATACTAATTACAAACTTGATTCCAAAAAAGTTGGGACGATGCGTAAAATGTAAATTAAAATAGAGAGCAGTGATAATCTCATAAATCAATATTTTATTCACAGTAGAGTAAAGACAGCATGCCAAATGTAGAGACATTTTACTGTTTCATGATAAATATCATCATTTCCCACTCCGTCTATTGTGAATAAAATCCTGCTTCCAGGAGATTTTCTGCTTTTATTAACATTTTATGCAGCGTCACAACTCTTTTTTCTTTAATTGGGGTTATACAAGCACAATTTCAGTAGCAGGACGCCGTTTTCTCAGCTAATCTGGTTTACAATGTTAGCTATGAAGAGTTCCAATGTTTTTTTTTAATTGCTTTTATGTTAATTTGAATGTTTTAACATGTTTGTTTTCTCTTTTCATTTAGTTTCATGGTTTAAACTGGTTTAAAAAAATGCATCACACACAACGCAAGCAGTTTATATGCGATGGAAATGATTCAGTGCTGGGTGTATGCTAATTAAATCACCAGATTAAAAGCTAACACCAGCATATGAGAGCTAATAAGACCAATATTTAATAACTTTTAAGTTGTCAAGTGCTTCATAATGATGAGACACTGGAGACGGAGAAAAATGAACAAGAACTGGTCATTTAAAGCATTTGTGAGACTGAAAGAAGCAGAACGGAAAGATATCAGACAGGTTTCAGCGGAGAAAGTCCGTGTTTAAATGTTTATCTTCCATTAGCTAACAAGCTAAAGCTAAAATGAACTCGCTGCACCGTTAATTAACCGGACGGCGACAGAAGCTAAAGAAGCTAACAAACACGCTCCGTTATTAAAAAGCACAGAAATAAAATCAGAATATAATCACGTATATTTACCCGGTATTTCGTCCTCAGTCTCCCCTGCCATTTCTGCGGGACTTTAATCCGCTTTGCTCGATGTTGAGGGCGTATTGGTGCCCCTCTGTTTCCCACAGAAACAACCCGGATGTAAACAAAACGTCTCCTAGGCTACGGCGCCGGTCACGTGACCCTTAAAGGGACAGTGCATATTTCTTTGAATCAGCTGAAACAGCCACTTGCAGGTTAACAATTTAACTAACCGATTTAAGCTGAAGAAGCACAAGGTTTTTGATAAAGAAACGAGCATTTACAATGACATTTGGAGATGTTTTATGAATTGAAAATTACAGCTCAGTTGTAACTAAGACTGGTTTAGGGAATACCAGGGAATTTTAGGGGTCCCAAGGAAAAACTGACTCTAGGGGACCTCTCAGTCCCACCAGGCACCCATCCCAGCAAGAAATGAACCAGTGAAAGTTGTGTAAAACTGTACAAACATATTAATTAATACACAACAAAATAAAACAGGTTCAGCCTCTGCACAAATGAACATTTAACAACACGTTGAGGTAAAATCATTGTTCAGTTAGTAATCAAAGACAAGCACCTTGAGGGAAAAAAAGAACAGAAGTTTTATTTGTACAGCCAGTTTCTAATATTTCTACTATTCATTTTGATTTAAAGGCATAGCAATATCAGCACTCCACAACAGCAAACGTTTATCCACAGCATTGATCATCCTACCTTCACATCACGGCATCCCAAAGTCATCCGACATCTAGCGTTAGCCTTCATTTAATCACCTGAAGCGCAAAATAACCTTTAACACTTGAATTTTTCTTAAACCAATGAAGCTGTTAATATATAAGTTGCACTACATCATATGCTTGTAGTGGTGGAAAGTGTGTTAACATAAATATTGATCCCACTTTATTCATCCTTAAAGCAAACTAAAGTTTCATCAACGTACCAGAGTGATAAAGTAAAACAAAAGTCTGTTTGATCCATTAAAAGCTGAACATATAAGCACAATGCTCCAGCCCGGAAGATGCAGAGACTCCCCTTTTTATCTTCATCTAAGCCTTAATAAATCACACAACAAATAAAAAGACAATTAAAAGGAAACTTTGTTCTGTGTGGTTTCATAATCCAGCAGCCCATGACTTTCCATAACTTCAGCTCAATAGTTCTGAATTTTAGCATCTGAAGAGTCATCTTGCAAAACAGAGACCTTAGGTGCAGCTTCACAGACCAATGAGAGAAAAGAGTTTTCCTTTTCAAGACACACAGAAGGTGTAACGGGGGGTGTTTGGACCCAACTGCAGCACAAAGGAGTCAGAAGACAGTGGTAAAAAGTTCAAGGCTTTACTGAGACTCTGGCAGACAGACAAACGGTTTAGAAACAGGAATCAGGAGAGGAGAGGAGAGGCAAAGTTCTTGGTCAGGGACAGAAGGCCGGGTCGAATTACCAGGAGGCAGACGAAGCAGGGAATCAGGGGCAGGTACCGGTACCGGTAAAGCTGGCAGGAGACCGCTGGAAAGACAAAGAACAATCTGGCAAAGGACAGAGTGTGGAGCTGGTGACTATCTGCTGGGCTGATATCTGCCGTTAACTGATGAGGTGTGTGTGGCTGAGTGGGATGACTAAACTGTGACAGAAGGAAACATCCATCCATCCATTTTCTATACCGTCAATACGTCAGTTGGGTAGCGGGTAGTGGGTGGAGCCTATCCCAGCAGTCATCGGGCGAAAGGCGGGGTCTGGACGGGTCGCCAGTCCATCACAGGGCCACACAGAGACAAACGAGACAAATGCACGCTCACTCCTACGGACAATTTAGAGTCACCAGTTAACCTGACATGCATGTTTTTGGATGGTGGGAGGAAGCCAGAGAACCCAGAGAGAACCCACGGGGAGAACATGCAGACTCCAGTCAGGGATCGAACCTGGAGATGACGGTGCTAACCACCACACCACCGTGCCGCCCCCAGAAGGAAACAGTTTCTTTGAATCTGCACTCAGCAGAGAGCCTGCAGTAGATCCCCCGGTGATCGCTGGTGTAGCACCACACTGGAGCTTCTCCAGCCCGACCAACGCCATGCTGTGGGGGTCCAGCCGCGGGACCCCGTCCACGGCGGCCCAGCGGACGTACACCCGGTCGAAGCGGGTGTCCCATGTGTAGCGGCACTTCTCCGGCTCTCCCAGCTGCTCCCACACGTCGCAGATGCTGCTGGGAATTCCCACCTGGAATAACAGCCACAAAGCTACACGTTATTTTGACTGTTTTCATGACAGAGATGAGAAGAAACCGAAGATGTTTATGCATTTAGCAGAAGCTTTTATCCAAAGCAGCTTACAGGTAGGCAGGTAGGGTAAGGGGGCCTTGCCTAAGGAGCCCTACTGGAGGTAGAACCTTTCATGCAGGGGATTTGAACTCAAGTCTCCATGGAAGGTGGCAATCATACCACTACGCTATCCAGAAATCTCTCAGACTAAAGCGCTGAAAGTGTCAGAGACGAGCAGCAGCTTCAGATTCCAGGGCAGAGGAAGCCGGCACAAGATCTGAGTCAAACCTCAGCATCCCCCAAGTTGGTGTCCCCTCCAAACAGCACCGTCACATCATCAGGAGCCCATCTCATCCTCTTCATCACCAGCCGCAGCTGCCTCATCCTCTCCTCTGCGTTGTCTTTACAACTCTCAAAGTGGGACGTCATCAGGCACAACTTCTGGCCTCTGAACAGCACCTTAGTTTGAGAAGGCAGATTCAAAATACTTCCTAGTGTTCTGTGCCTGGGACTGTTAAGAAAGAAAAAGTACCGAGAATAGCTAAATGTCCAAGCAGAGAACGTGAAATGTAGGCTGGTTAATGCAGTCTGAGCTCAAACCTGAGCGATGAGCAGGTTCCTCATCATGCGAGTGTCTGGAAAGGCGACGACCTCAGTGTCCAACAGCGTGAGCCGAGACTTCTTCAGCAGCACCGCAGTGAAGCAGCCCGTCTCACCACCTGTCAGCGTGACAATGAAGGTGTAGGTGGCAGCCAGACGTTTGTGCATGAAGCGCATGTAGGGCTGGACGAGTTCCTGGAGAAGCACCACGTCTGGGGAGTATCTGAGGGGATTCATTTCAAAATGTCTAAAAATGACCATGAACCGACCCTTTAAAGCACTTTGGAAGCACTGACTCACGATATCAGATATGAGCAGAGGCTCCTGGCTCTCTGTGGCTGCTCCTCTCCATCGAGTCCATCCACGTGCCAGGTGAGCAGGAACAGCTTGTTGTCCTCTTTGAGTCCCGCTGTGTCCTCCCTGCAGAGAACAGCCTCATCAGACCTTCACCGCGACAGGCATAAGGACCGCCGCAGAGCCTCGGTTACCTGTTGCCCGCACTTTCTTCTGCTCTGCTTGTTGAGGAGCTGGGGGCCTTTTTCTCCGGTGACTCTCCCTCCATGTCAACATGAAAGAGTTTCACAGAAGTTTCTGCTACTTAGTAACGACGTCGTTGACCCCTCCGCCGTAGCCTGACGTGCACCTCCCAAAAATTCTACCTACACGGAGCCGTAAGGGCTGTGATTGGTCCGCTCAGAACGTCATTTCCGGCAGTTGCCTTTTCCGGTCTTTCTTCTATTTTTTTTCTTTCTACACCGCCATTTTTAAAGTTGTTTTGGATCAGTAAACAATGGACCTCAACATTTGCAACATAAAAGCATTTGTTGTTCAATATTGATGAGCTCCAGCTGCAAATACAGCTGCTCCAGCTCGGCTGCCATTGTTTACTGCCGTTAACTGTGACCGGAAGACAAAGCAAGGATTCGGCTACATGAAACCACACAAACACACCACCTAGCGGCGTGGCGGTGAACTGCAGAGAAACGTGTTCCCTCGACGCAGAACTGCGAATGCTCAATGGAAGACGTCACGTCGACGCTGGCAACGTTCCGGACGACTATAAATAAATGTATGACCTCACGGGATAAATAAGAATAAAGACTGAGAGCTTTGTGAGTTAGAAAATACTTCCAACATGACCTGAGCTTTTTAATCACGCAGTGTTTTAAAAGGTGCGATTGTTCAGTTGAAAAGCTTCCACCGGCTTCTCTGTAATCTTAATTTTGTCCTTTTCACTGCACTATGAAAGGCTTCTTTGGTCTTTGGGATGAGTGAGTTCACAGGAACCGTTCAGAGAGCTGCAGCGGTGTAACCAGATGCCAGTCAACAGTGGGCTTTGAAATCAACCCTAAAACTGCTGGTAACCAACAAACGGGATCATTTAAAAGTAGCACTGCAGCATTTCTGCAAGGTGTGACAATGGAAATTAAGATTATTCTGAGGAATTAAACATTCTGTGGGCTGGTTTGGTTGTTTTTAATCTGTGTGGCCTGATGATAAAAAGTCATCAGCTGGAGTCATGTTCCATCTCCACCACTGAATGCAGCCTGACACATTAACTGGTTTTCAACTTGCAACTGAAACAGCAGTCAAACCAACACAGGTGTGTTCAACCCTCAAAAGTATGTGTGATTATCGTTTAATTACTGAAATGATGAAATTATAATTAGACAGGCTGCTTCGATAGAATAACCAAATTGTAGGGACTGTGTGATGGTAAAATCATCATTATAAAGTCATAAAGTGGAGCAAAATCTTCACTTTGGTCAAACATACTGAATGTGTTCCTTTTTGACCCGCAATCACCCTGCAGAGCTGAAGAAATGTTTTCCCTTTTGAACAAACTGGAGCCCAACTGTCTGTTAGGTATTTCTGTTAGGTGCTGTTTTTATTTTTAAAATTACATAAAATATCAATTAGATACTCAAATTAGTTGAAAAGTTAGTTGAAAAACAAAACACAAAGAGTAAATACTAAATGCATTTTAAAAATCTGTGACACTGAAAATATATGTTCACAGTGAACAAATGTATCTAATTTCATTTAATAAAATTATTTTTCTTGAGCATAAGCGGAACCTTAGAAATGCCTTGTTTGACGTCGGTGTCAGAATTCTTAACTGTCCACAACATCCGGCTGAGGAGCAGCTCCTCTTGTCACAGATTTGGTGCTTTTAAAGCGCTTTAAAGCATTTTATCACGGATTTAGGTATTTTATAACCACTGACGACAGGCCTACAGGCCGCTGAAGCTCATTTTGACCGTTTACAGCAACAGAAAAGGTAACTTAACGACGTTCGAAGCAAAGTAAACTCTTGAAATTCAGAACAAAAAGATGATGTTATAGCGCCATATGTGGGTGTAATATCGGTGACATTATCGCCGAATGAAAGAGTACGACATAATTATCTCTTAGATTGTAATTGTTAGCTACTCATTTATTTAATTTTTGTTTCAACAAAGGAATCTGTACGAATTGCGCATTTTTAAATGAAACTCCGGTGTGGTTTCTAGTTTTTCCGGTATACGTTCTTCCTTTTAACCGCTGGCGTCTGCACCCAGACTCGTTTGTGTATATTGTTGTCATAAAGTCCCTGATTTGGTGTGTTTATATCCAAATCATCATGAGTCAGTCGTTGTAACGTTCCCTAGTTTCTAACGAGAAATACCTCGTTTCTTTCCCCGAAAACAGGAGCTGTCGCTGCGGTGTGCCTCCTGTATGCTGGTGATTATGCGGCCGTCTCTTTGGCATCTGTAAAAGGCGGCGCCAACTGATCTCAGACCAGGCTTTGGAGGCGCATATCTGCGAGGTGAGTAAATTAGAAGGAAAATTACACCTTCTGGTTGGAGCGTGGGTGTTGACTGGCATCCACTTCCAGAAACAGCAGCTTCTGCCCGCACTTTACCCACAAAATAACTACGGTTGTTTTCTGCGTTTTTACTGTGAGAGAAAAAAAAGAAACACTAAACAACTGTCCTTTATTATCTCACCATTGGAGGCTATTGCATAAGTTGGTGAGTTTACCTCTCAAAACAACAGGATCCCTTTCATACACAAAACAATTCATGCTTCCTTTTTCCTCCAACAACACAAATAAAAGCCTTCTTATGAGGTCGAGAAAACGACATAATGAGGAAAAGTGATTGTTCACGATCATAATTCCAAGTGTCTTTCATGTGAACCCGATGCCCACTTCAACGGTGCACATGTGGACTTTTTTTGTGCCTTAAGGTGCGTTTAGGTGCATCTTTAGCTGATTTTATGCACCAGCAAAGTAAGAGGTGGGATGTAATGCTCACCATTCTGCGCCAAGATGGATTTTGGTTGAACTAACCATCAACATCCACTTTAGAATTCTGGTTTTAGTCTGAATAACAATGATTGGATGTGCGAGCTGAGACAGCATCATGATGTTAACCAGGTCTGTTTCCATAACAACAGTTAGATCACAGCTACTAAGGAAGAGTGGGGTGAAATAAGCCAGAGGTTAAGTTGAGCCTCCCTCTGTATCTTGGCAACCATGAACTTTTATTGTCTTTTATAACTTATGTGACCATTCATGTTGGAAGCACCCATCATTTCTATAAAAAGAAGAAGAAGAAGGATTGACTTACCTCTAACTTGGGGCAAATTGAGCCGCAGGAACACGTATTTTTGCTCCTTCTAAGAAGCCATGATTCTGTAACTCTTTGTCATAGATTATTTCTGATTATTTGACCTGATAAGACACACCCTGTAATTTGCTTCCACCTCATTTTCTCTTATCTTTAGGACTCGTGAGCATAAAATGGCTTACCTTAGCCCTGTATCCCGACTGCAAATATTGGAACTCGTATTTTTTTACCACTTGTAATCGTGCTTCAAAGTCAGATGAGCTGTAAACACACAGCCTGGCCTTAAGTTGATGTCTACCACAGTTTCCACTGGCTGTATTTGACAGGAGAACAGTGCCTCACGTGCAAACTGCTGTAAAATATAAAGTTGCTTCACCTTTTGAAGAAATTCTTAAAAAAATCCCGGCTTAAGTTACTGATTTCTTCCTCTGATTACATTGCATCAGATGCTTAGCAGTTCATCAGGGGCCAGATAAGAACAACAGCCGACCTTTAGCTCTATTAAAGCAAGAAGAACATCACAAAAACCAGGTCGGAGGAGTTTTTCTCCAGTCAGTTGGTTTCAGTTCCCTCTCTTCTCCTTAAGATGCTTTTGGCTTCTTTAAGCTGTAAATAGTCCATCTGTTCGCTCTGGAAATGCTCCTTTTTTACATTAAATAGTGAACATTTCTACCCTCGTGTCAGAGGCGTTGCGCTGGAATCTAAAGTCTCAAAGCAGGCGTGCCTGAGACACTTTTCAGTCAGCATGTGTGATGCTTTGCAGCAGCTGGTTCCTGAGTCTTTCTGGTCCCATCTGCTGGGATGGAGGCCAGCGGCGCCCCCTCTGAAGATGTCCTCCTCCAGCGCCCGTGGCTTCCTGTGAGCATCAGCGGCTGCCACCTCCTCGCCAAGAGCTGGTTTGGTGAGACGGCGTACCGCATCCTGCTGACCGACACGCACTGTGTGTGGGAGGAGAGGATGGACGCCGCGGACATCCAGAGCCGAGCACGGGTACGCCTGCGCTGCCATGAAGGAATGGACCGAAAGGAAGGAACCATCCTGCTTTTAATCAGTAAATCTCACTCCATTCCTGCAGGAGCTGAACCGGCGTTTGCGAGCGTCAGTGGAAGCTTTTTTCTCCCATCTGCGCGAGGTGGCTCAGCCCTGCCTGGCAGGAGGTGGCGGTGACGCTCAGGTCTCCCTGAAGCGACAGCAGGACGGTGGCATCAGTGTGCGGCTGAAGAGCGAGCTGGCAGGGCTGCCCTTCCACTGGGAGTTCCACTGCAAACCCGCCCCCGTTGCTCTGGTACGGCTCACATCCGAACCCTTCAGGACACTGTGGGTTTAAACCTAAACGTGCTCATCTCTGCGTCTCAGGTGTGCCTCCAGCTGGTGCGCCCCCTGCTGGTGATGAGCCGCCTGCTGCAGCAGCAGGTGGAGCAGTTGGGACGTCTGATGGTGAGGAAGGACGCAGAGATCCAGGACTACAAAGAGAACGGAGCCACACTCAGCAGAGGTACAGAAGCCAAGAAACCGATAGAACTCATGCATGCATGACACAAGCAGGACATGAAATGACTCTGTGCACAAAGTCATGGTTTCCCACAAGGACACAGCACAACATACCTACCTACCCCCTCTATCTCTGCTCTTTATCTTTCTGCTCTTCCTTCTATGCCTGCACCCTATCTCTGCTCTGTCCCCTCTGACAGAGTCGGACTCCTGGGTTCCTTCTATGGAGCTTATTGTTAGCTTTTTATAAAGCTGTTATATCTTCATTTGTAAGTCGCTTTGGATAAAAGCTTCTGATAAATACAGAAACATAAACTCTATGCTTGACCGAATAGTTCATAACACATTTTTCTGCAGTTATTTCAGTTTTACTCTGACTTTTAGGTCAATATTGAGAATCCTGGCACCCAAAAGAAAATCCTCGGTGCAAGTAGGACCCGAAAATTAGCCAAAATTCTACAAGAAAAGGTCACATTTTGTCTAAAAATGGATTTGTCAACCAACATTTCACAATGATGTGGTTGATGATGCGCCTTTATGACAACATCTGCACTTAAATTAACCAAATAACTGCTAAAACGTGAATAATAAAGTCTTTCTGCACTTCCTTCTATGCCTGCACCCTATCTCTACTCTGTCCCCTCTGACAGAGTCGGACTCCTGGGTTCCTTCTATGGAGCTTATTGTTAGCTTTTTATAAAGCTGTTATATCTTCATCTTTGGATAAAAGCGTCTGATAAATACAGAAACACATAAACACAACATGACACCACATCGTTCCACTTTCAAGATAGTTTAAAAAGAAGACTGCAACAAACTGTTTTCCGATTTATTTTAGAAGGAAAATGGAATAAATGAATCCAAAGCGCTCCTTCGTGGTCATTAGGTCGTCGTGATGGAAACATATTCATGGAGTCGGTTTTATTTGGGCTCACGGTTCTCAAATCACCAACAGAACAAAAGCTGCTTCATGAAAAAAGTAAGAGAAGACGTGAGAAAGGTTAGAATATGAAGAAAAAACCACGAATCGGGGTTATTTAAGCTTAGAGCAAAGTGCAGCATCACAACAAACCGTTAAAGTCAGCGAGCAGCTCCACGATCCCAGGGTCGGACCGGATCCTCTGCTCCTGAGTGATGCCTGCGTTCAGGTTCCTGTTAACGGGGGGGGGCTTCAGACTGATTCCAGGAGCACCGCAGGTCTTTGGAGTCAGACGCAGTGGAGCTTTACCTCTGTAATGATTCAGGTGTGTTTGTTTGAACCCAGAGCGCCTGCAGACCGATGCCTTTGAGGAGCAAACCTACAGAGAGAGCTTCATGGCAAAGGTGAGAACTCAGCAACTCACACTCTGTTTTTGTCCTCCGCTTCACTTCCTGTGACAAACTTTGAGGAAAGCAGGTTCTGAAACACTGTATGTTGCTGTCAGCCAATCGAGACAAAGGGCTGTCTCCTCATTTCCTGTCTGAGTGCGTTCAGGTGTGGAATTTCTCCTCTATGGTCCTTCCCCAAGTGGAGGAGTTCCAGTATCTCAGGGTCTTGTTCACAGTGAGGGACGAATGGAGGGGAGATTGACGGCGGATCGGTGCAGCGTCTGCAGTGTTGCTCTGCAGCGACCCGTCGCTGTGAAGAAGGAGCTGAGCCAGAAGGAGAAGCTCTCTGTTTACTGGTCAGTCTATGTTCCCATCCTCACCGATGGTCACCAGCTGTGGGTAGGGACCGAAAGAACAAGATCACAGATACAAGCGGCTGAAATGGGTTTCCTCCGCAGGGTGTCTGGGCTCTCCCTTAGAGATAGGGTGAGAAGCTCAGTCATCCGGGAGGGGCTCGGAGTAGAACCGCTGCTCCTCTGCATTGAGAGGAGTCAGATGAGGTGGCATCTGGTTAGGATGCCTCCTGGACGCCTCCCTGGGGAGGTGTTCTGGGCCCGTCCCACTGGGAGGAGACCCGGGGAAGACCCAGGACACGCTGGAGAGACTATGGCCTGGGAACGCCTCGGGGTCCCCCGGAAGAGCTGGAGGAAGTGGCCGGGGACGGGAAGGTCTGGGTTTCTCTGCTCAAGCTGCTGCCCCCCCGACTCGACCCCAGATGATGGATGGATGGATGGTTGCGTTGACCTCTGACTCCGACGCTTTGTGTTTGTTATAAATCAAACGGACACAACAACACTTTGAGATGAAGCCTCGGTTTGTGAGTTCTGAGCAGAATCGGGTAGATCCTGTCCCTAACCCAGCTGGGACTAATCAGTGAAGGCTTCAAGTCACCCTGCAGGAACAAAGTCTCCTCGAAAAGAGCTCCAAAGATCCTTGATTAGCTCCCAGTTACACTACCATCTGAGAAATGAAAATCTTTGCCTCAGCAGGAGTTTTATCCACACCCTCACAAACCCATGCACCAGCCAAAGTCTTTGGTTCCTCACAGAGAGTAACTCATCAGGAGGGATATTCCATCCGTTGTGAAGGAAAAAGCAACAGAGGAGTCAGAGGAGAGATCATGGATCACAGGCTGCTCATGTATCCTCAGCCAAGATAAACATTTAAATGGTCTCTTCAGTCAAGTGCTGACGGATTAAAGTACTTTCTTATTAGCTTGCATTGTTCTCAAAGACTTCTTCTTCAGGGAAATTTCCTCTCGGGTAGGAAGAGGCTTCAGCACAGAGCCGCTCAGTTCGACTCATCGGTGACATGGCCTGGTGGTTTTCAGGGGGCAGAAAGCTGTTGGTCTGAAAGGACAAACAGGGAAAGAATCACATCTTCAGGTGTTGGAAAAGCTCCAGCTCAGGTACAAATATCCATGGAAAAGCACAGTGGTGCCTCTGTTTTTTGCTGCTGGATGATCACGTCATTGGGTGGCACGGGGGAGCAGAACCACAGAAGAAGAAGAAGTGGAACACGAAGAGAAATGCTGCCGTGGATCAAAGTCTTCTCTCCTGTGGCAAATTCCACCGGGCGGCGTGGAGGCCGCCCTCAGACCAAAGTCCGAAGTGAAATAAAATGTGTCTGGGATGCGTCAGCCGGAGCATCACACCCTGGATGGAGCTGTGTGTGTGGAGCGGAGCGGCGTTTAGCAGGAGCGTGCAGTATTTATCCGTCGGGGCAGGACCCGCCGGCTTTCTGTTTGTGTGGCCATCTCCGGCTGTCGCCGTGACAACGTTTGTCAGTCATTCTGGTGCTCAGGCGTTGTTGGTAGAGTCATAAAATCCCTTTTTCTGAATACACACCTGTGAGAGGCGCCCGCCCGGCTCGGGGCTCGCGCCGGTCATCGGGCTGCGTCACGCAGGTCAAACCTTTCCTGGGTTGGCGTAAGACTTGTTTTGAGCGGCTTACACCTTTAACCAGGAGTGTTCGGCCCTTCCTGCCGTGCTGCTGTGGATGTTTCAGCGAGCTCACGTGCACCTTGGACCCTGCCTATGATCAGATCTTTGCTATATCGCGGTTGTGTGTTGCAACATCGAGTTCTGCTCCCCGAAATGTGACTTTAAACCCGGACTTTGTCAATATAATCCATAATAATCCTGACACACGTGTTACTGACGAGGGTTCGGGGCGACGCCTTTCAGCGCCATGTGCAGCTTTGTGTTCGTAAATGATTGGAATTATCCAGCAAACAGCTGAAAGAATCCATTTACGGCTCAGAAGCAGGTTCTGAGGTCCTTCTGCAGCCGGGACGGTTCATGGTGCTGCTGACTGTGATATTCAGGATCTGGATTCCTCCCCCAGAGGAGGAGAAAGCTCTCCCTCATCCTCAGCTAATTACAGATGAGTAAATAATCTAAATGACGGAGAATGATGTCCACTTCAGCGCTATCCTGGAAATATGCAGTGAGCACAGAAAAGCTTTGATGAACAGCACATTTTGAGCCTTTTAAACTCGGTGAAACGTGGCCAGAGTCGACCTCTTAACCCTTTAAACCCCTCGTGATGCTAACAAAGCGCCACATTTCTTCCTGTCTGTTTATCCTGATAAGTTGCTGTGACCTAAAGGAAGCAGATTTCTCCACTGACACCGCAGTCCTGCGTCTGTTTCTACTGAGATAAAGTGGCTGAACCCTCACAGTTCATGTCACACATTTCTCCAAAAGCTCCACTCAAAATACCTTTTTAGCGTTTGGATTTCTCTTAGTTGGATCCTCCCAGTTAAATTGTGGGATTTCTGTGATTTTAAATAGTTATTTAAATACTTTTTCATTTGTTTAACACGAATAAAATCAACGTTCACAAAAGTTTTAACAAATTCAACTAGTTTCACTTTCAGCTTCAGAACTGGAAAATCCCACTTTTTAGGGTCCATACTTTCTAAAATGTTATTTAGCTCAAGGATGAAAGCTTCTGTTGTTCTTTTCTTACATGCAGACAACAGAAATAGGTTTTCTTCTTCATTTCTCACCGGTTTATTGTAGCTGTTCTTACTGCATTGACTTGAAGGCTTTTCTGGTGATACTTGAAGTAATTTTCTGGTGATTGAACGATAGACCAGGTCCAATCGGGTGGGATACGACACAGAACAGCATTATATTCTGCATTATAGCTGCCTTTTGTTTTCTTTGTGCTGTGTTTCCCATTGAGAATCTGTATGAAAGTGTATTTAACTTTGCTAAACTCTGGGTCATTGGGCCCCTTTTGCAGCGTTTCTTCCTTTAAATTGAGCTGCAGGTACAACACTGTGTGGCTCCTGGAAAACAACCCGCTTCAGTTTCAGCTTTCATGGTTATTTATGTGCCAGCAGAGTATCTTCTCCCTCAAAAAACTGTCCTTTCAGTCACCCCCTCTTTAAGCATTTCCAAAAGTGTGTGTTTGCATGTGGCCTTCGCTGGCCACAGCAAGGCGAGCGAAGGGCAGAGGGACAGTGAGGGAGAGGCGATGATGACAGGAGCAGCAGCTTTTATTTTCTGCTGCAGGTTTCCATGAGGAGCCCCTCCCCACCGGGTCACCACACAAACACCCCGCCCAGCTCAGGTCAACATTTGCATGGGTGGAATTAGTCTGCACTTCCCACTGAGACACACACAGACACACACTTGGATTTAGGTTGGGCTAAAGCTGGCCCCGGAGCTGAAGGATGAAAAAAAGAGTGTGTCAGGATCACATCGGCTTCCCCTTGGACCTAAATTTGGAGTGTGTGTGTGTTCTTATGCGTGTGTCTTTGTGAGGACCGTGCTGTTAAAAGTGAGGACCGGTCAGAGGCAGGCTGAGTGCTGGGCTGGAACCTGTGGATGCCTTCCAGATTAGACGTCTGTGTGTGGCTCCTCTTGTGTTTCAGACCTTCTCTGTGCTGTAGGCTACGGTCCAGTTCTGCGGGTTCCTCCTGAAACTGCACTGATCCGCCAGCACAGACGTAACAACAGCTGAAGAAAGCAGCTCACGCTGGTGCTGACGAGCCTGAAGTTGATCAACAGTACCAGACATCTGCTCCTGTTCAGCTCAAGGTTTTAGGATCTTTAGCTCTCAGTTATCATCACAAGTTATTGCAGGAAGAAACCGAGACGAGCTGCAGAGTTTCATGCTTCCATCTACTGAAAGAGTCTTTGTTAATCCCTTCAGTTAATTAAATCGATGCTCTGATGTCTTCTTATTGCATTTCAAATAAACCTACGGAGAATCTTTTCCTCGATACAAACATCTGCGCCTGCTCCTCTCAGCGCCTTACGTAACCGTGACAACCACAGAATTTAAGAAATGTTTCTTCCAGTTGTAAATTACTGCAGAATCTGTTGTGCGTTGCAAGCAGAAAGGTTAATAAATAAGTCTGCATGATTCATTTAGATAATCCCCTTTCCTCTGAAAGGAATCTGCCATAAATACACACCACAGGATTAAAGTGTGACTGCACAGCAAATGCCAAAGAGGGGTTACACCAGGCACCAAGGGACAGGAAACCTGGGCCGGCCAACAACCCGGTTCTGTTAGACTTTTAGCTTAAAAACACCCTTTCTTCCAAATGTGCCCTCAGATTGCTGTTGAATCATTTCAAATGAGCCAGCAGCCATTTGTAACGCTTCACCTTTTCTCTCTTATAAGTCCGGCCCGAGGCTACAGGAGCGCTAACAAGCTGCAATAACCAGCAAAAAAGGATTTTACGGGGAATTGTTATTCAATTTGGACAGGAAAGGTCGAACCAGTCCATAAGAAATGCACTCATTTTGTGCATATTTCTTCTGTGTAGTCAAACATTTGTCAGTTCTGGTTGCACCTACAGGGTTAGCTTTCCGAATAGCTCTCACTTTACTGCAGGTAAGCCATGGGCCGGCATTTTAGCCCAGTTTTACTTGATCTTAAGTGTGAAAATTAGAGTGAGAAAGGGTTTGAACATGTGCGGTACTGTTATTTGTTGGGAGAATAGCTTTGTCACCCTCTAAAATAAATGTGAAACTGGCTGGAAGAGGCTTTAAGAGCCTGGAGCTGCAGGGGGAAGTGTTTCCTATGAGATTGGACAGTTTCTGTCCAGTCAGAATCAGGCCCAAGATGAGTGATTTTAACTCCAGGGGTCACACACAGGCACATAGCTGCGTTTGTGTCTCCTGCCAAGTTTTGTTTCCAGTTAGCAACCGCGGCTAAGTTTAAAGCAGAGGGACGGCACACAGGTTACGCTCTGGTATCAGGTGGTAGTTTGGACGGGGGCCAGTGTGGCAGCCATCACTGATGTTTCCTGTCATGCGGATGGATTTCTGTGACCAGCTTATTCGGTGATGCTGGCGTCCTCCGCTCGCCCACACGGAGCAGACGGTGACGCATCCTTTTGGGTTTTATCTGCAGGAGCGCGTGCTTCTGTGGTGACGCATGGCAGCAGCAGCAGCAGCATCACGGCTGTCAGCTCTGAACTAAACTGTCACCCGCTTCCTGTTTCAGGAGACGGCGGCTTCACGGCGCCATGGCAACAGTGCCGGAGTATGACAGCATCTGACAATTAGTGGCCACTTCTGACCAAAACACCTCACTTGAGCTTCATAGAATCACATAATTGAGCTGAAATGCTGTGGCTTTCAAATGTGGCATTCCTCACTGCTAATTTCCTGCTTTTCTTGCTTCAGTTGGAGTTTTTTTTTAGGGGGTGTGCTTAAAAACAATCAGCGAGAAAGCATTTCTCTTCTTTAGAGGGTAGATGTGTGTAGTTATCCATCTCCAGTTAAAGAACTTGGGTGATTAGGTGTTCAAATGGGTGGAAAGTTCTCCTTAAATGCTTTGTAGGAAGCTCTGTGTGGGACAAGTCGGGTCCTAATATCTGTGATTTGAACCGGAGGGCGGCTCTGAAATGTTTAATTCCTTTCACCATGCACTGAATCAGCCGAACAGACCTTCTGCTGAGGAAGGAAGCCCAAAAAATACACAACTTCAAGCTCTTTAACGAAAATTCATCACAGAAATTCATAAAAGATGAGCAACAGCTTTAAAATAAATTTTAGTTTCTTATTAGTGTCAAAACTTGAAGCCAAAGCTAAAGGGGATGTGATTGGTTGTTATTGATCGTAGTTTAGCTGGGAAATTTCATGGAGGGTATTCGGTTAATTTACAGTTTGTGCCACCAGATGTCACCACATCTGAATGTCCCAACCTTTGCCCCTCGTCTGTCCCTCAAATCCTCGGATCAATAAAGAAGTTCAACACGGGTTTGTTCAAGTTTTAAACATCATATTTACATTTAAAGCTCCGTACCGACAGCAGAAAACTGTGAACTGATGTTTCAGTTCAAGCAGAAGCCATAAATGTAAGGTTTTTCATTCTTCCAGAGCCTTTACTTTACGGATGGGATTATTCTGTCATGTATTGGCCATGTTTATCCTTTAGAAACACAGTGAAGGGATCATGTGAGGACCTGAGTCAGAACTTCCTGTTATGAGCAGTTAAACCTTGATAGAAACACTTCAGATGATGGTTCAGGGGATTTCTGCCCCTTTCACTCACCGCTCTCCATTATTCTGTTGCTACCTCAACACACCAAACACACACTTTTCAGTTGTTCCCATGAAGGAGAGAATGCATGCGTCCAGCTTGAGGGAAACCAGTGCACCCAGTGTGCTTTTCAGAGCATCCCAGTTAGACAGAAGTGACCAGAACAAAGAAAAAGGCCCGTCTGAGCAGCCTGGCTGGACACTAAAAGCTGGAGGAGATGATAGTGTTGTAGCACTGTGATGGAGATGATGCTGAAACAGCCAGTTCAGATGGAAATGAGCGACCTCTCCCTGTGAGGTCAGATTGACTTGGACCGGCTCGTTCATTGGCTCAGCGTTCAAAGACGATGTTAAAGAAGTAGAAAACAGACGAATAAAGCAAAGAAGCAAAGCTGCCGGCTGCAGCAGCATCAGCTGTTCCAGCCACAGAGACGTAGATGTTAGCTTCATATGCTAAACTCTGTCCTCAGAGTCGTCTCTAACTGAGAGATGCTTCTGTAGTTCAAATAAATCCTCATTCAGTAACATTGTTCATTGAGCCTGCCTGTCATGATGATATGAACCGTAACAGTGATCCAACATGTGTAAAAACACTCACTTTGTGTCAGTTTAACACGTTAATGCTACATAAAGGGCTGTATTTACTGCTCAGGCTGGGTTTAAATCGGCACGAAAACCAGCAAAGAACCATGCCTGATGAAGTCTTTTCCAGTCATTCCCTCTCAGGTGGAGCCTGTACTTGGGTCACAGCTTCTTAAGCATCGTTTATTGATCGATTTAAAAGCTCTCGTCTGTCCATCGATGTGACCGCATTCGCTCAAACTTGGTCAGAGTTTAAAGTGGATTCGGCTTAGAAAGACTGAAGATCTGAGCAGGGAGACCAGATAATCAAACAACTTCGCATTACACTGCGGCTTTAAAATTAGCTTAAAATTCAGTTTATTCACTCCGTGCTCTGTGACAGTCGGCTAACTTCACACAGAGTTTGCTGCTGATAGTTTTGTGCAACATGGCAGGATATTTATCAGATTTTGAGTAAGATGGACGTTCTTACCGGAGTGAATAAGCTGTGCTGCAGGGGGGCGTGTGGATGAAGTGGTCCCAGTAGAGTGCCTGTGTAGAAATCCCTCCGTTAGCTCTCCTATAGCTGCAAGTAGCCACATAACAGCAGCTATGAGCTAACAGAGCTATAGCACACGTTCATTCATTCATCCTTCTTAAAGTATTGGTGAAATAAAGACAGATAATGCCTTATTTAGAGGCTGCATCCTCTAAGCCCCGTTCTCTCCGTTATATGGATCTCCAGTTATCTAAATATCTTCTGAAGGACGCCGACTTTCACCAAACTGTTCTCAGTGAGCAGATGAACGTATTTCAGGCCAGAAATAAGGTTTAAAAATACCGGAGTTCCCCTTTAAGATACAGCTAAAAGTGCAAAATTACCACAAGATGTGATTTCAGTACTAAGGAAAATTCCATCAACCTGAAATGGATGAAAAAGCAAGAGAGGTGAGCAAATATATGAAGTGGAAATAACTTTCAGACGCTCATTAAGAACTCATTTTTCTACTTTTTGTTGTATTTAGCCTGATCTTACGCAGAAAAATGGGAATATAAGACACCTAAAGGGAGACAAACTCGTCGCTGAGCTCCTCTCAGCTTGATAAAATGTACTTCAGCGGACAGGAATTATAGTTTATGTTCACATAAAAGAACCAGAAGACGTGTCCTTTTGTGGAAAGACAGAAAACCGGTTTGTTGTTGCAGCAAACTGTGTGAGAGCAGAAAAACGAAGGAATTATTGTTCGATTGGGAAGAAATGGAAGAAAAAAGGATTTGAATGAGAAGAGAAAGGTGAGAAAGCTTTTTCTTCTTCAGTAAATCATTGACCGCTGCGCTCGTAAACAGCAGCGACCGGCTCTTTATCTCACGTACCTGAGGAATTCGGGGCTGAGGTGGTAAAGGAGGGGCTGATCCCAGAGGGGAGTACCAGCAGCACCAAGGCATTTCGCTTCCTGGACACAGTATTCAACCGTCTTGAACGAGGGTATTTAAAGCCCTGAAAACATGTTTAGCTCCTAATGTGTGACAACTGAAGTTAGCTTCAGAAAGGCCTTTAATTGCTGCTGCTATATTTGATCTGAATCCCAGGACTGGAGCCGCCATGGCAGAGCTGTGACTTTGAGGATCGCTGCAGCTGGGCAGGTGTAGTTTGATTTACGGCGGGGGTAAAATCTGCATCAACGTGTCAGTGAAGCGCAGAGACCAAAATCTTCTGTGACACGGTGTGACAGCTGGGAATCTTGTTGACTTCCAGCAGGCTGAGAAGGTGATGAAATCCTGTATTTTCTCTCAGTGCTGTGGAGCGATGGGAGTCTGTGGAGAAAGAAAAGGAAAGAATGAAGCTAAGGACACTAATCAGAACCACATCAAGAGCAACATGTAAAATAAGCCTCATGGCACAATCTGCAGGGGCATCCCATGAATTTACAGGTCCACAAAAGTCTCAACCCCCCCCTCATTACTTTACATATTGTCAGGAAATAGTGGAGACATCTCCATGAATCTAAATACAGAGTTTTTTATCAGTTCTCAGCAGCTTTAAAGTGAATATCTGCTCTGAGCTCCTTTATTCTCCAACACAGCCTGAACCCTCTGAGACCAGCTTTGTGTCATTTCTTTAAGGAGTCTTCAGGAATAGTTCTCCAGGCTTCTTGAAGGACATCCCAAAGCTCTTCTTTGGATGTGGGCTGCCTTTTGTTCCGTTCTCTGTCAGATGATCCCACACTGCTTCAATAATGTTGAGGTCCGGGCTCTGGGGAGGATTCATCCCTCCATAAGACCTGTTGCCACTGATTTTCAGTCCACTTCTTGTGTCATTTGGCACAGCTCAGCCTTTTCTCCCTGTTTCCCTTCCTTAAGAACGGCTTCTTGACAGCCACCCTTCCATGGAGACCATTTCTGATGAGGCTTGGGCCAACAGTAGATGGATCAGCTGAAGGTCCAGATGCATCTCTCAGGTCCTGTCAGGTCACAGCTGGATTTTTTCCTCTTTCTTAAGGACATCACTTTCAGATCCTGTTCATCTGCTGTAGATAGTTTTTTAGGCCTGACTCTTCTTCTTTTGTCCTCCACTTGTCCAGTTTCCTCAAATGTTTTAAGGACACACTGCACACCATGCTGAGATATGCCAAGTTTTCAGCTAATAGCTCTTTGGGAATCACCTTGTTGCTGCAGAAATCCTATTTTCTGTCTGTCAAACTGTGTTTTCTTTGCTGTTTTTCATAGATGCAGCTAAAGAAATGGGAACAAATGATGTGTCTTTGTGACAAAGAGCCTAAAGATCCAGTTTAAAATGGCTTCTTTGCTAAGTTGTCTGTTCTGTGTCGACACAACACTGGTTCATCCCTTGAGTTAGGAGCCTTTTTTCTGCCTGAATGGTTCAAAGGTCAGAGTTCAGTGGCTGAACAAAGAAAAAACACTGAAAATGCTCAGGAACAAGGACTGAAAATGAGGGAAGAAGCAGAAAATGTCCAAAGAAAAACTGTGAAGGAGCTTCAGAAAGCTGCAGAACTGTTGATCAGGACACTTTAAAGGTTTCAGAAAGCTGCAGAACTGTTGATCAGGACACTTTAAAGGTTTCAGAAAGCTGCAGAACTGTTGATCAGGACACTTTAAAGGTTTCAGAAAGCTGCAGAACTATTGATCAGGACACTTTAAAGGTTTCAGAAAGCTGCAGAACTGTTGATCAGGACACTTTAAAGGTTTCAGAAAGCTGCAGAACTGTTGATCAGGACACTTTAAAGGTCTCAGAAAGCTGCAGAACTATTGATCAGGACACTTTAAATGTTTCAGAAAGCTGCAGAACTGTTGATCAGGACACTTTAAAGGTTTCAGAAAGCTGCAGAACTGTTGATCAGGACACTTTAAAGGTTTCAGAAAGCTGCAGAACTGTGGATCAGGACACTTTAAAGGTTTCAGAAAGCTGCAGAACTGTTGATCAGGACACTTTAAAGGGTTCAGAAAGCTGCAGAACTATTGATCAGGACACTTTAAAGGGTTCAGAAAGCTGCAGAACTATTGATCAGGACACTTTAAAGGTTTCAGAAAGCTGCAGAACTGTTGATCAGGACACTTTAAAGGTTTCAGAAAGCTGCAGAACTGTGGATCAGGACACTTTAAAGGTTTCAGAAAGCTGCAGAACTGTTGATCAGGACACTTTAAAGGGTTCAGAAAGCTGCAGAACTATTGATCAGGACACTTTAAAGGTTTCAGAAAGCTGCAGAACTGTTGATCAGGACACTTTAAAGGTTACAGAAAGCTGCAGAACTGTTGATCAGGACACTTTAAAGGTTTCAGAAAGCTGCAGAACTATTGATCAGGACACTTTAAAGGTTTCAGAAAGCTGCAGAACTGTTGATCAGGACACTTTAAAGGTTTCAGAAAGCTGCAGAACTGTTGATCAGGACACTTTAAAGGTTTCAGAAAGCTGCAGAACTGTTGATCAGGACACTTTAAAGGTTTCAGAAAGCTGCAGAACTGTTGATCAGGACACTTTAAAGGTTTCAGAAAGCTGCAGAACTATTGATCAGGACACTTTAAAGGTTTCAGAAAGCTGCAGAACTGTTGATCAGGACACTTTAAAGGTTTCAGAAAGCTGCAGAACTGTTGATCAGGACACTTTAAAGGTCTCAGAAAGCTGCAGAACTATTGATCAGGACACTTTAAAGGTTTCAGAAAGCTGCAGAACTGTTGATCAGGACACTTTAAAGGTTTCAGAAAGCTGCAGAACTATTGATCAGGACACTTTAAAGGTTTCAGAAAGCTGCAGAACTGTTGATCAGGACACTTTAAAGGTTTCAGAAAGCTGCAGAACTGTTGATCAGGACACTTTAAAGGTTTCAGAAAGCTGCAGAACTGTTGATCAGGACACTTTAAAGGTTTCAGAAAGCTGCAGAACTGTTGATCAGGACACTTTAAAGGTTTCAGAAAGCTGCAGAACTATTGATCAGGACACTTTAAAGGTTTCAGAAAGCTGCAGAACTGTTGATCAGGACACTTTAAAGGTTTCAGAAAGCTGCAGAACTGTTGATCAGGACACTTTAAAGGTTTCAGAAAGCTGCAGAACTATTGATCAGGACACTTTAAAGGTTTCAGAAAGCTGCAGAACTGTTGATCAGGACACTTTAAAGGGTTCAGAAAGCTGCAGAACTATTGATCAGGACACTTTAAAGGTTTCAGAAAGCTGCAGAACTGTTGATCAGGACACTTTAAAGGTTTCAGAAAGCTGCAGAACTGTTGATCAGGACACTTTAAAGGTTTCAGAAAGCTGCAGAACTATTGATCAGGACACTTTAAAGGTTTCAGAAAGCTGCAGAACTGTTGATCAGGACACTTTAAAGGTTTCAGAAAGCTGCAGAACTGTTGATCAGGACACTTTAAAGGTCTCAGAAAGCTGCAGAACTATTGATCAGGACACTTTAAAGGTTTCAGAAAGCTGCAGAACTGTTGATCAGGACACTTTAAAGGTTTCAGAAAGCTGCAGAACTATTGATCAGGACACTTTAAAGGTTTCAGAAAGCTGCAGAACTGTTGATCAGGACACTTTAAAGGTTTCAGAAAGCTGCAGAACTATTGATCAGGACACTTTAAAGGTTTCAGAAAGCTGCAGAACTGTTGATCAGGACACTTTGAAGGTCACAGGAAAGTCTGGCAGAAATGAGGCTGTCTTTGGGTCTTTCAGACCTAAATCTTAGACTCATCTTGGACTTGGATCTGGAAATCTCTGAAAGACCGCTTCAACAGAACCTGGATCAGGACTTTTTCTCAGTGTCAAAAGTAGATATCCAATGAGATTAGTCACAAAATTCACCATGTGCACCCTTTTTTGATGCATCATGCAGCATTGTATCCATGGTAACCGTGACCCTCATCACGTGTTTCTCCCCCATCAAGAATAAGTGAGAAACGTTGTCTCAGTCCGGAGTAAAGCTGAACCCGTCTGCATGCATCATATCTCGCTGCTGGTGACGAAAGGAGGAAGAATCTCAAAGCTGATTGGCCGAGGCGACGTTGAAACATTTTTAACCTGCAGCTTGCGTCCCGGTTGGTAGAAACGCAGCAGAAGTCGGTTTTGTTAGTCACAGCCAGTGGATCGAGCTTTGCTTTCCCAGAAGCTGGAAACCGATCTTTGGCTTTGGGGCATCACTTTATATTTAGAAGCATCTGTTTTTTTTTTTTTTGCTGCAATGTGTTTGACATTTTCTGGACTTTTTCGCAGAGTAAAAGCAAAACAAAATCCTCTTGCATGCAGTATTTCCTTCTCTCCTGCGCCCTGTGTCAGCGGCACAGTTTCCACAGGGTTGTCCCTGCTCCGGCTCTGTAATTAGGTGCTCTGTGGCCTGGCTGCTCCCTCTCTTCAGCTGCTGGCCTCTGGGCCGAGTCCCAGTCTGGACGGGCCGAGTGCGGCGCCCCGCAGAGACATCATGAGGCGTGAGCAGCGGCGCTCGGCGGCAGGGTGTCAACATGGCCTCCTGCAGCTTTCAGTGTGAGCTCTGACTCTGCAGGAGTTTTACTCCGGCTCTGTTTTGCGGTTGGAGCAGTCTGGGGCTTTCAGGGTGGGGGCCACAGCGTGTGGTCGCTGTAACTGGGACGTTATTGTGAGCGCTGCAGGGGCATCGGGGCTCAGATTAGCAGCTTTCTGTGTCATCGGCCTGAAGGGAGACGTGACGACAGCGAGCGGTCAGTCGGAGCAGGTGAAAGGTAAATGAAGCCAAGGTGTGGATGACGCCAGAGCAGAGAGGATCCTGGGACTTATTTAAAGCCCTTATTTAAAGCCCTCCCCCAGTTTGTTTTATGACAGGCAGCGCGGTGTCTCCTTACGTCATGACAGCGTTGTGTGGGCGCGTTAAATCACTGTCATCACTCCGGCGTGGGGTCAGTAATCCTGCAGCCGTCCTTCAACGATTAACGCGCCGGGCAGCGCAGCGTTAAGGAAGCAATGATCCACAGAAGCTGGTTTCAATTTAAAAATAGTGTCATGGCTGCCCGGCTTGTCCCATCAGCATGTGTATTATGTGGCGTTAAAAGTGTCGCGCTCAGCCAACTGAGTGCTGTCATACGCTGCATGGGTACCTGCTGCTGCCTCTGGGTCTCATCTGAGGTGAAGCCATGTGTGGGTTCATTCCCTCACTTCACCGGAGCCTCCAGGAGCTCCTGAGCCTGCTTTAAGGGTGCACAAACTTCCTGAAGCTCCTGAGCTTGCTTTAAGGGTGCACAAACTTCCTTAGCCTCCAGGAGCTTGCTTTAAGGGTGCACAAACTTCCTGAAGCTCCTGAGCTTGCTTTAAGGGTGCACAAACTTCCTGAAGCTCCTGAGCCTGCTTTAAGGGTGCACAAACTTCCTGAAGCTCCTGAGCCTGCTTTAAGGGTGCACAAACTTCCTTAGCCTCCAGGAGCTCCTGAGCCTGCTTTAAGGATGCACAAACTTCCTGAAGTTCCTGAGCTTGCTTTAAGGGTGCACAAACTTCCTGAAGCTCCTGAGCTTGCTTTAAGGGTGCACAAACTTCCTTAGCCTCCAGGAGCTCCTGAGCCTGCTTTAAGGGTGCACAAACTTCCTGAAGCTCCTGAGCCTGCTTTAAGGATGCACAAACTTCCTGAAGTTCCTGAGCTTGCTTTAAGGGTGCACAAACTTCCTGAAGCTCCTGAGCTTGCTTTAAGGGTGCACAAACTTCCTGAAGCTCCTGAGCTTGCTTTAAGGGTGCACAAACTTCCTGAAGCTCCTGAGCTTGCTTTAAGGGTGCACAAACTTCCTTAGCCTCCAGAAGCTCCTGAGCTTGCTTTAAGGGTGCACAAACTTCCTTAGCCTCCAGGAGCTCCTGAGCCTGCTTTAAGGATGCACAAACTTCCTGAAGTTCCTGAGCTTGCTTTAAGGGTGCACAAACTTCCTGAAGCTCCTGAGCCTGCTTTAAGGGTGCACAAACTTCCTGAAGCTCCTGAGCCTGCTTTAAGGGTGCACAAACTTCCTGAAGCTCCTGAGCCTGCTTTAAAGGGGCACAAACGTCCTGAAGCTCCTGAGCTTGCTTTAAGGGTGCACAAACTTCCTGAAGCTCCTGAGCCTGCTTTAAGGGTGCACAAACTTCCTGAAGCTCCTGAGCCTGCTTTAAGGGTGCACAAACTTCCTGAAGCTCCTGAGCCTGCTTTAAGGGTGCACAAACTTCCTGAAGCTCCTGAGCCTACTTTAAAGGTGCACAAACTTCCTGAAGCTCCTGAGTTTGCTTTAAGGGTGCACAAACTTCCTGAAGCTCCTGAGCCTGCTTTAAGGGTGCACAAACGTCCTGAAGCTCCTGAGCTTGCTTTAAGGGTGCACAAACTTCCTGAAGCTCCTGAGCCTGCTTTAAGGGTGCACAAACTTCCTGAAGCTCCTGAGCCTGCTTTAAGGGTGCACAAACTTCCTGAAGCTCCTGAGCCTGCTTTAAGGGTGCACAAACTTCCTGAAGCTCCTGAGCCTGCTTTAAAGGTGCACAAAGGTCCTGAAGCTCCTGAGCTTGCTTTAAGGGTGCACAAACTTCCTGAAGCTCCTGAGTTTGCTTTAAGGGTGCACAAACTTCCTGAAGCTCCTGAGTTTGCTTTAAAGGTGCACAAACTTCCTGAAGCTCCTGAGCCTGCTTTAAGGGTGCACAAACTTCCTGAAGCTCCTGAGCCTGCTTTAAGGGTGCACAAACTTCCTGAAGCTCCTGAGCCTGCTTTAAGGGTGCACAAACTTCCTGAAGCTCCTGAGCCTGCTTTAAGGGTGCACAAACTTCCTGAAGCTCCTGAGCCTGCTTTAAAGGTGCACAAACGTCCTGAAGCTCCTGAGCTTGCTTTAAGGGTGCACAAACTTCCTGAAGCTCCTGAGTTTGCTTTAAGGGTGCACAAACTTCCTGAAGCTCCTGAGTTTGCTTTAAAGGTGCACAAACTTCCTGAAGCTCCTGAGCCTGCTTTAAGGGTGCACAAACTTCCTGAAGCTCCTGAGCTTGCTTTAAGGGTGCACAAACGTCCTGAAGCTCCTGAGCCTGCTTTAAAGGTGCACAAACGTCCTGAAGCTCCTGAGCTTGCTTTAAGGGTGCACAAACTTCCTGAAGCTCCTGAGCCTGCTTTAAGGGTGCACAAACTTCCTGAAGCTCCTGAGCCTGCTTTAAGGGTGCACAAACTTCCTGAAGCTCCTGAGCCTGCTTTAAAGGTGCACAAACGTCCTGAAGCTCCTGAGCTTGCTTTAAGGGTGCACAAACTCCCTGAAGCTCCTGAGTTTGCTTTAAGGGTGCACAAACTTCCTGAAGCTCCTGAGTTTGCTTTAAAGGTGCACAAACTTCCTGAAGCTCCTGAGCCTGCTTTAAGGGTGCACAAACTTCCTGAAGCTCCTGAGCTTGCTTTAAGGGTGCACAAACGTCCTGAAGCTCCTGAGCCTGCTTTAAGGGTGCACAAACTTCCTGAAGCTCCTGAGCCTGCTTTAAGGGTGCACAAACTTCCTTAGCCTCCAGAAGCTCCTGAGCCTGCTTTAAGGGTGCACAAACTTCCTTAGCCTCCAGGAGCTCCTGAGCCTGCTTTAAGGATGCACAAACTTCCTGAAGTTCCTGAGCTTGCTTTAAGGGTGCACAAACTTCCTGAAGCTCCTGAGCTTGCTTTAAGGGTGCACAAACTTCCTGAAGCTCCTGAGTTTGCTTTAAAGGTGCACAAACTTCCTGAAGCTCCTGAGTTTTCTTTAAAGGTGCACAAACTTCCTTAGCCTCCAGGAGCTCCTGAGCCTGCTTTAAAGGTGCACAAACGTCCTGAAGCTCCTGAGCTTGCTTTAAGGGTGCACAAACTTCCTGAAGCTCCTGAGTTTGCTTTAAGGGTGCACAAACTTCCTGAAGCTCCTGAGTTTGCTTTAAAGGTGCACAAACTTCCTGAAGCTCCTGAGTTTTCTTTAAAGGTGCACAAACTTCCTTAGCCTCCAGGAGCTTGCTTTAAGGGTGCACAAACTTCCTTAGCCTCCAGAAGCTCCTGAGCTTGCTTTAAGGGTGCACAAACTTCCTTAGCCTCCAGAAGCTCCTGAGCTTGCTTTAAGGGTGCACAAACTTCCTGAAGCTCCTGAGCCTGCTTTAAGGGTGCAAAAACGTCCTGAAGCTCCTGAGCTTGCTTTAAAGGTGCACAAACTTCCTTAGCCTCCAGGAGCTCCTGAGCTTGCTTTAAGGGTGCACAAACTTCCTTAGCCTCCAGAAGCTCCTGAGCTTGCTTTAAGGGTGCACAAACTTCCTTAGCCTCCAGGAGCTCCTGAGCTTGCTTTAAGGGTGCACAGACTTCCTGAAGCTCCTGAGTTTGCTTTAAGGGTGCACAAACTTCCTGAAGCTCCTGAGCCTGCTTTAAAGGTGCACAAACTTCCTGAAGCTCCTGAGCCTGCTTTAAGGGTGCACAAACTTCCTGAAGCTCCTGAGCCTGCTTTAAGGGTGCACAAACTTCCTGAAGCTCCTGAGCTTGCTTTAAGGGTGCACAAACTTCCTGAAGCTCCTGAGCTTGCTTTAAGGGTGCACAAACTTCCTTAGCCTCCAGGAGCTTGCTTTAAGGGTGCACAAACTTCCTTAGCCTCCAGAAGCTCCTGAGCTTGCTTTAAGGGTGCACAGACTTCCTGAAGCTCCTGAGTTTGCTTTAAAGGTGCACAAACTTCCTTAGCCTCCAGAAGCTCCTGAGCTTGCTTTAAGGGTGCACAAACTTCCTTAGCCCCCAGGAGCTCCTGAGCCTGCTTTAAAGGTGCACAAACTTCCTGAAGCTCCTGAGCCTGCTTTAAGGGTGCACAAACTTCCTGAAGCTCCTGAGTTTGCTTTAAAGGTGCACAAACTTCCTTAGCCTCCAGAAGCTCCTGAGCCTGCTTTAAAGGTGCACAAACTTCCTGAAGCTCCTGAGCCTGCTTTAAGGGTGCACAAACTTCCTGAAGCTCCTGAGTTTGCTTTAAGGGTGCACAAACTTCCCGAAGCTCCTGAGTTTGCTTTAAAGGTGCACAAACTTCCTTATCCTCCAGAAGCTCCTGAGCTTGCTTTAAAGGTGCACAAACTTCCTGAAGCTCCTGAGCCTGCTTTAAAGGTGCACAAACTTCCTGAAGCTCCTGAGTCTGCTTTAAGGGTGCACAAACTTCCTGAAGCTCCTGAGCTTGCTTTAAGGGTGCACAAACTTCCTGAAGCTCTTGAGTTTGCTTTAAGGGTGCACAAACTTCCTGAAGCTCCTGAGTTTGCTTTAAAGGTGCACAAACTTCTTTATCCTCCAGAAGCTCCTGAGCTTGCTTTAAGGGTGCACAAACTTCCTTAGCCTTCACAAGCTCCTGAGCTTGCTTTAAAGGTGCACAAACTTCCTTATCCTCCAGAAGCTCCTGAGCTTTCTTTAAGGGTGCACAAACTTCCTTATCCTCCAGAAGCTACTGAGCTTGCTTTAAGGGTGCACAAACTTCCTTAGCCTCCAGAAGCTCCTGAGCTTGCTTTAAAGGTGCACAAACTTCCTGAAGCTCCTGAGCTTGCTTTAAGGGTGCACAAACTTCCTGAAGCTCCTGAGCTTGCTTTAAGGGTGCACAAACTTCCTGAAGCTCCTGAACTTGCTTTAAGGGTGCACAAACTTCCTTAGCCTCCAGAAGCTCCTGAGCTTGCTTTAAAGGTGCACAAACTTCCTTAGCCTCCAGAAGCTACTGAGTTTGCTTTAAGGGTGCACAAACTTCCTTAGCCTCCAGAAGCTCAGCTTTCTTTAAGGGTGCACAAACTTCCTGAAGCTCCTGAGTTTGCTTTAAAGGTGCACAAACTTCCTTAGCCTCCAGAAGCTCCTGAGCTTGCTTTAAGGATGCACAAACTTCCTGAAGTTCCTGAGTTTGCTTTAAGGGTGCACAAACTTCCTTAGCCTCCAGAAGCTTGCTTTAAGGGTGCACAAACTTCCTTAGCCTCCAGAAGCTCCTGAGCTTGCTTTAAGGGTGCACAAACTTCCTTAGCCTCCAGAAGCTACTGAGTTTGCTTTAAGGGTGCACAAACTTCCTGAAGCTCCTGAGCTTGCTTTAAGGATGCACAAACTTCCTGAAGTTCCTGAGTTTGCTTTAAGGGTGCACAAACTTCCTTAGCCTCCAGAAGCTTGCTTTAAGGGTGCACAAACTTCCTTAGCCTCCTGAAGCTCCTGAGCTTGCTTTAAGGGTGCACAAACTTCCTTAGCCTCCAGAAGCTTGCTTTAAGGGTGCACAAACTTCCTTAGCCTCCAGAAGCTCCTGAGCCTGCTTTAAGGGTGCACAAACTTCCTTAGCCTCCAGAAGCTCCTGGGCTTGCTTTAAGGGTGCACAAACTTCCTTAGCCTCCAGAAGCTCCTGAGCTTGCTTTAAGGGTGCACAAACTTCCCGAAGCTCCTGAGTTTGCTTTAAGGGTGCACAAACTTCCCGAAGCTCCTGAGTTTGCTTTAAGGGTGCACAAACTTCCCGAAGCTCCTGAGCTTGCTTTAAGGGTGCACAAACTTCCTTAGATTCCACTTTCCGTGGAGATCGAGTGTTTCCTTCTGGTTTTTCTTGGTATAATCAGTAATATTTCATGCCTGAAAACAGAAAGAAAAGTCCAGAAAATCGAATTTTAGTGACTGAAAAGTAAGTGAATACTGAGAATGAATCCATCCTCCTGTTGTGAGGAGCGACTGAAAAGCGTGAGAGATGCTGTCGACTGGGACATGAAATCATTTGCTGACATCTGATCAGAAAACAGCAGCCATGATGCCTGGTGCCATTAAACATTTAAACCACTGAAAGAATCACCTTAAACGGCCCAAACTGACCCAGTTTCTCTCCCCTCACTTTTTAAAACCATGTCCAGAAAGTTGCAAACCAGTCAATCAAATCGTGTCTTTCAGAGGTTATGCCGTCATTTCCAGTCGTGATGACCTTACCCCAGGGGTCGGGAACCTTTTGGACTAAGAGAGCCACGAAAGCAAAAAATTTGGAAATTTATTTCAATGAGAGCCATATAATATATTTTAAAAGTGAATTCAACTAATTGTCAGTATAATAAGCCTCTGAATTTATTAGCATATTATATTAGCATATATTAGCATATTATTTATTAGCATACTCGCCATCTGTGAATGGTTTTCAATGGTTTCAGCTAAGCTAGCAGAATTATAGCCACCTTGCCGGGTCCAAGTTGCTGCTGGCTCGCTTGTACCCTGCTCAGTAGCTCTAGCTTGTATCCTGCTCAGTAGCTCTAGCTTGTACCCTGCTCAGTAGCTCTAGCTTGTACCCTGCTCAGTAGCTCTAGCTTGTACCCTGCTCAGTAGCTCTTGCTTGTACCCTGCTCAGTAGCTCTAGCTTGTACCCTGCTCAGTAGCTCTAGCTTGTACCCTGCTCAGTAGCTCTAGCTTGTACCCTGCTCAGTAGCTCTGGCTTGTACCCTGCTCAGTAGCTCTAGCTTGTACCCTGCTCAGTAGCACTAGCTTGTACCCTGCTCAGTAGCTCTAGCTTGTACCCTGCTCAGTAGCTCTAGCTTGTACCCTGCTCAGTAGCTCTAGCTTGTATCCTGCTCAGTAGCTCTAGCTTGTACCCTGCTCAGTAGCTCTTGCTTGTACCCTGCTCAGTAGCTCTAGCTTGTACCCTGCTCAGTAGCTCTTGCTTGTACCCTGCTCAGTAGCTCTAGCTTGTACCCTGCTCAGTAGCTCTAGCTTGTACCCTGCTCAGTAGCTCTAGCTTGTACCCTGCTCAGTAGCTCTGGCTTGTACCCTGCTCAGTAGCTCTAGCTTGTACCCTGCTCAGTAGCTCTAGCTTGTACCCTGCTCAGTAGCACTAGCTTGTACCCTGCTCAGTAGCTCTAGCTTGTACCCTGCTCAGTAGCTCTAGCTTGTACCCTGCTCAGTAGCTCTCGGCACGCTTTCTTTCTGCTGTCTCCTGCCGGGTATTTTGATGCAAAGGTAGCATGGCGCGTGTCGAAGTGCCGCTTTACATTCGACCGTTTCATCGATGTAATTCTGTCTTTGCAAATTAGACACACCGCAGAATTTGCTCTCTCCACAAAGGCGAATTCTTCAGTCCATTCGGCCTGAAATGTACGATACTCGTCATCTTTTTTTCTTTTCGCCATCTTCTCGGTCGAAGGGTTAGCTTTGAGCTAATGACCGAGCAGACTGATTCAAAAGGGGGCGTTTACCTGTTTTACAACGGCCAACGTAGTCCAGTATCATCCAATTAAAATCATGGACAGTTGCTCCTGCAGCCCTGAGCAGGACATGAAAAATCGATGGATGGATTAAAACAAGTGAGAATATTTAGTTTTATCTGCGAGCCAGATGCAGTCATCAAAAGAGCCACATCTGGCTGGCGAGCCATAGGTTCCCGACCCCTGTTCTACAGCAAGGAGCTGACTTTGAGGTCCGGTGTGGTACCAGATCTGCGCCTGTTTGGGTTTACGTTTATCCCACTATTTACATTTTATGAATGAAGTATTTTTTGCCAATATGAGGCTATTTAATAGAAACTCCAACTTTATTACAAACTACATTTCATAAGAATCAGATGAGCTCGGGGGTCTCTTTCCAAAGATAAAGCTGGATTTCTTTGTAAAAGCCGTCCATGTTTCCTACGAAGAGAAAACGACTTCAACAGGTTGTTTTTTTTTACCTCTTCAGTAAGGACCAATCACATTCCCTTACGTTACCGTGCCAACGTCCAGCCAACAGGCGCAGGGCCCCGAGCAGATCTGGTCCGTTTGTGGCTTTTCTGCGGTTCTTCCTGTGTGGAGCGGGTCTAACTTGGCTTTAGTCTGTGAGGAAGTTCCTTCGTAGGTAAGGACGGGAAGCTGAGGTCACGGTGAGAGAAACGGGGTGAAGGAGTAAAGGTCAGCGGCAGAAGTGAGGATGCAGAGGATGAGAAACGGCAGCTGGTCTGAAACCAGGCTGTTTACCTGCTAATACTACAGAAACACCAGCTCTGCCATCACCTTCCTTCCCACATGATGCTTTACTGCGGGCCGGGCAGGGTGTGGGGGCGTGGCCTCCAGGTGAGCCTCCTCCTCCCTCTGTTTTTGGACCAGGAGGAACTTTTCCAGGACGTTGCTCAGCGAGACGTTATTGACCCGCCGTAATCACCTTTTTATTCCCCGTCTGGTGTTTCCTTTCCGGTCAGCAGCCTCTAACTACCCACTCGTCACCTGAGGCCTCTTTTGTAATGTTCCTAAAATACAGAGAGGCATGGAAGCCCATCTCTGCCCAGGAGAGACGCAGCTACACAGAGCAGCTTTGGTTTCTATTTTAATGGAGATCTGCAGAGGCCTCCCGGCTGCAGGTGCAGCTTTCCACAGCTTCAGTCGATTTCAGCTCGTTGTTTAATTCAATTCAATTCAATTCAACTTTATTTATATAGCGCCAGATTACAACAATTATCATCTCAAGGCACTTAAGTAATATAGTCCAATTCAAGCCAATTGGAATTCAATTCATTGTAATCATAATCCAATTAATTCATATGGAGCCAATTCAAAAAATAATATCCGAGCTAAGGAAACCAACAGATTGGACCGAAACTTGTCTTCAGTCCAATCTCCTGTCCTGAGCCTGAGGGACTGTGGAAAGGAACGACTCCCTTTAACAGGAAGAAACCTCTGGCAGAACCAGACTGAGGAAGAAACCTCTGGCAGAACCAGAACCAGGAAGGGTGGCTATCCGCCTCGACCAGCTGGGGTTTGAGAAGACAGAAAAGAGGGAAAAGAGGGGGGAAAAACACCATAACACCATTCAAAGGATACCTGCTGGAACAGGGAAACACAAGTTAATAACCACAATAATGTCACATGGACATAAAATCATTTAAGAAATTAATCAGGAGGAAAAAGAGAGCAAAGTGAGGAAAGGTGTGACAGATGAGCCATCCCTAACTATAAGCTTTATCGAAAAGAAAAGTTTTAAGCCTAATCTTAAAAGTGGAAAGGGTGTCTGCTTCCTGGACATTTACTGGCAGCTTATTCCACAAGAGAGGGGCCTGATAACTGAAGGCTCTACCTCCCATTCTGCTTTTAGGGGCCTGATAACTGAAGGCTCTGCCTCCCATTCTGCTTTTAGGGGCCTGATAACTGAAGGCTCTGCCTCCCATTCTGCTTTTAGGGGCCTAATAACTGAAGGCTCTGCCTCCCATTCTGCTTTTAGGGGCCTGATAACTGAAGGCTCTGCCTCCCATTCTGCTTTTAGGGGCCTGATAACTGAAGGCTCTGCCTCCCATTCTGCTTTTAGGGGCCTGATAACTGAAGGCTCTGCCTCCCATTCTGCTTTTAGGGGCCTGATAACTGAAGGCTCTGCCTCCCATTCTGCTTTTAGGGGCCTGATAACTGAAGGCTCTGCCTCCCATTCTGCTTTTAGGGGCCTGATAACTGAAGGCTCTGCCTCCCATTCTGCTTTTAGGGGCCTGATAACTGAAGGCTCTGCCTCCCATTCTGCTTTTAGGGGCCTGATAACTGAAGGCTCTGCCTCCCATTCTGCTTTTAGGGGCCTGATAACTGAAGGCTCTGCCTCCCATTCTGCTTTTAGGGGCCTGATAACTGAAGGCTCTGCCTCCCGTTCTGCTTTTAGGGGCCTGATAACTGAAGGCTCTGCCTCCCGTTCTGCTTTTAGGGGCCTGATAACTGAAGGCTCTGCCTCCCGTTCTGCTTTTAGGGGCCTGATAACTGAAGGCTCTGCCTCCCGTTCTGCTTTTAGGGGCCTGATAACTGAAGGCTCTGCCTCCCATTCTGCTTTTAGGGGCCTGATAACTGAAGGCTCTGCCTCCCATTCTGCTTTTAGGGGCCTGATAACTGAAGGCTCTGCCTCCCATTCTGCTTTTAGGGGCCTGATAACTGAAGGCTCTGCCTCCCATTCTGCTTTTAGGGGCCTGATAACTGAAGGCTCTGCCTCCCATTCTGCTTTTAGGGGCCTGATAACTGAAGGCTCTGCCTCCCGTTCTGCTTTTAGGGGCCTGATAACTGAAGGCTCTGCCTCCCATTCTGCTTTTAGGGGCCTGATAACTGAAGGCTCTGCCTCCCATTCTGCTTTTAGGGGCCTGATAACTGAAGGCTCTGCCTCCCATTCTGCTTTTAGGGGCCTGATAACTGAAGGCTCTGCCTCCCATTCTGCTTTTAGGGGCCTGATAACTGAAGGCTCTGCCTCCCATTCTGCTTTTAGGGGCCTGATAGCTGAAGGCTCTGCCTCCCATTCTGCTTTTAGGGGCCTGATAGCTGAAGGCTCTGCCTCCCATTCTGCTTTTAGAAACTCTGGGAACCACAAGTAAATCTGCAGTTTGGGAGCGAAGTGCTCTGTTAGGAAAATACCTTACAATTAAATCTTTAAGATATGATGGAGCCTGACTCACTTTTCCAGCTCTGGCCTGTTGGATTTGGCCTGTTGGAGGGGTCCTGGTGGACAAAGTGGAGGTTTTAGCAGATATTTCTCTTAGAGGCTGGCAGATGGATGTAAAAACAAAAAGCAGGAATCCACCAAAACTAAACTATGAAATAAACACAAAGCAGACCTGACAGGGTGAGAATACCTGAAGGGGAGGTGAGGATCCTGGACAGGTGACTGAACAGAACCCTAAAACATGAACAAACTAAAGTTTTTTGACCCGGGGAAGTACCTTAAAGAGCAGATTTCCTAAAGGAGCTGTTTCTGACACGCTCCCATTAAAAAAAAACTAACTTTTCTCATCTTACGTGCTTCAAATAGCGAGATGAGACCGGATGTGATGCTCCATTCAGCGCACCTTTCACTGTTTGTTGCTGCTCCCAAACACAGGATCCAGGTGCAGGAAGTACAATATGCAGCTTCTCAGAAGGATACAGAGAAGCTGCTGTTCTGCTGGAGCTGGAGATGCATGTTTGAGACGTTTCCTCGTTCAGATGAACCTTTATTTAGAGCCTGCCGGGTGTTTTTAATGTGAAGCAACCACTTAGTTTAGCTGCATCTGATTCTTTTTCTCTGAATCCAGCACCATTAAACTCTGCCACATAAAGAGATTATTACAAAATACTTTCTTACTAACAGCCTCAGACTATAAACAGCCCGAAACCTGCCATTAAAGTATCCTCTGCATGGCACTTCAGGGCAGCCGGATCCAACAAATTGAGCTCAACATTTCACATCAAATGATCTGAAGTGAGCTCGTTTGCAGCCAAGAAGGAGGAGGGAAAAAGTGAATAAAGAGAGAATAAGGTTGGCTTTCTGCTGCCTCCCAGCACATTGGTTTCTCTGTGCCCAAAGCAGAACCAAGCCTCACCAGAGCATACATTTATTTTTACGATATTTAAACAAACAAATAAAAATAAATCAATGCGAAACCTCAGAACCTGACCGAGGTGTGTTTAGGAGCCCCTCTGCCCTGTCAGCGAGCAGGAGACCACCAATTTCTCCCGGTCAATATTTGAGGAGCTAATTCGGAGAGTTTGTCCTCTCCGTTGAAGAGGGGAAAAAGAGGGATTTAGTGAATCGCGAGTGTTTATCTCTGTGTGCGTTCGCATGATGTCGCGCGAGTTGAGCTGCCGCCTTATCTGTGAGGCGGGCGTTAAAGTTGCTGCGTCCCACCTCGCCGCCTGCGGCCCGCTGCTGCCGCCTGCGGCCGCCTGTTGCCGCCTGCGACCGCGGCCGCCTGTTGCCGCCTGTTGCCGCCTGTTGCCGCCTGCGGCCGCCTGCGGCCGCCTGTTGCCGCCTGCGGCCGCCTGCGCCAATAACGCAGCTTTGATTAGAGGCTTATCGCAGCGCCGGCGCACCTCGGACATGTGACTCCTGCAGCGGGCCGTAAAAAACAAACGAGCAAAGCATCTGTCCTGGATTTGTTGCCTTTAGAATGTCAGATTATTGTCACATGAGGTCTGAAAGTTGACATTAAATCACATTAAAGTGCTGCCAAGAGGAAAAGTGATTGAAATAAATACAGATTTTATGGAAGATTTCCAGACAGATAATCTGCTGTTTTTCGATGCTGTAAAACAATTAAAGATATCCTTTTAACACTGAAGAAAAACACAGACCTGACTAGATGTAATGTGATTAAATCAAAAACTGACCCGACTGAGACTTTAGGTTTTATAACAGTAAAAAAGCACCGGTTCATAATCAGAATAAATATATGTTATTATTCCCTTGTTGTACAACAGGGTCAGTCAGGAAACTGTTCGTCTCTTCTCTTTAATAAGGGTCCAGCTCTGTTTCTCAGCTCATTTTCTGGAAAACCAGCTGATGTTTAACTTTAGATTACTCTGATATTTCAGGGAAGTTATTATGTAGACTGGTGGTCCAGTAAAGGGGTCCAGTGTGGCTGAATAAATGACTAAATTCTGATCATTTTGAACCCACTTCTTCCTTTGGGATATTGTCTTAGTTTACTGTGAAATAACCATTGTTATTTTAGGAATTCTTTGTTTTTTTGCATGAAAAATGTGTTTTTTTTGCACGAAAACTGCGTCTGATTGACCAAAATTCAACTGTATTTGCCAGTGAGTCCATTTCTTTAATCTCTAAAACCAAAAGGTCCCTGACGTGTTGGTCATTTTAAACTCAATTTCCTGTTATAGATCAGTGTCTTTTTGCACATATATTTCCATTCAGTCTAATATCAGCTCGTCTTAGCCCTCTTCTCTCAGTATTTTAGGGCCCAGAAAGCGTTTAAAATCTCAATATTCCCACAGTTTGGTGCATAACTTTCCCCTCGACCTGTTTCTCCTCCCATCAGACTCTTCCTCTGCTCTGGTCTGAAAGCTCGGATGCTCTGGGCTTTGGCGCTGAGCTGCAGCAGCTGTACGCCACCGCCGTCTCTCACAGGAATACACGAAAACGCAAAGTGTCCGAGGAGTGGCGTGTTGAGGAGAAGCCGCCAGCCGCTGAGGACCTGGCCCTCGCCTCATCGCCCGGTGAGCCAGAGTTTAAGTGAACCACAGCAACACATTCATATGCATTTGCTGTGAATGTCGGATTAAAGCAGCCAACAAAAGAGACACATTTGAGTGTTTTGGGTCAGGAAAGCACACATTGGTTCGTTCACTTTAAATGGTCGAGCGTCATTAATCAGTAAAAAGCATCCATCACAGTCCAATATGTTCAGTTCAGTTTGATAGAAAGCAGAGAAATGCAGCCTGGTGTCATGAAGGAGAAGCTCCAACTTTACCAACAGAGCTGGTGGTGGGATCCACACTGTGTTCCAGCTGGTTGTGGTTAACATCCAGTTAGCTGAGAGCATCCAGTCTCAGAAAATGAGGTTCCGAACAGCAGCATTTCCATTCAGTGTCTGAACCATCAGCAACCAGCGCATAAACACACATGAATATATCATGAATACACGTTCTTTTTGCTAGATTTATGAACGTATTCACGGTTCTCTGTTATGCTCAGAGTCCGGCGCAGTCTGAAGTGACACATGAGCAGCTGCCAGAAGAATCCGACTGATCCCTCTTTAAATCGCAGTAACAAGGTTTCCCAACAAAAGCAGAGCAGCCACCCTGACACCGTGCTGCAGTTATTTATAACACATGCAGTTGAAAACTAACCGGAAGGCTGCATCAGTCCTGTGAACTGCTCTGTATGTCCTGTTCTGTTCTTTATAAAGGCCCGTTGTGCATCTTTTATGTGTCCGGCCCCTGGTTGGGCTTCATTTCCAGCCGTGAGACACTGAACACGATGAGGTTAAACGGCCTCGCTGTGGCCATGCAGACCTGACCTGGACTTAAAGGGGAACTCCGGTGTTTTTAGACCTTATTTCTGGCATGAAATACCTTCATCTGCTCACTGAGAACAGTTTGGTGAAAGTCGGCGTCCTTCAGAAGATATTTAGATAACTGGAGATCCATATAACGGAGTGAACGGGGCTTAGAGGATGCAGCCTCTAAATAAGGCATTATCTGTCTTTATTTCACCAATACTTTAAGAAGAACGAATGAATGAACGTGTGCTATAGCTCTGTTAGCTCATAGCTGCTGTGTTGTTGCTATTGGCGGCTATCGGGGGGCTTATAGAGGGCTTTCTGCACAGGCACTCTACTGGGACCACTTCATCGACACATGGCTGCAGCACAGCTCATTCACTCCGGTAAGAACGTCCATCTTACTCAGAATCTGATAAATATCCTGCCATGTTGCACCAAACTATCAGCAGCAAACTCTGTGTGAAGTTAGCCGACTGTCACAGAGCACGGAGTGAATAAACTGTGCTGCAGGGGGGCGTGTGGATGAAGTGGTCCCAGTAGAGTGCCTGTGTAGAAATCCCTCCGTTAGCTCTCCTGTAGCTGCAAGTAGCCACATAACAGCAGCTATGAGCTAACAGAGCTATAGCACACGTTCATTCATTCATTCTTCTTAAAGTATTGGTGAAATAAAGACAGATAATGCCTTATTTAGAGGCTCTAAGCCCCGTTCACTCCGTTATATATTTCACTTGGTTTAAAAATACCGGAGTTCCCCTTTAAATCGTGATTAGCATGTGCCGAGCACCTCTGTCTGTAGACATCTACTGGAGCACGGTCATCAAAGGGGAAAAGTACGTTTAACTGTAAATATTTCATCAAGGTCAACCTTTAACAGCTCATTTTGCTAATTGATGCTGCAAACAGCTGGAATCATGTGACATCATCAGGTAACACCAGAGCTTTTGGCCAATTTCTTTGCTTTTTGTCTCCGGATGCAAGGCCACCCTCTGAAAAACAGTTCAGTGTGAGCCCCGTGCACGCACAGCCATGCACGTTAATGTTGTTGTCATGTTAAAGATTCCACAAAGACGCAATCAAAAGCCAGCGTTGAGCGCGTTAAAACGAAACCGTGTGGCGCAGGGCTGGAAACCAAAGTCATAAACTCAGCCGCCCAGGCGCTCCAGGGCAGTTTCAGGCCCGAGAATGTGCATAACAGAGGTCAGTGTACTTAAAGCTGAGGCAAAAAGGCCGTTTTATGGTTCACAGACTTCTCTAGTGTTGCTTTAATAAAGTCTTTGACTGTCAAACTGTCTTTGAACACTAGTTAAAGTTTATTTTTGGAGGTTTAATGCTAAATATCTGACGATGAAACACTTCACCACCCCCATCTGAGCCTTTGTTTCCTGCTTCTATTTGCTGTCCATCAGAGGATGGATCTGTCAGCACCGATCCAGCAGGCGAGGACAGGAAGCAGAACCTCAGCGAGCAGGTGGAAGCATCCAGAGCCACGAAGCAGCAGGTACCACAACAAGGAGGACCGACACGACTGGAGAACACGCTTTCTACACTCTGCTCACATTTTCACCTTTTATACGAGATGTTCTGAAGCTCTTCTACATTTGTTAAAGTTACAGTGACAGAAGTTTGTCAAAAATAGCACGAAGCAGCGATTCGACAGCATTTTCAAAGGGAAGTTTGCTTAAATGCTGCTGGTACAAATGATGAAGTAGAGGTTATCCGTAGCATCTTCATTTAAAACAGGAAACCAGGCTCAGAAGGTTTCTGTTTCTGTATTTATCAGACGCTTTTATCCAAAGCGACTTACAAATGAAGATATAACAGCTTTATAAAAAGCTAACAATAAGCTAACAAAAAGCTAACAATAAGCTCCATAGAAGGAACCCAGGAGTCCGACTCTGTCAGAGGGGACAGAGTAGAGATAGGGTGCAGGCATAGAAGGAAGAGCAGAAAGATAAAGTGCAGAGATAGAGGGGGTAGGGAAGCACAAGGTAAGTGCTGGGATAGGAGATGCTCTCTGAAGAGCTGGGTTTTCAGGAGCTTCTTGAAGATAGACAGGGACGCCCCTGTTCTGGTAGCGCTCGGTAGGTCATTCCACCATCGTGGGACGACACATGAACAGAGTTTGGATTGTCTTAGGCGTGGTGTAGGAGCTGCTAGACGACAATCCTGGGACCAACGGAGGGACCCAGTTGGGACAGAAGCCTTTGCAAGAGCATTCAAGTAGATGGAGCCGTTCCATTAAGCTCTTTGTAGCTAACATCAGGGACTTGGATCTGATGCTAAGGGCAGCCAGAGGAGCTCAATGAAAAGGTGAAAAAGATTCTCTCTCGTTCTTTCCTTGCAGCCGCCGCCTGTCATGTCCGACCCTGCAGAGCGATCCACCTCGAAACCAAAGAAGAAGAAGACGGGACTGTTCAGATGAGCCTGAGCAGTGCAGAAGTCTGTTCATCCAAAGGGCCTTTTCATCATATGGGGACACTTTTAAACTTTAATTCTGAGGAAAGACTTTTTACAGCAGGTTTTAACTAGAGATTAAAATGAGATAGATCCCCGTTTCTGTTTTTAATCTTTCATGTGGTGTAATTTAGGCTAAACGGGGACAGGTAGCCTGTTGGCTTTTTAACCTTCAGCCAAATATCAATTAAAGGTCTAAATGCTGTTTTTGTATTGGCTTTTCTGTGCATTTTCTGCTCATTAAGTGAAAGGAAATCTGGTCGTTGGAGCTCCTTTAAGTGCGACTCTGAGATTTTATGGTGACGCCACCGGCTCTGGCGTCTGGGCTCAGAGATGCTCTCCAGGCGGAGCACAATGGGCCGCTCTCCTCTTTTCAGAGCACACTGAGATGTTGACTCAAGGTGTTGCAGCGTCTCGGGAATGTGATTGAAGTTTTAGTTGAGAAGTCACTGTTTGCCCGGGCGGCTCCACGGCCTTTCATGTGTTTCTGTGACAAACGTCTCTGAAATTTGGCCTCGTTTGAACTCTCTTCAGCTGTTTCTCCAAAGTAAATATTAGTTTTTTTTTTTACTTTCAGAAAAAGAACAAAAATCCTTCAAATCAATCAATATTTTTTAGACTTTTTTTAGATTGTGTCTGTTCACCTCAGTGGATCAGAATCAGGACACGTTTTTATCCCAACCAATCAGAGCTCAGCGTGTTATCATGGAAGCCGCTGAAATTCCTTCTTTTGGGCAATAAATGATCACAGCGTTCAGCACATGATCTGAAGGGACAGAACGAAGCAGAACATTATGATCTGAGGCTCATTTTCACAACATCAACCATGCTGTTCACTTGAAGGATCTCTGGACGGTTTTCATGGATGTTTTAGTCCTAATCAGCCCTCCAGTGGACAAATTGTTTGATAATTTGTCACCGTCTCATCTCCAAAGATGTGCCACCGCCTCAATGTCTTTGTTTTCTGAGGTTTGAGTGACTCGTGTCTTCACTGGAGGAGCCAGGATGAAGTCCCAGGGTGGTGTTCAGGTCATATGATTAACTGCACTGAACTGGTCCTTTGCAGAGAGCTGCTGATCATTTCAAAGGTTCTGCAGTTGCCGTGTAACACTGTGTGATTGATGATGTATCAACTCCATATCATTAGGAAAGGCTAAAAGGAAAGGTCCAAATGTGGCCAGGTTTACGCCTCAGTCCCCTGATGTAGAGGAACCGCTGCAGCAGAGACTTTTGGTGGCTCGGGACTTCATTTTTTACTCGGTTTTACTGGCTGAAAACTCATGTAGAGGTCTTGGATCCTGAGTCTGTGGTTCCATGAAGGATCTGCTGAATGCCACCAGCTCACAGAACAGCTCCTGGTTCTGCTTTTCTTTAAGTTTTTTAAAGATTTGTCACCTCAGGATAGTTGTAACTGAAGGTTTATTTTGGCCCCTGCAGCACCTCCTCTGAGTGAGGGCCAGTCATAAAACATAAATCAGATAAGCAGGTTGTCTTCCTCATTCACCGGCAGCGTTATGTCACTGCAGGACTTTCACATCTTGGAGGAGGTCATAAAGTTTTGCAGGTCTCTACGCAGGCACCTGCGCCTCTGCTCTTGCGTCTTGACATGAGGACGTGAGTCCAAAGAACAGAGTGAACGCGCAGGCCCTCGCAGCTCGTCGTCCTTGTTGACAATATACAGATGAAGTCGGCCGCGCGGCTTGTGCCACCGATGAAAGGAGAGGACGGTGCAGAGGGCAGGTCCAGCAGGGCGCGGTCTCCTTCTTCTCCCGCGACACCTCATCTGTACTGTAGTCGGATCTCTTCCATTTCCCTTCCTGCCAGCAGCGCTGCGCCACAGCGACGCATTGAGTGAAGCCGAGAGGCAGAAACCGCTGCGGGACATCCTCTGACCGCCGTACCCAGCAGCCGGCCTACGCACCGCGCGCCTGTCTGTTCCTCGTTTCTCACAGCTTCAACACAGAGGGGCAGCTTTGAACCTGCCTGCCAAGATAAACCCACCTCGCCTATTTATACCCCTGCCTCTGCGTGCACTTGGGACAGGAGCGTGTCAGCCGCGCAGAGGACAGCTTCACTGCAGCTCCTCTCCAGCGGCGCATTGGACACTTTTACGCGCCGGCAATGGCGACTTATGGGGACTCTGCGATGAGTCCTGCGCCATTACCTCCACTCTAAAGTTATAAAGGGGAGCCCACACGAAGTGTGGGGGGGTGGGGTATATTTCAAACGACACACAGCGGTGACATTTTGGCTTCCCGCCGGGGGGTGACACCCTGCCGCGGGGCGGAATGCTGCTCCAGACGCTGGTGACGTGCCTCGCCGGGTGCGCCTTTCTCCTCTCACCGGTCAGCGAGGGATGCGGACCGGGGAGAGGCTACGGCAAGAGGCGGTCAACGCGGAAGCTGGCGCCGCTCGCCTACAAGCAGTTCAGCCCCAACGTGGCCGAGAAAACGCTGGGAGCCAGCGGAAGATACGAAGGGAAAATAACCCGGAACTCTGAGCGCTTCAAGGAGCTCACCCCTAACTACAACCCCGACATCATCTTCAAGGATGAGGAGAACACAGGTGCGGACCGCATGATGACACAGGTAAGCCTCCGGTCCCCTTTAAGCCTTTTAGGACTAGAGTCTGATTATTATGGAGGCATTCGCTGTTGTTTGCTGCACTTTGCCCAGTCTTTAAACGCGTGCACGCTGTTATCTGCTTTGTGGACTCGATGCTCTTTACTGCAAAGAAAATAAAGGATTTGCAAACAAAGTTAGGTTTAACCTGTATCTACAAATGTTTATTGTTTAATGCTGTTTATCCAGCGTTGATTGACGTCACAGAAGCAGCTTTCTGTAAATTAATTTCTGTTAAAAACAAACTTTTTTTCCCACAAGAAATTGGTTGAAAGGTTTTTTTTTTCCTCCGCCGCTGCAATGGATTACAAAATCACCCTGTTTGCGCAACTCATTCTCCAGTCAATGCTTAAAACTTTGCGTTTTGTTGACACAGTGAAGCCTGAGCTGTGGAGGTGACCAGCTGAAGTTTCAGAGCTGTGGGCAGCTCCTGCGTAAAAGAGGGCAACCCTTCTAAAAATGTACGCATAGCGGTCGCTCTTAATTAAAACACTATGTCCTCTGTCTCACATCATGTTTTTTGGTGGAAAAACAGCCAAAAGTCGTATTTGGTTAGAGCCTGGGTCAAGCGTGTCCCGATGTTTACCGTTTTTAGCCCCACTGGTCAGAGTTAACAGTCGTCTTTTGGACTGTCAAAATTTTTTACGACATTGTCATTGATGTGGCCCCGTGTGGAATTTATTTGACTCCCAATTTCCCCAGAAATAAAGTATTTATATCTGGCTCTTGTGACCGCGGGCTTCCTCTCGAGTGGCTGCGTTTATGTCTACAGACCCACGTGGGGAATGAGGCGCGCACTCGTGTCTGGAGCTGTCACCTCGCTGCGCGCACTACAAGAAATATCCGCCAAAGAGACTCACTGCTACAGAGAAAGTTATAGTGTTGAATGAATTAAAAAAACAGGCTGATTCTGCATGCGCACAGAAGTAAGATTCATTCTTGCAAAATTAAACTCATGTAAGACGCTTTAATGATAAAAATCCTTCCACTTTTTGCACTTTTCCCTCCTAAAATGACTCCACGTTGCATTAAAGGTATTAATCAGTCAAATCAGGGCTTTTGATTGAGTTAATGTCGCGAGGCGAAACATCTTTTCTTTTGCAGCGCGCACTCGGAGCCGCTCCGAGTCAACGACCTGCTCACAATTTATGGGCTCCAGGCCGCAGGAGACAGCTTCCTGTTAGTCTTTTACTATTCCGTGTTACTTTTGTGTTTGTTTTCGCAGCGCTCAAGTGCAGAAATAGCCCGCTTCACTTGTGCTGAAGCTTTAATCATACGGATTTTTTCCCCCCGCCGTCATACTTAAGTTTTTATCCGCTTTTCCTGGGCGCTGCTGCGCTGCATACAGACGGGACTGTTTAGGGTGACGCCACGCTGCAAAAAGTTGCCCTTCGCGCGGAAATTAGCCGTTTTAATCTGTGTAGATATTCCTTTCAGAACGGATGTGGAGCCAAGTGAAAAGTGCGACTGCATTTTTTAAAAGTTTGGAAAAAGTCGCACTTTTTCACGAGATTCGGGGATTTGTTGCGGAAAATCCGCGTAAACGTTGCTCCACAAAAAGTTTAATTACCTCTCTCAGCAAACCTCTGAAGAAATGAGGCCTTTCAGGCGCCTCAACAGGTCTGAACGAGCCGTTCAGAGACACTTTTTGCAGCGCAAAGGTGCGCACAGGCGCACGTTGTCATGCGCTTCTAATGTTTGTGTAGCCAGCGGTTTAGTGCTTAAACCGCTCCTACAGAAACCCCCGTCGATCTGTATACCTTGAAAGGAAAACCAACAAAATCTATCGTCTGATTTATGAAGTCCAGCTCGTTGCTCTGACCGCAGAGAGAAAACACAAGACGCTCAAAATCCACACTGAACACCGTGAAAAGGCATCTGTGGCGACGAGCCGCGAGCTATTCTTATCACAGCCAACATGGAAAAAGACATTTATAGGGTTTAATCCCAGTCTGCAGCCTTAATGGGCCGAGATTCATGAAATGCTGCATCAGTGAGAGGCGCTTTCAGAGGCTGCGGGGAGCAGACAGGACGCCCTGCAACCACGCGGACCTCATTTCATTAAAAAAGATCTAACTATCTAACTATCTAACGGCAGGTTTTTATCCAATCAGAGCTGAGTTTAAATGTTAAAGAAGCGTCTCTTTATCTGTGTTCACACGTTGGTTTTTAGTTTGTAAAATGTGTTACAGACGGAATAAGGAAATAACGTCCCTTATAAACAGACTCTCTGAAGTTCATCTAATTCTCAGTTTTTGTGTCTAAAGTTCACATTTATTTACGTTAACATGTAAAATCAGCATCACTCCAGCTGTGTCAGTTTTACAGCCTTTTACAGCCTTCTCACTGATCATGCTCTGCACTCATTCACACAAAATCCATCAGAAATTCTCCGTTTGGAACCTGAAATACTGTAAATTTATCCGCGAGGATCAGCGCCCCCAACTGGCCAGTTTCTGTCACTGCAGCTCATCCTTCCAGCGCCTCCTCATTTAAAGTTTTCAGCCTTCATTTGCTCTCTGGTCACATTCCAGTGTTGAAGTTAAAATATTAAATAAACTGTGACGACAACAAACAGCCCCCCCACGTGGCCCACTTATGTAATACTTCCACTTCTGGCTGAATGACACATTTCACTTTACTTTGATCGTATAACTCCTGAAATTTCTGACCCATCGGAGTTTTCTACAATATTTGGACAATATCAGGCAGCAGCATCAACTCAGACCCTTTAGAGTGCTACAGACTTTCAATCTGATCAACTTTTTGTTGTCTATGGGTGTCATCAGTGTCAGAAAAGATTGTTTTTAAAGCCTTAAGTGTGTAAACCAAACCAGGAAAGTGACCATAACCCAGTATCTCTGATGCAAAAACAATAAAACAAACTTAAATAAAAGCAGCTCCTTCTTGTTCTTGTATGGTCTTGAACTCGAGTCCCTTTTCATCCCAGAACCAGGCAACAACAGTTCAGATGTTCAAATCTTTCCTGCTGTAGCTCTGTAAACAATAGCTGCTGAAACAGCAAACTCTCGTCTGTTTTCTCTTAAAGCTGGACAAACATGTCCCACAGAGCTAAATATCCTCCACAAATCAGCAGCGTCCACATCAGGATTGTTCGTTTGCCTCCATCTAATCTCCAGAGTGGTTTCACGCACGACTTTTTCTGTCGTCGACACATGCAAACAGGTATTTAGTGCCCATTCGTATCATTTCAGAAGGCATTTGCATTCATGTGAGACTCGGCTGCAGAACACTTGATCTGATCTGCTTTAAACTGGAACCGAAGTGCATCAGAAGGGTGGAGTCGGCTCACAGCTCTCACAATATTCAATCTGCACAACTGCAGTGATGACTTGAAATCGGACGTTTGCACCGTTATATTGCAGTTAATACAGGTTTATTCCAAACCCTGTTGTTATGTTGTTATAAGTTTAAAGTTGATGCTATATTTACTCTCAGGTATGCTTCACATTTTAAAAGAACAAAGCGTTGACTTCATCCCTTTGAACGTGGAGCGATGCACACGTAAAAAAACGCTGATAACGGCTTTAAAACGTGAAAAGACAATAATAATAATTCAGAAATTGGATCACTGGGGTTTCGAAGTGGAGCCAAGTTGTTTTTCTCCATGAACTCCTCGTGTAATTTCTGTGAAAAGGTCACCTGAGACTTTGTGCTGCCGCCCAGACAATGCACCTGATTAGATAACCGCGGCAGACTGGAGGATTTATTTCCAGCCGCCCGAGCAGGACGGAGCTCAGCCAGTCCTTCAATAGGCCCTCTCACCTCTTGTTTGCTCACCCTAACCAGGCTCCAGGTTTAGAGGGACACTGAGGACCTCATGTTCCTGTCACCCCCCCACTCACTCAACCACCCCATATAACCTCACAGCCCCCTCTCTGCCCCTCATCCCTCCATCCATCCTTAACATAGCCTCCTGGCTCCCCTCGCCTCACCACAGAGAGCAAACACCAGGCTGGGCTGGGACAGCAGGGGTCCATTGTGGGGAGGCTGGAGCCACAGAGGGGTGGGGGGAGTGGGTGACCAGGGTGATGGGGAGTCCATGGATGCAGGAAGAATGAGTCTTTGTGAAGAGTCGACGCATTTCTGAATGGTTTTAAAGTTGTGCAGCAGAAGAGGAAAAGGAGGAGGAGAGGGACGGCTTTAACGTCTAAATCATGATCATTTAAACCAACAGCAGCTGAGAGCGCTTCAATGGCTTCTTCTTACATTTTCATCTCACAGACATGTGTTTTATATACAATTCATGGAGTCATAAGTGTGAAAGATGAAACCAGGGGAACAATTCATCTGGATGCCTTTACCCAGGCTGACTGCAGGGGAAAGACTTGGTGTCAGTCTGTAGAAGAAAAGAAAAGCTCAGTTTATTTAACCCAGACACCAAAAAGCTCAGTTTATTTAACCCAGACGCAGAAAAGCTCAGTTTATTTAACCCAGACGCAGAAAAGCTCAGTTTATTTAACCCAGACGCAGAAAAGCTCAGTTTATTTAACCCAGACGTAGAAAAGCTCAGTTTATTTAACCCAGACGCAGAAAAGCTCAGTTTATTTAACCCAGACACAGAAAAGCTCAGTTTATTTAACCCAGACACAGAAAAGCTCAGTTTATTTAACCCAGACACAGAAAAGCTCAGTTTATTTAACCCAGACACAGAAAAGCCGAGTTTATTTAAACCAGACGTAGAAAAGCTCAGTTTATTTAACCCAGACGCAGAAAAGCTCAGTTTATTTAACCCAGACGCAGAAAAGCTCAGTTTATTTAACCCAGACGCAGAAAAGCTCAGTTTATTTAACCCAGACGCAGAAAAGCTCAGTTTATTTAACCCAGACGCAGAAAAGCTCAGTTTATTTAACCCAGACGCAGAAAAGCTCAGTTTATTTAACCCAGACGCAGAAAAGCTCAGTTTATTTAACCCAGACGCAGAAAAGCTCAGTTTATTTAACCCAGACGCAGAAAAGCTCAGTTTATTTAACCCAGACGCAGAAAAGCTCAGTTTATTTAACCCAGACGTAGAAAAGCTCAGTTTATTTAACCCAGACGTAGAAAAGCTCAGTTTATTTAACCCAGACACAGAAAAGCTCAGTTTATTTAACCCAGACGCAGAAAAGCTCAGTTTATTTAACCCAGACGCAGAAAAGCTCAGTTTATTTAACCCAGACGCAGAAAAGCTCAGTTTATTTAACCCAGACGCAGAAAAGCTCAGTTTATTTAACCCAGACGCAGAAAAGCTCAGTTTATTTAACCCAGACGCAGAAAAGCTCAGTTTATTTAACCCAGACGCAGAAAAGCTCAGTTTATTTAACCCAGACGCAGAAAAGCTCAGTTTATTTAACCCAGACGCAGAAAAGCTCAGTTTATTTAACCCAGACGCAGAAAAGCTCAGTTTATTTAACCCAGACGTAGAAAAGCTCAGTTTATTTAACCCAGACGTAGAAAAGCTCAGTTTATTTAACCCAGACACAGAAAAGCTCAGTTTATTTAACCCAGACACAGAAAAGCTCAGTTTATTTAACCCAGACACAGAAAAGCTCAGTTTATTTAACCCAGACACAGAAAAGCCGAGTTTATTTAACCCAGACACAGAAAAGCTCAGTTTATTTAACCCAGACACAGAAAAGCTCAGTTTATTTAACCCAGACACAGAAAAGCTCAGTTTTTTTAACTCAGACATAGAAGAGCTCAGTTTATTTAACCCAGACATCGAAAAGCTCAGTTTATTTAACCCAGACACAGAAAAGCCGAGTTTATTTAACCCAGACACAGAAAAGCTCAGTTTTTTTAACTCAGACATAGAAGAGCTCAGTTTATTTAACCCAGACATCGAAAAGCTCAGTTTATTTAACCCAGACACAGAAAAGCTCAGTTTATTTAACCCAGACATAGAAAAGCTCAGTTTATTTAACCCAGACACCGAAAAGCTCAGTTTATTTAACCCAGACGTAGAAAAGCTCAGTTTATTTAACCCAGACGTAGAAAAGCTCAGTTTATTTAACCCAGACGTAGAAAAGCTCAGTTTATTTAACCCAGACGTAGAAAAGCTCAGTTTATTTAACCCAGACACAGAAAAGCTCAGTTTATTTAACCCAGACATAGAAAAGCTCAGTTTATTTAACCCAGACACAGAAAAGCTCAGTTTATTTAACCCAGACACAGAAGAGCTCAGTTTATTTAACCCAGACACAGAAAAGCCGAGTTTATTTAACCCAGACGTAGAAAAGCTCACTTTATTTAAACCAGACGTAGAAAAGCTCAGTTTATTTAACCCAGACGTAGAAAAGCTCAGTTTATTTAACCCAGACGCAGAAAAGCTCAGTTTATTTAACCCAGACGCAGAAAAGCTCAGTTTATTTAACCCAGACGCAGAAAAGCTCAGTTTATTTAACCCAGACGCAGAAAAGCTCAGTTTATTTAACCCAGACGCAGAAAAGCTCAGTTTATTTAACCCAGACGCAGAAAAGCTCAGTTTATTTAACCCAGACGCAGAAAAGCTCAGTTTATTTAACCCAGACGCAGAAAAGCTCAGTTTATTTAACCCAGACGCAGAAAAGCTCAGTTTATTTAACCCAGACGCAGAAAAGCTCAGTTTATTTAACCCAGACGTAGAAAAGCTCAGTTTATTTAACCTAGACACAGAAAAGCTCAGTTTATTTAACCCAGACGTAGAAAAGCTCAGTTTATTTAACCCAGACGTAGAAAAGCTCAGTTTATTTAACCCAGACGTAGAAAAGCTCAGTTTATTTAACCCAGACGTAGAAAAGCTCAGTTTATTTAACCCAGACGTAGAAAAGCTCAGTTTATTTAACCCAGACGCAGAAAAGCTAATTTTATTTAACCCAGACATAGAAAAGCTCAGTTTATTTAACCCAGACACAGAAAAGCTCAGTTTATTTAACCCAGACATAGAAGAGCTGCAGGCTGGCATTTATTTCCCAATGAACAGTGATGTATCGTCTGCATAGAACTCTTACTCTCCTCATTTGAAATACTGCGTTTGGTCCTGCAGGGACGTAGTTATTAAATGAAGTTGTGTGTTCACCCCCCCGAGGGAGGAAATCCAAGAAGAAAACTTCTCCTGAAGTAGCAACACTGCTGCTTAGATGTGTTTACGCCCTCAAATTCTCACTTGATCTCCCTGAAATTAGCAGAAAATTGTTCTTTTTCTTCATAACGCAGTAAGTGCACATTTCAGAGTAATTGATCATTGTAAAAGTTAAATTGGTTATGGTTTGTTTTATTAACCTGAATCACATCCAGTGGAGTGTAAAGAGTCGATAGTGGGCTGTAGTAAAGAAGCAACAACTGGAATTAAGCAAAGTATACAAGTGCCTCAGCTTTGTGGCTAAATAAAGCTCCTTTTTCCTCACCTGGAACCCAGAGGAGAGACGTTTGTGCTGATTCTGTGTTGTGAGGTTAATAAGAAAAGGCTGGCTGTGTGTCCTCTGCTGCAGCGCTGCAAAGACAAGCTGAACTCTCTGGCCATCTCTGTGATGAACCTCTGGCCCAGCGTCCGGCTGCGGGTCACCGAGGGCTGGGACGAAGACGGCCACCACTCCGAGGAGTCGCTGCACTACGAGGGCCGGGCGGTGGACATCACCACCTCGGACCGGGACAGAAACAAGTACGCCATGCTGGCCCGGCTGGCGGTGGAGGCCGGATTCGACTGGGTCTACTACGAGTCCAAAGCCCACATCCACTGCAGCGTTAAGTCAGGTGAGCGACTGCTTTGATTCTGAAAGAAATCCCAAAGGCATGTTGGTGAGGGGGGTGTCGGCTGTTAAGGGTTTCAGCAGGATTCAGGAGAGGTTTCACAGAGTTAAACAATGCCTTTAAAGCTCACCGAGGTGTTTCAGAAATCCAAATGTTTCCACCTGAAATGGGTTATCAAACTGGAAGCTTTTCCTTTTCTTTGGTGGTCTTTTTCCAAAGGTTCCTCAGGTTGACCCTTTAGTGGCAGACATGTAGAGCTGCCAGATGGGAAAAACACATGAACAAACAGCAGCAGTCCGAGAGCTCGTGTCCCTGCCAAGGCCGAACAAAAGGATCCCGGATCCAGACCCCAACAAAGTTTCATGCAAATCTGACCGCTACGCGTGGAGCAGTCCTGCAAATAAACAGATTTTACAATTCAATTCTTCACCAGAGCCAAACATAAGCTCCAACTCTGCAAAAAGTTTCACAAAATTCAGCTCTGTAGTTTTTGGGTAACTGCTAACCAGCTAACCAACTGACCAGCCAACCAGCTGACCAGCTAACCAACTGACCAGCCAACCAACCAGCTGACCAGCCAACCAGCCAACCAGCTGACCAGCTAACCAGCTGACCAACTGACCAGCCAACCAGCTGACCAGCTAACCAACTGACCAGCCAACCAACCAGCTGACCAGCCAACCAGCCAACCAGCTGACCAGCTAACCAGCTGACCAACTAACCAGCTCACCAACTGACCAACCAACCAGCTGACCAACTAACCAGCAGACCAGCCAACCAGCTGACCAGCCAACCAGCTGACCAGCTCACCAACTGACCAGCTCACCAGCTAACCAGCTGACCAACTAACCAGCTGACCAGTTGTCATCCCTCCACCCCGGCTGTTAGCAGACACATAATCCCGACTAACCACGTGGCTTCAGGTGTTATTCTCCCCGGCGAGTCTCATGAAAGCCCAAAGCAGAGCTGTTCTTCTCAGCTAAACGTAACGATCTGCTCACTAAATGCGGTGTTTTTGTGCTTCCGTGCAACTCAAGGCGCCTTGTTAGAGTGGGAAAAAGTTCCCAGCCTGGATGTGAAGGAGGTATGCACTATCAGCCTGCTTCTGTTCAATATTTAACCAAACCACCATCTTTCCATGAATGATTTATGGTCTGAGCTGCATGTTGAACGCTCGTTTCGCCCATTTCACCACATCCTCCCAGAACCGACTCGTATTTGGGATCAGCTGAGGAGGTCCTCTCGGTGGTCCTGGTGAAAGTCATTGATCTAAATGCTCTTTTCCACCCATGTTAAACCCGTGAGCTCCGCCTCGGAGACATTTTCTCTCTGTGAGAACGGCAAACAGGCAGTTTTGTAAGACCTTAACCCAGTTTCTAACCTACAAATCTGAGGAAAGCTTTACAATCTTAAACTGTTTAACAAGCTGTGTGTGTGTGTGGCAAAGTTTATTCTTTGAGGAGGTCAGGTGGCTCAGGCACGTCTCCCCTAACAGCTTTTATCACGGCCTGTTTACATTCCACAAAGACGTCTTCTTGATGTCAAACGTCAGGAATCAGAGTTTCACAACATTTGAAATAATACCTTTTTAAGTCATGCTCCACTGCTTCATGTTGTTGGAGCTCCTATTATTTAACTGTGCGAGAGTCCAACATCTCAAACTGCTTCTGCCAACTTTTCTTTAGCTTCACCCTTTTACTCCTCCTCACTAACTCTTTTCTGCTTCACACCTAACATAAAGCGGCTCTTCCTTGGCTCTCCGCTGTTAGCCACCTCCTGTTTCCTCAGATTTGGGGGCTTGCCTCCTCTGTACTTAATACAACCTCGGATCGGGGTTTCTGAGGAGCTCAGTTTGACCACAGATGCAGGTGTTTGCAGTGAAATTATCTGTTTTTATCGAGGTAACTGCTGTCGGAAACGGAGGTTTTTCAGTTTTTAGCGAACAGTTTAAAGATGTTACATATTCTCCTGTCACTAAGAACTCTCTGTTTCCTTGGCATGAATGAAGCTGCAGGTCCTGAAGCTCGTCTGTTAGGCACCGTTAAGAAAAAGCGTCTGAGAGCACAGCAACTTTCCCTGAGGGTGCTGGAGGCCGCTGTCGTGTCTGAAACTGTATAACCTCTGCTCAGGCTGAACCGGAACCATCTTTGAGCCGGATCTGGGATGAAAACTTGTTCATGTTCAAGTTTCCGTGCTAATCTGTCCCTAATTTTGAGTCGTCCACACATATAACCTCCAGCATTTTCACACAGAAGGTCGGATCATGAAGGAGAAAGCTCCCTGTGCTGCTTCAGGCCTGTTCCCTCGGCTTTAATTAGCTGTTTGACACAGAAGAAACACAGTTTCAGGTGTAACACCAAGAGATGCTTCTGTCAGGAGGAGAGAGCGAGATCCTCCTGTCCAACAGAACCAAATCTTCATCATCGCCGTTTAAAAAGATTCATTCAATTCTGGCCTGCTTCACTGGAAGAAGAATGCAGCTTCATTCGTGCCACTTTGCCCCAGCAAGTCCAAACCAGCAGCAGTTTGTGTTGAAAAAAGGACAAAAGAAGCCCAAAGCTGGTGTGAGACATCAACATGGGAGCTTTAGTTTATTCAGCTCGATCCTGAGAGGTTTTTAAAGCCCGTCCTCCTGCTCTCGCACTCTCATCACGGTGCGACTTCGCTGCCGGTCACAGAGTTGATGTTTGAAATGTGCAGCAAGCATGAGAAGTAACACAGATGTGTCATCCAGAGGTGCACACAGATGTGCGGAAAGTCTCGCCGTCTTGTTAAACTGCATCAGAATAAAACACCCACCCATGACACATTTTCCAGAGTGGTAACTGAGATTTCTCCCTTTTCCTGCTTCTTCCCTCCTTTCCCTTCCTTTTCCTCCTTTTCCTCTCTTCTTCCCCCCCAGATCGGGTTGCGAGGGCCCAGTCCTTGACTTGATCAGAAGGGCAACCAATCAAGTTGGTATTTTTTTTTCTTATTTTTGATGATTTCTCCTTTTTTTAAAGCCTCTGCTTCTCCTTTAAAAACCTAAACAAGGCAAATAAGAAATTCCTCCGTGGGAAGGTAAATCCTGCAGCTCATGAACTCTTCATCAAATCCCTCTGAAATGGCGCTCAGGAGGCTGGACTGTAGTCAGCAAGAGGAAACAACCACTAGGGGGCAGCAAAGCACCCGGACTGATAAATGAAGGAGAAAGGAAGTGGGATTATTCGGGAGTGTTAAGTCACCAACACATTTCAGCTCAGTTTCACCTGTGGTCCATCCAGGAGGACAGTTAGGAAGGTAATATTTTCTCTGAGATTTGTTCTTTATGCCATTTCTGGGAGTTGTGTTTGACCGCTTCAGATAGCGAGAAAAACCGTGAGAAATGTCACAGATATATGAAGTTATGTCCACAGTAGTTTATATTTCTTCACTATGTTTAAGAAAAGAGGGCACAAGCTCCAGGGAGGCAAATGTTCTGATCTGCACCAACTCCAGAGCTACACACATGGCATCCATCCCATAATTTAGTCCCAGCTCTTTAAATGTCAGCTGTGAACAATAGTGTTGAAAACCCGGAGATGCACAAAGCATCAGGATGGGCTTCAGCCGTTTATTCTGGTCATGTGATCATGAACAAGCCACCATTTACGGCTCAGATCTTCTGCTGATCACTTCATCTCTTATCAAATCCACGAGCCCTCGAATGTCAGAAGTGAAAACCCGGTTCATCCTAATGTTTCTTTCAGAAGGTCCCACTAACCTTCTGTCAACACCGTTTCACAGCAAACCAACTGAGCTGTGCACCTGAATCCGATTTCCAGTTTCACGGCCTGATTCTGATTCTCTTTTACAGAAGTTCTGGGAGGCTGGACCCTCTGGAAAAGGTCCAACAAAATACCAGCAGCCATGTTTGGCTTCAGCTGGTGGTGATTTCGTACATATCGCAGCTGTTCTAATGCTCAGATGGTTTAATCTGAGGTGTTGTACCTGGTGGGGAAGAGCGGCACACCTGCAGCGTTAAAGCACACCTGTAGTGTTAAAGCACACCTGTAGTGTTAAAGCACACCTGTAGAGTTAAAGCACACCTGCAGTGTTAAAGCACACCTGCAGTGTTAAAGCACACCTGTAGAGTTAAAGCACACCTGCAGCGTTAAAACACACCTGTAGCGTTAAAGCACACCTGTAGCGTTAAAGCACACCTGTAGAGTTAAAGCACACCTGTAGTGTTAAAGCACACCTGTAGTGTTAAAGCACACCTGAAGTGTTAAAGCACACCTGTAGTGTTAAAGCACACCTGTAGTGTTAAAGCACAGCTGTAGAGTTAAAGCACACCTGTAGTGTTAAAGCACACCTGTAGTGTTAAAGCACACCTGAAGTGTTAAAGCACACCTGTAGTGTTAAAGCACACCTGTAGTGTTAAAGCACACCTGCAGTGTTAAAGCACAGCTGCAGCGTTAAAGCACACCTGTAGAGTTAAAGCACACCTGAAGTGTTAAAGCACACCTGCAGTGTTAAAGCACACCTGTAGTGTTAAAGCACACCTGTAGTGTTAAAGCACACCTGCAGTGTTAAAGCACAGCTGCAGCGTTAAAGCACACCTGTAGAGTTAAAGCACACCTGAAGTGTTAAAGCACACCTGCAGTGTTAAAGCACACCTGTAGTGTTAAAGCACACCTGCAGTGTTAAAGCACACCTGTAGTGTTAAAGCACACCTGCAGCGTTAAAGCACACCTGCAGCGTTAAAGCACACCTGTAGTGTTAAAGCACACCTGCAGTGTTAAAGCACACCTGTAGTGTTAAAGCACACCTGCAGCGTTAAAGCACACCTGCAGCGTTAAAGCACACCTGCAGCGTTAAAGCACACCTGCAGCGTTAAAGCACACCTGCAGTGTTAAAGCACACCTGTAGCGTTAAAGCACACCTGTAGAGTTAAAGCACACCTGTAGTGTTAAAGCACACCTGTAGTGTTAAAGCACACCTGAAGTGTTAAAGCACACCTGTAGTGTTAAAGCACACCTGTAGTGTTAAAGCACACCTGCAGTGTTAAAGCACAGCTGCAGCGTTAAAGCACACCTGTAGAGTTAAAGCACACCTGAAGTGTTAAAGCACACCTGCAGTGTTAAAGCACACCTGTAGTGTTAAAGCACACCTGCAGTGTTAAAGCACACCTGTAGTGTTAAAGCACACCTGCAGCGTTAAAGCACACCTGCAGCGTTAAAGCACACCTGTAGTGTTAAAGCACACCTGCAGTGTTAAAGCACACCTGTAGTGTTAAAGCACACCTGCAGCGTTAAAGCACACCTGCAGCGTTAAAGCACACCTGCAGCGTTAAAGCACACCTGCAGCGTTAAAGCACACCTGCAGAGTTAAAGCACACCTGAAGTGTTAAAGCACACCTGCAGTGTTAAAGCACACCTGTAGTGTTAAAGCACACCTGCAGTGTTAAAGCACACCTGTAGTGTTAAAGCACACCTGCAGTGTTAAAGCACACCTGCAGTGTTAAAGCACACCTGCAGTGTTAAAGCACACCTGCAGTGTTAAAGCACAGCTGTAGTGTTAAAGCACACCTGAAGTGTTAAAGCACACCTGAAGTGTTAAAGCACACCTGTAGAGTTAAAGCACACCTGCAGTGTTAAAGCACACCTGCAGTGTTAAAGCACAGCTGCAGTGTTAAAGCACACCTGCAGCGTTAAAGCACACCTGTAGAGTTAAAGCACAGCTGCACGTTTCCTTCCACCTGAAGTCTGTGACTCGCAGAGATGATGCTGAGCGGCGTCTCTGCACCCAGGAAGGAGTAAACTATCGTCCAATAGCAATGTGCAGCTCTTATCTGGATCCTGATGGAACCAGATTATGATCAACACCAGACCAGTAAACTCAAAGCAAAGCAGGTTTCTGCAGCCAATCGAGGCCCTTCCTGTCCGAGGATTAACCCACCTGCTGACTTTCCCGCTCTTCTCCCTCTTCCTTCAGGTGTCTTATCACCTGTCCTTGGCTTTCTTACCCTCCTCCAAATGTTTATCCTTGAGACCTCCTCAAGTGTCACTTTCAAGTGCGTGAACTCATTGCCACAGAGTCAAACCGGCCAGAGCGAACCAGAGTAAACCCGTTGGTTCGTGGCTGCAGACAGAAGCCTTTATCTGGCGGTTATTGTTCTTCGAGTCCAGAGTCGAATGGGAAAACTCAAAAGTGTTGAGTGAAAGGGAGTTGGAGCGACTTTAGTCCTGCCAGGAGTACATGAACTCTCATGATTAAATGCAGCAATGAAATACAAACGTTCATCTCATTCTGACCTGTTCAGATCCTGAACAATGACAAATAAAATCAGTGAGATAAGCCTTAGCATTATCTCACCGATTAGCATTAGCATTAGCTGGTGTTCCATCAAAGTTTAGTAAATCTGCTTCCTTCTGCTGATGGTTTGTGATGAATGAGCAGTTTCACCTAAACTAACTGCAGGTGGCGCCAATTCTTCACCCAAAACCATCAGCTGGCTGCAGACAGCCAGAACCTTTTGAACAGGGAGCTGGCAGGAGATAATGTTTGTAGCATTTAGGTTAATCATGTTTCCACTGGTTCCCTCCACTGCCTCCCAATTCACACATTACGTTCTAAATCTAAATGTTGACTCGAAGTGCTGAAGTGCTTTAAAACGGTTCTCTGTTTTAACTGTTTAAAATCAGCTTTACGAGTCTCGTTTTAACCGTTTAAAATCAGCTTTACGAGTCTCGTTTTAACCGTTTAAAATCAGCTTTACGAGTCTCGTTTTAACCGTTTAAAATCAGCTTTACGAGTCTCGTTTTAACCGTTTAAAATCAGCTTTAAGAGTCTCGTTTTAACCGTTTAAAATCAGCTTTAAGAGTCTCGTTTTAACCGTTTAAAATCAGCTTTACGAGTCTCGTTTTAACCGTTTAAAATCAGCTTTACGAGTCTCGTTTTAACCGTTTAAAATCAGCTTTAAGAGTCTCGTTTTAACCGTTTAAAATCAGCTTTACGAGTCTCGTTTTAACCGTTTAAAATCAGCTTTACGAGTCTCGTTTTAACCGTTTAAAATCAGCTTTACGAGTCTCGTTTTAACCGTTTAAAATCAGCTTTACGAGTCACGTTTTAACCGTTTAAAATCAGCTTTACGAGTCTCGTTTTAACCGTTTAAAATCAGCTTTACGAGTCTCGTTTTAACCGTTTAAAATCAGCTTTACGAGTCTCGTTTTAACCGTTTAAAATCAGCTTTACGAGTCTCGTTTTAACCGTTTAAAATCAGCTTTACGAGTCTCGTTTTAACCGTTTAAAATCAGCTTTACGAGTCTCGTTTTAACCGTTTAAAATCAGCTTTACGAGTCTCGTTTTAACCGTTTAAAATCAGCTTTACGAGTCTCGTTTTAACCGTTTAAAATCAGCTTTACGAGTCTCGTTTTAACCGTTTAAAATCAGCTTTACGAGTCTCGTTTTAACCGTTTAAAATCAGCTTTACGAGTCTCGTTTTAACCGTTTAAAATCAGCTTTACGAGTCTCGTTTTAACCGTTTAAAATCAGCTTTACGAGTCTCGTTTTTACCGTTTAAAATCAGCTTTACGAGTCTCGTTTTTACCGTTTAAAATCAGCTTTACGAGTCTCGTTTTTACCGTTTAAAATCAGCTTTACGAGTCTCGTTTTTACCGTTTAAAATCAGCTTTACGAGTCTCGTTTTAACCGTTTAAAATCAGCTTTACGAGTCTCGTTTTAACCGTTTAAAATCAGCTTTACGAGTCTCGTTTTAACCGTTTAAAATCAGCTTTACGAGTCTCGTTTTAACCGTTTAAAATCAGCTTTACGAGTCTCGTTTTAACGTTTAAAATCAGCTTTACGAGTCTCGATTTTACCGTTTAAAATCAGCTTTACGAGTCTCGATTTTACCGTTTAAAATCAGCTTTACGAGTCTCGTTTTTGCCGTTTAAAATCAGCTTTAAGAGTCTCGTTTTAACCGTTTAAAATCAGCTTTACGAGTCTTGTTTTAACCGTTTAAAATCAGCTTTACGAGTCTCGTTTTAACCGTTTAAAATCAGCTTTACGAGTCTCGTTTTTACCGTTTAAAATCAGCTTTAAGAGTCTCGTTTTAACCGTTTAAAATCAGCTTTACGAGTCTCGTTTTAACCGTTTAAAATCAGCTTTACGAGTCTCGTTTTTACCGTTTAAAATCAGCTTTACGAGTCTCGTTTTTACCGTTTAAAATCAGCTTTACGAGTCTCGTTTTTACCGTTTAAAATCAGCTTTACGAGTCTCGTTTTAACCGTTTAAAATCAGCTTTACGAGTCTCGTTTTAACCGTTTAAAATCAGCTTTACGAGTCTCGTTTTAACCGTTTAAAATCAGCTTTACGAGTCTCGTTTTAACCGTTTAAAATCAGCTTTACGAGTCTCGTTTTAACGTTTAAAATCAGCTTTACGAGTCTCGATTTTACCGTTTAAAATCAGCTTTACGAGTCTCGATTTTACCGTTTAAAATCAGCTTTACGAGTCTCGTTTTTGCCGTTTAAAATCAGCTTTAAGAGTCTTGTTTTAACCGTTTAAAATCAGCTTTAAGAGTCTTGTTTTAACCGTTTAAAATCAGCTTTACGAGTCTTGTTTTAACCGTTTAAAATCAGCTTTACGAGTCTTGTTTTAACCATTTAAAATCAGCTTTAAGAGTCTTGTTTTAACCGTTTAAAATCAGCTTTAAGAGTCTTGTTTTAACCGTTTAAAATCAGCTTTAAGAGTCTTGTTTTAACCGTTTAAAATCAGCTTTACGAGTCTTGTTTTAACCGTTTAAAATCAGCTTTACGAGTCTTGTTTTAACCATTTAAAATCAGCTTTAAGAGTCTTGTTTTAACCGTTTAAAATCAGCTTTAAGAGTCTCGTTTTAACCGTTTAAAATCAGCTTTACGAGTCTTGTTTTAACCGTTTAAAATCAGCTTTACGAGTCTTGTTTTAACCATTTAAAATCAGCTTTAAGAGTCTTGTTTTAACCGTTTAAAATCAGCTTTACGAGTCTTGTTTTAACCATTTAAAATCAGCTTTAAGAGTCTTGTTTTAACCGTTTAAAATCAGCTTTAAGAGTCTTGTTTTAACCGTTTAAAATCAGCTTTAAGAGTCTTGTTTTAACCGTTTAAAATCAGCTTTACGAGTCTTGTTTTAACCATTTAAAATCAGCTTTAAGAGTCTTGTTTTAACCATTTAAAATCAGCTTTAAGAGTCTTGTTTTAACCGTTTAAAATCAGCTTTAAGAGTCTTGTTTTAACCATTTAAAATCAGCTTTACGAGTTATAATGATCACATTTGAAGAGATTTAATATCAAAATTGACATGGATTACTAACTTATTTCACCCTCCTGTTCCTCTTTGTCTCCGTCCTCAGACCACTCAGTGGCAGCAAAGTCTGGAGGCTGTTTCCCCGGCAACGCATCGGTGACGTTGGAGAGCGGCGTTCAGAAGTCCATCAGTGCCTTGCGCCCCGGCGAGCGGGTCCTGGCCTCGTCGGGCAGCGACGGCGGCGGAGAGCTGGTGTTCAGCGAAGTCCTGACCTTCCTGGACCGAGACCCCACCACCCAGAGGCTCTTCTACACCCTGCAGACTGAAGCCGGGGCACAGCTCTCGCTCACCGCCGCCCACCTGATCTTTGTGTCAGAGGGGAACTGCTCTGAGGGGGCGGAGCCAGCCCACGGCGCCCTCAGAACTGTGTACGCCAGCCAAGCCGAGCCGGGACAGTGTTTGCTGGTGTCAGAGGGTAAAGTGGGGCGTCTGTCTCGCATCAGCCGGGTCAGCGTGAATATGAGACGTGGGGCGTTTGCACCGCTGACCTGGCGGGGGACAGTGGTGGTGGACGGGGTGGTGGCGTCCTGCTACGCCGTGGTGGACCAGCACTGGCTGGCTCACTGGGCCTTCGCCCCCCTGAGGCTGATGCACAGCTGGACTGGGAACGCTGGAGGCCACAGTGACGGGATGCACTGGTACTCACGGCTTTTACTGTGGCTGGGGAGGAAGCTGCTGGACTCAGGACGGCTCCACCCACTGGGCGTGGCTCAGGGCGCCAGGTGAGGAAGGAGCAAAGGAAAACAAACGAACCTGAACTCTCAAATCCAAAGAGGCAGAGCTGAACGGGACCACGATGGACGTCCTGCCCAGATGTTTGAGTTCAACAAACTGTGCAGACACACAGATGTTTTTATGGTGATATTTAAAACGCTCTGAAGCAATAATCCCTTAAAAACTCCACGATTCAGTCTGAAAACGCCTTCATTTTAAAACTTTCACAAAGAGATGAAGCCGGTTTGAAATGGAATGGGATTTTCACTTGATCATACATTTCTGTTGCTTTGAGGAGTGGTTTTATATCAGGCCGCAACACGTTTATATATATTAACTCTGGTATTTATCAGACTCCTGCCACGTTTGTTCTAAATTAATGGAATGAGCCTCATTTCATAGATTAGACATGAAGCTGCGAGACAACAGCTTTTTTTACCCTTTGAGAAAAGTTAAGGCACTTTTAACGTATTTTAAGTTTCAAGATGATTCTAAGTGGTTACTTTAATGGTTTATAACACATAAATAGTTTTAATTAGATAGAATTAATAGATTTGCCTTAATATTTACAGTGTGAAAACCATCATTTTAAGGGTATACTGCAAAGAAAGGGTGGACTTAAAGTCAGAGTTCAACATAAAATGATTAATTAATTGGTATCTTGGTTTGCCACCATTCAAAAGTCAATGTGCACCTGAGCCAAAATCATTCATTTACACATTCGAGTCTATTCCACCATCAGTAAAGTGGAGATTTAAGGAGTGACTTTGAGGGTTTAGTTTCACACTGAACTCCATCCAGATGTCGTGCCGTTTGTAAAAGTTCTTTGACTTTCTGCTTTAATACAGAGATTTTAGAATAAATGATATTGTATTTAAGTGTATTGTTTGTTTACAGAAGATCCAGCAATGTTTCTGCAGTTATTATTGTTATGGGTGAAGAGATATTACAAAGATTTATTTTTTAAATTAAATTATATGGAAACGAGCTGCTTGTCACTGCATCATGTTTGTGTTGAAGAGAGTTTAACATGCGACGCTGAAAGATCTACAAAGAGTGGACAAAAGACCACAAAGTGAGTTTCAATGACATGAAATACCTACAAAGAGTGGACAAATGACCACAAAGTGAGTTTCAATGACATGAAATACCTACAAAGAGTGGACAAATGACCACAAAGTGAGTTTCAATGTCATGAAATACCCACAAAGAGTGGACAAATGAGCACAAAGTGAGTTTCAATGTCATGAAATACCTACAAAGAGTGGACAAATGACCACAAAGTGAGTTTCAATGTCATGAAATACCTACAAAGAGTGGACAAATGACCACAAAGTGAGTTTCAATGACATGAAATACCCACAAAGAGTGGACAAATGACCACAAAGTGAGTTTCAATTACATTAAATACCTACAAAGAGTGGACAAATGACCACAAAGTGAGTTTCAATGTCATGAAATACCTACAAAGAGTGGACAAATGACCACAAAGTGAGTTTCAATGACATGAAATACCTACAAAGAGTGGACAAATGACCACAAAGTGAGTTTCAATGACATGAAATACCTACAAAGAGTGGACAAATGACCACAAAGTGAGTTTCAATGACAGGAAATACCTACAAAGAGTGGACAAATGACCACAAAGTGAGTTTCAATGACAGGAAATACCTACAAAGAGTGGACAAATGACCACAAAGTGAGTTTCAATGACATGAAATACCTACAAAGAGTGGACAAATGACCACAAAGTGAGTTTCAATCACATGAAATACCTACAAAGAGTGGACAAATGACCACAAAGTGAGTTTCAATGACAGGAAATACCTACAAAGAGTGGACAAATGACCACAAAGTGAGTTTCAATGACAGGAAATACCTACAAAGAGTGGACAAATGACCACAAAGTGAGTTTCAGTGACATGAAATACCTACAAAGAGTGGACAAATGACCACAAAGTGAGTTTCAATGACAGGAAATACCTACAAAGAGTGGACAAATGACCACAAAGTGAGTTTCAATGACATGAAATACCTACAAAGAGTGGACAAATGACCACAAAGTGAGTTTCAATGACATGAAATACCTACAAAGAGTGGACAAATGACCACAAAGTGAGTTTCAATGACATGAAATACCTACAAAGGGTGGACAAATGACCACAAAGTGAGTTTCAATGACATGAAATACCTACAAAGAGTGGACAAATGACCACAAAGTGAGTTTCAATGACAGGAAATACCTACAAAGAGTGGACAAATGACCACAAAGTGAGTTTCAATGACAGGAAATACCTACAAAGAGTGGACAAATGACCACAAAGTGAGTTTCAATGACATGAAATACCTACAAAGAGTGGACAAATGACCACAAAGTGAGTTTCAATGACATGAAATACCTACAAAGAGTGGACAAATGACCACAAAGTGAGTTTCAATGACATGAAATACCTACAAAGAGTGGACAAATGACCACAAAGTGAGTTTCAGTGACATGAAATACCTACAAAGAGTGGACAAATGACCACAAAGTGAGTTTCAATGACATGAAATACCTACAAAGAGTGGACAAATGACCACAAAGTGAGTTTCAGTGACATGAAATACCTACAAAGAGTGGACAAATGACCACAAAGTGAGTTTCAATGACAGGAAATACCTACAAAGAGTGGACAAATGACCACAAAGTGAGTTTCAGTGACATGAAATACCTACAAAGAGTGGACAAATGACCACAAAGTGAGTTTCAATGACAGGAAATACCTACAAAGAGTGGACAAATGACCACAAAGTGAGTTTCAATGACAGGAAATACCTACAAAGAGTGGACAAATGACCACAAAGTGAGTTTCAATGACATGAAATACCTACAAAGAGTGGACAAATGACCACAAAGTGAGTTTCAGTGACATGAAATACCTACAAAGAGTGGACAAATGACCACAAAGTGAGTTTCAATGACATGAAATACCTACAAAGAGTGGACAAATGACCACAAAGTGAGTTTCAATGACATGAAATACCTACAAAGAGTGGACAAATGACCACAAAGTGAGTTTCAATGACATGAAATACCTACAAAGAGTGGATAAATGACCACAAAGTGAGTTTCAATGACATGAAATACCTACAAAGAGTGGACAAATGACCACAAAGTGAGTTTCAATGACATGAAATACCTACAAAGAGTGGACAAAAGACCACAAAGTGAGTTTCAATGGCATGAAATACCTACAAAGAGTGGACAAATGACCACAAAGTGAGTTTCAATGACAGGAAATACCTACAAAGAGTGAACAAATGACCACAAAGTGAGTTTCAATGACAGGAAATACCTACAAAGAGTGGACAAATGACCACAAAGTGAGTTTCAATGACAGGAAATACCTACAAAGAGTGGACAAATGACCACAAAGTGAGTTTCAGTGACATGAAATACCTACAAAGAGTGGACAAATGACCACAAAGTGAGTTTCAATGACATGAAATACCTACAAAGAGTGGACAAATGACCACAAAGTGAGTTTCAGTGACATGAAATACCTACAAAGAGTGGACAAATGACCACAAAGTGAGTTTCAATGACATGAAATACCTACAAAGAGTGGACAAATGACCACAAAGTGAGTTTCAATGACATGAAATACCTACAAAGAGTGGACAAATGACCACAAAGTGAGTTTCAATGTCATGAAATACCTACAAAGAGTGGACAAATGACCACAAAGTGAGTTTCAATGACAGGAAATACCTACAAAGAGTGGACAAATGACCACAAAGTGAGTTTCAATGACATGAAATACCTACAAAGAGATCAAAAAGAGACCAAATCACTCGATTTGACTGCAAAAATTGGCAGAATAACGCAAACTGGCCACAAAGAAGGATTTTTTTTAAAAAGCTAGTGACGCTAAATGACTTCAAAGAGACGAATTCACCAAAAGTTTAAAGTGACAAAATTAAGCAAAATGACCACAACGAGAAGTAAATCATCAAAAACACAAGTGATGACCCAACTGAGAACCCAAAGACAGAAAATAATCACAAAGTGACATAAAACAACAACCCAAACGTCTGCATGACGCAGCTGGAGGCTCCCCCGGAGTGCGTCACTGCGCTGCGCCTCTTTCAAACAGGTCAGGTGTGTCACATGATGAAGGTGGATTTTTACCTGCCGTGCACGAGCCTTTACTGACACCTGCTGCTGTTGCGTGGTGAGAGCAGGTGAGCGCTGCTCTGTGTGTCGCTGACTGGATTCAGGACTGATTTAGCCCTCACATCTGACAGCAAAAGGGTGCTATGCGCATAAATAAGGCTGCGCGTGAAGACAGTAGCGCACCAGTTGCATGAATGCAACAGCTGTCGGCTAATAATAACAACCCACTGCCCCTTTAAGAAGATGAGTGAGGGGAAACCCAATATCTCTCCATATTGAGCGCAAGTTTGCGTCAATTAACATAAAGAGTCGATAACGGGAGGACATCTGAGTCTGTCGCTCTCCTCCGTTCACCGAAATCCACCATCTTATTGTCGCTTTTTCGTCTCACACACTTAACCCGGATTAAATTACGCATTGCGCCTTTAAGGAGCTGTCAACGGGATTAGAGTTACGCGCAGCGAGCCAGGTCGCGCACCGGAGTGGTTTTACGCACCGTCTGTATCCCTCAGCGACATTTCTTCCTGTGCCTCTCCTCGTCCCTCTTCTTTTCCTCTTCTTCACCGGTCCTGACACCGCCTCACTGGGGAGCCCTCCACGCCGCGCGACATGGCCGAGATGGGGAAAGGGGTCACCGCCGGGAAACTGGCCATCAATGTTCAGAAGAGACTTACCAGGGCGCAGGAAAAGGTAGGAGGCTCGCGTGTTCTGCTGTGAAACTGGAGCCCTTCACTTTGTATCGTCCGATAGCTGCACTTGTGCTTTTAACTTGGCTGTAGAAGCTGAGGCTGTCACAGCACAATGTGAAATAAAGTGTCCTCCTCTTCATCCAGAAGCGTGTCAACACGAAGCTGAACAAATAAACCCTGAGTTCCGATTTAAGGGTTGAAATATACAACAAAATCCTCTGAAAAACCTGACTGACTGTTGAGGTTTTTGACCAATATCCAGTGTCTTTAAGTCTAAACTCAGAGATATTTTCCATGGTTTTTGGACCGCTTTGGAGCTGCTTTAAACCTTAAAGTACCTTAAACTTATACCAGTCTTTTCATTTAAGAAATGTAATGCAGTGAGACATTGTTCAAGGTATTTTCTGTACAGTTTAATGTTAAATTCAGCCAACATTTTGCTCAAAATAGGTCATTAAGGCAAATTAAAGGAGTCATGTGGTTCCTTTGTTGTTCTCTCCCTTATTTCACCTTTATGTACCTTTCAGGATCATTTGGGGAGTTTTGAAGGGGGGTCAAAGAAGCCATTAATTAAAGTTTAATTTGAAGTAGAAACTTGTTGTTTTTGTTTGGTTTCGGGGGTCATGGCTTTTGTTTTGGGGATAACTTTCAAATCCTAGACTTGACACGTGTATTAAGATACTTTAACAGGTCGAGGGCCTGTTTAAGGGGATTTTAAGGAATAACTCTGAAGTGTTTTATGTGTAGTTTGTAGGTGGTTTACAGGGAAATTCAGTGGTGCTTTTCACCATTTTAGCCTTAACTTCAGTCATTGTTCTAAGTTTAAATACTGTACCTTTAATAGATTGTTTTAGGAATACGTAATAGAAACTCTTTTAGACCTGTGGAGGTTAGGGTTATGGCCACAGGCCCTTTTGTTGCACAAGCTCCTCACGGTTGTGGTGGAAACTAAGGGAAAAGTCATGTGCTTCAATAAGAAATAAGGTCTTTGACACTGTAGCAGTCAGAAGTCTGGAGGTGCTTTGGGTTTAAGGCGATATGCCTGAACTAATGGAAGTTATTGAGAGTGGAATTCTTGTCCAGTTTGGTGGATTTTTTTTATGTTTTCAGAGGAGTTCAGGGGAGAAAATGGCCTAAAAGTGGCCAAAAGAAACCAGATCGGTCTGTGTTTGGCTCTGAGTTATTATTGTCCGTACTAATCACTCTTCTTGCTTAAGCCTGCTGAGGTTTTACCCTCTAATCACCTCGGTGCCACACCAGGAGTGCTGTCACTCCGTCAGCACAGAGAGTTTTCACCACTTACTCCTGTTCTCGCTTCTGCTTTTTCTTCCACTTAGAAGTGAATATCTGCTGCTCCTTTTGTCAGAGTTTCAGAAAGCTTCCACTTAAGGATTTATATCTGTAAGTAGTCGTTTCAATAGATTATGTTTATGCTTTTATCCAAAGCGACTTACAGATAGGCAGATAGGGTAAGGGGGGGGGGGGGGTCTTGCCTAAGGACCCCTACTGGAGACAGTACCTTTCATGCAGGGGATTTGAACCCAGATTTCCCACATGAAGGGTGGCAATCAAACCACTACAGTCCCCATTCAAACAGTTCAAACAGTTTGGACGCCATCCAGTTGAAATGGCTCTTAAAAGCCTTAAATTTTCACAAAAATCGGCCGTGCACCATATAATCCGGTGCGCTTTATGTGTGTCATGGATACCGCCATTTTGAATTTACCACCGAGCATTCATCGGGGCATTAAGCCCCCTCTGCATCACTCACCGCTCTCCTTTCTCGCCGCTCACCGCCACGTTCACTTTAGCCGCCTCTTCGCTCTGTACATTGGAAATTAATGGAAACTGGCCACTTCCGTCGCTCGCTTTGCGTTCGGTGTGAATCCAGGCGGATCCGAGCCATTCACTCTGAATGGGGTGAAGATTGTATGGAGCTGGTACTCAGCGATTGAATCGTGTCATCATTAAAGCTTCTGCTCATGTCCCAGTGAGAGTCTGTTCTTCAGTCTGAGATGGGTGAAGCAGACCGATGTGCAGTTTATAAGTTTATAAAGTGTAAAAACGACCATGTTTTAGCATGCGCCTTATTATCATGTGAGCCTTATGATCAGGTGAGCCTTATAATCAGGTGCACCTTATAATTAGGTGCGCCTTATAATCAGGTGCGCCTTATAATCAGGTGAGCCTTATAATCAGGTGCACCTTATGATCAGTTGAGCCTTATAATCAGGTGAGCCTTATAATCAGGTGCGCCTTATAATCAGGTGCGCCTTATAATTAGGTGCGCCTTATAATCAGGTGCGCCTTATAATCAGGTGAGCCTTATAATCAGGTGCACCTTATAATTAGGTGCGCCTTATAATCAGGTGCGCCTTATAATCAGGTGAGCCTTATAATCAGGTGCGCCTTATAATCAGGTGCGCCTTATAATCAGATGCGCCTTATAATCAGGTGCGCCTTATAATCAGGTGCGCCTTATAATCAGATGCGCCTTATAATCAGGTGCGCCTTATTATCAGGTGAGCCTTATAATCAGGTGCGCCTTATAATCAGGTGCGCCTTATAATCAGGTGCGCCTTATAATCAGATGAGCCTTATAATTAGGTAAGCCTTATAATCAGGTGAGCCTTATAATCAGGTGCACCTTATGATCAGTTGAGCCTTATAATCAGGTGAGCCTTATAATCAGGTGCGCCTTATAATCAGGTGCGCCTTATAATTAGGTGCGCCTTATAATCAGGTGCGCCTTATAATCAGGTGAGCCTTATAATCAGGTGCACCTTATAATTAGGTGCGCCTTATAATCAGGTGCGCCTTATAATCAGGTGAGCCTTATAATCAGGTGCGCCTTATAATCAGGTGCGCCTTATAATCAGGTGCACCTTATAATTAGGTGCGCCTTATAATCAGGTGCGCCTTATAATCAGGTGAGCCTTATAATCAGGTGCGCCTTATAATTAGGTGCGCCTTATAATCAGGTGCGCCTTATAATCAGGTGAGCCTTATAATCAGGTGCACCTTATGATCAGTTGAGCCTTATAATCAGGTGAGCCTTATAATCAGGTGCGCCTTATAATCAGGTGCGCCTTATAATCAGGTGCGCCTTATAATCAGATGAGCCTTATAATTAGGTAAGCCTTATAATCAGGTGAGCCTTATAATCAGATGAGCCTTATAATCAGGTGCGCCTTATAATCAGATGAGCCTTATAATCAGATGAGCCTTATAATCAGGTGCGCCTTATAATCAGGTGCACCTTATAATCAGGTGCGCCTTATAATCAGGTGCGCCTTATAATCAGGTGCACCTTATGATCAGTTGAGCCTTATAATTAGGTAAGCCTTATAATCAGGTGAGACTTATAATCAGATGAGCCTTATAATCAGGTGAGCCTTATAATCAGGTGCGCCTTATAATCAGGTGCGCCTTATAATCAGGTGAGCCTTATAATCAGGTGCACCTTATGATCAGTTGAGCCTTATAATTAGGTAAGCCTTATAATCAGGTGCGCCTTATAATCAGGTGCGCCTTATAATCAGGTGCGCCTTATAATCAGGTGAGCCTTATAATCAGGTGCACCTTATGATCAGTTGAGCCTTATAATTAGGTAAGCCTTATAATCAGGTGAGCCTTATAATCAGATGAGCCTTATAATCAGGTGAGCCTTATAATCAGGTGAGCCTTATAATCAGGTGCGCCTTATAATCAGGTGCGCCTTATAATCAGGTGCGCCTTATAATCAGATGAGCCTTATAATTAGGTAAGCCTTATAATCAGGTGAGCCTTATAATCAGGTGCACCTTATGATCAGTTGAGCCTTATAATCAGGTGAGCCTTATAATCAGGTGCGCCTTATAATCAGGTGCGCCTTATAATCAGGTGCGCCTTATAATCAGATGAGCCTTATAATTAGGTAAGCCTTATAATCAGGTGAGCCTTATAATCAGATGAGCCTTATAATCAGGTGCGCCTTATAATCAGATGAGCCTTATAATCAGATGAGCCTTATAATCAGGTGCGCCTTATAATCAGGTGCACCTTATAATCAGGTGCGCCTTATAATCAGGTGCGCCTTATAATCAGGTGCACCTTATGATCAGTTGAGCCTTATAATTAGGTAAGCCTTATAATCAGGTGAGACTTATAATCAGATGAGCCTTATAATCAGGTGAGCCTTATAATCAGGTGCGCCTTATAATCAGGTGCGCCTTATAATCAGGTGAGCCTTATAATCAGGTGCACCTTATGATCAGTTGAGCCTTATAATTAGGTAAGCCTTATAATCAGGTGCGCCTTATAATCAGGTGCGCCTTATAATCAGGTGCGCCTTATAATCAGGTGAGCCTTATAATCAGGTGCACCTTATGATCAGTTGAGCCTTATAATAAGGTAAGCCTTATAATCAGGTGAGCCTTATAATCAGATGAGCCTTATAATCAGGTGAGCCTTATAATCAGGTGAGCCTTATAATCAGGTGCGCCTTATAATCAGGTGCGCCTTATAATCAGGTGCGCCTTATAATCAGATGAGCCTTATAATTAGGTAAGCCTTATAATCAGGTGAGCCTTATAATCAGATGAGCCTTATAATCAGGTGAGCCTTATAATCAGGTGCGCCTTATAATCAGATGAGCCTTATAATCAGGTGCGCCTTATAATCAGATGAGCCTTATAATTAGGTAAGCCTTATAATCAGGTGAGCCTTATAATCAGATGAGCCTTATAATCAGGTGCGCCTTATAATCAGATGAGCCTTATAATCAGATGAGCCTTATAATCAGGTGCGCCTTATAATCAGGTGCACCTTATAATCAGGTGCGCCTTATAATCAGGTGCGCCTTATAATCAGGTGCACCTTATGATCAGTTGAGCCTTATAATTAGGTAAGCCTTATAATCAGGTGAGACTTATAATCAGATGAGCCTTATAATCAGGTGAGCCTTATAATCAGGTGCGCCTTATAATCAGGTGCGCCTTATAATCAGGTGAGCCTTATAATCAGGTGCACCTTATGATCAGTTGAGCCTTATAATTAGGTAAGCCTTATAATCAGGTGCGCCTTATAATCAGGTGCGCCTTATAATCAGGTGCACCTTATAATCAGGTGCGCCTTATAATCAGGTGAGCCTTATAATCAGGTGCACCTTATGATCAGTTGAGCCTTATAATTAGGTAAGCCTTATAATCAGGTGAGCCTTATAATCAGATGAGCCTTATAATCAGGTGAGCCTTATAATCAGGTGCGCCTTATAATCAGGTGCGCCTTATAATCAGGTGAGCCTTATAATCAGGTGCACCTTATAATCAGGTGCACCTTATAATCAGGTGCGCCTTATAATCAGGTGAGCCTTATAATCAGGTGCACCTTATAATCAGGTGCGCCTTATAATCAGGTGAGCCTTATAATCAGGTGCACCTTATGATCAGTTGAGCCTTATAATCAGGTGAGCCTTATAATCAGGTGAGCCTTATAATCAGGTGAGCCTTATAATCAGGTGAGCCTTATAATCAGATGAGCCTTATAATCAGATGAGCCTTATAATCAGGTGATCCTTATAATCAGGTGCGCCTTATAATCAGGTGAGCCTTATAATCAGGTGATCCTTATAATCGGGTGAGCCTTATAATCGGGTGAGCCTTATAATCAGGTGAGCCTTATAATCAGTTGAGCCTTATAATCAGGTGCGCCTTATAATCAGATGAGCCTTATAATCAGATGAGCCTTATAATCAGATGAGCCTTATAATCAGATGAGCCTTATAATCAGGTGATCCTTATAATCAGGTGCGCCTTATAATCAGGTGAGCCTTATAATCAGGTGATCCTTATAATCGGGTGAGCCTTATAATCAGGTGATCCTTATAATCGGGTGAGCCTTATAATCGGGTGAGCCTTATAATCAGGTGAGCCTTAGAATCAGGTGAGCCTTATAATCAGGTGATCCTTATAATCAGGTGAGCCTTATAATCAGGTGCGCCTTATAATCAGATGAGCCTTATAATCAGGTGCGCCTTATAATCAGATGAGCCTTATAATTAGGTAAGCCTTATAATCAGGTGAGCCTTATAATCAGATGAGCCTTATAATCAGGTGCGCCTTATAATCAGATGAGCCTTATAATCAGATGAGCCTTATAATCAGGTGCGCCTTATAATCAGGTGCACCTTATAATCAGGTGCGCCTTATAATCAGGTGCGCCTTATAATCAGGTGCACCTTATGATCAGTTGAGCCTTATAATTAGGTAAGCCTTATAATCAGGTGAGACTTATAATCAGATGAGCCTTATAATCAGGTGAGCCTTATAATCAGGTGCGCCTTATAATCAGGTGCGCCTTATAATCAGGTGAGCCTTATAATCAGGTGCACCTTATGATCAGTTGAGCCTTATAATTAGGTAAGCCTTATAATCAGGTGCGCCTTATAATCAGGTGCGCCTTATAATCAGGTGCACCTTATAATCAGGTGCGCCTTATAATCAGGTGAGCCTTATAATCAGGTGCACCTTATGATCAGTTGAGCCTTATAATTAGGTAAGCCTTATAATCAGGTGAGCCTTATAATCAGATGAGCCTTATAATCAGGTGAGCCTTATAATCAGGTGCGCCTTATAATCAGGTGCGCCTTATAATCAGGTGAGCCTTATAATCAGGTGCACCTTATAATCAGGTGCACCTTATAATCAGGTGCGCCTTATAATCAGGTGAGCCTTATAATCAGGTGCACCTTATAATCAGGTGCGCCTTATAATCAGGTGAGCCTTATAATCAGGTGCACCTTATGATCAGTTGAGCCTTATAATCAGGTGAGCCTTATAATCAGGTGAGCCTTATAATCAGGTGAGCCTTATAATCAGGTGAGCCTTATAATCAGATGAGCCTTATAATCAGATGAGCCTTATAATCAGGTGATCCTTATAATCAGGTGCGCCTTATAATCAGGTGAGCCTTATAATCAGGTGATCCTTATAATCGGGTGAGCCTTATAATCGGGTGAGCCTTATAATCAGGTGAGCCTTATAATCAGTTGAGCCTTATAATCAGGTGCGCCTTATAATCAGATGAGCCTTATAATCAGATGAGCCTTATAATCAGATGAGCCTTATAATCAGATGAGCCTTATAATCAGGTGATCCTTATAATCAGGTGCGCCTTATAATCAGGTGAGCCTTATAATCAGGTGATCCTTATAATCGGGTGAGCCTTATAATCAGGTGAGCCTTAGAATCAGGTGAGCCTTATAATCAGGTGATCCTTATAATCAGGTGAGCCTTATAATCAGATGAGCCTTATAATCAGGTGAGCCTTATAATCAGGTGAGCCTTATAATCAGGTGAGCCTTATTATCAGGTGCGCCTTATTATCAGGTGAGCCTTATAGTGCGGAGAATACAGTAGTTTAAGGGAGCTGAAGCCAATGTGACTATATGTTTAATGGGTTTTAGGTATAGTTTAGGACAGTCCAGAGCCCTAACCAGATAAAAGGCCTTTTTCCATCCCACAGCATGACTCAGCATTTTGTCACTTCTGTGAAAGGAGCACATCTGAGCAATGGGAGTATAACAGCTGGGCCTCTTTTTATCGGTTGTATCGCATACCGTGAAAAAAGGAATATCATCTTTGGAGAACCAGCTGCTGCTTGTCTGAGCCCATATTAATGGTGCTGAATTTAAAGTTAATTTTGGGTCCAGAGGAATGAATACGTGGATTCAGATTAAGCCAATCTGTCTAATAGCTGAGGGATCTGAAATCCCCTGATCAGGGGGATTCTGACCTTTAAGCTGCCGCTGTTCCCAGTGTTTTACAGATTGTTTAGGAGCAGTTCGGATGCAAAGGAAACTTGATGAATCTCCTTCTTCTGCCGACTTTCAGAACTCAGTTAAAGAGGTTCAGAATCTGTCAGAAGAGAGAATGATGCCGAACGTTATCAGTTCAGTCTGTTAAGATTTCCCTAGAACTGGAAAAAGGGTTTTCATTAAACTTGTTGGATTATGGGAACAAAGTGAATGTTTGTGTGAACGAGGATCACCTTCACGGGAATATTCAGCGCTGGCTTTTTGTGGAGGAGCTTTTTCAGTGGCTGCTCTTCTTCTCTGCTTTTCTTTTGAAAGTAGATTTTACTGTTATGTTTCTGACGTATTTGTTGTTGCTTTATTTGATGAATTTTTATTCCTTTAAGCCCTTTTAAATATGATTAAAGGTGACTTGATTTGGCTCGTCAAAGACCGCTGATGATGAGAAGAACAAATCCACATCTGTGGCTATTTACCAGAAAACCTGAGCATAAGAGTATTATAGACTGAGGTTTATTAGGGTTAATCAGGGTTGGGTTTAGGGAAATTATGTATTTGATCATTAATTCATAAAGCAGTCATCAGTATTCATAACAATTTAGCAAAAACAGTGATGATTTTCAAATGTGACTTTGTTAAAATAAGATAAAGAATCCAGGTATAGTTGTTTGTTTTGTATTAAAGTATTAAAACGGTTGCTTAGATCAATGTGAAACCCAAAGATAAGGGCTTTCTAACAAATATACTCCATAAATTACACATAAAGGAAGAGGATCTCAAGAAGAATATTAGGTCTTTCACTGAAATATTCAAGGAAATTTCTTCTAATTAGTCTTTTTGCTTCCTTAAAACTTCAAATTGTCCATTTATATCTCGAGTATACAGAGATTCACCCAAATATTCTGTGATTCACAGCACATGTTTCAGGAATTTAAGTTGCTAGGAGGTTAGCTTACAGTTGTGTTACCAAAATAGACACTGAAATGTGTGTGGAAGCCTTGAACTCCAGGACCAACTCCAGGATTTCTTTTACACTTTAGATCTTTATAAAAGCAGCTGAATGGATGAGATGAAACCCAGAGCAGAGTCGTGCTGTGGCCAGTCTGACAGGCTTGTGGCTCTGGGAGTAAAAAGAGGAAGGTCAGAGTATCATCTTCCCTCCGAAGGCCAGCTGAGGTGCAGAAGGAGGGGGTGTCGCTGGCTTCAGCTGTCTGTCTGCTGGCAGGCTGCCCTCCACCCCTCAACCCAGCCAGCTCCACACCGTCAGCTTCACAGGAGGTTGTTGAAAATATCACAAAAATCTAAACATACCCACAAATGCTAAAAGGAGAGGACAGAAAGCTGCTCTGAGCGTGCTCGGGTTGACCTGCCTTTGTAGGTTTTATGGCGCTCATAAAAAGTCTTTCATCATAAGATGTGACTCCATCTTAGTTTTTTATTAAAGCTAAACTATTTGGTTTATTTTGTTCCACAATTAGGCTTTAAAATGAGAAAAAGTCCATTATTTCACACACAAAAAAAAGCTTTTTCTTGGTGAAAGAGACTGGCTTCGTTTGCATAATCTTCCCCCAGGTTTTTCTCATGATTAGCGACCACAACTAGCTTAATTACAGCTGCTCCCCTCTGATTGCACTCTGCAACTTTGCCACTAGGTGTCTCCAGGTCCTGTAAACCACCTCTTTAAATGTTTCTACAGTTTTCAGGCTCAACAATTCAAACTCCAGCTGTTATTAGGATGGCTGTAGCACTTTTTTAAGGGTTGGTATTTGCAACCATGATGCTTTTCGCCAGGAATTATATTCCACTTGGATAAGAACATTTAATTCAGGCAAACAGGAGACACCTGTCGGATCTTAGCTAGCAGGAATACAACGTTGTGTAGCCATGCTACATTTAGCCATGCTACATTTAGCCATGCTACACAACCACTTACAGTAGCTGGTTTGTCTCCTCTGTTGCAGGACATACGATTTGACACAAAAAAAGGAGTTTAAACACAAAACAAAGACTCCTGCAAAGACAGCACAACTGAAACCAGAGGACATATTTTCTGCTTCAGCAGTAGCACAATGAGATGACTTTATATCCACAAACAGCTGTAATTAGTGAGCTGAAAGTGACTAAACCTGATTAGAGTGAGCAGCTTTAAGGTCTGTCTTCATAGTGCTTGTTCATCAAGAAAGGAATCATTTGATTCGGACCAGCTGACACCACAACACCGCCACTCTCCTGGGTGTCAAAGGGGTTGCCATAGTGATGTAATGTCACCCAGTCAGCTGTGCTATGGAGAACATGCTGGGTAATTCCCCTCAGATGAATCAGGATGACTTTGGATCGGGAGGTGCCCTTTATAAGGCAGCCGGAGACCCGGTGAGGTGAGGAAGTCAAAGAGGCAGGACCCCCCCCCCATCACCACCACACCTTCAGCCCCACCTGAATCCGTCCTGTAACAACCGTTCTAAAGCCACCAGATAACCAACCTGCCCCACAGCGGCAGAATAAGAAGTATATAGGAGTTTAAACTCATTTTTTATCTTATTATGGGGTATAAACTTCCTCAACATACCAAAATACAGATATCAGAGGACGTGTGTGCTGTGTTTTACAGTTTATTTCCCTGTTCCCGGGGGAACTCTCAGCTCTTACTCGCTCTGCAGGTGTTTTCAGAGCATTACACACCTTTAGTGTCTAATAAAGCCGTAAACTGCTCCTGTTTGTGCTTTAAGGTCCAGTGTGATCCTTTAGCAGAGGGTTACAGCGCTGCTACAGGTTCTCAGTTATGAGGAAGAATAGATTATTGAGCCGTGAAACTGGGCTGCATCGTAGTTGCAGGGTCAGTAACTGTGTGGTTGTTGGATCATTGGAGATGATAGTAGGAACCGTGAAACTCGATGTTAAACAGTAGAGGGGACAGTGCAGAAATAACAGAAATACCAGCATTACTGCATAGAACTGCAAGTTGTGACCCTTCTTCATGTCAAACTTTGCAGCTGCACCCCACAAAGTGAAGGTCAGCGGCAGTTCAGTTAGTTTTAAATCAGTCTTCCCCGAGTTGCTTGGATTTATACTTCCTGCAGGAAGCAGCACGGTACGAGGCCTGATGAGTTCACTTCAGTCCAGCTTTGGGTCAGAATCACTCCTTTGTGTACGTCTCCCACCTCAGCTCACTTTTACTAATCACACTCTCCATTTGTACGATTTCGTAGTTCCCAGTAGTTCCCAGTAGTTCCCAGTAGTTCCCAGTAGTTCCCAGTAGTTCCCAGAAGTTCCCAGTAGTCCCCAGTAGTTCCTACTAGTTCCCAGTAGTTCCCAGAAGTTCCCAGTAGTTCCTAGTAGTTCCCAGTGGTTCACAGTCATTTCCAGTAGTTCCTACTACTTCCCAGTAGTTCCCAGTAGTCCCCAGTAGTTCCTACTACTTCCCAGTAGTTCCTACTAGTTCCCAGTAGTTCCCAGTAGTTCCCAGTAGTTCCCAGTAGTTCCTACTAGTTCCCAGTAGTTCCCAGAAGTTCCCAGTAGTTCCCACTTGGCAGTCAGTGAAGCCCTGACCAACATGGCTGTGCAGCACAAGCTGTTTTTCTCTTTTTGTCAGCTTGTGTCCTCTCAAATCAGCGGCACACATGATCCTAACTAACCTTTATCAGTGAACATGTTACTGCTGGTTTACCTTTACCAGTGAACATGTTACTGCTGGTTTACCTTTATTAGTGAACATGTTACTGCTGGTTTACCTTTATCAGTGAACATGTTACTGCTGGTTTATCTTTATCGGTGAACATGTTACTGCTGGTTTACCTTTATCAGTGAACATGTTACTGCTGGTTTACCTTTATCAGTGAACATGTTACTGCTGGTTTACCTTTATCAGTGAACATGTTACTGCTGGTTTACCTTTATCAGTGAACATGTTACTGCTGGTTTACCTTTATTAGTGAACATGTTACTGCTGGTTTACCTTTATCAGTGAACATGTTACTGCTGGTTTACCTTTATCAGTGAACATGTTACTGCTGGTTTACCTTTATCAGTGAACATGTTACTGCTGGTTTACCTTTATTAGTGAACATGTTACTGCTGGTTTACCTTTATCAGTGAACATGTTACTGCTGGTTTACCTTTATCAGTGAACATGTTACTGCTGGTTTACCTTTATCAGTGAACATGTTACTGCTGGTTTACCTTTATCAGTGAACATGTTACTGCTGGTTTACCTTTATCAGTGAACATGTTACTGCTGGTTTACCTTTATTAGTGAACATGTTACTGCTGGTTTACCTTTATCAGTGAACATGTTACTGCTGGTTTACCTTTATCAGTGAACATGTTACTGCTGGTTTACCTTTATCAGTGAACATGTTACTGCTGGTTTACCTTTATCAGTGAACATGTTACTGCTGGTTTACCTTTATCAGTGAACATGTTACTGCTGGTTTACCTTTATTAGTGAACATGTTACTGCTGGTTTACCTTTATCAGTGAACATGTTACTGCTGGTTTACCTTTATCGGTGAACATGTTACTGCTGGTTTACCTTTATTAGTGAACATGTTACTGCTGGTTTACCTTTATCGGTGAACATGTTACTGCTGGTTTACCTTTATCGGTGAACATGTTACTGCTGGTTTACCTTTATTAGTGAACATGTTACTGCTGGTTTACCTTTATCAGTGAACATGTTACTGCTGGTTTACCTTTATCAGTGAACATGTTACTGCTGGTTTACCTTTATCAGTGAACATGTTACTGCTGGTTTACCTTTATTAGTGAACATGTTACTGCTGGTTTACCTTTATCAGTGAACATGTTACTGCTGGTTTACCTTTATTAGTGAACATGTTACTGCTGGTTTACCTTTATCAGTGAACATGTTTCTGCTGGTTTACCTTTATTAGTGAACATGTTACTGCTGGTTTACCTTTATCAGTGAACATGTTACTGCTGGTTTACCTTTATTAGTGAACATGTTACTGCTGGTTTACCTTTATCAGTGAACATGTTTCTGCTGGTTTACCTTTATTAGTGAACATGTTACTGCTGGTTTACCTTTATCAGTGAACATGTTACTGCTGGTTTACCTTTATTAGTGAACATGTTACTGCTGGTTTACCTTTATCAGTGAACATGTTTCTGCTGGTTTACCTTTATTAGTGAACATGTTACTGCTGGTTTACCTTTATCAGTGAACATGTTACTGCTGGTTTACCTTTATCAGTGAACATGTTACTGCTGGTTTACCTTTATCGGTGAACATGTTACTGCTGGTTTACCTTTATTAGTGAACATGTTACTGCTGGTTTACCTTTATCAGTGAACATGTTACTGCTGGTTTACCTTTATTAGTGAACATGTTACTGCTGGTTTACCTTTATCGGTGAACATGTTACTGCTGGTTTACCTTTATCAGTGAACATGTTACTGCTGGTTTACCTTTATTAGTGAACATGTTACTGCTGGTTTACCTTTATTAGTGAACATGTTACTGCTGGTTTACCTTTATCAGTGAACATGTTTCTGCTGGTTTACCTTTATTAGTGAACATGTTACTGCTGGTTTACCTTTATCAGTGAACATGTTACTGCTGGTTTACCTTTATCAGTGAACATGTTACTGCTGGTTTACCTTTATCAGTGAACATGTTACTGCTGGTTTACCTTTATCAGTGAACATGTTACTGCTGGTTTACCTTTATCAGTGAACATGTTACTGCTGGTTTTGTGCACAGCTTCATGAGTCGGTACTAACCTGGACTGCCTTTAATAGCTGAGAATGAACAAATCCTACTGGATCTGCAGCTGATGACGTGCATTTTGTCAACTTAGGGATGATTTCCAGCTTCAGCTTCTGAGGCAAATGGACCGTAGAGCAAGTCCTTATCGATCCCTCCACCATCTTTCCTTGACCTCATCACGTTTCCATCCATGCCAACGAAGACATGTAAAAAAGGGCAAAAATAGACTGTTTAAGAGCCTTTAAACCAGCACACGTTCCATAAAAAGAATCCTGATAAACTTGTTATGATGTATTTTGTCCGAACAGCAACGTAACGTTAACTCAGATGTTAAAGTCGGTTCAAATCACCATGACGACTGAGAACAAGTTTATTCGTTTTCCTCGGCTGATTTATCAGTAAACGCGAACGATGGTTCATTCAAACCCTGAGACGAAATATAGCTCATGTCCCATAATTTAAGGTGTTTTCAGGAAATATAACGATCATTGAATACAGCAGACACAAGTCAAAGGTCAGATATCTAAACCCATTCAGGCTTTGTTTAAAAACTTGTGCATTTCTTTGGAAACTTTAAATCTGTTGGCTCAAACCTTCCAGTTTCCCTTCTTGGCTTCAGCACCTGTCCCTCCCTTCTTCCCAGGACTGACTCCCAGCATGCCTCACTGCTGAGGGCGGGGCTTAGAGGAGGGTGTGCATCTATTTTTACCCCCGCAGACCTCCTCCTCGTCTCCCTTAATACCCCACAAACTGCCTGGGTGTATTTTTGGGGGAGTTGAAACTGAACACCGATGGCTATGATACATATTTGTTCTTCTGTCTTTGTGAGGACGTCCTCATATCCCACTGAAATCTCTCAGGTCCTCACCCAGAGCAAGCACACACACACAGTTACAGTTTCATTACACCGACTTTATAGTGCTAGAACGTCCCACTGTGCCCTGAACACACCACAGCACATTTGTGTGACTGATACAACAGTTGTGTTGTCCTGGAATAGCTGTGGATCTGATTTCCTTCAAACAGCAGCAGTTTTCTGCCGGCTGAACGATAGTAAAGATGTAAAACTTGTCCATAAATCTCATCTGAATGTGAGGAGTTATGAACAAACGCTGGCTGCAGCGGAGGGGAAGTTCCCTCCGTCGGGTTGTCACTGGTTTGTGTGTCCATCAGAGGATTAGGACGGCAGGTGGTGGAGGTGGAGGAGGTGGAGGCTCGTCCATGTGCTCGCAGTCAGTCTTCTGATCAGATTAGCTGCTGACCTCATTCAGCTAACAACAACAGAAGAGACAGTCTATGACCCATCCTCACCTCCATTTTCTGCAGGTAAAATCAGAAAGATGGAGGCCAAACGTGAACTAATGTCTGAACAAAACTACTCATGTATTTTAATTTGATCTTTTATCTTTTTCTAATCAAATAAATCAACCAAACCAGAAACCCTCTGATGTAAAGTTCACTGTTTAATTTAAATAATTCTTTGAAAAGTATTAAAAAAACACTAAAATGATGAAATAATTTCAATTAACTACGCTTCAAAAGGAAATAATATTGGAAATTTTGTCAAAATAAATGTGAAAACAACAAAAAAAATATAGTGCGGAGAATAATTTCAAATTAATTGATTTAATAAAAAATAAAAAGTAAAGTTAAAATTAATTTTAAAAAAAAGTAACAGTTTAAACAAGACAATATTCTGGAAAAATGAAGAAATAAAACAATAAGATCAAAAGAATATAAAAGATAAATAAGAAAGCAGAAAATATTTAAGTTTAAAGTTTAAAATCTAAAGTTGTTTCAAATAAGAGATAAAAAAAAGATGAATAAAGATGCTCTGGAAACAAAGTGAATCTATTAAAAAGATTGTTTAAAAGACAAATCAGGACTAAAAACCATGTTAGAAATATATAGTTATTAATGTCACAGAATAACACAAAACTTTAATGATTAGTTACGATGGATGGAAATAAAAATGAAGCATCAAGACACCAAAAAACCCTGAAAACTCACTAAAATGTAGCAGAAAATATCAATAAAACACTATATTTATATTAAAAGATTTGAAATGTCAACAAAAGTTAGAAAATAACAGTAAAAAAGACACAAACGTCCTGATTTTCTGGAGTTGTTCCGCTTTATTTAGACTCTGACGCACCCTTTAGATGCGACAGAGTCACTTTTTTTTTCTCTGTAAACTCATTTAAACAGTTTAGACTCGTAAAAAACCGTCTTAAGAAGTTACTGGATCAGATCTGAGACAGAATATTATGGGAGACGAGTGAAGATTTGGGTAAAGCAGGAAATATGTGTCATCTGGTCACAGAGGCCTTAACCTCTGACCTCCAGCTCGTCCTGATGAAGAAACAGAGGAGCGTTCTGTTGGGGGTTGATTGGGCGGACTCTTGGCCCCTGGTGCTCCTGTTCCTTGTAAAATGACAACATTTCAAACTCTGGTCTTGATCCAAACCCAAATGGACTCGAACCTGAACCCTGAAGCCTATTTTGAATGCTCAAACCGGTTCATAGTCAGCTGTGTGTAAACAACACAGATCTGGAGTGACTGCAGATGGGTGGATGAGGTGATGATTTGACGGATAAATGAGGCGATGATTTGACGGATAAATGAGGCGATGATTTGACGGATAAATGAGGCGATGATTTGACGGATAAATGAGGCGATGATTTGACGGATAAATGAGGCGATGATTTGACGGATAAATGAGGTGATGGTGACGCCCTTCTCTGGTCCTTCCCGCAGGTCTTGCAGAAGCTCGGTAAAGCAGACGAGACGCGGGACGCCGCCTTTGAGGAGATGGTGGCCAACTTCAACAAGCAGATGGTCGGCAGCCTTTGTGAAGTTGCACGAATCCTCGCTGCGGTGTTGTTGCTCAGCTTCCTCACTCGCTGTGTTTGCTGTTTCAGGCAGAAGGAACCAAACTGCAGAAAGACCTGAAGACCTACCTGACAGCAGTGAAAAGTATGTGCACCTGTGTCATTGTGAAGTTGGTTCCAAAGTGCAGCAGCAGCTGGAGCAGCAGCTTTAGCAGCAGCTTTAGTAGCAGCTGTAGCAGCAGCTTTAGCAGCAGCTTTAGTAGCAGCTGTAGCAGCAGTTTTAGCAGCAGCTGTAGCAGCAGCAGCTGGAGCAGCAGCTGTGGCAACAGCTGGAGCAGCAGCTTTAGCAGCAGCTGGAGCAGCAGCTGTGGCAACAGCTGGAGCAGCAGCTGTAGCAGCAGCAGCTGGAGCAGCAGCTTTAGCAGCAGCTGTTGCAGCAGCAGCTTTAGCAGCAGCTGGAGCTTTAGCAGCAGCTTTAGCAGCAGCTGGAGCAGCAGCTGGAGCAGCAGCTGGAGCAGCAGCTGTAGCAGCAGCAGCTGGAGCAGCAGCTGTGGCAACAGCTGGAGCAGCAGCTGTGGCAACAGCTGGAGCAGCAGCTTTAGCAGCAGCTGGAGCAGCAGCTGTGGCAACAGCTGGAGCAGCAGCTTTAGCAGCAGCTGGAGCAGCAGCTGGAGCAGCAGCAGCTTTAGCAGCAGCTGCAGCAGCAGCTGTAGCAGCAGCTGTGGCAACAGCTGGTGCAGCAGCTTTAGCAGCAGCTGTTGCAGCAGCTGGAGCAGCAGCAGCTGATGGAAGTGTGAGCGCTCAGGTTTATGCTGAACACTTCGGTGTGGAGATAACTCTGTTTGTGTTACAGCTCAGCTGTTTATCTTATCCTCTGAGGAGGCTGCACAGCTGGATAACACATATCTGAAACAAGTAACTTTTGTTCTTTGACACCAGCACAAAGACACTCAATAACACAGAGAGACCATGAATGCTAACTATCACAAAGCCGTCTGTCCGTCTCCATCAGAGACTCAACCTGGAGGGAGCGCCACCTTTTCCTGGTTGATAACCACGGCCTCGGATTATAAAGAGCCGACTTTCATGAACCGCTCCGTGCAGCTGAAGGTCAACAGAACCAAATCATCTGCAAAACGCAGAGATGTAACCCTGAGGTCACAGCCAAACAGCAGCTCCCCGTCCTGTTCCCTGACGGCACAAACAGGATCCGTGACGAGGTGCCGTCCTGGGGGAGTCTGAACAGCTTGTAAAAGTGATTCTGGTCCCCATAATCCTGAGGTTACACAACTGAACTGTAAAGAAACCCACAACAGCAACAAGGAGAGTAAAACTAACCATAAGAAGAAGCAAAGAAGTATAAAAGAGACAAGGAACAAATGACTAAAAAATAATCACGGGACAAAAATGACCCGAAAAGATACAGACGCTGAGGTGTAAAATGACTGCAAAGACAGAAAAGTGACCTCATGAAACCGCTGGATGGGCACAAAAGAGGCAACATTTTAAGAAAAGTAACTAAAAGACAACAAATATACAAAAAAAATAGCAAAAATTAGAGAGAAAAACAGCAAAAAGAAGCAGCAGAAGACAGAGACTCTGCTGTAAATCACGGCTCTGAGCAGGTCTGTCTGACGGCGCTGGTTCTGACTGTGTTTCTGTGTCGCAGCGATGCACGACGCGTCACGGCGGCTGCAGGACTGTCTCGCTGACATGTACGAGCCCGACTGGTTTGGAAAGGAGGAGATGGACGCGCTCGCCGAGGTGATCCAGCGTGTGGTCTGAGCGCATGGCTGCATGTTCAAATGAGTCCTCTGAGTTTGTCTCATTCTGCAGAGCTTTCCTTCTGTTTCTGACTCTCTGTTTCTTCTCTAATCGCATGCTTCTGTCTTGCTTCACCCTGAAGGAGATGATAGAGAAGGAGTTGGACTATAACCTGGAGGTAAAGTGCAGAAAGCCTTCAGTGTGTCCCACTGATCGGATCAGCCGTGGGACGCACTGATGCAGCTCTGCAGAACAGCGGGTCGGACGCTGTCTGAGTCGCTATCGGCTCATTTTCACACTGCCAGTCAGGAGAGTTGATCTTAGTTCAGTTTGACGAGCTTCCAGCGTCTTTTCTCTGCAGACGACAGGCAGCTGCAGGGCAGAACAGGGTGTGGGGCAGTTATGTGGGGCATTAACACCGTTCACACCGGCATGGGCTGAAGGGAAGGACCAAGCTGGGATGTGGGTCTGCAAATGTTCAACAAGTGTTCTTCAAAAAGTGCTGAAGATGCTTTGTCCATTGCACTCTGATGTCATTGTTACATGGAAATGATGTCATATCAGTTAAAGATAAAATACACGACATAATTAAAGGAAAATTGTTGCATGAAGTTAAGGCCACAAAGAGGTCTGAGATTAAATTTAATCTACTTTCTTTTCCAAAGGAAAAGTGTTTCTTATGTTAAAGGAGATAATAAAGGAGGCACTGGAGCTTATTTCCTTTGCATTTATATCATTAAAGACAGCAAAAATAGCTTAACATTACCCCAAAGAGGCACAAAACCACTGCAGATGTATGCAAACCTAACTCAAATGAACATAAAATGTCTTAAAGAGACAAAAGTGAGACACACAACAAGCACAGATGCACAAAGTGAGGATGAGATGCAGAACCACCACAAAGAGTCAGGCAACACGAAAGGGCGGCAAACAAGGAAAGATGTTAAGACAAAGACACAAAGAACAATAGGAAATGAACACAAGATGAGATAAAACAGCCACAGAAAATACCACCGAGCTACTGGGAAGGAAACACCAGGCGACACCAAATCTAAAGCAGCTCAGCACAGAAGGATCAGCGGCTCAGAAAGGTTCAGGTTCAGGTCTCACCTTAAAGGGGAGGTTCCTCAGAACAATCATTGGCCATAAACAAGAGAAGCGACGAAACAAGAGGCAGAAACTGGCAGTGTGAAAACTCAAAGGTTTCACTGGGGAAGTTCCATCTGTGTTTATGGGTAAATGTGTCAAATCGTGTGTTTCAGGACACGGACACGCTGTGGCTGGACTACGACCAGAACATCACCGACAAATCCCTGCTCACCGTGGACACCTACCTGACTCAGTTCCCTGAAATCAAGGTGAGAACTCAGGCACAGGAAAGACAGCACAGGCATCGGCTTTTCAAAATAAAAGACTTTCATCAAGACACAAAATGACCACAAACAGACACATAAAGAACCAAAAAAGACACATAAAGAACACAAACAGACACATAGAGACCACAAACAGCCACAAACAGACACATAAAGAACCAAAGAAGACACATAAAGAACACAAACAGACGCATAAAGAACCAAAAAAGACACATAAAGACCACAAACAGACACAAAAAGAACACAAACAGACACATAAAGAACCAAAAAAGACACATAAAGACCACAAACAGACACAAAAAGAACACAAACAGACACATAAAGAACCAAAAAAGACACATAAAGACCACAAACAGACACATAAAGACCACAAACAGACCACAAACAGACACATAAAGAACCAAAACAGACACATAACGACCACAAACAGACACATAAAGACCACAAACAGACACATAAAGAACACAAACAGACACATAGAGACCACAAACAGACACAAAAAGACCACAAACAGACACATAAACGCCACAAACAGACACATAAAGACCACAAACAGACACAAAAAGACCACAAACAGACACAAAAAGAACAAAAACAGGCACATAAAGACCACAAATAGACACATAAAGACCACAAACAGACACAAAAAGACCACAAACAGACACATAAAGAACAAAAACAGGCACATAAAGACCACAAATAGACACATAAAGACCACAAACAGACACATAAAGACCACAAATAGACACATAAAGACCACAAACAGACACAAAAAGACCACAAACAGACACATAAACGCCACAAACAGACACATAAAGACCACAAACAGACACATAAAGAACCAAAACAGACACATAACGACCACAAACAGACACAAAAAGAACACAAACAGACACATATAGACCACAAACAGACACAAAAAGACCACAAACAGACACATATAGACCACAAACAGACACAAAAAGACCACAAACAGACACATAAACGCCACAAACAGACACAAAAAGACCACAAACAGACACATAAACGCCACAAACAGACACATAAACGCCACAAACAGACACAAAAAGACCACAAACAGACACAAAAAGACCACAAACAGACACATAATGACCACAAACAGACACATAAAGACCACAAACAGACACATATAGACCACAAACAGACACATAAAGACCACAAACAGACACATAAAGACCACAAACAGACACATAATGACCACAAACAGACACAAAAAGACCACAAACAGACACATAAAGACCACAAACAGACGCATAAAGACCACAAACAGACGCATATAGACCACAAACAGACACATAAAGACCACAAACAGACACATAAAGACCACAAACAGACACATAAAGACCACAAACAGACTCATAAAGACCACAAACAGACACATAAAGACCACAAACAGACACATAATGACCACAAACAGACACATAAAGAACACAAACAGACACATAAAGAACACAAACAGACACATAGAGACCACAAACAGACACATAAAGACCACAAACAGACACAAAAAGACCACAAACAGACACATAATGACCACAAACAGACACATAAAGACCACAAACAGACACATATAGACCACAAACAGACACAAAAAGACCACAAACAGACACATAAAGACCACAAACAGACGCATAAAGACCACAAACAGACGCATATAGACCACAAACAGACACATAAAGACCACAAACAGACACATAAAGACCACAAACAGACACATAAAGACCACAAACAGACTCATAAAGACCACAAACAGACACATAAAGACCACAAACAGACACAAAAAGAACACAAACAGACACATATAGACCACAAACTTTCCTCTCCTTTCCTTGGACTCATCCTGAGTTAACTTACAGTGTTTTAAATGATTAGTGAACCTGAAGTTTACCATTTTGGAACAACTGTTTTTGTGCTGAATAAGTAGACTTCAGAACATGTATGTGCACGTGAACACGTGTGGTTGCTGTGATGTGAAACAGGCTCGTATAGCGAAGCGCGACAGAAAGATGGTGGACTTTGACAGCGCTCGCCATCACTTCGGCTCCTTACAGAAAGGCAAGAAGAAGGACGAGGCCAAGATCGCCAAGGTAACCGGCCGTGTGTGCGTTTTACTGGCAGCGTGTTTCAGCATGTTTCATACAGGTTTAAAGGGTAGTGTTTGACTTAAGGTGGTATGGGCGGTGCTGTCATTCTAAACAGCACTCATTAAGTCATTATTGTGGTAATAATAAGTTCATTAAATGATTAAATGACTTCCCTCCAGCACCTTTTCTAAGTTGTGTTGTGAATAAAACGTTAGTTTTTTTAGATCGTTGCGTTTTTATTTCCTTTTTACTCCTTTTTACAACCTTTTTGGACACAAATACTGAGGTTGAATCTGTTCTTCGTACATGTTGAATGTCCTGAGACTTTTTATTACCACCTTAAATCAAACTATCTGAACAGTTTGACATTAATTTGCTGCTAATTGATTTAAAAAGTCATTGAAATGCTAATGAACGTGTTTGCATCTGTCTTGAATTGTTCCTGTTTGCTTCCTGTCTTGCTGTTTCTCCTCCTCTCTTCTTCTTCTTCTTCTTCTTCTTCTTCTTCTCCTGCATGGTGTGTGTGGTTAGCCAGCAGCCCTGTTGGAGATGGCGGCTCCCAGCTGGGCTCAGGGTTTGATATCAGCCCACCAGGTGGCTCAGACTAACCTCTCCTACAACCAGGTGACACTCTGGTCCATCTCCCCTTCCTCACCCTCAAAAAACCGTGAAGCAGCTCCGCTCTGAGAGGTGTAGTGATTTCACAAATACAGTCTTCTCCTGCTCTACATTTCGGTTGCAGCTTTTAGTTTTTGAGGTTAAAATTCATTTCTTTTTCAAACCTGAAGCAGGATAAATGATCAGCATCAAACGCCCTGTAACTGATTTAATTTCAGCTTCATTTATGAATATTTCCTCCTTTTTGCACCCATTTCAGTTGAAATCATGAAAACACTAACTCTGTTTACAAATGAAATATTGGTTTAAAGTAAATTCTTGGGGCAAAGGTAGCAACAGAAATCCATGTGTTGGGCTCACATGATGCAAACCTTCTCATCTGAAGCTTCTCCTCACACTCAACACATGCCTCAGAGCTTCAGAGCTTCAGAGCCTCAGAGCTTCAGAGCCTCGGAGCTTCAGAGCTTCAGAGCTTCATTTAATGTACAGCCAGGGTAAAACGAGAGGGAAGGAACCGTTTCCTGCACAGGGATCAGGACTCTCAGTATGTAACGCTGCCATTAACCAACCCAGGATCATCTCTGACCAACCTATCCTGTCCTGTACAGCCCAGGTAAAAGGCTGCAGGTAACCCGGGTAACGCACTGCGTTCTGTGGCTTTACAAATGCTTCATTTGGACTCTCCTGAAAGGAAATTATCAGCGTTTTCAAACTTTCTGTGAATAGTACGGTAGAGACGAGAGGAAAACTTTCCTTCATTTCAGCAGCTCTGCTCCCAAACACCATCCTGCTGTCTCCGTCCAAATAAAACAGGACAAAGCTGGGGGGGGGCAGACCGGTTTCTCATCTACTTTCACATTCATATTTCACTTTATATTTCAATACTTACTTATTTGTGGTGCTTTCTCGACCTGTTACCCCGCCCCCACCACCCTCCATCACATCACCCGCCTCCATCACCCGCTTCCATCACATCACGCGCCTCCATCACATCACCTACCTCCATCGCGCGCCTCCACCAACCGCTTCCATCACCCGCCTCCACCACGCGCCTCCGCAGCTGATCGTGTTTGCAGAGCCAGTTTGATCCCAGTCACAGTGCCCCTCCGTCCCTGTAGCCTGTAGTGTGAGACCCTGCGTGTTGGCTGCATTCTTGTGTGCGCGTGTCTCACCTGAACATTTGATCTCAGAAGAGTATCATGAATTCTTGTGTTTTGCAGGCAGAGGAGGATCTGGGCCGAGCTCAGAAGATATTTGAGGAGCTGAACGTGGAGTTGCAAGACGAGCTGCCGGCGCTGTGGGACAGGTGAGAATCCAACTGTGCTCCGAGCGCCCGGTGCCGCTCAGACGGTTAATGCGTGTGTTTGTGTGCGTGCGTGCGTGCGTGCAGGCGTGTTGGCGTCTATGTTAACACATTCCAGAGCCTGGCGGGTCATCAGGAGAAGTTCCACAAAGAAATGAGCAAAGTAAGTCAAACCGATCACTAAAAATCGATCAAACAAAGATTCGTGGATCCGTGCGTAACGTCTGCATCTCGCTCCGCAGCTCAGCCAAAACCTGAACGACATCATGACCAAGCTGGAGGAGCAGCGGCAGTTCAAGTAAGTTCAGTCAGACTCTTTAAAGATGCATGAACATGCAGAGCAAATGAAACTAATGTCCTTCACGACGCCTCCTGCTGCAGAAAAGACGCAACTGCGGCGTCAAAGACGGGCGACGGTGCGAAGAGGTACAACCTGCTGCATGTTCACAGCCTGCAGGGACTCCGTTTTTTAAATGCATTACTGATAACTTTTGTTTGGACACACAGATTGTGTGACTAATAATTAATCTTTTTTTTTCTTTAACACGCTTGAGAAGATCCAAACTTTCTTCTAAGTTGTCGAGTTACTGAACCTTGTGGTTTTCTCAATAAATTTGTGGGTTTTTTTTCATTTATGCTTGGCAATTGACGCAAACTATCAATAAATGTGAAAACAGATCAGCTTCATATTAATCTCTTGACGGACTACTTGTTGTGGGTCCGTTTTTGTGTGCCTGTTTGCGTTGAAACGCCTGGCCCGTATCAGTCCGCTGGTGTTTGTTTGAAGCTTGTTGGCGCCCCCATGTGGACGGAGCAGAGAACTGCTGGTTACTTTGTGTCCTGCATATCTTTTTCTCATCTCATCCGCTTTTTTTTGTCTTCCCTCCTTCATTTCTTCTCCCTCTCTCCTCTCAGTGAGGAAGCCAACCACAGCGAAACAGGCGGTCCAGCACCAAAGGTAAACAGAACATTTCCTCAGGATTTGGACAGGAATCAAATGTAAACGTTCAGGCTCTTCAATAACGTGCTCATCACGTCGTTTGGAGCAACTTGAGGTGTTTAGAGACAAACAAAGACGTGTTCATTCCATCTGAACGTGCACTAAACCTGCACAGGAGAGTGCACGGATCAGGCTGGTGGCCACAGGGATTTTAATATTAGGAAAATAGAGCCTCAGATTCACACATGAAATGTTACTTTGGGTTTTATTTTAATGAACAAAAACAGTGAAAAACACTGAAGCAGTGTGTGGAAAAACTAAGTGAACCCCTGATCCCGCAGCTTGGAGAAGCACGTTAGCAGCAGTAAGTGACGTAGAGGTTTTCTGTGTGACGTTAGCAGTCTTATCTGTCAGATCATAGCTGATGTCTTTCCTCCTTGGCATCGTGTTACAACACCTCAGCTTTTATAGAGGAGCTCACACTAACTGACGATCAGTTATGTTTGATCAGCATCTCCTGGCTGCTTCTGACCCTCTTATTGCCTGAGGAAGCAGTGAGGGTTCACTTAGTTTATTCACACGGCTTCTATAACTCCATCTAATCGGTCATGTGTTGACCTGAGGTCATATTTCCCTCGCTCTAAGACGTAATAAAGGACATTTATTGTCTTTGTTCTACACTCGTTTCTGTTTGGCAAAGCCTTGTTGCACCAGTTCATCACCCAACACAATGATGTCACTGTGTGACGACGCTGCTGCATCATCTTCCCATGAAGACGCGCTGCTGCACGCTGTGGATTTGCTTCCTTATGGGCGGCGAAGGCTGGAGGACGACCGGCCGACTCTCACACAAGCGGGATCCGTCTTAAATGCCTCCGACAGCCTTTTTCTTTTCTACTTCACGCTCAGTTGTGAATAGTTTGGGGTTAAGAGTTGAAACGCATGGTTCGAGTTCATTTATCATTATGATGATGGATGTGGATGCTGCCCCACTCGAAACAACAGCTCATTGCCATGTCTGAACAAAAGTATGAAGCTGTTATCTAACCTAGCAGCCTAGCAGTGGCTCTCCTGTAAATACTAACACATCTCTGTCTTCCTTGCCTCGTCTGCATGCGTGCACGTGTGTGCTGTGGCTTAAACGCTGCTCGTGGTGCAGAAGCCTGGTCCTCCACCCAGTCGGCCTCCGCCCAGACTGACACCGTCCCCGGATCCAAGGCCAGAGCAAGTCCACCTGTTCGAGGACGGTGTTGCTAACACAGATGCTACTAGCATAACGCCACAGGTCAGACTGACCATACAGAACCTTCTGCACTAATGTGGCTAATTCCTACAAAATAAAAGTCTGACTAGTGTTTTGTTAAAGTGATTGATCCGTAAGTTAAATCTTGTGACATTTTGACACATCTGAGTTTAATGCGAACATAATGCTGAGAATATATTTAGCAGTTTTGTTTCATCTGAACTGGAAGTGGTTGAAAAAAAGAGGTCTGGGGATTGAACCCTGTGGAACTCCATAGGTTTAAAATCCCTGTTATCTTAGATTTACTGTCACTGACAACTTTATATGTAAAAGTTAATTTGTCAGACAGTTTTATCACAACACTGGGGGGGGGGGTTATTTATAAGAAGGTTTTATTCAGCAGATGTTTGTCTCAGTAGTGAACCCTCTGAACGTTAGCATGTGTGTGTGAAGCAGTGTGAGTCAGGGGTGAACCTGCTGGACTGGGATGTGGAGGTATTACAGCCCATTACATTTCCAGTACCCAAGGTGGGTGTGTGCACGTTGCTGTGCACGTTGCTGTGCACGTTGCTGTGCACGTTGCTGGATTTTTGTCAGAAGCGACTGTGTTTACAAGCACTTTTATGAGTGGGCCAATCTAATTTCACCCCAGTGGAGTAAATGAATCCCTCCCCTCCTGCAGGGTTGGGACTCCTGTGAAAGACCGTGTTTAACTTTTAAATTTGGGGCTTTAAAGTTTAAAAGCTTTGCTCGTGGTCTGTCAGAATTCACAGTTATAAAGTCTGTAACTGAGAGAGAGTAAAGAGGAGACTGTAGCTTCATTAAGAACCTTCTTTGAGTCTCACTCGGTGTAAAAATCCTTTCTGACAGCTTGTAAACACAGTTGCTGTGTGTCTGTCTCACTTCTTCTCTGCATGGATGTGAGCTCAACCAGCTTCACTTTGCATGGACAAGCAGGCAAAGTTTTGACTCTTTCTGATCCTCACGTTGACTCTTAACTTTTAAATGAACAAATGAGAAGCAAAGAACCTAAATGATCTTGATTATCATTTGAAAGAAACCAAATGTCCCTGTAAACCAGATAAATGTCCACGTTTGCTGTTGAGTAAATCTCACTGAGGCTTTTCATCTTGTTCCCTGACGCTTCGTTGTAGGAACCATTGTGGGACTCGTGGGTAAGCATGGCTTCGTGTTTTATTACAGTTGGCCTCTCCAGAAAACCACGTCGGCACTTCTTCTTATCTTGTTTCCATTCTTATGGACAGAGAAATAAACTCCAGCCTCCTTTCTTTGGCTTTTCAATGCCCTGTGCAACCCTTGGTCTCGACCTTTATTATTCCATTCAACCCAAATGCTCCTATGGCTGCTCCCACGAACCCCTCCGCCCTTCCTCTTGTGATGCTCCCCGACCTTTGACCTTGTAGCAAGATCAGCCCACCACAGAGCAGGTGCCCCAGCAGGATGAGGACCAGTACTCAGAAGAGGCCCAAAGCGGCTGGGATCTCAGTGAAAGCAACACGCAGAGCTGCGCTGAGCCCAGCTGGGATGATGCCGACACGGCTGAGGGTCCGGAGGCCTGGAACAACGACCCAGGCGACACGGCCCAGTCGTACACCGAACCCAACTGGGAGGAGGACAGCATGGATGTGGGACCGGGTGGTTGGGCCAATGAGGAGGTAGAGTTGAACGGATAGAAGATGCAGGTGGTGTCTCAGTCGGGTCTTTAATAGACCAGGATTCCTCTAAATTTGGTGGAAAAACACCAAGACCCCCCTTTCTGAACTTTCCTTCCTTTACCCACATTTCCTCCCCCTGTTTCTTTAATAATCAGACTTCTTTACTAACACACCTGGGCTTCTCTGTTCATTCCCTGCTACAGAGCTCCGTGACCAATGGCTCGGACGACGAACTCCCCCCAGGGTTCCTCTACAAAGTGAGTCCGCTTCATGTTGATTAAAGCAGGCATCAGAGACCCCAGTTTGTGCACATCTGTAAATGAAGTTCTGCTTTGATGCTCCAGGTAAAGGCGATACATGAGTACACTGCCACTGACGGCGACGAACTGGAGCTGAAGGTTGGAGACTCGGTGCTGGTTTTGGCCGTTGAAAACCCAGATGAGCAGGTCAGCATCACAAAGGACTGAGATGTCCCCTTGATTGTATGCTGTGTGTGTTAATGTGGCCACACACAGGCAGCTTTTACAGTCCCTAAAATAAACCTGGCCTCAGAGGACCCATAACATACAGAACCACGGTAAAGGTTCCATGTTTCAAAGGAAGTTTGATGCAAACCGAGTCCATCAGGGAGCTGGAGCGCTGGATAAAAGCGAGAGCTTTTCAGATTTGGGCTGACCTGGGCTGATCCACTTTACCCCAGTGGAGTAAATGAATCCCTCCCCTCCTGCAGGGTTGGGACTCCTGTGAAAGACCGTGTTTAACTTTTAAATTTGGGGCTTTAAAGTTTAAAAGCTTTGCTCGTGTTCTGTTAGAATTCACAGTTATAAAGTCTGTAACTGAGAGAGAGTAAAGAGGAGACTGTAGCTTCATTAAGAACCTTCTTAGAGTCTCACTCAGTGTAAAAATCCTTTCTGACTGCTTGTAAACGCAGTTGGTGTGTCTCACTTCTTCTCTGCATGGATGTGAGCTCAACCAGCTTCACTTTGCATGGACATAAATCTGGCCTCAAAGGACCCATAACATACAGAACCACTGTAAAGTTCCATGTTTCAAAGGAAGTTTGATGCAAACCGAGTCCATCAGGGAGCTGGAGCGCTGGATAAAAGCGAGAGCTTTTCAGATTTGGGCTGACCTGAATCACCCAAAACTAACCTGAAAGAACTAAAACTGGATAGAAAAATACAAGACGAGAGACAACAAAGTGAGACGAGCAGCACCCTGACACAGAGACGCATGTAACAGCAGCTAATGAACCAAAAGCTGAACTTCCAGCTTCACGTCATTCAGAGCTGGTCTCTGTCACATGTCAGATGGCGATAAATCTGAGCATCATTTGTTCCCTTCCAGATGTTTCAGATGCAGCCTCCGTTCCTGAGTAATAGTTGAACCCAGATGTTTTCCTCTGTCTGTGTGCAGGATGACGGCTGGCTCCTGGGACTGAAGGAGTCGGACTGGATGCAGAAGAAAGACACTTCAACCAAAGGCGTTTTCCCTGAGAATTTCACTCAGAAGGTTTGAGGTCCCAGATTCTAACCCTCGCCTCCGCTCCAGACTCCTCGGACATGTCAACAGGGACTGACTCAGATTTCTGTCTACCTACAAACGCCATGATTAGACCCATAAATGTGCGCTGAAACATCACATCTCCAGTGATACCGAATGATTGAAAACTGTGCCTGTTAGCAATGATGCAAAGTTAGAAAGAATTTGGTTTTACTGTGGTCGAGTTGTGCACCCAAAATAGAAAATAAATAAAAACACACAAATGTATTTGCTTTGCTTTGTTATTCCAGAATCAACACCTCGTTTCCACTTATGTATTCCTATGGCAACCCTTCGGTGTGTGAAACTCTGGCTTCCGCTTCTTTCTGCTCCGTATACACAGAAAAGGTGGAAAAACCACCTTTACAGTCGAACTGATGACACACTTTCAACAGACATCTGACGCTGGCCTACAGACTGCATGCATGTTTGTGTGTGAACAGCATAAATGCAGACCTTTTCTCCCCTTCAGTGTGAGTTTTATTCTGTCTCTGTAATTCCACGCAGCGCTGCATAAATCTGGATGGAAAGAACCTGCTAAAAACAAGCCCCTCTTCCTCTGAAAATAAAAGCTTGCCGTATGGCAGCCTGGACTGAACATTCATGGACACGGAAACGAGGTGTAATCATGTCGATAAACTCAAAACCACATCCTCAAACAAGAATAGCAAGTCATGGGTGAGTTTTTCTGTTTTTTAAAAGTAGTGTTTGCACAAAGCTTCTCACGCTGTTGCCACAGCAACCGCAGTGGTGCTGACCTGTGAAACGAGGCTGTGGTTCTGAGAGGGAAGATGCAGGCGTGCTGGACTGCAGCCCTGTGAACGCTGCAGTTACAAACAGTTTGTTGTTGGTTCAGAGGGAACAGTAGCCTTTCACTTCTGTCTTTGGCCATTCTGAGGACACGATGTGTGGCTTTTACATTTTCTGATAATCTTGGTTTTGTTTTCATTTTTCTCTTCTACTCCTCGAGGGATGCAATGCTAAACCTCCCTGTCAGACTTTACTTCATCTCCTTACAGTACGTTTTTAAGTCTGATTCTTCTGCTGCATAGATGAGCTTTCTGCAGTTTTTCCAGTTGGAAAAGAAATAGGATCAGGCTTTGACTGCAGCCAGCACCGGACAGCTGATATTTGAAATGTTTCGCCTCCTTTTCTTCAGGTAGAAACGAGCCTGTTTTCCCTGTAAGCTGAAGAAACCAGAGTTAAACATGCATGGGATATTTTTACACTGTGTGAAGTGGATTAAAAGGAAACCGGTTAATGTAACTAATGCACCATCTGCTGGATCAAATCAGTGTCATTAAAGATGAATGAGACGTCATTTGTCCTGTCGATTTCTTTCTGTTGCTTAACTTCAACTTGGCAGTCTTTTAAGGGCTCTTTTTCCTCTGGAGTTGTTGATTCAGCAAACTGAAATGAGCTTTCACGATCATCAGTTGACAAACAATATAAACTGTTTCTATGTGAGCTTTTTTCTCAGTAAAGCTACTTATTCCCCTTCTATTCTTGGAACTTCTACAAAGGAGCTGTGACACAGCTTTACAAAAATGAGTCTGGAAGCAAATATTTGGGAAAGTCATTGAACATCCTTGAGTTGGTCCTTGGTGGATCTCCATGGAGACGTGACATCTTTGGAGCCTTGAGTTCATTCCTCTGTGCTGCACAAACACTGAAACGCTCCACTGTGTGCTCTGTTGCCTGGACCCAGGGCGACACTTTACGTTCGGGCAGGACGAGGAGTTATTGGTGTTTGGCAGGGCATGCCTGCACATGGCTTGGCTTCTACGCTCTGCATAACCCAGGTTTCTTTTATCAATAACTAAGCTCTGTTAATGTAGAGTTTAGAGGAAGTCTTCACCGACACCCTGACGGCAGATTTCTTCTGTAAATCCAAAACATTACCAGCAGGAGATCTAATCTTCTCACATTCATACAAACAAACTAATGCAAAAGATTTGTTGAAAAGAACAGTTAAAGATTTCAGTCAGTTAACACATGCTATTCCAGGTGGGCAGTGCATGCTGGGAGCTCAGCATCCAGCTTTATGGACAGATGCCAACACTCCTTCAGTGCCCACTTCAGTGAGACTGGAGCTGGAAAACATGTTCCCAGAGCCGTCTGTGGACCTGGAACCAACTGCTGCTGGAAGCATCACAGGATATCAAGACTAATAAGGACTTACTGAGTCGTAAACCTATTAAAAAATGCCCAGTTCTCCTTCTTTTGTGCTCAGTCATCAGTGTTTCAACCTGCTAGAAGACAACCACTGACCTCACATCCCCTCTGCAGCATTTCCCCAGACAGTCGTCCACCTTTGCATTGCAAATGAACCTTAACCAAAGCGATGATGCAACACTGATTTGTGACAAAAGCCTGTTTTCTTTGCCCTGAACTCAGGCTGTAGATGCACCGTGTTATCATGACCGAGTTTTAAATAGTTTGAATAGCACCATCTAAGTTTGATCATTGGGAAAACAAATGTCTTCTACCTGTTTGAAGCCCAGTGAAACAACTTGAGTCTAACATGCAGAAACTGAGGGGATGGCAGGCACTGCAGGGTCATTGCTGATGCTAACCATGTTTGAACTGGTTGATGGACAAGATGCTGGAGCTCTCCCCGGTGAGCCAGACGTTCTCCTTGCTGCGGTTGCAAACAGCAGGAGGGAAGTTCTGACTGTTTGAGTGTCTGCAGCAAACAGCAGCTCAGATTACTCACCCCTCTTAAATCTCTGGGGGATGTGCTGGAGGCGGTGCTCCCTGGGGATTTCAGTGTGTCACGATGCATGGTGCGAGAAGGGACCCAGATGCAGTTTTTTAACTTCCAAAACAAGGTTTATTCCAAATAAAACAAGACAAAAACATAAAGCGCGGCAGAGCCGGATCAAAAATACTTAACTATGAAACAAGACTGTGAAAAAACAAAGGAACAGGACTATGAAGCAAAACCAGACTTATCTTTCTGTGACTCGGCATGACGTGGAAGCATGAAGGGATAGTGAGGATTCTGCAGTGACTGAAAGGAAACCAGAAGACTAAATACTGTGGAGGGAGTGATCAGTGAATGAGGTGCAGCTGTGAACAATTAACCAGGCGACCTGAGTGACCTGAGGTGGCAGGAAAAACAGGACTAGAACATAACTGAAACCATAATTAAACAAACTGTGACATAACATAAACTTCTATAGCCGACTGTGACACAGTGCCAATGTGGGCAATGATGGAGTGACCCAAAGGGGTGTGATTGTGGGGGACGGCCTCCCTGATCTCAACCTGAGTGGTTACAAAACACCATGTTTGAGCATAAGGTGATTCATAAATGGAACTGGTACCAGGCTGCAGAAGCTAAAACTCGGGTTCTGGTGAACTATTTGACAACCCAGAAAGGGAAAGCAGGGTCCATTACGGGTTGTGCTTGGCCTGGAGAACTGTTGACCCAAACTCAGGATAAGGAGCACTTTGATTGGTGTAAAGGCGCTCCTTTATTTCCTCCTTTATTTCTTCTTTTCTTCTTCTTCTCGAGTCAGTCAAAAAGAAACGAGACACGACAACTTCCTTTGTCTTTTAAAATGTTTACTTAAAACCAACAAAGCAAATTACAAGATCTGACGCACGGCCAGAAGACTGCGTTGCTTCCACCATGTTCTGACTCAAAAGACTAAAGTCAATTAGCCTACCGTAGTTAACGTTATATAATGACGTCACATCATAGAAATTAGAGCATAGAAACATTTTTTAACCTTTTACACATTACTAATTGTGTATTTTAAACCAACATACTCTAAACCTATAGAATTACAATGAAATTATCATCATTAATATTTAACGGTTTTTAACTTAAATTATTACTGCTTAACTAGCACTTACAATTGGGTCAGGATTTCCACCACTGGGGAGGGTCTGAGGACTCAGGAGGAGACTCATCCATCATCTTAGCAGAGGTGGCTGAGTTCAAGATGCTGAAGGCTCTGGATGGCTCTTCAATGCCTCATGGAGGTTTGGGACAACACCTGTGGGGTGGCAGACCAGGGTGGTGGTTCACATTTTAAGAAGGGGACCAGAGAGAGTTCCAATCATTCCTTCAATAAATGAATATCCTGAGCCTGACCAGACCACAACTTTGGCCTGATGCACAACAGGGGACATGGCAACCCTGGGGAAGGATTACGGAGATATGGGAACTGACTTTCATCCATCTACATGCTTTATTTCTCTGGTTCTACACACCTGCACTCAAAGGACAGACATCGGTATGTTTTTGCAGAAGCCCATTTGTAAATTTAAAGTTGTGCATTACACGGGACACTGGTCAGAAGGCACGTCACAGTACAGAGTTAAAAGCTTTAAGACAGCGCCTGCAGGCGTCTGGAAGAACAGTTCAGACTGTTGGGAGAAGGCTCTGAAGTTCAAAGGTTGAGGGATCGAGACTCATGACTGAATTCACTGATGTATGTTCATATGAAAAGTCTTATTCAACCAAGTATCATAAAGAAACATCTGTTATTTCCAACAAACCAAATCCTTTTTAAACAGATGGAGGGGGATCACACGAGCATCGTGCTAATCACCATCACTGACTGTCACTTGTACTGTATTTATATCAGGATGGTCCGAGGGATGATGTCACAGCGCAGTGTGAGTGCAGTTACCAAAAACTATGGAGCTCCTATCCAAAATAATCCAGCTGACCGGCCGGACTGACAAACAGGAAGTGGAAGAATGCATTCAGATTTAAAGGGGAGGAGGAAACAGACTGTTTGGTCCTGTAATCTTTCCATATCTGTGTTCTTATGGAACTGGTACCTACCTTTCACACTTTTGACCAATAAACCTTAATACGGTAGCTTCCTGCTCAAAGTTAAAGGTGTTGATTCACTCTTTTGTCTTCACTGTTGCATCATGGGTTTTTTCCTCATGTCACCAGCTTCTGGGCCTTTCTTCAGTTTTGTCCTTTTGAGTTGTTTGTTACAGCAAACTGAAATGGCAGCGAGTTTTAACTGCAGCTTTAACGGCCATCACCCAAAAAAGGGAGTTTTACTCTCAGTAGAAACCAGTTTAGTTTTAAACTGGTTTCTCTTTATTTAACACCCAGGTGGCAGAGTAGTTATTCTTTAGCTCCATCGGCAGCAGTAATGTGACCTTGAATTGCTCTGAAACAACAGGAGGTCACAGAGAAAACACAACAGAACAGGATCTCCATGGAGATGGGACATATTTGTCACCCGCCTGTCGTACGGACTCAGGGTTACACATTAGCTTTGGGCAGGACCAACAGCTATTGGTGTGTGGCAGAGCATGCCTGCACATGAGCACATTTCTGTAGATTCTCGCTAATACAATTTACAAGATTGGCTGAAAGGAACAATTCAAGATTACTGGGAAGGAAAACAACTTTGCCCACGTCACCATCGGCAACGAGTAAAAACACAAAGAAGGTGTTGTGTGCACGCTTAGCAACACCACTGCAGACCACGAAAACAAATCCACACAAGCATGAAACTCTTAATGCACTCGTATGCTACCAGGTGCCCCCCCAGCCTCAACCGGGAAAAGCTAAAAACTGCTCTCAGAATAACCAGGTAGAAACCCAGCGATGAATGGACATTATTATGTTACGGCTCAGGCTCCAACCATAACAATGGACACCACATCAGGGTTTAAGGTGATCGCTCAAATATTCATGAATGAAGAGAGAAAGAGATTAACCAGAGTTAAGGCTCAGCCCACAGCCACTGTGCTCGTCACTCTGCTAATTTTTAGGTTTTCCGGCTTTCTAAATATTCAGGTCATGCATTCATAGTTACGATTTTAAGTCAATCAGGACTGAGAATTCCTCAGGGGTAATCATAATCCTTTGGTAATCTCCTGCTTTGAATACTGCATGAGTCCAGTTGATCCATTTTTTGTGCTCATTCATCAATGTTTCAGCCTGCTGGAAGACTTTGCATTGGAAATTAACCCTCACCAAAGCGATGATGCAACAGTGATATGTGACAAAGGGCCATTCAGCTCACACTGGGGAGGTTAAAGAACTCAGGCTGCAAATGCACCATGTTATCATGACCCAGTTTTAATTTGAATACCACCATTTAAGTTTGATCCGTGGCCAAATAAATGTTTCTGCAGTTCAAATAGCTGAAGAGTCTTCAGCTTCAGCTGAAACTACTTGAGTCAAGCATGTAAAAACTGAAGGGCAGGCACCATTCACTCCTTCAAGCAGCAGAAACATGGTGAGGAAGGCTTTGTTATAGTTTAGATTCTGATAGAATCTACGCTTGTTTGGCTTTTAGTTACACAGATGATTTGTGATAAAGGTAATTAAACTTAGAGCAGCATTTTATCTACTCCGGGTAAAAAAAAGGGATTCATTAGGATCAGCTTTTGGACAGTTTTTAGCATTTTTTCAAAAGTTACTACAACCAAATGTGAACACACATCCTGTTTAAATGTAGATTCAGCGCAGTTTAAATTCAGCTTGGCTCAGTTAGGTGTCAGTGAATATTTCCTGTAACCTCTGTAACAACATGAAAATAACAGCAAAAGCTTGTGCTTTGCCTCATAGTCTGCTGTTTTCAGGGTTATTTCCTTTGCTGTGTCTTTGTTTGAACCAATGAACTCATCTCACATTTCTGATGACCTTCTCAGTATCTGATCACACTGCACATCTCATGCTTCGTGAACTCGCTTCTCCTCTTTGACAAGCCACAAATATGTAAGTCTTACATCAGAAATAGCTCAGGATCAGGCTTTGCCTTGTGTGTTTTCAGTCTTCGTTAATGAGAGGGTATACTTTGCCGCCATCTTGGTTTTTAATGAGGGGTATTTGACAGGTAAAAAGGGAAACTGAATGAATGAATGTGTTGTTACTGTCACAGTAAGTGGAAGGCTTCACATAGAGCAACCACTGTATTCATTTGAATTATACTGCTTTTTAAATGGCCTGATATTTCCACAGCCCCATATGTAATCAGCCACCATTAAAACTTAGTGTCCAAATTTCAAACATTTTGCATCCCATTTATCAAACTTTAGACTCGTGTATTTATTACATTTTGTTAGCTGAATATCATCTACAATGCAAATTGACAATGGTGACAAGTTAAAAGCTCAAATTGAACATAAATGTTGCCCCGTGGCTTAGTTTCGAGAAAAAGTAGTTGAACTGTCATGATGAACAGATATATTTAATTATTTCGAGCCTGACCTGAACGCATCACCACTTAACGTTCGCTCCCGCCAACAGGAAATTCAAACCGCCGTTAGCCCCGCCCCCACAACAGCAACTATAAAAGGCACCGGCTGCGCTGCTTCCTCATCAAACTGCTTCCGGAAACCGATACTTCAACGTCGGGAAAAAAGGAGGAAAAACTGCAAGAAAAATGGTGAGTAACGAGGGCCGAGTAGCTGTGTTCGAGATCGAAAAACATTAACACGAAGATGCGGGATTTTACTGCCGTTTTAAAAAGAGGAAGATTTTTATGGGAACTTTCATTTTTGTGTGAATAAATATTTAATGTTAACGTCAATTATATATAATGTAAGTTAAACGCAGTGAAAATAGCATTGGGTTTTGTTGCCTCTGCTTTTTGTTGGCTGACCGTGGTTCGTTTTGTGTCGAGGTGAACTGACTGCGTCGAACAAGGCCGAGCTTCTGGCGCAGTTTGAAATAAAAAATGCGGCGAAAAATCCCAATTTCACAGCGTACATGACTGCGTTTTAAACATTGTGACGCACCACTTGCATATTAACGGAATTAACGATAATCGCAGCTGCGCATCTGAACGCGTGACGGACCGTAATGTATGTTGTGGGACTGAAAATGAATTTAAAAGTAATAATGAGCGAGCTGGAAGGCGCCGTTGGATAAGGCGCTGCCTCTGAACGTTACAAAGCTGGGGGCGGGGAGGAGCTCCGCTTCCTGTGTGCGGTCACATTCTTCTATAATCTCCTCCCTGGTTGGTGTATTTTCCACTGATCCGCTGATGGGAGGCGCGAGCTGCCACGTGACTGAAAGGGCATGATTCATCAGGTCTGCAAAACGTGTCTGCCGGTATAACCCGCCAAGATGTCCTGGAAACGCATCGGGACGCCGTGAGGGCTTAAAACGCAGTACTTTCAGTGGGAAAAATAAACCTTTTTTGCAATTAAATGACTTGAACCAAGAGCACATGACTCCTAAACAACTGCAGATAATGCCACAAGACTAGAATCTATTAAATGAAACCAGTGACATCATAGATGTTACGTTTTCATCTCCTTTGAGCTCTTATTGAATAAAGCTGAAATGTTTGCTGTAATGTTAATGAGTTTCACTGAACTATTAAACGAGCTCCCATCAGTCCAGACTGCTCTTTACCTACAGAATGAGCTGGAATGAAGTGAGTGGCTGTGGAAATGCCTTCATTATGATCTCATGGTGCCGTTGTTGGATAATGCAGCTGTACACATAAACAGCTGCACATACTGGGCTTCAAGGCCGTGTCCAACCCATGTGTTTTTCTTTTTTTTCCCTCTCTGCAGCGTGAGTGTATTTCTATGCATGTCGGCCAGGCCGGCGCCCAGATGGGCAATGCATGCTGGGAGCTCTACTGCTTGGAGCACGGCATCCAGCCGGACGGGCAGATGCCCAGTGGCAAGACGATCGGTGGGGGAGACGACTCCTTCAACACCTTCTTCAGTGAGACCGGAGCTGGAAAACATGTTCCCAGAGCCGTCTTTGTGGACCTGGAGCCCACCGTCATTGGTAAGTTCTACTCTAGAAACTCCGGTTCTGGTGCTTTAGGCGCGATAACTCGACTGTATTGGGTTTTGCGGTCCAGTAGCGGTTTCCCACACCTGACATGGAGGTGGGGAAATCTCAGGGTTTCCAGTTAGTTTAGAGTTTCTGCATCTTTCAGTGAATAAAGCAGGAACTTTGATTGAAATGTGGAAAGACTATAAAGAGCTGCACCTGACGATGCTGAATCTGCTCCCTCCTCAGATGAAGTCCGTACAGGAACCTACCGACAGCTCTTCCACCCTGAGCAGCTGATCACCGGCAAAGAGGACGCAGCCAACAACTACGCCCGCGGCCACTACACCGTCGGCAAGGAGATCATCGACCTGGTTCTGGACAGGACCCGTAAACTGGTGAGCTGACTTGCACAGTGGGTTCTGCAGCTCTTTTAAACCAGGCTGAGCTTTAACAAAGTTCTGTCCCATCCAGGCTGACCAGTGCACAGGGCTGCAGGGTTTCCTCATCTTCCACTCCTTTGGCGGAGGAACTGGCTCCGGCTTCACCTCCCTGCTGATGGAGCGTCTCTCTGTGGACTACGGCAAGAAGTCCAAGCTGGAGTTTGCAGTTTATCCAGCTCCCCAGGTGTCCACAGCTGTGGTGGAGCCCTACAACTCCATCCTGACCACCCACACCACCCTGGAGCACTCGGACTGCGCCTTCATGGTGGACAACGAGGCCATCTACGACATCTGCCGCAGGAACCTGGACATCGACCGCCCCACCTACACCAATCTCAACCGGCTGATTGGCCAGATCGTGTCGTCCATCACCGCCTCCCTGCGCTTTGACGGCGCCTTGAACGTGGACCTGACGGAGTTCCAGACCAATCTGGTGCCCTACCCCCGCATCCACTTCCCTCTGGCCACCTACGCCCCGGTGATCTCGGCAGAGAAGGCCTACCATGAGCAGCTATCCGTGGCAGACATCACCAATGCCTGCTTTGAGCCAGCCAATCAGATGGTGAAATGTGACCCTCGCCACGGCAAGTACATGGCGTGCTGCCTGCTGTACAGAGGAGACGTGGTGCCCAAAGACGTCAACTCCGCCATCGCCACCATCAAGACCAAGCGCAGCATCCAGTTTGTGGACTGGTGCCCCACTGGCTTCAAGGTGGGCATCAACTACCAGCCCCCCACGGTGGTTCCTGGAGGAGACCTGGCCAAGGTGCAGAGGGCCGTGTGCATGCTGAGCAACACCACCGCCATCGCCGAGGCCTGGGCCCGTCTGGACCATAAGTTCGACCTGATGTACGCCAAGAGGGCCTTCGTCCACTGGTATGTGGGGGAGGGGATGGAGGAGGGCGAGTTCTCAGAGGCCAGAGAAGACATGGCTGCTCTGGAGAAGGATTACGAGGAGGTGGGAACCGACAGCCTGGGAGAGGAGGATGAAGGCGAGGAGTACTGAGTCTGAACCTCTGTCTGCAGTGTAGCTCCATCAAATCAAAGAAGTGTTGGCCTTCTCCCTGCAGCTCCATGTTTGTGTTGTTTCCTACAGTCGTTTCTGTCTCCATCTTAGCTCCCGGCGGCTGGGGACATTTTGTATTTGCTGAGATCATGCTGAAGGCAAACTGTCATTAGCCTGTAAACCTGACCGACTCGGGCGTTTCTGCTTTGTCTTCATGTCTGTTTGAATAAATCTGTCACCAGAAGTCATTTCTACTCTTTTTCTCTGGAGTTCTGACTAAAACCGTATGAATTTGTCTTGGTCAGCATATTAAAATAAGCTTTAAATCAGTATATTTCTCCATTAAAGGATCCTTTCAGAAGGATTAAACTTATTTAAACTCCTAAAACAGGCTGATCTTAAATGTCTCTGGCCCTCAGCTGGTAACTAAACAGCACTTCACAGAAGCTTAATTTCACTAACTTTGGCTGTATTTACATGAGCAGCAACGCTATTCTACTTCTGATGCGTTGGGAATGGCTCAGTTAACGATAAGCTGCCTTCTTTCTTCCTGCTCGGCACCAACCGGAGTCCTGAAGTTAAGGAAAAGGCTGGAGCAACCAGATCTTTAGAGCCCAGTAGGATGTTAAAGGGGAACTCATTTTAAGCCTTATTTCTGGCATGAAATACGTTCATCTGCTCACTGAGAACAGTTTGGTGAAAGTCGGCGTCCTTCGGAAGATATTTAGATAACTGGAGATCCATATAACGGAGTGAACGGGGCTTAGAGGATGCAGCCTCTAAATAAGGCATTATCTGTCTTTATTTCACCAATACTTTAAGAAGAATGAATGAATGAACGTGTGCTATAGCTCTGTTAGCTCATAGCTGCTGTTAGCTCATAGCTGCTGTTATGTGGCTACTTGCAGCTAAAGGAGAGCTAACGGAGGGATTTCTGCCCCGTTCACTCAGTTATATGGATCTCCAGTTATCTAAATATCTCCCGAAGGACGCAGACTTTCACCAAACTGTTCTCAGTGAGCAGATGAACGTATTTCATGCCAGAAATAAGGTCTAAAAACACTGGAGTTCCCCTTTAAGGTGCACGATTATGAGCTTTATTCAGGTTACAGTGATGTGAAAACGCTGTAAATGCGTCTCGACTCTGGAGAAATCCTGGCATCAGGCTCATACCCATCAGCACTGAAACCAGGTCTTTAAAGCACAGGAAGTCACAGAAGTCACCGAGTTGTTGCAGCACTTAAACACCAAAAGATTTATTTCTTTCTTTTTTTTTTCTTTTTTTTCACAGATACAAAATAGCTTTAGTTTTTTTTCCAGTTTAGTTTTGCTCGAGGTAAACGACAACAGAGACAGAATCATCTGAATGGCACACAGAGGAGGGCGAGTGAGGCTGTTTCTTTCCTGCAGGCGTTGGTCATGTGAGGAGGATGCTTCAGGTCCATCAAACCTGGAGATATTTCTACATCCGGCTTCCTCCAAAGCCAACAGCAGCACACATTTCAACAAACGCCAACCACAGAGGAAGAAAAGAAGCTTAAGGTGGGAGCACAGCGAGAGAAAAACCAGACAGTCGCTTCATTTGTGGTGCATTTACATGCAGTCTGACGCTTTGGGGAATCCATTATAGTACTTTTTAGATATATTCTGAACCCATTTCAATGATAACTTTTTCTCTAGAGTCCCTGAAGGTCATATCAATCCTCACACCCTTATTTTTTTCATTTGGCATCACCGTGGAGTTTGAGGGTTCGTCCGACAGCAGCAGCTGGTCGTCATGGCAGCTGCGGGTGCGTCACTGGGGCAGGGCTTTGAGGATGGCGTTCACCTCCTCGGCCACCGCTGTCAGCGCAAACTCAAACTGGTCCTGGAAACAACAAAGGCTGGGTTCAGCTTTAAAGGATGCGTTTGAGGTCAACTCTGAACCATCAAACTGCCCTGATGGACGCCACCTGGCTCCAGGGATTGTTTCTTTTTTTTTTAAAGATTGCTAAACGCACAAAAGGGCAAAACTGAACGGACTAAACAATGAGCAGGTGGCATCATGGGCCACGTTACACATGTGGCCAGAGGAATACCCAGATGGAAGCACCTGGAGGCCTGAAGTAACTCACCTGGAGGCTTATGACACCGATTCCTATGACTGAGTCCTGTTTCGAGTGGTGATGATGGAGCATCTCTGCCCAAACATCTCAGTGCTGAAGATGTGCTTTTGAAGTGTCTAAAGGGTGCAACTTGCTCCTCTACTTTAACTTCATTCCTGCTGTTGAGCTCCTCTGGCTGCCCTTAGCATCAGATCCAAGTCCCTGATGTTAGCTACAAAGAGCTTAATGGAGCGGCTCCATCTACTTGAATGCTCCTGCAAAGGCTTCTGTCCCAACTGGGTCCCTCCGTTGGTCCCAGGATTGTCGTCTAGCAGCTCCTACACCACGCCTAAGACAATCCAAACTCTGTTCATGTGTCGTCCCACGATGGTGGAATGACCTACCGAGCGCTACCAGAACAGGGGCGTCCCTGTCTATCTTCAAGAAGCTCCTGAAAACCCAGCTCTTCAGAGAGCATCTCCTATCCCAGCACTTACCTTGTACTTCCCTCCCCCCTCTATCTCTGCACTTTATCTTTCTGCACTTCCTTCTATGCCTGCACCCTATCTCTACTCTGTCCCCTCTGACAGAGTCGGACTCCTGGGTTCCTTCTATGGAGCTTATTGTTAGCTTTTTATAAAGCTGTTATATCTTCATTTGTAAGTGGCTTTGGATAAAAGCGTCTGATAAATACAGAAACATAAACTCTATGCTTGACCGAATAGTTCATAACACATTGTTCTGCAGTTATTTCAGTTTTACTCTGACTTTAAGGTCAATATTGAGAATCCTGGCACCCAAAAGAAAATCCTCGGTGCAAGTAGGACCCGAAAATTAGCCAAAATTCTACAAGAAAAGGTCACATTTTGTCTAAAAATGGATTTGTCAACCAACATTTCACAATGATGTGGTTGATGATGCGCCTTTGTGACAACATCTGCACTTGAATTAACCAAATAACTGCTAAAACGGGAATAATAAAGTCTTTCTGCACTTCCTTCTATGCCTGCACCCTATCTCTACTCTGTCCCCTCTGACAGAGTCGGACTCCTGGGTTCCTTCTATGGAGCTTATTGTTAGCTTTTTATAAAGCTGTTATATCTTCATTTGTAAGTGGCTTTGGATAAAAGCGTCTGATAAATACAGAAACAGAAACGGTTGCGTGTTCTCAGCGAGGGAAAGGTCTGTCCGGCCCCTCGTTTAAGATGGGAACCGTCAGTTAAACTGTCGGCTGCAGGCGAGTTTTAGGAGTCGCAGCTCGAATTCACCAGCTGTCTGGGTGCATCATGGCTTCTCTGCAGATGGTTCTGTGTCCCAGACCGTCCGGTTATAGAGAACCACCTCTGGTCCAAACTCACCTTGGTGCGCACCATCCCGGGCCTTTGGTCTCGGACGTGCTCCAGGGTCGCGGCGATGTCTATCTCCTTTACACCTGCAGGAAAACACCCGTAAAATCACGGAAATGCTCTGATTTCAATCAGGCTCATCCTGAGCTCAAATCCACAAAAGACAGCAGCCTCACCTTTGGCCATGCGGTTCAGAACCATGTCAATCAGGATGTAAGTCCCAGTCCGGCCTGTCCCGTCACTATGGAAACGAGAGAAAAATACAACGTGCACTGGTGCTTAGAGATAAATCCTGTGTGAACAGAGCAAAGTGAAACTAAACTGTCGTGTTTGGTGTGTTTTTGTCAATAAAGTTTGAATTAAGTGCTGAAAATAAGAACATAAACCTCAAAGGTTTTTAAAGCCATTTTAACTCTGAACTCAGCGGGATCAGTGTCATTAAACCATGATCTGAGGTGATGTGGAACATGCTCTTCCTTTATTTAGCTGCCTTAACTATTCGCTGCGAACAGCTGAGGATGGGACACATTTTGAAAAGTGTTGTTATGCTAAGTCTTACCTGCAGTGCACAATGATGGGGCAGGATCGTCCTCGGTAGCACTTGTTCACCTTCCTGAGTGCAGGAAAAAAGAAAGAAAAGACGATTACTGCTGGTTTATCCATTCATTTATCCATGAAGCTTTGGCCAAGAATCCTCACAGATGGCAGAGGAGCCAAAAGCTAAAGGAACCATAAGCTATTATCACGTTTAACGCGAGATAAGCGTCATTCTTACAGGACGAAGCAGAAAAACGTTGGACTTTTGTGAGATATTTGCATAAGTTAAACTCCAAAAACACACAGTTCACAGAGTAACTTCAGACATTTCCTGTTCTAACTAGAAACTCAGAAATATGAGACACTGAGTTACAATATCATGTCAAAGTTTAGGAGTTAATAACTCATCCTGCATCACAAAGTTATAATTTTGACTCATTTTATAGGTTAGTAGGTAAATTAATCTCAGTTCTGCAGCTTTCTGAAGCTCTTTCAGAGTTTTTCTTTGGACATTTTCTGCTTTTTCCCCTCATCTTCAGTCCTTGTTCCTGAGCATTTTCAGTGTTTTTTCTTTGTTCAGCCACTTAACTCTGACCTTTGAACCCTTCAGGCAGAAAAAAGGCTCCAAACTCAAGGGATGAACCAGTGTTGTGTCGACACAGAACAGACAACTTAGCAAAGAAGCCATTTTAAACTGGATCTTTAGGCACTTTGTCACAAAGACACATCATTTGTTCCCATTTCTTTAGCTGCATCTATGAAAAACAGCAAAGAAAACACAGTTTGACAGACAGAAAATAGGATTTCTGCAGCAACAAGGTGATTCCCAAAGAGCTATTAGCTGAAAACTTGGCATATCTCAGCATGGTGTGCAGTGTGTCCTTAAAACATTTGAGGAAACTGGACAAGTGGAGGACAAAAGAAGAAGAGTCAGGCCTAAAAAACTATCTCCAGCAGATGAACAGGATCTGAAAGTGATGTCCTTAAGAAAGAGGAAAAAATCCAGCTGTGACCTGACAGGACCTGAGAGATGCATCTGGACCTTCAGCTGATCCATCTACTGTTGGCCCAAGCCTCATCAGAAATGGTCTCCATGGAAGGGTGGCTGTCAAGAAGCCGTTCTTAAGGAAGGGAAACAGGGAGAAAAGGCTGAGCTGTGCCAAATGACACAAGAAGTGGACTGAAAATCAGTGGCAACAGGTCTTATGGAGGGATGAATCCTCCCCAGAGCCCGGACCTCAACATTATTGAAGCAGTGTGGGATCATCTGACAGAGAACGGAACAAAAGGCAGCCCACATCCAAAGAAGAGCTTTGGGATGTCCTTCAAGAAGCCTGGAGAACTATTCCTGAAGACTCCTTAAAGAAATGACAGAAAGCTGGTCTCAGAGGGTTCAGGCTGAGTTGGAGGATAAAGGAGCTCAGACCAGATATTCACTTTAAAGCTTGTGATTTAACTGTTTTTGCCTTATTTATTGTACTTTAATGTTTTTCATGTTTCAATGAACCTATTTCCTGTTTCCCTGGAACTATATGAATGAATGAATGTTGCAAACGTTGCACAGCACCGTGTATGTATGCATGGATTGATGTGGGGTGTTCGGCGATGGACCTCCTGCTGCAGCCACATCAGTCCATGATCATTTTTGTGACTATGCAACTGGACCCAGATTACTAGCTGCAAACCACAAGAATGACACAGACAGATATGTTGAGAATTAAACCAAAGGCCTTGCTGACCTCCATCGCACAGGGTGGGAGGAGGGGAGAAGGGAGGGGAGAAAGAGGAAGGAGTGGGGGGTGATGGTGGGAAGACTGGGGGATGGAAGTCAGGTCCATATGTATTCAGACTAAGTTTTCATCGAATACGTCGACTGTTAGCTTTAAATCAGTCGCATTTCAGACCTATTTTCTCGAGTCCTAAGCATCTGAACTCCTCTTTTTGATGTGTTCTGTCAGGCCTTCCCTGCTGGACCATGAAGCTCCATAGCAGCATCATTACTGAGCATCAAGTGCATCTCTGAACATGTCAGGATTCCTCGTCTGTTCATTGCTTTTTAAATATTCCCTCTGAGCTCCCTCCAGGTGGCTGAGCCGGGCCCCTCTGAGGGAAACTCAGTCTTTCACTCCCCAGATGCGTGAGCGCTGTAAACTGAAAGCTTCCCCTTTTGGCTCAGCTCCCTCTTTACCACAACATTACTGCTGATGAAGCCCTGGTCCAGTTGAACGGTTCTAAGCTCAGGCAGCCTGCAGCTGTGTGGATACGGCGTGTTTCCAACACAACAGCGGTCCTCTCCTCGCTCTCGCTGTGTTAACGTTACATTATCGGCACGTTTCTGATAAAGATGCAGGTCTCCAACTGTTTACCGAGGTTAATATATCCTAAATTAAAAAGATACTCGTGCATTACTACGAGTTACGCTGTGGTCCAAGGCCTTCCCTGAAAAGACGTGATGGGAACAGGGAGATGTTGCTATAAACCCTGTTTATACCTTTCAGCAGTGATGGAGCCTTTCCAGATGTGCAGGTTTCCAGTTCCAGAGGCACTAATGAGATTTATAAATCCTTACATCCCCCTTTCCTTTAATTTTACACTATATTATAGTGTAAAGATCATCTCTCTGTCTCTCTGAAGACATAAATCCCGGGTTTCTGTGTCTCTGACTGCTGTTTGCTGTGGATGAATAGAAGCTGCAGTACCTGCGGAAGTCCAGCAGGGGGCGCGTGGAGGTGGGGATGCCCTGTGCCGGCCAGCTGAGGAAGTGGAACTGCGTGAGCGTGCGAGTCTCCTGCGTCTGCACGTTCTTCAGGTAGAAACTGCGCACCAGAAAGTCGTTGCACCAGATGTGCTCCGACACCAAGTTGACCTGAAGGAATGACAGGAAGAACATGACGTCCCTGCGGCCGACTCACGAAGCTCAGGCACGGAAACACCTGCCTCATAGATGTGGTAGAGAGACGAGCCTTCATCGGGCCAGTAGCGGTCACACTGCTTCTGTCCATCTTCCACCAGAGCCGTCATCATCACGATGACGGTGCAGCCGTTCTCCCACACCATCTATGCAACAACAGCAGCGAATACTTTTCACTCTGCCAGCTACACCTGGAGCTTGGATTGGTTTCCATTCAGCATCACACTGACCTGCCAGAAGTCCGAGATGGTATGCGACAGGGGGCCCTGGGTGGCGATGTAGGCCGGCATCCGGGGGTCGTGCTCAATCTGCAGCCAGGAGAGAAACACACTCAGCACAAAGTCTGCAGCTGCAGCCCAAAACAGAGACTGGAGCCCAAAGAGTTCCTTCTGCAGTCTGGGAACAACAGAGACTTAATGCTCTGACAGGATCCCACAGTAAGCAGAACATTTGGCTTTGGTGTCGCCATCATGTGGAGCGTTTGAAGGCCACAGACTCACGATGGTGCTGGCGTTGATGTAGTCTGACCGTGAAGGGTTGATCTCGGCTTTCAGCTTCACCCTGGAGTGATCATCTGCAAAACAACAGCCTCGTTTAACCCTTCAAGTCCCACTTTTAGACCCCTGATGATGTTCTACGACGATCCCGCCTTACTGCATGTGTTTTCAGTGCAAACATTCATTTATTTTCTGGGTCAGAAATGAGTGATTCTTTTCAGCTTGTACTAAATAAAACGGTACATGATATATAAAATGTGCTTAAATCTGCTACAACTCCTCTATCAAGCGAACCAGTCGAGTTCTTACATGAATTGGGGCCATAAAAAGGTTTAAAAGAGTAAATGTGAAGGGTCCTGGGAGCAGAACCCTGAGCACTCACAGGGCACCGACTCGGGGCAGCGGTTCTTCTTGGTGTTGGCGTCGGTCTGAGCCACGGAGACGGCGCTGGGCTCGGCCTGGTAGGAGCACAGCGCCTCCCACTCCTTCATCAGACGGTCCTTGTTCCTCAGGTGGTCCTCCATGTAAGCCTTCACACACAAAGGTCACGCTACTGTTGTCAGGGGCAACGGTAAAACTGGTAAAAGTGGCTTATAGACTCTGGAATAAATACTTTGTTAACATGTGACACACCGTGGGGGAACATTTCTTCTTCTGGCTCCTTCTAAACCACATATGTCAAAGTCCGGTCCTGGAGGGCCGCCGTCCTGCAGGTTTTAGACGTTTCCCTGCTTCAACACACCTGATTCAGATTAAATGGATCCCTTCCAAAGATGGTTAAGTTCTGCAGAAACCTGCTGATGATGCATTGATCTGAATCAGGTGCACTGAAGCTGTCACAGTCTGCTATAGAAGTTTATGTTATGTCACAGTTAGTTTAATCATGGTTTCAGTTATGTTCTAGTCCTGTTTTTCCTGCCACCTCAGGTCACTCAGGTCGCCTGGTTAATTGTTCACAGCTGCACCTCATTCACTGATCACTCCCTCCACAGTATTTAGTCTTCTGGTTTCCTTTCAGTCACTGCAGAATCCTTACCTCACTATCCCTTCATGCTTCCACGAAAAAGATAAGTTTGATTGCCAGCCTCATAGCCGTTTAAGATAGCCTTAGTCAGTGTTTTCTCATAGCCTGGTTTTGTTAGTGTCTTTTTTTTTTATGTTAAGTATTTTTGATAATCCGGCTCCATCTCCCCGTTTTGGAAATAAACCTTTTGATTTTTTGGAAAAGAACTGCATGTGGGTCCCTTCTCGCACCACACATCGTGACAGAAGCAGGGAAACATCTAAAACCTGCAGGACCGGAGTTTGACATCCCTGCTTTAAACCATAAAACTGACACTTTAATGCATATTTTAATGTATTTGTGCAGCTTGACATCCCTCTGAATGAGGGATTAGTTTGTTCTGCGGTCCAAACACACGCCTCTATGATCTTCAGCCTTCGACTCATTACATATTAACTGTTTATATCATGAATAAAAGAAGTCTGCTGATGAGGCATCGATCTGATTCAGGTGAAGCAGGGAAGCATCTAAAACCTCCAGCGGCCCTCCAGGACCGGAGTTTGACATCCCTGCTCTAACCCAATGTTGAGTCAATCACTGCCACTAATTCAGCTGCCAGTGCATGGGGGGGGGGGTACTGACCAGTATCATGTGACCGGTGGAGATGTCCATGTTGGCCTGGGCCGGCTCCTCGCACCAGGACGGCGTGCTGCTGTGGGAGCTGGGACTGGGCTGGGCCCCATCGCTGAACTGGGACGACACGCTGCTCACCCTGGAGTCGGCCCCTCCTCCACCTCCGGCTGCACCCCCCACTCCTGCCCCACCTCCTCCTCCAGCCGCGCTGCCACCTGCTCCGCTGGCTCCTCCCACTGCGCCGAGGGCAGCGGCTTCCAGCCGTCCGAAGGCGCCTTTGGACGCCATGTGCTGGCGACACAGGTCCTGGTGAGCCACGCATCACATCGTTACACTGCTTTATTTAGCTTTTAACCACATATGTCAAAGTCCGGTCCTGGAGGGCCGCCGTCCTGCAGGTTTTAGACGTTTCCCTGCTTCAACACACCTGATTCAGACTAAATGGATCCCTTCCAAAGATGGTTAAGTTCTGCAGAAACCTGCTGATGATGCATTGATCTGAATCAGGTGAAGCAGGGAAACATCTAAAACCTGCCGGACCAGAGTTTGACATCCCTGTTTTAAACCATAAAACTGACACTTTAATGCATATTTTAATGTATTTGTGCAGCTCGACATCCCTCTGTGGGTCGGTCTGTGGGTCGGTCTGTGGGTCGGTCTGTGGGTCTGTCTGTGGGTCTGTGGCTCGGCGGGTCGGTCTGTCGGTCTGTGGGTCGGTCTGTGGGTCTGTCTGTGGGTCTGTGGGTCGGTCTGTGGGTCGGTCTGTGGGTCTGTGGGTCGGTCTGTGGGTCTGTGGGTCGGTCTGTGGGTCTGTGGGTCGGTCTGCGGGTCGGTCTGTGGGTCTGTCTGTGGGTCGGTCTGTCGGTCTGTGGGTCTGTCTGTGGGTCTGTGGCTCGGCGGGTCGGTCTGTGGGTCGGTCTGTGGGTCGGTCTGTGGGTCTGTGGGTCGGTCTGCGGGTCTGTCTGTGGGTCTGTGGCTCGGCGGGTCGGTCTGTGGGTCGGTCTGTGGGTCTGTGGGTCTGTGGGTCGGTCTGTGGGTCGGTCTGTGGGTCGGTCTGTGGGTCGGTCTGTGGGTCTGTGGGTCAGTCTGTGGGTCTGTGGGTCGGTCTGTGGGTCGGTCTGTGGGTCGGTCTGTGGGTCGGTCTGTGGGTCGGTCTGTGGGTCGGTCTGTGGGTCGGTCTGTGGGTCTGCGGGTCGGTCTGTGGGTCTGCGGGTCGGTCTGTGGGTCTGCGGGTCGGTCTGTGGGTCTGTGGGTCGGTCTGCGGGTCGGTCTGTGGTTCTGTGGGTCGGTCTGTGGGTCGGTCTGCGGGTCGGTCTGTGGGTCGGTCTGTGGGTCTGTGGGTCGGTCTGCGGGTCGGTCTGTGGGTCGGTCTGTGGGTCGGTCTGTGGGTCTGTGGGTCGGTCTGCGGGTCGGTCTGTGGTTCTGTGGGTCGGTCTGTGGGTCGGTCTGTGGGTCGGTCTGCGGGTCGGTCTGTGGGTCGGTCTGTGGGTCGGCGGGTCGGTCTGTGGGTCTGTCTGTGGGTCTGTGGGTTGGTCTGTGGGTCGGTCTGTGGGTCGGTCTGTGGGTCGGTCTGTGGGTCGGTCTGTGGGTCTGTCTGTGGGTCTGTCTGTGGGTCGATCTGTCTGTGGGTCGGTCTGTGGGTCGGTCTGCGGGTCGGTCTGCGGGTCGGTCTGCGGGTCGGTCTGTGGGTCGGTCTGTGGGTCGGTCTGTGGGTGGGTCTGTGGGTCTGCGGGTCGGTCTGCGGGTCGGTCTGCGGGTCGGTCTGTGGGTCGGTCTGTGGGTCGGTCTGTGGGTCGGTCTGCGGGTCGGTCTGTGGGTCGGTCTGTGGGTCGGTCTGTGGGTCTGTGGGTCGGTCTGTGGGTGGGTCTGTGGGTGGGTCTGTGGGTCGGTCTGCGGGTCGGTCTGTGGGTCGGTCTGTGGGTCTGTGGGTCGGTCTGTGGGTCGGTCTGCGGGTCGGTCTGCGGGTCGGTCTGCGGGTCGGTCTGCGGGTCGGTCTGTGGGTGGGTCTGTGGGTGGGTCTGTGGGTCTGTGGGTCGGTCTGCGGGTCGGTCTGCGGGTCGGTCTGTGGGTCGGCGGGTCGGTCTGTGGGTCGGCGGACTCCTCACCTGGTACTCCTGGTGACTGAAGCTGCCTCCCTCCGGTCCCAGGCCCAGCTTCTTCGCTGCCAGTCGGTGGGCGTGGTGACGCAGGCAGGCGATGGTCATGGCCGCCACCAGGATGCTGCCGATGCAGGCCATGGCCACCAGCGTTGCAAACGCCCAGCGGGAACGGGGCTGGACTCTGGTCGCCAGGGGCAACGACTGTGCTTCATTCTTCTGCGACACGCAGACAGAAATGAGGAAAGCTGAATTTAGAGAGCGAGGAAATGACAGGAAAACACGTGTTCCCTGGTTTCCCGGTGGGGTAAAAGCTCACCTCTCCGACTCCACCCTGCAGCACCTTCAGGCCCGTCTCAGACTGCAGGAAGTTCTTCTCTGCGACTGCAAACATTCAGCAGCCAACAGTAAAGCAGCTGCAGCGCTGAAGCAGAGCTCCTGTTGTTTCATCTCCCCTCCATTATCCTTTCTGTCCTTCCTTTTATTAAAACAATTCTTTTCCATCCGTCCTTCGCCATCTTTCCTCCCTTCTTTTTCCCATGATTCTCCTGCTTCTTCCTTCCTTCGTCTTAAACCTTCCCTTCTCCCTTTTCCACTTCCTTCCTCTGTGTCCCATCTCCTTCCCTACATCCTTCCTTCCTTCCTTCCTCTGTGTCCCCTCTCCTTCCCTACATCCTTCCTTCCTCTGTTTTCCATCTCCTTCCCTACATCCTTCCTTCCTTTCTCTGTGTCCCATCTCCTTCCCTACATCCTTCCTTCCTTCCTTCCTTCCTTCCTTCCTTCCTTCCTTCCTTCCTTCCTTCCTTCCTTCCTTCCTTCCTTCCTTCCTTCCTTCCTTCCTTCCTTCCTTCCTTCCTTCCTTCCTTCCTTCCCTACATCCTTCCTTCCTTCCTCCCTCTGTGTCCCCTCTCCTTCCCTACATCCTTCCTTCCTTCCTTCCTTCCTTCCTTCCTTCCTTCCATCCTTCCTTCCTTCCTTCCTTCCTTCCTTCCTTCCTTCCTTCCTTCCTTCCTTCCTTCCTTCCTTCCTCTCAGTCCTTCCTTCCTGTCCTTGCTTGCTCTTCTCTGTCTCCAGTCCTCTCTGGTGTCTTGTGTCCTGTTTGGGTTCGACTCTCCTCTTGTTCCTTCTTCTTCTGCGACTCTCAGACTATCACACTCTGCTCCCTTCTGCTCCTCAGCTGTTAACACATGAAAGTGGATAAAAACAACTCGCTGTACCTGCTTTATCAGCCACGTCTGCAGCCGTCTGGTTCTTGGGGTTGGGTCTGATCCTGAATGTGATGGCGGGTCCGACCACACTGCAGAGGATAGAACAGCAGAAGGGAGACAGGCGGTGGGTTTCCCAGAGGAACACAGCCCTGAACCCTGTGCTGCTGGCTGAATATCTCAGATTTCAGTCCCACCGAACCCTGTCACCTGCTTTATTTAGCTGCTATATTCCCGTTTCATCCTGATCTTGGTTTCTGGTGCTGATCGCCTTCTGTTCATTGTGTAATTCATACCATATCTTCCCTGGTTGCTCTTTGTTGGTTGATTGTATGTTTTTGTCATGTTCTGTTGGTTCTCAGTTCGTTCATCCACCCTCCAGCCAGACCTCTTAGTTTCAGTTTGGTAATTCTCTCACCTTTATGAAAGCCTCTGATTCCATCTGCTCGGCGTCACCTTCCTTAACCAAACTGCCTTAATCTGCCTTTGCCAAACCTACTACACAGTTTAATAAGAGTTTTCTTCCTTTTCTCACTTCACTGACGTGAGATTTTTATTCAGATTTGATCTCATTTTGCAGTTAGATTCCAGATTATTCTTCATTTAAATAAAAGTGTTTTATATGTGACTCTAGTTAACGGTGGGTGAAGCTTTTTACTCTATAAATCAGGTTTTTATTGCACAGAATAGTTTCTCTTTGCTCCTGTTTTCTGCTTTCCTCTCTTCCTTCCTTCCTTTTACCAGCCACACTCGTGACTTCCCTCCCACCCTCTTTCCCTTGTTGACATTTCACTCCGACATCTTTGCATCATTTCATTTGTGTAACTGTTGTTGTCATGTCTTTATGTGAAATCTTCCCTTTGTGGATAAACATAAAAACATAAAACATAAAAATAAACATAAAAATGAGCTCCTCAGCAGCACTTTATAGGTCCGGGGCTGTTGTTGGAGCAAAGAAAACAGCAGAGAATCAGAGCCTGAGGAGCTCAGATTAACCCCTGAAGCAGCAGCCAGCGGGTGGAGCTGTGTTGTCATGTGACGGGTGGAGCTGTGTTGTCATGTGACGGGTGGAGCTGTGTTGTCACGTGACGGGTGGAGCTGTGTTGTCATGTGACGGGTGGAGCTGTGTTGTCATGTGACGGGTGGAGCTGTGTTAACACGTGACGGGCGGAGCTGTGTTGTCATGTGACGGGTGGAGCTGTGTTGTCACGTGACGGGTGGAGTTGTGTTGTCATGTGACGGGTGGAGCTGTGTTAACACGTGACGGGCGGAGCTGTGTTGTCATGTGACGGGTGGAGCTGTGTTGTCACGTGACGGGCGGAGCTGTGTTGTCATGTGACGGGTGGAGCTGTGTTAACACGTGACGGGCGGAGCTGTGTTGTCATGTGACGGGTGGAGCTGTGTTGTCACGTGACGGGTGGAGTTGTGTTGTCACGTGACGGGTGGAGTTGTGTTGTCACGTGATGGGTGGAGTTGTGTTGTCATGTGACGGGCGGAGCTGTGTTGTCACGTGACGGGTGGAGCTGTGTTGTCACGTGACGGGTGGAGTTGTGTTGTCACGTGACGGGTGCAGCTGTGTTGTCACGTGACGGGTGGAGCTGTGTTGTCACGTGACGGGTGGAGTTGTGACGGGTGGAGTTGTGTTGTCACGTGACGGGTGGAGCTGTGTTGTCACGTGACGGGCGGAGCTGTGTTGTCATGTGACATGTAAAGGGTGGAGTTGTGTTGTCATGTGACGGGTGGAGTTGTGTTGTCACGTGACGGGCGGAGCTGTGTTGTCATGTGACATGTAAAGGGTGGAGTTGTGTTGTCATGTGACGGGTGGAGTTGTGACGGGTGGAGTTGTGTTGTCACGTGACGGGTGGAGTTGTGTTGTCACGTGACGGGCGGAGCTGTGTTGTCATGTGACGGGTGGAGCTGTGTTGTCATGTGACAGGTGGAGCTGTGTTGTCATGTGACAGGTGGAGTTGTGTTGTCACGTGACGGGCGGAGCTGTGTTGTCATGTGACATGTAAAGGGTGGAGTTGTGTTGTCATGTGACGGGTGGAGTTGTGTTGTCATGTGACATGTAAAGGGTGGAGTTGTGTTGTCATGTGACGGGTGGAGTTGTGACGGGTGGAGTTGTGTTGTCACGTGACGGGTGGAGTTGTGTTGTCACGTGACGGGTGGAGTTGTGTTGTCACGTGACGGGTGGAGTTGTGTTGTCACGTGACGGGCGGAGCTGTGTTGTCATGTGACGGGTGGAGCTGTGTTGTCATGTGACGGGTGCAGCTGTGTTGTCATGTGACGGGTGGAGTTTGTGTTGTCATGTGACGGGTGGAGTTTGTGTTGTCATGTGACGGGTGGAGCTGTGTTGTCATGTGACGGGTAGAGCTGTGTTGTCATGTGACGGGTGGAGCTTGTGTTGTCATGTGACGGGTGGAGCTGTGTTGTCATGTGACGGGTGGAGCTGTGTTGTCATGTGACGGGTGGAGCTGTGTTGTCACGTGACGGGTGCAGCTGTGTTGTCACGTGACGGGTGCAGCTGTGTTGTCACGTGACGGGTGGAGCTGTGTTGTCACGTGACGGGTGGAGCTGTGTTGTCGTGTGACGGGTGGAGCTGTGTTGTCATGTGACGGGTGGAGCTGTGTTGTCATGTGACGGGTGCAGCTGTGTTGTCATGTGACGGGTGGAGCTGTGTTGTCACGTGACGGGTGGAGCTGTGTTGTCACGTGACGGGTGGAGTTGTGTTATCACGTGACGGGTGGAGCTGTGTTGTCACGTGACGGGTGGAGCTGTGTTGTCAAGTGACGGGTGGAGCTGTGTTGTCGTGTGACGGGTGGAGCTGTGTTGTCGTGTGACGGGTGGAGCTGTGTTGTCGTGTGACGGGTGGAGCTGTGTTGTCGTGTGACGGGTGGAGCTGTGTTGTCGTGTGACGGGTGGAGCTGTGTTGTCGTGTGACGGGTGGAGCTGTGTTGTCGTGTGACGGGTGGAGCTGTGTTGTCATGTGACGGGTGGAGGCCGCAGCTGGCTTCCATCCTACCTGATGTTGATGAAGGAGCCGGTGGAGAGGCCCATCCTCTCTGACAGCAGCTCCAGCAGCCGCACCCCGTCGTTCAGACTGAGGAGGCTGCGGCGACACACACACACACACACACACACACGGACACGCACACACACAGACACACGCGCACGGACACACAAACAGTCATACATGCACACGCTTAAAGTCACACACACAGACTCAGGTGCTCAATCAGCAGAGGTGGAGGGAGCCGAGCGCCAGTCACACTTCCTGTCCTGACACTGTTTCCATGACGACACCGTCGGCCTGTCTGTCGGAGCCAATCAGCACTCGGTGTTAGTTTCTGATCGGCTGATAAGCGCCGACGTTCAGCAGCTTTTATTTCACTGGAACTTCCTCTCACTTTGTTTCCTTCTCGTCTTTCTTCCTTTTAGTTTCTGACACTTTTGCCCCATTTTCACCTTCCTCCTTTTTGCTCTTTCATCATTCTCCTTCATTTGGTTTTTTGCACATTTGGATCTTTTCCAATCTTTCTGTCCACCTTGTTTCTCTCCCTCCTTTTGTCATTCATGCCCTTTCATCCTTATCCTTCCTTTCCTTTTTGATTTATCCTAAACTCACATCCTCTCTTCTATTATCCTTCCATCTTACTCTCCCTCCTTGTTCCCTTTCACTCCAGCTCACTCCACACTCCTTTTGGTCTTCTTTTGCTCTTTATTATAACCACTTCACCATCTTTCCTCCCTTCCTCCCTCCCTCTCTCTCTCATCTCTACTCGTTTGTCTCATTCTTTCCTCTCATCGTCCATCCACTGCACCGTATTTCTTCTTCTCCTTCACTCTTCTTGTCAGGTGATGCATGCCATCTTCTCTGTAAGATGTCTCGTTTGTTGTTGTCGTTTTAAAAGATTTAACAGTCACAGTAAGAAACCTGAAATTAATTTCCCCTCCACGTCTCTTGACTTTCTTAATTTCCTAACACACACAGTCCGGTGACACAGATAAACACAGACAGTGAGACTCTACACGCATCATCCTGAGCAGGCATGGAGGAAAGCTGCTGTACCTCTGATTGGTCACAATGTAGCCGAACTCCTGCGCCTGACCCGCCGGCTTCTTCTGTCCCACTTTGTCCCGGTTCGCTGCATCAGTGGGCGTGGCCTCCTTCTGGGCTCCACCCATTTTCACAGTGGAGGGCGGAGCCTCCTCGGAGTCCATTTTATACATCATTGAACCCTCTGTGATCTGATAGATAAACACAAAGATGCCGTCTTTCCTTTTATTTTGGGGGTATTTATGGGGTTTTACACCAGATCGCATCCTGCTGTGCAGCCGTAACTGCTGCTTTTATATTCTTTTAGTCAACATGATCAATCAAACAAATTAGCAACCTGCTCACCTTCTTCCCTGCGGACACGTTGTTCCCGTATTCATCTGATTAGGAGACAAAAACAAAAGGATTCACGATGTTATTGTGCACGTGACTGTTAAATCTGCAAAGCACCTGCAGATCCTGACGTCATGACAGCAGTAAGGAGGTGAAGAAGCAGTAAGAGATAAAGGAGAAGCGAGCACACCGACCTTTGCTCTGTTTGTGGGCGTAGGAGGAGCTGTCCATCTGCAGCTGCTTCAGAGCGGCCGGCAGGTTTTCCTTCTGCTCGGGGGACAAATCCTTCACACTGAGGCCGTAGTGGTCGAGCAACAGAGCCAATCTCTGCAGGGAGCGCTCTGAAAACAGCACAGAATAGATGGAAGCAATCAGTCAAACCAGGTTTTATTCATGGATAGAAACAGACAACAGAAAGACTAAATATTACAGATGTGAATCACAGGAAATGATGGGGGAAAATGACCAAAAACTGAACAAAATGACACCCGAGAAACGACAAAACGACGATGGACACGGGGAGAAAACATTACTGCGATGACTAAAGAAACATTTACTAATAATAATTCCTAATAGAACAATATCACAAAATGACAAAAAAAGGATCGAACATGAAACAATATAAAAGGCAAATAAATGAACTAATGAGAAATAATCCCACACAAAAGAATATGTGGTGAAAGAAAAAGATTCAATCAAGGAGACTTAGGGCAAGAAAACTCAAAATGTCAACATGAAATGTGTCATAAAAGATGCAAAATGACCAAAAAAAAAAGTGAACCACAGAAACAATGACACAAAGATATATAAAAAGGAAACAAATGGCAAAAAAACTAACAAAAAGATAAAAAGGTTTAAAGAAAAGAACAAAAAAGTACTTAACAAACACCAGAGTTCCACAAAATGACCAACAATGAACCATGAAGGAACCTAAAAATAACCACAGAAGAAGAAAGTTACCGTCCAGTCCTGACAGGACGTCGGACTCCTTCTGCTCCTTCTTCTTCGCCTGCTGCTCACCGAGCTGCGTTACCTGGGAAACGTAGTCCTCGCCATAGTCCAGTGGGAAGTCCAGCTCCGGGAAGAAGGAGGAGGAGGAGGAGGAGGAGGACAGTGAGGAAGGGAAGCCTGCCGGAGATGCCGCCCCGCTGCTGCGGGACCGGGGCTCGGAGGAAGAGGAGGAGGAGGAGGAGGAGGAGGAGGAGGACAGTGAGGAAGGGAAGCCTGCCGGCGAAGCCGCCCCGCTGCTGCGGGACCGGGGCTCGGAGGAAGAGGAGGAGGAGGAGGACGGGGCGGTGAGTAACAGCGACACCAGGTCCTGGAGGAGCTGGCGGTCTCGATCCAGAGAGTTTCCTCGAGATCTGGAGCGAGGGAAGGTTGGATTGTCGTCCAGGGAGTTGAGGGAGCGCTCCTCCTCGTCCTGGTAGCCGTACTGCTGCTGCAACAAACCCACACAAAACTGACGTCTGCGTCCGCCGAGCTGCAGGAAAACACAACCGAACCTCTGTGGCTTCAGAAAGGGGGACGGCTCCTACCTTGTGGTAGGCATATGGGTCAAGCAGGGGCGTCTGCATGTGGACCGAGGACCGAGGCGGGTCGAGGACCATGTAGTCCACGTACTGCTGCATCATCTCAGCATCAGCTGGATCTTCATAGCCCCGAACCCTCTGAGAGCCGGGGCCCGGAGGCCTGGACCTGAGGAACACGCTGTTCAGTTATTTCAAAGGACCCGGCCTGAGGAGAGGAGGAAACCGGCATCATCTTACTGTTTGGGTGGCTTCTCTTGAAGTCTGGACCCGACCGTGGGAACGTTGCTCAGCTCTCGGCCGATGATCGCCTGGGTGACGTCATCCTTCCAGGTCAGACCTGAACACAGAAGCAACCGGTTCAAAGCTGGTCTTTCAGGCCAAGCTCAGCTGTGCCGCTGTGTTGGAGGCTCACCCTGCACCATCAGGTCTTTGAGAAGTCCCTGGAACTTGTGAAGGATGGGCACGGACACCTGGTACTGGACGGGGTCCTGGTGAGGAGCCTGGCACCGCCCGAACAAACCATCTGCACAGAAAGATGGAGGATGCTGATCTGCAGAACTGGCGTTAAAACAGGCGTTAAAGAAGCTGGTGCTAAAACAGTTCTGCAATCCAGAAACCCGACCCAAGACGGGCAGTGCAGACAGTACAAAGACATTTAAGTTTTATCTGCTTAATTTAAGTTCAGGCAACACATTTACAAAAAGGATCACATGTTAAAATCAGGAGAGATCACATTTCTTCTTCTTAAATCCTTCTTCCCACATATGAAGCTCTGAAAAATGTCTTAGTTCCAGAACACCAGGCTGGAACTTTTTGCTCGGTTTACTTGTGGTTCACAGAATTTCAAAGAATTTCTGGATCAAAAATGGGAAACGGAGCTTTCGGGCTCTTTTCAGGCTCTCTTTCTGGACTCTTTTCAGGTACTTTTTCTGGACTCTTTTCAGACACTTTTCAGGCTCTTTCTCGGGCTCTTTTTGGGCTCTTTTCAGGCTCTCTTTTCGGGCTCTTTGTCTGGGCTCTTTTCGGGCTCTTTTCAGGCTCTTTTCGGGCTCTTTTCAGGCTCTTTTTTGGGCTCTTTTCGGGCTCTTTTCGGGCTCTTTTCAGGCTCTTTTCGGGCTCTTTTTTGGGCTCTTTTCAGACTCTCTTTTCGGGCTCTTTTCAGGCTCTTTTCGGGCTCTTTTCAGGCTCTCTTTTCGGGCTCTTTTCAGGCTCTTTTTCTGGGCTCTTTTCAGGCTCTTTTCAGGCTCTTTTTTGGGCTCTTTTCAGGCACTTTTCGGGCTCTTTTCAGGCTCTTTTTCTGGGCTCTTTTCAGGCTCTCTTTCTGGACTCTTTTCAGGTACTTTTTCTGGACTCTTTTCAGGCTCTTTCTCGGGCTCTTTTTGGGCTCTTTTCAGGCTCTCTTTTCGGGCTCTTTGTCTGGGCTCTTTTCGGGCTCTTTTCAGGCTCTTTTTTGGGCTCTTTTCGGGCTCTTTTCAGGCTCTTTTCGGGCTCTTTTTCGGACTCTTTTCAGGCTCTTTTCGGGCTCTTTTCAGGCTCTCTTTTCAGGCTCTTTTCAGGCTCTTTTTCTGGGCTCTTTTCAGGCACTTTTCAGGCTCTTTTTTGGGCTCTTTGTCTGGGCTCTTTTCAGGCTCTTTTTCTGGGCTCTTTTCAGGCACTTTTCGGGCTCTTTTCAGGCTCTTTTCAGGCACTTTTCAGGCTCTTTTCAGGCACTTTTCAGGCTCTTTCTTGGGCTCTTTTCAGGCTCTTCGTCTGTAGAACCAGCTGCTGGTTTGTGAATAAATTATCAGGAGAAAACAGATCTAAGATTGGATGAAATTTAGTCTCCAACATATTCTGAGGCTTAACTGTCACAGTTTGAGTTTCCCTGAGATTCGGACCCAAAGAACCAGAACCTGAAAAACTGACAGAAGTGACCAAAAGAACCGGGTTTATCGATCTAAAATGGGAAACCAGAACATCCGAAACCACACGAACTCTGACAGAACCCTGAGAATCCATCTCTGAAAGCTCCTGTTTGGGGTCAAAGCCTCCAACCTGCCTCCAACCTGCCTCCAACCTGCCTCCATCCTGCCTCCAACCTGCCTCCATCCTGCCTCCATCCTGCCTCCAACCTGCTTCCAATCTGCCTCCAACCTGCCTCCATCCTGCCTCCATCTTGCCTCCAACCTGCCTCCAACCTGCTTCCAATCTGCTTCCAATCTGCCTCCAACCTGCCTCCAACCTGCCTCCATCCTGCCTCCAACCTGCTTCCATTCTGCCTCCAACCTGTTTCCAGCCTGCCTCCAACCTGCCTCCATCCTGTCTCCATCCTGCCTCCATCCTGCCTCCACCCTGCCTCCATCCTGCCTCCAACCTGCCTCCATCCTGCCTCCATCCTGCCTCCAACCTGCCTCCATCCTGCCTCCAACCTGCCTCCATCCTGCCTCCATCCTGCCTCCAACCTGCCTCCAACCTGCCTCCATCCTGCCTCCAACCTGCCTCCATCCTGCCTCCATCCTGCCTCCAACCTGCCTCCATCCTGCCTCCAACCTGCCTCCAACCTGCCTCCATCCTGCCTCCATCTTGCCTCCAACCTGCCTCAATCCTGCCTCCATCCTGCCTCCATCCTGCCTCCAACCTGCCTCCATCCTGCCTCCAACCTGCCTCCAACCTGCCTCCATCCTGCCTCCAACCTCCCTCCATCCTGCCTCCAACCTGCCTCCAACCTCCCTCCATCCTGCCTCCAACCTGCCTCCAACCTCCCTCCATCCTGCCTCCAACCTGCCTCCAACCTGCCTCCATCCTGCCTCAATCCTGCATCCATCCTGCCTCAATCCTGCCTCCATCCTGCCTCCAACCTGCCTCCATCCTGCCTCCATCCTGCCTCCAACCTGCCTCCAACCTGCCTCCAACCTGCCTCCATCCTGCCTCCAACCTCCCTCCATCCTGCCTCCATCCTGCCTCCAACCTGCCTCCAACCTGCCTCCAACCCGCCTCCATCCTGCCTCCATCCTGCATCCATCCTGCCTCCATCCTGCCTCCATCCTGCCTCCAACCTGCCTCCATCCTGCCTCCAACCTCCCTCCATCCTGCCTCCAACCTGCCTCCAACCTCCCTCCATCCTGCCTCCAACCTGCCTCCAACCTCCCTCCATCCTGCCTCCAACCTGCCTCCAACCTCCCTCCATCCTGCCTCCAACCTGCCTCCAACCTGCCTCCAACCTGCCTCCAACCTGCCTCCATCCTGCCTCCATCCTTCCTCCAACCTGCCTCCATCCTGCCTCCAACCTGCCTCCAACCTGCCTCCATCCTGCCTCCATCCTTCCTCCAACCTGCCTCCAACCTGCCTCCATCCTGCCTCCAACCTGCCTCCATCCTGCCTCCAACCTCCCTCCATCCTGCCTCCAACCTGCCTCCTTCCAGCGGACATCAGAAAGTGGAAAAACACGGGTGGGCCGTGCTTGCTGTTGCCATGGAGACGTAAAGATACTGAAAGATGGAAAATGCTTCTCTTTTCATTCCGAGGACCTTTCACATCAGTTAGTCCGTTTGTGTCTTCTCTAACATACGAGTGTTCACTGAAGCTGCTGTCTGCCTGTGCACGTGCACGTGTGTGCGTGCGTGTGCGTATTGAGCTCTCAGGGCTTCCGTACCTGAAAAACAATCGGTCTTTCACAAAGCTGGAAAGAAGAGAAACACACAATAATGTGCACGTCTGCAGAGTGGGAGTGCATGAGCACTCTCACATGCACGCGCACACACACACAGTGCAGGTGTGTGTGGGGCCACGGTGAGTCATCACCTCCGTCTTCCCTCCACCTCCCATCAGACACATGAGGGAGACACATGGTCGTCAGGCAAGTGATGTCACTGTTGTCACGGAGACGGCGAGCACAAGCTGCGATTGGCTGAGAGCGACTGACGGAGGGAGCCCTTGTTTACGTTGCTCTCGCCCCTCCTCTCTCCTCGCCTCCCTGCTGCCGTGACGACGCTCTCACGCGGAGGTGACGTCTGCAGCGCAGTTCATTACCTGCTTTAACGCAGATTACAGACGTTCAAAGACGCCATTTCTTTCACTGAGTCCGAGTGCGTGCTTTTTACTAAATTACTCCTGTATTAAAAAAAAACAATTAAAGACATTTAGACAAAATATTGATGTTTAAGGACACGAAACAGGATTTTTCTGCACTGCACAGCAAAAACTGGACTTTTTTAAAGCCACTTAACTCTGATCTATGAATCATTAAAGCAGAAACACAGATAAAAAACAAAGAAAACAGTTTGAAGTGTCAAGTGTCAGGCCTAAAAAACTACCTTTGAATAAATGCTTTGCTAGTTATTAACATGTTAGTTGTAGTCATTTCCCTGATTACTAATTGATTTAGAAATGCATAGTTTATGAAACTGATTCATTTCTACATTTTACATCAGAATATCCTGGTGACCACAGACTGAGCTAAATATCTGAATCAGATATTCCAGAGGTTCCAGGCTGAGGTTCCAGGCTGAGGTTCCAGGCTGAGGTTCCAGGCTGATGTTCCAGGCTGATGTTCCAGAGCTTCCAGGCTGATGTTCCAGAGCTTCCAGGCTGATGTTCCAGAGCTTCCAGGCTGATGTTCCAGGCTGATGTTCCAGAGCTTCCAGGCTGATGTTCCAGAGCTTCCAGGCTGATGTTCCACAGCTTCCAGGCTGATGTTCCAGAGCTTCCAGGCTGATGTTCCAGAGCTTCCAGGCTGATGTTCCAGAGCTTCCAGGCTGGTGTTCCAGAGCTTCCAGGCTGATGTTCCAGAGGTTCCAGGCTGATGTTCCAGAGCTTCCAGGCTGATGTTCCAGAGCTTCCAGGCTGATGTTCCAGAGCTTCCAGGCTGGTGTTCCAGAGCTTCCAGGCTGATGTTCCAGAGCTTCCAGGCTGATGTTCCAGAGCTTCCAGGCTGATGTTCCAGGCTGATGTTCCAGGCTGATGTTCCAGAGCTTCCAGGCTGATGTTCCAGAGCTTCCAGGCTGATGTTCCAGAGCTTCCAGGCTGGTGTTCCAGAGCTTCCAGGCTGATGTTCCAGAGCTTCCAGGCTGATGTTCCAGAGCTTCCAGGCTGATGTTCCACAGCTTCCAGGCTGGTGTTCCAGAGCTTCCAGGCTGATGTTCCACAGCTTCCAGGCTGATGTTCCAGAGCTTCCAGGCTGATGTTCCAGAGCTTCCAGGCTGGTGTTCCAGAGCTTCCAGGCTGGTGTTCCAGAGCTTCCAGGCTGATGTTCCAGAGCTTCCAGGCTGGTGTTCCAGAGCTTCCAGGCTGGTGTTCCAGAGCTTCCAGGCTGATGTTCCACAGCTTCCAGGCTGATGTTCCACAGCTTCCAGGCTGGTGTTCCAGAGCTTCCAGGCTGATGTTCCAGAGCTTCCATGCTGATGTTCCAGAGCTTCCAGGCTGATGTTCCACAGCTTCCAGGCTGATGTTCCACAGCTTCCAGGCTGATGTTCCAGAGCTTCCAGGCTGATGTTCCAGAGCTTCCAGGCTGATGTTCCAGAGCTTCCAGGCTGATGTTTCAGAGCTTCCAGGCTGATGTTCCAGAGCTTCCAGGCTGATGTTCCAGAGCTTCCAGGCTGGTGTTCCAGAGCTTCCAGGCTGGTGTTCCAGAGCTTCCAGGCTGATGTTCCAGAGCTTCCAGGCTGGTGTTCCAGAGCTTCCAGGCTGGTGTTCCAGAGCTTCCAGGCTGATGTTCCACAGCTTCCAGGCTGATGTTCCACAGCTTCCAGGCTGGTGTTCCAGAGCTTCCAGGCTGATGTTCCAGAGCTTCCATGCTGATGTTCCAGAGCTTCCAGGCTGATGTTCCACAGCTTCCAGGCTGATGTTCCACAGCTTCCAGGCTGGTGTTCCAGAGCTTCCAGGCTGATGTTCCAGAGCTTCCAGGCTGATGTTCCAGAGCTTCCAGGCTGATGTTCCAGAGCTTCCAGGCTGATGTTCCACAGCTTCCAGGCTGATGTTCCAGAGCTTCCAGGCTGATGTTCCACAGCTTCTAGGCTGATGTTCCAGAGCTTCCAGGCTGATGTTTCAGAGCTTCCAGGCTGATGTTCCAGAGCTTCCAGGCTGATGTTCCAGAGCTTCCAGGCTGGTGTTCCAGAGGTTCCAGGCTGATGTTCCAGAGCTTCCAGGCTGATGTTCCAGAGGTTCCAGGCTGATGTTCCAGAGCTTCCAGGCTGATGTTCCACAGCTTCCAGGCTGATGTTCCAGAGCTTCCAGGCTGATGTTCCACAGCTTCCAGGCTGGTGTTCCAGAGCTTCCAGGCTGATGTTCCACAGCTTCCAGGCTGATGTTCCAGAGGTTCCAGGCTGATGTTCCAGAGCTTCCAGGCTGATGTTCCAGAGGTTCCAGGCTGATGTTCCAGAGGTTCCAGGCTGGTGTTCCAGAGCTTCCAGGCTGATGTTCCAGAGCTTCCAGGCTGATGTTCCAGAGCTTCCAGGCTGATGTTCCAGAGCTTCCAGGCTGATGTTCCAGAGCTTCCAGGCTGATGTTCCACAGCTTCCAGGCTGATGTTCCAGAGCTTCCAGGCTGATGTTCCACAGCTTCCAGGCTGATGTTCCACAGCTTCCAGGCTGATGTTCCAGAGCTTCCAGGCTGATGTTCCAGGCTGATGTTCCAGGCTGATGTTCCAGAGCTTCCGGGCTGATGTTCCAGAGCTTCCAGGCTGATGTTCCAGAGCTTCCAGGCTGGTGTTCCAGAGCTTCCAGGCTGATGTTCCAGAGGTTCCAGGCTGATGTTCCAGAGCTTCCAGGCTGATGTTCCAGAGCTTCCAGGCTGATGTTCCAGAGCTTCCAGGCTGATGTTCCACAGCTTCCAGGCTGATGTTCCAGAGCTTCCAGGCTGATGTTCCAGAGCTTCCAGGCTGGTGTTCCAGAGCTTCCAGGCTGATGTTCCAGAGGTTCCAGGCTGATGTTCCAGAGCTTCCAGGCTGATGTTCCAGAGCTTCCAGGCTGATGTTCCAGAGCTTCCAGGCTGGTGTTCCAGAGCTTCCAGGCTGATGTTCCAGAGCTTCCAGGCTGATGTTCCAGAGCTTCCAGGCTGATGTTCCAGGCTGATGTTCCAGGCTGATGTTCCAGAGCTTCCAGGCTGATGTTCCAGAGCTTCCAGGCTGGTGTTCCAGAGCTTCCAGGCTGATGTTCCAGAGCTTCCAGGCTGGTGTTCCAGAGCTTCCAGGCTGGTGTTCCAGAGCTTCCAGGCTGGTGTTCCAGAGCTTCCAGGCTGATGTTCCACAGCTTCCAGGCTGATGTTCCACAGCTTCCAGGCTGATGTTCCAGAGCTTCCATGCTGATGTTCCAGAGCTTCCAGGCTGATGTTCCACAGCTTCCAGGCTGATGTTCCACAGCTTCCAGGCTGATGTTCCACAGCTTCCAGGCTGATGTTCCAGAGCTTCCAGGCTGATGTTCCAGAGCTTCCAGGCTGATGTTCCAGAGCTTCCAGGCTGATGTTCCACAGCTTCCAGGCTGATGTTCCACAGCTTCCAGGCTGATGTTCCAGAGCTTCCAGGCTGATGTTCCACAGCTTCTAGGCTGATGTTCCAGAGCTTCCAGGCTGATGTTTCAGAGCTTCCAGGCTGATGTTCCAGAGCTTCCAGGCTGGTGTTCCAGAGCTTCCAGGCTGATGTTCCAGAGCTTCCAGGCTGATGTTCCAGAGGTTCCAGGCTGATGTTCCAGAGCTTCCAGGCTGATGTTCCAGAGCTTCCAGGCTGATGTTCCACAGCTTCCAGGCTGATGTTCCAGAGCTTCCAGGCTGATGTTCCACAGCTTCCAGGCTGATGTTCCAGAGCTTCCAGGCTGATGTTCCAGAGCTTCCAGGCTGGTGTTCCAGAGCTTCCAGGCTGGTGTTCCAGAGCTTCCAGGCTGATGTTCCAGAGCTTCCAGGCTGGTGTTCCAGAGCTTCCAGGCTGGTGTTCCAGAGCTTCCAGGCTGATGTTCCACAGCTTCCAGGCTGATGTTCCACAGCTTCCAGGCTGGTGTTCCAGAGCTTCCAGGCTGATGTTCCAGAGCTTCCATGCTGATGTTCCAGAGCTTCCAGGCTGATGTTCCACAGCTTCCAGGCTGATGTTCCACAGCTTCCAGGCTGGTGTTCCAGAGCTTCCAGGCTGATGTTCCAGAGCTTCCAGGCTGATGTTCCAGAGCTTCCAGGCTGATGTTCCAGAGCTTCCAGGCTGATGTTCCACAGCTTCCAGGCTGATGTTCCAGAGCTTCCAGGCTGATGTTCCACAGCTTCTAGGCTGATGTTCCAGAGCTTCCAGGCTGATGTTTCAGAGCTTCCAGGCTGATGTTCCAGAGCTTCCAGGCTGATGTTCCAGAGCTTCCAGGCTGGTGTTCCAGAGGTTCCAGGCTGATGTTCCAGAGCTTCCAGGCTGATGTTCCAGAGGTTCCAGGCTGATGTTCCAGAGCTTCCAGGCTGATGTTCCACAGCTTCCAGGCTGATGTTCCAGAGCTTCCAGGCTGATGTTCCACAGCTTCCAGGCTGGTGTTCCAGAGCTTCCAGGCTGATGTTCCACAGCTTCCAGGCTGATGTTCCAGAGCTTCCAGGCTGATGTTCCAGAGCTTCCAGGCTGATGTTCCAGAGGTTCCAGGCTGATGTTCCAGAGCTTCCAGGCTGGTGTTCCAGAGGTTCCAGGCTGATGTTCCAGAGCTTCCAGGCTGATGTTCCAGAGCTTCCAGGCTGATGTTCCAGAGCTTCCAGGCTGATGTTCCAGAGCTTCCAGGCTGATGTTCCACAGCTTCCAGGCTGATGTTCCAGAGCTTCCAGGCTGATGTTCCAGGCTGATGTTCCAGGCTGATGTTCCAGAGCTTCCGGGCTGATGTTCCAGAGCTTCCGGGCTGATGTTCCAGAGGTTCCAGGCTGATGTTCCAGAGCTTCCAGGCTGATGTTCCAGAGCTTCCAGGCTGATGTTCCAGAGCTTCCAGGCTGATGTTCCACAGCTTCCAGGCTGATGTTCCAGAGCTTCCAGGCTGATGTTCCAGAGCTTCCAGGCTGATGTTCCAGAGCTTCCAGGCTGGTGTTCCAGAGCTTCCAGGCTGATGTTCCAGAGGTTCCAGGCTGATGTTCCAGAGCTTCCAGGCTGATGTTCCAGAGCTTCCAGGCTGATGTTCCAGAGCTTCCAGGCTGGTGTTCCAGAGCTTCCAGGCTGATGTTCCAGAGCTTCCAGGCTGATGTTCCAGAGCTTCCAGGCTGATGTTCCAGAGCTTCCAGGCTGATGTTCCAGAGCTTCCAGGCTGATGTTCCAGGCTGATGTTCCAGGCTGATGTTCCAGAGCTTCCAGGCTGATGTTCCAGAGCTTCCAGGCTGATGTTCCAGAGCCTCCAGGCTTATGTTTCAGAGCTTCCAGGCTGATGTTCCAGAGCTTCCAGGCTGATGTTTTATGCTGATGTTTCAGAGCTTCCAGGCTGATGTTCCAGAGCTTCCAGGCTGATGTTCCACAGCTTCCAGGCTGGTGTTCCAGAGCTTCCAGGCTGATGTTCCACAGCTTCCAGGCTGATGTTCCAGAGGTTCCAGGCTGATGTTCCAGAGCTTCCAGGCTGATGTTCCAGAGGTTCCAGGCTGATGTTCCAGAGGTTCCAGGCTGGTGTTCCAGAGCTTCCAGGCTGATGTTCCAGAGCTTCCAGGCTGATGTTCCAGAGCTTCCAGGCTGATGTTCCAGAGCTTCCAGGCTGATGTTCCAGAGCTTCCAGGCTGATGTTCCACAGCTTCCAGGCTGATGTTCCAGAGCTTCCAGGCTGATGTTCCACAGCTTCCAGGCTGATGTTCCACAGCTTCCAGGCTGATGTTCCAGAGCTTCCAGGCTGATGTTCCAGGCTGATGTTCCAGGCTGATGTTCCAGAGCTTCCGGGCTGATGTTCCAGAGCTTCCAGGCTGATGTTCCAGAGCTTCCAGGCTGGTGTTCCAGAGCTTCCAGGCTGATGTTCCAGAGGTTCCAGGCTGATGTTCCAGAGCTTCCAGGCTGATGTTCCAGAGCTTCCAGGCTGATGTTCCAGAGCTTCCAGGCTGATGTTCCACAGCTTCCAGGCTGATGTTCCAGAGCTTCCAGGCTGATGTTCCAGAGCTTCCAGGCTGATGTTCCAGAGCTTCCAGGCTGGTGTTCCAGAGCTTCCAGGCTGATGTTCCAGAGGTTCCAGGCTGATGTTCCAGAGCTTCCAGGCTGATGTTCCAGAGCTTCCAGGCTGATGTTCCAGAGCTTCCAGGCTGGTGTTCCAGAGCTTCCAGGCTGATGTTCCAGAGCTTCCAGGCTGATGTTCCAGAGCTTCCAGGCTGATGTTCCAGGCTGATGTTCCAGGCTGATGTTCCAGAGCTTCCAGGCTGATGTTCCAGAGCTTCCAGGCTGGTGTTCCAGAGCTTCCAGGCTGATGTTCCAGAGCTTCCAGGCTGGTGTTCCAGAGCTTCCAGGCTGGTGTTCCAGAGCTTCCAGGCTGGTGTTCCAGAGCTTCCAGGCTGATGTTCCACAGCTTCCAGGCTGATGTTCCACAGCTTCCAGGCTGATGTTCCAGAGCTTCCATGCTGATGTTCCAGAGCTTCCAGGCTGATGTTCCACAGCTTCCAGGCTGATGTTCCACAGCTTCCAGGCTGATGTTCCACAGCTTCCAGGCTGATGTTCCAGAGCTTCCAGGCTGATGTTCCAGAGCTTCCAGGCTGATGTTCCACAGCTTCCAGGCTGATGTTCCACAGCTTCCAGGCTGATGTTCCAGAGCTTCCAGGCTGATGTTCCACAGCTTCTAGGCTGATGTTCCAGAGCTTCCAGGCTGATGTTTCAGAGCTTCCAGGCTGATGTTCCAGAGCTTCCAGGCTGGTGTTCCAGAGCTTCCAGGCTGATGTTCCAGAGCTTCCAGGCTGATGTTCCAGAGGTTCCAGGCTGATGTTCCAGAGCTTCCAGGCTGATGTTCCAGAGCTTCCAGGCTGATGTTCCACAGCTTCCAGGCTGATGTTCCAGAGCTTCCAGGCTGATGTTCCACAGCTTCCAGGCTGATGTTCCAGAGCTTCCAGGCTGATGTTCCAGAGCTTCCAGGCTGGTGTTCCAGAGCTTCCAGGCTGGTGTTCCAGAGCTTCCAGGCTGATGTTCCAGAGCTTCCAGGCTGGTGTTCCAGAGCTTCCAGGCTGGTGTTCCAGAGCTTCCAGGCTGATGTTCCACAGCTTCCAGGCTGATGTTCCACAGCTTCCAGGCTGGTGTTCCAGAGCTTCCAGGCTGATGTTCCAGAGCTTCCATGCTGATGTTCCAGAGCTTCCAGGCTGATGTTCCACAGCTTCCAGGCTGATGTTCCACAGCTTCCAGGCTGGTGTTCCAGAGCTTCCAGGCTGATGTTCCAGAGCTTCCAGGCTGATGTTCCAGAGCTTCCAGGCTGATGTTCCAGAGCTTCCAGGCTGATGTTCCACAGCTTCCAGGCTGATGTTCCAGAGCTTCCAGGCTGATGTTCCACAGCTTCTAGGCTGATGTTCCAGAGCTTCCAGGCTGATGTTTCAGAGCTTCCAGGCTGATGTTCCAGAGCTTCCAGGCTGATGTTCCAGAGCTTCCAGGCTGGTGTTCCAGAGGTTCCAGGCTGATGTTCCAGAGCTTCCAGGCTGATGTTCCAGAGGTTCCAGGCTGATGTTCCAGAGCTTCCAGGCTGATGTTCCACAGCTTCCAGGCTGATGTTCCAGAGCTTCCAGGCTGATGTTCCACAGCTTCCAGGCTGGTGTTCCAGAGCTTCCAGGCTGATGTTCCACAGCTTCCAGGCTGATGTTCCAGAGCTTCCAGGCTGATGTTCCAGAGCTTCCAGGCTGATGTTCCAGAGGTTCCAGGCTGATGTTCCAGAGGTTCCAGGCTGATGTTCCAGAGCTTCCAGGCTGATGTTCCAGAGCTTCCAGGCTGATGTTCCAGAGCTTCCAGGCTGATGTTCCAGAGCTTCCAGGCTGATGTTCCACAGCTTCCAGGCTGATGTTCCAGAGCTTCCAGGCTGATGTTCCAGGCTGATGTTCCAGGCTGATGTTCCAGAGCTTCCGGGCTGATGTTCCAGAGCTTCCGGGCTGATGTTCCAGAGGTTCCAGGCTGATGTTCCAGAGCTTCCAGGCTGATGTTCCAGAGCTTCCAGGCTGATGTTCCAGAGCTTCCAGGCTGATGTTCCACAGCTTCCAGGCTGATGTTCCAGAGCTTCCAGGCTGATGTTCCAGAGCTTCCAGGCTGATGTTCCAGAGCTTCCAGGCTGGTGTTCCAGAGCTTCCAGGCTGATGTTCCAGAGGTTCCAGGCTGATGTTCCAGAGCTTCCAGGCTGATGTTCCAGAGCTTCCAGGCTGATGTTCCAGAGCTTCCAGGCTGGTGTTCCAGAGCTTCCAGGCTGATGTTCCAGAGCTTCCAGGCTGATGTTCCAGAGCTTCCAGGCTGATGTTCCAGAGCTTCCAGGCTGATGTTCCAGGCTGATGTTCCAGGCTGATGTTCCAGAGCTTCCAGGCTGATGTTCCAGAGCTTCCAGGCTGATGTTCCAGAGCCTCCAGGCTTATGTTTCAGAGCTTCCAGGCTGATGTTCCAGAGCTTCCAGGCTGATGTTTTATGCTGATGTTTCAGAGCTTCCAGGCTGATGTCCCAGAGCTTCCAGGCTGATGTTTCAGAGCTTCCAGGCTGATGTTCCAGAGCTTCCAGACTGATGTTCCAGAGCTTCCAGGCTGATGTTCCAGAGCTTCCAGGCTGATGTTCCAGAGGTTCCAGGCTGGTGTTCTAGAGGTTCCAGGCTGATGTTTCAGAGCTTCCAGGCTGATGTTCCAGAGCTTCCAGGCTGATGTTCCAGAGCTTCCAGGCTGATGTTCCAGAGCTTCCAGGCCGGTGTTCTAGAGGTTCCAGGCCGATGTTTCAGAGCTTCCAGGCCGATGTTTCAGAGCTTCCAGGCTGATGTTTCAGAGCTTCCAGGCTGATGTTCCAGAGCTTCCAGGCTGATGTTCCAGAGCTTCCAGGCTGATGTTCCAGAGCTTCCAGAGCTTTCTGCAGCACACCCTGCTTTTCCTCACACACCTCCTCTTCCTCACCACACGCTCAATCAAAGCCCTCAGAACGCTCCCACCTGTCAGATCAGGGAACAAAACGTCCTCCGGGCCCAACAAGCCATCATCAATAATGCAGCACCTGTTGGAGTGTGTGCACACCATCATATTTAAAGGAGCAGGCAGGAAGCAGGGATTTAAAGCCAGGTCAAGCCTCTGATGGACGCTTCCTGAAGCTACAGGGATCGGCTGCTGGGATCGGCTGCTGGGATCGGCTGCTGGGATCTGCTGCATGGATCGGCTGCAGGGATCGACTGCTGGGATCGGCTGCTGGGATCGGCTGCTGGGATCGGCTGCAGGGATCGGCTGCTGGGATCGGCTGCAGGGATCGGCTGCAGGGATCGGCTGCAGGGATCGGCTGCTGGGATCGGCTGCTGGGATCTGCTGCTGGGATCGGCTGCTGGGATCGGCTGCTGGGATCGGCTGCTGGGATCGGCTGCTGGGATCGGCTGCAGGGATCGGCTGCTGGGATCTGCTGCTGGGATCGGCTGCTGGGATCGGCTTCTGGGATCTGCTGCAGGGATCGGCTGCAGGGATCGGCTGCAGGGATCGGCTGCAGGGATCGGCTGCTGGGATCGGCTGCAGGGATCGGCTGCAGGGATCGGCTGCATGGATCGGCTGCAGGGATCGGCTGCAGGGATCGGCTGCTGGGATCGGCTGCTGGGATCGGCTGCAGGGATCGGCTGCATGGATCGGCTGCAGGGATGGGCTGCTGGGATCGGCTGCAGGGATCTGCTGCTGGGATCGGCTGCAGGGATCGGCTGCAGGGATGGGCTGCTGGGATCGGCTGCAGGGATCTGCTGCTGGGATCGGCTGCAGGGATCGGCTGCAGGGATCGGCTGCAGGGATCGGCTGCTGGGATCGGCTGCAGTCGCTCAGTTTGCAAACCTGTCCGACACGAATGTAACGTTACTTTAAAAAGGCTGTGAACAGTCTTTGGGATGGAGTTGTGGGAAGATGGAGGCAGCAGAGCAGAAGCTGAGAACAGAGGTCTGACTGTGGTTCAACATCACAACATGATGCTCCTCTCCTTCACTGCAGAGTTGGTCCAGACAGAGTCGGGCTGCGGTGAAGGCAAAGCACGACAATACTTCTAATCCAGATCCTTCCTTTTCTTTTAAAAATCACCCGGATGAAACTGGAATAACATCAACTGTTCAAAAACTCAACATTCCTGCCCTCCAGAAGACCACAGAGCTGGAGAACTCCAGACATCCTTCAAAGTTCACGCCTCAGCAAGTGAAACAGCAGCTTTCAGCTGCGTTTTAATATAAAACGTCCAATAAGGTTCAACATCAGAGTATCACAGTGAGATTACACTGAGTTTGACCACATATGTCAAACTCCGGTCCTCGAGGGCCGCTGTCCGGCAGGTTTTAGATGTTTCCCTGCTTCAACACACCTGGTACAGATTAAATGGATCTCTTCCAAAGATTGATAGGTGAGTTGAAGCAGTGAAACATCTAAAACCTGCCGGACAGCGGCCCTCGAGGACCGGAGTTTGACATCCCTGCTCCAGACAGTCCAGCAGCACAGCTTCGATATTTTCTCCAGTGTGTGCACACAACAAGGGTCGGGTTTCTTCTTCTCTGCTAACATGAAAGGAAAGTATTCTGCTATCCAGGGAGAGTCAAATACTCACCATCGTTGCACAACTGGTCTCTGGGACAAAGGTTCTTCTCAAACAGACAACCTGCAGACACAAAAAGACAATAAAAGTCAACCAAACCGACGTTTCAAAGAGGCAAACCATTAGTTTTTATTAGCTCTTTGTCACGGTGTGGTGGAGACGAGGAGATGAAGGACCTGAATGCAGATTTAACGTAAAAACTTGATTTATTTTTGATTTAACAGAGATGGGGGAGTAAAGCAACCCCGACGGCAGCAGACCGGGAGACTAAATACTGTGGATTGGTGAGTGAGTGCCGCTGATGATCATGAACACAGCTGAAGGCAGGGCAGAAGGAACTGAGGACAAAGGCAAAAACACAGAACATGACACCTCAGAGCTGCTCGTCTTTCAGAAGTTTATGAAGCAATCTTTAGATTTGTGTCAGAAAGCTGTGTTTTTTAGAAAGTGTGATGAGTTTTTACTCATTTAAAAAGCTGGGCCAGGAGCTGGTGAAGCTACAGCAGGAATAAGCAGGAGAAAGGTTTCTACTCTTTGTCTGGTTAGGTTTAGGCATCGAACTGGTCAGGGTTAGATAAACCACAAGGCATGTCATATCCGCTCCAGTGTATCTGAGTCTGCCTCTGACTGTGTGAGCCTGTGCACGTGCATGTGCACGTGCACGTGTTCAACAGAGCCGGATATAAGACAATAAATCTGATCTTAATCTTAATGAGATAGATTTTCTTATGTTGCTGCAGAGATGAAAGAAACCTCCTGAAAAGCTGTAAAATGAACTCGATTTTGGTTGTTTTAATAATAAATACAGATCGACTCCACGGGAAGGACGAGTTTAACCGGCGTAAACATGCAGAAGGTGATCATTTTCTCTGTAAACTTTTGGCTTATGTCGTACAGAAAAGAGAGAAAGAAAACTTTCTCCAGGCTTCTTGAAGGACATCCCAAAGCTCCTCTCTGGCTGCCTTTTGTTCCGTTCTCTGTCTGCAGCTCAGCTAACTGCTGTTTGGGCGTCTCTGTGTTGCTGCTGTCTGTCAAACTGTGTCATCTTTGGTGTTTTCCATAGATACAACTGAAGAAAAGGGAAGAAAAGACGTGTCTTTAGGTCAGTGTTAACGGACAAAAGACTGAAAATGAGTGAAAATTGATCAAGACCACTTTATAAGAAAGTCTGGCAGCTTGGAAGGAAACATGAAGAACTGAGGTGAGAGATGAGGACAACACTGATATGGAGACGGTTGCTAGGAGCCTGCAGATGGAAATATGTGCCTGTGGGTGTAACAGTTGACCTTTTCTCAGGTTCTCATCTGCTGAGAGGTTGTAAACGGCAGCAGAGGCAGTTGCTCTCTGATGTTTATCTGAGCCAGTCTTAAAGGTTCCTGTAATCCTGCATATCATCCACTCCTCCTGTTGTAGCTGAAGCTTCTCCCGGAGTAAACGGGGCGCGCTGCACAAACAGATCAAGCTGTAGTTTTATCTGCTTTCACTGTGCAGTTATGGTGAAATTTCCTGTTGTCAGAGGATGGATTTTAGAATATTTAGATTCCTGGAACAGCTCAGGTTTCAGGCCTCAAACTGAGACCAACGAAGCTGCCAGAGGGAAGTCACACAGATGGCAACATGCTGCAGATTCCTCGTTCGTTAGGTTTCTCCTGATTTAAGATGTCACAATCCAGACCAGGTACGGTCTCCATGACGACACAAAGAAGCCTCCACTGCTGTCAGAGGAGGAATTTCCATTAAACAAGCTGAACATAGGGTGGAGAGATCCTGCGTCCATTCTTCCTTCTGTTCGCCGTGCCTCCAGCCAAACTCCACATGATGACTAATCTCTGCTCGATCCGCCGCCCACACATCGTCTCTCCATCCCTGCCTGCTCCTGGCGGACCGTCTCAGCCTCTTTGCACTCACCGTTGCTCAGTGATCGCGTTTAACACTCGACATCACCCACTAATTAGGAGGAATTCAGTGAAATTAAGTCTGTAACGAGCAGAATTGCTGTGGAAATGATTTGTGACCCAAACACGGACTGGGCAGATATATCTGGCCATTAGTCTGTGGATAATTTGCTGCCATGAATGTTTAGTGTCCGAACGGTTATAAAACAGAAGAATAAGAAACCCTCGCAGTGGAGAAAGCATCCAGAGCATCACCTAAAACATCCTCCTTTCTCGCTGAAATGCTGATTGACTGATGAGAGAATTATTACATCATAAACATAAGAAATAATGTAAGTTTTTAAGCCAAAAGAATTGTTTTCACTATAAGCCTCCAAACGGGAGGATTAGCAGCTGTTCCACTGGGTTTAGGCAACATTACCTGGTCAGGGTCAGAATACGTCACGGTTCACTCTATTAGATTCTTTTTATCAGGCCAACATCACCTGAATGGATGCCATTTTGATTCTTGATGATGAAAATGTGTTTGTGGCCACAGTTTTAGGCGCCATGTAAACGTCTGCATCGGATGAAATGTTACCATCGGCATGGCAACTCTTACAGGGGAAGCAGAGCATCGTCGTGGCAGATCTACCTGGCAGTCACATCCACCTGGACTGGTTAAGGCTGGCGTTGGGGGCCAGAGAAAGAGGTCAGTGGGCGTGGCTTAGCTGGACACACAGTAACTGGACCTCACTGTCATTTATGTTTCCACACAGAAGGTTTTACACATTATTCTCTTTATTTGAACACCATTAGCATCTAAGCTAACAGCACCAGAGCTTATTATCCTTTTCTTATGATCTAACAACATTATAAATCCCTAAAGTTTGCATAAGCATGGAACATGCAGCGCATTTACTGTTTAAACTCACTTTGCAGACGTTTCTCTCACACACTGCTGCTTCATCCCGTTTCCCAAACACAAATGTTTTAATGTTTCCACCAGAATTACCCGTTAATTTCAGTTCTAACTGAATCCAGTCCCACAGAAACATAACAATACAATATAAGGAGGCTTTAAATCCCTTTTTGGTCTTGCTTTAATTTCAGTTTGTTCCACCATGATGGAACCATAGATGAGAACAGTCTCTGCTTTGTGTGTGTGTGGGGGGGGGGGTTAAGCCTGTAAAAGTGAGTTTAGGTAGTTTACTGCAGACCCAGAAGCCATTTTATAAGCAGCATTAGTTTGATTCAGGCAGTCATGGGTATTGGGAAAGCACCACAAATAAGTATTAAATGTTGTGTCATTATTACATAATGACAGATGCAGCTTTGGCTTTGTAGAGGCCTTAAAAGTTAATCTGACCAAAGTAAATAACTCATAAATGTTCAATAAAAGCTCAAAGAAAAACTCCAGCACATTACATTTCTGTTTGATCAGTCGTTTTTCAGAGAAGGTCTTTGAGACATGATTTGTTTTCAAACTTTAATGAGCAGATTAGCAGAGCTGGAATTCAGTTTTCCTGCAGGTGTTTCTGTCATCTTAAGGAATGAGAAAACAGTCACTTCCTCCGTATCAGACACGCTACGATGATGGTAAAGGAATAAAAACAAGAGGCAGGTAGGTCCCCATCAGCCACTGTGATGATTATCCCTGAACATTAACAATCCTGCCTGTAGAAGAGAGGAGTGGTAAAAATTAAAAGAGAGAAAAGGAGGGCTTCGTACGGCCAACACTTCATCTGCAACACAGAGTCCAGTATCACCAAATTGCCTTTTAACCTCATCATCATCACTGGTGTGTCTGTGCTTTGCTGTTATCGTCCATTATCTACCTGCCAGGCTGAGGCCTCGTGCTGCTCTGAGGGCAGACGGGGGATTTAAGGTGGAATGACTGGTATGAAGCAAAGTAAAAGCAACAGAGCGGCAGCAGCTGGTCGCACCCTGCACAGCTCGGCCGGACCTTTCAACTCTGACCTTCACACACTGACATTCTTCTGATGTGCGTCTCAGTCCCGCTGCTGCAGAAACGCACTGGAGCTGAAAATGTTCCATCTTCAGCAGGAACCGAAGTGTTTGGAGCTCAGAGAGGGAGACGGGCTGCTGGGGCTCCTGTTTTCCAGTCCAGTCTCTGAGGTTTTCACTCTTCATGGTCTTCTCTGTTGTATTCTCTGTCTTCCAAACAGTTCCACGCTCTGAAATGTGTGTTTGTAGAAGAATCCAGGGTCTATAATGATGGCACTTTTCGCGTGGGAGCGGTTCTACCTTCAGTAGGGGTCCTTAGACATTACCCTGCCTGCAAGTTGCTTTGGATAAAAGCCAAATACATCAACAATAAAACTGTATTTTGTATCATGCAGAAATAAAAGGGTTGGACTTCAGTTGATATTGGTCAATGTTTGAAATCCCGACGGTACATAAATCTGACGCACGTGCACTGCAGACCTCTTCTTCTCGTCTTTATCCTTTTAAACCAATCTCTCCGTCACATGTGACCTTTCTGACTTCCAAAAGGGCGGTTTGGTGAAGCATGAATAGCTGAAGCCTCAGTAAAGTAAACCTTTGGGTTGTGCAGCGTTTCAGCAGGAACTGTGCCTAAAATCATCAAAGAAGACCAAACTGGCTCCGGGTAACTCGGGATGGAGGGACAGCCTCAGTTACAGAGACCCTGAAGCATTAAAACACACAGAGCTGGGAGTAACTCAGTGACTGCAGAGATGTGCCAATTCAATATCACAACCGCTGCCTTTGCAAAATCTGTTCTTTCCCCCATAGATGTTGAAAAATGGTGCATTAACTTGAAGAAGTGGTTTATTGCCCACTTCAAGCCGACTTCAACACAACAACAAGCAGAGGAACAGCGCTGCTGTGATGAGGAACACGTTCCCATCTCCAGATCTGGGAGGTTCTGGAGCGGGGAACTGCTTCATTATCATCCCTAAAAGAGCTGGAAGAAGTTCTGACTGAGGAATAGATTAAAACTCCCCTCTGTCCCGGACATGTAGGAGTCTATTCCTAAAGGTATGGGAAGAATTATCGCTGCCAAGGACCAACCTACACGACTGAATCAACATAACTTTCCAATTATTCTGTCATGAGACGGTGATGAATCTGAAAGGAGTTTTGGGCTCATCTGGACAGATCTGACACTACTTTGGAAGTCTGGAGAAGCAGAGAAGAGGTTTCAGTTCAAGTAGCCACGTCAGAAAACCTGTTGTACTTTGAAGCAGCAGCGGGACATTTAAACATATATAGAGCCCAGTCCTCCAAGAACACTCTGAACAACAAGCTGAAGTCGAAGCCACAAGGTTGGATAGCAGCTACCAGCTAAATTAGACCAAAGGAGCCAGTTCTCTCTCAGTTTGGGAGAAGAATCTGAAAACATTAAATTATTCCTCATGAGCTCAGCTGTTCATATAGAGTTGCCTCCATGTCACACCGCTGTGTGTTCGTATTAAACGTGGAAAATATTACATAAATAACTGTGAAAACCGTTAGAATAAGCCAGTAATATTCTGTCAGAGCAGGTTAAAGCTGAGTTCCCAGCATGCAGTTAGTCGGCACCAATAGATGTGATATTCTTATCGTTAGAATCACTTTAGCAGCCTCTGATGCACGGATGCATGCATGTTACTGTGGATCCGTGCACTGCTGCCCGCACCACCCTTTTATTGCACTGTTTTGATTATTAATCATCATAAATTACAGCATTCGGCCGGTTATACCATCATTTCCAGCTAAAAACCCGACATAAAAAAGAAATCCTGTCATGTTTAAATGGAATGAGTTCAAAAGGCTCAAATATCCAATCAATATGCAACAATCTGCAGCTGTTTTTGGTGACTGATTTAATCTTTTCCCCTAATTTTAACCGTTCAAAGCTTCTTCTTGATCATAACTGACTTCTACCTGAAGATTCTTATTATTTTTATTTCCGACAGCTTATCAATCAAAACCAGCACTTTGCATTTATCATTTTGAAGTCTGGGATGTTTTTATTTAAACAAATATTCCTCACTAAGGAAATTGTGGTCGATTACTCAGAAAACTGCAACAAAAATGTGAATAAACTCAAGCTGTAGGTCCCTGTGGAAATGCCCCACAGCACTGAAACACCTGAGGAATCATAAGTGAGCTGCTGGACGGATAATAAAAGGTAAAATCAGCTTTTCTTCCCACGTGAAACAGCTGCAGGATGCTGGGATCTGTCCGTGGTGCTGAACCACTGAACCGCGCGCAGAGTCGGTGTAATCACGCGCGGGCAGACAGCGGAGAGACCAGTTATGACTCATAACCAGATGACGTACGTTTCCACAGATTTAATGTTCACGGATTTCACATTTTTGAAGCAGTTTGTAGCGTCAGCAAATGTTTTTGTGAAGGTTTGTCATAAATTTGAATAATAAATCTGCTTTTCTGTGCTTTCTGTATTATTATCATTATTAATAATAATGATGTCCACTGGGCAGATAGATAATGAGACACTGGACATTTGACTACATCTCTCAGGAAGGCATCCGGTCTCATATTGGTTCATTTGCATTTATTAGGATTCATTTAGCACCTTTTCAGCGTCTCTTTGGTTATTTTGGTCCATCTATTTGAAGCATCTGTATGTTTACAGCACATTATGTCATAGCTGATCTTTTTCATACGTCTTTAATAATTTATATGTGGTTGTTCATGCTGTCTGTCTCAAACAATCCTCATACATGATTAACTTACTCATATTCTGACTGCTTTCTCCTTTGGCTTTAAGTTATTTTTACAGCCAATCTTGAACTTTGTGGTGAATTTTCCTCCAATACATGTTGTTCTGAACTCATTTTTGGCTCTAATTGTGTTACAGACCTGTTTATATATAACAGAGCGACTTCTTTACGTTTACATGATGATACATTCAGGAACAGACCGGCAGCGTCTTCTCTTCTCTTGTCGCAAAACAAACAAGAAAATGATTCATGAATTCATCGAGACACATCCGAGCCGACCCGGTCACAGCGTTTGCGTCAGTGACGCACCGATTTGGCACTGATGTAAACAGATGAGAAGCAGATAAACGGAGCCGGAAACAGCCCAAAGTCCTACCGACTTCTCTTCAGTTGATGCACAAAGACCCCCAAGGATCGAACTGAGTACATATGAGGCGAATACATTCATTTCAGCTTCATTATTCGACTATAATCTAAAATGTTTGAGGGAAAAGAGAGGAACTTCCACAAATTCTGCTCTAAAATGAAGAGAAACACAAGCAAAATATGAAAGGAAATGTGCAAATTTCCCGAAAAGGCTGCAGAAATGTTGGAAAGTCGAAGAAAGAGGACATTCAAAGTGCTGCAAACTGGCTGCTGTCAGTGAGCACAGCAACAGCTCTTCGGGGAAGTCGTGATTTACGCACCGCGCCTCGCAGTTCATTAGAGACGGAGTGCATCCGTCTCCAGCAGCTGTTTATCACATCTAATCCGAGCATCTTACCGTGTCTGGCGGAGGAGCACAACCGGCAGGAGGCGGTGAGGAGGAGGAGGCACAGAGCCGCCCAGAGCCGCGGAGACCTCATGATCCAACATCCACCGGAGCGAGGAGGGGAGAGCCGGCGCTGCTGCTGCGCTTCTACAAACTCTCCATGTCTGAGGAGAGGCTGCTGCTGCTGCTGCTGCTGCTGCTGCTCGAGGACTGATGGAGAGAGGGCGCGTGGGAGGAGGGGGGGGAGGACTGCTGGAAACAAACAGGCCACAGGAGGCGCTACATGCAAAAAGCACGTCGGAGGAAACAATCTGAACAACACGGAAAAAGCGTCAGAACAAACATCCCTTAAAGTAGCAGAGATGTCTCCTCACTTCAGTCTTTTCAGAGAAGTTAAAGTATCAAGACTTTCACTCATTCACATCTGCCTCCTACTGACAGCGTTGGGAGCATCACGAAGAGGAGAATCAGACCGTAATGTCTTAGATTCAGAAGGAAAGGACACAGATTCCTCAGAAACTGCAGCCGTCAGTGTCCTCAGCTCCCAAACCGCCGAAAGGAGTCATTAAAGGAAGCTGATGGACCTCAGAAGATCTGGAGAACTTTTCCCTTTGGAAACAGCATTAGGTTTAAATGTTAATGAAAATAATGAAAATGGCTCTTTTGGACGGCCTACAGGCTCCAGCCCCCCCGACCCGGTACAGAAAATGGATGGATGGACCGTGTCTGCCCATCACATCTCATCTGTGGTTCTGTTAGATAAATCTATTGTTTAACTTATATAATATATATATATATAACGATGGTTATTTGAAGCTGACAGATGGGTCTCCTGCTCTGAAGTAGATAAAGTAATGAAACTAAAAGCCGGCTCCCTCCGCACCATGACTTTGGCTCACAGGTCCACTCGCTGTGCCAGGAAGCTGTCGGGCCTCTTGGCAGAGCAGCAGCTGCATTTTATTAGAACTGAAGAGGTGACATGAGATTACTGCAGCTTCTCCTGCAGCTTCTCCTGCAGCTTCTCCTGCAGCTTCTCCTGCAGCTTCTACTGCAGCTTCTACTGCAGCTTCTCCTGCAGCTTCTCCTGCAGCTTCTCCTGCAGCTTCTACTGCAGCACGAAGCATCATGGGGCGGCTGTAGCTCAGGAGGAAGAGCAGACGCCCACCAATCGGTGGTTCGACTCTGGTTCCCCGGCTACATGTCGAAGCGTCCTTGGGCAAGGCACTAAACCCCACGTTGCCCCCCCCCCAGTGTATCATTGTGTGTGTGAATGATTAGAAAAGCACGTAGTTATGTATCTTAAGACGTGCTGTATGAGTGTGTGAATGTAGCATGTAGTGAAGCGCTTTGAGTGGTCAGTTAGACTAGAAAAGCGTCCATTTACATTTCCACCCATTGGGTGATAAACCCGGTTCTGCAGCAGCAGGGAACACAAAGACTGGACCACAGCGGCAGGTTTTCATGATGAATTTATTCTTTCCTGAATAAGAAAGCAGTGCGTTCTGAAACCAGCATGTTGTGTTTTAGCCCTCTGCTTCTGTGGCGCCGTCACAGCGCCGCAAACCGCTGCCGTCACAGCGCCGCAAACCGCCGCCGTGGCTCTAGTCCACGACCAGCGAGCTCCTCACGGTGGGGAACAGCTCAAAGAAGCCCTGCAGGAGGGAGGAAACGGGTTAAAGCACAGCAAGCAAGTCGAGTTTCAGCACAAACGTCCCGGTGAGCGTTTTCCTCCAGATAAATGAAGGCTTCAGCCTGAAGGTTTACACAACCGTTTAAAAATGAAAAACAGGGGCTCAGGGGCCCTTATTTTACCAAAGATTAATGCAGACCAATCTGCAGTTTGTCCAGCTTCTGGTTTAAACAGCTCTAATTCCTGTCCTTCCTTCAGTTCTGAAGCTTTACACCATGAAACAGACCCTAAGCGAACAGCTTCAGCAGACAGATCTCCAACACGCTGCCCTGCCCCCGCAGCCTGAGGAGAGTTCCCCCTGACGTAGATACCTTGAAGAGGGTGGTGCTCTGCAGCACACTGCTGGTGCAGCACATCTCCCTGATGGAGTGCATGGACAGCTGCGGAGCGCCGATGTCCAGCACGGGAATCCCCAGACGAGCGGCCAGGATGGGCCCGATGGTGGTCCCGCAGGGGCTGTCGTTACGGACCATCACGTCCTGCGTGGGAGCAACAGGAAGTCTTAATCTGAAAGGACTCAGAGGGAGACATTAAGGCTTTTTCTTTCTGACACGTTCACATTTAGAGTTTCCTCCCTCACCGATCCTCCATCAGCCTCCAGAGCTTATTCAGAGCAACGCGGCTTCTGGAGACACGAAACCGCGCCCGGGGGAAGGAGACCGCGCCCGGGGGAAGGAGACCGCGCCCGGGGGAAGGAAACCGCGCCCGGGGGAAGGAAACCGCGCCCGGGGGAAGGAAACCACTCTCGGAGGAAGGAAACTACTCTCGGAGGAAGGAAACTACTCTCGGAGGAAGGAAACTACTCTCGGAGGAAGGAAACTACTCTCGGAGGAAGGAAACTACTCTCGGAGGAAGGAAACTACTCTCGGAGGAAGGAAACTACTCTCGGAGGAAGGAAACTACTCTCGGAGGAAGGAAACTACTCTCGGAGGAAGGAAACTACTCTCGGAGGAAGGAAACTACTCTCAGAGGAAGGAAACCACTCTCGGAGGAAGGAAACCACTCTCGGAGGAAGGAAACCACTCTCGGAGGAAGGAAACCACTCTCAGAGGAAGGAAACCACTCTCAGAGGAAGGAAACCACTCTCGGAGGAAGGAAACTACTCTCGGAGGAAGGAAACTACTCTCGGAGGAAGGAAACTACTCTCGGAGGAAGGAAACTACTCTCGGAGGAAGGAAACTACGCTCAGAGGAAGGAAACTACGCTCAGAGGAAGGAAACTACGCTCAGAGGAAGGAAACTACTCTCAGAGGAAGGAAACTACGCTCAGAGGAAGGAAACTACGCTCAGAGGAAGGAAACTACGCTCAGAGGAAGGAAACTACTCTCAGAGGAAGGAAACTACGCTCAGAGGAAGGAAACTACGCTCAGAGGAAGGAAACTACGCTCAGAGGAAGGAAACTACTCTCAGAGGAAGGAAAACGCGCTCAGAGGAAGGAAACTACTCTCAGAGGAAGGAAACTACGCTCAGAGGAAGGAAACTACTCTCGGAGGAAGGAAACTACGCTCAGAGGAAGGAAACTACTCTCAGAGGAAGGAAACTACGCTCAGAGGAAGGAAACTACGCTCAGAGGAAGGAAACTACTCTCGGAGGAAGGAAACTACGCTCAGAGGAAGGAAACTACTCTCAGAGGAAGGAAACTACGCTCGGAGGAAGGAAACTACGCTCAGAGGAAGGAAACTACTCTCAGAGGAAGGAAACCACTCTCAGAGGAAGGAAACTACGGCGCGTCACAAAGGAGACTGAAAGCAGAAATTTAAATTTGCCGACAGCTTGTTCTTGGTATAAATAACTTTTTTCTGCTCATGAAGCAATAAGAATGATTTCCACTCAGATGTGAGATTTAAAGTCTGCTGGTGTTCAAACCAGCAACTTCTCCCCATTCTCAGATTTCTCTTTGTCCAGAGATTTAATCAAATAAAAAAAACAGATTTCTCATTTCTTTCGCTGAGCAGATGTAAGATTTGATGTTTCAGCTCAACTTTAACAAAGAAAGTGAGAATCCAGGTGATTAATGGGTCATATTCAGATCCTGGATCAATGCTTCTCACTTAAATAAAACTCCCAGGTTGTGTTTTTAATTTGCACATTTTCCGGTTGGATGAGGACACACGTGCACGTACCTGCAGGGGCACGCCAACCCGGCCCGCCACTTCTCTGACCACGGCGGCGGTGACGGCCGTGGTGGCGTAGCGCTGGTTGCTGTTGAACTTGATCACCGGGCCCTGAAAGGATCAATAACAGCCACACAGAGCAGTGAGTCCAACTGCAGCTGAAGCACAGCATTCCTGGGTTTCTACGGCACATTTCAGGAGAATAAAGCGGGAATAAAACCTTGTGGAAAGCTGGTCGGTGGTTCTCTTCGTGCTTCTCCCTGAGACACAGAAAGGAGGAGACTGAGAACAAGTCTGCAGCTTGCTGTTAAAGACATTTTATGCCTCTGAGTTTCTCATTTCTCTCTCTAAGGATTGAGAACTTTCCTTGGGATTGAATTTCTCAGATAACTATGGCGCCACTTTGGCACTTTTTGGTGTCATTTCTAAGCATCTTAAGCTTTTGGTGGTCATGGTTACGGTAAAGTATGATGGTCCTAATCTTCATGTGATGCTCTCTGGTTCTGGTCCAGAAACAGCACATCAGTGGAAGTTCCTGGTCACAGCGATGGTTACGAGCGCAGCGTGAAGCTTTTTAATCTCTCATCTTACGTTTAAAGGCTCCAATTGAAGCTCAACTCCAACTGAACAGCAAAAAGAAGTTTGTTCAAAGCCGTTTGGTTGCCCAGCTGGACTGATCTGCTGCTTTAACAGCTGAATGAAGCAGGTTCTGAGGTGTGGAAACATGTTAAAAAGCCGTTTGGTTGCCCAGCTGGACTGATCTGCTGCTTTAACAGCCGAATGAAGCAGGTTCTGAGGTGTGGAAACATGTTAAAAAGCCGTTTGGTTGCCCAGCTGGACTGATCTGCTGCTTTAACAGCTGAATGAAGCAGGTTCTGAGGTGTGGAAACATGTTAAAAAGCCGTTTGGTTGCCCAGCTGGACTGATCTGCTGCTTTAACAGCCGAATGAAGCAGGTTCTGAGGTGTGGAAACATGTTAAAAAGCCGTTTGGTTGCCCAGCTGGACTGATCTGCTGCTTTAACAGCCGAATGAAGCAGGTTCTGAGGTGTGGAAACATGTTAAAAAGCCGTTTGGTTGCCCAGCTGGACTGATCTGCTGCTTTAACAGCTGAATGAAGCAGGTTCTGAGGTGTGGAAACATGTTAAAAAGCCGTTTGGTTGCCCAGCTGGACTGATCTGCTGCTTTAACAGCTGAATGAAGCAGGTTCTGAGGTGTGGAAACATGTTAAAAAGCCGTTTGGTTGCCCAGCTGGACTGATCTGCTGCTTTAACAGCTGAATGAAGCAGGTTCTGAGGTGTGGAAACATGTTAAAAAGCCGTTTGGTTGCCCAGCTGGACTGAACTGCTGCTTTAACAGCTGAATGAAGCAGGTTCTGAGGTGTGGAAACATGTTAAAAAGCCGTTTGGTTGCCCAGCTGGACTGATCTGCTGCTTTAACAGCCGAATGAAGCAGGTTCTGAGGTGTGGAAACATGTTAAAAAGCCGTTTGGTTGCCCAGCTGGACTGATCTGCTGCTTTAACAGCTGAATGAAGCAGGTTCTGAGGTGTGGAAACATGTTAAAAAGCCGTTTGGTTGCCCAGCTGGACTGATCTGCTGCTTTAACAGCTGAATGAAGCAGGTTCTGAGGTGTGGAAACATGTTAAAAAGCCGTTTGGTTGCCCAGCTGGACTGATCTGCTGCTTTAACAGCTGAATGAAGCAGGTTCTGAGGTGTGGAAACATGTTAAAAAGCCGTTTGGTTGCCCAGCTGGACTGATCTGCTGCTTTAACAGCTGAATGAAGCAGGTTCTGAGGTGTGGAAACATGTTAAAAAGCCGTTTGGTTGCCCAGCTGGACTGATCTGCTGCTTTAACAGCTGAATGAAGCAGGTTCTGAGGTGTGGAAACATGTTAAAAAGCCGTTTGGTTGCCCAGCTGGACTGATCTGCTGCTTTAACAGCCGAATGAAGCAGGTTCTGAGGTGTGGAAACATGTTAAAAAGCCGTTTGGTTGCCCAGCTGGACTGATCTGCTGCTTTAACAGCTGAATGAAGCAGGTTCTGAGGTGTGGAAACATGTTAAAAAGCCGTTTGGTTGCCCAGCTGGACTGATCTGCTGCTTTAACAGCTGAATGAAGCAGGTTCTGAGGTGTGGAAACATGTTAAAAAGCCGTTTGGTTGCCCAGCTGGACTGATCTGCTGCTTTAACAGCTGAATGAAGCAGGTTCTGAGGTGTGGAAACATGTTAAAAAGCCGTTTGGTTGCCCAGCTGGACTGATCTGCTGCTTTAACAGCTGAATGAAGCAGGTTCTGAGGTGTGGAAACATGTTAAAAAGCCGTTTGGTTGCCCAGCTGGACTGATCTGCTGCTTTAACAGCTGAATGAAGCAGGTTCTGAGGTGTGGAAACATGTTAAAAAGCCGTTTGGTTGCCCAGCTGGACTGATCTGCTGCTTTAACAGCTGAATGAAGCAGGTTCTGAGGTGTGGAAACATGTTAAAAAGCCGTTTGGTTGCCCAGCTGGACTGATCTGCTGCTTTAACAGCTGAATGAAGCAGGTTCTGAGGTGTGGAAACATGTTAAAAAGCCGTTTGGTTGCCCAGCTGGACTGATCTGCTGCTTTAACAGCTGAATGAAGCAGGTTCTGAGGTGTGGAAACATGTTAAAAAGCCGTTTGGTTGCCCAGCTGGACTGATCTGCTGCTTTAACAGCTGAATGAAGCAGGTTCTGAGGTGTGGAAACATGTTAAAAAGCCGTTTGGTTGCCCAGCTGGACTGAACTGCTGCTTTAACAGCTGAATGAAGCAGGTTCTGAGGTGTGGAAACGTGTTAAAAAGCCGTTTGGTTGCCCAGCTGGACTGATCTGCTGCTTTAACAGCTGAATGAAGCAGGTTCTGAGGTGTGGAAACATGTTAAAAAGCCGTTTGGTTGCCCAGCTGGACTGATCTGCTGCTTTAACAGCTGAATGAAGCAGGTTCTGAGGTGTGGAAACGTGTTAAAAAGCCGTTTGGTTGCCCAGCTGGACTGATCTGCTGCTTTAACAGCTGAATGAAGCAGGTTCTGAGGTGTGGAAACATGTTGGACAGTTTAAAACATGTTAAAAAGCCGTTTAAATCACCTCCATCAGGGGAGCAAACCCACTCCTGACACTGCTAACTGTTCTGCCTTCATCCCAGAAACGCATCTTAGCTGGACTCCAGAATCAGCTGAACTCCGGCTGCCTGCCAAGAAGAACTGGATTCATTCAGTGAGGAGTGAAGCTGAAACGGTGCCGATCCGCAACACACCTGCAGAGCAAAGCTGCACCGGCCTCGTTTTTTACCTGCTTGTCTTCTAAACTTCGAACTATTCCATCCAGATGGAGTCTCTCCTGCCCTGCTGCAGCCTGAGGAGCTGCAGAACGATGCTGATCTCTCTCCTGATCCTCAGATTCATGCTGATTTACTTTGTGTTTGAACTTTAGTGGTTTAACCCGCTGCTTCCACCAGAAAAAAACTGGATCTGAGAGGAAACTTTCCCTTTTCTGCTTCAGAAAAGCACATTTAAATGCTTTTAAGTTGCATTGTTGTGTGTGGAACCTGGAAAGAGCTCAGAAGGCAGCTGCTGCCAGTGAAGCTGAAAGTCTGCGCCACCGTGGCTGTGGGTACTGACTGGTAGTTGGGGTGCACGGCGTGGGCCATGTCGGCGCTGATCATGAAGGAGCGCGGCGCCGCCTGCTGGAAGGCAGTGAGGTTGGAAGAGGAGGCGGCGAGCCGGGTGAGGATGAGCTCCGTCAGGTTGGACTGAGCTCCCTGAGCACTCTCTGATCCCACCTGCAGGAAGCACAGGCAGCTGCCATCAGGAAAGGATTAAAGGCCGCCTTTTCTGACATTTTTACAGATATGACGGTGAAAGACTCATTTGTATTCGTGCGTTCTGGTGATGTCATCAGCAAACTAAAGGTCACATTTCCCACAGCTCTCCAGAACAGAAGATGAAACATTGAAAGGAAAAAAGCGGAAACGTCTGAAACACCAGAATCAGGTTCAACTGTTCATTTTTGGGGGAATTTAATCATTTTACGCTGTTTTAAGACCAAAGCTGTGGTTCCTGCAACCAGTTTATCCGCAACTCAACCTTTTTGGTCATCAAATATCATCATTTTAGCTTTTCCCTCCAAATCAGAGACACCAGCTGCCACAAACAGCCCAAATTTCTCATCCCAGCCCGCGGAGGCGTGGCTTCCTGCTTCCACCTGCACTCACCTCCTCGTTGTCGTACAGCGCGATCATGCGCACGTTTGGATCTTTGTCCAGAGAGTCTCCGGAGCAGGACTCCACCAGTCCCTGAGCAGAGAGCCAACAGGCAGGAGGCGATAAATGAGGTTAAAACAGGGGGAACCGTCCTATTAAAGGAAAGAAACAACTAGAAAGAGGATGATCGTTCACATGAGGTTCAGTTTCCTGAGATACATGCAGCTAAGTTCATCTCACTGCACTTTTTGTGCTTCAGGGCCAGTTTCTCAGTGTTTTCTCAGTTTCATCAGGTCCAATAATCAGATGAATATTGTCAGCAGCATCAGACACATCTGCACTGATTGAGATTTAAAACCTTAAATCTCAATCTCTCTTAACAAAGAGCAGAGTGTGCCGCTGCTTTTAAAAGCTTCTCTGGCCCCAGCATGAAGTTCAGAGACTTCCACAGTGAAGATGAATCCTGAGGCGTGTGCAGGAGTGGCGTCTGACCTGCAGGGCGCAGTAGCAGCTGTGCAGGTTATCCAGCCGAGGAGAGTAGATGAACTCCTCATACACGCCTCCTAAAGCCTGCACAGAGAGAGGAGTGTCAGAGCTTTAAGGTGGATCATCACAGGAGGTGAGAGGCTGCCTTTCAAACCCACCGCAGGCTGCGTGTCAGCCAGACACAGCTCAAAGTCCAGCAGATCCTCAGGCTGGACGCCCAGCTCCGAGCACAGCACCTTCACCAGCGCTGGGTGGTGCTTCTCTGCCTGAAGAGGGGAGATGCATCTGTCAAACTGGGTTATCTTTGCTGTTTTTCAGAGATGCAGCTAAAGAAATGGGAACAAATGATGTGTCTTTGTGACAAAGTGCCTAAAGATCCAGTTTAAAACGGCTTCTTTGCTAAGTTGTCTGTTCTGTGTCGACACAACACTGGTTCATCCCTTGAGTTAGGAGCCTTTTTTCTGCCTGAATGGGTCAAAGGTCAGAGTTAGGTGGCTGAACAAAGAAAAAAACACTGAAAATGCTCAGGAACAAGGACTGAAAATGAGTGAAAAAACAGAAAATGTCTAAAGAAAAACTGAAAGAGCTTCAGAAAGCTGCAGAACTGTTGATCAGGACACTTTAAAGGTTTCAGAAAGCTGCAGAACTGTTGATCAGGACACTTTATAGGTTTCAGAAAGCTGCAGAACTATTGATCAGGACACTTTAAAGGTTACAGAAAGCTGCAGAACTGTTGATCAGGGCACTTTAAAGGTTTCAGAAAGCTGCAGAACTGTTGATCAGGACACTTTAAAGGTTTCAGAAAGCTGCAGAACTATTGATCAGGACACTTTAAAGGTTACAGAAAGCTGCAGAACTGTTGATCAGGACACTTTAAAGGTTACAGAAAGCTGCAGAACTGTTGATCAGGACACTTTAAAGGTTTCAGAAAGCTGCAGAACTATTGATCAGGACACTTTAAAGGTTTCAGAAAGCTGCAGAACTGTTGATCAGGACACTTTAAAGGTTTCAGAAAGCTGCAGAACTGTTGATCAGGACACTTTAAAGGTTTCAGAAAGCTGCAGAACTATTGATCAGGACACTTTAAAGGTTTCAGAAAGCTGCAGAACTGTTGATCAGGACACTTTAAAGCTTCAGAAAGCTGTAGAACTATTGATCAGGACACTTTAAAGGTTTCAGAAAGCTGCAGAACTATTGATCAGGACACTTTAAAGTTTCAGAAAGCTGTAGAACTATTGATCAGGACACTTTAAAGGTTACAGAAAGCTGCAGAACTGTTGATCAGGACACTTTAAAGGTTCAGAAAGCTGTAGAACTATTGATCAGGACACTTTAAAGGTTTCAGAAAGCTGCAGAACTGTTGATCAGGACACTTTAAAGCTTCAGAAAGCTGTAGAACTATTGATCAGGACACTTTAAAGGTTTCAGAAAGCTGCAGAACTATTGATCAGGACACTTTAAAGGTTTCAGAAAGCTGCAGAACTATTGATCAGGACACTTTAAAGGTTTCAGAAAGCTGCAGAACTATTGATCAGGACACTTTAAAGGTTTCAGAAAGCTGCAGAACTATTGATCAGGACACTTTAAAGGCTTCAGAAAGCTGCAGAACTATTGATCAGGACACTTTAGAGGTTTCAGAAAGCTGCAGAACTGTTGATCAGGACACTTTAAAGGTTTCAGAAAGCTGCAGAACTATTGATCAGGACACTTTAAAGGTTACAGAAAGCTGCAGAACTATTGATCAGGACACTTTAAAGGTTTCAGAAAGCTGCAGAACTATTGATCAGGACACTTTAAAGGCTTCAGAAAGCTGCAGAACTATTGATCAGGACACTTTAGAGGTTTCAGAAAGCTGCAGAACTGTTGATCAGGACACTTTAAAGGTTTCAGAAAGCTGCAGAACTGTTGATCAGGACACTTTAAAGGTTACAGAAAGCTGCAGAACTGTTGATCAGGACACTTTAAAGGTTACAGAAAGCTGCAGAACTGTTGATCAGGACACTTTAAAGGTTACAGAAAGCTGCAGAACTGTTGATCAGGACACTTTAAAGGTTTCAGAAAGCTGCAGAACTGTTGATCAGGACACTTTAAAGGTTTCAGAAAGCTGCAGAACTGTTGATCAGGACACTTTAAAGGTTACAGAAAGCTGCAGAACTGTTGATCAGGACACTTTAAAGGTTACAGAAAGCTGCAGAACTGTTGATCAGGACACTTTAAAGGTTTCAGAAAGCTGCAGAACTGTTGATCAGGACACTTTAAAGGTTTCAGAAAGCTGCAGAACTATTGATCAGGACACTTTAAAGGTTTCAGAAAGCTGCAGAACTATTGATCAGGACACTTTAAAGGTTTCAGAAAGCTGCAGAACTGTTGATCAGGACACTTTAAAGGTTTCAGAAAGCTGCAGAACTATTGATCAGGACACTTTAAAGGTTTCAGAAAGCTGCAGAACTGTTGATCAGGACACTTTAAAGGTTACAGAAAGCTGCAGAACTATTGATCAGGACACTTTAAAGGTTTCAGAAAGCTGCAGAACTGTTGATCAGGACACTTTAAAGGTTTCAGAAAGCTGCAGAACTGTTGATCAGGACACTTTAAAGGTTACAGAAAGCTGCAGAACTATTGATCAGGACACTTTAAAGGTTTCAGAAAGCTGCAGAACTGTTGATCAGGACACTTTAAAGGTTTCAGAAAGCTGCAGAACTGTTGATCGGGACACTTTAAAGGTTTCAGAAAGCTGCAGAACTATTGATCAGGACACTTTAAAGGTTTCAGAAAGCTGCAGAACTGTTGATCGGGACACTTTAAAGGTTTCAGAAAGCTGCAGAACTATTGATCAGGACACTTTAAAGGTTTCAGAAAGCTGCAGAACTATTGATCAGGACACTTTAAAGGTTTCAGAAAGCTGCAGAACTGTTGATCAGGACACTTTAAAGGTTTCAGAAAGCTGCAGAACTATTGATCAGGACACTTTAAAGGTTTCAGAAAGCTGCAGAACTGTTGATCAGGACACTTTAAAGGTTACAGAAAGCTGCAGAACTATTGATCAGGACACTTTAAAGGTTTCAGAAAGCTGCAGAACTGTTGATCAGGACACTTTAAAGGTTACAGAAAGCTGCAGAACTATTGATCAGGACACTTTAAAGGTTACAGAAAGCTGCAGAACTGTTGATCAGGACACTTTAAAGGTTTCAGAAAGCTGCAGAACTATTGATCAGGACACTTTAAAGGTTAGAGGACTGCCTGGAACTAAGAAATGTAAAAAATGAGGGTTGGATCTACACTTTTGTACAGTCTTGAACAGCTTTAAAGCTCCACAGCACAGAAGGAAACACTCAGCAGAAAAGAAAGAGTCCGTCTCATGCTCCCTAATCCAAAGTGGCAGCAGTGTGAAGAGAAGAAGAAGAACGAGGCGAGGCCTGAATGTTCAGTGACACTACATGCAGTGTGTGAGCGAAGGTTTTACCGTGTTGGCAGCACAGGAGGCGTCCCCAGAGGAAGAAGAACCCGTCTCCAGCTCCTCCTGGACCGCGGTGGCGAGGATGGGCACACTGACACAGAGACATGCGTTTCAAACACAAACTGTGAACACAAAGGTGCCATATTGTCATCATCTCGGTTTCTCAGCTGTGGGACTTTAATCACTCACAGGTGGTTCTCCTTGTTGGGACCAAAGGAGTCGTTGATGTCCCGCTGCAGGTGGATGGCCAGGTGAGGGATCCTGAGCAGCGGCCTGGAGACGTGCATCAGCCGGTGGACGAGCCTGCCGCCGCTCTGCAGGGAAAACAGATTCATGGCTGCGTTACGGATCGCTTCAAACTTTAAAACAAGAAGTTTTAACCAACCCACTGTTATAAACTCCTAGTTTCTGCCTCACATGGACAGAGATGCAAAGAAAAGTCAGCAGGAAACATCCCATAGTTCTGCTGCTATAGGCCCAGCCTGCTGGGGGACCTCATCTGTCACCTTTCCTCACTTTGCTCTCTTTTTCCTCCTGATTAATTTCTTAAATGATTTTATGTCCATGTGACATTATTGTGGTTATTAACTTGTGTTTCCCTGTTCCAGCAGGTATCCTTTGAATGGTGTTATGGTGTTTTTCCCTCCTCTTTTCCCTCTTTTCTGTCTTCTCAAAGCCCAGCTGGTCGAGGCGGATGGCCACCCTTCCTGGTTCTGGTTCTGCCAGAGGTTTCTTCCTGGTTCTGGTTCTGCCAGAGGTTTCTTCCTGGTTCTGCCAGAGGTTTCTTCCTGGTTCTGCCAGAGGTTTCTTCCTGGTTCTGGTTCTGCCAGAGGTTTCTTCCTGGTTCTGGTTCTGCCAGAGGTTTCTTCCTGTTAAAGGGAGTCGTTCCTTTCCACAGTCCCTCAGGCTCAGGACGGGAGATTGGACTGAAGACAAGTTTCGGTCCAATCTGTTGGTTTCCTTAGCTCGGATATTATTTTTGAATTGGCTCCATATGAATTAATTGGATCATAATTACAATGAATTGAATTCCAATTGGCTTGAATTGGACTTTATTACTTAAGTGCCCTGAGATGATAATTGTTGTAATCTGGCGCTTTATAAATAAAACTGAATTGAATTGAAGTCCAAATCACAGAAGAATCTGCTGTCGTCACACTGAAGAAAATGACCTCCCAGATTATTTAAAGAAAGTAAAACTGACAGAATGTTTTCACAGAGATTACTGTGAAAAGCAGACCATGACGGGCCATTCTAGCTCCACTTATTGTTGGGGAACACCAGGTTTAGGGTCTGAGAAGCGGCCGCCATCTTTAACGGGTTTTGCTTCACAGTAGAATGAAAAGAAAAAGAAACAAAAGGTGAGAAGAAGAAGAAGACTAACAAAGAGCAGACAGAAGAAGAAGAAGACTAACAAAGAGCAGACAGAAGAAGAAGAAGACTAACAAAGAGCAGACAGAAGAAGAAGAAGCTTGAAGCCCATCATCATAACGGTAATGATCCTGGTACCTTGACCATCACACGGCCAGCAATCGTCAGGTCTCTGTCGAACCAGGTGTTCCAGATGCCGCCACCATAACACTCCACTCCCACCTGCAGACAGCCCTGCTTCGTCCTCTTAGACCGCGGCTTCACCTGGAAACACACGAGGAGTTCATCTGTTTAAAAGAAGTGAAACGGCTCGTGATGAGCTGGATGCTGACATCTTAAAACACTGGATACGACCTGGAGACAAACTGCACCGATTTCTGGTGTAATTAGCATCAGAAATCAGCAACAAATTAGACCTGCATCACTTTATAAAGATAAAATGACAGAACAAGGTCCCAAAATGGCAAACATGCGCTGATACGAATCATAATAGATGTGATGAGTGCTGGTGAAGGCTGGAACGGGATCCTTGTGTAGCAGCATTGAGCAGATGAGGCAGACTGTTGGAAAAATCATATAGTTATACTATGACAGAAGAGTCCCTCCATCTTTTCTTCTTCTATGATTCAAGCTAAAGTGTTTTGACTCTTGTAGTCTTGTAGTCTAGTCTTTCCCATAATATTAACTGGTGAAAAGCGCCTTTTTCCCATAACATTGAACGTCCCTTCCCATAATATTAACTGGTGAGAAATGCCTTTTTCCCATAACATTGAACGTCTCTTCCCATAATAATGAAAGGTGAGAAAAGCGCCTTTTTCCCATAACATTGAACGTCTCTTCCCATAATATTAACTGGTGAGAAATGCTTTTTTCCCATAACAGTGAACGTCTCTTCCTATAATAATGAATGGTGAGAAAAGCGCCTTTTTCCCATAACATTGAACGTCTCTTCCCATAATATTAACTGGTGAGAAAAGCGCCTTTTTCCCATAACATTGAACGTCTCTTCCCATAATATTAACTGGTGAGAAATGCCTTTTCCCATAATATTGAACGTCCCTTCCCATAATATTAACTGGTGAGAAATGACTTTTTCCCATAACATTGAACGTCTCTTCCCATAATATTAACTGGTGAGAAATGCCTTTTTCCCCATAACATTGAACGTCTCTTCCCATAATAATGAATGGTGAGAAAAGCGCCTTTTTCCCATAACATTGAATGTTCCTTCCCATAATATTAACTGGTGAGAAATGCCTTTTTCCCATAACATTGAACGTCTCTTCCCATAATAATGAATGGTGAGAAAAGCGCCTTTTTCCCATAACATTGAACGTCTCTTCCCATAATAATGAATGGTGAGAAAAGCGCCTTTTCCCATAACATTGAATGTTCCTTCCCATAATATTAACTGGTGAGAAATGCCTTTTCCCATAACATTGAACGTCTCTTCCCATAATAATGAATGGTGAGAAAAGCGCCTTTTCCCATAACATTGAATGTTCCTTCCCATAATATTAACTGGTGAGAAATGCCTTTTCCCATAACATTGAACGTCTCTTCCCATAATAATGAATGGTGAGAAAAGCGCCTTTTTCCCATAACATTGAACGTCTCTTCCCATAATATTAACTGGTGAGAAAAGCGCCTTTTTCCCATAACATTGAACGTCTCTTCCCATAATATTAACTGGTGAGAAATGCCTTTTCCCATAACATTGAACGTCTCTTCCCATAATAATGAATGGTGAGAAAAGCGCCTTTTTCCCATAACATTGAACGTCTCTTCCCATAATATTAACTGGTGAGAAAAGCGCCTTTTTCCCATAACATTGAACGTCTCTTCCCATAATATTAACTGGTGAGAAATGCCTTTTCCCATAACATAGAACGTCTCTTCCCATAATAATGAATGGTGAGAAAAGCGCCTTTTTCCCATAACATTGAACGTCTCTTCCCATAATATTAACTGGTGAGAAAAGCGCCTTTTTCCCATAACATTGAACGTCTCTTCCCATAATATTAACTGGTGAAAAGCGCCTTTTTCCCATAACATTGAACGTCTCTTCCCATAATATTAACTGGTGAGAAAAGCGCCTTTTTCCCATAACATTGAACGTCTCTTCCCATAATATTAACTGGTGAGAAATGCCTTTTCCCATAACATTGAACGTCTCTTCCCATAATAATGAATGGTGAGAAAAGCGCCTTTTCCCATAACATTGAATGTTCCTTCCCATAATATTAACTGGTGAGAAATGCCTTTTCCCATAACATTGAACGTCTCTTCCCATAATAATGAATGGTGAGAAAAGCGCCTTTTTCCCATAACATTGAACGTCTCTTCCCATAATATTAACTGGTGAGAAAAGCGCCTTTTTCCCATAACATTGAACGTCTCTTCCCATAATATTAACTGGTGAGAAATGCCTTTTCCCATAACATTGAACGTCTCTTCCCATAATAATGAATGGTGAGAAAAGCGCCTTTTTCCCATAACATTGAACGTCTCTTCCCATAATATTAACTGGTGAGAAAAGCGCCTTTTTCCCATAACATTGAACGTCTCTTCCCATAATAATGAATGGGGAGAAAAGCGCCTTTTCCCATAACATTGAACGTCTCTTCCCATAATAATGAATGGGGAGAAAAGCGCCTTTTCCCATAACATTGTGTGGTCAACAAGCATAAACAACATAAATAGCTGGAGCACCATTTTGTTAGTCAGACAGCTCTGAGCAGCTTCCTGACAGGTTGTGCCGACTCGTCTCTTTCTTGCAAGAAATAAATGTTTTGTGTGAATCGTCTCCAGCGACTCTGAGCCTAATTTTGAGAGAATTTTTCTGACACAGACGCAGTTTCCTTTGGCTTCTAAACTCATCAGAATCTGACATCAGTGTGGCTTTAGCTGCCCGTTCACCTTTCAGCTCCCTTCAGAGCTGTGGAGGGACCTGAGCCCCCCCACTGCTTACCGGAGGCGTCAGAACACAACAGCAGGCTTTGATTGACAGGTGGAAGTGGGCGGGCTCTCACCCTGAGGCAGGGGCTGTCAGTGTGGGCTCCGATCATGGAAAAGCCGTTTCCTGGCAGGTAGCGTCCCCCCACTGCGAAGGCGATGAGGCTGGAGAAGTTCCTGGTTACAAAGTACTGCAGAGAGGAAGAGGGTTTACATTGGTTTAATTAAAGCACACCTGAACAGGAGCCCCAACCAACCCTGACCCACCTTACGAGCTGGCTTGATGTCCCACTGCTCCGTCTCCTTCAGCTCAATGAATCCAGCCTCCAACAGACGGCGCCGGCATTCCTCAACCACTGCACAGCAGAACAAAAGAAGAAGAAGTCTGTTCAATCCTTCCATCCGGGATGTTGTTTTAGGGTTTATAAAAGCAGGCTGTAGCTGGAACTAGTCCAAGCAGCCTATAGGTCCATCTACACACTCTTTGGCTTTGCTGTCAGGTTCAATCGTTTAAGAACTCCAGCAGAACTTCATCTAAACTCATATAATAAGGTTATCTTTTGCTTTCATGGCCCTTATTTGTAGGAGTCACTGTTTAGGGCAAGATAAGAGTTGGTCTGATGAAACATCTGCTTATCTGGAGCTCAAAGTCGTCCGATAATCTTCAGTTTAATGCTGACACGGGCACATCTCTGCTCCCATTACAGAAAGCTGCAGAACTGTTGATCAGGACACTTTAAAGTTTCAGAAACTGCAGAAAGCTCATTGCACAATCTGCCAACTCTGCATCTGAATAATAAGAAGTTTTAAATGTCTTAAAAAAGGTCAGTTTTCTGGGATAAAAACTATAAAACTGTCAAACATAGAATCAGAAGCTTTTATTGTAAATCAAGCATTACAACATAGAAGGAAGATGGTGAAAGAAAAGGTTAAAATGCACATAATCAAGGTTCTGAAATGTGGGCATTTCACAATAAATGCTAGATTATTATTATTTATAAGAGTTGTTGTCAGGGCAGATGACCTTAGAAATAATACAGAACATCATATCAACACGTGTAGAGAAGCAATAAATTCAGAGATTTGTGAAAGAAGTTCAGGATGATTTTCTATGCAATGTGATCAAAATTAGGCCAAACGTGAGTGGAAACAGATTTAAATGTATTCACAGAGCGAATTTCCACCATTCAGCAGTTACAAGCATGTGAGGTGAAAGGGTTTTATTCATTTTAAAGCATTAAAAATCACAGTTTTTCAGACTTTACCGTGATAAGGAGACACTCCTCGGTTTACAAACTGCAGAAACTCTTTGGCTGCCGCCTGGACCGCCTCTTTGGAGCTCTTCATGATAGAAGACTGAATGAAAAAGGAAAGAAAGAAGAAAAACAGCAAAAAATCTGAGTGGAAACAGGTCAGTTACAAGTTTATTATGACAAACAGCGAGCTGCCGGGCGCTAGTTCCAACTCCGGATTAACTCCGGATAAACTGATTCAGGCCTCACTTTCCGGGGTTAAAACAAATCTAAATATTACTTTTAATCTACTGGCATACAAAAGAAAATCAATAACTAAATTACAAACCTTTGACTGTTTCAGTGAACACCAAAAGGTCGCTTCAAATGTGCTCTTGTCCGATAAAGCAAGCACCGGTGTGTGGCTAACCTCTGCTAGCTAACATGAACAGGAAAGCTTTCCGCTCCTCTTCCTCTGATGCTCTGCCCCACATAGATCAGCAACAGCAATCATTTTATGGCACTCACCTGCATTAATTGATCTGTCTGAACTCCGTCACCGAGAGACAGGAAGAAGACACCAAACATAGACTGACAGCAGAAGATGGATCTTTCTCTTCTGCTGTCAGACACAGCGACACCAGGCGGCCGGGAGGTGCAACTGCACCTTTTCTCCTGCGTTCATTGGACAGTGAAGTCGTTTAATGTCTTATGTCATGGCCGTAAATAAACGTAAATACAGTTTGAGGATCTAAATATACATGTAACTGTTGTAAAGAATTTTATTGTGTCGGTTTAAAAGCAAAATTCTTCTCAAAGGCGTAAAATGCACCTCTTTGAGACTGTTTACAATGTTAAGAAAAGACCATTTAAAATGTCTGATATCAATGATGAGACATGTTCACTCAAGCAGAACAATCAGGATAACTCTAAAACCTTTGGCTGTATCCTCAATGCAAAAGTTTCTTTGTTTATGTTTTATCCCCCCCCCCAAACACACATCTCTCTATGCAGCTTTTTGTCACTGTACTGTATCACCACAGGAACCAGCCTTATATAGACATGAAGACTGAAGGTAGGGAAGGAGGCATGCTTAAGCAGACAGGGGACAGGAGGAGAGTCAGAAAGTGATGAAGAGATGTTTAACTCAGCTGTCAGCTCGCACCATCTCAGCTGCTGTTGAAGAAACGCAGGGTGATGAAAACATATTTGCTCACACAGAGTCTTACATTTAGGCTCTATTAATAGTTGTGACAGCAGCAGTCTGCAATGGAAGTGTTGAACATATTCAGATCACATGAGAAATCCTCTAAATCAGGGATGTCAAACGCTGGTCCTCGAGGGCCGCTGTCCTGCAGGTTTTAGATGTTTCCCTGCTCCAACACACCTGATTCAGATCAATGCCTCATTAGCAGACTGCTGCAGAACTTAATCTTTTGAAGGGATCCATTTCATCTGAATCAGGTGTGTTGAAGCATCTAAAACCTGCAGGACGGCGGCCCTCGAGGACCGGAGTTTGACATCCCTGCTCTAAATGCTCTGGTGCTGGCCTATAATTATGATGAGGTGATGTGTGATCACAACACAAGGACCAACAACTCTATAAAATATGTAATAAAGATAAATTAATTCATTGTGACCAAGTGATATTAGCTGCACAGACCCAGAATAAACTGGAACCAGAGACTACTATACAAAAAATATCAATTTTATTAATATATTTTCTGATAAAATACTAACCTCTAGAGTGGGTAAATTATAAAAGACAAAAGATACAATCAAACCAAACATGAGATGGTTAAAAAGAAAACAACCCAGGAACATAACCCTTCATTCCAGTTGGGCATGCAGGTGACTGGGGGCAACATTCAGAGATAATCATGTTAGTTTTGTTGTAGAAAGAATAAAATCTATTTAAAATATCTCAGCACTGCTTAAGCCTTCTTGGCTGATGTCTTTAAACAATAATTCAGTAGATCAGTCCCCTCCCAACACAGAATGCCAACACAGAATTCATACCACAAATAAACAGCCAAACGGTTATTCTCTAGTGATCAAGTAATATTAAAATCATGCTTTCAAACATCTAAAAAGTAGAGCCTACCAGCTCAGCTTCAAACAAAGCCTCAGCTCAGCTGCTCCCAGGTGTTTCAGTGCAGGAAGAAAGGCCCAAATGAGCCCCTTTTATTAACTCCACCCCATTTGCCTGCTCTAAGTTCTGGACTTCCTGTTCCTCCCTTCCACATAAAAAACAGCAGCGCTGTTAATTGAGTGTAATCAGGAGAACGGGGGGGGGGGGGGGGCAGAAAGATGGAGCCAATGAGAAAGGAAAGGTGAGGAGGTGAGAGGGTAGGAAAGGCAAAGGAACAAGAATGAGAATAAATACAGTAAATCTCAGAATTACTTTCACTTCTGGTTAATACGAGGGGCTCAGGAGTTAAATACTGTCAGGAAACAACGATCCGGATGGGATAACTGGGAGGTAATCAGCTCTGTGGTGGATGGTTAAAACTCCTGATAAAGGACACCTGAAACACATTATCAGCGAGAATCCTCTATCAGACAAGAACGGGACACCCTTCCTCTCCCAAAGGTCCAGCAGCTGGTCTCCTCCGTTCCAGATGTTTACAGATGTTGCTAAAAGAAGAGGGGATGCATTTTTTTTTTATATCCGGCTCAGCCGCATCCTTTGTTCTTGTCTTGCTCCTCGTTTAGTGTTTTGGAAACAAACCTTTTTGTCACATTTTGAAGTCTCCATCCCTTCCAGCACCATCGTTCTTGACCTGCAAATATACAGCCGTACACATGACTTTGTTGTCATGTCAAAGACCTCATCAAAGCCCAAAAATGTGAAGCCACCATAAAGCCTAAAGAAAGTGTGGCGTGGACTGGAAACTGTCAGCCTCTGGGAAGTCCAGAGCAGTTTCAGGCTCAGGAACGTGCATTAAAGTCACTTTGTGGCTAAAAAACAACAGTTTTAAGGTTTAACGAGGTTCTCTGGTGTTACTTTAGCTGAGATGTAGCATTGTGAGATGATGCGTTCAGGTGTGCATTATCACATCTGTAGACCCTGAAGTTCCTCCACCTCCAGCAGCAGGACTCAGGAGGCGAGGATGAGCAAAGAAGTGAACAATTGGTTCATTAAAACTGAACTAAAGCGCCGCTGGAACAGGAGAAATAAACTAATAAACGACTGATGGACATTAAAGGAGACTCACAGAGTAATGAACAGAGGGGAAAGGAGGAAACCAGGAGCGTATTTACTGCAGGAATGATGAGGGAAAGGAGCAACGGGTGGAGCAATTAGCAGCAGAAGCCAGATGCAATGCAGGAAGTGATTACAGCATCAAACACGTTGGAAAAAATACTACAAAGTAAAACAGGAAGAAGGGCATCAAGTGCAAAAGTAAACCAAGAAACTAAAAACATAAAAACTGACTTAAACTTAATCTTCCTCTAATCTGTCTCTAATAGAAACAAGAAGGCAGCAAATATTCTTCTCTACTCGTGAAAATAACTTTATTATCTGATAAATATAAGTTCCCCTGCTGCATGAAAATGTTTTTAACTGAACTTATATTGAATAGAAATCTCACAGCAGCCCAATGAGCACGCTCCATACCTCCCTGCCTCTGTCTCTGAGGATAGTTTTCCTTTTTAAGGCAGGCTAGGCTGAACTCTTCCCCCTCCAGTGCTGCCATGAACAACCTGGGACGCTTCGCCATGTGAGGACGACACAGAGTTCTGAGAGCCTCACATTGTTATGTCATGAGTCACTGAGGCAGACGAGCACATTTTCTCATGAAACTGTGTACATTATGTGGGATCCTCTGAGAGACTAAACCAAACAGCCCGATATGAAATAACCATAAAGGGAGAGAAAATGAGGACTAACTGGCTCAAAATAACTGATATTCAAAGGACCAAAAGGTATAAAACAACAAATACAGACATAAAAAGTGACCACAAAACACTAAAGAGAAGATTAAAAGCAAAAATACTACAAATAATAAAAAAATACAACAAAGAGACACAACCACAGATGATAGGAAACATGTTGTCGTGACAGAGAGACTGAACCCAACCACAGAAACATGAGAACAGTGACAGTGAATCATTTCCAACCAGCCGCAGGGACAAATTAACCTAAAAACAGTGCAAGAAGGCTTCCAAAATGTCACAAACTGACTGCAAACAAATCCAAAAAACACAGAAAACATACAAGATGGACACAGAGTTTTGAAATAATCACAAAGAAAATTATTACAAAATTGTTTTAATGCAACATAAACTTAAATCTGTAATTTGTTCATTTGTTCAAACCTTTATTCAACAGACACAAGTACAAAGAAATGATTTTGAACACTTTTTAGTGTTTTTCACAGGAATCTGAGTCCATTCCTGCTGAATCCCAGATTCCAGCTGCTCAGCAGTCCCTGGTTGCTGTTGTCTGGTTCTCCTCTTCATGATGCTCCAACATCTGCAGCAGGAGACAGATGTGGACTGCAGGCAGGCAGCCGAGCTCACACACTCTGTGTGTCTGAAGCTGCTGGAAGTCCTGCAGAATGAGGTCTGGCATCGTCCTGCTGAAATAACCACAGAAGTCACCTTGATGGCAGCATCTGTCTCTCCAGAACTCCAACATCCAGCTGTGCATCAGTGGTACCTTCACCCAGATGAAGCCCTCCATGCCATGGACTCTGATGCAGCCCCAGACCATCACAGACGCTGGCTTTAAACCTTCCTCTGAGAACAGCTGGATGCTCTTTCTCAGCAGTTTTCCCCAGAAGCAGCTGAAACTCATCTGCCCACAGAACACGTGTCCACTGTCTTTCTGTCCCTCTGAGATGAGCTGGAGTCCAGAGAACTGGGCCGTGGTTCTGCTCAGAGAAATATTCTTTCAAACTTATTGATGATTCTTTTTTTCAGGGTTTGGAACTTATTGCTGAGTCATGACTTTCTGTAGATGCTCCTTTTATACCTAATCCTGACACCCTCACCTGTCACCAGACAATCCACAGGTGGAAGAATCTTCCTTTAGATACCTTTAGATTCTGTAAACCTTTCTGTCCATCTTTGCCTTTCTACAAATTACACCTGAGAGTCTCTGCATCAACATTCACTTCATCTCTAAAGAAAGAAAGAAAGAAAGAAGGAAAGAAAGAAGGAAAGAAGGAAAGAAAGAAGGAAGGAAAGAAAGAAGGAAAGAAAGAAAGAAGGAAAGAGGAAAGAAAGAAACAAGGAAAGAAGGAAAGAAAGAAAGAAAGAAAGAAGGAAAGAAAGAAGGAAAGAAAGAAAGAGAGAAAGAAAGAAAGAAAAAGAGAAAGAAAGAAAGAAAGAAAGAAAGAAAGGGAAGAAAGAAAGAAAGAAGGAAAGAAAGAAAAAGAAAGAAAGAGAAAGAAAGAAAGAAGGAAAGAAAGAAAGAAAGAGAGAGAAAGAAAGAAAGAAAGAAAGAAAGAAAGAAAGAAGGAAAGAGGAAAGAAAGAAAGAAAGAAAGAAAGAAAGAAAGAAAGAGAGAAAGAAAGAAAGAAAGAAGGAAAGAAAGAAAGAAAGAAAGAAGGAAAGAAAGAAAGAAAGAAAGAAAGAGAGAAAGAAGGAAAGAGGAAAGAAAGAAACAAGGAAAGAAAGAAAGAAAGAAAGAAAGAGAGAAAGAAGGAAAGAAGGAAAGAAAGAAAGAAGGAAAGAGGAAAGAAAGAAAGAAAGAAAGAAAGAAAGAAAGAGAGAAAGAAGGAAAGAAGGAAAGAAAGAAAGAAGGAAAGAGGAAAGAAAGAAACAAGGAAAGAAGGAAAGAAAGAAAGAAAGAAAGAAGGAAAGAGGAAAGAGGAAAGAAAGAAACAAGGAAAGAAGGAAAGAAAGAAAGAAAGAAAGAAAGAAAGAAAGAAAGAAAGAGAGAAAGAAGGAAAGAAAGAAAGAAAGAAAGAAGGAAAGAGGAAAGAGGAAAGAGGAAAGAAAGAAAGAAAGAAAGACAGAAAGAAAGAAAGAAAGGAAAGAAAGAAAGAAAGAAAGAAAGAAGGAAAGAAAGAAACAAGGAAAGAAAGAAAGAAAGAAAGAAAGAGAGAAAGAAGGAAAGAGGAAAGAAAGAAACAAGGAAAGAAGGAAAGAAAGAAAGAAAGAAAGAAGGAAAGAAGGAAAGAGGAAAGAAAGAAACAAGGAAAGAAGGAAAGAAAGAAAGAAAGAAAGAAAGAGAGAAAGAAGGAAAGAAAGAAAGAAAGAAAGAAGGAAAGAGGAAAGAGGAAAGAGGAAAGAAAGAAAGAAAGAAAGACAGAAAGAAAGAAAGAAAGGAAAGAAAGAAAGAAAGAAAGAAAGAAGGAAAGAAAGAAAGAAGGAAAGAAAGAAAGAAAGAAAGAAAGAGAGAAAGAAGGAAAGAGGAAAGAAAGAAACAAGGAAAGAAAGAAAGAAAGAAAGAAAGAAAGAGAGAAAGAAGGAAAGAAGGAAAGAAAGAAAGAAGGAAAGAGGAAAGAAAGAAAGAAAGAAAGAAAGAAAGAAAGAAAGAGAGAAAGAAGGAAAGAAGGAAAGAAAGAAAGAAGGAAAGAGGAAAGAAAGAAACAAGGAAAGAAGGAAAGAAAGAAAGAAAGAAAGAAGGAAAGAGGAAAGAAAGAAAGAAAGAAAGAAAGAAAGAAAGAAAGAAAGACAGAAAGAAAGAAAGAAAGAAAGAAAGAAAGAAAGAAAGAAAGAAAGAAAGAAAGAAAGAAAGAAAACGATCTGAAAAATGAAAACAGTGGAAATGATTCGACTAAATGAGCAAAGAGATGAGGAAGGAATAAAAAAGGACGATGAGGAATAAAGTTGGGCGGAATATCGAAGGGAAAGGAAAAAGACTGAAGGCTGTTGGAGGGGAGGAGGGGGTGAAAAGTGAGGGAGGGGTAACTACAAATAGCTGGAGGCAGAACTTTCCTCTTCAGTGCTCCTCAGCAGGTTCTCTGTGCCTCCAGCATGGCGTCCTACAGCTCCTCTGGCCAATCCGCCTCCTCCTACCGCAGGGCTTTCGGTCACGGCGCCTACGCCTCGCCCTCTCTCAACCGCTCCCTGCTGGGCCACAGTGGCGGGGGCCACAGTGGCGGGGGCCACGTGAGCTCCAGGGTGTACGAGGTGAGCCGCACCAGCTCCACGCCGACCTACCGCGTCTCCTCAGGCTACCACGCCAGGCCTCTGGCCTCCCGGGCCTCCGCCGGGCGCTGCTACGCCGGCATGGGTGAGACGCTGGACTTCAACCTGGCAGATGCCCTGAATCAGGAGTTTTTGACCACACGCACCAACGAGAAGGCCGAGCTGCAGCACCTGAACGACCGCTTCGCCAGCTACATCGAGAAGGTTCGTTTCCTGGAGCAGCAGAACCAGGTGCTGTCGGTGGAGGTGGAGCGCCTTCGAGGCCGCGAACCGACTCGCATCGCTGACCTGTACGAAGAGGAGATGAGCGAGCTGAGGCGCCAGGTGGAGATCCTGACCAATCACCGCTCGCGCATAGAGGTGGGAGCGCGACAACCTGGCTGACGACCTGGACAAAGTCAAACTCAGGTGGGAGGGGCCATCGGGTGTGTGTCCCTTTAAGAGAAAGTTTCCTGCCAGGTCATCAGTAAGAGTGTTTCTCTGAATGTGTGTTTTCTTCTGTTGGGGACAGAAATCTGGTTATTTTGTCTCATTTTTGACGACTTTCATCTCTTCTGGGGACAAAATTAATTTGGCTGACATAAATTACTCAGCGAAAACCTGTGAATTGTTGCATATCAGTGTATCTGTGGGTGTTTATGGGAAGGAATCTACAGCTGCCTGCCTGTGTGTGAAGGCTTTGTGTGAAAAGCCAAGAAAAAGGAGGATAAGCCGGTGTGTTTCAGGCCAAAAGATGAGATAAATATGCTGCCTGAAGCGTCTAAAAGTGCCTGCTTTGGATGATAGTCTTTCTTTCATCCCTTTAGCTTAACTAGTCTTTCTTTCACTTCCTTTAGCTTAACTAGTCTTTCTTTCACCTCCTTTAGCTTAACTAGTCTTTCTTTCACCCCTTTAGCTTAACTAGTCTTTCTTTCACCCCTTTAACTTAACTAGTCTTTCTTTCACTTCCTTTAGCTTAACTAGTCTTTCTTTCACCTCCTTTAGCTTAACTAGTCTTTCTTTCACCTCCTTTAGCTTAACTAGTCTTTCTTTCACCTCCTTTAGCTTAACTAGTCTTTCTTTCACCTCCTTTAGCTTAACTAGTCTTTCTTTCAGCCCCTTTAGCTTAACTAGTCTTTCTTTCTCGCGCATAGAGGTGGAGCGCGACAACCTGGCTGACGACCTGGACAAAGTCAAACTCAGGTGGGAGGGGCCATCGGGTGTGTGTCCCTTTAAGAGAAAGTTTCCTGCCAGGTCATCAGTAAGAGTGTTTCTCTGAATGTGTGTTTTCTTCTGTTGGGGACAGAAATCTGGTTATTTTGTCTCATTTTTGACGACTTTCATCTCTTCTGGGGACAAAATAAATTTGGCTGACATAAATTACTCAGTGAAAACCTGTGAATTGTTGCATATCAGTGTATCTGTGGGTGTTTATGGGAAGGAATCTACAGCTGTCTGCCTGTGTGTGAAGGCTTCGTGTGAAAAGCCAAGAAAAAGGAGGATAAGCCGGCGTGTTTCAGGCCAAAAGATGAGATAAATATGCTGCCTGAAGCGTCTAAAAGTGCCTGCTTTGGATGATAGTCTTTCTTTCATCCCTTTAGCTTAACTAGTCTTTCTTTCACCTCCTTTAGCTTAACTAGTCTTTCTTTCACTTCCTTTAGCTTAACTAGTCTTTCTTTCACCCCTTTAACTTAACTAGTCTTTCTTTCACCTCCTTTAGCTTAACTAGTCTTTCTTTCACCCCTTTAGCTTAACTAGTCTTTCTTTCACTTCCTTTAGCTTAACTAGTCTTTCTTTCACCCCTTTAACTTAACTAGTCTTTCTTTCACCTCCTTTAGCTTAACTAGTCTTTCTTTCACCCCTTTAACTTAACTAGTCTTTCTTTCACTTCCTTTAGCTTAACTAGTCTTTCTTTCACCCCTTTAACTTAACTAGTCTTTCTTTCACCTCCTTTAGCTTAACTAGTCTTTCTTTCACCCCTTTAACTTAACTAGTCTTTCTTTCACTTCCTTTAGCTTAACTAGTCTTTCTTTCACCCCTTTAACTTAACTAGTCTTTCTTTCACCTCCTTTAGCTTAACTAGTCTTTCTTTCACCTCCTTTAGCTTAACTAGTCTTTATTTCACCTCCTTTAGCTTAACTAGTCTTTCTTTCACCCCTTTAGCTTAACTAGTCTTTCTTTCACCTCCTTTAGCTTAACTAGTCTTTCTTTCACCCCTTTAACTTAAGTAGTCTTTCTTTCACCTCCTTTAGCTTAACTAGTCTTTCTTTCACCTCCTTTAGCTTAACTAGTCTTTCTTTCACCCCTTTAACTTAACTAGTCTTTCTTTCACCTCCTTTAGCTTAACTAGTCTTTCTTTCACCCCTTTAACTTAACTAGTCTTTCTTTCACTTCCTTTAGCTTAACTAGTCTTTCTTTCACCCCTTTAACTTAACTAGTCTTTCTTTCACCTCCTTTAGCTTAACTAGTCTTTCTTTCACCCCTTTAACTTAACTAGTCTTTCTTTCACTTCCTTTAGCTTAACTAGTCTTTCTTTCACCCCTTTAACTTAACTAGTCTTTCTTTCACCTCCTTTAGCTTAACTAGTCTTTCTTTCACCCCTTTAACTTAACTAGTCTTTCTTTCACTTCCTTTAGCTTAACTAGTCTTTCTTTCACCCCTTTAACTTAACTAGTCTTTCTTTCACCTCCTTTAGCTTAACTAGTCTTTCTTTCACCTCCTTTTAGCTTAACTAGTCTTTATTTCACCTCCTTTAGCTTAACTAGTCTTTCTTTCACCCCTTTAGCTTAACTAGTCTTTCTTTCACCTCCTTTAGCTTAACTAGTCTTTCTTTCACCCCTTTAACTTAAGTAGTCTTTCTTTCACCTCCTTTAGCTTAACTAGTCTTTCTTTCACCCCTTTAACTTAACTAGTCTTTCTTTCACCTCCTTTAGCTTAACTAGTCTTTCTTTCACCCCTTTAACTTAACTAGTCTTTCTTTCACTTCCTTTAGCTTAACTAGTCTTTCTTTCACCTCCTTTAGCTTAACTAGTCTTTCTTTCACCTCCTTTAGCTTAACTAGTCTTTCTTTCACCTCCTTTAGCTTAACTAGTCTTTCTTTCACCCCTTTAGCTTAACTAGTCTTTCTTTCACCTCCTTTAGCTTAACTAGTCTTTCTTTCACCTCCTTTAGCTTAACTAGTCTTTCTTTCACCCCCTTTAGCTTAACTAGTCTTTCTTTCACCCCTTTAACTTAACTAGTCTTTCTTTCACTTCCTTTAGCTTAACTAGTCTTTCTTTCACCTCCTTTAGCTTAACTAGTCTTTCTTTCACCTCCTTTAGCTTAACTAGTCTTTCTTTCACCTCCTTTAGCTTAACTAGTCTTTCTTTCACCTCCTTTAGCTTAACTAGTCTTTCTTTCAGCCCCTTTAGCTTAACTAGTCTTTCTTTCTCGCGCATAGAGGTGGAGCGCGACAACCTGGCTGACGACCTGGACAAAGTCAAACTCAGGTGGGAGGGGCCATCGGGTGTGTGTCCCTTTAAGAGAAAGTTTCCTGCCAGGTCATCAGTAAGAGTGTTTCTCTGAATGTGTGTTTTCTTCTGTTGGGGACAGAAATCTGGTTATTTTGTCTCATTTTTGACGACTTTCATCTCTTCTGGGGACAAAATTAATTTGGCTGACATAAATTACTCAGCGAAAACCTGTGAATTGTTGCATATCAGTGTATCTGTGGGTGTTTATGGGAAGGAATCTACAGCTGCCTGCCTGTGTGTGAAGGCTTTGTGTGAAAAGCCAAGAAAAAGGAGGATAAGCCGGTGTGTTTCAGGCCAAAAGATGAGATAAATATGCTGCCTGAAGCGTCTAAAAGTGCCTGCTTTGGATGATAGTCTTTCTTTCATCCCTTTAGCTTAACTAGTCTTTCTTTCACTTCCTTTAGCTTAACTAGTCTTTCTTTCACCCCTTTAACTTAACTAGTCTTTCTTTCACCTCCTTTAGCTTAACTAGTCTTTCTTTCACCCCTTTAACTTAACTAGTCTTTCTTTCACTTCCTTTAGCTTAACTAGTCTTTCTTTCACCCCTTTAACTTAACTAGTCTTTCTTTCACCTCCTTTAGCTTAACTAGTCTTTCTTTCACCCCTTTAACTTAACTAGTCTTTCTTTCACTTCCTTTAGCTTAACTAGTCTTTCTTTCACCCCCTTTAACTTAACTAGTCTTTCTTTCACCCCTTTTAGCTTAACTAGTCTTTCTTTCACCCCCTTTAGCTTAACTAGTCTTTCTTTCACCCCCTTTAGCTTAACTAGTCTTTCTTTCACCCCCTTTAGCTTAACTAGTCTTTCTTTCACCCCTTTTAGCTTAACTAGTCTTTCTTTCACCCCCTTTAGCTTAACTAGTCTTTCTTTCACCTCCTTTAGCTTAACTAGTCTTTATTTCACCCCTTTTAGCTTAACTAGTCTTTCTTTCACCTCCTTTAGCTTAACTAGTCTTTCTTTCAGCCCCTTTAGCTTAACTAGTCTTTCTTTCACCCCTTTAGCTTAACTAGTCTTTCTTTCAGCCCCTTTAGCTTAACTAGTCTTTCTTTCACCCCTTTAGCTTAACTAGTCTTTCTTTCACCTCCTTTAGCTTAACTAGTCTTTCTTACACCCCTTTTAGCTTAACTAGTCTTTCTTTCACCTCCTTTAGCTTAACTAGTCTTTCTTTCACCTCCTTTAGCTTAACTAGTCTTTCTTTCACCCCTTTAGCTTAACTAGTCTTTCTTTCACCCCCTTTAGCTTAACTAGTCTTTCTTTCATCGTTTAACTAGTTTTTCTTTCACCCCCTTTAGCTTAACTAGTCTTTCTTTCACCCCCTTTTAGTTTAACTAGTCTTTCTTTCACTGTTTAACTAGTCTTTCTTTCACCCCCTTTAGCTTAACTAGTCTTTCTTTCATCGTTTAACTAGTCTTTCTTTCACCCCTTTTAGTTTAACTAGTCTTTCTTTCATCGTTTAACTAGTCTTTCACCCCCTTTAGTTTAACTAGTCTTTCTTTCACCCCCTTTAGTTTAACTAGTCTTTCACCCCCTTTAGTTTAACTAGTCTTTCTTTCACCCCCTTTAGTCTTTCTTTCTAAAACTCTGGTGTCATGTGACACTCAGGTTTCTGCAGCTGTCAGGCAGCAGCTATCTCCACTCCACTGCTTTACCTCCAATTACAGCTGTGCTGCAAAAGAAACATAAAGGCACATTCCCACATTGTATTTTCTGTTTAAAATATACACATGGGGCAAAGTAAAAGAACATTTAGCATCTATAGATATGTGCACAGCTTAAGTTGAAGCCTGACAGTCATCTTCAGTCAGAAAACAGCCCAGAAACGGTCCCAGAGTCAGTCTCAGCTGCTGAGCTTTCTAATAGAAAGACTCCAGAACAACGAAGTGTGTGTGTTACGTCCTAATCTGACCAAAGTTAACACAAAGCATGTTTATGCTGCGCTCTTCTATAAAAGGAGAGGAAAGAGCTCGCACATATCTGAGGGATCTGCAGTGATCTGTCCCTTCTCTCTGTGTCTCTGTGGTTTACAGTAGAAGTGCCAGTTTTGCTGCTATTCAGATCAAGAATGTTCTTTACAAGGAACTGAAGCACCTTTACTGAGGTTGTTTCACTCATTTGTATTCTGATTTAAAGAAGCTTTTGTGGCTTAATTCATCTAAAAAAGGGTTAGAGTTTATAAGAGCACCTGTTTTTTCTTTAAAGTTGGACTCATCTTGTCTTTTGCATTTTTAATCAGCTGATCTTATATTGAGTCTCTTATGTGTTCACATCAGGGTCAACTGTGGAGCTCTAAAAGCAACAGCTGTTTTAAAATGATGTGAAATAATCTTTAAAAGCACATGTTGCTGCCCAGTCAGCAAGAATATAGCATCTTCCAACTGAAAAAATGTTTTATTATCCAATAAGTAAGCATTTAATGGGATGAATGAATTGTTGCCGGTTTAATTTCTTAAAAAAAAAGACTCAATATAAATTATGTTTGTGGGAAAAGATCTTTTGAACGTAATCCATTGAAATAAACTGCAACATGATTCTTTCTTTTCGGTGCCTCAAACGTTTAATTTAGGTGAATAATTCTGTGGTCTGAGGGTAAGTCAGTTAAAGCTCTAACTCTGTTTTCCAGGCTGCAGGAGGAGATTCTTCAAAAAGAAGAAGCTGAGAACAACCTGGCTGCTTTCCGAGCGGTAGGCACAGCTCAGAGAACGACACGTCCTGCTGCTGGTCAAAGAACAGCTGAAAACACAAACAAGGACGCAGCTTTGAATTCTAACAGAGACTTCATATTTCATCCAAACCTGAAAAGAGGCCGAAGCTGGAATCTGGCAGGAAAATATGATAAAAAGATCAGTTACATACGGCTGAATGCGTTCACAGTTAAAGTAAAAGTGGATGTTGCTGCAGCGGCAGTGCAGGAGGCTGCTGCTGCAGCCCTTTGTGCTCCCCTTTAGCTTAACTAGTCTTTCTTTCACCGTTTAACTAGTCTTTCTTTCACCCCTTTAGCTTAACTAGTCTTTCTTTCACCCCCTTTAGTTTAACTAGTCTTTCTTTCACCGTTTAACTAGTCTTTCTTTCACCTCCTTTAGTTTAACTAGTCTTTCTTTCACCGTTTAACTAGTCTTTCTTTCACCCCTTTTAGCTTAACTAGTCTTTCTTTCACCCCTTTAGCTTAACTAGTCTTTGTTTCACCGTTTAACTAGTCTTTCTTTCACCCCCTTTAGTTTAACTAGTCTTTGTTTCACCGTTTAACTA